>NW_027211892.1:0-1289893 GCF_036971445.1 Narcine bancroftii
CACCTGTTACACACTTTTAACCACTGTTACCCACTGTTCCCCGCATTCTCCACTGTTGGACATCTGCTCCCCACTGTTCAACTCTGTTCCCCACTGCTCCCCACTATTCCCCTCTGTTCATCACTGTTCCAGTTTTGTTCCCCATCTTTTTCCTCCATTCCTCAATGTTCCCCTCTGTTTCCCCCTATTCCACAGCTGTTCCCCAAGTGTTTCCAACTGTTCCCCATTTGTCACACACTTTTGACCACTACGTTCTCCACGGTTTGCCATCTGCTTCACAATATTCCTCTTTTTTCCCCACTGTTCCCATCAGTTCCTCATCTGTTCCCCTCTGTTCTCATCTGTTCAGCAGTGTTCCCCACTGTTCCCCTTTCCTAATTGTTCCCACCAGCTCCCCACTATTCCCCTCTGTTCCCCATTGTTCTGCAGTGTTCCTCATGGTTCCACACTGTACCCCATTTGTTCCTCACTGTTTCCCACCTGTTCAAAACAGGTTCACCAGAAGTCCCCACTGTTCCGCTGCAGTTCCCCACCATTTTTCAACTGTTCCCCAATTGTTCTCCACTGTTTCCCACTGCTCCTCACCTGTTCCCCAACTGTTCCCCACCTGTTCTGTAGCTGTTTACCACCGGTTCCCCACTATTCACCACGGAGACTCTATGTTCCCCACTGTTCCCCTCATTTCCCAATCTGTTTCCAATTTTTCCCAACTGTTCCCCCATTTTCCACAGTTCGCTATCTGTTCTCCACCGCTCCCCACTATTCCCCACTGTTCCACAGTTTTCCAAACTGTTCCCCATATGTTCCCTCAGTTCCGCACTGTTCTCCGCTACTCCCCACTATTCCCCTTCATTCCCCATTATTATGCAGTGTTCACCACAGTTCCACACTGTTCCCCATTTGTTCCTCACTATTACTTACATGTTCGACATATGTTACCCACATGTTCGACACATGTTCCCCACAAGTCCCAACTGTAACCCAGCAGTTCCACACCATGTTTTCAATGTTCCCCACTATTCTGCAGTTTTCCCGACAGTTCACCACTGTTCCTCATTCCCCTCTGTTCCTAACTGTTCCCCAGCTGTTCTCCATTTCTTCTCCATCTGTTACCCACTGTTCCCCCCATTCTCCACAGTTCCCCATCTGTTCCCCTTTCCTCATTGTTCACCCCTGCTCCCCACTATTCCCCTCTGTTACCCACTGCTTGGCAGTGTTCCCCAAGGTTCCCCACTCCTCCCATCTTTTCCTCACTTTTTCCCACCTGTTAGATACATGTTCCCCACAAGTCCCCATTTTTCACCTGCAGTTCCCCACAATCTCTCCACTGTTCCCCATCAGTTTCCCATCTAATACCCACTGTTCTCCAGCTGATCCCGCAATGTTCCCCACCTGTTCGACACACGTCCCCAGCAGTTCTCCACCATCTCTCCACTTTTCCCGACGGTTCCCCATCAGTTTAACATTCCTCAGTGTTGCCCCCCTGCTCTCCAATAATCCCCCCCATTCCCCATTATTCTGCAGTGTTCTCTACGGTGAGGAAGAGATGGGGAACAGTGGGGATCACTGAAGAACAGTGGAGAACAGTGGAACAGAGATGAATAGGGGGGGCAGTGGGGAACAGATATTGAACTGCGGAGAATGTGGGAACAGTGGGGAACAGATTGGGGTAATGTGGGGAACCATGTGGAACAGTTGTCAAAAGTGGGGAACTGGTGGAAAACAACTGGGGAACAGTGGGGAGCAGGTGGGGAACAGTGGGAAAAAGTTTAGAACAGCCGGTGAACATGTGTCAAACAGTGGGAACAGTTCTGGAACAGCTGGAGAACAGTGAGGGACAATTCGGGAACAGCTGGATAATAGTGGTGAACAGATGGGGAACAGCTGGAGAACAGTGCGGAACAGGTGTACCACATTTGTTCCACCCTGTTGCCCATTTTTCACAATGTTCCCCACTTTTCCCCATCTGTTCCCCCACTGTTCCCCATTTATCCCAGCCCATAAGTACGACCATGACTAACTTGGACATACAGCAGGTGGCACCACAACTGGGCGGCCAACCTTACTTTGTGACATGTCTTTGGGCTACATTAGACCAGTGATTCCGGCATCTTGGAGGCAACACCTTTTTGACCAGATACACACCTTGTCTCATCCATCCATCAGAACATCTGTCAAGCACATGTCAAATAAATATGTATAGCATGGACTAAAAAAAGCTGTCGCATAATGGGTCTGCACAGGTACCTCCTGCCAGACTGCCAAAATTCAGTGACACACTAAGGCACCTCTTCAACCTTTCCCGCTGGTACACAGGCGGTTGGAACACGTGCATGTGGACCTGCTTGGATCATTGCCATTATCTCAAATTTTGAGATACATTCTAACAGTCAAAGAACGTTTCACACGCTGGTCAGAGGCTGTCCCGTTGCCATCCAGTGACACTGAGACAAGGGCAAGAGCATTCATTGTCGATTGGATGGCTAGATTTGGTTTTCCGACACACATTACTTCAGACCGTGGAGCACAATTCATCCACGGTCCAACGGACTTGTGGAATGTTTCTACTAGCAACTGAAGTCCGCACTTAAGGCCCGACTCACCGGTCTCAGTTAGGTTGATGAGTTGCCATGGATTCTATTGGGAGTGCACATCTCTTCAAAGGAAGATATGCCTGCATTGTCCACAGAGATGGTTGATGGTACGGTCCTTACAGTTTCATGGCACATTCATTTCACAACCAATTTTGACCTGAATTTTCTTCATAGATTTGACATGGAGTCACGATTAGCAAACCTTTTCCTACCCACTGGCATGGATCACCTAAACAGAATGTGCCCCACCATTCCTGGACGCTGATTTTGTTTTTGTGCACAGATAGGTCCCAGGAGCGCTGTTAGAATTACCATATGAGGGCCCTTTCCATGTGGCGAAGAAGGATGGGCTTGTGTATACTTTGGACATTAGGGGACATTCACAGCTCTTTAGTGTGGACTCAAGCCTGCCCATGAGAATTCCGCTTCACCTATTTCAGTGCCCCCAGCCCAGACGGTGAGTGGGTCCACCTCAGGTGCCTGTAGCTGATGTTTTAGTTTCTGCAAAGGTTCTGGGGAGGGAACTGGGTGGTGTAGCAGCTGAGTAGTAGGCCGAGGGGGCAAGGTACTTTGGCGGGCATGTGAAATCGTAAGATAGACAGCGGGGAACTCACCCATTTAATTGACTGTCCACGTGTGGTGCTGCATGGCGAGGAACGGCATGCCGGATGGCACTGGACACTCACAGGGCTTAATTTAAATCTGCGATCCCGTGGTTCAGAAGCAAACTCATAATGATGTCCCATGGAGCCTGGGACACACTAAATAAAAGAAGCCTGTAAAGTCTGAATAAAGCAGTCTGTGTTGACTAACCTTGTGTGTGTGTGTGTGTGTGTGTGTGTGTGTGTGTGTGTGTGTGTGTGTGTGTGTGTGTGTGTGTGTGTGTGTGTGTGTGTGTGTGTGTGTGTTGCTTTAGTAGCTCTATCGAAGTAGCCGCTACATATATAAATTTTTGGGATGATTATCCCACTTACTGGATACTTTTCTTCCATCTCACAGCCTGTGGGAAGAAGCTATTCCCCAGCCTGGCAGTCCTGATTTTGATGATAGACGTGGTTAAAGATGCTGTGCACTGGATGGAAATGGTCTTTTTACAATTCCTTGAGCCCTGTTTAAACAACACTCCAGTAAATGTCATCTACAGAAGAAAGGGAGACCCCAGTGATCCTCACAACTCTTTGCATCATTCCTGTCTGATGCTCTACAGCTACTAGACCATCCAATGATGCATCCAGACAGGAGACTCAACTGCGCTCCTGTAAAATCTCATGATGAGAGCCGTTGGCCTTGACCTTCTCAGTCTCCTTGGGAAGTTTAGGCGCTTTCTGACCAATAAAGATGTGTGTTTGTTTTGTGTATTAATACGTGTGCTGTATGAATGTGAATTTTATGTGATTGCATTGTCTATCCTTGCTCTTTAACACTCTTTAGTGGATAGAAGTAGTTATTGTACTTCAGGATGTACAACCATGTACAGATTCTCCTTAAATAGCCATTTGGCCCAGATGTCTATTCAGTACAAGAATACTTTCAATCTCAGGCACATTTTGAACAATAACACCATTCATTTTGCAACAACCGCAACTTAATTTTGCCAGTTGTTCAATGGCAAGCGACATGGGGAAAACACCACTGTCAACTCTTCAACCTTAAAGGAGTAATTTTATTCAAATGGGCAGTAGATCAAGAGCTGGAAACAGTGAAATCAGACAGAGGTGAGTGACTGCTTAAAATTAGAAACATTTGTGTTCATGCTATAGAGTATAAGGCTGCCCAGGAGGAATATAATATATTTTCTTTAAGTTTGAGTGCCCTCACTCTGGAGATGGATGATGCCAACAGACATGTTGCTGGAAGGGTGAGAGAATTTATATGGTAGCCCACAGGAAGCTCAAGTTTAGATCCACAGAGCACAGATGTTTAGCACAGTGGCCACCCGGCCTGTATTTGGTCTTGCTGATATCGACGTCAACTGAGTCGACCAATTGTAGTAGACTAGGTTGGATGGGGTGCATGTGAAACACTGCCTCACCTGGAAGGTCTGATTGTGGTCTTGGATGGAGGTGGCAAGAAATGGAGGGACAATTTTGGAAATTTCTGCAGTTCCAATGGGGAGTGCTTCGGGTGGAGTGGGTTAGATGTAGCAGGTTAGAGGATGGTGCTGAAGATGGAAGTGTTCAAGGATAATGTGTCAGATGTGGCAGCTGATGGGTGGTAAGTGAGAAATTTGAGGGATTCTGTCCTTGTTCTGCCGGAGAGGAGGTGGGGTAAGGGCAGAAAGAGAATTGGAGATATGGGTGCAGGATTTTTCAATGACAGTGTGGGAAAATCTGCATTTATTGAAGAAATAAGATATTCTGGGTGTTCTGGAGTTGACGATCTCATCTTGGGACTGTTACAGGCCAAGACGACCACAAAACCTAGCAGCAATAGAAAATCACCAAGACAAAGGATACTTAAACAAAGGTCATTTTAAATTTTCTTTAAACAAAAAAAGGATCAAATTTTAACTTATCACAATTAACTTAACAGTCTTACATTACCCCTTTCTCATTCTAAGTGCAGGTGTATTTAATGTGCATAAAGTTCTTTGACGAAACTCCAAGTTCATCAGTGTCTATCAATTCTTATACTGTGCACAGAATTCAACATTTATGAATTTGCACCAAGCTTTGGTACTTAAAGGTAAATGGTTACCCCTCCAGGAAGGCTCTTGTTGGTTTCAGAGAGGGATTTCTTGCTCATTGGACACACAAAAACTGATTCCCTCTGATCAACCACTTTGGGGTCTTGTCAATGAAGCCCATCAGGGTTTTCCAAATGATCACCTCTTCTGCAGGTCACCATAGAGTTCCTTTTATTTCCCTTATTTCAGGTGAAACACTCTTGCCAGCCATTTCCTCTTGTTTGGACAACAAAGTTTTTCAACAGGCTGAACAGAGAACTCACAAACCATCTTCAAAATGGGGTTTCAACAAGATGCCAGCTTGCCATCTCTCTCTCTTAGAAAAAGCCAATTTGGTCTCTCCTCTCTGCTTGCAAAAGCACATGACCTTCTTAGAACAGCAAACTGCAACCAGCCAGATTACTGCACCGGACCCAAACTTCTGAGTCCTTTCATCAGTTGCTTTAAAATCAATAATCCATTTACCCCTGCTTTTGAAATTCTTTAGCAAAGCAGTCTCCTTGTTTTGTCTTTGCAAATGTTCTTGGCATCTGAATGACTCTCTATCAGCAAAGCTCTTGCATTTTAAATAAGAGCTGTTTTGTGAAGTGTTTGTGTTTGTTTGTGACCTACACGACTCCTACAATCCATCTCTTTCAAAAACATATCAATATGCAATGTGGTGTCCTTGCAAAAAAATTAAGTGGGAAGAGGTATAATCCAGGTGTCTCTGGTGAGTGGAGTGTGTAATAGTTTGAAACTTGAACCTCTCTCTATTTCAGGAGACAATTTGCTGTCATGTAATTAAAAAGTGTCATATCACACAAAATTGCTTTTTTCCTGCTGTGAGGCAGACAGATTCTCCATTGGCAGAAATTGCCTGAAATGCCTCTTGCGCTCAGAGAAAGAAGCAAAAGAGAGTCGTGCTCTGCCCCCACTCACCCCCACCACCCTGAACCCTGGGCCAAGTCATTGAGGGTTTGTGGATTCTCTTTCAATGCTCACAGACCAATCCAAGCCATTGGCAATGTGAGCTCCTGTTTTTAACCTCTGACATGATTAGGAACCATTTAACATCCAATCGTATCCCAAGTCTGATACCTGATATCCTTTTAGCCAGTTTCGAACCAGCCTCCAGCAATCCACAACCTAATGTGAGTCCCTTGACTGCTTTCTCCAGAAGCTCACAGCCTGGGTTCCTCTCCTCAAATTACCAACAGCCTGTCACCTATGTGGGTCGTTCAGTTGCAGAACCCCTCACTGGTCTGCTTCCATGGTCACTCACCCATGGATTGAATCCTCTGCTACTCAGTTGTTGATGGTGTGTGGTCTTCCTGTTTTCTGATGCCCTGTGTTTGTCCTCCGCTTACCCAGAGATCATGGTGGTGAGGAAATCTAACACATCTAAATAAAAATGTTACAACTTAGAGGATAATCTCGCATGTCTAGAGGGATGAAAAGAGCATTATTACAAATTGAAGCCTAATATTTGAATATTCAGGTGTCAAATTTGCAAAAGCATAGAGTATATATTTCTCAAGCTATATGCAATTTTTTCTAAAGGAATACAACTTCGAAATTTTTGCATGTCATCTTGGTAACCCTAAAAGTATATCTGATTTCCAAGTAAGTGCAATATATTTCCTCATCTCCGCTAATACTTATTTAACAAATTTCAATTGATATATTAATAGTTTTAATTTGGGCCTTGTTCCTTCAGTATTTCCCAATAAAAGTAAGGTTGGATTTTGCAGAAAACAACTCCTGTAACTTGTTCCAAAAAATTTGTAATTCTCCCCAAAAAGATCTTGCATTAGGACAAAGCTAAGTTGAATGCAAGAAAATTGCTACATCTTCACCACACCTAAAACATTCATCTGATCAGTCTGATTTTATTCTATACAATTTCTCTAGTGTAAGAAGTAACTGTAGAAGAAACACTAGTTGTGAATTCCTTCATCACTGCTGCAGTGTGGAACTCTGGTCAATAGATCCAAAATGCTGAGTTGAAGTGAATTAATACAACTCCCCTGGATCACGTGATCTCTATTGCCAAATCAGCTTCTTGTAGAGCTTTTCAAATCCAATTGCTTGAGTCACCTGACTCCCGGTGCAGCTTTCAATAAAAGCCTTACTGACATCTGCTTCATGACTGATGTAAAAATAATTATACTGAACTAATTTATATCTTACATTGAGATCCTTATATGGATCTTCCCATATTTGCCAATCGATTACAATATTCAGAACCATTTCCCACCTTTGTCTCATCTTAAGAACTCCTCATTTAAAAGTTCCTCCTTGTAATAAAGAGGACATCATAGAAGTAAATTTTTTAACAATTCCTCTTTATAAGGAATTTCTATTTCAGTACAACATGGTTGGCCCTAACTTATCCTTCAAATATGCTCTTATTTGGAAATAGCAAAAAAGAATGCTATGAGTTATATATTTATTTCTCAGTTGCTCAAATTACATTAATTGATCCCTTTCATTACTATCTTCAACATTCATAATCCCCTTACAAACCATCTATCCAAAAATTGATGATCCTTTGAAAAAGATATGAGGATTTTGAATCAAAGCTATTCTGGGTGCTGTACATCCACTTACACCAATTTCATCATTTATTTTATTCCATATATGTATCAAAAATGGTGTATCTCTATCACCAACCATTAATTTCGATTCCCACTTGTATATAAATTCTTCTGCTTTTCTCTATCTTATTTTATTTGATGGTCATTTTTCCCTTTCAAAAAAAGAAGCAAAATATCTCATTTGAGCTGCTCAATGACAATTTTTTTTAAATTAGGAAGCTGTGGTCCTCTCAATGCAGAATTTGCATTGGTTCAATAACATGGGATTCAATTAGAAATGGGTTAACGTAACATAAAACCACTATGCAGACTGTTTTCTAAGAATAGAATACCAGAGTAGGTCTTCCGCAAGATAAAGATCACAAGATGTAGGCCCATTGAGTGTGTTCCACCATTTTTCCACAGCCCCACTGCCCAGCTTTCTCTCCATAACCCTTGATTCCTTGACTAATCAAATACCTCTCAATCTCTGCCTGAAATACACCTAATGACCTCAGTTCCACGATTCACGACCCGCTGACAAAATAAATTTTTCCACATCTGTTTTATATTGACACCCATTTATGCTGAAATTATGCTCTCTTGTCCTTAAATCTCCTACCATGGGAAACTTCTTTGCCATATGTACTCTGTCCAGGCCTTCCAGCATTTCAAATGCCTCTGAGGTCCCCCTTAGATTAATTTAATTTTGTGAGGCGTACTTTAGAGACTAAATATTTGGGCTTTTAATGGTGACCTATTTAAATGAACAAAATCTGATTAGAATTCGTTTATGGAAAGTTTGGAAGTTGCCACAAAAAAAAACGGAGCATATAAATTAGATGTTGTAATGAAGAGAAATGAACAATACAATGAGCCTTGTGTCATAGTATCTGACTCAGTCTACCGTACATCACCGTTAAACCTTCTCCTCACTGTGAACCTGGTACCACGGTATCTCCCTTAATCTACCATCCATCCCCATTAACCTTCTCCCCATTGTGAACTTGGTGTCACAGTATCAAACACAGTTTATCGTACATTACTGTTCAACTGTATGACGGATGTGAACCCAGTGTCCCAATATTTGACACAGTTTATCGTTCATCACTGTTAAAACTTTTTCCCTCTGTTCACCTGGTGTCACAGTATCCATCTCAATTTACCATACATCACCATTCATCCTTCTCCCCACTGTGAACCTGGGGTCACAGTATTTGACACAGTTTATCGTTCATTACTGTGAAACCTTCTCGCCCTGTGAACCTAGGGTCAAAGTATCTTGCACAGTTTATGGTCCAGCAGTGATTGACCTTCTCCCCATTGTGAATCCGGTTTCACAGTATCTGCCCCTGTCTTCCGTTCATCACCATAAAACCACTCCCCACAGTGAATCCGGTGTCACAGTATCTCATGGAGTTTATAGTATCTGTCTCAATCTGCCGTACATCACCATTAAACCATCTCTCCACAGTGAACCCGGTGTCATAATATCTGGAACTGTTTATCGTGTATCACTGTTAAACATTCTCATTACTGTGAACCCAGTGTCACAGTATCTGACATAGTTTATTGTACATCAATGTGGAACCTTCTCCCCACTGTGAACCTGGTGTCATAGTATATGCCAGAGTTGATTATATATCACCATTAAAACTTCATAATATTGTGAACATCGTGTCACAGTATTGCCACAGTTTATCATACATCACTGTTCATCCTTCTCCCCACTGTAAACCCATTGTCTCTCTATCTGCCACAGATTATCGTACATCGCCATTAAACCTCTTTCCCCTTTGAACCTTCTGTCAAAATATCTGCTACACATAATCCTACACTCTTAAATCCATAACAAATGGTTATCAGGTGTCACAGTACCTGGGACTGTTTATCGTACATTACTGTTAAATCTTCCACCACTGTGAACTCAATGTCACAGTATCTGCCTCACTCTAATGAACATCATAAAACCTTCTCCCCACTGTGAACCTGGTGTCTCTGCATCTGCCATAATGTATCATATATCACTGTTAAACCTACTCACTACTGTGTACCTGGTGTGAACAGTATCTGTCAAAGTGTACCATACATCCTCATTAAACATTCTCCCCACTGTGTAACTGGTGTCACAGTATCTGCCTCAGTCTGCCATACATCACCATTAAACCTTCTCCTTACTGTGAACCTGGTGTTACAGTACCTGACACAGTTTATCATACAGCACTTTTAAACTTTCTCCCCTCCTTGTACCTGGTGTTACAGTATCTGACACAGTTTATTGTACATCACTTTTTTACCATTTCGCTACTGTGAACCCAGTGTCACAAAATATGCCTGAGTCTACCGTCTATCACCATTAAACCATTTCTCCACTTTAAACTCGAAGTCACCGTATCCACCAAAGTTTATCGCACGTCACCATTAAAACTTCTCACCACTGTGAAACCTTTGTCACAGGATCTGTCTAACTCTACTGAACATCACCGTTAATCTTTCTCCCCACTATGAGACCCTTGTTACTGTATTTGGCACAGTTATTGTACATCACTTAAACCCTCTCAACACTGTGTACCTGGTATCATAATATCTGCTTCACTCTACAGTACATCACTGTTAAACCAACTGTCAAATTGGAGTCACTGTATCTGGCAGGAAGACCATTCCACTTCTGGCTTTTAGCAGACGGACTATTCCACATTCGGCATATGACAGACAGACCATTCCACATCAGGCATTTTCCAGGAAGGCCATTCCACATCATAAATCTGACAGGCAGAACATTCCACATCTGGCTTCTGGCAGGGTGACCATTTGACATCCGGAATCTGCCAGGTGGACCATATCACATCCGCCAAATGTCATGAAGCTAATTCCACATGCGGCATCTTGCAGACGGAACATTTTACATCTGCCATCAGGCAGGCAGCCCATTCCACAAATGGCATATTCCTGGTGGAGCTTTCAAAATCTGGCATCTAGCAGGTAGACCATTCCACATCTGGCATCTGTCCAGAAGTTAATTCTACATCCGGCATCTGGCCGGTGAACCATTACACATCCGGCAGCTGGCAGATGGACCATTCCACGTCTGGCATTTTACAGGGGGACCATTGCATATCTGGCATCTGTTAGGTGGACGTTTCCATATCCAGCAAATGGCAGGAAGCTGATACGACATTTGACATCTGGCAGGCAGACCATTCCGCATCCGGCATCTGGCAAGTGGTCCATTCCAAATCCGGCATCTCGCAGGTAGACAATTCCACATCTGGCATCTGTCAGGCAGACTAGTCAATATCTGGCATTAAGTGGGTGGATAATACCACATCTGGCATCTGGCAGGCCGACACTCCACATCCTGCATCTGGGGAAATAAAACATTCCACATCTGGCATCTGGCAGGTGGTCTATTCCACTCCAGCATCAGCCAGGTAAACCATTCCATATCCATCATCTGGCAGAGGATCATTCCACATCCTGCAACTGACAAGCATACCATTTCACATCTGGCATCTGGCACGAATTCCATTCCACATTCGGCATCTGTCCAGAAGATCATTCTACATCTTGCATCTCGTCGGTGTACCATTACACATCTGGCACGAAGTCCATTCCACATCCGGATTCTCACAGAAGGACCATTCCACCTCCGGCATCTGGCAGGTGGACCATTCCACGTCTGGCATCTCGCAGGGGGACGATTCCACATCCAGCATTACACCTCCGCAATTCCGCGCCACATTGGCCCTTCCCCTATATGGTTACATGCCCTGGTGGCTGCCACTGACGAGTGTATCCTATGTTGGCCGGTACAGCCCTTAATATTAGCCAATGGGGATTTGCATTTGGAATTTGGACTATTACTTAAAGACTAGTGGTGGGTCGGGCTAAGTGGGATCCTGTGATGGTGCCTCCCCCCCCCCCCCCTGAAACCAGTATGCATTCCACAATATCGTATCGCTGGAGGGCAGGAAGAGATTACTGCCACCATCAATGCTTTGCAAGAAGAAGGAGTAGTGAGGCCCTCAACATTGCCCTTTAATAGCCCTGTTTGGCCAGTGCAGAAGTCGGATGGCTCCTGGAGGATGACAGTTGATTATTGTTTCTTGAACAAACATGCCCCACCACTTGCTTCGGCAGTTCCGGACATTGTTACCCTTATTGAAAACATTGCTACTAGGAACTCAGGAATATGTTATGCTGTCATTGATCTCGCTAACGTCTTCTTCAGTATTCTTACAGACGAGGTCTCACAGGATCAGTTCACCTTTACCTGGAGGGGACGTCAGTATACCTTCACCCACCTCCCTCAGGGCTATGTACACTCTCCCACTACTTCCTGGGCTATGGCTAATGGACGAGTGGTATGGATGCCTGATTGGCAAAAGAATGACTGGCTGGTACATGACCGCTCAGTATGGGGAAAACATTTGTGGCAGCTGTTGTGGGATGCTTCCCATCATCGTGAGATAACCGTATATCACGTTGACGCCCATACCAATGCGACGACGAACATGGCACAACATAATGCAGTATCAGATCAGCTTGCCACTATCAGCCATGCCGATACCGTCCCCCTGGATCGATGGGCACATGAACAGAGTAGCCATTTGGGGGAGAAGGGATCAGCTATGTGGCCTGTACACATGCCTTACCCATCCATCAGAACAATGTCCGCATGGTCGAGCGGACATGCCCAGCATGCCAGCTTTTGAAGTCCCGCACTGTTCCTCCTCGTCTGCATGGTCGAATAAGACGGGGAGCTCACTCACCTGCAGTCTGGCAAATTGATTACATAGGCCCAATGCCAGATTGTATGGGTAAACGTTACGTCCTAGTAATGATTGACACCTTTTTGGGCCTGCTTTTTGCTTTTCCCACCAAGACGGCTGACCAAGCTAGCACTATCCAAGGACTAAACCATTAAATTTCTTGTTATGATGTACCAGAAGTAATTCAGTCTGATAATGGCTCGCACTTCTCCGGGAAGGCAATCTGTGATTGGGCAGCTGACAACAGTATCTTATGGGTCCTTCTTTCTTTGGCTTGGCTTCGCGGATGAAGATTTATGGAGGGGTAGTGTCCACGTCAGCTGCAGGCTCATTTGTGCTGACAAGTCTGATGCGGGACAGGCAGACACGGTTGCAGCGGTTGCAAGGGAAAATTGGTTGGTTGGGGTTGGGTGTTGGGTTTTTCCTCCTTTGTCTTTTGTCAGTGAGGTGGACTCTGCGGTCTTCTTCAAAGGAGGTTGCTGTCCGCCGAACTGTGAGGCGCCAAGATGCAGGGTTTGAGGCGATATTAGCCCACTGGTGGTGGTCATGTGGCAGGCACTAAGAGATTTCTTTAGGCAGTCCTTGTACCTCTTCTTTGCTGCACCTCTGTCTCAGTGGCCAGTGGAGAGCTTGCCATATAACACGATCTTGGGAAGGCGATGGTCCTCCATTCTGGAGACGTGACCTACCCAGTGCAGTTGGATCTTCAGCAGCGTGGATTCGATGCTGTTGGCCTCTGCCATCTCGAGTACTTCGCTGTTGGAGATGAAGTCGCTCCAATGAATGTTGAGGATGGAGCGGAGACAACGCTGGTGGAAGCATTCTAGGAGCCGTAGGTTATGCCGGTAGAGGACCCATTATTAGGAGCCGAACAGGAGTGTGGGTATGACAACGGCTCTGTATACACTAATCTTTGTGAGGTTTTTCAGTTGGTTGTTTTTCCAGACTCTTTTGTGTAGTCTTCCAAAGGCGCTATTTGCCTTGGCGAGTCTGTTGTCTATATCGTTGTCGATCCTTGCATCCGATGAAATGGTGCAGCTGAGATAGGTAAACTGGTTGACCGTTTTGAGTTTTGTGTGCCCGATGGAGATATGGGGGGGCTGGTAGTCATGGTGGGGAGCTGGCTGATGGAGGACCTCAGTTTTCTTCAGGCTGACTTCCAGGCCAAACATTTTGGCAGTTTCCGCAAAACTGAGAGCTAGCTCTGAATGGGCAACTAAATTGGCATCGTCTGCGAAGAGTAGTTCACGGACAAGTTGCTCTTGTGTCTTGGTGTGAGCTTGCAGGCGCCTCAGATTGAAGAGACTGCTATCCGTGCGGTACCAAATGTAAACAGCGTCTTCATTGTTGAGGTCTTTCATGGCTTGTTTCAGCATCATGCTGAAGAAGATTGAAAAGAGGGTTGGTGCCAGAACGCAGCCTTGTTAATGGAGAAGGGTTCAGAGAGCTCTTTGCTGTATCTGACCCGACCTTGTTGGTTTTCGTGTAGTTGGATAACTTATGGGTCCACCATATTCCTTATTACTCACAGGATGCCGGGTTAGTTGAATGAATGAATGGCTTACTGAAGGAACAAATTCGTTTGTTAACACCACTGGGGACCCTGAAGGGGTCGTCGCCTTTCCACCGACTTCTTCACGCTTCTGAACTACAGCCTATTCCAGAGGAAAAACAGTCATTGCCCCCCATTCCCGAGCTAGAGAATGTCGGACAAAAGGTATGGGTGACACCATCAGGTAGTGGCCCTCCTGTAAAAGGAGAAATAGTGACACCTGCCCAGGGTAACACTCAGTGGATAGCTATTGAGGGACAGGATGGTTTAGTTTGTTTAAATACCGAACGCTAATGGCACTGTGAGTGACATATGTCAGGCTTCTTTGTTCCAGGTCCTCCATCTTGTGCTCCTGCTGATCTGGCTTAACCGGTGCTTTGATGCCAGCAATTGGATTTGTAATGTCGAGGACGTTCTGAGGGAGTTGCCCGTGGGGGACACGGCCCGATGTATCCACTAATATATCGGATATTGTTAAACATGTTTCAAAATCTGTTGGTGAGCTTCAGCGTCTGGGTCTTGTGGCCCACAAGGATAGTTTGAGTTTGATTGGAACCCTTTTCCATGGTGAGCTGGTCCATTTGGTGGATTGTGCCACATTATTCTCCGTTGGTTGTCGCATTTTTGCTTGTTTTTGTGATTATCATAGTTTTAGTTTCTCTTTTTCACTCCTTCTGTACTCAAATGCTTGTAAGGTCCCGTAAGTGACAGGCTGCGACCAAGGGGTGGAATGTAATGGAAGATTTAAACCGTGTTTTTTATTTTTGCAGCCTTTGCTCCTGCAAGGCAGAGAACCAGCTTGTTGCATATGAATTAGTAGACATTATCTAAATTTACACTATGGGGCCCAGGGATGCATATGAATCAGTAGACATTATCCAACTTCCACCATGAGGCCCAGAGATGCAGTTGTCTTTTATTGGTCGCAGACTGTCAGGAGACCTTGAAGATAATTAAATCATTTGTTCAAAGAGATAAGATCTGAAGTAAACAACTTTTGGGTAATATAAGCCATGGTCCCACTGCTTAAAGAGTCCCTCTTTGAGACTCTCCAAGAGGTGGCAACATCTCTCAGCAAGAAGAAGAACTTCAAGATTCCAACCAACGTTCCGGTCCGGGGAGGTGGAGAAGCTGCTACCGGCGCCCAGACAACCTACTACAAGTGTGCAGTCGTCGCCTCGCTTTGGCAGTTGGGACCAGTCCAGGCATTGATAAGTATAATTGGGAAGGGCTTGCATTTTGTAGTGTGAATTCAGCTAGCTATTTAATAATAAAGACTTGTATAAACTGAACTGTTCTCGGTGTGTATGTGTGTGTGTGTGTGTATGTGTCTATTTTCTTTCGGTAGCTCAAACACTGTGACCAATCTAAAAAGAACAAAATGAGAGGAATAAGTTTACCCAAGACAACGGGCATGTGGATGTAAGGGAACAGAAGGTAAGGGGTGTGGTACAGGTAAGGGTTAGTTTGTTGTGGAGAACATTTACAAAGGTCAGTACAGCCTTTATGGGATAAAAGGCCTGTACTGGGCAACAATGGTTGATGTTATAATGGATGCAGAAGCTCTGGGAAGGGGTAAGGGAGGGACTGGCCAGGAAGTCTGCAGATTCTGGGGCCGAGGGCAATGCACAAACATGCTGTGGAAACTCATGGATAGTTTTGTGAGGAGCAGGTCTTGCTTCATGAGTCAAATTGAGTTTTTCGAGGAGGTGTCAAAGGAAATAGATGAAGGTAAAGGTGTATATGGGCTGCACGTGGATTTTAGTAAGGTGCTTGACAAGGACCCCACGGTGGCCTCATTCAGAATGTCAGGAGGCAGGGGATCCATGGAGCCTTGGCTGTGTGGATTCAGAAATGGCTTGTCTGCAGAAAACAGAGGGTAGTAGTAGATGGAACAATGACTAGCGGCGCTCCAAGGTGATCTACTCTGGGACCCCAGCACTTTGTGATTTTTATGAATGATGATGAGTGGAAGGGTGGGTACGTCAGCAGATGACACAGACCTGCACACTGCCAGATGACCAAAATGCAGACATGCGTGAAGACATTACCTTGGACAATGAGGATTTGGAGGTGTTCCAGAAGGCCAAGAACGCACTGGCCAACATCACTCTTCCATTAGACGCCAGGCCAAAGACACCCACTACTCTCACAGTAGACGCTTCCAGCACAGCAGTAGGGGGTGCACTGGAGCAATTCATCGAAGGGCAATGGCAGCCCCTTTCCTTCTTTAGCAGACACCTCTGGCCACCCGAACTCAACTACAGCGTCTTTGACTGAGAGCAATTGGTACTGTACCTGGCAGTCAGGCACTTCAGGTATTTTTGGAAGGTAGACAATTCAGGATGTTCATGGACCAGAAGTCATTAATTTTTGCCTTCCATAAGGTGTTGGACCCGTGATCGGCCAGGCAGCAGCAGCTCCTCTCATGAATCTGAGTTCACTACAGACATTCAACACATTTTGTGTGATGCACTGCCCCACCCCACAACCAAGTCTGTCCAGGCCCTGTCCCAGGGAATCGACTATTTAGCCCAAGGCAGGGGACAGCAGGAAGACCCTGAGATACTTGCATGCAGGACAGCGGTTTCCAGGCTCAGGCTGGAGGATGTTGACCTCGACCCTGGTAAGTAGATGCTCCTCTGTGACATTCCAATGGAAACGCCGCCTCATCGTGCTGACCACATGGAGATGGCAGGTTTTCGATGAGTTGCACAACCTGACGCACCCAGCCATCAGAACTTTCAAAATGGTGGTCAGTAGGATTGTCTTGCTGAGCCTCCGGAAACAGGTTGTCACGGGGCCAAGATCTGCACACTCTGCCAGATGACCAAAATGCAGAATACGTGAAGGCACCATCCCCAGACATTCGAGTCAGCACCACGTAGGTTCAGCCATGTCTACATTAACATTGTAGGGTCACTACTAGCCTCCCGCGGGGCAAGTTATCTTCTCACCATGATTGCCAGCTCCATGAGGTTCCCCGAGGAGGTCCAGCTAACTGACACAACCACTTGTGTCCTCCATTAAATTGGAAGCAGTAATAAATATGAAGGAGCGATTGATAATATATAGTCTCCCTTGTAGTTTGGGTGCAATGTATTTCTTGAGATCAGAGGAATCCAGGAGCCAGGACAAAGTGATCCTGTGTTTCCCAAGGATTTGATAGAGTTGGGGTAGTAGGAAGTGGAAGGGCCGAAGTGTTTACTGCTCCTTCGACTGCCTCTCTTTTCTGTCTTGCGATGCTGATTGGGTGCGACTGTGTGTTCCATCGCTCGCTGATTAGTTGCTTCAATTGCACGAGCCAATGGACTGATTCGGTGAGGCCGCTTTTGGATTGGACGCTGAAGTAGGGTTAGATTGATGGGCGGATTCGCGGGCTGATTGGCTCTTGCTGTGAGGAGGCGGGACGTTGGCGGTGGCGTCGTCAGCTCGGGGTCCGTCGCGTCGCCGAGGGCGCTAACGGGAAGAAGTTGGCGGCGGCGCCGGTACCTTCCTCAGCCGCGCGGTCCAGAGAAAGCGGGCGACCCGCAGCCCGATGGGCCCCACCGTTGAGCGGCCGGTACCTACGGGGTGTTTGGGTGGAGCCGGCGCGTCGGTGCGAGGCCTGATGGCGCCAACAGGGCGAGGCCGGAGGACGCGGGGTAACTGGCAGCGGGGTGGCGGGGGGGGGGAGAAGGGGAGGGGCAAGAAGGAGATTTGCACGTCTTTAGTTGGCGCATGCGCGATGGGTTCGCCACTTGGCGTTCGGTTCGCGCATGTGCGGTTGATACGCATGTGCCAAATGACGGCCCTAAGCGAACCCTTTGGGCAAGCGCCAACTGATGACTCGCGCATGCGCACAGAAATTAAGATGGCTTCCCCCAGCCGATGGACCCCGAGACACTGAGTCACAAATTCAATCCGCACATTTTGGGTCTTTCGTTCCCTGTGTCTCTGTTCTCGTTTGTCAAACCATTTGATTTTAAAAATAGGCTCTAAGACTTCAGGCACCGCACACGGGGAAAACTCCGACTTGCGACCATTGTGAGATCTGACTGATCCTTCAGTGTCCATGACGGTCGCAGGTCGGGGAGGGCCGTCTTGGACTGTCCGAGTGTTGCTCCGATTTCGCTTTTTTTTTGCTCGCCCGGTCGCTTGGCGTGCTACAATCTCAGTGTTTATAAGGGGGAAATTCTTTTAATGTTTCATTTACTTTTGCTACATAATTCTTCCTAGATTATCTGTGTAACATTGAAGGTTATGGGTTTTCATGAACAGCAATCATGATTTTACTCATAATTTGATGACGAAATGGATGGGAAACTTTTTGCTAATACTCCATGTGAATTGAAATAAAACTGAAGTGACAAACTTAGGAAGGTTTGTTTACCCTTCTTTTAAAGCAGGATGTCCAGATGATTTTCATCTTGCTTGCTGAATTAAAATGTGATTTGTCTGTTCTTAATGGCAGCTGCCATATTGGCATTGCAAGGAAAGATGGGAAATGGGTCAGGTCCTTGGTGGTCCCAGTAATGCAATGGAGAAAGATGTCACAGGGCTGAATGTGGTTTAGGGAGGGAGAGGGTGTTAATTTTTAGGAAACATATGTGTTCCGCCACCTATCAGTATTTTTTCTCAAATAGAAACTCCTGCTGGTAGAAGCCATTTCCTACTTTGAACAGGCCCAATGTCATTATCTAAGCAGATATTGTTACGAGCCCAAAGGACCCCAAAACCAGGCAGCAAAAGACATTCACCAAGACAGGTGGTTTTTAAAACAGAAGTTATTTTTAATCAACTTTAAACATGAAAATAGAATGAAACTTTAACTTAACTAACCCAAATTAACCCCCTTCTAATTCTAAGCACACATGTTTGTAATGTGTTTAAATTTTATGAAAAGTTCTTTGGTTCACAGTCCAATCTCACTTCTCCATCTTCCAAGTTCTCTGGATGCAGGCAATTCTTCTGCTGTGCACATAATTGATCATGTATAAATTTCACCAGGTTTTGGTGCTCGAAAGGTAAATATTTACTGCTCAGGAAGGTTCTTGTAGGGTTTGCAGAGAGTGATTTGTTGTTCCAGGATTTCCATAACTGAGGTACCACCATTAGTCACGTCAATGTCTCGCTGATGAAACTTGCCCCGTCAGGGTTTTCCAGATGGTAACTTCTTTCTTTAAGTGACCACAGAGTTCCATTTCTCTTATTCCAAACAACAGGAGTTCTTTCTTCTGCTCAAGCTGTGGTTAGATAAACAAAACCGGTGAGTGACTTTCCTGTAAGCGCCCTGCAGAAAGGTACTTGTAGTCATCCTGGCTCCATTTCCAAACAATGGTCATTCATTTTATTACATCAGTTCAGTTAACACCTAACCAAAATCGCAAATATTACCAAATTCTCCAAATATATTTATTCATTACAATATCACGTAAGGAGCAACTGGGTCGATGAACTACCTTGGGTTCTATTAGGAGTATGAACAGCTCCAAAAGAAAATCTGTCTGCATCATCTGTAGAATTGATGTTTCGTCCGGCCCTTATGGTTCCAGAAGATATTCAGTTCAGAAACAATTCAGTCATGGACGTCCTTCAACAACTCCGCAAGGGTACTGCTAACAGCAAACCATCCTCTACCAACTGGCATGGCAAAACTAGGCAACAAGTCCCCCAATCACTATTAAACACTGAATTTGTATTTGTACGAAGACAGATTCCAGGGGCACCGTTACTAAAACCACATGAAGGACCATTTTGTTTGATTAAGAGATATGGAGTGGTATATACATTGGACATCGGAGGGCATCCACAGCTATTCAGCGTGGAGAGACTTAAACCTGCCATATGGACCCTACTTCACCAGTTCAGTACTATCAACCCAGGCGACATGAACGTCTGCCTAACTCAAGCATATCTGGTATCTTAAGTTACAGTGACGATTTTGGGGGGGCATGATATAGCGAGTGCACAGCGCGGTATTACGAATTGCCACCGTCAGTTCCTAGACTTAACTGACACATCACGGGCTAACTGTGTAAACATTTTTCATCACCCTATAAACTTTTTCCCATTGTAAACCCGGTGTCACGGTATCTGTCTCAGACTCCTGCAAATCACCGTTGAACCTCCTACCCACTGTGTACCCGGAGTCAGAGTATATGCCTCAGTCTACCGAACATCACCATTAAAATGTCTCCCCACTGTTAACTCTGTGTCACGGTATCTGCAACAATGTATTGCGTTTCACGTTTAAACCTCTTCCACACTGTGAACCTGGTGTCACAGTACCTGTCACAGTTCATTGAACCTCAACGTTAAACCATCTCACTAATGTGAACCCAGTTTCACGGTATCCGCCTCAGTCTACCATACATCACTGTTAAACCTTCTACCCACTGTGAATCCGGTATAACAGTATATGCCAGAGTTTATTTTGTATCACCGATAAACTTTCTCCCCACTGTGAACCTGGTTTTCACAGTATCTGACACAGTTTATCCTTCATCACTGATAAACCTTCTCATTGATCTGAATCCGGTGTCACAGTTTCTGTCTCAGTGCGCCATACATCATTGTTAAAGCTGTCTCCCACGGATCCCCACTGTTTCCCATCAGTTTCCCACTGTTCCTCAGCTATTTCCCACCATTCCCCACTTTTCCCCATGGTTCCCCACTCTTCCACTCATTTCCCAATCTGTTCCCCCATTCTCCACAGTTCGCTATCTGTTCTCCACTACTCCCCACTATTCACCCCTGTTCTCCACTGTTTCTTAGTGATCCCCACTTTTCCCCACTGTTCCTTAGTGATCCCCACTTTTTCCCATCTCTTCCATCCATTCATCAATTTTTCCCACTGTTGCCCTCAATACACCATTGTTCCCCAACTGTTCCCCACTGTTCCTCACTGTTCCCCACCTGTCACATACTTTTGACCAATGTTCCACACGTTCTCCAATGTTCGCCTTTTGTTCCCCATTGCTCGCCCCGGTTACCCTGTGTTCCCCACAGTTCTTCACTGTTCCCCACTTTTCTCCAGCTGTTCCCAATCTATTCCCCACTGTTGCCCTCTGTTCCCTACTGTTCTCCATTTCTCCCACTTTTCCCTACTGTTCCACATTTCTTCCCCACTGTTCCCCACATGTCCCAACTGTTACCAACTGTACCCCATGGTTCCCCATTGTTGCCCATCAGATGCTCCTCTGTTTCCAATCTGTGCCCCATTTTTCCACACTGTTTCTCACAGTTCTCCACTGTTCACCATCTGTTCCCCACTGCTCCCCAGAATTACCCACTGTTCCCCATGGGTCCACTCTGTTCCCCATCTGTCCCCACAGTTCTCCAGCTGTCCCCCCTGTTCCACACTGTTCCGTACTTTTCTCCACTGTTCTGCATCTGTTCTGCCAAGTGCAAGTGAGGACAAAAATGCAAGGTGAAGACAAATGAATGTGTGGCTGAGGGGCTGGTGTAAAAGACAGGGTTTTGGCTTCTTGGACCATTGGGCTATCTTTTGGGGAAGGCATGACCTTTACAAAAAGAATGGGTTACACCTAAACTCAAAAGGGATCAATGTATTGGCAGCTAGGTTTGGTGCAGCCGTCGGATGCGGTTTAAACTAATTTGGCACTGGGATGGGAACCTGTATGATAAGCAAAGGACAGGAAAGATAAAATAGGAAAAGTTGGGTTAGGCAGCGAAAGTAAAAATCAGAAAGAGCAAGGAGGGTGAAAAAAGCAAATCTGAAGGCTTTATATCTTAATGCAAGAAGCATTTCGAACAAGGTAGATGAATTGGCTGTGGAAATTGAGACAAACAAATACGATTTGATTGGGATTACAAAACATGGCTGCAAGGTGGGCAAGCCTGGGAACTTAACATCCCGGGGTATACAATATTTAGGAGGGGTAGACAAGAAAGAAAAGGGGGTGGGGTAGCTTTGATGGTGAGAGAAGTAACGGACACAATTGACAGGAAGGATATTAACTCGGAAGATACGGAATCTATATGGGTAGAACTGAGGAATAGCAAGGGGTGGAAAACGTTAGTGGGTGTGGTATATAAGCCTCCAAATAGTAATGTAGAGGTGAGGGAAGGAATAATAAGGGAAATTAGAGAAACGTGCAATAAGGGAACAGCTGTCATCATGGGAGACTTTAATTTACATATCGATTGGACTAGCCAAATGAGTAAAAATACTGAGGAGGTGGAATTCCTTGAATGTTTAAGGGATGGTTATCTAGACCAATATGTCGAGGAACCAACTCGGGAGCAGGCCATTTTAGACTGGGTATTATTCAATGAAAAGGGGCTAATCAGCAAACTTCTTGTACAAGGCCCTTTGGGTAGGAGCGATCACAATATGATCGAATTCTCACTCGACATGGAGAGTGAAGAAATTATCACCGAGACTAAGGTCCTGAATTAAATAAAGAGAATTATGATGGTATGAGACGGGAGTTAAGTAAGATTGATTGGGTGGTTTATGGTGGGGTGGGGGGGGTGACGGTGGATAGACAATGGAAAGCATTCAAAGATCTAATGGAAGAATTGCAGAAATCATTTATACCGGTTTGGCATAAAAATAAACCAAGAAAAGTGACTCAACTGGGGATAACAAGGGAAATTAGAGACAGCATTAGGACCAAAGGGAGAACATATCAATTGGGCAAAAAAAGTACCAAATCCGAAGATTGGGAACAGTTCAAGATGCAGCAAAGGAGGAGAAAGGGATTAATCAAGAGGGCAAAAATAAATTATGAAAGTAAGCTTGCGGCAAACATAAAACCAACTGCAAAAGCTTTTATAGATATGTCAAGAGGAAAAGATTGGTGAAATCCAGAGTAGGTCCCTTGCAGTCAGAGTCAGGGGAATATATAATGGGGAATAAGGAAATGGCAGACCAATTAAATTGTTACTTTAGATCTGTTTTACAAGAGAGGATACAATAACCTCCCAAGGATGTTGGGAAACATAGACACTAATGCAAGGGAGGAGCTGAAATAAATCAGTATCTCTAAGGACATGGTCTTGGGGAAATTGAAGGGATTGAAGGCCGATAAATCCCAAGGGCCTGATAATCTACATCCTAGGGTACTTAAAGAAGTGGACATTCAGATAGCAGATGCTTTAAAAATTATTTTCCAGAACTCAATAGACTCAGGATCAGTACCCATGGATTGGAGGGTAGCTAATATTACCCCACTATTTAAAAAAGGGGTAGAGAAAAAGTGGGGAATTATAGGCCGGTGAGCCTTACATCAGTAAGGGGCAAAATGATGAAATCCATTATTAAGGATGTAATAGCGGAGCATATGACTAGCAGAGAAGGGATCGGAGAGAATCAACATGGATTTACAAAAGGTAAATTGTGCTTGACAAATCTATTGAAATTCTTTGAGATGGTGAGAGGTAAAATAGATGAGGGAGAGCCAGTGGATGTGCTGTACCTGGATTTCCAAAAGGCCTTCGATAAGGTTCCACATAAATGACTGGCATGCAAAATCAAGGCTCATGGGATTGTGGGGGGAAGGTATTTATGTGGATTTAACTGGCTGGCAGATAGAAGACAGAGAGTTGGGATAAACGGCTAATTTTCTGAGTGGCAGGCGGTGACCAGTGGGGTGCCACAGGGATCTGTACTGGGACCCCAGCTGTTCACAATTTACATTAATGATCTGGATGAGAGGATTGGATGTAATACCTCCAAATTTGCAGACGACACTAAGCTAGGAGAGGTTGTGTGCACTGAAGAGGGGGTCAGGAAGCTCCAGTGTGATTTGGATAAATTGGGGGACTGGGTAGATACATGTCAAATGCACTACAATGTGGATAAATGTGAGGTTATCCACCTTGGTAACACAAACCAGAGGGCAGATTACAATTTGAATGGCAATAGATTGGGAGATGGGGAAGTACAGAGAGACCTAGGGGTTCTTGTGCACCAGTCACTGAAGGCGAGCATGCAGGTACAGCAGGTGGTTAAAAAGGCAAGTGGTATGTTGGCCTTCACATCAAGAGGATTTGAGTATAGGAATAAGGATACCTTACTGCAATTGTACAGAGCCCTGGTGAGACCACACCTGGAGTATTGTGTGCACGTTTGGTCGCCTTATCTGTTCTTGCAATGGAGTGCAAAGGTGATTCACCAGGCTTTATACCTGGAATGACAGGAATAACTTCTGAGGAAAGATTGCACAATTTGGGATTGTACTCGCTGGAGTTTAGAAGATTGAGAGGGGATCTCATAGAGACATATAAAGTTCTGGCAGGACTGGACAGAATGGATGAGGAAGGGATGTTTCCAATGGTGGGGGAGTCCAGAACCCGGGGCCATGGTTCGAGGATAATAGGCAAACCATTTTGAACCGAGATGAGGAGGAATTTCTTTACCCAGAGGCTGGTGAATCTGTGCAATTCATTGCCACACAGAGCAGTAGAGGCAGGTTCATTGAATATATTTAAGAGGGAATTAGATATATTTCTTCAGTATAAGGGAATTAGGGGTTACGGAGAGAAGGCAGGGACGGGGTACTGAAATTTAAGATCAGCCATGATCTCATTGAATGGCGGAGAAGGCTCGAAGGGCCGAATGACCTACTCCTGCTCTGATCTTCTATGTTTCTGCCCTGTTGCCCATTTTCCCCAATCTTCCCCTCTGTTTTACACTGCTCTCCACTGTGCCCCTCTATTCCTCATTCTTCCCCTCTTCCCTTAGTTCTTCACTGTTCCCCACTGTTCCATAGTGTTCACATTGTTCCCCATGGGTCCATAGTGTTCCCCATCATTTCCTAATCTGCTTCCCACTGTTCCCCACAGTTCCCCACTGTTCTCCATTTGAACACCCTGCTCCACACTATTCCCTATTTTTCCCCACTATTCTGCATCTGTTCCACCCTGTTCCCCACTGTTCTCCAGCTGTCTCCGTTCCACATTTATCCCACTGTTCCACAACTATTCCCCACTGTTCCTGACTTTTCCCTTCTGTTCCCCATCTGTTACCAACATTTGTCCACTGTTACTCGCTTGTTCTCCACTGTTCGTCACCTGTTCTCAACTGCTCCCCACTGTGCCCCTCTGTTCCCCACTGCTCCTCTTTCTTCCCCCTGTTGGGGAACAGAGGAGCACAGTGGAGAACAGAAAGGAAAAGTGGGGAACTGTGGGGAATAGTCAGGAACAGGTGTGAACCTCTGGGGAACAGGTATATATGGGGAACAGATGGGGTACAGTGGAGAACATTGGGAAAAATGGGCAACAGTGCAGAACAGTTGATGGGGACCAGTGGGTTAAATGGGGAACAGAGGGCAAAAGTGGGGAACAGTGGGAATAATGCAGAACAGTGGGGAAAAGTAGGGAACCATGGGGAAAAGTATGGAACCGGGGGGACAGCTGGAGAAGATTGTGGAAGCGTGGGGAACACTGTAGAAAAATGGGGATCGGAGGGGAATAGTGGGGAGTGGGAGGGAACGAGGAAAGGAGAACAGTGGGGAACAATGTTCCGCACTGTTCCCCAACGTACACCCTGGTTCCCCATTGTTGACCAGCAGAAGCTCATCTGTTTTCCAACTGTGCCCCACTTTTCCACACTGTTTCTCACACTACGCCACTGTTCACCATCCATTCCCCACCGTGAAATATAAAGTGTTCACAATCCTTACTCTGGAGATAAAAGTTTTGAAGAACAGGTTCATCTTTATTTCGAGTCTGCAGAGTCGGGTGTCCCTGGTCTGGAGACACACTGGAAGTTCAGAATCATCACTCTTTTGTACAGTCCCATGCTCAACATCACCCCACCTTCATTTACCTTCTTCCAATCAGAATCCCAATACATTACAACATTCTCCTTCTCCCTTCCATCAATCCAGGTATCACTCAGTTCTTCCCTCTTCATACATTGCATGTTCATGTCTCTATGAGGCAATCGCAGTACTAGCTATAGACTATCTTAGGTCACTGTACCAACCTGAACCAGTTCCTTGCATCCTTGGGGCTTGAGATAAGAAGGGGCCCACTGGCTAGTACTGTCTACTCTCAAGCTCTTATCTACATACTTTGCATTCCATCATTTTTCACAGAATGGTGCGAGTTTAATCATATTCAACTGTTTTTCACAATTCCTCCTTTTTTCTCGTTATCATGTGTTTCTGATTAAACTGCATTATTGTTCACCTTTTGTTTCCTCAAATTGTACGAGTTGAATTTGTCGTTGTTCATCTGCCATGGGATTTTTTAATACCACCTGCTTCGCTCCAGTAGCTGAGCAAATGGATCTTGTGATAAAACATCGTAGGATGGCTGATCCAATCAATAAGCCCACTAGAATCATTC
The DNA here is from genome assembly GCF_036971445.1 of Narcine bancroftii. Lineage (NCBI taxonomy): Eukaryota > Metazoa > Chordata > Chondrichthyes > Torpediniformes > Narcinidae > Narcine > Narcine bancroftii. The sequence continues at coordinate 26,466 of NW_027211892.1, forward strand.
AGCCAGATATAGCAAAGTGCATTAACCATGGCACCCAACCTCCGAAATTCCAATCTCCCCATGTCCAATCACCTCCTTTTTTATATTTATCTCTAGTCTCCTGGATCTTCTCTCTACACTTTTTAATATGGACCACCAAATCCGAGATATTAGCTGATTCATCCAGGATGTATGTGTAACATTCAGAACCAATTAAAGGACAAGTCCTCCCTTTCTCTGTCAAAATAAAATCAAGGGCCATGCATTTTTGGAGGACTGTAAGTTGCATGGTGGCCATTTCTGCATTTATTGCCCGGACTTGGGATTGGACTTCCCCAAGTACCAGGTTCGTATTATTTACTAGTTCATCTAGGGTGGCTGCTATTTTTGAATCTCAACCGCACTTTGTGCAGCTCCATATGTTGGGAAAAACCTCCACATGAGACGATCTCCTTCAGTCACCCTTTTGCTTTTCCCATGGGACAAGCCTAGTACAGGTAGCTGATTAAGTTCACGGACATGGGGAATTAAGTAAGCCAGGTAATAACATCCACTCCAACCTTTAGGTGTACAGGTCAATATAAATCCTTTTGTCCGATTCCAACATTCCTTTTCTCCAGGTAACCATGAATAAATTTTACGTCCACACACCCAATATGTGCCATTCACCGGGTGTGGGATTCACAGTCGTGTGATGGTCTAATTCTTCATGAAATTGGAAATTCCTAGTTGGTTTCTCAAAAGGAAGCATCTCTCCAGACTGAGGAGTTGGTGACTTTGTTGGCTTTGGTCGTATCGACCACCCTTTGTATTTATCTTCAGTGGTTGGATCACTGTTGCTGGGCAAGATCTATATATCAAATAATTTGTGTAGGGAGAGAGGGATTGCTACTAAGGGGACTCCTGACTTGCCATGGTGTGGTATTTTTGCACAAACCCAACAATCTGTTTGATTTTGGTTCTTAGCATAATTAGTACATAGAGAGATAAAATAATTTTTAGGTTTAACACGCAAAGTTATGATATGTAAAAGTCAAATTGAAATAGTAAGCGCAAAAGTTTCATTATTGTAGTTTTCTTTTCTGTTCCTTTTTACTCCTCTATCCTTCCTTCTGTGGCTGGTGGTGGGACCATAGGTCCCTTTATTCTTTTTTTAAAGATTTTTTTCTTCACACTATGAGCCATATTCACCAAAATACCCACAAACGTTTCCCTCTTGAATATATAGTGTCATTTTTCTCCTTTTCCCCCCCCTCCCTTCCCTCCCTCCTTCCCACCCCCCTCCCCACTCACTAAACATTAAACATATACAATACAATAAACCCATTAAACAATGTCATCACACAATAAAATAGACAAGAAAATTGTGTCATCTACTTTTACACACTGGGTCAGTTCATTTCATCTACTTCTCATTCTGTCATTTCAAGAGGTGGTGGTCTGCGGTAGGACCTCTCTTTTGTGTTCCATGTACGGTTCCCAAATTTGTTCGAATACTGTGATGTTATTTCTTAAATTATATGTTATTTTTCCAATGGAATACATTTATTCATTTCCATGTACCATTGCTGTATTCTCAGGCTATCTTCTGATTTCCAGGTTGACATTGTACATTTTTTTGCTACAGCTAAGGCTATCATAATAAATCTTTTTTGCGCTTCATACAATAGTACTAGATATGGTCTGTTCCACCGGGGCTGAAGCTTTTCTTCTTTCCACGAATTGATCAGGACCCAGTCACCAGCATTCACAGAGTGGATAGGGAAATCCAGAGGAGGGCTCTGCACCAGCAGACGCTTAGCTTTTAAATCTGCAAGAGAACAAGAGACTGCCAGTCAATAATTCCTTAAAAACACATCATTATTTTTGACTGTAGGTATTCCTTCTATCCGCCCCAAATATGGGAGTCCAAATAACATCTCGTAAGGGGATATTTTAATGTTTTGTCATGGGGCTGTCCGAATTCTGAGAAGAGTTATTGGTAAGCACTTGGTCCAGGGTAATTTAGTCTCTTCTTTTAGTTATGTAATTTGCATTTTTAAAGTGGCATTCATTTGTTCCACTCTGGATGCCTTGGAGTATGCAGCTTCCATTTTATCCCTAAGGTTTCACAGACCTGTAAATTTTAGAAGCGAGGTGCTTTCCCCGATCTGAATTGATGGATTCGGCTATTCCATATCGGGGTACAATTTTTTCCAGAATTATATGCTTGTTCAGTGGCATTGACGGTGGGGAACGCTTCAACCCATCTCGTGAAATGGTCCACTACTGCTAGTAGAAATTTCCATCGCTGGACCTTAGGGAGTTTGGTGAAATCCACTTGTATCCGCTGAAATGGCCAGATTGCTAAAGGTGGTACTCCTCCAGCATAGCTTTCATAACTTTCTTATTAACCTTTAAACAGATCACACAGCGGTTCACTGCCTGTCTTGCTAGGATATAGACTCCTCTGCAGGCATAAGTTTGTAAGAATGCATCACACAGTGCTTGCACTCCCCAGTGGGAGCATGAGTGCAGTTCCCCTAGTATCTGCTGGGTGATTTCTTTATTTAACAATTGTCTTCCATCGGGGAGCCACCATTTTCCGTCTTCTTTGCTCCCATCTTTTCCATTTTTTTCTTCTTCAGGGAGGGAAAAGATAGGACCTTCTTCAGCCCTTCTCTGAGAGGGATCAGAGCCATCAGGTGGATGTACTTTTCCTGATTGTGCCGCTTGTCGGGCCAGTTCATCAGCCATCCGATTTCCTCGTGCTTTTGGTGAGTTCCCCTTCTGATGACCTGGTACATGTACTGTGGCAATTCTTTCTGGTTTGATTAATGCTTCCAAAGTCTTTTCAGTTAGTTGCTCATGAGCCAGTTCTTTTCATCTTGTTGTTATCATCCCTCGTTCTTTCCAAATTTTCCTAAATGTGTGTACCACTCCAAATGCATATTTCAAATCTGTACATATGTACCTTCCTGCCCTCCCAACAGTCCCCACAAGTCCCCAGAGTTCCCCATCAGTTCCCTATCTGTTCTAAACTGTTTCCCACTGTTTGTCACCTATTCCACACCTGTTCTCCATTGTTCTGCCTGCTGTTTCCCACCAGTTCCCCACTTTTCACTACTGTTCACCATGGTCCCCCACTGTTCCCCTCATTTCCCAATCTGTTCCCCACTTTTCTCCACTGTTCTCTCATTCTCCACAGTTCGCTATCCGTTCCCCACTGCTCCCCACTATTCCCCTCTGTTGCCCACTGTTCCGCAGAGATCTCCACTGTTCCCCATCCCTTCCTTCCATTCCTCAATTTTCCCCACTTCTGCCCTCCATAGTACAGTTCCCCACCTTTTTTACATGTTCCCCACTGTTCCCCATTGTTCCCCACCTGTCACACACTTTTTACCACTGTTCCCCACATTCTCCAATGTTCGCCAAATGTTCCCCACTGGTCTCCACTGTTACTCTCTGTTCCCCACTGTTACTCATTCATCCCCACTGTTCCCCACTGTTCTGCCGTTTTGCCCAATTCTCCACTTTTTTCTAATCTGTTCCCCCTGCTCCTTTGGCTCCCCTCTGTTCTGCAGTGTTCCCCACGCTTCCCACTTTTTCCAATCCATATCCCCTGCTCCCTTTGGTTCCACTCTATTGTGCAGTGCTCCCCACGATTCCCCACTTTTTCCAACCTGTACACCATGCTCCCTTTGGTTCCCCTCTGTCCTGCAGTGTTCCCCATGGTTCCCCACTTTTTCCAATATTTTCCCCCTGCTCCCTTTGGTTCCCCACTCTTCTGCATTTTTCCACACGGTTCCCCACTTCTTCCAATCCGTTTCCCCTGCTCCCTTTGTTTACCCACTGTTCTGCCTTTTTCCACTCCGTTCCCCACTTTTTCAATCCGTTCCCCCTGCTCCCTTTGGTTCCCCACTGTTCTGCAGTGTTCCCCATGGTTCCCCACATTTTCCAATCTGTTTCCCCTGCTGCCTTTGGTTCCCCTCTGTTCTGCAGTTTCCCCACGGTTCTCCACATTTTTTCCAATCTGTTCCCCCTGCTCCCTTTGGTTCCCCTCTGTCCTGCAGTGTTCTCCATTGTTCCCCTCTTTTTCCAATCCGTTACCCCTGCTCCCTTTGGTTCCCCTCTGTTCTGCAGTGATCCCCACGGTTCCCCACTTTTTCCAACCCGTTCCCCCTGCTCCCTTTGGTTCCCCTCTTTCCTGCAGTGTTCCCCATGGTTCCCCACTTTTTCCAATCCGTTCCTCCTATTCCTTTGGTTCAGCTCTGTTCTGCAGTGTTTCCCACAGTTCCCCACTTTTTCCAATCTGTTCCCCCTGCTCCCTTTGGTTTCACTCTGTTCTGGAGTGTTCCCCACGCTTCCCCACTTTTTCCAATCCATTTCCCCTGCTCCCTTTGGTTCCAATCTATTGTGCAGTGCTCCTCACGATTCCCCACTTTTTCCAATCTGTTCCGCGTGCTCCCTTTGGTTCCCCTCTTTCCTGCAGTGTACCCCACGATTCCCCACTTTTTCCAATCCGTTCCCACTGCTCCCTTTGGTTCCCCACTCTTCTGCATTTTTCCACAGGGTTCCCCACTTTTTACAATCTGTTCCCCCTGCTCCCTTTGTTTCCCCACTCTTCTGCATTTTTCCACACTGTTCTCCACTTTTTCAAATCTGTTTCCCCTGCTTCCTTTGGTTCCCCACTGTTCTGCAGTTTTCCACAATTCTCCACTTTTTTCTAATCTGTCCCCCCTTCTCCTTTGGCTCCCCTCTGTTCTGCTGTTTTCCCCACGGTTCTCCACATTTTTTCCAATCTGTTCCACCTGCTCCCTTTGGTTCTCCTGTGTTCTGCAGTTTTCCCTACGCTTCCCCACTTTTTCCAATCCGTTCCCCCTACTTCCTTTGGTTCACCTCTGTTCTGCAGTGTTCCCCACGGTTCTCCACTTTTTCCAGTCTGTTCCCCCTGCACCCTTTGGTTGCCCTCTGTTCTGGAGTGTTCCCCACGCTTCCCACTTTTTCCAATCCATTTCCCCTGCTCCCTTTGGTTCCACTCTATTGTGCAGTGCTCCCCACGATTCCCCACTTTTTCCAACCTGTACACCATGCTCCCTTTGGTTCCCCTCTATCCTGCAGTGTTCCCCACGGTTATTCACTTTTGCCAACCCGTTCCCCCTGCTCCCTTTGGTTCCGCTCTGTTCTGCATTGTTCCCCACGGTTCTCCACATTTTTTCTAATCTGTTCCTATGCTCCCTTTGGTTCATCTCTGTTCTGCAGTTTCCCCATGGTTCTCCACATTTTTTCCAATCTGTTCCCCCTGCTCCCTTTGGTTCCCCTCTGTTCTGCAGTGTTTCCCACGATTCCACACCTTTTCTAACCTGTACCGCCTGCTCCCTTTGGTTCCCCTCTGTCCTGCAGTGTTCCCCACTGTTCCCCACTTTTTACAATCCGATCCAGCTGCTCCCTTTCGTTCCCCTCTGTCCTGCATTTTTCATCACGGTTCCCCACTTTTTCAGATCTGTTCCCCCTGCTCCCTTTCGTTCCCGTCTGTCCTGCATTTTTCCCCACGGTTCCCCACTTCACCAATCCATTCCCCCTGCTCCCTTTGGTTCCCCTCTGTTCTGCATTTTTCCACACGGTTCCCCACTTCTTACAATCCGTTTCCCCAGCTCCCTTTGTTTACCCACTGTTCTGCATTTTTCCACTCTGTTCTCCACTTTTTTTAATCAGTTCCCCCTGCTCCCTTTGATTCCCCACTGTTCTGCAGTGTTCCCCATGGTTCCCCACTTTTTCCAATCCGTTTCCCCTGCTCCCTTTTGTTCCCCTCTGTTCTGCAGTGTTCCCCACAGTTCCCCACTTTTTCCAATCCGTTCCCCCTGCTCCCTTTTGTTCCACTCTGTTCTGCAGTTTTCCCCACAGTACCCCACTTTTTGCAATCCGCTCCCCCTGCCTCCTTTGATTCCTCTCTGTTCTGCAGTGTTCCCCACGCTTCCCACTTTTTCCAATCCATATCCCCTGCTACCTTTGGTTCCACTCTATTGTGCAGTGCTCCCCACGATTCCCCACTTTTTCCAAACTGTACACCATGCTGCCTTTGGTTCCCCTCTGTCCTGCAGTGTTCCCCATGGTTCCCCACTTTTAGCAATATTTTCCCCCTGCTCCCTTTGGTTCCCCACTCTTCTGCATTTTTCCACACGGTTCCCCACTTCTTCCAATCCGTTTCCCCTGCTCCCTTTGTTTACCCACTGTTCTGCATTTTTCCACTCCGTTCCCCACTTTTTTCAATCCGTTCCCCCTGCTCCCTTTGGTTCCCCACTGTTCTGCAGTGTTCCCCATGGTTCCCCACATTTTCCAATCTGTTTCCCCTGCTGCCTTTGGTTCCCCTCTGTTCTGCAGTTTCCCCACGGTTCTCCACATTTTTTCCAATCTGTTCCCCCTGCTCCCTTTGGTTCCCCTCTGTCCTGCAGTGTTCTCCATTGTTCCCCACTTTTTCCAATCCGTTACCCCTGCTCCCTTTGGTTCCCCTCTGTTCTGCAGTGATCCTCACGGTTCCCCACTTTTCCCAACCCGTTCCCCCGGCTCACTTTGGTTCCCCTCGGTTCTGCATTGTTCCCCACGGTTCCCCACATTTCCGAGCTGTTCCCCCTGCTCCCTTTGGTTCCGATCTGTTCTGCATTGTTCCCCACGGTTCTCCACATTTTTTCTAATCTGTTCCCATGCTCCCTTTGGTTCACCTCTGTTCTGCAGTTTCCCCATGGTTCTCCACATTTTTTCCAATCTGTTCCCCCTGCTCCCTTTCGTTCCCCTCTGTCCTGCAGTGTTCCCCATGGGCCTCACTATTTACAATCCGTTCCTGCTGCTCCCTTGTTTCCCCTCTGTCCTGCAGTGTTCTCCACCGTTCCATACTTTTTTCAATCCGTTCCCCCTGCTCCCTTTGGTTCCCCTCTGTACTGCAGTGTTCCCCACGGTTCCCCACTTATTCCAATCCGTTTTCCCTGCTCCCTTTGTTAACCCACTGTTCTGCATTTTTCCACACCGTTCCCCACTTTTTTCACTCTGTTCCCCCTGCTCCTTTTGGTTCTCCACTGTTCTGCAGTATTTCCCACGGTACCCCACTTTTTCCAATCTGTTCTGCCAGCTCCTTTGGTTTCCCTCTGTTCTGCAGTGTTCCCAACATTTCACCACTTTTACCAATCTGTTCCCTCTTCTCCATTTGGTTCCCCTCTGTCCTGCATTTTTCTCCACGGTTCCCCACTTCACCAATCCATTCCCCCTGTTCCCTTTGGTTCCCCTCTGTTCTGCATTTTTCCACACGGTTCCCCACTTCTTACAATCCGTTTCCCCTGCTCCCTTTGTTTACCCACTGTTCTGCATTTTTCCACTCTGTTCCCCACTTTTTTCAATCCGTTACCCCTGCTACCTTTGGTTCCCCACTGTTCTGCAGTGTTACCCATGGTTCCCCACTTTTTCCAATCCGTTTCCCCTGCTCCCTTTTGTTACCCTCTGTTCTGCAGTGTTCCCCACAGTTCCCCACTTTTTCCTATCCGTTCCCCCTGCTCCCTTTTGTTCCACTCTGTTCTGCATTGTTCCCCACGGTTTCCCACATGTCCGAGCTGTTCCCCCTGCACCCTTTGGTTCCCCTCTGTTCTGCAGTGTTCCCCAAGGTTCCCCACTTTTTCCAACTTTTACCCCCTGCTCCCTTTGGTTCCCCTCTTTCCTGCAGTGTTCCCCATGGTTCCCCATTTTTTCCAATCCGTTCCTCCTATTCCTTTGGTTCAGCTCTGTTCTGCAGAGTTTCCCACGGTTCCCCACATTTTCCAATCTGTTCCCCCTGCTCCCTTTGGTTCCACTCTGTTCTGGAGTGTTCCCCACGCTTCCCCAATTATTCCAATCCATTTCCCCTGCTCCCTTTGGTTCCAATCTATTGTGCAGTGCTCCTCACGATTCCCCACTTTTTCCAATCTGTTCCCCGTGCTCCCTTATATTCCCCTCTGTCCTGCAGTGTTCCCCACGATTCCCCACTTTTTCCAATCCGTTCCCCCTGCTCCCTTTGGTTCCCCATTCTTTTGCATTTTTCCACAGGGTTCCCCACTTTTTACAATCTGTTCCCCCTGCCCCCTTTATTTCCCCACTCTTCTGCATTTTTCCACACTGTTTTCCACATTTTCAAATCTGTTTCCCCTGCTCCCTTTGGTTCCCCACTGTTCTGCAGTTTTCCCAATTCTCCACTTTTTTCTAATCTGTCCCCCCTGCTACTTTGGCTCCCCTCTGTTCTGCTGTTTTCCCCACGGTTCCCCATTTTTTTCCAATCTGTTCCACCTGCTCCCTTTGGTTCTCCTGTGTTCTGCAGTTTTCCCTACGCTTCCCCACTTTTTCCAATCCGTTCCCCCTGCTCCCTTTGGTTCCTCTCTATATGCAGTGTTCCCCACGATTCTCCACTTTTTTTCCATTCTGTACCCCCTGCTCCCTCTGGTTCCCCTCTGCCCTGCAGTGTTCCCCATGGTTCCCCACTTTTTCCATTCCGTTCCCCCTACTTCCTTTGGTTCACCTCTGTTCTGCAGTGTTCCCCACGGTTCTCCACTTTTTACAGTCTGTTCCCCCTGCACCCTTTGGTTGCCCTCTGTTCTGGAGTGTTCCCCACGCTTCCCACTTTTTCCAATCCATTTCCCCTGCTCCCTTTGGTTCCACTCTATTGTGCAGTGCTCCCCACGATTCCCCACTTTTTCCAACCTGTACACCATGCTCCCTTTGGTTCCCCTCTGTCCTGCAGTGTTCCCCACGGTTATTCACTTTTTCCAACCCGTTCCCCCGGCTCCCTTTGGTTCCCCTCTGTTCTGCATTGTTCCCCACGGTTCCCCACATTTCTGAGCAGTTCCCCCTGCTCCCTTTGGTTCATCTCTGTTCTGCATTGTTCCCCACGGTTCTCCACATTTTTTCTAATCTGTTCCTATGCTTCCTTTGGTTCATCTCTGTTCTGCAGTTTCCCCATGGTTCTCCACATTTTTTCCAATCTGTTCCCCCTGCTCCCTTTGGTTCCCCTCTGTTCTGCAATGTTTCCCACGATTCCACACCTTTTACAACCTGTACCGCCTGCTCCCTTTGGTTCCCCACTGTCCTGCATTTTTCTTCACGGTTCCCCACTTTTTCAGATCCGTTCCCCCTGCTCCCTTTCGTTCCCCTCTGTCCTGCATTTTTCCCCACGGTTCCCCACTTCACCAATCCATTCCCCCTGCTCCCTTTGGTTCCCCTCTTTTCTGCATTTTTCCACACGGTTCCCCACTTCTTACAATCCGTTTCCCCTGCTCCCTTTGTTTACCCACTGTTCTGCATTTTTCCACTCTGTTCCCCACTTTTTTCAATCCGTTACCCCTGCTACCTTTGGTTCCCCACTGTTCTGCAGTGTTCCCCATGGTTCCCCACTTTTTCCAATCCGTTTCCCCTGCTCCCTTTTGTTACCCTCTGTTCTGCAGTGTTCCCCACAGTTCCCCACTTTTTCCTATCTGTTCCCCCTGCTCCCTTTTGTTCCACTTTGTTCTGCATTGTTCCCCACGGTTTCCCACATTTCCGAGCTGTTCCCCCTGCACCCTTTGGTTCCCCTCTGTTCTGCAGTGTTCCCCAAGGTTCCCCACTTTTTCCAACTTTTACCCCCTGCTCCCTTTGGTTCCCCTCTTTCCTGCAGTGTTCCCCATGGTTCCCCATTTTTTCCAATCCGTTCCTCCTATTCCTTTGGTTCAGCTCTGTTCTGCAGTGTTTCCCACGGTTCCCCACATTTTCCAATCTGTTCCCCCTGCTCCCTTTGGTTCCACTCTGTTCTGGAGTGTTCCCCACGCATCCCCAATTATTCCAATCCATTTCCCCTGCTCCCTTTGGTTCCAATCTATTGTGCAGTGCTCCTCACGATTCCCCACTTTTTCCAATCTGTTCCCCGTGCTCCCTTTGGTTCCCCTCTGTCCTGCAGTGTTCCCCACGATTCCCCACTTTTTCCAATCCGTTCCCCCTGCTCCCTTTGGTTCCCCACTCTTCTGCATTTTTCCACACTGTTTTCCACTTTTTCAAATCTGTTTCCCCTGCTCCCTTTGGTTCCCCACTTTTCTGCAGTTTTCCCCAATTCTCCACTTTTTTCTAATCTGTCCCCCCTGCTACTTTGGCTCCCCTCTGTTCTGCTGTTTTCCCCACGGTTCCCCACATTTTTTCCAATCTGTTCCACCTGCTCCCTTTGGTTCTCCTGTGTTCTGCAGTTTTCCCTACGCTTCCCCACTTTTTCCAATCCGTTCCCCCTGCTCCCTTTGGTTCCTCTCTATATGCAGTGTTCCCCACGATTCTCCACTTTTTTTTCCATTCTGTACCCCCTGCTCCCTCTGGTTCCCCTCTGCCCTGCAGTGTTCCCCATGGTTCCCCACTTTTTCCATTCCGTTCCCCTACTTCCTTTGGTTCACCTCTGTTCTGCAGTGTTCCCCACGGTTCTCCACTTTTTCCAGTCTGTTCCCCCTGCACCCTTTGGTTGCCCTCTGTTCTGGAGTGTTCCCCACGCTTCCCACTTTTTCCAATCCATTTCCCCTGCTCCCTTTGGTTCCACTCTATTGTGCAGTGCTCCCCACGATTCCCCACTTTTTCCAACCTGTACACCATGCTCCCTTTGGTTCCCCTCTGTCCTGCAGTGTTCCCCACGGTTATTCACTTTTTCCAACCCGTTCCCCCGGCTCCCTTTGGTTCCCCTCTGTTCTGCATTGTTCCCCACGGTTCCCCACATTTCTGAGCAGTTCCCCCTGCTCCCTTTGGTTCATCTCTGTTCTGCGTTGTTCCCCACGGTTCTCCACATTTTTTTTAATCTGTTCCTATGCTCCCTTTGGTTCATCTCTGTTCTGCAGTTTCCCCATGGTTCTCCACATTTTTTCCAATCTGTTCCCCCTGCTCCCTTTGGTTCCCCTCTGTTCTGCAATGTTTCCCACGATTCCACACCTTTTACAACCTGTACCGCCTGCTCCCTTTGGTTCCCCTCTGTCCTGCATTTCTCTTCACGGTTCCCCAGTTTTTCAGATCCGTTCCCCCTGCTCCCTTTGTTTACCCACTGTTCTGCATTTTTCCACTCTGTTCCCCACTTTTTTCAATCCGTTCCCCCTGCTCCCTTTGGTTCCCCTCTGTTCTGCAGTGTTCCCCAAGGTTCCCCACTTTTTCCAACTTTTACCCCCTGCTCCCTTTGGTTCCCCTCTTTCCTGCAGTATTCCCCATGGTTCCCCATTTTTTCCAATCCGTTCCTCCTATTCCTTTGGTTCAGCTCTGTTCTGCAGTGTTTCCCACGGTTCCCCACTTTTTCCAATCCATTTCCCCTGCTCCCTTTGGTTCCAATCTATTGTGCAGTGCTCCTCACGATTCCCCACTTTTTCCAATCTGTTCCGCGTGCTCCCTTTGGTTCCCCTCTGTCCTGCAGTTTTCCCCACGATTCCCCACTTTTTCCATTCCGTTCCCCCTGCTCCCTTTGGTTCCCCACTCTATTGCATTTTTCCACAGGGTTCCCCACTTTTTACAATCTGTTCCCCCTGCTCCCATTGTTTCCCCACTCTTCTGCATTTTTCCACACTGTTCTCCACTTTTTCAAATCTGTTTCCCCTGCTTCCTTTGGTTTCCCACTGTACTGCAGTTTTCCACAATTCTCCACTTTTTTCTAATCTGTCCCCCCTTCTCCTTTGTCTCCCCTCTGTTCTGCTGTTTTCCCCACGGTTCTCCACATTTTTTCCAATCTGTTCCACCTGCTCCCTTTGGTTCTCCTGTGTTCTGCAGTTTTCCCTACGCTTCCCCACTTTTTCCAATCCGTTCCCCCTGCTCCCTTTGGTTCCTCTCTATATGCATTGTTCCCCACGATTCTCCACTTTTTTTCCATTCTGTACCCCCTGCTCCCTCTGGTTCCCCTCTGCCCTGCAGTGTTCCCCATGGTTCCCCACTTTTTCCATTCCGTTCCCCCTACTTCCTTTGGTTCACCTCTGTTCTGCAGTGTTCCCCATGGTTCTCCACTTTTTCCAGTCTGTTCCCCCTGCACCCTTTGGTTGCCCTCTGTTCTGGAGTGTTCCCCACGCTTCCCACTTTTTCCAATCCATTTCCCCTGCTCCCTTTGGTTCCACTCTATTGTGCAGTGCTCCCCACGATTCCCCACTTTTTCCAACCTGTACCCCCTGCTCCCTTTGGTTCCCCTCTGTCCTGCAGTGTTCCCCACGGTTATTCTCTTTTTCCAACCCGTTCCCCCGGCTACCTTTGGTTCCCCTCTGTTCTGCATTGTTCCCCACGGTTCCCCACATTTCTGAGCAGTTCCCCCTGCTCCCTTTGGTTCCGCTCTGTTCTGCATTGTTCCCCACGGTTCTCCACATTTTTTCCAATCTGTTCCCCCTGCTCCCTTTGGTTCCCCTCTGTTCTGCAGTGTTTCCCACGATTCCACACCTTTTCCAACCTGTACCGCCTGCTCCCTTTGGTACCCCTCTGTCCTGCAGTGTTCCCCACGGTTCCCCACTTTTTACAATCCGTTCCAGCTGCTCCCTTTCGTTCCCCTCTGTCCTGCATTTTTCATCACGGTTCCCCACTTTTTCAGATCCGTTCCCCCTGCTCCCTTTCGTTCCCCTCTGTCCTGCATTTTTCCCCACGGTTCCCCACTTCACCAATCCATTCCCCCTGCTCCCTTTGGTTCCCCTCTGTTCTGCATTTTTCCACACGGTTCCCCACTTCTTACAATCCGTTTCCCCTGCTCCCTTTGTTTACCCACTGTTCTGCATTTTTCCACTCTGTTCCCCACTTTTTTCAATACGTTCCCCCTGCTCCCTTTGGTTCCCCACTGTTCTGCAGTGTTCCCCATGTTTCCCCACTTTTTCCAATCCGTTTCCCCTGCTCCCTTTTGTTCCCCTCTGTTCTGCAGTTTTCCCCACAGTACCCCACTTTTTGCAATCCGCTCCCCCTACCTCCTTTGATTCCTCTCTGTTCTGCAGGGTTCCCCACGCTTCCCACTTTTTCCAATCCATATCCCCTGCTCCCTTTGGTTCCACTCTATTGTGCAGTGTTCCCCATGGGCCCAATTTTAACAATCCGTTCCTCCTGCTCCCTTTGGTTCCCCTCTGTCCTTCAGTTTCCCCACGGCTCTCCACATTTTTTCCAATCTGTTCCCCCTGCTCCCTTTGGTTCCCCTTTGTTCTGCCGTGTTCCACACGATTCTCCACATTTTTTACATTCTGTACCCCCTGCTCTCTCTGGTTCCCCTCTGCCCTGCAGTGTTCCCCATGGTTCCCCACTTTTTCCATTCCGTTCCCCCTACTTCCTTTGGTTCACCTCTGTTCTGCAGTGTTCCCCACGGTTCCCCACTTTTTCCAATCTGTTCCCCCTGCTCCCTTTCGTTCCTCTCTGTTTTGGAGTGTTCCCCACGCTTCCCCACTTTTTCCAATACATTTCCCCTGCTCGCTTTGGCTCCCCTCTGTCCTGCAGTGTTCCCCACTATTTCCCACTGTTTGCAACCTGTACCCCCTGCTCACTTTGGTTCCCTTCTGTTCTTCAGTTTCCCCACGGTTCTCCACATTTTTTCCAATCTGTTCCCCCTGCTCCCTTTGGTTCCCCTCTGTCCTGCAGTGTTCCCCGACGATTCCCCACTTTTTCCAATCCATTCCCCCTTCTCCCTTTGGTTCGCCTCTGTTCTGCAGTGTTCCCCACGGTTCCCCACTTTTTCCACTCTGTTCCCCCTGCTCCCTTTCGTTCCTCTCTGTTTTGGAGTGTTCCCCACGCTTCCCCACTTTTTCCAATCCATTTCCCCTGCTCCCTTTGGCTCCCCTCTGTCCTGCAGTGTTCCCCACTATTTCCCACTTTTTCCAACCTGTACCCCCTGCTCACTTTGGTTCCCTTCTGTTCTTCAGTTTCCCCACGGTTCTCCACATTTTTTCCAATCTGTTTCCCCTGCTCCCTTTGGTTCCCCTCTGTCCTGCAGTGTTCCCCACGATTCCCCACTTTTTCCAATCCATTTCCCCTTCTCCCTTTGGTTCGCCTCTGTTCTGCAGTGTTTTCCACAGTTCTCCACCTTTTCCAATCCGTTCCCCCTGCTCCCTTTGGTTCCGCACTCTTCTGCATTTTTCCACACGGTTCCCCACTTCTTCCAATCCATTTCCCCTGCTCCCTTTGGTTCCCCTCTGTTCTGCATTGTTCCCCACGGTTTCCCACATTTTCGAGCTGTTCCCCGGCACCCTTTGGTTCTGATCAGTTCTGCAATGTTGCCCACGTTTCACCACATTTTTTCTAATCTTTTCCCATGCTCCCTTTGGTTCACCTCTGTTCTGCAGTGTTCCCCACAGTTCTCCACCTTTTCCAACACATTCACCCGGCTCTCTTTGGTTTCCCACTGTTTTGCAGTGTTCCCCACGGTTTCCCAATTTTTCCAATCTGTTCCCCCTTCTTCCCTTGGGTCACCTCTGTTCTGCAGTGTTCCCTACTGTTCCCCAATTTTTCCAATCCTTTCCCCCTGCTCCCTTTGGTTCCCCACTGATCTGCAGAACTCCCCACGATTCCCCACTTTTTCCAATCTGTTCCCCCTGCTCCCTTTGGTTCCCCACTGTTCTGCATTGTTCCACACGGTTTCACACTTTTCCGAGCTGTTCCCCCTGCCTCCTTTGGTTCCGCAGTGTTCCCCACGGTTCTCCACATTTTTTCCAATCTGTTCCCCCTGTTCCCTTTGGTTCCCCTCTGTTCTGCAGAGTTCCCCACGCATCCCCACTTTTTCCAACTTTTACCCCCTGCTCTCTTTGGTTCCCCTCTGTCCTTCAGTGTTCCCCATGGGAACAATTTTTTAAATCCGTTCCCCCTGCTCCCTTTGGTTCCCCTCTGTCCTGCAGTTTCCCCACGCCTCTCCACATTTTTTCCAATCTGTTCCCCCTGCTCCCTTTGGTTCCCCTTTGTTCTGCCGTGTTCCACACGATTCTCCACATTTTTTACATTCTGTACCCCCTGCTCTCTCTGGTTCCCCTCTGTCCTGCAGTGTTCCCCATGGTTCCCCACTTTTTCCATTCCGTTCCCCCTACTTCCTTTGGTTCACCTCTGTTCTGCAGTGTTCCCCACGGTTCCCCACTTTTTCCAATCTGTTCCCCCTGCTCCCTTTCGTTCCTCTCTGTTTTGGAGTGTTCCCCACGCTTCCCCACTTTTTCCAATCCATTTCCCCTGCTCGCTTTGGCTCCCCTCTGTCCTGCAGTGTTCCCCACTATTTCCCACTTTTTCCAACCTGTACCCCCTGCTCACTTTGGTTCCCTTCTGTTCTTCACTTTCCCCACGGTTCTCCACATTTTTTCCAATCTGTTCCCCCTGCTCCCTTTGGTTCCCCTCTGTCCTGCAGTGTTCCCCGACGATTCCCCACTTTTTCCAATCCATTCCCCCTTCTCCCTTTAGTTCGCCTCTGTTCTGCAGTGTTCCCCACGGTTCCCCACTTTTTCCACTCTGTTCCCCCTGCTCCCTTTCGTTCCTCTCTGTTTTGGAGTGTTCCCCACGCTTCCCCACTTTTTCCAATCCATTTCCCCTGCTCCCTTTGGCTCCCCTCTGTCCTGCAGTGTTCCCCACTATTTCCCACTTTTTCCAACCTGTACCCCCTGCTCACTTTGGTTCCCTTCTGTTCTTCAGTTTCCCCACGGTTCTCCACATTTTTTCCAATCTGTTTCCCCTGCTCCCTTTGGTTCCCCTCTGTCCTGCAGTGTTCCCCACGATTCCCCACTTTTTCCAATCCATTTCCCCTTCTCCCTTTGGTTCGCCTCTGTTCTGCAGTGTTTTCCACAGTTCTCCACCTTTTCCAATCCGTTCCCCCTGCTCCCTTTGGTTCCGCACTCTTCTGCATTTTTCCACACGGTTCCCCACTTCTTCCAATCCATTTCCCCTGCTCCCTTTGGTTCCCCTCTGTTCTGCATTGTTCCCCACGGTTTCCCACATTTTCGAGCTGTTCCCCGGCACCCTTTGGTTCTGATCAGTTCTGCAATGTTGCCCACGTTTCACCACATTTTTTCTAATCTTTTCCCATGCTCCCTTTGGTTCACCTCTGTTCTGCAGTGTTCCCCACAGTTCTCCACCTTTTCCAACACATTCACCCGGCTCTCTTTGGTTTCCCACTGTTTTGCAGTGTTCCCCACGGTTTCCCAATTTTTCCAATCTGTTCCCCCTTCTTCCCTTGGGTCACCTCTGTTCTGCAGTGTTCCCTACTGTTCCCCAATTTTTCCAATCCTTTCCCCCTGCTCCCTTTGGTTCCCCACTGATCTGCAGAACTCCCCACGATTCCCCACTTTTTCCAATCTGTTCCCCCTGCTCCCTTTGGTTCCCCACTGTTCTGCATTGTTCCACACGGTTTCCCACTTTTCCGAGATGTTCCCCCTGCCTCCTTTGGTTCCGCAGTGTTCCCCACGGTTCTCCACATTTTTTCCAATCTGTTCCCCCTGTTCCCTTTGGTTCCCCTCTGTTCTGCAGAGTTCCCCACGCATCCCCACTTTTTCCAACTTTTACCCCCTGCTCCCTTTGGTTCCCCTCTGTCCTGCAGTGTTCCCCATGGGAACAATTTTTTAAATCCGTTCCCCCTGCTCCCTTTGGTTCCCCTCTGTTCTGCATTTTTCCACACGGTTCCCCACTTCTTACAATCCGTTTCCCCTGCTCCCTTTGTTTACCCACTGTTCTGCATTTTTCCACTCTGTTCCCCACTTTTTTCAATACGTTCCCCCTGCTCCCTTTGGTTCCCCACTGTTCTGCAGTGTTCCCCATGGTTCCCCACTTTTTCCAATCCGTTTCCCCCGCTCCCTTTTGTTCCCCTCTGTTCTGCAGTTTTCCCCACAGTACCCCACTTTTTGCAATCCGCTCCCCCTACCTCCTTTGATTCCTCTCTGTTCTGCAGGGTTCCCCACGCTTCCCACTTTTTCCAATCCATATCCCCTGCTCCCTTTGGTTCCACTCTATTGTGCAGTGTTCCCCATGGGCCCAATTTTAACAATCCGTTCCTCCTGCTCCCTTTGGTTCCCCTCTGTCCTGCAGTTTCCCCACGGCTCTCCACATTTTTTCCAATCTGTTCCCCCTGCTCCCTTTGGTTCCCCTTTGTTCGGCCGTGTTCCACACGATCCTCCACATTTTTTACATTCTGTACTCCCTGCTCTCTCTGGTTCCCCTCTGCCCTGCAGTGTTCCCCATGGTTCCCCACTTTTTCCATCCGTTCCCCCTACTTCCTTTGGTTCACCTCTGTTCTGCAGTGTTCCCCACGGTTCCCCCACTTTTTCCAATCTGTTCCCCCTGCTCCCTTTCGTTCCTCTCTGTTTTGGAGTGTTCCCCACGCTTCCCCACTTTTTCCAATCCATTTCCCCTGCTCGCTTTGGCTCCCCTCTGTCCTGCAGTGTTCCCCACTATTTCCCACTTTTTCCAACCTGTACCCCCTGCTCACTTTGGTTCCCTTCTGTTCTTCAGTTTCCCCACGGTTCTCCACATTTTTTCCAATCTGTTCCCCCTGCTCCCTTTGGTTCCCCTCTGTCCTGCAGTGTTCCCCGACGATTCCCCACTTTTTCCAATCCATTCCCCCTTCTCCCTTTGGTTTGCCTCTGTTCTGCAGTGTTCCCCACGGTTCCCCACTTTTTCCACTCTGTTCCCCCTGCTCCCTTTCGTTCCTCTCTGTTTTGGAGTGTTCCCCACGCTTCCCCACTTTTTCCAATCCATTTCCCCTGCTCCCTTTGGCTCCCCTCTGTCCTGCAGTGTTCCCCACTATTTCCCACTTTTTCCAACCTGTACCCCCTGCTCACTTTGGTTCCCTTCTGTTCTTCAGTTTCCCCACGGTTCTCCACATTTTTTCCAATCTGTTTCCCCTGCTCCCTTTGGTTCCCCTCTGTCCTGCAGTGTTCCCCACGATTCCCCACTTTTTCCAATCCATTTCCCCTTCTCCCTTTGGTTCGCCTCTGTTTTGCAGTGTTTTCCACAGTTCTCCACCTTTTCCAATCCGTTCCCCCTGCTCCCTTTGGTTCCGCACTCTTCTGCATTTTTCCACACGGTTCCCCACTTCTTCCAATCCATTTCCCCTGCTCCCTTTGGTTCCCCTCTGTTCTGCATTGTTCCCCACGGTTTCCCACATTTTCGAGCTGTTCCCCGGCACCCTTTGGTTCTGATCAGTTCTGCAATGTTGCCCACGTTTCACCACATTTTTTCTAATCTTTTCCCATGCTCCCTTTGGTTCACCTCTGTTCTGCAGTGTTCCCCACAGTTCTCCACCTTTTCCAACACATTCACCCGGCTCTCTTTGGTTTCCCACTGTTTTGCAGTGTTCCCCACGGTTTCCCAATTTTTCCAATCTGTTCCCCCTTCTTCCCTTGGGTCACCTCTGTTCTGCAGTGTTCCCTACTGTTCCCCAATTTTTCCAATCCTTTCCCCCTGCTCCCTTTGGTTCCCCACTGATCTGCAGAACTCCCCACGATTCCCCACTTTTTCCAATCTGTTCCCCCTGCTCCCTTTGGTTCCCCACTGTTCTGCATTGTTCCACACGGTTTCCCACTTTTCCGAGCTGTTCCCCCTGCCTCCTTTGGTTCCGCAGTGTTCCCCACGGTTCTCCACATTTTTTCCAATCTGTTCCCCCTGTTCCCTTTGGTTCCCCACTTTTCTGCAGTTTTCCCCAATTCTCCACTTTTTTCTAATCTGTCCCCCCTGCTACTTTGGCTCCCCTCTGTTCTGCTGTTTTCCCCACGGTTCCCCACATTTTTTCCAATCTGTTCCACCTGCTCCCTTTGGTTCTCCTGTGTTCTGCAGTTTTCCCTACGCTTCCCCACTTTTTCCAATCCGTTCCCCCTGCTCCCTTTGGTTCCTCTCTATATGCAGTGTTCCCCACGATTCTCCACTTTTTTTTCCATTCTGTACCCCCTGCTCCCTCTGGTTCCCCTCTGCCCTGCAGTGTTCCCCATGGTTCCCCACTTTTTCCATTCCGTTCCCCTACTTCCTTTGGTTCACCTCTGTTCTGCAGTGTTCCCCACGGTTCTCCACTTTTTCCAGTCTGTTCCCCCTGCACCCTTTGGTTGCCCTCTGTTCTGGAGTGTTCCCCACGCTTCCCACTTTTTCCAATCCATTTCCCCTGCTCCCTTTGGTTCCACTCTATTGTGCAGTGCTCCCCACGATTCCCCACTTTTTCCAACCTGTACACCATGCTCCCTTTGGTTCCCCTCTGTCCTGCAGTGTTCCCCACGGTTATTCACTTTTTCCAACCCGTTCCCCCGGCTCCCTTTGGTTCCCCTCTGTTCTGCATTGTTCCCCACGGTTCCCCACATTTCTGAGCAGTTCCCCCTGCTCCCTTTGGTTCATCTCTGTTCTGCATTGTTCCCCACGGTTCTCCACATTTTTTTTAATCTGTTCCTATGCTTCCTTTGGTTCATCTCTGTTCTGCAGTTTCCCCATGGTTCTCCACATTTTTTCCAATCTGTTCCCCCTGCTCCCTTTGGTTCCCCTCTGTTCTGCAATGTTTCCCACGATTCCACACCTTTTACAACCTGTACCGCCTGCTCCCTTTGGTTCCCCTCTGTCCTGCATTTCTCTTCACGGTTCCCCAGTTTTTCAGATCCGTTCCCCCTGCTCCCTTTGTTTACCCACTGTTCTGCATTTTTCCACTCTGTTCCCCACTTTTTTCAATCCGTTCCCCCTGCTCCCTTTGGTTCCCCTCTGTTCTGCAGTGTTCCCCAAGGTTCCCCACTTTTTCCAACTTTTACCCCCTGCTCCCTTTGGTTCCCCTCTTTCCTGCAGTATTCCCCATGGTTCCCCATTTTTTCCAAACCGTTCCTCCTATTCCTTTGGTTCAGCTCTGTTCTGCAGTGTTTCCCACGGTTCCCCACTTTTTCCAATCCATTTCCCCTGCTCCCTTTGGTTCCAATCTATTGTGCAGTGCTCCTCACGATTCCCCACTTTTTCCAATCTGTTCCGTGTGCTCCCTTTGGTTCCCCTCTGTCCTGCAGTTTTCCCCACGATTCCCCACTTTTTCCATTCCGTTCCCCCTGCTCCCTTTGGTTCCCCACTCTATTGCATTTTTCCACAGGGTTCCCCACTTTCTACAATCTGTTCCCCCTGCTCCCATTGTTTCCCCACTCTTCTGCATTTTTCCACACTGTTCTCCACTTTTTCAAATCTGTTTCCCCTGCTTCCTTTGGTTTCCCACTGTACTGCAGTTTTCCACAATTCTCCACTTTTTTCTAATCTGTCCCCCCTTCTCCTTTGTCTCCCCTCTGTTCTGCTGTTTTCCCCACGGTTCTCCACATTTTTTCCAATCTGTTCCACCTGCTCCCTTTGGTTCTCCTGTGTTCTGCAGTTTTCCCTACGCTTCCCCACTTTTTCCATTCCGTTCCCCCTACTTCCTTTGGTTCACCTCTGTTCTGCAGTGTTCCCCATGGTTCTCCACTTTTTCCAGTCTGTTCCCCCTGCACCCTTTGGTTGCCCTCTGTTCTGGAGTGTTCCCCACGCTTCCCACTTTTTCCAATCCATTTCCCCTGCTCCCTTTGGTTCCACTCTATTGTGCAGTGCTCCCCACGATTCCCCACTTTTTCCAACCTGTACACCATGCTCCCTTTGGTTCCCCTCTGTCCTGCAGTGTTCCCCACGGTTATTCACTTTTTCCAACCCGTTCCCCCGGCTCCCTTTGGTTCCCCTCTGTTCTGCATTGTTCCCCACGGTTCCCCACATTTCTGAGCAGTTCCCCCTGCTCCCTTTGGTTCATCTCTGTTCTGCATTGTTCCCCACGGTTCTCCACATTTTTTTTAATCTGTTCCTATGCTCCCTTTGGTTCATCTCTGTTCTGCAGTTTCCCCATGGTTCTCCACATTTTTTCCAATCTGTTCCCCCTGCTCCCTTTGGTTCCCCTCTGTTCTGCAATGTTTCCCACGATTCCACACCTTTTACAACCTGTACCGCCTGCTCCCTTTGGTTCCCCTCTGTCCTGCATTTCTCTTCACGGTTCCCCAGTTTTTCAGATCCGTTCCCCCTGCTCCCTTTGTTTACCCACTGTTCTGCATTTTTCCACTCTGTTCCCCACTTTTTTCAATCCGTTCCCCCTGCTCCCTTTGGTTCCCCTCTGTTCTGCAGTGTTCCCCAAGGTTCCCCACTTTTTCCAACTTTTACCCCCTGCTCCCTTTGGTTCCCCTCTTTCCTGCAGTATTCCCCATGGTTCCCCATTTTTTCCAAACCGTTCCTCCTATTCCTTTGGTTCAGCTCTGTTCTGCAGTGTTTCCCACGGTTCCCCACTTTTTCCAATCCATTTCCCCTGCTCCCTTTGGTTCCAATCTATTGTGCAGTGCTCCTCACGATTCCCCACTTTTTCCAATCTGTTCCGTGTGCTCCCTTTGGTTCCCCTCTGTCCTGCAGTTTTCCCCACGATTCCCCACTTTTTCCATTCCGTTCCCCCTGCTCCCTTTGGTTCCCCACTCTATTGCATTTTTCCACAGGGTTCCCCACTTTCTACAATCTGTTCCCCCTGCTCCCATTGTTTCCCCACTCTTCTGCATTTTTCCACACTGTTCTCCACTTTTTCAAATCTGTTTCCCCTGCTTCCTTTCGTTTCCCACTGTACTGCAGTTTTCCACAATTCTCCACTTTTTTCTAATCTGTCCCCCCTTCTCCTTTGTCTCCCCTCTGTTCTGCTGTTTTCCCCACGGTTCTCCACATTTTTTCCAATCTGTTCCACCTGCTCCCTTTGGTTCTCCTGTGTTCTGCAGTTTTCCCTACGCTTCCCCACTTTTTCCAATCCGTTCCCCCTGCTCCCTTTGGTTCCTCTCTATATGCATTGTTCCCCACGATTCTCCACTTTTTTTCCATTCTGTACCCCCTGCTCCCTCTGGTTCCCCTCTGCCCTGCAGTGTTCCCCATGGTTCCCCACTTTTTCCATTCCGTTCCCCCTACTTCCTTTGGTTCACCTCTGTTCTGCAGTGTTCCCCATGGTTCTCCACTTTTACCAGTCTGTTCCCCCTGCACCCTTTGGTTGCCCTCTGTTCTGGAGTGTTCCCCACGCTTCCCACTTTTTCCAATCCATTTCCCCTGCTCCCTTTGGTTCCACTCTATTGTGCAGTGCTCCCCACGATTCCCCACTTTTTCCAACCTGTACCCCCTGCTCCCTTTGGTTCCCCTCTGTCCTGCAGTGTTCCCCACGGTTATTCTCTTTTTCCAACCCGTTCCCCCGGCTACCTTTGGTTCCCCTCTGTTCTGCATTGTTCCCCACGGTTCCCCACATTTCTGAGCAGTTCCCCCTGCTCCCTTTGGTTCCGCTCTGTTCTGCATTGTTCCCCACGGTTCTCCACATTTTTTCCAATCTGTTCCCCCTGCTCCCTTTGGTTCCCCTCTGTTCTGCAGTGTTTCCCACGATTCCACACCTTTTCCAACCTGTACCGCCTGCTCCCTTTGGTACCCCTCTGTTCTGCAGTGTTCCCCACGGTTCCCCACTTTTTACAATCCGTTCCAGCTGCTCCCTTTCGTTCCCCTCTGTCCTGCATTTTTCATCACGGTTCCCCACTTTTTCAGATCCGTTCCCCCTGCTCCCTTTCGTTCCCCTCTGTCCTGCATTTTTCCCCACGGTTCCCCACTTCACCAATCCATTCCCCCTGCTCCCTTTGGTTCCCCTCTGTTCTGCATTTTTCCACACGGTTCCCCACTTCTTACAATCCGTTTCCCCTGCTCCCTTTGTTTACCCACTGTTCTGCATTTTTCCACTCTGTTCCCCACTTTTTTCAATACGTTCCCCCTGCTCCCTTTGGTTCCCCACTGTTCTGCAGTGTTCCCCATGTTTCCCCACTTTTTCCAATCCGTTTCCCCTGCTCCCTTTTGTTCCCCTCTGTTCTGCAGTTTTCCCCACAGTACCCCACTTTTTGCAATCCGCTCCCCCTACCTCCTTTGATTCCTCTCTGTTCTGCAGGGTTCCCCACGCTTCCCACTTTTTCCAATCCATATCCCCTGCTCCCTTTGGTTCCACTCTATTGTGCAGTGTTCCCCATGGGCCCAATTTTAACAATCCGTTCCTCCTGCTCCATTTGGTTCCCCTCTGTCCTGCAGTTTCCCCACGGCTCTCCACATTTTTTCCAATCTGTTCCCCCTGCTCCCTTTGGTTCCCCTTTGTTCTGCCGTGTTCCACACGATTCTCCACATTTTTTACATTCTGTACCCCCTGCTCTCTCTGGTTCCCCTCTGCCCTGCAGTGTTCCCCATGGTTCCCCACTTTTTCCATTCCGTTCCCCCTACTTCCTTTGGTTCACCTCTGTTCTGCAGTGTTCCCCACGGTTCCCCACTTTTTCCAATCTGTTCCCCCTGCTCCCTTTCGTTCCTCTCTGTTTTGGAGTGTTCCCCACGCTTCCCCACTTTTTCCAATACATTTCCCCTGCTCGCTTTGGCTCCCCTCTGTCCTGCAGTGTTCCCCACTATTTCCCACTGTTTCCAACCTGTACCCCCTGCTCACTTTGGTTCCCTTCTGTTCTTCAGTTTCCCCACGGTTCTCCACATTTTTTCCAATCTGTTCCCCCTGCTCCCTTTGGTTCCCCTCTGTCCTGCAGTGTTCCCCGACGATTCCCCACTTTTTCCAATCCATTCCCCCTTCTCCCTTTGGTTCGCCTCTGTTCTGCAGTGTTCCCCACGGTTCCCCACTTTTTCCACTCTGTTCCCCCTGCTCCCTTTCGTTCCTCTCTGTTTTGGAGTGTTCCCCACGCTTCCCCACTTTTTCCAATCCATTTCCCCTGCTCCCTTTGGCTCCCCTCTGTCCTGCAGTGTTCCCCACTATTTCCCACTTTTTCCAACCTGTACCCCCTGCTCACTTTGGTTCCCTTCTGTTCTTCAGTTTCCCCACGGTTCTCCACATTTTTTCCAATCTGTTTCCCCTGCTCCCTTTGGTTCCCCTCTGTCCTGCAGTGTTCCCCACGATTCCCCACTTTTTCCAATCCATTTCCCCTTCTCCCTTTGGTTCGCCTCTGTTCTGCAGTGTTTTCCACAGTTCTCCACCTTTTCCAATCCGTTCCCCCTGCTCCCTTTGGTTCCGCACTCTTCTGCATTTTTCCACACGGTTCCCCACTTCTTCCAATCCATTTCCCCTGCTCCCTTTGGTTCCCCTCTGTTCTGCATTGTTCCCCACGGTTTCCCACATTTTCGAGCTGTTCCCCGGCACCCTTTGGTTCTGATCAGTTCTGCAATGTTGCCCACGTTTCACCACATTTTTTCTAATCTTTTCCCATGCTCCCTTTGGTTCACCTCTGTTCTGCAGTGTTCCCCACAGTTCTCCACCTTTTCCAACACATTCACCCGGCTCTCTTTGGTTTCCCACTGTTTTGCAGTGTTCCCCACGGTTTCCCAATTTTTCCAATCTGTTCCCCCTTCTTCCCTTGGGTCACCTCTGTTCTGCAGTGTTCCCTACTGTTCCCCAATTTTTCCAATCCTTTCCCCCTGCTCCCTTTGGTTCCCCACTGATCTGCAGAACTCCCCACGATTCCCCACTTTTTCCAATCTGTTCCCCCTGCTCCCTTTGGTTCCCCACTGTTCTGCATTGTTCCACACGGTTTCCCACTTTTCCGAGCTGTTCCCCCTGCCTCCTTTGGTTCCGCAGTGTTCCCCACGGTTCTCCACATTTTTTCCAATCTGTTCCCCCTGTTCCCTTTGGTTCCCCTCTGTTCTGCAGAGTTCCCCACGCATCCCCACTTTTTCCAACTTTTACCCCCTGCTCCCTTTGGTTCCCCTCTGTCCTGCAGTGTTCCCCATGGGAACAATTTTTTAAATCCGTTCCCCCTGCTCCCTTTGGTTCCCCTCTGTCCTGCAGTTTCCCCACGGCTCTCCACATTTTTTCCAATCTGTTCCCCCTGCTCCCTTTGGTTCCCCTTTGTTCTGCCGTGTTCCACACGATTCTCCACATTTTTTACATTCTGTACCCCCTGCTCTCTCTGGTTCCCCTCTGCCCTGCAGTGTTCCCCATGGTTCCCCACTTTTTCCATTCCGTTCCCCCTACTTCCTTTGGTTCACCTCTGTTCTGCAGTGTTCCCCACGGTTCCCCACTTTTTCCAATCTGTTCCCCCTGCTCCCTTTCGTTCCTCTCTGTTTTGGAGTGTTCCCCACGCTTCCCCACTTTTTCCAATACATTTCCCCTGCTCGCTTTGGCTCCCCTCTGTCCTGCAGTGTTCCCCACTATTTCCCACTGTTTCCAACCTGTACCCCCTGCTCACTTTGGTTCCCTTCTGTTCTTCAGTTTCCCCACGGTTCTCCACATTTTTTCCAATCTGTTCCCCCTGCTCCCTTTGGTTCCCCTCTGTCCTGCAGTGTTCCCCGACGATTCCCCACTTTTTCCAATCCATTCCCCCTTCTCCCTTTGGTTCGCCTCTGTTCTGCAGTGTTCCCCACGGTTCCCCACTTTTTCCACTCTGTTCCCCCTGCTCCCTTTCGTTCCTCTCTGTTTTGGAGTGTTCCCCACGCTTCCCCACTTTTTCCAATCCATTTCCCCTGCTCCCTTTGGCTCCCCTCTGTCCTGCAGTGTTCCCCACTATTTCCCACTTTTTCCAACCTGTACCCCCTGCTCACTTTGGTTCCCTTCTGTTCTTCAGTTTCCCCACGGTTCTCCACATTTTTTCCAATCTGTTTCCCCTGCTCCCTTTGGTTCCCCTCTGTCCTGCAGTGTTCCCCACGATTCCCCACTTTTTCCAATCCATTTCCCCTTCTCCCTTTGGTTCGCCTCTGTTCTGCAGTGTTTTCCACAGTTCTCCACCTTTTCCAATCCGTTCCCCCTGCTCCCTTTGGTTCCGCACTCTTCTGCATTTTTCCACACGGTTCCCCACTTCTTCCAATCCATTTCCCCTGCTCCCTTTGGTTCCCCTCTGTTCTGCATTGTTCCCCACGGTTTCCCACATTTTCGAGCTGTTCCCCGGCACCCTTTGGTTCTGATCAGTTCTGCAATGTTGCCCACGTTTCACCACATTTTTTCTAATCTTTTCCCATGCTCCCTTTGGTTCACCTCTGTTCTGCAGTGTTCCCCACAGTTCTCCACCTTTTCCAACACATTCACCCGGCTCTCTTTGGTTTCCCACTGTTTTGCAGTGTTCCCCACGGTTTCCCAATTTTTCCAATCTGTTCCCCCTTCTTCCCTTGGGTCACCTCTGTTCTGCAGTGTTCCCTACTGTTCCCCAATTTTTCCAATCCTTTCCCCCTGCTCCCTTTGGTTCCCCACTGATCTGCAGAACTCCCCACGATTCCCCACTTTTTCCAATCTGTTCCCCCTGCTTCCTTTGGTTCCCCACTGTTCTGCATTGTTCCACACGGTTTCCCACTTTTCCGAGCTGTTCCCCCTGCCTCCTTTGGTTCCGCAGTGTTCCCCACGGTTCTCCACATTTTTTCCAATCTGTTCCCCCTGTTCCCTTTGGTTCCCCTCTGTTCTGCAGAGTTCCCCACGCATCCCCACTTTTTCCAACTTTTACCCCCTGCTCCCTTTGGTTCCCCTCTGTCCTGCAGTGTTCCCCATGGGAACAATTTTTTAAATCCGTTCCCCCTGCTCCCTTTGGTTCCCCTCTGTTCTGCATTTTTCCACACGGTTCCCCACTTCTTACAATCCGTTTCCCCTGCTCCCTTTGTTTACCCACTGTTCTGCATTTTTCCACTCTGTTCCCCACTTTTTTCAATACGTTCCCCCTGCTCCCTTTGGTTCCCCACTGTTCTGCAGTGGTCCCCATGGTTCCCCACTTTTTCCAATCCGTTTCCCCTGCTCCCTTTTGTTCCCCTCTGTTCTGCAGTTTTCCCCACAGTACCCCACTTTTTGCAATCCGCTCCCCCTACCTCCTTTGATTCCTCTCTGTTCTGCAGGGTTCCCCACGCTTCCCACTTTTTCCAATCCATATCCCCTGCTCCCTTTGGTTCCACTCTATTGTGCAATGTTCCCCATGGGCCCAATTTTAACAATCCGTTCCTCCTGCTCCCTTTGGTTCCCCTCTGTCCTGCAGTTTCCCCACAGCTCTCCACATTTTTTCCAATCTGTTCCCCCTGCTCCCTTTGGTTCCCCTTTGTTCTGCCGTGTTCCACACGATTCTCCACATTTTTTACATTCTGTACCCCCTGCTCTCTCTGGTTCCCCTCTGCCCTGCAGTGTTCCCCATGGTTCCCCACTTTTTCCATTCCGTTCCCCCTACTTCCTTTGGTTCACCTCTGTTCTGCAGTGTTCCCCACGGTTCCCCACTTTTTCCAATCTGTTCCCCCTGCTCCCTTTCGTTCCTCTCTGTTTTGGAGTGTTCCCCACGCTTCCCCACTTTTTCCAATCCATTTCCCCTGCTCGCTTTGGCTCCCCTCTGTCCTGCAGTGTTCCCCACTATTTCCCACTTTTTCCAACCTGTACCCCCTGCTCACTTTGGTTCCCTTCTGTTCTTCAGTTTCCCCACGGTTCTCCACATTTTTTCCAATCTGTTCCCCCTGCTCCCTTTGGTTCCCCTCTGTCCTGCAGTGTTCCCCGACGATTCCCCACTTTTTCCAATCCATTCCCCCTTCTCCCTTTAGTTTCCTCTGTTCTGCAGTGTTCCCCACGGTTCCCCACTTTTTCCACTCTGTTCCCCCTGCTCCCTTTCGTTCCTCTCTGTTTTGGAGTGTTCCCCACGCTTCCCCACTTTTTCCAATCCATTTCCCCTGCTCCCTTTGGCTCCCCTCTGTCCTGCAGTGTTCCCCACTATTTCCCACTTTTTCCAACCTGTACCCCCTGCTCACTTTGGTTCCCTTCTGTTCTTCAGTTTCCCCACGGTTCTCCACATTTTTTCCAATCTGTTTCCCCTGCTCCCTTTGGTTCCCCTCTGTCCTGCAGTGTTCCCCACGATTCCCCACTTTTTCCAATCCATTTCCCCTTCTCCCTTTGGTTCGCCTCTGTTCTGCAGTGTTTTCCACAGTTCTCCACCTTTTCAAATCCGTTCCCCCTGCTCCCTTTGGTTCCGCACTCTTCTGCATTTTTCCACACGGTTCCCCACTTCTTCCAATCCATTTCCCCTGCTCCCTTTGGTTCCCCTCTGTTCTGCATTGTTCCCCACGGTTTCCCACATTTTCGAGCTGTTCCCCGGCACCCTTTGGTTCTGATCAGTTCTGCAATGTTGCCCACGTTTCACCACATTTTTTCTAATCTTTTCCCATGCTCCCTTTGGTTCACCTCTGTTCTGCAGTGTTCCCCACAGTTCTCCACCTTTTCCAACACATTCACCCGGCTCTCTTTGGTTTCCCACTGTTTTGCAGTGTTCCCCACGGTTTCCCAATTTTTCCAATCTGTTCCCCCTTCTTCCCTTGGGTCACCTCTGTTCTGCAGTGTTCCCTACTGTTCCCCAATTTTTCCAATCCTTTCCCCCTGCTCCCTTTGGTTCCCCACTGATCTGCAGAACTCCCCACGATTCCCCACTTTTTCCAATCTGTTCCCCCTGCTCCCTTTGGTTCCCCACTGTTCTGCATTGTTCCACACGGTTTCCCACTTTTCCGAGATGTTCCCCCTGCCTCCTTTGGTTCCGCAGTGTTCCCCACGGTTCTCCACATTTTTTCCAATCTGTTCCCCCTGTTCCCTTTGGTTCCCCTCTGTTCTGCAGAGTTCCCCACGCATCCCCACTTTTTCCAACTTTTACCCCCTGCTCCCTTTGGTTCCCCTCTGTCCTGCAGTGTTCCCCATGGGAACAATTTTTTAAATCCGTTCCCCCTGCTCCCTTTGGTTCCCCTCTGTTCTGCATTTTTCCACACGGTTCCCCACTTCTTACAATCCGTTTCCCCTGCTCCCTTTGTTTACCCACTGTTCTGCATTTTTCCACTCTGTTCCCCACTTTTTTCAATACGTTCCCCCTGCTCCCTTTTGTTCCCCTCTGTTCTGCAGTTTTCCCCACAGTACCCCACTTTTTGCAATCCGCTCCCCCTACCTCCTTTGATTCCTCTCTGTTCTGCAGGGTTCCCCACGCTTCCCACTTTTTCCAATCCATATCCCCTGCTCCCTTTGGTTCCACTCTATTGTGCAGTGTTCCCCATGGGCCCAATTTTAACAATCCGTTCCTCCTGCTCCCTTTGGTTCCCCTCTGTCCTGCAGTTTCCCCACGGCTCTCCACATTTTTTCCAATCTGTTCCCCCTGCTCCCTTTGGTTCCCCTTTGTTCGGCCGTGTTCCACACGATTCTCCACATTTTTTACATTCTGTACTCCCTGCTCTCTCTGGTTCCCCTCTGCCCTGCAGTGTTCCCCATGGTTCCCCACTTTTTCCATCCGTTCCCCCTACTTCCTTTGGTTCACCTCTGTTCTGCAGTGTTCCCCACGGTTCCCCCACTTTTTCCAATCTGTTCCCCCTGCTCCCTTTCGTTCCTCTCTGTTTTGGAGTGTTCCCCACGCTTCCCCACTTTTTCCAATCCATTTCCCCTGCTCGCTTTGGCTCCCCTCTGTCCTGCAGTGTTCCCCACTATTTCCCACTTTTTCCAACCTGTACCCCCTGCTCACTTTGGTTCCCTTCTGTTCTTCAGTTTCCCCACGGTTCTCCACATTTTTTCCAATCTGTTCCCCCTGCTCCCTTTGGTTCCCCTCTGTCCTGCAGTGTTCCCCGACGATTCCCCACTTTTTCCAATCCATTCCCCCTTCTCCCTTTGGTTTGCCTCTGTTCTGCAGTGTTCCCCACGGTTCCCCACTTTTTCCACTCTGTTCCCCCTGCTCCCTTTCGTTCCTCTCTGTTTTGGAGTGTTCCCCACGCTTCCCCACTTTTTCCAATCCATTTCCCCTGCTCCCTTTGGCTCCCCTCTGTCCTGCAGTGTTCCCCACTATTTCCCACTTTTTCCAACCTGTACCCCCTGCTCACTTTGGTTCCCTTCTGTTCTTCAGTTTCCCCACGGTTCTCCACATTTTTTCCAATCTGTTTCCCCTGCTCCCTTTGGTGCCCCTCTGTCCTGCAGTGTTCCCCACGATTCCCCACTTTTTCCAATCCATTTCCCCTTCTCCCTTTGGTTCGCCTCTGTTCTGCAGTGTTTTCCACAGTTCTCCACCTTTTCCAATCCGTTCCCCCTGCTCCCTTTGGTTCCGCACTCTTCTGCATTTTTCCACACGGTTCCCCACTTCTTCCAATCCATTTCCCCTGCTCCCTTTGGTTCCCCTCTGTTCTGCATTGTTCCCCACGGTTTCCCACATTTTCGAGCTGTTCCCCGGCACCCTTTGGTTCTGATCAGTTCTGCAATGTTGCCCACGTTTCACCACATTTTTTCTAATCTTTTCCCATGCTCCCTTTGGTTCACCTCTGTTCTGCAGTGTTCCCCACAGTTCTCCACCTTTTCCAACACATTCACCCGGCTCTCTTTGGTTTCCCACTGTTTTGCAGTGTTCCCCACGGTTTCCCAATTTTTCCAATCTGTTCCCCCTTCTTCCCTTGGGTCACCTCTGTTCTGCAGTGTTCCCTACTGTTCCCCAATTTTTCCAATCCTTTCCCCCTGCTCCCTTTGGTTCCCCACTGATCTGCAGAACTCCCCACGATTCCCCACTTTTTCCAATCTGTTCCCCCTGCTCCCTTTGGTTCCCCACTGTTCTGCATTGTTCCACACGGTTTCCCACTTTTCCGAGCTGTTCCCCCTGCCTCCTTTGGTTCCGCAGTGTTCCCCACGGTTCTCCACATTTTTTCCAATCTGTTCCCCCTGTTCCCTTTGGTTCCCCTCTGTTCTGCAGAGTTCCCCACGCATCCCCACTTTTTCCAACTTTTACCCCCTGCTCCCTTTGGTTCCCCTCTGTCCTGCAGTGTTCCCCATGGGAACAATTTTTTAAATCCGTTCCCCCTGCTCCCTTTGGTTCCCCTCTGTTCTGCATTTTTCCACACGGTTCCCCACTTCTTACAATCCGTTTCCCCTGCTCCCTTTGTTTACCCACTGTTCTGCATTTTTCCACTCTGTTCCCCACTTTTTTCAATACGTTCCCCCTGCTCCCTTTGGTTCCCCACTGTTCTGCAGTGTTCCCCATGGTTCCCCACTTTTTCCAATCCGTTTCCCCTGCTCCCTTTTGTTCCCCTCTGTTCTGCAGTTTTCCCCACAGTACCCCACTTTTTGCAATCCGCTCCCCCTACCTCCTTTGATTCCTCTCTGTTCTGCAGGGTTCCCCACGCTTCCCACTTTTTCCAATCCATATCCCCTGCTCCCTTTGGTTCCACTCTATTGTGCAATGTTCCCCATGGGCCCAATTTTAACAATCCGTTCCTCCTGCTCCCTTTGGTTCCCCTCTGTCCTGCAGTTTCCCCACGGCTCTCCACATTTTTTCCAAACTGTTCCCCCTGCTCCCTTTGGTTCCCCTTTGTTCTGCCGTGTTCCACACGATTCTCCACATTTTTTACATTCTGTACCCCCTGCTCCCTCTGGTTCCCCTCTGTCCTGCAGTGTTCCCCGACGATTCCCCACTTTTTCCAATCCATTCCCCCTTCTCCCTTTAGTTCGCCTCTGTTCTGCAGTGTTCCCCACGGTTCCCCACTTTTTCCACTCTGTTCCCCCTGCTCCCTTTCGTTCCTCTCTGTTTTGGAGTGTTCCCCACGCTTCCCCACTTTTTCCAATCCATTTCCCCTGCTCCCTTTGGCTCCCCTCTGTCCTGCAGTGTTCCCCACTATTTCCCACTTTTTCCAACCTGTACCCCCTGCTCACTTTGGTTCCCTTCTGTTCTTCAGTTTCCCCACGGTTTTCCACATTTTTTCCAATCTGTTTCCCCTGCTCCCTTTGGTTCCCCTCTGTCCTGCAGTGTTCCCCACGATTCCCCACTTTTTCCAATCCATTTCCCCTTCTCCCTTTGGTTCGCCTCTGTTCTGCAGTGTTTTCCACAGTTCTCCACCTTTTCCAATCCGTTCCCCCTGCTCCCTTTGGTTCCGCACTCTTCTGCATTTTTCCACACGGTTCCCCACTTCTTCCAATCCATTTCCCCTGCTCCCTTTGGTTCCCCTCTGTTCTGCATTGTTCCCCACGGTTTCCCACATTTTCGAGCTGTTCCCCGGCACCCTTTGGTTCTGATCAGTTCTGCAATGTTGCCCACGTTTCACCACATTTTTTCTAATCTTTTCCCATGCTCCCTTTGGTTCACCTCTGTTCTGCAGTGTTCCCCACAGTTCTCCACCTTTTCCACACATTCACCCGGCTCTCTTTGGTTTCCCACTGTTTTGCAGTGTTCCCCACGGTTTCCCAATTTTTCCAATCTGTTCCCCCTTCTTCCCTTGGGTCACCTCTGTTCTGCAGTGTTCCCTACTGTTCCCCAATTTTTCCAATCCTTTCCCCCTGCTCCCTTTGGTTCCCCACTGATCTGCAGAACTCCCCACGATTCCCCACTTTTTCCAATCTGTTCCCCCTGCTCCCTTTGGTTCCCCACTGTTCTGCATTGTTCCACACGGTTTCCCACTTTTCCGAGCTGTTCCCTCTGCCTCCTTTGGTTCCGCAGTGTTCCCCACGGTTCTCCACATTTTTTCCAATCTGTTCCCCCTGTTCCCTTTGGTTCCCCTCTGTTCTGCAGAGTTCCCCACGCATCCCCACTTTTTCCAACTTTTACCCCCTGCTCCCTTTGGTTCCCCTCTGTCCTGCAGTGTTCCCCATGGGAACAATTTTTTAAATCCGTTCCCCCTGCTCCCTTTGGTTCCCCTCTGTTCTGCATTTTTCCACACGGTTCCCCACTTCTTACAATCCGTTTCCCCTGCTCCCTTTGTTTACCCACTGTTCTGCATTTTTCCACTCTGTTCCCCACTTTTTTCAATACGTTCCCCCTGCTCCCTTTGGTTCCCCACTGTTCTGCAGTGTTCCCCATGGTTCCCCACTTTTTCCAATCCGTTTCCCCTGCTCCCTTTTGTTCCCCTCTGTTCTGCAGTTTTCCCCACAGTACCCCACTTTTTGCAATCCGCTCCCCCTACCTCCTTTGATTCCTCTCTGTTCTGCAGGGTTCCCCACGCTTCCCACTTTTTCCAATCCATATCCCCTGCTCCCTTTGGTTCCACTCTATTGTGCAGTGTTCCCCATGGGCCCAATTTTAACAATCCGTTCCTCCTGCTCCCTTTGGTTCCCCTCTGTCCTGCAGTTTCCCCACGGCTCTCCACATTTTTTCCAATCTGTTCCCCCTGCTCCCTTTGGTTCCCCTTTGTTCGGCCGTGTTCCACACGATTCTCCACATTTTTTACATTCTGTACTCCCTGCTCTCTCTGGTTCCCCTCTGCCCTGCAGTGTTCCCCATGGTTCCCCACTTTTTCCATCCGTTCCCCCTACTTCCTTTGGTTCACCTCTGTTCTGCAGTGTTCCCCACGGTTCCCCACTTTTTCCAATCTGTTCCCCCTGCTCCCTTTCGTTCCTCTCTGTTTTGGAGTGTTCCCCACGCTTCCCCACTTTTTCCAATCCATTTCCCCTGCTCGCTTTGGCTCCCCTCTGTCCTGCAGTGTTCCCCACTATTTCCCACTTTTTCCAACCTGTACCCCCTGCTCACTTTGGTTCCCTTCTGTTCTTCAGTTTCCCCACGGTTCTCCACATTTTTTCCAATCTGTTCCCCCTGCTCCCTTTGGTTCCCCTCTGTCCTGCAGTGTTCCCCGACGATTCCCCACTTTTTCCAATCCATTCCCCCTTCTCCCTTTGGTTCGCCTCTGTTCTGCAGTGTTCCCCACGGTTCCCCACTTTTTCCACTCTGTTCCCCCTGCTCCCTTTCGTTCCTCTCTGTTTTGGAGTGTTCCCCACGCTTCCCCACTTTTTCCAATCCATTTCCCCTGCTCCCTTTGGCTCCCCTCTGTCCTGCAGTGTTCCCCACTATTTCCCACTTTTTCCAACCTGTACCCCCTGCTCACTTTGGTTCCCTTCTGTTCTTCAGTTTCCCCACGGTTCTCCACATTTTTTCCAATCTGTTTCCCCTGCTCCCTTTGGTTCCCCTCTGTCCTGCAGTGTTCCCCACGATTCCCCACTTTTTCCAATCCATTTCCCCTTCTCCCTTTGGTTCGCCTCTGTTCTGCAGTGTTTTCCACAGTTCTCCACCTTTTCCAATCCGTTCCCCCTGCTCCCTTTGGTTCCGCACTCTTCTGCATTTTTCCACACGGTTCCCCACTTCTTCCAATCCATTTCCCCTGCTCCCTTTGGTTCCCCTCTGTTCTGCATTGTTCCCCACGGTTTCCCACATTTTCGAGCTGTTCCCCGGCACCCTTTGGTTCTGATCAGTTCTGCAATGTTGCCCACGTTTCACCACATTTTTTCTAATCTTTTCCCATGCTCCCTTTGGTTCACCTCTGTTCTGCAGTGTTCCCCACAGTTCTCCACCTTTTCCAACACATTCACCCGGCTCTCTTTGGTTTCCCACTGTTTTGCAGTGTTCCCCACGGTTTCCCAATTTTTCCAATCTGTTCCCCCTTCTTCCCTTGGGTCACCTCTGTTCTGCAGTGTTCCCTACTGTTCCCCAATTTTTCCAATCCTTTCCCCCTGCTCCCTTTGGTTCCCCACTGATCTGCAGAACTCCCCACGATTCCCCACTTTTTCCAATCTGTTCCCCCTGCTCCCTTTGGTTCCCCACTGTTCTGCATTGTTCCACACGGTTTCCCACTTTTCCGAGCTGTTCCCCCTGCCTCCTTTGGTTCCGCAGTGTTCCCCACGGTTCTCCACATTTTTTCCAATCTGTTCCCCCTGTTCCCTTTGGTTCCCCTCTGTTCTGCAGAGTTCCCCACGCATCCCCACTTTTTCCAACTTTTACCCCCTGCTCCCTTTGGTTCCCCTCTGTCCTGCAGTGTTCCCCATGGGAACAATTTTTTAAATCCGTTCCTCCTGCTCCCTTTGGTTCCCCTCTGTCCTGCAGTTTCCCCACGGTTCTCCACATTTTTTCCAATCTGTTCCCCCTGCTCGCTTTGGCTCCCCTCTGTCCTGCAGTGTTCCCCACTATTTCCCACTGTTTCCAACCTGTACCCCCTGCTCACTTTGGTTCCCTTCTGTTCTTCAGTTTCCCCACGATTCTCCACATTTTTTCCAATCTGTTTCCCCTGCTCCCTTTGGTTCCCCTCTGTCCTGCAGTGTTCCCCACGATTCCCCACTTTTTCCAATCCATTTCCCCTTCTCCCTTTGGTTCGCCTCTGTTCTGCAGTGTTTTCCACAGTTCTCCACCTTTTCCAATCCGTTCCCCCTGCTCCCTTTGGTTCCGCACTCTTCTGCATTTTTCCACACGGTTCCCCACTTCTTCCAATCCATTTCCCCTGCTCCCTTTGGTTCCCCTCTGTTCTGCATTGTTCCCCACGGTTTCCCACATTTTCGAGCTGTTCCCCCGCACCCTTTGGTTCTGATCAGTTCTGCAATGTTGCCCACGTTTCACCACATTTTTTCTAATCTTTTCCAATGCTCCCTTTGGTTCACCTCTGTTCTGCAGTGTTCCCCACAGTTCTCCACCTTTTCCAACACATTCACCCGGCTCTCTTTGGTTTCCCACTGTTTTGCAGTGTTCCCCACGGTTTCCCAATTTTTCCAATCTGTTCCCCCTTCTTCCCTTGGGTCACCTCTGTTCTGCAGTGTTCCCTACTGTTCCCCAATTTTTCCAATCCTTTCCCCCTGCTCCCTTTGGTTCCCCACTGATCTGCAGAACTACCCACGATTCCCCACTTTTTCCAATCTGTTCCCCCTGCTCCCTTTGGTTCCCCACTGTTCTGCATTGTTCCACACGGTTTCCCACTTTTCCGAGCTGTTCCCCCTGCCTCCTTTGGTTCCGCAGTGTTCCCCACGGTTCTCCACATTTTTTCCAATCTGTTCCCCCTGTTCCCTTTGGTTCCCCTCTGTTCTGCAGAGTTCCCCACGCATCCCCACTTTTTCCAACTTTTACCCCCTGCTCCCTTTGGTTCCCCTCTGTCCTGCAGTGTTCCCCATGGGAACAATTTTTTAAATCCGTTCCCCCTGCTCCCTTTGGTTCCCCTCTGTTCTGCATTTTTCCACACGGTTCCCCACTTCTTACAATCCGTTTCCCCTGCTCCCTTTGTTTACCCACTGTTCTGCATTTTTCCACTCTGTTCCCCACTTTTTTCAATACGTTCCCCCTGCTCCCTTTGGTTCCCCACTGTTCTGCAGTGGTCCCCATGGTTCCCCACTTTTTCCAATCCGTTTCCCCTGCTCCCTTTTGTTCCCCTCTGTTCTGCAGTTTTCCCCACAGTACCCCACTTTTTGCAATCCGCTCCCCCTACCTCCTTTGATTCCTCTCTGTTCTGCAGGGTTCCCCACGCTTCCCACTTTTTCCAATCCATATCCCCTGCTCCCTTTGGTTCCCCACTGATCTGCAGAACTACCCACGATTCCCCACTTTTTCCAATCTGTTCCCCCTGCTCCCTTTGGTTCCCCACTGTTCTGCATTGTTCCACACGGTTTCCCACTTTTCCGAGCTGTTCCCCCTGCCTCCTTTGGTTCCGCAGTGTTCCCCACGGTTCTCCACATTTTTTCCAATCTGTTCCCCCTGTTCCCTTTGGTTCCCCTCTGTTCTGCAGAGTTCCCCACGCATCCCCACTTTTTCCAACTTTTACCCCCTGCTCCCTTTGGTTCCCCTCTGTCCTGCAGTGTTCCCCATGGGAACAATTTTTTAAATCCGTTCCCCCTGCTCCCTTTGGTTCCCCTCTGTTCTGCATTTTTTCACACGGTTCCCCACTTCTTACAATCCGTTTCCCCTGCTCCCTTTGTTTACCCACTGTTCTGCATTTTTCCACTCTGTTCCCCACTTTTTTTAATACGTTCCCCCTGCTCCCTTTGGTTCCCCACTGTTCTGCAGTGTTCCCCATGGTTCCCCACTTTTTCCAATCCGTTTCCCCTGCTCCCTTTTGTTCCCCTCTGTTCTGCAGTTTTCCCCACAGTACCCCACTTTTTGCAATCCGCTCCCCCTACCTCCTTTGATTCCTCTCTGTTCTGCAGGGTTCCCCACGCTTCCCACTTTTTCCAATCCATATCCCCTGCTCCCTTTGGTTCCACTCTATTGTGCAGTGTTCCCCATGGGCCCAATTTTAACAATCCGTTCCTCCTGCTCCCTTTGGTTCCCCTCTGTCCTGCAGTTTCCCCACGGCTCTCCACATTTTTTCCAATCTGTTCCCCCTGCTCCCTTTGGTTCCCCTTTGTTCTGCCGTGTTCCACACGATTCTCCACATTTTTTACATTCTGTACCCCCTGCTCTCTCTGGTTCCCCTCTGCCCTGCAGTGTTCCCCATGGTTCCCCACTTTTTCCATTCCGTTCCCCCTACTTCCTTTGGTTCACCTCTGTTCTGCAGTGTTCCCCACGGTTCCCCACTTTTTCCAATCTGTTCCCCCTGCTCCCTTTCGTTCCTCTCTGTTTTGGAGTGTTCCCCACGCTTCCCCACTTTTTCCAATCCATTTCCCCTGCTCGCTTTGGCTCCCCTCTGTCCTGCAGTGTTCCCCACTATTTCCCACTTTTTCCAACCTGTACCCCCTGCTCACTTTGGTTCCCTTCTGTTCTTCAGTTTCCCCACGGTTCTCCACATTTTTTCCAATCTGTTCCCCCTGCTCCCTTTGGTTCCCCTCTGTCCTGCAGTGTTCCCCGACGATTCCCCACTTTTTCCAATCCATTCCCCCTTCTCCCTTTGGTTCGCCTCTGTTCTGCAGTGTTCCCCACGGTTCCCCACTTTTTCCACTCTGTTCTCCCTGCTCCCTTTCGTTCCTCTCTGTTTTGGAGTGTTCCCCACGCTTCCCCACTTTTTCCAATCCATTTCCCCTGCTCCCTTTGGCTCCCCTCTGTCCTGCAGTGTTCCCCACTATTTCCCACTTTTTCCAACCTGTACCCCCTGCTCACTTTGGTTCCCTTCTGTTCTTCAGTTTCCCCACGGTTCTCCACATTTTTTCCAATCTGTTTCCCCTGCTCCCTTTGGTTCCCCTCTGTCCTGCAGTGTTCCCCACGATTCCCCACTTTTTCCAATCCATTTCCCCTTCTCCCTTTGGTTCGCCTCTGT
Organism: Narcine bancroftii; assembly: GCF_036971445.1. Taxonomy (NCBI): domain Eukaryota; kingdom Metazoa; phylum Chordata; class Chondrichthyes; order Torpediniformes; family Narcinidae; genus Narcine; species Narcine bancroftii. Next base: position 64,263 of record NW_027211892.1, read on the forward strand.
TCTGCAGTGTTTTCCACAGTTCTCCACCTTTTCCAATCCGTTCCCCCTGCTCCCTTTGGTTCCGCACTCTTCTGCATTTTTCCACACGGTTCCCCACTTCTTCCAATCCATTTCCCCTGCTCCCTTTGGTTCCCCTCTGTTCTGCATTGTTCCCCACGGTTTCCCACATTTTCGAGCTGTTCCCCGGCACCCTTTGGTTCTGATCAGTTCTGCAATGTTGCCCACGTTTCACCACATTTTTTCTAATCTTTTCCCATGCTCCCTTTGGTTCACCTCTGTTCTGCAGTGTTCCCCACAGTTCTCCACCTTTTCCAACACATTCACCCGGCTCTCTTTGGTTTCCCACTGTTTTGCAGTGTTCCCCACGGTTTCCCAATTTTTCCAATCTGTTCCCCCTTCTTCCCTTGGGTCACCTCTGTTCTGCAGTGTTCCCTACTGTTCCCCAATTTTTCCAATCCTTTCCCCCTGCTCCCTTTGGTTCCCCACTGATCTGCAGAACTCCCCACGATTCCCCACTTTTTCCAATCTGTTCCCCCTGCTCCCTTTGGTTCCCCACTGTTCTGCATTGTTCCACACGGTTTCCCACTTTTCCGAGCTGTTCCCCCTGCCTCCTTTGGTTCCGCAGTGTTCCCCACGGTTCTCCACATTTTTTCCAATCTGTTCCCCCTGTTCCCTTTGGTTCCCCTCTGTTCTGCAGAGTTCCCCACGCATCCCCACTTTTTCCAACTTTTACCCCCTGCTCCCTTTGGTTCCCCTCTGTCCTGCAGTGTTCCCCATGGGAACAATTTTTTAAATCCGTTCCTCCTGCTCCCTTTGGTTCCCCTCTGTCGTGCAGTTTCCCCACGGTTCTCCACATTTTTTCCAATCTGTTCCCCCTGCTCCCTTTGGTTCCCCTCTGTTCTGCAGTGTTCCCCACGATTCTCCACATTTTTTACATTCTGTACCCACTGCTCCCTTTGGTTCCCCTCTGTTCTTCAGTGTTCCCCACGCTTCCCCACTTTTTCCAATCCGTACCCCCTTGTCCCTTTGGCTCCCCTTTTTTCTGCTGTGTTCGCCACAGTTCCCCACTTTTTCCAATCCGTTCCCTCTGCTCCCTTTTGTTCCCCTCTGTTCTGCAGTTTTCCCCACAGTTCCCCCTTTTTCCAATCCGCTCCCCATGCTCCCTTTGATTCCCCTCTGTTCTGCAGTGTTCCCCATGGTTCCCCACTTTTTCGAATTCGTTCCTCCTACTTCCTTTGGTTCACCTCTGTTCTGCAGTGTTCCCCACAGTTCTCCACCTTTTCCAATCCGTTCCCCCTGCTCACTTTGGTTCCCCACTCTTCTGCATTTTTCCACACGCTTCCCCACCTTTCCATTCCGTTTCCCCTACTCCCTTTGTTTACCCACTGTTCTGCATTTTTCCACTTCGTTCCCAACTTTTTTCAATCCGTTCCCCCTGCTCCCCTTGTTTCCCCACTGTGCTGCAGTGTTCCCCACGGTTCTCCACTTTTTCCAATCCGTTTCCCCTGCTCCATTTGGTTCCCCTCTGTCCTGCAGTGTTCTCCACGGATCCCCTCTTTTTCCAATCCGTTACCCCTGCTCCCTTTGGTTCCCCTCTATTCTGCAATGATCCCCACGGTTCCCCTCGTTTTCCAACACATTCCCCTGGCTCCCTTTGGTTCCCCGCTGTTCTGCATTGTTCCCCACGTTTCCCCACATTACCGAGCTGTTCCACCTGCTCCCTTTGTTTCCGCTCTGTTCTGCATTGTTCCGCACGATTTTCCACATTTTTTCTAATCTGTTCCCATGCTCTCTTTGGTTCACCTCTGTTCTGCAGTTTCCCCATGGATCTCCAGATTTTTTCCAATCTCTTCCCCCTGCTCCCTTTGGTTCGCCTCTGTTCTGCATTGTTTCCCACGATTCCACACTTTTTCCAACCTGTACCCCCTGCTCCCTTTGGTTCCCCTCTGTCCTGCAGTGTTCCCCACGGTTCCCCACTTTTTCCAATTCGTTCCACCTGCTCCCTTTCGTTCCCCTCTGTCCTGCATTTTTCCCCACGGTTCCCCACTTTTTTAAATCCGTTCCCCCTGCTCCCTTTCGTTCCCCTCTGTCCTGCATTTTTCCCAACGGTTCCGCACTTTACCAATCAATTCCCCCTGCTCCCTTTGGTTCCCCTCTGTTCTGCATTGTTCCACACGGTTCCCCACTTTTTCCAATCCATTCCCCTGGCTCCCTTTGGTTCCCCGCTGTTCTGCATTGTTCCCCACGTTTCCCCACATTACCGAGCTGTTCCATCTGCTCCCTTTGTTTCCGCTCTGTTCTGCAGTGTTCCCCACAGTTCTCCACCATGTTCAATCCGTTTCCCTTGCTCCCTTTGGTTCCCCTCTGTTCTGCATTGTTCCCCACGGTTCCACTCATTTCCGAGCTGTTCCCCCTGCACCCTTTGGTTCCCCTCTGTTCTGCAATGTTCCCCAAGGTTCCCCACTTTTTCCAACTTTTACCCCCTGCTCCCTTTGGTTCCCCTCTTTCCTGCAGTGTTCCCCATGGTTCCCCACTTTTTCCATTCCGTTCCCCCTACTTCCTTTGGTTCACCTCTGTTCTGCAGTGTTACCCATGGTTCTCCACTTTTTCCAGTCTGTTCCCCCTGCACCCTTTGGTTGCCCTCTGTTCTGGAGTGTTCACTACGCTTCCCACTTTTTCCAATCCATTTCCCCTGCTCCCTTTGGTTCCACTCTATTGTGCAGTGCTCCCCACGATTCCCCACTTTTTCCAACCTGTACACCATGCTCCCTTTGGTTCCCCACTGTCCTGCAGTGTTCCCCACGGTTATTCACTTTTTCCAACCCGTTCCCCCGGCTCCCTTTGGTTCCCCTCTGTTCTGCATTGTTCCCCACGGTTCCCCACATTTCTGAGCAGTTCCCCCTGCTCCCTTTGGTTCCGCTCTGTTCTGCATTGTCCCCACGGTTCTCCACATTTTTTCTAATCTGTTCCTATGCTCCCTTTGGTTCATCTCTGTTCTGCAGTTTCCCCATGGTTCTCCACATTTTTTCCAATCTGTTCCCCCTGCTCCCTTTGGTTCCCCTCTGTTCTGCAGTGTTTCCCACGATTCCACACCTTTTCCAACCAGTACCGCCTGCTCCCTTTGGTTCCCCTCTGTCCTGCAGTGTTCCCCACGCTTCCCCACTTTTTCCCATCCATTTCCCCTGCTCCCTTTGGTTCCAATCTATTGTGCAGTGCTCCTCACGATTCCCCACTTTTTCCAATCTGTTCCGCGTGCTCCCTTTGGTTCCCCTCTGTCCTGCAGTGTTCCCCACGATTCCCCACTTTTTCTAATCCATTCCCCCTGCTCCTTTTGGTTCCCCACACTTTTGCATTTTTCCACAGGGTTCCCCACTTTTTACAATCTGTTCCCCCTGCTCCCTTTGTTTCCCCACTCTTCTGCATTTTTCCACACTGTTCTCCACTTTTTCAAATCTGTTTCCCCTGCTCCCTTTGGCTCCCCTCTGTCCTGCAGTGTTCCCCACTATTTCCCACTTTTTCCAACCTGTACCCCCTGCTCACTTTGGTTCCCTTCTGTTCTTCAGTTTCCCCACAGTTCTCCACATTTTTTCCAATCTGTTCCCCCTGCTCCCTTTGGTTCCCCTCTGTCATGCAGTGTTCCCCACGATTCCCCACTTTTTCCAATCCATTCCCCCTTCTCCCTTTGGTTCGCCTCTGTTCTGCAGTGTTCCCCACGGTTCCCCACTTTTTCCAATCTGTTCCCCCTGCTCCCTTTCGTTCCTCTCTGTTTTGGAGTGTTCCCCACGCTTCCCCACTTTTTCCAATCCATTCCCCCTTCTCCCTTTGGTTTGCCTCTGTTCTGCAGTGTTTTCCACAGTTCTCCACCTTTTCCAATCCGTTCCCCCTGCTCCCTTTGGTTCCGCACTCTTCTGCATTTTTCCACACGGTTCCCCACTTCTTCCAATCCATTTCCCCTGCTCCCTTTGGTTCCCCTCTGTTCTGCATTGTTCCCCACGGTTTCCCACATTTTCGAGCTGTTCCCCCGCACCCTTTGGTTCTGATCAGTTCTGCAATGTTGCCCACGTTTCACCACATTTTTTCTAATCTTTTCCCATGCTCCCTTTGGTTCACCTCTGTTCTGCAGTGTTCCCCACAGTTTTCCACCTTTTCCAACACATTCACCCGGCTCTCTTTGGCTTCCCACTGTTTTGCATTTTTCCCCACGGTTCCCCACTTTTTCCAATCCATTCCCCCTGCTCCCTTTGGTTCCCCTCTGTTCTGCATTGTTCCACACGGTTCCCTACTTTTTCAAATCCGTTCCCACTGCTCCCATTGGTTTCCCTCTGTTGTGCAGTGTTCCCACAGTTCTCTACCATTTTCAATCCGTTTCCCTTGCTCCCTTTGGTTCCCCTCTGTTCTGCATTGTTCCCCACGGTTCCCCACATTTTCGAGCTGTTTCCTCTGCACCCTTTGGTTCCCCTCTGTTCTGCAATGTTCCCCAAGGTACCCCACTTTTTCCAACTTTTACCCCCTGCTCCCTTTGGTTCCCCTCTTTCCTGCAGTGTTCCCCATGGTTCCCCACTTCCAATCCGTTCCTCCTATTCCTTTGGTTCAGCTCTGTTCTGCAGTGTTTCCCACGGTTCCCCACTTTTTCCAATCTGTTCCCCCTGCTCCCTTTCGTTCCACTCTGTTCTGGAGTGTTCCCCACGCTTCCCCACTTTTTCCAATCCATTTCCCCTGCTCCCTTTGGTTCCAATCTATTGTGCAGTGCTCCTCACGATTCCCCATTTTTTCCAATCTGTTCCCCGTGCTCCCTTTGGTTCTCCTCTGTCCTGCAGTGTTCCCCACGATTCCCCACTTTTTCCAATCCGTTCCCCTTGCTCCCTTTGGTTCCCCACTCTTCTGCATTTTTCCACAGGGTTCCCCACTTTTTACAATCTGTTCCCCCTGCTCCCTTTGTTTCCCCACTCTTCTGCATTTTTCCACACTGTTCTCCACTTTTTCAAATCTGTTTCCCCTGCTTCCTTTGGTTCCCCACTGTTCTGCAGTTTTCCCCAATTCTCCACTTTTTTCTAATCTGTCCCCCCTTCTCCTTTGGCTCCCCTCTGTTCTGCTGTTTTCCCCTCGGTTCTCCACATTTTTTCCAAACTGTTCCACCTGCTCCCTTTGGTTCTCCTGTGTTTTGCAGTTTTCCCTACGCATCCTCACTTTTTCAAATCCGTTCCCCCTGCTCCCTATGGTTCCTCTCTATATGCAGTGTTCCCCACGATTCTCCACTTTTTTTCCATTCTGTACCCCCTGCTCCCTCTGGTTGTCCTCTGCCCTGCAGTGTTCCCCATGGTTCCCCACTTTTTCCATTCCGTTCCCCCTACTTCCTTTGGTTCACCTCTGTTCTGCAGTGTTCCCCACGGTTCTCCACTTTTTCCAGTCTGTTCCCCCTGCACCCTTTGGTTGCCCTCTGTTCTGGAGTGTTCCCCACGCTTCCCACTTTTTGCAATCCATTTCCCCTGCTCCCTTTGTTTCCACTCTATTGTGCAGTGCTCCCCACGATTCCCCACTTTTTCCAACCTGTACACCATGCTCCCTTTGGTTCCCCTCTGTCCTGCAGTGTTCCCCACGGTTATTCACTTTTTCCAACCCGTTCCCCCGGCTCCCTTTGGTTCCCCTCTGTTCTGCATTGTTCCCCACATTTCTGAGCAGTTCCCCCTGCACCCTTTGGTTCCCCTCTGTCCTGCAGTGTTCCCCACGCTTCCCCACTTTTTCCCATCCATTTCCCCTGCTCCCTTTGGTTCCAATCTATTGTGCAGTGCTCCTCACGATTCCCCACTTTTTCCAATCTGTTCCGCGTGCTCCCTTTGGTTCCCCTCTGTCCTGCAGTGTTCCCCACGATTCCCCACTTTTTCTAATCCGTTCCCCCTGCTCCTTTTGGTTCCCCACACTTTTGCATTTTTCCACAGGGTTCCCCACTTTTTACAATCTGTTCCCCCTGCTCCCTTTGTTTCCCCACTCTTCTGCATTTTTCCACACTGTTCTCCACTTTTTCAAATCTGTTTCCCCTGCTCCCTTTGGCTCCCCTCTGTCCTGCAGTGTTCCCCACTATTTCCCACTTTTTCCAACCTGTACCCCCTGCTCACTTTGGTTCCCTTCTGTTCTTCAGTTTCCCCACAGTTCTCCACATTTTTTCCAATCTGTTCCCCCTGCTCCCTTTGGTTCCCCTCTGTCCTGCAGTGTTCCCCACGATTCCCCACTTTTTCCAATCCATTCCCCCTTCTCCCTTTGGTTCGCCTCTGTTCTGCAGTGTTCCCCACGGTTCCCCACTTTTTCCAATCTGTTCCCCCTGCTCCCTTTCGTTCCTCTCTGTTTTGGAGTGTTCCCCACGCTTCCCCACTTTTTCCAATCCATTTCCCCTGCTCCCTTTGGCTCCCCTCTGTCCTGCAGTGTTCCCCACTATTTCCCACTTTTTCCAACCTGTACCCCCTGCTCACTTTGGTTCCCTTCTGTTCTTCAGTTTCCCCACGGTTCTCCACATTTTTTCCAATCTGTTTCCCCTGCTCCCTTTGGTTCCCCTCTGTCCTGCAGTGTTCCCCACGATTCCCCACTTTTTCCAATCCATTCCCCCTTCTCCCTTTGGTTCGCCTCTGTTCTGCAGTGTTCCCCACGGTTCCCCACTTTTTCCAATCTGTTCCCCCTGCTCCCTTTCGTTCCTCTCTGTTTTGGAGTGTTCCCCACGCTTCCCCACTTTTTCCAATCCATTCCCCCTTCTCCCTTTGGTTTGCCTCTGTTCTGCAGTGTTTTCCACAGTTCTCCACCTTTTCCAATCCGTTCCCCCTGCTCCCTTTGGTTCCGCACTCTTCTGCATTTTTCCACACGGTTCCCCACTTCTTCCAATCCATTTCCCCTGCTCCCTTTGGTTCCCCTCTGTTCTGCATTGTTCCCCACGGTTTCCCACATTTTCGAGCTGTTCCCCCGCACCCTTTGGTTCTGATCTGTTCTGCAATGTTGCCCACGTTTCACCACATTTTTTCTAATCTTTTCCCATGCTCCCTTTGGTTCACCTCTGTTCTGCAGTGTTCCCCACAGTTTTCCACCTTTTCCAACACATTCACCCGGCTCTCTTTGGTTTCCCACTGTTTTGCATTTTTCTCCACGGTTCCCCACTTTTTCCAATCCATTCCCCCTGCTCCCTTTGGTTCCCCTCTGTTCTGCATTGTTCCACACGGTTCCCTACTTTTTCAAATCCGTTCCCACTGCTCCCATTGGTTTCCCTCTGTTGTGCAGTGTTCCCCACAGTTCTCTACCATTTTCAATCCGTTTCCCTTGCTCCCTTTGGTTCCCCTCTGTTCTGCATTGTTCCCCACGGTTCCCCACATTTCCGAGCTGTTCCCTCTGCACCCTTTGGTTCCCCTCTGTTCTGCAATGTTCCCCAAGGTTCCCCACTTTTTCCAACTTTTACCCCCTGCTCCCTTTGGTTCCCCTCTTTCCTGCAGTGTTCCCCATGGTTCCCCACTTCCAATCCTTTCCTCCTATTCCTTTGGTTCAGTTCTGTTCTGCAGTGTTTCCCACGGTTCCCCACTTTTTCCAATCTGTTCCCCCTGCTCCCTTTCGTTCCACTCTGTTCTGGAGTGTTCCCCACGCTTCCCCACTTTTTCCAATCCATTTCCCCTGCTCCCTTTGGTTCCAATCTATTGTGCAGTGCTCCTCACGATTCCCCATTTTTTCCAATCTGTTCCCGTGCTCCCTTTGGTTCTCCTCTGTCCTGCAGTGTTCCCCACGATTCCCCACTTTTTCCAATCCGTTCCCCTTGCTCCCTTTGGTTCCCCACTCTTCTGCATTTTTCCACAGGGTTCCCCACTTTTTACAATCTGTTCCCCCTGCTCCCTTTGTTTCCCCACTCTTCTGCATTTTTCCACACTGTTCTCCACTTTTTCAAATCTGTTTCCCCTGCTTCCTTTGGTTCCCCACAGTTCTGCAGTTTTCCCCAATTCTCCACTTTTTTCTAATCTGTCCCCCCTTCTCCTTTGGCTCCCCTCTGTTCTGCTGTTTTCCCCACGGTTCTCCACATTTTTTCCAATCTGTTCCACCTGCTCCCTTTGGTTCTCCTGTGTTCTGCAGTTTTCCCTACGCATCCTCACTTTTTCAAATCCGTTCCCCCTGCTCCCTTTGGTTCTTCTCTATATGCAGTGTTCCCCACGATTCTCCACTTTTTTTCCATTCTGTACCCCCTGCTCCCTCTGGTTCCCCTCTGCCCTGCAGTGTTCCCCATGGTTCCCCACTTTTTCCATTCCGTTCCCCCTACTTCCTTTGGTTCACCTCTGTTCTGCAGTGTTCCCCACGGTTCTCCACTTTTTCCAGTCTGTTCCCCCTGCACCCTTTGGTTGCCTTCTGTTCTGGAGTGTTCCCCACGCTTCCCACTTTTTGCAATCCATTTCCCCTGCTCCCTTTGGTTCCACTCTATTGTGCAGTTCTCCCCACGATTCCCCACTTTTTCCAACCTGTACACCATGCTCCCTTTGGTTCCCTTCTGTCCTGCAGTGTTCCCCACGGTTATTCACTTTTTCCAACCCGTTCCCCCGGCTCCCTTTGGTTCCCCTCTGTTCTGCATTGTTCCCCACGGTTCCCCACATTTCTGAGCAGTTCCCCCTGCTCCCTTTGTTTCCGCTCTGTTCTGCATTGTTCCCCACGCATCTCCACATTTTTTCTAATCTGTTCCTATGCTCCCTTTGGTTCATCTCTGTTCTGCAGTTTCCCCATGGTTCTCCACATTTTTTCCAATCTGTTCCACCTGCTCCCTTTGGTTCCCCTCTGTTCTGCAGTGTTTCGCACGATTCCACACCTTTTCCAACCTTTACCGCCTGCTCCCTTTGGTTCCCCTCTGTCCTGCAGTGTTCCCCACGGTTCCCCACTTTTTACAATCCGTTCCAGCTAATCCCTTTCGTTCCCCTCTGTCCTACATTTTTCATCACGGTTCCCCACTTTTTCAGATCCGTTCCCCCTGCTCCCTTTCGTTCCCCTCTGTCCTGCATTTTTCCCCACAGTTCCCCACTTCACCAATCCATTCACCCTGCTCCGTTTGGTTTACCTCTGTTCTGCATTTTTCCACATGGTTCCCCACTTCTTACAATCCGTTTCCCCTGCTCCCTTTGTTTACCCACTGTTCTGCATTTTTCCACTCTGTTCCCCACTTTTTTCAATCCGTTCCCCCTGCTCCCTTTGGTTCCCCACTGTTCTGCAGTGTTCCCCCTGGTTCCCCACTTTTTCCAATCCGTTTCCCCTGCTCCCTTTTGTTCCCCTCTGTTCTGCATTGTTCCCCACGGTTTCCCACATTTCCGAGCTGTTCCCCCTGCACCCTTTGGTTCCCCTCTGTTCTGCAGTGTTCCCCAAGGTTCCCCACTTTTTCCAACTTTTACCCCCTGCTCCCTTTGGTTCCTATCTTTCCTGCAGTGTTCCCCATGGTTCCCCATTTTTTCCAATCCGTTCCTCCTATTCCTTTGGTTCAGCTCTGTTCTGCAGTGTTTCCCACGGTTCCCCACTTTTTCCAATCCATTTCCCCTGCTCCCTTTGGTTCCAATCTATTGTGCAGTGCTCCTCACGATTCCCCACTTTTTCCAATCTGTTCCGCGTGCTCCCTTTGGTTCCCCTCTGTCCTGCAGTGTTCCCCACGGTTCCCCACTTTTTCTAATCCGTTCCCCCTGCTCCTTTTGGTTCCCCACACTTTTGCATTTTTCCACAGGGTTCCCCACTTTTTACAATCTGTTCCCCCTGCTCCCTTTGTTTCCCCACTCTTCTGCATTTTTCCACACTGTTCTCCACTTTTTCAAATCTGTTTCCCCTGCTCCCTTTGGCGCCCCTCTGTCCTGCAGTGTTCCCCACTATTTCCCACTTTTTCCAACCTGTACCCCCTGCTCACTTTGGTTCCCTTCTGTTCTTCAGTTTCCCCACAGTTCTCCACATTTTTTCCAATCTGTTCCCCCTGCTCCCTTTGGTTCCCCTCTGTCCTGCAGTGTTCCCCACGATTCCCCACTTTTTCCAATCCATTCCCCCTTCTCCCTTTGGTTCGCCTCTGTTCTGCAGTGTTCCCCACGGTTCCCCACTTTTTCCAATCTGTTCCCCCTGCTCCCTTTCGTTCCTCTCTGTTTTGGAGTGTTCCCCACGCTTCCCCACTTTTTCCAATCCATTTCCCCTGCTCCCTTTGGCTCCCCTTTGTCCTGCAGTGTTCCCCACTATTTCCCACTTTTTCCAACCTGTACCCCCTGCTCACTTTGGTTCCCTTCTGTTCTTCAGTTTCCCCACGGTTCTCCACATTTTTTCCAATCTGTTCCCCCTGCTCCCTTTGGTTCCCCTCTGTCCTGCAGTGTTCCCCACGATTCCCCACTTTTTCCAATCCATTCCCCCTTCTCCCTTTGGTTTGCCTCTGTTCTGCAGTGTTTTCCACAGTTCTCCACCTTTTCCAATCCGTTCCCCCTGCTCCCTTTGGTTCCGCACTCTTCTGCATTTTTCCACACGGTTCCCCACTTCTTCCAATCCATTTCCCCTGCTCCCTTTGGTTCCCCTCTGTTCTGCATTGTTCCCCACGGTTTCCCACATTTTCGAGCTGTTCCCCCGCACCCTTTGGTTCTGATCTGTTCTGCAATGTTGCCCACGTTTCACCACATTTTTTCTAATCTTTTCCCATGCTCCCTTTGGTTCACCTCTGTTCTGCAGTGTTCCCCACAGTTTTCCACCTTTTCCAACATATTCACCCGGCTCTCTTTGGTTTCCCACTGTTTTGCATTTTTCTCCACGGTTCCCCACTTTTTCCAATCCATTCCCCCTGCTCCCTTTGGTTCTCCTCTGTTCTGCATTGTTCCACACGGTTCCCTACTTTTTCAAATCCGTTCCCACTGCACCCATTGGTTTCCCTCTGTTGCGCAGTGTTCCCCACAGTTCTCTACCATTTTCAATCCGTTTCCCTTGCTCCCTTTGGTTCCCCTCTGTTCTGCATTGTTCCCCACGGTTCCCCACATTTCCGAGCTGTTCCCTCTGCACCCTTTGGTTCCCCTCTGTTCTGCAATGTTCCCAAAGGTTCCCCACTTTTTCCAACTTTTACCCCCTGCTCCCTTTGGTTCCCCTCTTTCCTGCAGTGTTCCCCATGGTTCCCCACTTCCAATCCGTTCCTCCTATTCCTTTGGTTCAGCTCTGTTCTGCAGTGTTTCCCACGGTTCCCCACTTTTTCCAATCTGTTCCCCCTGCTCCCTTTCGTTCCACTCTGTTCTGGAGTGTTCCCCACGCTTCCCCACTTTTTCCAATCCATTTCCCCTGCTCCCTTTGGTTCCAATCTATTGTGCAGTGCTCCTCACGATTCCCCATTTTTTCCAATCTGTTCCCCGTGCTCCCTTTGGTTCTCCTCTGTCCTGCAGTGTTCCCCACGATTCCCCACTTTTTCCAATCCGTTCCCCTTGCTCCCTTTGGTTCCCCACTCTTCTGCATTTTTCCACAGGGTTCCCCACTTTTTACAATCTGTTCCCCCTGCTCCCTTTGTTTCCCCACTCTTCTGCATTTTTCCACACTGTTCTCCACTTTTTCAAATCTGTTTCCCCTGCTTCCTTTGGTTCCCCACTGTTCTGCAGTTTTCCCCAATTCTCCACTTTTTTCTAATCTGTCCCCCCTTCTCCCTTGGCTCCCCTCTGTTCTGCTGTTTTCCCCACGGTTCTCCACATTTTTTCCAATCTGTTCCACCTGCTCCCTTTGGTTCTCCTGTGTTCTGCAGTTTTCCCTACGCATCCTCACTTTTTCAAATCCGTTCCCCCTGCTCCCTTTGGTTCCTCTCTATATGCAGTGTTCCCCACGATTCTCCACTTTTTTTCCATTCTGTACCCCCTGCTCCCTCTGGTTCCCCTCTGCCCTGCAGTGTTCCCCATGGTTCCCCACTTTTTCCATTCCGTTCCCCCTACTTCCTTTGGTTCACCTCTGTTCTGCAGTGTTCCCCACGGTTCTCCACTTTTTCCAGTCTGTTCCCCCTGCACCCTTTGGTTGCCCTCTGTTCTGGAGTGTTCCCCACGCTTCCCACTTTTTGCAATCCATTTCCCCTGCTCCCTTTGGTTCCACTCTATTGTGCAGTGCTCCCCACGATTCCCCACTTTTTCCAACCTGTACACCATGCTCCCTTTGGTTCCCCTCTGTCCTGCAGTGTTCCCCACGGTTATTCACTTTTTCCAACCCGTTCCCCCGGCTCCCTTTGGTTCCCCTCTGTTCTGCATTGTTCCCCACGGTTCCCCACATTTCTGAGCAGTTCCCCCTGCTCCCTTTGGTTCCGCTCTGTTCTGCATTGTTCCCCACGCATCTCCACATTTTTTCTAATCTGTTCCTATGCTCCCTTTGGTTCATCTCTGTTCTGCAGTTTCCCCATGGTTCTCCACATTTTTTCCAATCTGTTCCACCTGCTCCCTTTGGTTCCCCTCTGTTCTGCAGTGTTTCCCACGATTCCACACCTTTTCCAACCTTTACCGCCTGCTCCCTTTGGTTCCCCTCTGTCCTGCAGTGTTCCCCACGGTTCCCCACTTTTTACAATCCGTTCCAGCTAATCCCTTTCGTTCCCCTCTGTCCTACATTTTTCATCACGGTTCCCCACTTTTTCAGATCCGTTCCCCCTGCTCCCTTTCGTTCCCCTCTGTCCTGCATTTTTCCCCACAGTTCCCCACTTCACCAATCCATTCACCCTGCTCCGTTTGGTTTACCTCTGTTCTGCATTTTTCCTCACCGTTCCCCACTTCTTACAATCCGTTTCCCCTGCTCCCTTTGTTTACCCACTGTTCTGCATTTTTCCACTCTGTTCCCCACTTTTTTCAATCCGTTCCCCCTGCTCCCTTTGGTTCCCCACTGTTCTGCAGTGTTCCCCATGGTTCCCCACTTTTTCCAATCCGTTTCCCCTGCTCCCTTTTGTTCCCCTCTGTTCTGCATTGTTCCCAACGGTTTCCCACATTTCCGAGCTGTTCCCCCTGCACCCTTTGGTTCCCCTCTGTTCTGCAGTGTTCCCCAAGGTTCCCCACTTTTTCCAACTTTTACCCCCTGCTCCCTTTGGTTCCCCTCTTTCCTGCAGTGTTCCCCATGGTTCCCCATTTTTTCCAATCCGTTCCTCCTATTCCTTTGGTTCAGCTCTGTTCTGCAGTGTTTCCCACGGTTCCCCACTTTTTCCAATCCATTTCCCCTGCTCCCTTTGGTTCCAATCTATTGTGCAGTGCTCCTCACGATTCCCCACTTTTTCCAATCTGTTCCGCGTGCTCCCTTTGGTTCCCCTCTGTCCTGCAGTGTTCCCCACGATTCCCCACTTTTTCCATTCCGTTCCCCCTGCTCCCTTTGGTTCCCCACTCTTTTGCATTTTTCCACAGGGTTCCCCACTTTTTACAATCTGTTCCCCCTGCTCCCTTTGTTTCCCCACTCTTCTGCATTTTTCCACACTGTTCTCCACGTTTTCAAATCTGTTTCCCCTGCTTCCTTTGGTTCCCAACTGTTCTGCAGTTTTCCACAATTCTCCACTTTTTTCTAATCTGTCCCCCCTTCTCCTTTGGCTCCCCTCTGTTCTGCTGTTTTCCCCACGGTTCTCCACATTTTTTCCAATCTGTTCCACCTGCTCCCTTTGGTTCTCCTGTGTTCTGCAGTTTTCCCTACGCTTCCCCACTTTTTCCAATCCGTTCCCCCTGCTCCCTTTGGTTCCTCTCTATATGCAGTGTTCCCCACGATTCTCCACTTTTTTTCCATTCTGTACCCCCTGCTCCCTCTGGTTCCCCTCTGCCCTGCAGTGTTCCCCATGGTTCCCCACTTTTTCCATTCCGTTCCCCCTACTTCCTTTGGTTCACCTCTGTTCTGCAGTGTTCCCCACGGTTCTCCACTTTTTCCAGTCTGTTCCCCCTGCACCCTTTGGTTGCCCTCTGTTCTGGAGTGTTCCCCACGCTTCCCACTTTTTGCAATCCATTTCCCCTGCTCCCTTTGGTTCCACTCTATTGTGCAGTGCTCCCCACGATTCCCCACTTTTTCCAACCTGTACACCATGCTCCCTTTGGTTCCCCTCTGTCCTGCAGTGTTCCCCACGGTTATTCACTTTTTCCAACCCGTTCCCCCGGCTCCCTTTGGTTCCCCTCTGTTCTGCATTGTTCCCCACGGTTCCCCACATTTCTGAGCAGTTCCCCCTGCTCCCTTTGGTTCCGCTCTGTTCTGCATTGTTCCCCACGCATCTCCACATTTTTTCTAATCTGTTCCTATGCTCCCTTTGGTTCATCTCTGTTCTGCAGTTTCCCCATGGTTCTCCACATTTTTTCCAATCTGTTCCACCTGCTCCCTTTGGTTCCCCTCTGTTCTGCAGTGTTTGCCACGATTCCACACCTTTTCCAACCTTTACCGCCTGCTCCCTTTGGTTCCCCTCTGTCCTGCAGTGTTCCCCACGGTTCCCCACTTTTTACAATCCGTTCCAGCTAATCCCTTTCGTTCCCCTCTGTCCTACATTTTTCATCACGGTTCCCCACTTTTTCAGATCCGTTCCCCCTGCTCCCTTTCGTTCCCCTCTGTCCTGCATTTTTCCCCACAGTTCCCCACTTCACCAATCCATTCACCCTGCTCCGTTTGGTTTACCTCTGTTCTGCATTTTTCCTCACGGTTCCCCACTTCTTACAATCCGTTTCCCCTGCTCCCTTTGTTTACCCACTGTTCTGCATTTTTCCACTCTGTTCCCCACTTTTTTCAATCCGTTCCCCCTGCTCCCTTTGGTTCCCCACTGTTCTGCAGTGTTCCCCATGGTTCCCCACTTTTTCCAATCCGTTTCCCCTGCTCCCTTTTGTTCCCCTCTGTTCTGCATTGTTCCCCACGGTTTCCCACATTTCCGAGCTGTTCCCCCTGCACCCTTTGGTTCCCCTCTGTTCTGCAGTGTTCCCCAAGGTTCCCCACTTTTTCCAACTTTTACCCCCTGCTCCCTTTGGTTCCCCTCTTTCCTGCAGTGTTCCCCATGGTTCCCCATTTTTTCCAATCCGTTCCTCCTATTCCTTTGGTTCAGCTCTGTTCTGCAGTGTTTCCCACGGTTCCCCACTTTTTCCAATCCATTTCCCCTGCTCCCTTTGGTTCCAATCTATTGTGCAGTGCTCCTCATGATTCCCCACTTTTTCCAATCTGTTCCGCGTGCTCCCTTTGGTTCCCCTCTGTCCTGCAGTGTTCCCCACGATTCCCCACTTTTTCCATTCCGTTCCCCCTGCTCCCTTTGGTTCCCCACTCTTTTGCATTTTTCCACAGGGTTCCCCACTTTTTACAATCTGTTCCCCCTGCTCCCTTTGTTTCCCCACTCTTCTGCATTTTTCCACACTGTTCTCCACGTTTTCAAATCTGTTTCCCCTGCTTCCTTTGGTTCCCCACTGTTCTGCAGTTTTCCACAATTCTCCACTTTTTTCTAATCTGTCCCCCCTTCTCCTTTGGCTCCCCTCTGTTCTGCTGTTTTCCCCACGGTTCTCCACATTTTTTCCAATCTGTTCCACCTGCTCCCTTTGGTTCTCCTGTGTTCTGCAGGTTTCCCTACGCTTCCCCACTTTTTCCAATCCGTTCCCCCTGCTCCCTTTGGTTCCTCTCTATATGCAGTGTTCCCCACGATTCTCCACTTTTTTTCCATTCTGTACCCCCTGCTCCCTCTGGTTCCCCTCTGCCCTGCAGTGTTCCCCATGGTTCCCCACTTTTTCCATTCCGTTCCCCCTACTTCCTTTGGTTCACCTCTGTTCTGCAGTGTTCCCCACGGTTCTCCACTTTTTCCAGTCTGTTCCCCCTGCACCCTTTGGTTGCCCTCTGTTCTGGAGTGTTCACCACGCTTCCCACTTTTTCCAATCCATTTCCCCTGCTCCCTTTGGTTCCACTCTATTGTGCAGTGCTCCCCACGATTCCCCACTTTTTCCAACCTGTACACCATGCTCCCTTTGGTTCGCCTCCGTCCTGCAGTGTTCCCCACGGTTATTCACTTTTTCCAACCCGTTCCCCCGGCTACCTTTGGTTCCCCTCTGTTCTGCATTGTTCCCCACGGTTCCCCACATTTCTGAGCAGTTCCCCCTGCTCCCTTTGGTTCCGCTCTGTTCTGCATTGTTCCCCACGGTTCTCCACATTTTTTCTAATCTGTTCCTATGCTCCCTTTGGTTCATCTCTGTTCTGCAGTTTCCCCATGGTTCTCCACATTTTTTCCAATCTGTTACCCCTGCTCCCTTTGGTTCCCCTCTGTTCTGCAGTGTTTCCCACGATTCCACACCTTTTCCAACCTGTACCGCCTGCTCCCTTTGGTACCCCTCTGTCCTGCAGTGTTCCCCACGGTTCCCCACTTTTTACAATCCGTTCCAGCTGCTCCCTTTCGTTCCCCTCTGTCCTGCATTTTTCATCACGGTTCCCCACTTTTTCAGATCCGTTCCCCCTGCTCCCTTTCGTTCCCCTCTGTCCTGCATTTTTCCCCACGGTTCCCCACTTCACCAATCCATTCCCCCTGCTCCCTTTAGTTCCCCTCTGTTCTGCATTTTTTCACACGGTTCCCCACTTCTTACAATCCGTTTCCCCTGCTCCCTTTGTTTACCCACTGTTCTGCATTTTTCCACTCTGTTCCCCACTTTTTTCAATACGTTCCCCCTGCTCCCTTTGGTTCCCCACTGTTCTGCAGTGTTCCCCATGGTTCCCCACTTTTTCCAATCCGTTTCCCCTGCTCCCTTTTGTTCCCCTCTGTTCTGCAGTTTTCCCCACAGTACCCCACTTTTTGCAATCCGCTCCCCCTACCTCCTTTGATTCCTCTCTGTTCTGCAGGGTTCCCCACGCTTCCCACTTTTTCCAATCCATATCCCCTGCTCCCTTTGGTTCCACTCTATTGTGCAGTGTTCCCCATGGGCCCAATTTTAACAATCCGTTCCTCCTGCTCCCTTTGGTTCCCCTCTGTCCTGCAGTTTCCCCACGGCTCTCCACATTTTTTCCAATCTCTTCCCCCTGCTCCCTTTGGTTCCCCTTTGTTCTGCCGTGTTCCACACGATTCTCCACATTTTTTACATTCTGTACCCCCTGCTCTCTCTGGTTCCCTTCTGCCCTGCAGTGTTCCCCATGGTTCCCCACTTTTTCCATTCCGTTCCCCCTACTTCCTTTGGTTCACCTCTGTTCTGCAGTGTTCCCCACGGTTCCCCACTTTTTCCAATCTGTTCCCCCTGCTCCCTTTCGTTCCTCTCTGTTTTGGAGTGTTCCCCACGCTTCCCCACTTTTTCCAATCCATTTCCCCTGCTCGCTTTGGCTCCCCTCTGTCCTGCAGTGTTCCCCACTATTTCCCACTTTTTCCAACCTGTACCCCCTGCTCACTTTGGTTCCCTTCTGTTCTTCAGTTTCCCCACGGTTCTCCACATTTTTTCCAATCTGTTCCCCCTGCTCCCTTTGGTTCCCCTCTGTCCTGCAGTGTTCCCCACGATTCCCCACTTTTTCCAATCCATTCCCCCTTCTCCCTTTGGTTCGCCTCTGTTCTGCAGTGTTCCCCACGTTTCCCCACTTTTTCCACTCTGTTCCCCCTGCTCCCTTTCGTTCCTCTCTGTTTTGGAGTGTTCCCCACGCTTCCCCACTTTTTCCAATCCATTTCCCCTGCTCCCTTTGGCTCCCCTCTGTCCTGCAGTGTTCCCCACTATTTCCCACTTTTTCCAACCTGTACCCCCTGCTCACTTTGGTTCCCTTCTGTTCTTCAGTTTCCCCACAGTTCTCCACATTTTTTCCAATCTGTTCCCCCTGCTCCCTTTGGTTCCCCTCTGTCCTGCAGTGTTCCTCACGATTCCCCACTTTTTCCAATCCATTTCCCCTTCTCCCTTTGGTTCGCCTCTGTTCTGCAGTGTTTTCCACAGTTCTCCACCTTTTCCAATCCGTTCCCCCTGCTCCCTTTGGTTCCGCACTCTTCTGCATTTTTCCACACGGTTCCCCACTTCTTCCAATCCATTTCCCCTGCTCCCTTTGGTTCCCCTCTGTTCTGCATTGTTCCCCACGGTTTCCCACATTTTCGAGCTGTTCCCCCGCACCATTTGGTTCTGATCAGTTCTGCAATGTTGCCCACGTTTCACCACATTTTTTCTAATCTTTTCCCATGCTCCCTTTGGTTCACCTCTGTTCTGCAGTGTTCCCCACAGTTCTCCACCTTTTCCAACACATTCACCCGGCTCTCTTTGGTTTCCCACTGTTTTGCAGTGTTCCCCACGGTTTCCCAATTTTTCCAATCTGTTCCCCCTACTTCCCTTGGGTCACCTCTGTTCTGCAGTGTTCCCTACTGTTCCCCAATTTTTCCAATCCTTTCCGCCTGCTCCCTTTGGTTCCCCACTGATCTGCAGAACTCCCCACGATTCCCCACTTTTTCCAATCTGTTCCCCCTGCTCCCTTTGGTTCCCCACTGTTCTGCATTGTTCCACACGGTTTCCCACTTTTCCGAGCTGTTCCCCCTGCCTCCTTTGGTTCCGCAGTGTTCTCCACGGTTCTCCACATTTTTTCCAATCTGTTCCCCCTGTTCCCTTTGGTTCCCCTCTGTTCTGGAGAGTTCCCCACGCATCCCCACTTTTTCCAACTTTTACCCCCTGCTCCCTTTGGTTCCCCTCTGTCCTGCAGTGTTCCCCATGGGAACAATTTTTTAAATCCGTTCCTCCTGCTCCCTTTGGTTCCCCTCTGTCCTGCAGTTTCCCCACGGTTCTCCACATTTTTTACATTCTGTACCCACTGCTCCCTTTGGTTCCCCTCTGTTCTTCAGTGTTCCCCACGCTTCCCCACTTTTTCCAATCCGTACCCCCTTGTCCCTTTGGCTCCCCTTTTTTCTGCTGTGTTCGCCACAGTTCCCCACTTTTTCCAATCCGTTCCCCCTGCTCCCTTTTGTTCCCCTCTGTTCTGCAGTTTTCCCCACAGTTCCCCCTTTTTCCAATCCGCTCCCCATGCTCCCTTTGATTCCCCTCTGTTCTGCAGTGTTTCCCATGGTTCCCCACTTTTTCGAATTCGTTCCTCCTACTTCCTTTGGTTCACCTCTGTTCTGCAGTGTTCCCCACAGTTCTCCACCTTTTCCAATCCGTTCCCCCTGCTCACTTTGATTCCCCACTCTTCTGCATTTTTCCACACGGTTCCCCACCTTTCCATTCCGTTTCCCCTACTCCCTTTGTTTACCCACTGTTCTGCATTTTTCCACTTCGTTCCCAACTTTTTTCAATCCGTTCCCCCTGCTCCCCTTGTTTCCCCACTGTGCTGCAGTGTTCCCCACGGTTCTCCACTTTTTCCAATCCGTTACCCCTGCTCCCTTTGGTTCCCCTCTATTCTGCAATGATCCCCACGGTTCCCCTCGTTTTCCAACCCATTCCCCTGGCACCCTTTGGTTCCCCGCTGTTCTGCATTGTTCCCCACGTTTCCCCACATTACCGAGCTGTTCCACCTGCTCCCTTTGTTTCCGCTCTGTTCTGCATTGTTCCGCACGATTTTTCACATTTTTTCTAATCTGTTCCCATGCTCTCTTTGGTTCACCTCTGTTCTGCAGTTTCCCCATGGTTCTCCAGATTTTTTCCAATCTCTTCCCCCTGCTCCCTTTGGTTCGCCTCTGTTCTGCAGTGTTTCCCACGATTCCACACTTTTTCCAACCTGTACCCCCTGCTCCCTTTGGTTCCCCTCTGTCCTGCAATGTTCCCCACGGTTCCCCACTTTTTCCAATCCGTTCCACCTGCTCCCTTTCGTTCCCCTCTGTCCTGCATTTTTCCCCACGGTTCCCCACTTTTTTAAATCCGTTCCCCCTGCTCCCTTTCGTTCCCCTCTGTCCTGCATTTTTCCCCACGGTTCCGCACTTTACCAATCAATTCCCCCTGCTCCCTTTGGTTCCCCTCTGTTCTGCATTGTTCCACACGGTTCCCCACTTTTTCCAATCTGTTCCCACTGCTCCCATTGGTTCCCCTCTGTTCTGCAGTGTTCCCCACAGTTCTCCACCATGTTCAATCCGTTTCCCTTGCTCCCTTTGGTTCCCCTCTGTTCTGCATTGTTCCCCACGGTTCCACTCATTTCCGAGCTGTTCCCCCTGCACCCTTTGGTTCCCCACTGTTCTGCAATGTTCCCCAAGGTTCCCCACTTTTTCCAACTTTTACCCCCTGCTCCCTTTGGTTCCCCTCTTTCCTGCAGTGTTCCCCATGGTTCCCCACTTTTTCCATTCCGTTCCCCCTACTTCCTTTGGTTCACCTCTGTTCTGCAGTGTTACCCATGGTTCTCCACTTTTTCCAGTCTGTTCCCCCTGCACCCTTTGGTTGCCCTCTGTTCTGGAGTGTTCACCACGCTTCCCACTTTTTCCAATCCATTTCCCCTGCTCCCTTTGGTTCCACTCTATTGTGCAGTGCTCCCCACGATTCCCCACTTTTTCCAACCTGTACACCATGCTCCCTTTGGTTCCCCTCTGTCCTGCAGTGTTCCCCACGGTTATTCACTTTTTCCAACCCGTTCCCCCGGCTCCCTTTGGTTCCGCTCTGTTCTGCATTGTCCCCACGGTTCTCCACATTTTTTCTAATCTGTTCCTATGCTCCCTTTGGTTCATCTCTGTTCTGCAGTTTCCCCATGGTTCTCCACATTTTTTCCAATCTGTTCCCCCTGCTCCCTTTGGTTCCCCTCTGTTCTGCAGTGTTTCCCACGATTCCACACCTTTTCCAACCTGTACCGCCTGCTCCCTTTGGTTCCCCTCTGTCCTGCAGTGTTCCCCACGCTTCCCCACTTTTTCCTATCCATTTCCCCTGCTCCCTTTGGTTCCAATCTATTGTGCAATGCTCCTCACGATTCCCCACTTTTTCCAATCTGTTCCGCGTGCTCCCTTTGGTTCCCCTCTGTCCTGCAGTGTTCCCCACGATTCCCCACTTTTTCTAATCCGTTCCCCCTGCTCCTTTTGGTTCCCCACACTTTTGCATTTTTCCACAGGGTTCCCCACTTTTTACAATCTGTTCCCCCTGCTCCCTTTGTTTCCCCACTCTTCTGCATTTTTCCACACTGTTCTCCACTTTTTCAAATCTGTTTCCCCTGCTCCCTTTAGCTCCCCTCTGTCCTGCAGTGTTCCCCACTATTTCCCACTTTTTCCAACCTGTACCCCCTGCTCACTTTGGTTCCCTTCTGTTCTTCAGTTTCCCCACAGTTCTCCACATTTTTTCCAATCTGTTCCCGCTGCTCCCTTTGGTTCCCCTCTGTCCTGCAATGTTCCTCACGATTCTCCACTTTTTCCAATCCATTCCCCCTTCTCCCTTTGGTTCGCCTCTGTTCTGCAGTGTTCCCCACGGTTCCCCACTTTTTCCAATCTGTTCCCCCTGCTCCCTTTCGTTCCTCTCTGTTTTGGAGTGTTCCCCACGCTTCCCCACTTTTTCCAATCCATTTCACCTGCTCCCTTTGGCTCCCCTCTGTCCTGCAGTGTTCCCCACTATTTCCAAACTGTACCCCCTGCTCACTTTGGTTCCCTTCTGTTCTTCAGTTTCCCCATGGTTCTCCACATTTTTTCCAATCTGTTCCCCCTGCTCCCTTTGGTTCCCCTCTGTCCTGCAGTGTTCCCCACGATTCCCCACTTTTTCCAATCCATTCCCCCTTCTCCCTTTGGTTTGCCTCTGTTCTGCAGTGTTTTCCACAGTTCTCCACCTTTTCCAATCCGTTCCCCCTGCTCCGTTTGGTTCCGCACTCTTCTGCATTTTTCCACACGGTTCCCCACTTCTTCCAATCCATTTCCCCTGCTCCCTTTGGTTCCCCTCTGTTATGCATTGTTCCCCACAGTTTCCCACATTTTCGAGCTGTTCCCCCGCACCCTTTGGTTCTGATCAGTTCTGCAATGTTGCCCACGTTTCACCACATTTTTTCTAATCTTTTCCCATGCTCCCTTTGGTTCACCTCTGTTCTGCAGTGTTCCCCACAGTTCTCCACCTTTTCCAACACATTCACCCGGCTCTCTTTGGTTTCCCACTGTTTTGCAGTGTTCCCCACGGTTTCCCAATTTTTCCAATCTGTTCCCCCTACTTCCCTTGGGTCACCTCTGTTCTGCAGTGTTCCCTACTGTTCCCCAATTTTTCCAATCCTTCCCCCTGCTCCCTTTGGTTCCCCACTGATCTGCAGAACTCCCCACGATTCCCCACTTTTTCCAATCTGTTCCCCCTGCTCCCTTTGGTTCCCCACTGTTCTGCATTGTTCCACACGGTTTCCCACTTTTCCGAGCTGTTCCCCCTGCCTCCTTTGGTTCCGCAGTGTTCCCCACGGTTCTCCACATTTTTTCCAATCTGTTCCCCCTGTTCCCTTTGGTTCCCCTCTGTTCTGCAGAGTTCCCCACGCATCCCCACTTTTTCCAACTTTTACCCCCTGCTCCCTTTGGTTCCCCTCTGTCCTGCAGTGTTCCCCATGGGAACAATTTTTTAAATCCGTTCCTCCTGCTCCCTTTGGTTCCCCTCTGTCCTGCAGTTTCCCCACGGTTCTCCACATTTTTTCCAATCTGTTCCCCCTGCTCCCTTTGGTTCCCCTCTGTTCTGCAGTGTTCCCCACGATTCTCCACATTTTTTACATTCTGTACCCACTGCTCCCTTTGGTTCCCCTCTGTTCTTCAGTGTTCCCCACGCTTCCCCACTTTTTCCAATCCGTACCCCCTTGTCCCTTTGGCTCCCCTTTTTTCTGCTGTGTTCGCCACAGTTCCCCACTTTTTCCAATCCGTTCCCCCTGCTCCCTTTTGTTCCCCTCTGTTCTGCAGTTTTCCCCACAGTTCCCCCTTTTTCCAATCCGCTCCCCATGCTCCCTTTGATTCCCCTCTGTTCTGCAGTGTTCCCCATGGTTCCCCACTTTTTCGAATTCGTTCCTCCTACTTCCTTTGGTTCACCTCTGTTCTGCAGTGTTCCCCACAGTTCTCCACCTTTTCCAATCTGTTCCCCCTGCTCACTTTGGTTCCCCACTCTTCTGCATTTTTCCATACGGTTCCCCACCTTTCCATTCCGTTTCCCCTACTCCCTTTGTTTACCCACTGTTCTGCATTTTTCCACTTCGTTCCCAACTTTTTTCAATCCGTTCCCCCTGCTCCCCTTGTTTCCCCACTGTGCTGCAGTGTTCCCCACGGTTCTCCACTTTTTCCAATCCGTTTCCCCTGCTCCATTTGGTTCCCCTCTGTCCTGCAGTGTTCTCCACGGATCCCCTCTTTTTCCAATCCGTTACCCCTGCTCCCTTTGGTTCCCCTCTATTCTGCAATGATCCCCACGGTTCCCCTCGTTTTCCAACCCATTCCCCTGGCACCCTTTGGTTCCCCGCTGTTCTGCATTGTTCCCCACGTTTCCCCACATTACCGAGCTGTTCCACCTGCTCCCTTTGTTTCCGCTCTGTTCTGCATTGTTCCGCACGATTTTCCACATTTTTTCTAATCTGTTCCCATGCTCTCTTTGGTTCACCTCTGTTCTGCAGTTTCCCCATGGTTCTCCAGATTTTTTCCAATCTCTTCCCCCTGCTCCCTTTGGTTCGCCTCTGTTCTGCAGTGTTTCCCACGATTCCACACTTTTTCCAACCTGTACCCCCTGCTCCCTTTGGTTCCCCTCTGTCCTGCAGTGTTCCCCACGGTTCCCCACTTTTTCCAATCCGTTCCACCTGCTCCCTTTCGTTCCCCTCTGTCCTGCATTTTTCCCCACGGTTCCGCACTTTACCAATCAATTCCCCCTGCTCCCTTTTGTTCCCCTCTGTTCTGCATTGTTCCATACGGTTCCCCACTTTTTCCAATCTGTTCCCACTGCTCCCATTGGTTCCCCTCTGTTCTGCAGTGTTCCCCACAGTTCTCCACCATGTTCAATCCGTTTCCCTTGCTCCCTTTGGTTCCCCTCTGTTCTGCATTGTTCCCCACGGTTCCACTCATTTCCGAGCTGTTCCCCCTGCACCCTTTGGTTCCCCTCTGTTCTGCAATGTTCCCCAAGGTTCCCCACTTTTTCCAACTTTTACCCCCTGCTCCCTTTGGTTCCCCTCTTTCCTGCAGTGTTCCCCATGGTTCCCCACTTTTTCCATTCCGTTCCCCCTACTTCCTTTGGTTCATCTCTGTTCTGCAGTGTTACCCATGGTTCTCCACTTTTTCCAGTCTGTTCCCCCTGCACCCTTTGGTTGCCCTCTGTTCTGGAGTGTTCACCACGCTTCCCACTTTTTCCAATCCATTTCCCCTGCTCCCTTTGGTTCCACTCTATTGTGCAGTGCTCCCCACGATTCCCCACTTTTTCCAACCTGTACACCATGCTCCCTTTGGTTCCCCTCTGTCCTGCAGTGTTCCCCACGGTTATTCACTTTTTCCAACCCGTTCCCCCGGCTCCCTTTGGTTCCCCTCTGTTCTGCATTGTTCCCCACGGTTCCCCACATTTCTGAGCAGTTCCCCCTGCTCCCTTTGGTTCCGCTCTGTTCTGCATTGTCCCCACGGTTCTCCACATTTTTTCTAATCTGTTCCTATGCTCCCTTTGGTTCATCTCTGTTCTGCAGTTTCCCCATGGTTCTCCACATTTTTTCCAATCTGTTCCCCCTGCTCCCTTTGGTTCCCCTCTGTTCTGCAGTGTTTCCCACGATTCCACACCTTTTCCAACCTGTTCCGCCTGCTCCCTTTGGTTCCCCTCTGTCCTGCAGTGTTCCCCACGCTTCCCCACTTTTTCCCATCCATTTCCCCTGCTCCCTTTGGTTCCAATCTATTGTGCAGTGCTCCTCACGATTCCCCACTTTTTCTAATCTGTTCCGCGTGCTCCCTTTGGTTCCCCTCTGTCCTGCAGTGTTCCCCACGATTCCCCACTTTTTCTAATCCGTTCCCCCTGCTCCTTTTGGTTCCCCACACTTTTGCATTTTTCCACAGGGTTCCCCACTTTTTACAATCTGTTCCCCCTGCTCCCTTTGTTTCCCCACTCTTCTGCATTTTTCCACACTGTTCTCCACTTTTTCAAATCTGTTTCCCCTGCTCCCTTTGGCTCCACTCTGTCCTGCAGTGTTCCCCACTATTTCCCACTTTTTCCAACCTGTACCCCCTGCTCACTTTGGTTCCCTTTTGTTCTTCAGTTTCCCCACAGTTCTCCACATTTTTTCCAATCCATTTCCCCTGCTCCCTTTGGTTCCACTCTATTGTGCAGTGCTCCCCACGATTCCCCACTTTTTCCAACCTGTACACCATGCTCCCTTTGGTTCGCCTCCGTCCTGCAGTGTTCCCCACGGTTATTCACTTTTTCCAACCCGTTCCCCCGGCTACCTTTGGTTCCCCTCTGTTCTGCATTGTTCCCCACGGTTCCCCACATTTCTGAGCAGTTCCCCCTGCTCCCTTTGGTTCCGCTCTGTTCTGCATTGTTCCCCACGGTTCTCCACATTTTTTCTAATCTGTTCCTATGCTCCCTTTGGTTCATCTCTGTTCTGCAGTTTCCCCATGGTTCTCCACATTTTTTCCAATCTGTTACCCCTGCTCCCTTTGGTTCCCCTCTGTTCTGCAGTGTTTCCCACGATTCCACACCTTTTCCAACCTGTACCGCCTGCTCCCTTTGGTACCCCTCTGTCCTGCAGTGTTCCCCACGGTTCCCCACTTTTTACAATCCGTTCCAGCTGCTCCCTTTCGTTCCCCTCTGTCCTGCATTTTTCATCACGGTTCCCCACTTTTTCAGATCCGTTCCCCCTGCTCCCTTTCGTTCCCCTCTGTCCTGCATTTTTCCCCACGGTTCCCCACTTCACCAATCCATTCCCCCTGCTCCCTTTGGTTCCCCTCTGTTCTGCATTTTTTCACACGGTTCCCCACTTCTTACAATCCGTTTCCCCTGCTCCCTTTGTTTACCCACTGTTCTGCATTTTTCCACTCTGTTCCCCACTTTTTTCAATACGTTCCCCCTGCTCCCTTTGGTTCCCCACTGTTCTGCAGTGTTCCCCATGGTTCCCCACTTTTTCCAATCCGTTTCCCCTGCTCCCTTTTGTTCCCCTCTGTTCTGCAGTTTTCCCCACTGTACCCCACTTTTTGCAATCCGCTCCCCCTACCTCCTTTGATTCCTCTCTGTTCTGCAGGGTTCCCCACGCTTCCCACTTTTTCCAATCCATATCCCCTGCTCCCTTTGGTTCCACTCTATTGTGCAGTGTTCCCCATGGGCCCAATTTTAACAATCCGTTCCTCCTGCTCCCTTTGGTTCCCCTCTGTCCTGCAGTTTCCCCACGGCTCTCCACATTTTTTCCAATCTCTTCCCCCTGCTCCCTTTGGTTCCCCTTTGTTCTGCCGTGTTCCACACGATTCTCCACATTTTTTACATTCTGTACCCCCTGCTCTCTCTGGTTCCCCTCTGCCCTGCAGTGTTCCCCACGGTTCCCCACTTTTTCCAATCCGTTCCACCTGCTCCCTTTCGTTCCCCTCTGTCCTGCATTTTTCCCCACGGTTCCCCACTTTTTTAAATCCGTTCCCCCTGCTCCCTTTCGTTCCCCTCTGTCCTGCATTTTTCCCCACGGTTCCGCACTTTACCAATCAATTCCCCCTGCTCCCTTTGGTTCCCCTCTGTTCTGCATTGTTCCACACGGTTCCCCACTTTTTCCAATCTGTTCCCACTGCTCCCATTGGTTCCCCTCTGTTCTGCAGTGTTCCCCACAGTTCTCCACCATGTTCAATCCGTTTCCCTTGCTCCCTTTGGTTCCCCTCTGTTCTGCATTGTTCCCCACGGTTCCACTCATTTCCGAGCTGTTCCCCCTGCACCCTTTGGTTCCCCACTGTTCTGCAATGTTCCCCAAGGTTCCCCACTTTTTCCAACTTTTACCCCCTGCTCCCTTTGGTTCCCCTCTTTCCTGCAGTGTTCCCCATGGTTCCCCACTTTTTCCATTCCGTTCCCCCTACTTCCTTTGGTTCACCTCTGTTCTGCAGTGTTACCCATGGTTCTCCACTTTTTCTAGTCTGTTCCCCCTGCACCCTTTGGTTGCCCTCTGTTCTGGAGTGTTCACCACGCTTCCCACTTTTTCCAATCCATTTCCCCTGCTCCCTTTGGTTCCACTCTATTGTGCAGTGCTCCCCACGATTCCCCACTTTTTCCAACCTGTACACCATGCTCCCTTTGGTTCCCCTCTGTCCTGCAGTGTTCCCCACGGTTATTCACTTTTTCCAACCCGTTCCCCCGGCTCCCTTTGGTTCCGCTCTGTTCTGCATTGTCCCCACGGTTCTCCACATTTTTTCTAATCTGTTCCTATGCTCCCTTTGGTTCATCTCTGTTCTGCAGTTTCCCCATGGTTCTCCACATTTTTTCCAATCTGTTCCCCCTGCTCCCTTTGGTTCCCCTCTGTTCTGCAGTGTTTCCCACGATTCCACACCTTTTCCAACCTGTACCGCCTGCTCCCTTTGGTTCCCCTCTGTCCTGCAGTGTTCCCCACGCTTCCCCACTTTTTCCTATCCATTTCCCCTGCTCCCTTTGGTTCCAATCTATTGTGCAATGCTCCTCACGATTCCCCACTTTTTCCAATCTGTTCCGCGTGCTCCCTTTGGTTCCCCTCTGTCCTGCAGTGTTCCCCACGATTCCCCACTTTTTCTAATCCGTTCCCCCTGCTCCTTTTGGTTCCCCACACTTTTGCATTTTTCCACAGGGTTCCCCACTTTTTACAATCTGTTCCCCCTGCTCCCTTTGTTTCCCCACTCTTCTGCATTTTTCCACACTGTTCTCCACTTTTTCAAATCTGTTTCCCCTGCTCCCTTTAGCTCCCCTCTGTCCTGCAGTGTTCCCCACTATTTCCCACTTTTTCCAACCTGTACCCCCTGCTCACTTTGGTTCCCTTCTGTTCTTCAGTTTCCCCACAGTTCTCCACATTTTTTCCAATCTGTTCCCGCTGCTCCCTTTGGTTCCCCTCTGTCCTGCAATGTTCCTCACGATTCTCCACTTTTTCCAATCCATTCCCCCTTCTCCCTTTGGTTCGCCTCTGTTCTGCAGTGTTCCCCACGGTTCCCCACTTTTTCCAATCTGTTCCCCCTGCTCCCTTTCGTTCCTCTCTGTTTTGGAGTGTTCCCCACGCTTCCCCACTTTTTCCAATCCATTTCACCTGCTCCCTTTGGCTCCCCTCTGTCCTGCAGTGTTCCCCACTATTTCCCACTTTTTCCAAACTGTACCCCCTGCTCACTTTGGTTCCCTTCTGTTCTTCAGTTTCCCCATGGTTCTCCACATTTTTTCCAATCTGTTCCCCCTGCTCCCTTTGGTTCCCCTCTGTCCTGCAGTGTTCCCCACGATTCCCCACTTTTTCCAATCCATTCCCCCTTCTCCCTTTGGTTTGCCTCTGTTCTGCAGTGTTTTCCACAGTTCTCCACCTTTTCCAATCCGTTCCCCCTGCTCCGTTTGGTTCCGCACTCTTCTGCATTTTTCCACACGGTTCCCCACTTCTTCCAATCCATTTCCCCTGCTCCCTTTGGTTCCCCTCTGTTATGCATTGTTCCCCACAGTTTCCCACATTTTCGAGCTGTTCCCCCGCACCCTTTGGTTCTGATCAGTTCTGCAATGTTGCCCACGTTTCACCACATTTTTTCTAATCTTTTCCCATGCTCCCTTTGGTTCACCTCTGTTCTGCAGTGTTCCCCACAGTTCTCCACCTTTTCCAACACATTCACCCGGCTCTCTTTGGTTTCCCACTGTTTTGCAGTGTTCCCCACGGTTTCCCAATTTTTCCAATCTGTTCCCCCTACTTCCCTTGGGTCACCTCTGTTCTGCAGTGTTCCCTACTGTTCCCCAATTTTTCCAATCCTTCCCCCTGCTCCCTTTGGTTCCCCACTGATCTGCAGAACTCCCCACGATTCCCCACTTTTTCCAATCTGTTCCCCCTGCTCCCTTTGGTTCCCCACTGTTCTGCATTGTTCCACACGGTTTCCCACTTTTCCGAGCTGTTCCCCCTGCCTCCTTTGGTTCCGCAGTGTTCCCCACGGTTCTCCACATTTTTTCCAATCTGTTCCCCCTGTTCCCTTTGGTTCCCCTCTGTTCTGCAGAGTTCCCCACGCATCCCCACTTTTTCCAACTTTTACCCCCTGCTCCCTTTGGTTCCCCTCTGTCCTGCAGTGTTCCCCATGGGAACAATTTTTTAAATCCGTTCCTCCTGCTCCCTTTGGTTCCCCTCTGTCCTGCAGTTTCCCCACGGTTCTCCACATTTTTTCCAATCTGTTCCCCCTGCTCCCTTTGGTTCCCCTCTGTTCTGCAGTGTTCCCCACGATTCTCCACATTTTTTACATTCTGTACCCACTGCTCCCTTTGGTTCCCCTCTGTTCTTCAGTGTTCCCCACGCTTCCCCACTTTTTCCAATCCGTACCCCCTTGTCCCTTTGGCTCCCCTTTTTTCTGCTGTGTTCGCCACAGTTCCCCACTTTTTCCAATCCGTTCCCCCTGCTCCCTTTTGTTCCCCTCTGTTCTGCAGTTTTCCCCACAGTTCCCCCTTTTTCCAATCCGCTCCCCATGCTCCCTTTGATTCCCCTCTGTTCTGCAGTGTTCCCCATGGTTCCCCACTTTTTCGAATTCGTTCCTCCTACTTCCTTTGGTTCACCTCTGTTCTGCAGTGTTCCCCACAGTTCTCCACCTTTTCCAATCTGTTCCCCCTGCTCACTTTGGTTCCCCACTCTTCTGCATTTTTCCACACGGTTCCCCACCTTTCCATTCCGTTTCCCCTACTCCCTTTGTTTACCCACTGTTCTGCATTTTTCCACTTCGTTCCCAACTTTTTTCAATCCGTTCCCCCTGCTCCCCTTGTTTCCCCACTGTGCTGCAGTGTTCCCCACGGTTCTCCACTTTTTCCAATCCGTTTCCCCTGCTCCATTTGGTTCCCCTCTGTCCTGCAGTGTTCTCCACGGATCCCCTCTTTTTCCAATCCGTTACCCCTGCTCCCTTTGGTTCCCCTCTATTCTGCAATGATCCCCACGGTTCCCCTCGTTTTCCAACCCATTCCCCTGGCACCCTTTGGTTCCCCGCTGTTCTGCATTGTTCCCCACGTTTCCCCACATTACCGAGCTGTTCCACCTGCTCCCTTTGTTTCCGCTCTGTTCTGCATTGTTCCGCACGATTTTCCACATTTTTTCTAATCTGTTCCCATGCTCTCTTTGGTTCACCTCTGTTCTGCAGTTTCCCCATGGTTCTCCAGATTTTTTCCAATCTCTTCCCCCTGCTCCCTTTGGTTCGCCTCTGTTCTGCAGTGTTTCCCACGATTCCACACTTTTTCCAACCTGTACCCCCTGCTCCCTTTGGTTCCCCTCTGTCCTGCAGTGTTCCCCACGGTTCCCCACTTTTTCCAATCCGTTCCACCTGCTCCCTTTCGTTCCCCTCTGTCCTGCATTTTTCCCCACGGTTCCGCACTTTACCAATCAATTCCCCCTGCTCCCTTTTGTTCCCCTCTGTTCTGCATTGTTCCACACGGTTCCCCACTTTTTCCAATCTGTTCCCACTGCTCCCATTGGTTCCCCTCTGTTCTGCAGTGTTCCCCACAGTTCTCCACCATGTTCAATCCGTTTCCCTTGCTCCCTTTGGTTCCCCTCTGTTCTGCATTGTTCCCCACGGTTCCACTCATTTCCGAGCTGTTCCCCCTGCACCCTTTGGTTCCCCTCTGTTCTGCAATGTTCCCCAAGGTTCCCCACTTTTTCCAACTTTTACCCCCTGCTCCCTTTGGTTCCCCTCTTTCCTGCAGTGTTCCCCATGGTTCCCCACTTTTTCCATTCCGTTCCCCCTACTTCCTTTGGTTCATCTCTGTTCTGCAGTGTTACCCATGGTTCTCCACTTTTTCCAGTCTGTTCCCCCTGCACCCTTTGGTTGCCCTCTGTTCTGGAGTGTTCACCACGCTTCCCACTTTTTCCAATCCATTTCCCCTGCTCCCTTTGGTTCCACTCTATTGTGCAGTGCTCCCCACGATTCCCCACTTTTTCCAACCTGTACACCATGCTCCCTTTGGTTCCCCTCTGTCCTGCAGTGTTCCCCACGGTTATTCACTTTTTCCAACCCGTTCCCCCGGCTCCCTTTGGTTCCCCTCTGTTCTGCATTGTTCCCCACGGTTCCCCACATTTCTGAGCAGTTCCCCCTGCTCCCTTTGGTTCCGCTCTGTTCTGCATTGTCCCCACGGTTCTCCACATTTTTTCTAATCTGTTCCTATGCTCCCTTTGGTTCATCTCTGTTCTGCAGTTTCCCCATGGTTCTCCACATTTTTTCCAATCTGTTCCCCCTGCTCCCTTTGGTTCCCCTCTGTTCTGCAGTGTTTCCCACGATTCCACACCTTTTCCAACCTGTTCCGCCTGCTCCCTTTGGTTCCCCTCTGTCCTGCAGTGTTCCCCACGCTTCCCCACTTTTTCCCATCCATTTCCCCTGCTCCCTTTGGTTCCAATCTATTGTGCAGTGCTCCTCACGATTCCCCACTTTTTCTAATCTGTTCCGCGTGCTCCCTTTGGTTCCCCTCTGTCCTGCAGTGTTCCCCACGATTCCCCACTTTTTCTAATCCGTTCCCCCTGCTCCTTTTGGTTCCCCACACTTTTGCATTTTTCCACAGGGTTCCCCACTTTTTACAATCTGTTCCCCCTGCTCCCTTTGTTTCCCCACTCTTCTGCATTTTTCCACACTGTTCTCCACTTTTTCAAATCTGTTTCCCCTGCTCCCTTTGGCTCCACTCTGTCCTGCAGTGTTCCCCACTATTTCCCACTTTTTCCAACCTGTACCCCCTGCTCACTTTGGTTCCCTTTTGTTCTTCAGTTTCCCCACAGTTCTCCACATTTTTTCCAATCCATTTCCCCTGCTCCCTTTGGTTCCACTCTATTGTGCAGTGCTCCCCACGATTCCCCACTTTTTCCAACCTGTACACCATGCTCCCTTTGGTTCGCCTCCGTCCTGCAGTGTTCCCCACGGTTATTCACTTTTTCCAACCCGTTCCCCCGGCTACCTTTGGTTCCCCTCTGTTCTGCATTGTTCCCCACGGTTCCCCACATTTCTGAGCAGTTCCCCCTGCTCCCTTTGGTTCCGCTCTGTTCTGCATTGTTCCCCACGGTTCTCCACATTTTTTCTAATCTGTTCCTATGCTCCCTTTGGTTCATCTCTGTTCTGCAGTTTCCCCATGGTTCTCCACATTTTTTCCAATCTGTTACCCCTGCTCCCTTTGGTTCCCCTCTGTTCTGCAGTGTTTCCCACGATTCCACACCTTTTCCAACCTGTACCGCCTGCTCCCTTTGGTACCCCTCTGTCCTGCAGTGTTCCCCACGGTTCCCCACTTTTTACAATCCGTTCCAGCTGCTCCCTTTCGTTCCCCTCTGTCCTGCATTTTTCATCACGGTTCCCCACTTTTTCAGATCCGTTCCCCCTGCTCCCTTTCGTTCCCCTCTGTCCTGCATTTTTCCCCACGGTTCCCCACTTCACCAATCCATTCCCCCTGCTCCCTTTGGTTCCCCTCTGTTCTGCATTTTTTCACACGGTTCCCCACTTCTTACAATCCGTTTCCCCTGCTCCCTTTGTTTACCCACTGTTCTGCATTTTTCCACTCTGTTCCCCACTTTTTTCAATACGTTCCCCCTGCTCCCTTTGGTTCCCCACTGTTCTGCAGTGTTCCCCATGGTTCCCCACTTTTTCCAATCCGTTTCCCCTGCTCCCTTTTGTTCCCCTCTGTTCTGCAGTTTTCCCCACTGTACCCCACTTTTTGCAATCCGCTCCCCCTACCTCCTTTGATTCCTCTCTGTTCTGCAGGGTTCCCCACGCTTCCCACTTTTTCCAATCCATATCCCCTGCTCCCTTTGGTTCCACTCTATTGTGCAGTGTTCCCCATGGGCCCAATTTTAACAATCCGTTCCTCCTGCTCCCTTTGGTTCCCCTCTGTCCTGCAGTTTCCCCACGGCTCTCCACATTTTTTCCAATCTCTTCCCCCTGCTCCCTTTGGTTCCCCTTTGTTCTGCCGTGTTCCACACGATTCTCCACATTTTTTACATTCTGTACCCCCTGCTCTCTCTGGTTCCCCTCTGCCCTGCAGTGTTCCCCATGGTTCCCCACTTTTTCCATTCCGTTCCCCCTACTTCCTTTGGTTCACCTCTGTTCTGCAGTGTTCCCCACGGTTCCCCACTTTTTCCAATCTGTTCCCCCTGCTCCCTTTCGTTCCTCTCTGTTTTGGAGTGTTCCCCACGCTTCCCCACTTTTTCCAATCCATTTCCCCTGCTCGCTTTGGCTCCCCTCTGTCCTGCAGTGTTCCCCACTATTTCCCACTTTTTTCAACCTGTACCCCCTGCTCACTTTGGTTCCCTTCTGTTCTTCAGTTTCCCCACGGTTCTCCACATTTTTTCCAATCTGTTCCCCCTGCTCCCTTTGGTTCCCCTCTGTCCTGCAGTGTTCCCCACGATTCCCCACTTTTTCCAATCCATTCCCCCTTCTCCCTTTGGTTCGCCTCTGTTCTGCAGTGTTCCCCACGGTTCCCCACTTTTTCCACTCTGTTCCCCCTGCTCCCTTTCGTTCCTCTCTGTTTTGGAGTGTTCCCCACGCTTCCCCACTTTTTCCAATCCATTTCCCCTGCTCCCTTTGGCTCCCCTCTGTCCTGCAGTGTTCCCCACTATTTCCCACTTTTTCCAACCTGTACCCCCTGCTCACTTTGGTTCCCTTCTGTTCTTCAGTTTCCCCACAGTTCTCCACATTTTTTCCAATCTGTTCCCCCTGCTCCCTTTGGTTCCCCTCTGTCCTGCAGTGTTCCCCACGATTCCCCACTTTTTCTAATCCGTTCCCCCTGCTCCTTTTGGTTCCCCACACTTTTGCATTTTTCCACAGGGTTCCCCACTTTTTACAATCTGTTCCCCCTGCTCCCTTTGTTTCCCCACTCTTCTGCATTTTTCCACACTGTTCTCCACTTTTTCAAATCTGTTTCCCCTGCTCCCTTTAGCTCCCCTCTGTCCTGCAGTGTTCCCCACTATTTCCCACTTTTTCCAACCTGTACCCCCTGCTCACTTTGGTTCCCTTCTGTTCTTCAGTTTCCCCACAGTTCTCCACATTTTTTCCAATCTGTTCCCGCTGCTCCCTTTGGTTCCCCTCTGTCCTGCAATGTTCCTCACGATTCTCCACTTTTTCCAATCCATTCCCCCTTCTCCCTTTGGTTCGCCTCTGTTCTGCAGTGTTCCCCACGGTTCCCCACTTTTTCCAATCTGTTCCCCCTGCTCCCTTTCGTTCCTCTCTGTTTTGGAGTGTTCCCCACGCTTCCCCACTTTTTCCAATCCATTTCACCTGCTCCCTTTGGCTCCCCTCTGTCCTGCAGTGTTCCCCACTATTTCCCACTTTTTCCAAACTGTACCCCCTGCTCACTTTGGTTCCCTTCTGTTCTTCAGTTTCCCCATGGTTCTCCACATTTTTTCCAATCTGTTCCCCCTGCTCCCTTTGGTTCCCCTCTGTCCTGCAGTGTTCCCCACGATTCCCCACTTTTTCCAATCCATTCCCCCTTCTCCCTTTGGTTTGCCTCTGTTCTGCAGTGTTTTCCACAGTTCTCCACCTTTTCCAATCCGTTCCCCCTGCTCCGTTTGGTTCCGCACTCTTCTGCATTTTTCCACACGGTTCCCCACTTCTTCCAATCCATTTCCCCTGCTCCCTTTGGTTCCCCTCTGTTATGCATTGTTCCCCACAGTTTCCCACATTTTCGAGCTGTTCCCCCGCACCCTTTGGTTCTGATCAGTTCTGCAATGTTGCCCACGTTTCACCACATTTTTTCTAATCTTTTCCCATGCTCCCTTTGGTTCACCTCTGTTCTGCAGTGTTCCCCACAGTTCTCCACCTTTTCCAACACATTCACCCGGCTCTCTTTGGTTTCCCACTGTTTTGCAGTGTTCCCCACGGTTTCCCAATTTTTCCAATCTGTTCCCCCTACTTCCCTTGGGTCACCTCTGTTCTGCAGTGTTCCCTACTGTTCCCCAATTTTTCCAATCCTTCCCCCTGCTCCCTTTGGTTCCCCACTGATCTGCAGAACTCCCCACGATTCCCCACTTTTTCCAATCTGTTCCCCCTGCTCCCTTTGGTTCCCCACTGTTCTGCATTGTTCCACACGGTTTCCCACTTTTCCGAGCTGTTCCCCCTGCCTCCTTTGGTTCCGCAGTGTTCCCCACGGTTCTCCACATTTTTTCCAATCTGTTCCCCCTGTTCCCTTTGGTTCCCCTCTGTTCTGCAGAGTTCCCCACGCATCCCCACTTTTTCCAACTTTTACCCCCTGCTCCCTTTGGTTCCCCTCTGTCCTGCAGTGTTCCCCATGGGAACAATTTTTTAAATCCGTTCCTCCTGCTCCCTTTGGTTCCCCTCTGTCCTGCAGTTTCCCCACGGTTCTCCACATTTTTTCCAATCTGTTCCCCCTGCTCCCTTTGGTTCCCCTCTGTTCTGCAGTGTTCCCCACGATTCTCCACATTTTTTACATTCTGTACCCACTGCTCCCTTTGGTTCCCCTCTGTTCTTCAGTGTTCCCCACGCTTCCCCACTTTTTCCAATCCGTACCCCCTTGTCCCTTTGGCTCCCCTTTTTTCTGCTGTGTTCGCCACAGTTCCCCACTTTTTCCAATCCGTTCCCCCTGCTCCCTTTTGTTCCCCTCTGTTCTGCAGTTTTCCCCACAGTTCCCCCTTTTTCCAATCCGCTCCCCATGCTCCCTTTGATTCCCCTCTGTTCTGCAGTGTTCCCCATGGTTCCCCACTTTTTCGAATTCGTTCCTCCTACTTCCTTTGGTTCACCTCTGTTCTGCAGTGTTCCCCACGGTTCCCCACTTTTTACAATCCGTTCCAGCTGCTCCCTTTCGTTCCCCTCTGTCCTGCATTTTTCATCACGGTTCCCCACTTTTTCAGATCCGTTCCCCCTGCTCCCTTTCGTTCCCCTCTGTCCTGCATTTTTCCCCACGGTTCCCCACTTCACCAATCCATTCCCCCTGCTCCCTTTGGTTCCCCTCTGTTCTGCATTTTTTCACACGGTTCCCCACTTCTTACAATCCGTTTCCCCTGCTCCCTTTGTTTACCCACTGTTCTGCATTTTTCCACTCTGTTCCCCACTTTTTTCAATACGTTCCCCCTGCTCCCTTTGGTTCCCCACTGTTCTGCAGTGTTCCCCATGGTTCCCCACTTTTTCCAATCCGTTTCCCCTGCTCCCTTTTGTTCCCCTCTGTTCTGCAGTTTTCCCCACTGTACCCCACTTTTTGCAATCCGCTCCCCCTACCTCCTTTGATTCCTCTCTGTTCTGCAGGGTTCCCCACGCTTCCCACTTTTTCCAATCCATATCCCCTGCTCCCTTTGGTTCCACTCTATTGTGCAGTGTTCCCCATGGGCCCAATTTTAACAATCCGTTCCTCCTGCTCCCTTTGGTTCCCCTCTGTCCTGCAGTTTCCCCACGGCTCTCCACATTTTTTCCAATCTCTTCCCCCTGCTCCCTTTGGTTCCCCTTTGTTCTGCCGTGTTCCACACGATTCTCCACATTTTTTACATTCTGTACCCCCTGCTCTCTCTGGTTCCCCTCTGCCCTGCAGTGTTCCCCATGGTTCCCCACTTTTTCCATTCCGTTCCCCCTACTTCCTTTGGTTCACCTCTGTTCTGCAGTGTTCCCCACGGTTCCCCACTTTTTCCAATCTGTTCCCCCTGCTCCCTTTCGTTCCTCTCTGTTTTGGAGTGTTCCCCACGCTTCCCCACTTTTTCCAATCCATTTCCCCTGCTCGCTTTGGCTCCCCTCTGTCCTGCAGTGTTCCCCACTATTTCCCACTTTTTTCAACCTGTACCCCCTGCTCACTTTGGTTCCCTTCTGTTCTTCAGTTTCCCCACGGTTCTCCACATTTTTTCCAATCTGTTCCCCCTGCTCCCTTTGGTTCCCCTCTGTCCTGCAGTGTTCCCCACGATTCCCCACTTTTTCCAATCCATTCCCCCTTCTCCCTTTGGTTCGCCTCTGTTCTGCAGTGTTCCCCACGGTTCCCCACTTTTTCCACTCTGTTCCCCCTGCTCCCTTTCGTTCCTCTCTGTTTTGGAGTGTTCCCCACGCTTCCCCACTTTTTCCAATCCATTTCCCCTGCTCCCTTTGGCTCCCCTCTGTCCTGCAGTGTTCCCCACTATTTCCCACTTTTTCCAACCTGTACCCCCTGCTCACTTTGGTTCCCTTCTGTTCTTCAGTTTCCCCACAGTTCTCCACATTTTTTCCAATCTGTTCCCCCTGCTCCCTTTGGTTCCCCTCTGTCCTGCAGTGTTCCCCACGATTCCCCACTTTTTCTAATCCGTTCCCCCTGCTCCTTTTGGTTCCCCACACTTTTGCATTTTTCCACAGGGTTCCCCACTTTTTACAATCTGTTCCCCCTGCTCCCTTTGTTTCCCCACTCTTCTGCATTTTTCCACACTGTTCTCCACTTTTTCAAATCTGTTTCCCCTGCTCCCTTTAGCTCCCCTCTGTCCTGCAGTGTTCCCCACTATTTCCCACTTTTTCCAACCTGTACCCCCTGCTCACTTTGGTTCCCTTCTGTTCTTCAGTTTCCCCACAGTTCTCCACATTTTTTCCAATCTGTTCCCGCTGCTCCCTTTGGTTCCCCTCTGTCCTGCAATGTTCCTCACGATTCTCCACTTTTTCCAATCCATTCCCCCTTCTCCCTTTGGTTCGCCTCTGTTCTGCAGTGTTCCCCACGGTTCCCCACTTTTTCCAATCTGTTCCCCCTGCTCCCTTTCGTTCCTCTCTGTTTTGGAGTGTTCCCCACGCTTCCCCACTTTTTCCAATCCATTTCACCTGCTCCCTTTGGCTCCCCTCTGTCCTGCAGTGTTCCCCACTATTTCCCACTTTTTCCAAACTGTACCCCCTGCTCACTTTGGTTCCCTTCTGTTCTTCAGTTTCCCCATGGTTCTCCACATTTTTTCCAATCTGTTCCCCCTGCTCCCTTTGGTTCCCCTCTGTCCTGCAGTGTTCCCCACGATTCCCCACTTTTTCCAATCCATTCCCCCTTCTCCCTTTGGTTTGCCTCTGTTCTGCAGTGTTTTCCACAGTTCTCCACCTTTTCCAATCCGTTCCCCCTGCTCCGTTTGGTTCCGCACTCTTCTGCATTTTTCCACACGGTTCCCCACTTCTTCCAATCCATTTCCCCTGCTCCCTTTGGTTCCCCTCTGTTATGCATTGTTCCCCACAGTTTCCCACATTTTCGAGCTGTTCCCCCGCACCCTTTGGTTCTGATCAGTTCTGCAATGTTGCCCACGTTTCACCACATTTTTTCTAATCTTTTCCCATGCTCCCTTTGGTTCACCTCTGTTCTGCAGTGTTCCCCACAGTTCTCCACCTTTTCCAACACATTCACCCGGCTCTCTTTGGTTTCCCACTGTTTTGCAGTGTTCCCCACGGTTTCCCAATTTTTCCAATCTGTTCCCCCTACTTCCCTTGGGTCACCTCTGTTCTGCAGTGTTCCCTACTGTTCCCCAATTTTTCCAATCCTTCCCCCTGCTCCCTTTGGTTCCCCACTGATCTGCAGAACTCCCCACGATTCCCCACTTTTTCCAATCTGTTCCCCCTGCTCCCTTTGGTTCCCCACTGTTCTGCATTGTTCCACACGGTTTCCCACTTTTCCGAGCTGTTCCCCCTGCCTCCTTTGGTTCCGCAGTGTTCCCCACGGTTCTCCACATTTTTTCCAATCTGTTCCCCCTGTTCCCTTTGGTTCCCCTCTGTTCTGCAGAGTTCCCCACGCATCCCCACTTTTTCCAACTTTTACCCCCTGCTCCCTTTGGTTCCCCTCTGTCCTGCAGTGTTCCCCATGGGAACAATTTTTTAAATCCGTTCCTCCTGCTCCCTTTGGTTCCCCTCTGTCCTGCAGTTTCCCCACGGTTCTCCACATTTTTTCCAATCTGTTCCCCCTGCTCCCTTTGGTTCCCCTCTGTTCTGCAGTGTTCCCCACGATTCTCCACATTTTTTACATTCTGTACCCACTGCTCCCTTTGGTTCCCCTCTGTTCTTCAGTGTTCCCCACGCTTCCCCACTTTTTCCAATCCGTACCCCCTTGTCCCTTTGGCTCCCCTTTTTTCTGCTGTGTTCGCCACAGTTCCCCACTTTTTCCAATCCGTTCCCCCTGCTCCCTTTTGTTCCCCTCTGTTCTGCAGTTTTCCCCACAGTTCCCCCTTTTTCCAATCCGCTCCCCATGCTCCCTTTGATTCCCCTCTGTTCTGCAGTGTTCCCCATGGTTCCCCACTTTTTCGAATTCGTTCCTCCTACTTCCTTTGGTTCACCTCTGTTCTGCAGTGTTCCCCACAGTTCTCCACCTTTTCCAATCTGTTCCCCCTGCTCACTTTGGTTCCCCACTCTTCTGCATTTTTCCACACGGTTCCCCACCTTTCCATTCCGTTTCCCCTACTCCCTTTGTTTACCCACTGTTCTGCATTTTTCCACTTCGTTCCCAACTTTTTTCAATCCGTTCCCCCTGCTCCCCTTGTTTCCCCACTGTGCTGCAGTGTTCCCCACGGTTCTCCACTTTTTCCAATCCGTTTCCCCTGCTCCATTTGGTTCCCCTCTGTCCTGCAGTGTTCTCCACGGATCCCCTCTTTTTCCAATCCGTTACCCCTGCTCCCTTTGGTTCCCCTCTATTCTGCAATGATCCCCACGGTTCCCCTCGTTTTCCAACCCATTCCCCTGGCACCCTTTGGTTCCCCGCTGTTCTGCATTGTTCCCCACGTTTCCCCACATTACCGAGCTGTTCCACCTGCTCCCTTTGTTTCCGCTCTGTTCTGCATTGTTCCGCACGATTTTCCACATTTTTTCTAATCTGTTCCCATGCTCTCTTTGGTTCACCTCTGTTCTGCAGTTTCCCCATGGTTCTCCAGATTTTTTCCAATCTCTTCCCCCTGCTCCCTTTGGTTCGCCTCTGTTCTGCAGTGTTTCCCACGATTCCACACTTTTTCCAACCTGTACCCCCTGCTCCCTTTGGTTCCCCTCTGTCCTGCAGTGTTCCCCACGGTTCCCCACTTTTTCCAATCCGTTCCACCTGCTCCCTTTCGTTCCCCTCTGTCCTGCATTTTTCCCCACGGTTCCGCACTTTACCAATCAATTCCCCCTGCTCCCTTTTGTTCCCCTCTGTTCTGCATTGTTCCACACGGTTCCCCACTTTTTCCAATCTGTTCCCACTGCTCCCATTGGTTCCCCTCTGTTCTGCAGTGTTCCCCACAGTTCTCCACCATGTTCAATCCGTTTCCCTTGCTCCCTTTGGTTCCCCTCTGTTCTGCATTGTTCCCCACGGTTCCACTCATTTCCGAGCTGTTCCCCCTGCACCCTTTGGTTCCCCTCTGTTCTGCAATGTTCCCCAAGGTTCCCCACTTTTTCCAACTTTTACCCCCTGCTCCCTTTGGTTCCCCTCTTTCCTGCAGTGTTCCCCATGGTTCCCCACTTTTTCCATTCCGTTCCCCCTACTTCCTTTGGTTCATCTCTGTTCTGCAGTGTTACCCATGGTTCTCCACTTTTTCCAGTCTGTTCCCCCTGCACCCTTTGGTTGCCCTCTGTTCTGGAGTGTTCACCACGCTTCCCACTTTTTCCAATCCATTTCCCCTGCTCCCTTTGGTTCCACTCTATTGTGCAGTGCTCCCCACGATTCCCCACTTTTTCCAACCTGTACACCATGCTCCCTTTGGTTCCCCTCTGTCCTGCAGTGTTCCCCACGGTTATTCACTTTTTCCAACCCGTTCCCCCGGCTCCCTTTGGTTCCCCTCTGTTCTGCATTGTTCCCCACGGTTCCCCACATTTCTGAGCAGTTCCCCCTGCTCCCTTTGGTTCCGCTCTGTTCTGCATTGTCCCCACGGTTCTCCACATTTTTTCTAATCTGTTCCTATGCTCCCTTTGGTTCATCTCTGTTCTGCAGTTTCCCCATGGTTCTCCACATTTTTTCCAATCTGTTCCCCCTGCTCCCTTTGGTTCCCCTCTGTTCTGCAGTGTTTCCCACGATTCCACACCTTTTCCAACCTGTTCCGCCTGCTCCCTTTGGTTCCCCTCTGTCCTGCAGTGTTCCCCACGCTTCCCCACTTTTTCCCATCCATTTCCCCTGCTCCCTTTGGTTCCAATCTATTGTGCAGTGCTCCTCACGATTCCCCACTTTTTCTAATCTGTTCCGCGTGCTCCCTTTGGTTCCCCTCTGTCCTGCAGTGTTCCCCACGATTCCCCACTTTTTCTAATCCGTTCCCCC
Organism: Narcine bancroftii; assembly: GCF_036971445.1. Taxonomy (NCBI): domain Eukaryota; kingdom Metazoa; phylum Chordata; class Chondrichthyes; order Torpediniformes; family Narcinidae; genus Narcine; species Narcine bancroftii. The sequence continues at coordinate 105,290 of NW_027211892.1, forward strand.
TGCTCCTTTTGGTTCCCCACACTTTTGCATTTTTCCACAGGGTTCCCCACTTTTTACAATCTGTTCCCCCTGCTCCCTTTGTTTCCCCACTCTTCTGCATTTTTCCACACTGTTCTCCACTTTTTCAAATCTGTTTCCCCTGCTCCCTTTGGCTCCACTCTGTCCTGCAGTGTTCCCCACTATTTCCCACTTTTTCCAACCTGTACCCCCTGCTCACTTTGGTTCCCTTTTGTTCTTCAGTTTCCCCACAGTTCTCCACATTTTTTCCAATCCATTTCCCCTGCTCCCTTTGGTTCCACTCTATTGTGCAGTGCTCCCCACGATTCCCCACTTTTTCCAACCTGTACACCATGCTCCCTTTGGTTCGCCTCCGTCCTGCAGTGTTCCCCACGGTTATTCACTTTTTCCAACCCGTTCCCCCGGCTACCTTTGGTTCCCCTCTGTTCTGCATTGTTCCCCACGGTTCCCCACATTTCTGAGCAGTTCCCCCTGCTCCCTTTGGTTCCGCTCTGTTCTGCATTGTTCCCCACGGTTCTCCACATTTTTTCTAATCTGTTCCTATGCTCCCTTTGGTTCATCTCTGTTCTGCAGTTTCCCCATGGTTCTCCACATTTTTTCCAATCTGTTACCCCTGCTCCCTTTGGTTCCCCTCTGTTCTGCAGTGTTTCCCACGATTCCACACCTTTTCCAACCTGTACCGCCTGCTCCCTTTGGTACCCCTCTGTCCTGCAGTGTTCCCCACGGTTCCCCACTTTTTACAATCCGTTCCAGCTGCTCCCTTTCGTTCCCCTCTGTCCTGCATTTTTCATCACGGTTCCCCACTTTTTCAGATCCGTTCCCCCTGCTCCCTTTCGTTCCCCTCTGTCCTGCATTTTTCCCCACGGTTCCCCACTTCACCAATCCATTCCCCCTGCTCCCTTTGGTTCCCCTCTGTTCTGCATTTTTTCACACGGTTCCCCACTTCTTACAATCCGTTTCCCCTGCTCCCTTTGTTTACCCACTGTTCTGCATTTTTCCACTCTGTTCCCCACTTTTTTCAATACGTTCCCCCTGCTCCCTTTGGTTCCCCACTGTTCTGCAGTGTTCCCCATGGTTCCCCACTTTTTCCAATCCGTTTCCCCTGCTCCCTTTTGTTCCCCTCTGTTCTGCAGTTTTCCCCACTGTACCCCACTTTTTGCAATCCGCTCCCCCTACCTCCTTTGATTCCTCTCTGTTCTGCAGGGTTCCCCACGCTTCCCACTTTTTCCAATCCATATCCCCTGCTCCCTTTGGTTCCACTCTATTGTGCAGTGTTCCCCATGGGCCCAATTTTAACAATCCGTTCCTCCTGCTCCCTTTGGTTCCCCTCTGTCCTGCAGTTTCCCCACGGCTCTCCACATTTTTTCCAATCTCTTCCCCCTGCTCCCTTTGGTTCCCCTTTGTTCTGCCGTGTTCCACACGATTCTCCACATTTTTTACATTCTGTACCCCCTGCTCTCTCTGGTTCCCCTCTGCCCTGCAGTGTTCCCCATGGTTCCCCACTTTTTCCATTCCGTTCCCCCTACTTCCTTTGGTTCACCTCTGTTCTGCAGTGTTCCCCACGGTTCCCCACTTTTTCCAATCTGTTCCCCCTGCTCCCTTTCGTTCCTCTCTGTTTTGGAGTGTTCCCCACGCTTCCCCACTTTTTCCAATCCATTTCCCCTGCTCGCTTTGGCTCCCCTCTGTCCTGCAGTGTTCCCCACTATTTCCCACTTTTTTCAACCTGTACCCCCTGCTCACTTTGGTTCCCTTCTGTTCTTCAGTTTCCCCACGGTTCTCCACATTTTTTCCAATCTGTTCCCCCTGCTCCCTTTGGTTCCCCTCTGTCCTGCAGTGTTCCCCACGATTCCCCACTTTTTCCAATCCATTCCCCCTTCTCCCTTTGGTTCGCCTCTGTTCTGCAGTGTTCCCCACGGTTCCCCACTTTTTCCACTCTGTTCCCCCTGCTCCCTTTCGTTCCTCTCTGTTTTGGAGTGTTCCCCACGCTTCCCCACTTTTTCCAATCCATTTCCCCTGCTCCCTTTGGCTCCCCTCTGTCCTGCAGTGTTCCCCACTATTTCCCACTTTTTCCAACCTGTACCCCCTGCTCACTTTGGTTCCCTTCTGTTCTTCAGTTTCCCCACAGTTCTCCACATTTTTTCCAATCTGTTCCCCCTGCTCCCTTTGGTTCCCCTCTGTCCTGCAGTGTTCCTCACGATTCCCCACTTTTTCCAATCCATTTCCCCTTCTCCCTTTGGTTCGCCTCTGTTCTGCAGTGTTTTCCACATTTCTCCACCTTTTCCAATCCGTTCCCCCTGCTCCCTTTGGTTCCGCACTCTTCTGCATTTTTCCACACGGTTCCCCACTTCTTCCAATCCATTTCCCCTGCTCCCTTTGGTTCCCCTCTGTTCTGCATTGTTCCCCACGGTTTCCCACATTTTCGAGCTGTTCCCCCGCACCATTTGGTTCTGATCAGTTCTGCAATGTTGCCCACGTTTCACCACATTTTTTCTAATCTTTTCCCATGCTCCCTTTGGTTCACCTCTGTTCTGCAGTGTTCCCCACAGTTCTCCACCTTTTCAAACACATTCACCCGGCTCTCTTTGGTTTCCCACTGTTTTGCAGTGTTCCCCACGGTTTCCCAATTTTTCCAATCTGTTCCCCCTACTTCCCTTGGGTCACCTCTGTTCTGCAGTGTTCCCTACTGTTCCCCAATTTTTCCAATCCTTTCCCCCTGCTCCCTTTGGTTCCCCACTGATCTGCAGAACTCCCCACGATTCCCCACTTTTTCCAATCTGTTCCCCCTGCTCCCTTTGGTTCCCCACTGTTCTGCATTGTTCCACACGGTTTCCCACTTTTCCGAGCTGTTCCCCCTGCCTCCTTTGGTTCCGCAGTGTTCTCCACGGTTCTCCACATTTTTCCCAATCTGTTCCCCCTGTTCCCTTTGGTTCCCCTCTGTTCTGGAGAGTTCCCCACGCATCCCCACTTTTTCCAACTTTTACCCCCTGCTCCCTTTGGTTCCCCTCTGTCCTGCAGTGTTCCCCATGGGAACAATTTTTTAAATCCGTTCCTCCTGCTCCCTTTGGTTCCCCTCTGTCCTGCAGTTTCCCCACGGTTCTCCACATTTTTTACATTCTGTACCCACTGCTCCCTTTGGTTCCCCTCTGTTCTTCAGTGTTCCCCACGCTTCCCCACTTTTTCCAATCCGTACCCCCTTGTCCCTTTGGCTCCCCTTTTTTCTGCTGTGTTCGCCACAGTTCCCCACTTTTTCCAATCCGTTCCCCCTGCTCCCTTTTGTTCCCCTCTGTTCTGCAGTTTTCCCCACAGTTCCCCCTTTTTCCAATCCGCTCCCCATGCTCCCTTTGATTCCCCTCTGTTCTGCAGTGTTTCCCATGGTTCCCCACTTTTTCGAATTCGTTCCTCCTACTTCCTTTGGTTCACCTCTGTTCTGCAGTGTTCCCCACAGTTCTCCACCTTTTCCAATCCGTTCCCCCTGCTCACTTTGATTCCCCACTCTTCTGCATTTTTCCACACGGTTCCCCACCTTTCCATTCCGTTTCCCCTACTCCCTTTGTTTACCCACTGTTCTGCATTTTTCCACTTCGTTCCCAACTTTTTTCAATCCGTTCCCCCTGCTCCCCTTGTTTCCCCACTGTGCTGCAGTGTTCCCCACGGTTCTCCACTTTTTCCAATCCGTTACCCCTGCTCCCTTTGGTTCCCCTCTATTCTGCAATGATCCCCACGGTTCCCCTCGTTTTCCAACCCATTCCCCTGGCACCCTTTGGTTCCCCGCTGTTCTGCATTGTTCCCCACGTTTCCCCACATTACCGAGCTGTTCCACCTGCTCCCTTTGTTTCCGCTCTGTTCTGCATTGTTCCGCACGATTTTCCACATTTTTTCTAATCTGTTCCCATGCTCTCTTTGGTTCACCTCTGTTCTGCAGTTTCCCCATGGTTCTCCAGATTTTTTCCAATCTCTTCCCCCTGCTCCCTTTGGTTCGCCTCTGTTCTGCAGTGTTTCCCACGATTCCACACTTTTTCCAACCTGTACCCCCTGCTCCCTTTGGTTCCCCTCTGTCCTGCAGTGTTCCCCACGGTTCCCCACTTTTTCCAATCCGTTCCACCTGCTCCCTTTCGTTCCCCTCTGTCCTGCATTTTTCCCCACGGTTCCCCACTTTTTTAAATCCGTTCCCCCTGCTCCCTTTCGTTCCCCTCTGTCCTGCATTTTTCCCCACGGTTCCGCACTTTACCAATCAATTCCCCCTGCTCCCTTTGGTTCCCCTCTGTTCTGCATTGTTCCACACGGTTCCCCACTTTTTCCAATCTGTTCCCACTGCTCCCATTGGTTCCCCTCTGTTCTGCAGTGTTCCCCACAGTTCTCCACCATGTTCAATCCGTTTCCCTTGCTCCCTTTGGTTCCCCTCTGTTCTGCATTGTTCCCCACGGTTCCACTCATTTCCGAGCTGTTCCCCCTGCACCCTTTGGTTCCCCACTGTTCTGCAATGTTCCCCAAGGTTCCCCACTTTTTCCAACTTTTACCCCCTGCTCCCTTTGGTTCCCCTCTTTCCTGCAGTGTTCCCCATGGTTCCCCAATTTTTCCATTCCGTTCCCCCTACTTCCTTTGGTTCACCTCTGTTCTGCAGTGTTACCCATGGTTCTCCACTTTTTCCAGTCTGTTCCCCCTGCACCCTTTGGTTGCCCTCTGTTCTGGAGTGTTCACCACGCTTCCCACTTTTTCCAATCCATTTCCCCTGCTCCCTTTGGTTCCACTCTATTGTGCAGTGCTCCCCACGATTCCCCACTTTTTCCAACCTGTACACCATGCTCCCTTTGGTTCCCCTCTGTCCTGCAGTGTTCCCCACGGTTATTCACTTTTTCCAACCCGTTCCCCCGGCTCCCTTTGGTTCCGCTCTGTTCTGCATTGTCCCCACGGTTCTCCACATTTTTTCTAATCTGTTCCTATGCTCCCTTTGGTTCATCTCTGTTCTGCAGTTTCCCCATGGTTCTCCACATTTTTTCCAATCTGTTCCCCCTGCTCCCTTTGGTTCCCCTCTGTTCTGCAGTGTTTCCCACGATTCCACACCTTTTCCAACCTGTACCGCCTGCTCCCTTTGGTTCCCCTCTGTCCTGCAGTGTTCCCCACGCTTCCCCACTTTTTCCCATCCATTTCCCCTGCTCCCTTTGGTTCCAATCTATTGTGCAATGCTCCTCACGATTCCCCACTTTTTCCAATCTGTTCCGCGTGCTCCCTTTGGTTCCCCTCTGTCCTGCAGTGTTCCCCACGATTCCCCACTTTTTCTAATCCGTTCCCCCTGCTCCTTTTGGTTCCCCACACTTTTGCATTTTTCCACAGGGTTCCCCACTTTTTACAATCTGTTCCCCCTGCTCCCTTTGTTTCCCCACTCTTCTGCATTTTTCCACACTGTTCTCCACTTTTTCAAATCTGTTTCCCCTGCTCCCTTTAGCTCCCCTCTGTCCTGCAGTGTTCCCCACTATTTCCCACTTTTTCCAACCTGTACCCCCTGCTCACTTTGGTTCCCTTCTGTTCTTCAGTTTCCCCACAGTTCTCCACATTTTTTCCAATCTGTTCCCGCTGCTCCCTTTGGTTCCCCTCTGTCCTGCAATGTTCCTCACGATTCCCCACTTTTTCCAATCCATTCCCCCTTCTCCCTTTGGTTCGCCTCTGTTCTGCAGTGTTCCCCACGGTTCCCCACTTTTTCCAATCTGTTCCCCCTGCTCCCTTTCGTTCCTCTCTGTTTTGGAGTGTTCCCCACGCTTCCCCACTTTTTCCAATCCATTTCACCTGCTCCCTTTGGCTCCCCTCTGTCCTGCAGTGTTCCCCACTATTTCCCACTTTTTCCAAACTGTACCCCCTGCTCACTTTGGTTCCCTTCTGTTCTTCAGTTTCCCCATGGTTCTCCACATTTTTTCCAATCTGTTCCCCCTGCTCCCTTTGGTTCCCCTCTGTCCTGCAGTGTTCCCCACGATTCCCCACTTTTTCCAATCCATTCCCCCTTCTCCCTTTGGTTTGCCTCTGTTCTGCAGTGTTTTCCACAGTTCTCCACCTTTTCCAATCCGTTCCCCCTGCTCCGTTTGGTTCCGCACTCTTCTGCATTTTTCCACACGGTTCCCCACTTCTTCCAATCCATTTCCCCTGCTCCCTTTGGTTCCCCTCTGTTATGCATTGTTCCCCACAGTTTCCCACATTTTCGAGCTGTTCCCCCGCACCCTTTGGTTCTGATCAGTTCTGCAATGTTGCCCACGTTTCACCACATTTTTTCTAATCTTTTCCCATGCTCCCTTTGGTTCACCTCTGTTCTGCAGTGTTCCCCACAGTTCTCCACCTTTTCCAACACATTCACCCGGCTCTCTTTGGTTTCCCACTGTTTTGCAGTGTTCCCCACGGTTTCCCAATTTTTCCAATCTGTTCCCCCTACTTCCCTTGGGTCACCTCTGTTCTGCAGTGTTCCCTACTGTTCCCCAATTTTTCCAATCCTTCCCCCTGCTCCCTTTGGTTCCCCACTGATCTGCAGAACTCCCCACGATTCCCCACTTTTTCCAATCTGTTCCCCCTGCTCCCTTTGGTTCCCCACTGTTCTGCATTGTTCCACACGGTTTCCCACTTTTCCGAGCTGTTCCCCCTGCCTCCTTTGGTTCCGCAGTGTTCCCCACGGTTCTCCACATTTTTTCCAATCTGTTCCCCCTGTTCCCTTTGGTTCCCCTCTGTTCTGCAGAGTTCCCCACGCATCCCCACTTTTTCCAACTTTTACCCCCTGCTCCCTTTGGTTCCCCTCTGTCCTGCAGTGTTCCCCATGGGAACAATTTTTTAAATCCGTTCCTCCTGCTCCCTTTGGTTCCCCTCTGTCCTGCAGTTTCCCCACGGTTCTCCACATTTTTTCCAATCTGTTCCCCCTGCTCCCTTTGGTTCCCCTCTGTTCTGCAGTGTTCCCCACGATTCTCCACATTTTTTACATTCTGTACCCACTGCTCCCTTTGGTTCCCCTCTGTTCTTCAGTGTTCCCCACGCTTCCCCACTTTTTCCAATCCGTACCCCCTTGTCCCTTTGGCTCCCCTTTTTTCTGCTGTGTTCGCCACAGTTCCCCACTTTTTCCAATCCGTTCCCCCTGCTCCCTTTTGTTCCCCTCTGTTCTGCAGTTTTCCCCACAGTTCCCCCTTTTTCCAATCCGCTCCCCATGCTCCCTTTGATTCCCCTCTGTTCTGCAGTGTTCCCCATGGTTCCCCACTTTTTCGAATTCGTTCCTCCTACTTCCTTTGGTTCACCTCTGTTCTGCAGTGTTCCCCACAGTTCTCCACCTTTTCCAATCTGTTCCCCCTGCTCACTTTGGTTCCCCACTCTTCTGCATTTTTCCACACGGTTCCCCACCTTTCCATTCCGTTTCCCCTACTCCCTTTGTTTACCCACTGTTCTGCATTTTTCCACTTCGTTCCCAACTTTTTTCAATCCGTTCCCCCTGCTCCCCTTGTTTCCCCACTGTGCTGCAGTGTTCCCCACGGTTCTCCACTTTTTCCAATCCGTTTCCCCTGCTCCATTTGGTTCCCCTCTGTCCTGCAGTGTTCTCCACGGATCCCCTCTTTTTCCAATCCGTTACCCCTGCTCCCTTTGGTTCCCCTCTATTCTGCAATGATCCCCACGGTTCCCCTCGTTTTCCAACCCATTCCCCTGGCACCCTTTGGTTCCCCGCTGTTCTGCATTGTTCCCCACGTTTCCCCACATTACCGAGCTGTTCCACCTGCTCCCTTTGTTTCCGCTCTGTTCTGCATTGTTCCGCACGATTTTCCACATTTTTTCTAATCTGTTCCCATGCTCTCTTTGGTTCACCTCTGTTCTGCAGTTTCCCCATGGTTCTCCAGATTTTTTCCAATCTCTTCCCCCTGCTCCCTTTGGTTCGCCTCTGTTCTGCAGTGTTTCCCACGATTCCACACTTTTTCCAACCTGTACCCCCTGCTCCCTTTGGTTCCTCTCTGTCCTGCAGTGTTCCCCACGGTTCCCCACTTTTTCCAATCCGTTCCACCTGCTCCCTTTCGTTCCCCTCTGTCCTGCATTTTTCCCCACGGTTCCGCACTTTACCAATCAATTCCCCCTGCTCCCTTTTGTTCCCCTCTGTTCTGCATTGTTCCACACGGTTCCCCACTTTTTCCAATCTGTTCCCACTGCTCCCATTGGTTCCCCTCTGTTCTGCAGTGTTCCCCACAGTTCTCCACCATGTTCAATCCGTTTCCCTTGCTCCCTTTGGTTCCCCTCTGTTCTGCATTGTTCCCCACGGTTCCACTCATTTCCGAGCTGTTCCCCCTGCACCCTTTGGTTCCCCTCTGTTCTGCAATGTTCCCCAAGGTTCCCCACTTTTTCCAACTTTTACCCCCTGCTCCCTTTGGTTCCCCTCTTTCCTGCAGTGTTCCCCATGGTTCCCCACTTTTTCCATTCCGTTCCCCCTACTTCCTTTGGTTCATCTCTGTTCTGCAGTGTTACCCATGGTTCTCCACTTTTTCCAGTCTGTTCCCCCTGCACCCTTTGGTTGCCCTCTGTTCTGGAGTGTTCACCACGCTTCCCACTTTTTCCAATCCATTTCCCCTGCTCCCTTTGGTTCCACTCTATTGTGCAGTGCTCCCCACGATTCCCCACTTTTTCCAACCTGTACACCATGCTCCCTTTGGTTCCCCTCTGTCCTGCAGTGTTCCCCACGGTTATTCACTTTTTCCAACCCGTTCCCCCGGCTCCCTTTGGTTCCCCTCTGTTCTGCATTGTTCCCCACGGTTCCCCACATTTCTGAGCAGTTCCCCCTGCTCCCTTTGGTTCCGCTCTGTTCTGCATTGTCCCCACGGTTCTCCACATTTTTTCTAATCTGTTCCTATGCTCCCTTTGGTTCATCTCTGTTCTGCAGTTTCCCCATGGTTCTCCACATTTTTTCCAATCTGTTCCCCCTGCTCCCTTTGGTTCCCCTCTGTTCTGCAGTGTTTCCCACGATTCCACACCTTTTCCAACCTGTTCCGCCTGCTCCCTTTGGTTCCCCTCTGTCCTGCAGTGTTCCCCACGCTTCCCCACTTTTTCCCATCCATTTCCCCTGCTCCCTTTGGTTCCAATCTATTGTGCAGTGCTCCTCACGATTCCCCACTTTTTCTAATCTGTTCCGCGTGCTCCCTTTGGTTCCCCTCTGTCCTGCAGTGTTCCCCACGATTCCCCACTTTTTCTAATCCGTTCCCCCTGCTCCTTTTGGTTCCCCACACTTTTGCATTTTTCCACAGGGTTCCCCACTTTTTACAATCTGTTCCCCCTGCTCCCTTTGTTTCCCCACTCTTCTGCATTTTTCCACACTGTTCTCCACTTTTTCAAATCTGTTTCCCCTGCTCCCTTTGGCTCCACTCTGTCCTGCAGTGTTCCCCACTATTTCCCACTTTTTCCAACCTGTACCCCCTGCTCACTTTGGTTCCCTTTTGTTCTTCAGTTTCCCCACAGTTCTCCACATTTTTTCCAATCCATTTCCCCTGCTCCCTTTGGTTCCACTCTATTGTGCAGTGCTCCCCACGATTCCCCACTTTTTCCAACCTGTACACCATGCTCCCTTTGGTTCGCCTCCGTCCTGCAGTGTTCCCCACGGTTATTCACTTTTTCCAACCCGTTCCCCCGGCTACCTTTGGTTCCCCTCTGTTCTGCATTGTTCCCCACGGTTCCCCACATTTCTGAGCAGTTCCCCCTGCTCCCTTTGGTTCCGCTCTGTTCTGCATTGTTCCCCACGGTTCTCCACATTTTTTCTAATCTGTTCCTATGCTCCCTTTGGTTCATCTCTGTTCTGCAGTTTCCCCATGGTTCTCCACATTTTTTCCAATCTGTTACCCCTGCTCCCTTTGGTTCCCCTCTGTTCTGCAGTGTTTCCCACGATTCCACACCTTTTCCAACCTGTACCGCCTGCTCCCTTTGGTACCCCTCTGTCCTGCAGTGTTCCCCACGGTTCCCCACTTTTTACAATCCGTTCCAGCTGCTCCCTTTCGTTCCCCTCTGTCCTGCATTTTTCATCACGGTTCCCCACTTTTTCAGATCCGTTCCCCCTGCTCCCTTTCGTTCCCCTCTGTCCTGCATTTTTCCCCACGGTTCCCCACTTCACCAATCCATTCCCCCTGCTCCCTTTAGTTCCCCTCTGTTCTGCATTTTTTCACACGGTTCCCCACTTCTTACAATCCGTTTCCCCTGCTCCCTTTGTTTACCCACTGTTCTGCATTTTTCCACTCTGTTCCCCACTTTTTTCAATACGTTCCCCCTGCTCCCTTTGGTTCCCCACTGTTCTGCAGTGTTCCCCATGGTTCCCCACTTTTTCCAATCCGTTTCCCCTGCTCCCTTTGGTTCCCCTCTGTCCTGCAGTTTCCCCACGGTTCTCCACATTTTTTCCAATCTGTTCCCCCTGCTCCCTTTGGTTCCCCTCTGTTCTGCAGTGTTCCCCACGATTCTCCACATTTTTTACATTCTGTACCCACTGCTCCCTTTGGTTCCCCTCTGTTCTTCAGTGTTCCCCACGCTTCCCCACTTTTTCCAATCCGTACCCCCTTGTCCCTTTGGCTCCCCTTTTTTCTGCTGTGTTCGCCACAGTTCCCCACTTTTTCCAATCCGTTCCCCCTGCTCCCTTTTGTTCCCCTCTGTTCTGCAGTTTTCCCCACAGTTCCCCCTTTTTCCAATCCGCTCCCCATGCTCCCTTTGATTCCCCTCTGTTCTGCAGTGTTCCCCATGGTTCCCCACTTTTTCGAATTCGTTCCTCCTACTTCCTTTGGTTCACCTCTGTTCTGCAGTGTTCCCCACAGTTCTCCACCTTTTCCAATCTGTTCCCCCTGCTCACTTTGGTTCCCCACTCTTCTGCATTTTTCCACACGGTTCCCCACCTTTCCATTCCGTTTCCCCTACTCCCTTTGTTTACCCACTGTTCTGCATTTTTCCACTTCGTTCCCAACTTTTTTCAATCCGTTCCCCCTGCTCCCCTTGTTTCCCCACTGTGCTGCAGTGTTCCCCACGGTTCTCCACTTTTTCCAATCCGTTTCCCCTGCTCCATTTGGTTCCCCTCTGTCCTGCAGTGTTCTCCACGGATCCCCTCTTTTTCCAATCCGTTACCCCTGCTCCCTTTGGTTCCCCTCTATTCTGCAATGATCCCCACGGTTCCCCTCGTTTTCCAACCCATTCCCCTGGCACCCTTTGGTTCCCCGCTGTTCTGCATTGTTCCCCACGTTTCCCCACATTACCGAGCTGTTCCACCTGCTCCCTTTGTTTCCGCTCTGTTCTGCATTGTTCCGCACGATTTTCCACATTTTTTCTAATCTGTTCCCATGCTCTCTTTGGTTCACCTCTGTTCTGCAGTTTCCCCATGGTTCTCCAGATTTTTTCCAATCTCTTCCCCCTGCTCCCTTTGGTTCGCCTCTGTTCTGCAGTGTTTCCCACGATTCCACACTTTTTCCAACCTGTACCCCCTGCTCCCTTTGGTTCCTCTCTGTCCTGCAGTGTTCCCCACGGTTCCCCACTTTTTCCAATCCGTTCCACCTGCTCCCTTTCGTTCCCCTCTGTCCTGCATTTTTCCCCACGGTTCCGCACTTTACCAATCAATTCCCCCTGCTCCCTTTTGTTCCCCTCTGTTCTGCATTGTTCCACACGGTTCCCCACTTTTTCCAATCTGTTCCCACTGCTCCCATTGGTTCCCCTCTGTTCTGCAGTGTTCCCCACAGTTCTCCACCATGTTCAATCCGTTTCCCTTGCTCCCTTTGGTTCCCCTCTGTTCTGCATTGTTCCCCACGGTTCCACTCATTTCCGAGCTGTTCCCCCTGCACCCTTTGGTTCCCCTCTGTTCTGCAATGTTCCCCAAGGTTCCCCACTTTTTCCAACTTTTACCCCCTGCTCCCTTTGGTTCCCCTCTTTCCTGCAGTGTTCCCCATGGTTCCCCACTTTTTCCATTCCGTTCCCCCTACTTCCTTTGGTTCATCTCTGTTCTGCAGTGTTACCCATGGTTCTCCACTTTTTCCAGTCTGTTCCCCCTGCACCCTTTGGTTGCCCTCTGTTCTGGAGTGTTCACCACGCTTCCCACTTTTTCCAATCCATTTCCCCTGCTCCCTTTGGTTCCACTCTATTGTGCAGTGCTCCCCACGATTCCCCACTTTTTCCAACCTGTACACCATGCTCCCTTTGGTTCCCCTCTGTCCTGCAGTGTTCCCCACGGTTATTCACTTTTTCCAACCCGTTCCCCCGGCTCCCTTTGGTTCCCCTCTGTTCTGCATTGTTCCCCACGGTTCCCCACATTTCTGAGCAGTTCCCCCTGCTCCCTTTGGTTCCGCTCTGTTCTGCATTGTCCCCACGGTTCTCCACATTTTTTCTAATCTGTTCCTATGCTCCCTTTGGTTCATCTCTGTTCTGCAGTTTCCCCATGGTTCTCCACATTTTTTCCAATCTGTACCCCCTGCTCCCTTTGGTTCCCCTCTGTTCTGCAGTGTTTCCCATGATTCCACACCTTTTCCAACCTGTTCCGCCTGCTCCCTTTGGTTCCCCTCTGTCCTGCAGTGTTCCCCACGCTTCCCCACTTTTTCCCATCCATTTCCCCTGCTCCCTTTGGTTCCAATCTATTGTGCAGTGCTCCTCACGATTCCCCACTTTTTCTAATCTGTTCCGCGTGCTCCCTTTGGTTCCCCTCTGTCCTGCAGTGTTCCCCACGATTCCCCACTTTTTCTAATCCGTTCCCCCTGCTCCTTTTGGTTCCCCACACTTTTGCATTTTTCCACAGGGTTCCCCACTTTTTACAATCTGTTCCCCCTGCTCCCTTTGTTTCCCCACTCTTCTGCATTTTTCCACACTGTTCTCCACTTTTTCAAATCTGTTTCCCCTGCTCCCTTTGGCTCCACTCTGTCCTGCAGTGTTCCCCACTATTTCCCACTTTTTCCAACCTGTACCCCCTGCTCACTTTGGTTCCCTTTTGTTCTTCAGTTTCCCCACAGTTCTCCACATTTTTTCCAATCCATTTCCCCTGCTCCCTTTGGTTCCACTCTATTGTGCAGTGCTCCCCACGATTCCCCACTTTTTCCAACCTGTACACCATGCTCCCTTTGGTTCGCCTCCGTCCTGCAGTGTTCCCCACGGTTATTCACTTTTTCCAACCCGTTCCCCCGGCTACCTTTGGTTCCCCTCTGTTCTGCATTGTTCCCCACGGTTCCCCACATTTCTGAGCAGTTCCCCCTGCTCCCTTTGGTTCCGCTCTGTTCTGCATTGTTCCCCACGGTTCTCCACATTTTTTCTAATCTGTTCCTATGCTCCCTTTGGTTCATCTCTGTTCTGCAGTTTCCCCATGGTTCTCCACATTTTTTCCAATCTGTTACCCCTGCTCCCTTTGGTTCCCCTCTGTTCTGCAGTGTTTCCCACGATTCCACACCTTTTCCAACCTGTACCGCCTGCTCCCTTTGGTACCCCTCTGTCCTGCAGTGTTCCCCACGGTTCCCCACTTTTTACAATCCGTTCCAGCTGCTCCCTTTCGTTCCCCTCTGTCCTGCATTTTTCATCACGGTTCCCCACTTTTTCAGATCCGTTCCCCCTGCTCCCTTTCGTTCCCCTCTGTCCTGCATTTTTCCCCACGGTTCCCCACTTCACCAATCCATTCCCCCTGCTCCCTTTAGTTCCCCTCTGTTCTGCATTTTTTCACACGGTTCCCCACTTCTTACAATCCGTTTCCCCTGCTCCCTTTGTTTACCCACTGTTCTGCATTTTTCCACTCTGTTCCCCACTTTTTTCAATACGTTCCCCCTGCTCCCTTTGGTTCCCCACTGTTCTGCAGTGTTCCCCATGGTTCCCCACTTTTTCCAATCCGTTTCCCCTGCTCCCTTTTGTTCCCCTCTGTTCTGCAGTTTTCCCCACAGTACCCCACTTTTTGCAATCCGCTCCCCCTACCTCCTTTGATTCCTCTCTGTTCTGCAGGGTTCCCCACGCTTCCCACTTTTTCCAATCCATATCCCCTGCTCCCTTTGGTTCCACTCTATTGTGCAGTGTTCCCCATGGGCCCAATTTTAACAATCCGTTCCTCCTGCTCCCTTTGGTTCCCCTCTGTCCTGCAGTTTCCCCACGGCTCTCCACATTTTTTCCAATCTCTTCCCCCTGCTCCCTTTGGTTCCCCTTTGTTCTGCCGTGTTCCACACGATTCTCCACATTTTTTACATTCTGTACCCCCTGCTCTCTCTGGTTCCCCTCTGCCCTGCAGTGTTCCCCATGGTTCCCCACTTTTTCCATTCCGTTCCCCCTACTTCCTTTGGTTCACCTCTGTTCTGCAGTGTTCCCCACGGTTCCCCACTTTTTCCAATCTGTTCCCCCTGCTCCCTTTCGTTCCTCTCTGTTTTGGAGTGTTCCCCACGCTTCCCCACTTTTTCCAATCCATTTCCCCTGCTCGCTTTGGCTCCCCTCTGTCCTGCAGTGTTCCCCACTATTTCCCACTTTTTCCAACCTGTACCCCCTGCTCACTTTGGTTCCCTTCTGTTCTTCAGTTTCCCCACGGTTCTCCACATTTTTTCCAATCTGTTCCCCCTGCTCCCTTTGGTTCCCCTCTGTCCTGCAGTGTTCCCCACGATTCCCCACTTTTTCCAATCCATTCCCCCTTCTCCCTTTGGTTCGCCTCTGTTCTGCAGTGTTCCCCACGGTTCCCCACTTTTTCCACTCTGTTCCCCCTGCTCCCTTTCGTTCCTCTCTGTTTTGGAGTGTTCCCCACGCTTCCCCACTTTTTCCAATCCATTTCCCCTGCTCCCTTTGGCTCCCCTCTGTCCTGCAGTGTTCCCCACTATTTCCCACTTTTTCCAACCTGTACCCCCTGCTCACTTTGGTTCCCTTCTGTTCTTCAGTTTCCCCACAGTTCTCCACATTTTTTCCAATCTGTTCCCCCTGCTCCCTTTGGTTCCCCTCTGTCCTGCAGTGTTCCTCACGATTCCCCACTTTTTCCAATCCATTTCCCCTTCTCCCTTTGGTTCGCCTCTGTTCTGCAGTGTTTTCCACAGTTCTCCACCTTTTCCAATCCGTTCCCCCTGCTCCCTTTGGTTCCGCACTCTTCTGCATTTTTCCACACGGTTCCCCACTTTTTCCAATCCGTTTCCCCTGCTCCCTTTTGTTCCCCTCTGTTCTGCATTGTTCCCCACGGTTTCCCACATTTTCGAGCTGTTCCCCCGCACCATTTGGTTCTGATCAGTTCTGCAATGTTGCCCACGTTTCACCACATTTTTTCTAATCTTTTCCCATGCTCCCTTTGGTTCACCTCTGTTCTGCAGTGTTCCCCACAGTTCTCCACCTTTTCCAACACATTCACCCGGCTCTCTTTGGTTTCCCACTGTTTTGCAGTGTTCCCCACGGTTTCCCAATTTTTCCAATCTGTTCCCCCTACTTCCCTTGGGTCACCTCTGTTCTGCAGTGTTCCCTACTGTTCCCCAATTTTTCCAATCCTTTCCCCCTGCTCCCTTTGGTTCCCCACTGATCTGCAGAACTCCCCACGATTCCCCACTTTTTCCAATCTGTTCCCCCTGCTCCCTTTGGTTCCCCACTGTTCTGCATTGTTCCACACGGTTTCCCACTTTTCCGAGCTGTTCCCCCTGCCTCCTTTGGTTCCGCAGTGTTCTCCACGGTTCTCCACATTTTTTCCAATCTGTTCCCCCTGTTCCCTTTGGTTCCCCTCTGTTCTGGAGAGTTCCCCACGCATCCCCACTTTTTCCAACTTTTACCCCCTGCTCCCTTTGGTTCCCCTCTGTCCTGCAGTGTTCCCCATGGGAACAATTTTTTAAATCCGTTCCTCCTGCTCCCTTTGGTTCCCCTCTGTCCTGCAGTTTCCCCACGGTTCTCCACATTTTTTACATTCTGTACCCACTGCTCCCTTTGGTTCCCCTCTGTTCTTCAGTGTTCCCCACGCTTCCCCACTTTTTCCAATCCGTACCCCCTTGTCCCTTTGGCTCCCCTTTTTTCTGCTGTGTTCGCCACAGTTCCCCACTTTTTCCAATCCGTTCCCCCTGCTCCCTTTTGTTCCCCTCTGTTCTGCAGTTTTCCCCACAGTTCCCCCTTTTTCCAATCCGCTCCCCATGCTCCCTTTGATTCCCCTCTGTTCTGCAGTGTTTCCCATGGTTCCCCACTTTTTCGAATTCGTTCCTCCTACTTCCTTTGGTTCACCTCTGTTCTGCAGTGTTCCCCACAGTTCTCCACCTTTTCCAATCCGTTCCCCCTGCTCACTTTGATTCCCCACTCTTCTGCATTTTTCCACACGGTTCCCCACCTTTCCATTCCGTTTCCCCTACTCCCTTTGTTTACCCACTGTTCTGCATTTTTCCACTTCGTTCCCAACTTTTTTCAATCCGTTCCCCCTGCTCCCCTTGTTTCCCCACTGTGCTGCAGTGTTCCCCACGGTTCTCCACTTTTTCCAATCCGTTACCCCTGCTCCCTTTGGTTCCCCTCTATTCTGCAATGATCCCCACGGTTCCCCTCGTTTTCCAACCCATTCCCCTGGCACCCTTTGGTTCCCCGCTGTTCTGCATTGTTCCCCACGTTTCCCCACATTACCGAGCTGTTCCACCTGCTCCCTTTGTTTCCGCTCTGTTCTGCATTGTTCCGCACGATTTTCCACATTTTTTCTAATCTGTTCCCATGCTCTCTTTGGTTCCTCTCTGTTTTGGAGTGTTCCCCACGCTTCCCCACTTTTTCCAATCCATTTCCCCTGCTCCCTTTGGCTCCCCTCTGTCCTGCAGTGTTCCCCACTATTTCCCACTTTTTCCAACCTGTACCCCCTGCTCCCTTTGGTTCCCTTCTGTTCTTCAGTTTCCCCACGGTTCTCCACATTTTTTCCAATCTGATCCCCCTGCTCCCTTTGGTTCCCCTCTGTCCTGCAGTGTTCCCCACGATTCCCCACTTTTTCCAATCCATTCCCCCTTCTCCCTTTGGTTTGCCTCTGTTCTGCAGTGTTTTCCACAGTTCTCCACCTTTTCCAATCCGTTCCCCCTGCTCCGTTTGGTTCCGCACTCTTCTGCATTTTTCCACACGGTTCCCCACTTCTTCCAATCCATTTCCCCTGCTCCCTTTGGTTCCCCTCTGTTCTGCATTGTTCCCCACTGTTTCCCACATTTTCGAGCTGTTCCCCCGCACCCTTTGGTTCTGATCAGTTCTGCAATGTTGCCCACGTTTCACCACATTTTTTCTAATCTTTTCCCATGCTCCCTTTGGTTCACCTCTGTTCTGCAGTGTTCCCCACAGTTTTCCACCTTTTCCAACACATTCACCCGGCTCTCTTTGGTTTCCCACTGTTTTGCATTTTTCCCCACGGTTCCCCACTTTTTCCAATCCATTCCCCCTGCTCCCTTTGGTTCCCCTCTGTTCTGCATTGTTCCACACGGTTCCCTACTTTTTCAAATCCGTTCCCACTGCTCCCATTGGTTTCCCTCTGTTGTGCAGTGTTCCCCACAGTTCTCTACCATTTTCAATCCGTTTCCCTTGCTCCCTTTGGTTCCCCTCTGTTCTGCATTGTTCCCCACGGTTCCCCACATTTCCGAGCTGTTCCCTCTGCACCCTTTGGTTCCCCTCTGTTCTGCAATGTTCCCCAAGGTTCCCCACTTTTTCCAACTTTTACCCCCTGCTCCCTTTGGTTCCCCTTTTTCCTGCAGTGTTCCCCATGGTTCCCCACTTCCAATCCGTTCCTCCTATTCCTTTGGTTCAGCTCTGTTCTGCAGTGTTTCCCACGGTTCCCCACTTTTTCCAATCTGTTCCCCCTGCTCCCTTTCGTTCCACTCTGTTCTGGAGTGTTCCCCACGCTTCCCCACTTTTTCCAATCCATTTCCCCTGCTCCCTTTGGTTCCAATCTATTGTGCAGTGCTCCTCACGATTCCCCATTTTTTCCAATCTGTTCCCCGTGCTCCCTTTGGTTCTCCTCTGTCCTGCAGTGTTCCCCATGATTCCCCACTTTTTCCAATCCGTTCCCCTTGCTCCCTTTGGTTCCCCACTCTTCTGCATTTTTCCACAGGGTTCCCCACTTTTTACAATCTGTTCCCCCTGCTCCCTTTGTTTCCCCACTCTTCTGCATTTTTCCACACTGTTCTCCACTTTTTCAAATCTGTTTCCCCTGCTTCCTTTGGTTCCCCACTGTTCTGCAGTTTTCCCCAATTCTCCACTTTTTTCTAATCTGTCCCCCCTTCTCCTTTGGCTCCCCTCTGTTCTGCTGTTTTCCCCACGGTTCTCCACATTTTTTCCAATCTGTTCCACCTGCTCCCTTTGGTTCTCCTGTGTTCTGCAGTTTTCCCTACGCATCCTCACTTTTTCAAATCCGTTCCCCCTGCTCCCTTTGGTTCCTCTCTATATGCAGTGTTCCCCACGATTCTCCACTTTTTTTCCATTCTGTACCCCCTGCTCCCTCTGGTTCCCCTCTGCCCTGCAGTGTTCCCCATGGTTCCCCACTTTTTCCATTCCGTTCCCCCTACTTCCTTTGGTTCACCTCTGTTCTGCAGTGTTCCCCACGGTTCTCCACTTTTTCCAGTCTGTTCCCCCTGCACCCTTTGGTTGCCCTCTGTTCTGGAGTGTTCCCCACGCTTCCCACTTTTTGCAATCCATTTCCCCTGCTCCCTTTGGTTCCACTCCATTGTGCAGTGCTCCCCACGATTCCCCACTTTTTCCAACCTGTACACCATGCTCCCTTTGGTTCCCCTCTGTCCTGCAGTGTTCCCCACGGTTATTCGCTTTTTCCAACCCGTTCCCCCGGCTCCCTTTGGTTCCCCTCTGTTCTGCATTGTTCCCCACGGTTCCCCACATTTCTGAGCAGTTCCCCCTGCTCCCTTTGGTTCACCTCTGTTCTGCAGTGTTCCCCACAGTTTTCCACCTTTTCCAACACATTCACCCGGCTCTCTTTGGTTTCCCACTGTTTTGCATTTTTCTCCACGGTTCCCCACTTTTTCCAATCCATTCTCCCTGCTCCCTTTGGTTCCCCTATGTTCTGCATTGTTCCACACGGTTCCCTACTTTTTCAAATCCGTTCCCACTGATCCCATTGGTTTCCCTCTGTTGTGCAGTGTTCCCCACAGTTCTCTACCATTTTCAATCCGTTTCCCTTGCTCCCTTTGGTTCCCCTCTGTTCTGCATTGTTCCCCACGGTTCCCCACATTTCTGAGCAGTTCCCCCTGCTCCCTTTGGTTCACCTCTGTTCTGCAGTGTTCCCCACAGTTTTCCACCTTTTCCAACACATTCACCCGGCTCTCTTTGGTTTCCCACTGTTTTGCATTTTTCTCCACGGTTCCCCACTTTTTCCAATCCATTCCCCCTGCTCCCTTTGGTTCCTCTCTGTTCTGCATTGTTCCACACGGTTCCCTACTTTTTCAAATCCGTTCCCACTGCTCCCATTGGTTTCCCTCTGTTGTGCAGTGTTCCCCACAGTTCTCTACCATTTTCAATCCGTTTCCCTTGCTCCCTTTGGTTCCCCTCTGTTCTGCATTGTTCCCCACGGTTCCCCACATTTCCGAGCTGTTCCCTCTGCACCCTTTGGTTCCCCTCTGTTCTGCAATGTTCCCCAAGGTTCCCCACTTTTTCCAACTTTTACCCCCTGCTCCCTTTGGTTCCCCTCTTTCCTGCAGTGTTCCCCATGGTTCCCCACTTCCAATCCGTTCCTCCTATTCCTTTGGTTCAGCTCTGTTCTGCAGTGTTTCCCACGGTTCCCCACTTTTTCCAATCTGTTCCCCCTGCTCCCTTTCGTTCCACTCTGTTCTGGAGTGTTCCCCACGCTTCCCCACTTTTTCCAATCCATTTCCCCTGCTCCCTTTGGTTCCAATCTATTGTGCAGTGCTCCTCACGATTCCCCATTTTTTCCAATCCGTTCCCCTTGCTCCCTTTGGTTCCCCACTCTTCTGCATTTTTCCACAGGGTTCCCCACTTTTTACAATCTGTTCCCCCTGCTCCCTTTGTTTCCCCACTCTTCTGCATTTTTCCACACTGTTCTCCACTTTTTCAAATCTGTTTCCCCTGCTTCCTTTGGTTTCCCACTGTTCTGCAGTTTTCCCCAATTCTCCACTTTTTTCTAATCTGTCCCCCCTTCTCCTTTGGCTCCCCTCTGTTCTGCTGTTTTCCCCACGGTTCTCCACATTTTTTCCAATCTGTTCCACCTGCTCCCTTTGGTTCTCCTGTGTTCTGCAGTTTTCCCTACGCTTCCCCACTTTTTCCAATCCGTTCCCCCTGCTCCCTTTGGTTCCTCTCTATATGCAGTGTTCCCCACGATTCTCCACTTTTTTTCCATTCTGTACCCCCTGCTCCCTCTGGTTCCCCTCTGCCCTGCAGTGTTCCCCATGGTTCACCACTTTTTCCATTCCGTTCCCCCTACTTCCTTTGGTTCACCTCTGTTCTGCAGTGTTCCCCACGGTTCTCCATTTTTTCCAGTCTGTTCCCCCTGCACCCTTTGGTTGCCCTCTGTTCTGGAGTGTTCACCACTCTTCCCACTTTGTCCAATCCATTTCCCCTGCTCCCTTTGGTTCCACTCTATTGTGCAGTGCTCCCCACGATTCCCCACTTTTTCCAACCTGTACACCATGCTCCCTTTGGTTCGCCTCTGTCCTGCAGTGTTCCCCACGGTTATTCACTTTTTCCAACCCGTTCCCCCGGCTACCTTTGGTTTCCCTCTGTTCTGCATTGTTCCCCACGGTTCCCCACATTTCTGAGCAGTTCCCCCTGCTCCCTTTGGTTCCGCTCTGTTCTGCATTGTTCCCCACGGTTCTCCACATTTTTTCTAATCTGTTCCTATGCTCCCTTTGGTTCATCTCTGTTCTGCAGTTTCCCCATGGTTCTCCACACTTTTTCCAATCTGTTCCCCCTGCTCCCTTTGGTTCCCCTCTGTTCTGCAGTGTTTCCCACGATTCCACACCTTTTCCAACCTGTACCGCCTGCTCCCTTTGGTACCCCTCTGTCCTGCAGTGTTCCCCACGGTTCCCCACTCTTTACAATCCGTTCCAGCTGCTCCCTTTCGTTCCCCTCTGTCCTGCATTTTTCATCACGGTTCCCCACTTTTTCAGATCCGTTCCCCCTGCTCCCTTTCGTTCCCCTCTGTCCTGCATTTTTCCCCACGGTTCCCCACTTCACCAATCCATTCCCCCTGCTCCCTTTGGTTCCCCTCTGTTCTGCATTTTTCCACACGGTTCCCCACTTCTTACAATCCGTTTCCCCTGCTCCCTTTGTTTACCCACTGTTCTGCATTTTTCCACTCTGTTCCCCACTTTTTTCAATACGTTCCCCCTGCTCCCTTTGGTTCCCCACTGTTCTGCAGTGTTCCCCATGGTTCCCCACTTTATCCAATCCGTTTCCCCTGCTCCCTTTTGTTCCCCTCTGTTCTGCAGTTTTCCCCACATTACCCCACTTTTTGCAATCCGCTCCCCCTACCTCCTTTGATTCCTCTCTGTTCTGCAGGGTTCCCCACGCTTCCCACTTTTTCCAATCCATATCCCCTGCTCCCTTTGGTTCCACTCTATTGTGCAGTGTTCCCCATGGGCCCAATTTTAACAATCCGTTCCTCCTGCTCCCTTTGGTTCCCCTCTGTACTGCAGTTTCCCCACGGCTCTCCACATTTTTTCCAATCTGTTCCCCCTGCTCCCTTTGGTTCCCCTTTGTTCTGCCGTGTTCCACACGATTCTCCACATTTTTTACATTCTGTACCCCCTGCTCTCTCTGGTTCCCCTCTGCCCTGCAGTGTTCCCCATGGTTCCCCACTTTTTCCATTCCGTTCCCCCTACTTCCTTTGGTTCACCTCTGTTCTGCAGTGTTCCCCACGGTTCCCCACTTTTTCCAATCTGTTCCCCCTGCTCCCTTTCGTTCCTCTCTGTTTTGGAGTGTTCCCCACGCTTCCCCACTTTTTCCAATCCATTTCCCCTGCTCGCTTTGGCTCCCCTCTGTCCTGCAGTGTTCCCCACTATTTCCCACATTTTCCAACCTGTACCCCCTGCTCACTTTGGTTCCCTTCTGTTCTTCAGTTTCCCCACGGTTCTCCACATTTTTTCCAATCTGTTCCCCCTGCTCCGTTTGGTTCCCCTCTGTCCTGCAGTGTTCCCCACGATTCCCCACTTTTTCCAATCCATTCCCCCTTCTCCCTTTGGTTCGCCTCTGTTCTGCAGTGTTCCCCACGGTTCCCCACTTTTTCCAATCTGTTCCCCCTGCTCCCTTTCGTTCCTCTCTGTTTTGGAGTGTTCCCCACGCTTCCCCACTTTTTCCAATCCATTTCCCCTGCTCCCTTTGGCTCCCCTCTGTCCTGCAGTGTTCCCCACTATTTCCCACTTTTTCCAACCTGTACCCCCTGCTCACTTTGGTTCCCTTCTGTTCTTCAGTTTCCCCACGGTTCTCCACATTTTTTCCAATCTGTTCCCCCTGCTCCCTTTGGTTCCCCTCTGTCCTGCAGTGTTCCCCACGATTCCCCACTTTTTCCAATCCTTTTCCCCTTCTCCCTTTGGTTCGCCTCTGTTCTGCAGTGTTTTCCACAGTTCTCCACCTTTTCCAATCCGTTCCCCCTGCTCCCTTTGGTTCCGCACTCTTCTGCATTTTTCCACACGGTTCCCTACTTCTTCCAATCCATTTCCCCTGCTCCCTTTGGTTCCCCTCTGTTCTGCATTGTTCCCCACGGTTTCCCACATTTTCGAACTGTTCCCCCGCACCCTTTGGTTCTGATCAGTTCTGCAATGTTGCCCACGTTTCACCACATTTTTTCTAATCTTTTCCCATGCTCCCTTTGGTTCACCTCTGTTCTGCAGTGTTCCCCACAGTTCTCCACCTTTTCCAACACATTCACCCGGCTCTCTTTGGTTTCCCACTGTTTTGCAGTGCTCCCCACGGTTTCCCAATTTTTCCAATCTGTTCCCCCTACTTCCCTTGGGTCACCTCTGTTCTGCAGTGTTCCCTACTGTTCCCCAATTTTTCCAATCCTTTCCCCCTGCTCCCTTTGGTTCCCCACTGATCTGCAGAACTCCCCACGATTCCCCACTTTTTCCAATCTGTTCCCCCTGCTCCCTTTGGTTCCCCACTGTTCTGCATTGTTCCACACGGTTTCCCACTTTTCCGAGCTGTTCCCCCTGCCTCCTTTGGTTCCGCAGTGTTCCCCACGGTTCTCCACATTTTTTCCAATCTGTTCCCCCTGTTCCCTTTGGTTCCCCTCTGTTCTGCAGAGTTCCCCACGCATCCCCACTTTTTCCAACTTTTACCCCCTGCTCCCTTTGGTTCCCCTCTGTCCTGCAGTGTTCCCCATGGGAACAATTTTTTAAATCCGTTCCTCCTGCTCCCTTTGGTTCCCCTCTGTCCTGCAGTTTCCCCACGGTTCTCCACATTTTTTCCAATCTGTTCCCCCTGCTCCCTTTGGTTCCCCTCTGTTCTGCAGTGTTCCCCACGATTCTCCACATTTTTTACATTCTGTACCCACTGCTCCCTTTGGTTCCCCTCTGTTCTTCAGTGTTCCCCACAGTTCCCCCTTTTTCCAATCCGCTCCCCATGCTCCCTTTGATTCCCCTCTGTTCTGCAGTGTTCCCCATGGTTCCCCACTTTTTCGAATTCGTTCCTCCTACTTCCTTTAGTTCACCTCTGTTCTGCAGTGTTCCCCACAGTTCTCCACCTTTTCCAATCCGTTCCCCCTGCTCACTTTGGTTCCCCACTCTTCTGCATTTTTCCACACGGTTCCCCACCTTTCCATTCCGTTTCCCCTACTCCCTTTGTTTACCCACTGTTCTGCATTTTTCCACTTCGTTCCCAACTTTTTTCAATCCGTTCCCCCTGCTCCCCTTGTTTCCCCACTGTGCTGCAGTGTTCCCCACGGTTCTCCACTTTTTCCAATCCGTTTCCCCTGCTCCATTTGGTTCCCCTCTGTCCTGCAGTGTTCTCCACGGATCCCCTCTTTTTCCAATCCGTTACCCCTGCTCCCTTTGGTTCCCCTCTATTCTGCAATGATCCCCACGGTTCCCCTCGTTTTCCAACCCATTCCCCTGGCACCCTTTGGTTCCCCGCTGTTCTGCATTGTTCCCCACGTTTCCCCACATTACCGAGCTGTTCCACCTGCTCCCTTTGTTTCCGCTCTGTTCTGCATTGTTCCGCACGATTTTCCACATTTTTTCTAATCTGTTCCCATGCTCTCTTTGGTTCACCTCTGTTCTGCAGTTTCCCCATGGTTCTCCAGATTTTTTCCAATCTGTTCCCCCTGCTCCCTTTGGTTTCCCTCTGTCCTGCAGTTTCCCCACGGCTCTCCACATTTTTTCCAATCTGTTCCCCCTGCTCCCTTTGGCTCCCCTCTGTCCTGCAGTGTTCCCCACTATTTCCCACTTTTTACAACCTGTACCCCCTGCTCACTTTGGTTCCCTTCTGTTCTTCAGTTTCCCCACGGTTCTCCACATTTTTTCCAATCTGTTCCCCCTGCTCCCTTTGGTTCCCCTCTGTCCTGCAGTATTCCCCACGGTTCCCCACTTTTTCCAATCCGTTCCACCTGCTCCCTTCCGTTCCCCTCTGTCCTGCATTTTTCCCCACGGTTCCCCACTTTTTAAAATCCGTTCCCCCTGCTCCCTTTCGTTCCCCTCTGTCCTGCATTTTTCCCCACGGTTCAGCACTTTACCAATCAATTCCCCCTGCTCCCCTTGGTTCCCCTCTGTTCTGCATTGTTCCACACGGTTCCCCACTTTTTCCAATCCGTTCCCACTGCTCCCATTGGTTCCCCTCTGTTCTGCAGTGTTCCCCACAGTTCTCCACCATGTTCAATCCGTTTCCCTTGCTCCCTTTGGTTCCCCTCTCTTCTGCATTGTTCCCCACGGTTCCACACATTTCTGAGCTGTTCCCCCTGCACCCTTTGGTTCCCCTCTGTTCTGCAATGTTCCCCAAGGTTCCCCACTTTTTCCAACTTTTACCCCCTGCTCCCTTTGGTTCCCCTCTTTCCTGCAGTGTTCCCCATGGTTCCCCACTTTTTCCATTCCGTTCCCCCTACTTCCTTTGGTTCACCTCTGTTCTGCAGTGTTACCCATGGTTCTCCACTTTTTCCAGTCTGTTCCCCCTGCACCCTTTGGTTGCCCTCTGTTCTGGAGTGTTCACCACGCTTCCCACTTTTTCCAATCCATTTCCCCTGCTCCCTTTGGTTCCACTCTATTGTGAAGTGCTCCCCACGATTCCCCACTTTTTCCAACCTGTACACCATGCTCCCTTTGATTCCCCTCTGTCCTGCAGTGTTCCCCACGGTTATTCACTTTTTCCAACCCGTTCCCCCGGCTCCCTTTGGTTCCCCTCTGTTCTGCATTGTTCCCCACGGTTCCCCACATTTCTGAGCAGTTCCCCCTGCCCCCTTTGGTTCCGCTCTGTTCTGCATTGTCCCCACGGTTCTCCACATTTTTTCTAATCTGTTCCTATGCTCCCTTTGGTTCATCTCTGTTCTGCAGTTTCCCCATGGTTCTCCACATTTTTTCCAATCTGTTCCCCCTGCTCCCTTTGGTTCCCCTCTGTTCTGCAGTGTTTCCCACGATTCCACACCTTTTCCAACCTGTACCGCCTGCTCCCTTTGGTTCCCCTCTGTCCTGCAGTGTTCCCCACGCTTCCCCACTTTTTCCAATCCATTTCCCCTGCTTCCTTTGGTTCCAATCTATTGTGCAGTGCTCCTCACGATTCCCCACTTTTTCCAATCTGTTCCGCGTGCTCCCTTGGTTCCCCTCTGTCCTGCAGTGTTCCCCACGATTCCCCACTTTTTCTAATCCGTTCCCCCTGCTCCCTTTGGTTCCCCACACTTTTGCATTTTTCCACAGGGTTCCCCACTTTTTACAATCTGTTCCCCCTGCTCCCTTTGTTTCCCCACTCTTCTGCATTTTTCCACACTGTTCTCCACTTTTTCAAATCTGTTTCCCCTGCTCCCTTTGGCTCCCCTCTGTCCTGCAGTGTTCCCCACTATTTCCCACTTTTTCCAACCTGTACCCCCTGCTCACTTTGGTAACCTTCTGTTCTTCAGTTTCCCACGGTTCTCCACATTTTTTCCAATCTGTTCCCCCTGCTCCCTTTGGTTCCCCTCTGTCCTGCAGTGTTCCCCACTATTCCCCACTTTTTCCAATCCATTCCCCCTTCTCCCTTTGGTTCGCCTCTGTTCTGCAGTGTTCCCCACGGTTCCCCACTTTTTCCAATCTGTTCCCCCTGCTCCCTTTCGTTCCTCTCTGTTTTGGAGTGTTCCCACGCTTCCCCACTTTTTCCAATCCATTTCCCCTGCTCCCTTTGGCTCCCCTCTGTCCTGCAGTGTTCCCCACTATTTCCCACTTTTTCCAACCTGTACCCCCTGCTCACTTTGGTTCCCTTCTGTTCTTCAGTTTCCCCACGGTTCTCCACATTTTTTCCAATCTGTTCCCCCTGCTCCCTTTGGTTCCCCTCTGTCCTGCAGTATTCCCCACGGTTCCCCACTTTTTCCAATCCGTTCCACCTGCTCCCTTCCGTTCCCCTCTGTCCTGCATTTTTCCCCACGGTTCCCCACTTTTTAAAATCCGTTCCCCCTGCTCCCTTTCGTTCCCCTCTGTCCTGCATTTTTCCCCACGGTTCAGCACTTTACCAATCAATTCCCCCTGCTCCCCTTGGTTCCCCTCTGTTCTGCATTGTTCCACACGGTTCCCCACTTTTTCCAATCCGTTCCCACTGCTCCCATTGGTTCCCCTCTGTTCTGCAGTGTTCCCCACAGTTCTCCACCATGTTCAATCCGTTTCCCTTGCTCCCTTTGGTTCCCCTCTGTTCTGCATTGTTCCCCACGGTTCCACACATTTCTGAGCTGTTCCCCCTGCACCCTTTGGTTCCCCTCTGTTCTGCAATGTTCCCCAAGGTTCCCCACTTTTTCCAACTTTTACCCCCTGCTCCCTTTGGTTCCCCTCTTTCCTGCAGTGTTCCCCATGGTTCCCCACTTTTTCCATTCCGTTCCCCCTACTTCCTTTGGTTCACCTCTGTTCTGCAGTGTTACCCATGGTTCTCCACTTTTTCCAGTCTGTTCCCCCTGCACCCTTTGGTTGCCCTCTGTTCTGGAGTGTTCACCACGCTTCCCACTTTTTCCAATCCATTTCCCCTGCTCCCTTTGGTTCCACTCTATTGTGAAGTGCTCCCCACGATTCCCCACTTTTTCCAACCTCTACACCATGCTCCCTTTGATTCCCCTCTGTCCTGCAGTGTTCCCCACGGTTATTCACTTTTTCCAACCCGTTCCCCCGGCTCCCTTTGGTTCCCCTCTGTTCTGCATTGTTCCCCACGGTTCCCCACATTTCTGAGCAGTTCCCCCTGCCCCCTTTGGTTCCGCTCTGTTCTGCATTGTCCCCACGGTTCTCCACATTTTTTCTAATCTGTTCCTATGCTCCCTTTGGTTCATCTCTGTTCTGCAGTTTCCCCATGGTTCTCCACATTTTTTCCAATCTGTTCCCCCTGCTCCCTTTGGTTCCCCTCTGTTCTGCAGTGTTTCCCACGATTCCACACCTTTTCCAACCTGTACCGCCTGCTCCCTTTGGTTCCCCTCTGTCCTGCAGTGTTCCCCACGCTTCCCCACTTTTTCCAATCCATTTCCCCTGCTTCCTTTGGTTCCAATCTATTGTGCAGTGCTCCTCACGATTCCCCACTTTTTCCAATCTGTTCCGCGTGCTCCCTTGGTTCCCCTCTGTCCTGCAGTGTTCCCCACGATTCCCCACTTTTTCTAATCCGTTCCCCCTGCTCCCTTTGGTTCCCCACACTTTTGCATTTTTCCACAGGGTTCCCCACTTTTTACAATCTGTTCCCCCTGCTCCCTTTGTTTCCCCACTCTTCTGCATTTTTCCACACTGTTCTCCACTTTTTCAAATCTGTTTCCCCTGCTCCCTTTGGCTCCCCTCTGTCCTGCAGTGTTCCCCACTATTTCCCACTTTTTCCAACCTGTACCCCCTGCTCACTTTGGTAACCTTCTGTTCTTCAGTTTCCCACGGTTCTCCACATTTTTTCCAATCTGTTCCCCCTGCTCCCTTTGGTTCCCCTCTGTCCTGCAGTGTTCCCCACTATTCCCCACTTTTTCCAATCCATTCCCCCTTCTCCCTTTGGTTCGCCTCTGTTCTGCAGTGTTCCCCACGGTTCCCCACTTTTTCCAATCTGTTCCCCCTGCTCCCTTTCGTTCCTCTCTGTTTTGGAGTGTTCCCACGCTTCCCCACTTTTTCCAATCCATTTCCCCTGCTCCCTTTGGCTCCCCTCTGTCCTGCAGTGTTCCCCACTATTTCCCACTTTTTCCAACCTGTACCCCCTGCTCACTTTGGTTCCCTTCTGTTCTTCAGTTTCCCCACGGTTCTCCACATTTTTTCCAATCTGTTCCCCCTGCTCCGTTTGGTTCCCCTCTGTCCTGCAGTGTTCCCCACGATTCCCCACTTTTTCCAATCCATTCCCCCTTCTCCCTTTGGTTCGCCTCTGTTCTGCAGTGTTCCCCACGGTTCCCCACTTTTTCCAATCTGTTCCCCCTGCTCCCTTTCGTTCCTCTCTGTTTTGGAGTGTTCCCCACGCTTCCCCACTTTTTCCAATCCATTTCCCCTGCTCCCTTTGGCTCCCCTCTGTCCTGCAGTGTTCCCCACTATTTCCCACTTTTTCCAACCTGTACCCCCTGCTCACTTTGGTTCCCTTCTGTTCTTCAGTTTCCCCACGGTTCTCCACATTTTTTCCAATCTGTTCCCCCTGCTCCCTTTGGTTCCCCTCTGTCCTGCAGTGTTCCCCACGATTCCCCACTTTTTCCAATCCTTTTCCCCTTCTCCCTTTGGTTCGCCTCTGTTCTGCAGTGTTTTCCACAGTTCTCCACCTTTTCCAATCCGTTCCCCCTGCTCCCTTTGGTTCCGCACTCTTCTGCATTTTTCCACACGGTTCCCTACTTCTTCCAATCCATTTCCCCTGCTCCCTTTGGTTCCCCTCTGTTCTGCATTGTTCCCCACGGTTTCCCACATTTTCGAGCTGTTCCCCCGCACCCTTTGGTTCTGATCAGTTCTGCAATGTTGCCCACGTTTCACCACATTTTTTCTAATCTTTTCCCATGCTCCCTTTGGTTCACCTCTGTTCTGCAGTGTTCCCCACAGTTCTCCACCTTTTCCAACACATTCACCCGGCTCTCTTTGGTTTCCCACTGTTTTGCAGTGCTCCCCACGGTTTCCCAATTTTTCCAATCTGTTCCCCCTACTTCCCTTGGGTCACCTCTGTTCTGCAGTGTTCCCTACTGTTCCCCAATTTTTCCAATCCTTTCCCCCTGCTCCCTTTGGTTCCCCACTGATCTGCAGAACTCCCCACGATTCCCCACTTTTTCCAATCTGTTCCCCCTGCTCCCTTTGGTTCCCCACTGTTCTGCATTGTTCCACACGGTTTCCCACTTTTCCGAGCTGTTCCCCCTGCCTCCTTTGGTTCCGCAGTGTTCCCCACGGTTCTCCACATTTTTTCCAATCTGTTCCCCCTGTTCCCTTTGGTTCCCCTCTGTTCTGCAGAGTTCCCCACGCATCCCCACTTTTTCCAACTTTTACCCCCTGCTCCCTTTGGTTCCCCTCTGTCCTGCAGTGTTCCCCATGGGAACAATTTTTTAAATCCGTTCCTCCTGCTCCCTTTGGTTCCCCTCTGTCCTGCAGTTTCCCCACGGTTCTCCACATTTTTTCCAATCTGTTCCCCCTGCTCCCTTTGGTTCCCCTCTGTTCTGCAGTGTTCCCCACGATTCTCCACATTTTTTACATTCTGTACCCACTGCTCCCTTTGGTTCCCCTCTGTTCTTCAGTGTTCCCCACAGTTCCCCCTTTTTCCAATCCGCTCCCCATGCTCCCTTTGATTCCCCTCTGTTCTGCAGTGTTCCCCATGGTTCCCCACTTTTTCGAATTCGTTCCTCCTACTTCCTTTAGTTCACCTCTGTTCTGCAGTGTTCCCCACAGTTCTCCACCTTTTCCAATCCGTTCCCCCTGCTCACTTTGGTTCCCCACTCTTCTGCATTTTTCCACACGGTTCCCCACCTTTCCATTCCGTTTCCCCTACTCCCTTTGTTTACCCACTGTTCTGCATTTTTCCACTTCGTTCCCAACTTTTTTCAATCCGTTCCCCCTGCTCCCCTTGTTTCCCCACTGTGCTGCAGTGTTCCCCACGGTTCTCCACTTTTTCCAATCCGTTTCCCCTGCTCCATTTGGTTCCCCTCTGTCCTGCAGTGTTCTCCACGGATCCCCTCTTTTTCCAATCCGTTACCCCTGCTCCCTTTGGTTCCCCTCTATTCTGCAATGATCCCCACGGTTCCCCTCGTTTTCCAACCCATTCCCCTGGCACCCTTTGGTTCCCCGCTGTTCTGCATTGTTCCCCACGTTTCCCCACATTACCGAGCTGTTCCACCTGCTCCCTTTGTTTCCGCTCTGTTCTGCATTGTTCCGCACGATTTTCCACATTTTTTCTAATCT
Organism: Narcine bancroftii; assembly: GCF_036971445.1. Taxonomy (NCBI): domain Eukaryota; kingdom Metazoa; phylum Chordata; class Chondrichthyes; order Torpediniformes; family Narcinidae; genus Narcine; species Narcine bancroftii. Next base: position 135,664 of record NW_027211892.1, read on the forward strand.
GTTCCCATGCTCTCTTTGGTTCACCTCTGTTCTGCAGTTTCCCCATGGTTCTCCAGATTTTTTCCAATCTGTTCCCCCTGCTCCCTTTGGTTTCCCTCTGTCCTGCAGTTTCCCCACGGCTCTCCACATTTTTTCCAATCTGTTCCCCCTGCTCCCTTTGGCTCCCCTCTGTCCTGCAGTGTTCCCCACTATTTCCCACTTTTTACAACCTGTACCCCCTGCTCACTTTGGTTCCCTTCTGTTCTTCAGTTTCCCCACGGTTCTCCACATTTTTTCCAATCTGTTCCCCCTGCTCCCTTTGGTTCCCCTCTGTCCTGCAGTATTCCCCACGGTTCCCCACTTTTTCCAATCCGTTCCACCTGCTCCCTTCCGTTCCCCTCTGTCCTGCATTTTTCCCCACGGTTCCCCACTTTTTAAAATCCGTTCCCCCTGCTCCCTTTCGTTCCCCTCTGTCCTGCATTTTTCCCCACGGTTCCGCACTTTACCAATCAATTCCCCCTGCTCCCCTTGGTTCCCCTCTGTTCTGCATTGTTCCACACGGTTCCCCACTTTTTCCAATCCGTTCCCACTGCTCCCATTGGTTCCCCTCTGTTCTGCAGTGTTCCCCACAGTTCTCCACCATGTTCAATCCGTTTCCCTTGCTCCCTTTGGTTCCCCTCTGTTCTGCATTGTTCCCCACGGTTCCACACATTTCTGAGCTGTTCCCCCTGCACCCTTTGGTTGCCCTCTGTTCTGCAATGTTCCCCAAGGTTCCCCACTTTTTCCAACTTTTACCCCCTGCTCCCTTTGGTTCCCCTCTTTCCTGCAGTGTTCCCCATGGTTCCCCACTTTTTCCATTCCGTTCCCCCTCCTTCCTTTGGTTCACCTCTGTTCTGCAGTGTTACCCATGGTTCTCCACTTTTTCCAGTCTGTTCCCCCTGCACCCTTTGGTTGCCCTCTGTTCTGGAGTGTTCACCACGCTTCCCACTTTTTCCAATCCATTTCCCCTGCTCCCTTTGGTTCCACTCTATTGTGAAGTGCTCCCCACGATTCCCCACTTTTTCCAACCTGTACACCATGCTCCCTTTGATTCCCCTCTGTCCTGCAGTGTTCCCCACGGTTATTCACTTTTTCCAACCCGTTCCCCCGGCTCCCTTTGGTTCCCCTCTGTTCTGCATTGTTCCCCACGGTTCCCCACATTTCTGAGCAGTTCCCCCTGCCCCCTTTGGTTCCGCTCTGTTCTGCATTGTCCCCACGGTTCTCCACATTTTTTCTAATCTGTTCCTATGCTCCCTTTGGTTCATCTCTGTTCTGCAGTTTCCCCATGGTTCTCCACATTTTTTCCAATCTGTTCCCCCTGCTCCCTTTGGTTCCCCTCTGTTCTGCAGTGTTTCCCACGATTCCACACCTTTTCCAACCTGTACCGCCTGCTCCCTTTGGTTCCCCTCTGTCCTGCAGTGTTCCCCACGCTTCCCCACTTTTTCCAATCCATTTCCCCTGCTTCCTTTGGTTCCAATCTATTGTGCAGTGCTCCTCACGATTCCCCACTTTTTCCAATCTGTTCCGCGTGCTCCCTTTGGTTCCCCTCTGTCCTGCAGTGTTCCCCACGATACCCCACTTTTTCTAATCCGTTCCCCCTGCTCCCTTTGGTTCCCCACACTTTTGCATTTTTCCACAGGGTTCCCCACTTTTTACAATCTGTTCCCCCTGCTCCCTTTGTTTCCCCACTCTTCTGCATTTTTCCACACTGTTCTCCACTTTTTCAAATCTGTTTCCCCTGCTCCCTTTGGCTCCCCTCTGTCCTGCAGTGTTCCCCACTATTTCCCACTTTTTCCAACCTGTACCCCCTGCTCACTTTGGTAACCTTCTGTTCTTCAGTTTCCCACGGTTCTCCACATTTTTTCCAATCTGTTCCCCCTGCTCCCTTTGGTTCCCCTCTGTCCTGCAGTGTTCCCCACTATTCCCCACTTTTTCCAATCCATTCCCCCTTCTCCCTTTGGTTCGCCTCTGTTCTGCAGTGTTCCCCACGGTTCCCCACTTTTTCCAATCTGTTCCCCCTGCTCCCTTTCGTTCCTCTCTGTTTTGGAGTGTTCCCACGCTTCCCCACTTTTTCCAATCCATTTCCCCTGCTCCCTTTGGCTCCCCTCTGTCCTGCAGTGTTCCCCACTATTTCCCACTTTTTCCAACCTGTACCCCCTGCTCACTTTGGTTCCCTTCTGTTCTTCAGTTTCCCCACGGTTCTCCACTTTTTTTCCAATCTGTTCCCCCTGCTCCCTTTGGTTCCACTCTATTGTGCAGTGCTCCCCACGATTCCCCACTTTTTCCAACCTGTACACCATGCTCCCTTTGATTCCCCTCTGTCCTGCAGTGTTCCCCACGGTTATTCACTTTTTCCAACCCGTTCCCCCGGCTCCCTTTGGTTCCCCTCTGTTCTGCATTGTTCCCCACGGTTCCCCACATTTCTGAGCAGTTCCCCCTGCCCCCTTTGGTTCTGCTCTGTTCTGCATTGTCCCCACGGTTCTCCACATTTTTTCTAATCTGTTCCTATGCTCCCTTTGGTTCATCTCTGTTCTGCAGTTTCCCCATGGTTCTCCACATTTTTTCCAATCTGTTCCCCCTGCTCCCTTTGGTTCCCCTCTGTTCTGCAGTGTTTCCCACGATTCCACACCTTTTCCAACCTGTACCGCCTGCTCCCTTTGGTTCCCCTCTGTCCTGCAGTGTTCCCCACGCTTCCCCACTTTTTCCAATCCATTTCCCCTGCTTCCTTTGGTTCCAATCTATTGTGCAGTGCTCCTCACGATTCCCCACTTTTTCCAATCTGTTCCGCGTGCTCCCTTTGGTTCCCCTCTGTCCTGCAGTGTTCCCCACGATTCCCCACTTTTTCTAATCCGTTCCCCCTGCTCCCTTTGGTTCCCCACACTTTTGCATTTTTCCACAGGGTTCCCCACTTTTTACAATCTGTTCCCCCTGCTCCCTTTGTTTCCCCACTCTTCTGCATTTTTCCACACTGTTCTCCACTTTTTCAAATCTGTTTCCCCTGCTCCCTTTGGCTCCCCTCTGTCCTGCAGTGTTCCCCACTATTTCCCACTTTTTCCAACCTGTACCCCCTGCTCACTTTGGTAACCTTCTGTTCTTCAGTTTCCCACGGTTCTCCACATTTTTTCCAATCTGTTCCCCCTGCTCCCTTTGGTTCCCCTCTGTTCTGCATTGTTCCCCACGGTTTCCCACATTTTCGAGCTGTTCCCCCGCACCCTTTGGTTCTGATCAGTTCTGCAATGTTGCCCACGTTTCACCACATTTTTTCTAATCTTTTCCCATGCTCCCTTTGGTTCACCTCTGTTCTGCAGTGTTCCACACAGTTTTCCACCTTTTCCAACACATTCACCCGGCTCTCTTTGGTTTCCCACTGTTTTGCATTTTTCCCCACGGTTCCCCACTTTTTCCAATCCATTCCCCCTGCTCCCTTTGGTTCCCCTCTGTTCTGCATTGTTCCACACGGTTCCCTACTTTTTCAAATCCGTTCCCACTGCTCCCATTGGTTTCCCTCTGTTGTGCAGTGTTCCCCACAGTTCTCTACCATTTTCAATCCGTTTCCCTTGCTCCCTTTGGTTCCCCTCTGTTCTGCATTGTTCCCCACGGTTCCCCACATTTCCGAGCTGTTCCCTCTGCACCCTTTGGTTCCCCTCTGTTCTGCAATGTTCCCCAAGGTTCCCCACATTTTCCAACTTTTACCCCCTGCTCCCTTTGGTTCCCCTCTTTCCTGCAGTGTTCCCCATGGTTCCCCACTTCCAATCCGTTCCTCCTATTCCTTTGGTTCAGCTCTGTTCTGCAGTGTTTCCCACGGTTCCCCACTTTTTCCAATCTGTTCCCCCTGCTCCCTTTCGTTCCACTCTGTTCTGGAGTGTTCCCCACGCTTCCCCACTTTTTCCAATCCATTTCCCCTGCTCCCTTTGGTTCCAATCTATTGTGCAGTGCTCCTCACGATTCCCCATTTTTTCCAATCTGTACCCCGTGCTCCCTTTGGTTCTCCTCTGTCCTGCAGTGTTCCCCACGATTCCCCACTTTTTCCAATCCGTTCCCCTTGCTCCCTTTGGTTCCCCACTCTTCTGCATTTTTCCACAGGGTTCCCCACTTTTTACAATCTGTTCCCCCTGCTCCCTTTGTTTCCCCACTCTTCTGCATTTTTCCACACTGTTCTCCTCTTTTTCAAATCTGTTTCCCCTGCTTCCTTTGGTTCCCCACTGTTCTGCAGTTTTCCCCAATTCTCCACTTTTTTTCCAATCTGTTCCACCTGCTCCCTTTGGTTCTCCTGTGTTCTGCAGTTTTCCCTACGCATCCCCACCTTTTCCAATCCGTTCCCCCTGCTCCCTTTGGTTCCTCTCTATATGCAGTGTTCCCCACGATTCTCCACTTTTTTTCCATTCTGTACCCCCTGCTCCCTCTGGTTCCCCTCTGCCCTGCAGTGTTCCCCATGGTTCCCCACTTTTTCCATTCCGTTCCCCCTACTTCCTTTGGTTCACCTCTGTTCTGCAGTGTTCCCCACGGTTCTCCACTTTTTCCAGTCTGTTCCCCCTGCACCCTTTGGTTGCCCTCTGTTCTGGAGTGTTCCCCACGCTTCCCACTTTTTCCAATCCATTTCCCCTGCTCCCTTTGGTTCCACTCTATTGTGCAGTGCTCCCCACGATTCCCCACTTTTTCCAACCTGTACACCATGCTCCCTTTGGTTCCCCTCTGTCCTGCAGTGTTCCCCACGGTTATTCACTTTTTCCAACCCGTTCCCCCGGCTCCCTTTGGTTCCCCTCTGTTCTGCATTGTTCCCCACGGTTCCCCACATTTCTGAGCAGTTCCCCCTGCTCCCTTTGGTTCCGCTCTGTTCTGCATTGTTCCCCACGCATCTCCACATTTTTTCTAATCTGTTCCTATGCTCCCTTTGGTTCATCTCTGTTCTGCAGTTTCCCCATGGTTCTCCACATTTTTTCCAATCTGTTCCCCCTGCTCCCTTTGGTTCCCCTCTGTTCTGCAGTGTTTCCCACGATTCCACACCTTTTCCAACCTTTACCGCCTGCTCCCTTTGGTTCCCCTCTGTCCTGCATTGTTCCCCACGGTTCCCCACTTTTTACAATCCGTTCCCCCTGCTCCCTTTCGTTCCCCTCTGTCCTACATTTTTCATCACGGTTCCCCACTTTTTAAGATCCGTTCCCCCTGCTCCCTTTCGTTCCCCTCTGTCCTGCATTTTTCCCCACGGTTCCCCACTTCACCAATCCATTCCCCCTGCTCCCTTTGGTTCCCCTCTGTTCTGCATTTTTCCACACGGTTCCCCGCTTCTTACAATCCGTTTCCCCTGCTCCCTTTGTTTACCCACTGTTCTGCATTTTTCCACTCTGTTCCCCACTTTTTTCAATCCGTCCCCCCTGCTCCCTTTGGTTCCCCACTGTTTTGCAGTGTTCCCCATGGTTCCCCACTTTTTCCAATCCGTTTCCCCTGCTCCCTTTTGTTCCCCTCTGTTCTGCAGTGTTCCCCACAGTTCCCCACTTTTTCCAATCCGTTCCCCCTGCTCCCTTTTGTTCCACTCTGTTCTGCAGTTTTCCCCACAGTACCCCACTTTTTGCAATCCACTCGACCTGCCTCCTTTGATTCCTCTCTGTTCTGCAGTGTTCCCCACGCTTCCGACTTTTTCCAATCCATATCCCCTGCTCCCTTTGGTTCCACTCTATTGTGCAGTGTTCCCCATGGGCCCAATTTTAACAATCCGTTCCTCCTGCTCCCTTTGGTTCCCCTCTGTCCTGCAGTTTCCCCACGGTTCTCCACATTTTTTCCAATCTGTTCCCCCTGCTCCCTTTGGTTCCCCTTTGTTCTGCCGTGTTCCACACGATTCTCCACATTTTTTACATTCTGTACCCCCTGCTCCCCATGGTTCCCCACTTTTTCCATTCCGTTCCCCCTACTTCCTTTGGTTCACCTCTGTTCTGCAGTGTTCCCCACGGTTCCCCACTTTTTCCAATCTGTTCCCCCTGCTCCCTTTCGTTCCTCTCTGTTTTAGAGTGTTCCCCACGCTTCCCCACTTTTTCCAATCCATTTCCCCTGCTCCCTTTGGCTCCCCTCTGTCCTGCAGTGTTTCCCACTATTCCCCACTTTTTCCAATCTGTTCCCCCTTCTCCCTTTGGTTCCCCTCTGTCCTGCAATGTTCCCCACGATTCCCCACTTTTTCCAATCCGTTCCCCCTGCTCCCTTTAGTTCGCTTCTGTTCTGCAGTGTTCCCCACGGTTCTCCACCTTTTCCAACACATTCCCCCGGCTCTCTTTGGTTTCCCACTGTTTTGCAGTGTTCCCCACGGTTTCCCAATTTTTCCAATCTGTTCCCACGACTTCCCTTGGGTCACCTCTGTTCTGCAGTGTTCCCCACTGTTCCCCAATTTTTCCAATCCTTTCCCCCTGCTCCCTTTGGTTCCCCAGTGATCTGCAGAACTTCCCACGATTCCCCACTTTTTCCAATCTGTTCCCCCTGCTCCCTTTGGTTCCCCACTGTTCTGCATTGTTCCACACGGTTTCCCACATTTTCCAATCTGTTCCCCCTGCTCCCTTTGTTTCCTCACTCTTCTGCATTTTTCCACACTGTTCACCACTTTTTCAAATCTGTTTCCCCTGCTCCCTTTGGTTCCCCACTGTTCTGAAGTTTTCCCCAATTCTCCACATTTTTCTAATCTGTCCCCCCTGCTCCTTTGGCTCCCCTCTGTTCTGCTGTTTTCCCCACGGTTCCCCACATTTTTTCCAATCTCTTCCACCTGCTCCCTTTGGTTCTCCTGTGTTCTGCAGTTTTCCCTACGCTTCCCCACTTTTTCCAATCCGTTCCCCCTGCTCTCTTTGGTTCCTCTCTATATGCAGTGTTCCCCACGATTCTCCACTTTTTTTCCATTCTGTACCCCCTGCTCCCTCTGGTTCCCCTCTGCCCTGCAGTGTTCCCCATGGTTCCCCACTTTTTCCATTCCGTTCCCCCTACTTCCTTTGGTTCACCTTTGTTCTGCAGTGTTCCCCATGGTTCTCCACTTTTTCCAGTCTGTTCCCCCTCCACCCTTTGTTTGCCCTCTGTTCTGGAGTGTTCACCACGCTTCCCACTTTTTCCAATCCATTTCCCCTGCTCCCTTTGGTTCCACTCTATTGTGCAGTGCTCCCCACGATTCCCCACTTTTTCCAACCTGTACACCATGCTCCCTTTGGTTCCCCTCTGTCCTGCAGTGTTCCCCACGGTTATTCACTTTTTCCAACCCGTTCCCCCGGCTCCCTTTGGTCCCCCTCTGTTCTGCATTGTTCCCCACGGTTCCCCACATTTCTGAGCAGTTCCCCCTGCTCCCTTTGGTTCCGCTCTGTTCTGCATTGTTCCCCACGGTTCTCCACATTTTTTCTAATCTGTTCCTATGCTCCCTTTGGTTCATCTCTGTTCTGCAGTTTCCCCATGGTTCTCCACATTTTTTCCAATCTGTTCCCCCTGCTCCCTTTGGTTCCCCTCTGTTCTGCAGTGTTTCCCACGATTCCACACCTTTTCCAACCTGTACCGCCTGCTCCCTTTGGTTCCCCTCTGTCCTGCAGTGTTCCCCACGCTTCCCCACTTTTTGCAATCCATTTCCCCTGCTCCCTTTGGTTCCAATCTATTGTGCAGTGCTCCTCACGATTCCCCACTTTTTCCAATCTGTTCCGCGTGCTCCCTTTGGTTCCCCTCTATCCTGCAGTGTTCCCCACGATTCCCCACTTTTTCCAATCCGTTCCCCCTGCTCCCTTTCGTTCCCCTCTGTCCTGCATTTTTCCCCACGGTTCCCCACTTTTTTAAATCCGTTCCCCCTGCTCCCTTTGTTTCCCCACTCTTCTGCATTTTTCCACACTGTTCTCCACTTTTTCAAATCTGTTTCCCCTGCTTCCTTTGGTTCCCCACTGTTCTGCAGTTTTCCCCAATTCTCCACTTTTTTCTAATCTGTCCCCCCTTCTCCTTTGGCTCCCCTCTGTTCTGCTGTTTTCCCCACGGTTCTCCACATTTTTTCCAATCTGTTCCACCTGCTCCCTTTGGTTCTCCTGTGTTCTGCAGTTTTCCTACGCATCCCCACTTTTTCCAATCCGTTCCCCCTGCTCCCTTTGGTTCCTCTCTATATGCAGTGTTCCCCACGATTCTCCACTTTTTTTCCATTCTGTACCCCCTGCTCCCTCTGGTTCTCCTCTGCCCTGCAGTGTTCCCCATGGTTCCCCACTTTTTCCATTCCGTTCCCCCTACTTCCTTTGGTTCACCTCTGTTCTGCAGTGTTCCCCACGGTTCTCCACTTTTTCCAGTCTGTTCCCCCTGCACCCTTTGGTTGCTCTCTCTTCTGGAGTGTTCCCCACGCTTCCCACTTTTTCCAATCCATTTCCCCTGCTCCCTTTGGTTCCACTCTATTGTGCAGTGCTCCCCACGATTCCCCACTTTTTCCAACCTGTACACCATGCTCCCTTTGGTTCCCCTCTGTCCTGCAGTGTTCCCCACGGTTATTCACTTTTTCCAACCCGTTCCCCCGGCTCCCTTTGGTTCCCCTCTGTTCTGCATTGTTCCCCACGGTTCCCCACATTTCTGAGCAGTTCCCCCTGTTCCCTTTGGTTCCGCTCTGTTCTGCTTTGTTCCCCACGGTTCTCCACATTTTTTCTAATCTGTTCCTATGCTCCCTTTGGTTCATCTCTGTTCTGCAGTTTCCCCATGGTTCTCCACATTTTTTCCAATCTGTTCCCCCTGCTCCCTTTGGTTCCCCTCTGTTCTGCAGTGTTTCCCACGATTCCACACCTTTTCCAACCTTTACCGCCTGCTCCCTTTGGTTCCACTCTGTCCTGCAGTGTTCCCCACGGTTCCCCACTTTTTACAATCCGTTCCAGCTAATCCCTTTCGTTCCCCTCTGTCCTACATTTTTCATCACGGTTCCCCACTTTTTAAGATCCGTTCCCCCTGCTCCCTTTCGTTCCCCTCTGTCCTGCATTTTTCCCCACGGTTCCCCACTTCACCAATCCATTCCCCCTGCTCCCTTTGGTTCCCCTCTGTTCTGCATTTTTCCACACGGTTCCCCACTTCTTACAATCCGTTTCCCCTGCTCCCTTTGTTTACCCACTGTTCTGCATTTTTCCACTCTGTTCCCCACTTTTTTCAATCCGTCCCCCCTGCTCCCTTTGGTTCCCCACTGTTTTGCAGTGTTCCCCATGGTTCCCCACTTTTTCCAATCCGTTTCCCCTGCTCCCTTTTGTTCCCCTCTGTTCTGCAGTGTTCCCCACAGTTCCCCACTTTTTCCAATCCGTTCCCCCTGCTCCCTTTTGTTCCACTCTGTTCTGCAGTGTTCCCCACAGTTCCCCACTTTTTCCAATCCGTTCCCCCTGCTCCCTTTTGTTCCACTCTGTTCTGCAGTTTTCCCCACAGTACCCCACTTTTTGCAATCCGCTCGACCTGCCTCCTTTGATTCCTCTCTGTTCTGCAGTGTTCCCCACGCTTCCGACTATTTCCAATCCATATCCCCTGCTCCCTTTGGTTCCACTCTATTGTGCAGTGTTCCCCATGGGCCCAATTTTAACAATCCGTTCCTCCTGCTCCCTTTGGTTCCCCTCTGTCCTGCAGTTTCCCCACGGTTCTCCACATTTTTTCCAATCTGTTCCCCCTGCTCCCTTTGGTTCCCCTTTGTTCTGCCGTGTTCCACACGATTCTCCACATTTTTTACATTCTGTACCCCCTGCTCCCTCTGGTTCCCCTCTGCCCTGCAGTGTTCCCCATGGTTCCCCACTTTTTCCATTCCGTTCCCCCTACTTCCTTTGGTTCACCTCTGTTCTGCAGTGTTCCCCACGGTTCCACACTTTTTCCAATCTGTTCCCCCTGCTCCCTTTCATTCCTCTCTGTTTTGGAGTGTTCCCCACGCTTCCCCACTTTTTCCAATCCATTTCCCCTGCTCCCTTTGGCTCCCCTCTGTCCTGCAGTATTCCCCACTATTCCCCACTTTTTCCAATCTGTTCCCCCTTCTCCCTTTGGTTCCCCTCTGTCCTGCAGTGTTCCCCACGATTCCCCACTTTTTCCAATCCGTTCCCCCTGCTCCCTTTAGTTCGCCTCAGTTCTGCAGTTTTCCCCACAGTTCTCCACCTTTTCCAACACATTCCCCCGGCTCTCTTTGGTTTCCCACTGTTTTGCAGTGTTCCCCACGGTTTCCCAATTTTTCCAATCTGTTCCCACGACTTCCCTTGGGTCACCTCTGTTCTGCAGTGTTCCCCACTGTTCCCCAATTTTTCCAATCCTTTCCCCCTGCTCCCTTTGGTTCCCCAGTGATCCGCAGAACTTCCCACGATTCCCCACTTTTTCCAATCTGTTCCCCCTGCTCCCTTTCGTTCCCCACTGTTCTGCAGTGTTCGCCAACGGTTCCCCACTTTTTCCAACCTGTATTTCCTGTTCCCTTTGGTTCCCCTCTGTCCTGCAGTGTTCCCCACGGTTCCACACTTTTTCCAATCTGTTCGCCGTGCTCTCTTTGGTTCCCCTCTGTTCTACAGTGTTCACCACAGTTCCCCACTTATTCCAATCTGTTCCCCCTGCTCCCTTTGGTTCCCCTCCGTCCTGCACTGTCCTCCATGGTTTCCCAATTTTTCCAATCTCTTCCCCGTGCTCCTTTAGTTCCCCTCTGTTGTGCAATGTTCCGAACGGTTCCCCACTTTTTCCAATCCGTTCCCCCTGCTTCCTTTGATTCCCCTCTGTTCTGCAGTGTTCCACACTGTTCCCCACTTTTTCCAATCCGTTCACCCTGCACCCGTTGTTTCTCCACTCTTCTGCATTTTTCCACACCGTTCCCTACTTTTTCCAATCCGTTACCCCTGCTCCCTTTGGTTCCCCTCTGTTCTGCAGTGTTCTCCATGGTTCCCAACTTTTTCCAATCTGTTCCTCCTGCTCCCTTTGGTTCCCCACTGTTCTGCATTTTTCCACACTGTTCCCCACTTTTTCCAATCTGATCCCCCTGCTCCCTTTGATTCCCCACTGTTCTGCAGTGTTCCCCACTTCTCAACTTTTTTCCGATATGTTCGCCCTGCTCCCTTTCGTTCCCCTCTGTTCTGCAGTGTTTCCCACGGTTCCCCACTTTTTCCAATCCGTTCCCACTGCTCCCTTTGGTTCCCCATTGTTTTGCAGTGTTCGCCACGGTTCCCCTTTCCTAATTGTTCCCCACTATTCCCCTCTGTTCCCCATTGTTCTGCAGTGTTCCTCATGGTTCCACACTGTACCCCATTTGTTCCTCACTGTTTCCCACCTGTTCAAAACAGGTTCACCAGAAGTCCCCACTGTTCCTCTCAATTCCCTACTGAACCCCACATTACTTCACTCTTCCCTCCTGTTGTCCAGCAGGTCCCGAACTGTTTCCCACTGTTCCCGCATTTTCCACAGTTCGCTATCTGTTCTCCACCGCTCCCCACTATTCCCCACTGTTCCGCAGTTTTCCAAACTGTTCACCATATGTTCCCTGAGGTCCGCATTATTCTCCGCTACTCCCCACTATTCCCCTCCATTCCCAATTATTATGCAGTGTTCACCAGAGTTCCACACTGTTGCCCATTTGTTCCTCACTGTTAATCACATGTTCAACATATTTTACCCACATGTTCGACACATGTTCCCCACAAGTCCCAACTGTAACTCAGCAGTTCCACACTATGTCTCCAATGTTCCCCACTATTCTGCAGTTTTCCCTACAGTTCTCCACTGTTCCTCAATATTCCCCTCTGTTCCTAACTGTTCCCCAGCTGTTCTCCATTTCTTTTCCATCTGTTACTCACTGTTCCCCCATTCTCCACTGTTCCCCATCTGTTCCCCTTTCCTCATTGTTAACCCCCTGCTTCCCACTATTCTCCTCTATTTCCCACTGCCCAGCAGTATTTTCCACGGTACCCCACACTATCCCATCTGTTCCTCACTGTTCCCCACCTGTTCCTCAACAGTTTACCACAATTTCTAGTCTGTTCCCCATCTGTTCTCCACTGTTCCTCACAAGTTCCCCACTGTTCACCACTTAGACACTATGTTCCCCCACTGTTCCCTTTGGATCCCCACTGTTCCCCTCATTTCCCAATCTGTTTCCCATTTTTCCCCACTGTTCCCCCATTCTCCACAGTTCACCATCTGTTCACCAGTGCTCCCCACTATTCCCCTCTGTTCTGCAGATTTTCCCACAGTTCCCCATCTGTTCCTTCAATTCCTCATTTTTCTCCCCTATTCCCCACTATTCCCCTCCGTTCCCCATTGTTATGCAGTGTTCATCCCAGTTCCACACTGTTCCCCACATGTTTGACACATGTTCACCACTTGTTTGACACATGTTCCACACTATTCCCCTCTGTTCACCAGCAGTTCTCTCCATTCCTTAATGTTACCCTCTGTTACCCACTCTTCTCCACTGATCCCCACTGTTCCTCAATGATCCCCCTCTGTTATCCACTGTTCCACACAGTTCCTCACTGTTTCCCAGCTGTTCTCTATCTCATTTCCATCTGTTACCCACTGTTCCCCACATTCTCCAATGTTCTGCATTTGTTCACCTTTCCTCGTTATTCACCCATGCACCCCACTCTTTCCCTCTGTTCTGCACTGTTCTCAACTGTTCAACATTTGTTCCCCTTTCCTCATTGTTCACCCCTGCTCCCCACTATTCCCTCTGTTACCCACTGCTTGGCAGTGTTCCCCAAGGTTCCCCACTCCTCCCCATCTTTTCTTCATTTTTTCCCACCTGTTAGATACATGTTCCCACAAGTCCCCATTTTTCACCTGCAGTTCCCCACCATCTCTCCACTGTTCCCCATCAGTTCCCCATCTAATACCCACTGTTTTCAAGCTGTTTCCGCAATGTTCCCCTCCTGTTCGACACATGTCCCCAGCAGTTCTCCACCATTTCTCCACTTTTCCCTACGGTTCCCCGTCATTTTAACATTCCTCAGTGTTCCCCACCCCCCTGCTCTCCAATATTCCCCTCCATTACCCATTATTCTGCAGTGTTCTGCACGGTTCCACATTGTTCCCTACTATTCCCCACTGATCCACATCTGTTCTTCCCCGTTGCCCATATTCCCAAATGTTCCTCACAGTTCCCCATTTTTCCCCATTAATACCACTGTTGCCCATCTGTTCGTCACTGTTGCCCAATTTTAGTAATATTCCCACTGTTCACTATCAGTTCCCCACTGTTCCTCAATTGTTCCCCACAGTTTCCCACTTTAACCTTCTTATTCCCACAGTTCCACATATGTTCCGCCATCTTGCCCATTTTCCCCAATGTTTCCCACTGTTCCCCATCTTTTCCCACTGTTTCCCATTTACCCACTGTTCCCCACTGTTTCACACCTGTTCTCCACTGTTCCACAACTGTTCCCCACAGTTCCTTACATTTCCCCACTGTTCCCCACCAATCCCATCTGTTTCCCAGAAGTTTCCCAACTGTTCCCTAGGGTTGCCCACTGTCCCCAATAGTTCCTCACTGTTCCCTACCTGTTCGACACATGTTCCCCAGCAGTTGTCCATCATTTCACCACTGTTCCCCACTGATCCCCAGAGTTCCACATCAGTTCCCCATCTGTACTAAACTGTTTCACACTGTCCCTCCACATCAGTTCCCCATCTGTACTAAACTGTTTCACACTGTCCCTCACCTTTTCCCCATCTGTTCCTCACTGTTCCCGACCTGTTCGACACATGTTCCCCAGCAGTTGCCCACCATTTCTGCACTGTTCCTCACTGATCGCCACAGTTCCACATCAGTTCTCCATTTGTTCTAAACATTTTCCCACCGTCCCTCACCTTTTTCGACTGTTCCCCACCTGTGTCCCACCAGTTCTGCACTTTTCAACACTGTTTCCCAAGATTCCCCACTGTTCACCTCATTCCCAATCTGTTCCCCATTTTTCCCCACTCTTCCCCCATTCTCCATTGTTCACCATCTGTTCCACACTGTTCTTCCTGCTCCCCACAGTTTGGCAGCTGTTTTCCAGCAGTTCCCCTTTTACCACTGTAGCCTACTGTTCCGGATCTGCTCCCCACTGTACCCCACTTTTTTCCACATGTTCCCCAACTGTTTCCTACTCTTCCCCATCAATCCCAACTGTTTACCAGCAGTTTCCCACCTGTCCCCCTTGGTTTACCTGTGTTCCCCATCAATTCCCCATCTGTTCCCCGCTGTTCTCCAGCTGTTCCTAAACTGTTCCCCACTGTTCACCACTGTTCCCCTTTGTTCCCCATTTTTCTTACTGTTCCACATCTGTTCCCCAACTTTTCCCCACTTTCCCACCAATCCCAACTTTATCCCAGCATTTTCCCACATATTACCCACAGTTCCCCACTGTTTCCCATCAGATTCCCAACTGTTCCCCCAACACTCTTTTGCTCACCTCTGTTCTGCAGTGTTCCCCATCAGTTCCCCTTTCCTCGTTGTTCCACCCTGCTCCCCAATATTCCCCTGTTCATCATTTTTCTAGAGTTTTCCCCACGGTTCCACACTTTTCCCCACTGTTTCACACCTGTTCTCCTTTATTTAACAACTGCTCCACAATTACTTTTCCCCACTGTTCCCCATCTGTTCTGCATTGTTGCCCAATTTTTGCAATGTTCCCCAATCTTCATATTCAGTTCCCCACTGTCCCACAACTATTCCACACTGTTCCACACAGTTCCCCACTTTTCCCCTCTGTTCCCCATTTATACCACTGTTCCCCACTGTTTTACAACTGTTCTCCACTATTCCACAACTATTCCCCAAATGTTCCTTACTTTTCCCCACTGTTCCCCAATTGTTCCTCACTATTCCCTACCTGTTCGACACATGTTCCCCATCAGTTCCCCACTGTTCTCCAGCTGTTCCCGATCTGTTCCCCATTTTTCCCACTGTTCCCCATGGGTCCACACTGTTCCCCAACAGTTACCAATCTGCTTCCCACTGTTCCACACAGTTCACCACTTTTCCCCACTGTTTCTCTTTTTTCCCACCTTTCCACCTCTGTTCACCACCATTCCCGACTGTCCCCCAATGTTCCCCAATATTCTCCAGCTGTTCCCCACAGTTCCGCATAATTCTTCACTGTACTCCACTGTTCTTCACCTGTTCTGCATGGTCCCCACTGTTCTCCAGCTGTAACCAAACTGTTCCCCACCTTTTCCCAACTATTTCCCAAAGTTCATCGCTGTTCCCCACTGTTCCCCTTTGTTCCCAACTCTTCCTCATTTTCCCCACTGTTCCCTACTGTTCCACATCTGTTCCGCACTGTTCCACACAGTTCTTCACTATTCTCTCGCCGTACCCTAATTGTTCCCCATTTATCCCACTGATCCCTATTGTTCCACATCTGTTACCCACAATTCTTCACTGTACCATGCTGTTCTTCACCTGTTTCCCAACTGTTACGCACTGTTCGCCACCAATCCCAACTGTTTTCCAGCATTTTCCCACCTGTTCCCCACGGTTCCCCATGGATCCCCATTGACACCTCATTTCCCAATCTGTTCCCCACTGTTCCCCCGTTCTCCACAATTCCCTATCTGGTCTCCACTATTCCCCGCTGTTGCCCACTGTTCTCTTCTGTTCTGCAGAGATCTCCACTGTTCCCCATCCCTTCCTTCCATTCCTCAATTTTCCCCAATGTTGCCCTCTATACACCACTGTTCCTCAACTTTTTCCCAAGTGTTCCCTGCTGTTCCCCACCTGTCACACACTTTTTAACAGTTAACCACATTCTCCAGTGTTCACCATATGTTCCCTACTTCTCTCCCCTGTTACCCTCTGTTCTCCACTGTTACTCATTCTCCCCATTACCCACTGTTCCCTCACAGTTCCTCACTGTTCTCCAGCTGTTCCCAAATGTTACCCATCCTTTCTCCACTGTTCTCCATTTTCCCCACTGTTCCCTACTGTTCCACACTTGTTCTCCACTGTTCCCCAGCTGCTCTCAAACTGTTCACCACTGTTCTCCATTTTTCCCACTGTTTCCTACTGTTCCACACCTCTTCTCCACTGTTCCCCAGCTGCTCTCAAACTGTTCACCACTGTTCCCCATTTTTCCCACTGTTCCCTACTGTTCCACACCTGTTCTCCACTGTTCCCCAGCTGCTCTCAAACTGTTCACCACTGTTCTCCATTTTTCCCACTGTTTCCTACTGTTCCACACCTGTTCTCCACTGTTCCCCAGCTGCTCTCAAACTGTTCACCACTGTTCCCCATTTTTCCCACTGTTCCCTACTATTCCACACCTGTTCTCCACTGTTCCCCAGCTGCTCTCAAACTGTTCACCACTGTTCTCCATTTTTCCCACTGTTTCCTACTGTTCCACACCTGTTCTCCACTGTTCCCCAGCTGCTCTCAAACTGTTCACCACTGTTCTCCATTTTTCCCACTGTTTCCTACTGTTCCACATCTGTTCTCCACTGTTCCCCAGCTGCTCTCAAACTGTTCACCACTGTTCCCCATTTTTCCCATTGTTCCCTAATGCTCCATATCTGTTCCACACTGATCCCCACAGTTCTTCACTGTTCCCCACTGTACTCCAGCTATTCACAAACTGTCCCCCACTCTTCCCCATTTGTTCTACCGTTCCCTAATGTTCCACATCTATTTCCCACAATTATTCACTATACCACACTGCTTTTCACCTTTCTCCAACTGTTCCACACTTTTCCCCACCAATCCCAACTGTTTTCCAGCAGTTTCCCTCCTGTTCCTCACGGTTCCACACTGTTCCCCATCAGTTCCCCCTGGTCCCTACTGTTCCCCTCTGTTCTCATCTGTTCTGCAGTGTTCCCCACTGTTTCCCATCTGTTCCTTTCCTCATTGATCCCCCCTGCTCCCCAATATTCCCCTCTGATCCCCATTGTCCTACAGTGTTCCCCATGCTTCCAGACTGTTCCACATCTGTTCCACACTGTTGCCCATTTTTCTCCACTGTTCTCCATCTGTTCCCCACTCTTCCCATTTTCCCCCATGTTCTGCACTGTTTCCCAATGTTCTCTAGCTGTTCCCCATCTGTTCCCTAATTTTTTCCACAGTTACCCAATGTTCCCCCATTCCCCACTGTTCACCTCTGTTCCCCACTGTTCCCCAGAGTTCTTCACTGTTCCACACTTTTCCCAACTGTAGCCGAACTGTTCCCCATTTTTCCCACTGTTCGCCATCTGATCACCACTGTTCCCGACTATTCCCCACAGTTCTCCACTGTTCCGCTCTGTTGCCTACTGTTCCCCATGGTTCTTCACTGTTCTCCACCTCTCCACTGTTATCCAGATGTTCCCGAACTGTTTCCTACTGTTCGCCACTTTTCTCCACTGTTCCTCACTGTTCCCCAATGTTCTCCACAGTTCTGCAGTGTACCCCACTATACTCCATCTGTTCCCCTTGTTCCTCATTGTCCTCACTGTTCTCCACTATTTCACACCTGTTCCCTACTGATCCCAACTGTTCCCTTTAGATCCCCACTTTTCCCCACTGTTTCCCATTTTTGCCATTGTTCCACATCTGTTCACCACCATTACTGACTGTTCCTGACTATTCCCCACTATTCCCCATCAGTCCCCCATCTGTACCCCACTGTTCCTCCTATTCCCCAATGTTCTCCACTGTTCCCCTCATTACCCATCAGTTACCCACTTTTCTCCACTATTACCCCGTTCTCCACAGTTCGCTATCTATTACCCACTGTTACTCATTCTTCCCTTTGACCCCTCAGTTTCCCACCAGCTCCCATGGTTCCCCACTGTTGCCCATTTGTTCCCCACTGTTATCCAGCTGTTTCCCATCAGTTCCCCACTTTTCACCACTGTTCCACATGGTTCCCCACTTTTCCCCTCATTTCCCAATCTGTTCCCCACTGTTCCCACATTCTCCACAGTTCAATATCTGTTCCCCATTGCTCCCCCCTATTTGTCTCTGTTCCACTGTTCTCCACTGTTCCTCTGTGATCCCCACTTTTCCCCATGTCTTCCTTCTGTACCTCAATTTTCCCCACTGTTGCCCACTATACACCACTGTTCCCTAATTGTGCCCTGTGTTTCCCACTGTTCTTCACAGTTCTCCATCTGTCACACACATTTGACCACTGTTCCCCACATTCTCCAATGTTCACATTCTGTTCCCCACTGCTCTCCCCGTTACCCTGTATACCCCACTGTTACTCATTCTTCCCCTCTGTTTCCCACTGTCTCCCACAGTTCCTCACTGTTCCCCACTTCTCTCCATCTATTCTAAACTGTTCCCTACTTTTCCACTCTGTTCACCACTGTTCCCCTCTGTTCCCAACTGTTCCCCATTTCTCCCACTTTCCCCTATTGTTCCTCACTGTTCCCGACTGTACCCCACAGATCCCAACTGTTACCCACTGCACCCCATGTTTCCCATTGTTGCCCATCAGATACTCCTATTTTTCCCATCTGTGACCTAAATTTCCACACTGTTTCCCACAGTTCTCCACTGTTCACCATCTGTTCCCCACTGCTCCCCACTGTCCTCAACAGTTCCCCAGTTTTCACCAATGTTTCCCAGAGTTGCTCACAGTTCCCCAGCTGTTCGACACATGTTCCCGATAGTTCCCCACATTTCTCCACTGTTCATTAATGTTCCACATCAGTTCCCCATCTGTTCTAAACTGTTTCCCACTGTCCCTCATCTTTTCCCCACTGTTCCCCACCGTTTTCCTACTGTTCCAAACCTGTTCCCACTGTTCCCCAGCTATTCCACACCTCTTCGCCACTGTTCCCCAACTGTCTCCCACCAATTCCCCACTTTTCCCCCATTCTCCACCGTTCACCATCTCTTCCACACTGTTCCCCTGCTCCCCACAGTTCGGCTCTGTTTTCCAGCTGTTCACCAATTTTTCCACTGTACCCTACTGTTCCACCTCTTTACTCCACAGTTCATCACTGTCCCCCACTGTTCTTCACCTGTTCCCAAATGTTCCCTATTCTTCTCCACCAATCCCAACTGTTTCCTACCAGTTTCCCACCTGTTTCCCCATGGTTCCCCACTGTTCCCCATCAGTTCCCCTCTGTTCTCCAGCTGTTCCCAAACAGTTCTCTACTGTTTCACATCTGTTCCCCACAGTTCTGCACTGTAGCCCATTGTTCTTCACCTGTTCCCCAACTTTCCCCACTGTTCCCCACCAATCCCAACTGTTTTCTAGCAGTATCCCACCTATTACCCACAGTTCCCCACTGATTCCCATCAATCCCCCTGCTCCCTTTTGTTCCCCTCTGTTCTGCAGTGTTCCCCACTCTTTCCCATCTGTTTCCCTTTCCTCATTGTTCCACCCTGCTCCCCAATATTCCCGTGTTCTCCATTTTACTGCAGTGATCACCACGGTTCCACACCATTCCCTACTTTTCCCCACACTTGATCTCATGACAAGATCTACCTTGGTGAAAGCACAGAAATTGTGCAGATGGGCAGCGAAATCTCGCATATGAGGTATAGGGTACCTGTCGGCTGTAGTTATTGATCCTACGGTAATCGCTGCAGGGTGTCCATCCACCTGTTTTCTTGGGTGCCATGTTTAACAGTGATGCCCAAGGACTGTTGGAGCGCTGAATGATACCTAATTCCTCAATTGCAGTTCACTCTGCCCTTGCCTGCGCAGTTTATCAGGTGGAAGATGACGAACCCTGGCGTAATTTGGTGGGCCTGAAGTGTCTATGTAATGGGACACACCCTGGGCTGTTTAGGAGATATTGAAATTAGGTGAGAGAGTACAGGGAAATTCGTTGAGCAGAGCAGCATGTGCACATTTGTTCAAGGTATGCACCCTGAGGTGGGAAACTCTCCCTTTGCTGCATCCCAGAGGGTATGTTTGAAAAGTGGTAGCAGGAACCAATTTCCTCCACTTCACATCTACTGACAAGTCATGGGACCTTAAAAAATCTGCACCCAAAATAGGCTGTGCAATGGAAGCCAATAGGCAATTCCAATGGAATGTCACACCTCCTATCCCAATCGTGACCTATCCTGTGCCAAAGCAGGAAATTTTCGTCCCATTTGTGTTTGAAGAGTCAGGTGGTGTTGTTTATGTGGGTTTTATTTCAAAATAGGTTGGTGGGAGCAAACGAACCTCGGCACTCGTGTCTACAAGAAACTTGTGCTTACCAGCGCAGTCTTGGAAGATACAATGGGGCGTACTTGTGCCAGCTGCCATGGCCATAAATGGTAGACGGCCTTATCGTTTCCTGCCTTTTTTCTGTAATAGGTACATGTCGGGACACATTTATGGGCATTTTTTCACCAACGGCCATGGTAAAAACACCATTCTCACCGCCTGTCAGCACGTTCATCCTTCTTTAACTGAACTGAAGATATAGTTGGCTCATAGGAAACGGGATATGGATCTGCTGCGAAAACAGTCTGTACGTGAGCAGACTCTAGCGTTGGAGTGTGATCCAGCCTGTCAGTCTCCTGCGCTACGTCATGGGGATGGTGGAAATCCATGTTAATGATTGGTATTGTGACACGACCTGGGAGTTTGGACAGGAATAGAGTCTCAAAAAGTAAACAATGAGAATAACCATCTGCTAATGCGAGCATCTCATTCATTAAATCGGATAGATTCCTATCACCTAGGTCCTCCATATTTAAAAGTCGTGCTCATGTCTAGTCAATTCCAGCGAGTCCAGGAGAAATTGGCGGAACCTGGTTTACTGGTTTTCTGCCAGGGGATTGGCAACATATTCTATTACTTGAGACGCTGCAGCAGTGTCCGATGCACCTATTACATGGCAGAATTTCATGTCCTCTGCCATTATGCCACAAGACAAATCTGGGTTTCAGCCTGATTAAGCCATACCCGAGGTTGATGGGTCCAGAAAGGAGGGAAGTGAAGTTCCACCACATTAACTGCAGCCGTGATGGCAACAGCTGCTGCCGTCCTTGTGTACATGGTAACTGGAGATTCAAGTTTCCCTGAATCTTGCATTTGGGGTCCCCAATTGTAGAGGCGACTTCGGTAGAGCTACTAAAGTAATACACACACAAACACACATACATCAAGTTAGTCAACACAAGACTGCTTTATTCAGACTTTACAGACTTCTTTTAGGAACAGTGGGGAACAGTGAGGGAACAGTGGGGAACAGAGGGGAAAAGTGGTGTATAGTGGGCAACAGAGGTGAAAATTGAGGAATGAAAGGAAGAGATGAGGAAAAGTGGGGATCGCTGAGGAACAATGGAGAACAGTGGGGAACAGAGACAAATGGGAGGAACAGTGGGGAACAGATTGGGAAATGAGGGGAAGAGTGGGGAATCATGGGGAACGGTGGTGAATAGTGGGGAACTGGTGGGGAACAGCTGGGGAATAGTGGGGAACAGGTGTACCACATCTGTTCCACCCTGTTGCCCATTCTTCACAATGTTCCCCACTTTGCCCCATCTGTTCCCCACTGTTCCCTATTTATCCCAGCCCATAAGTATGACATTCCTTAAATGGC
This sequence comes from Narcine bancroftii, assembly GCF_036971445.1. Classification (NCBI taxonomy): domain Eukaryota; kingdom Metazoa; phylum Chordata; class Chondrichthyes; order Torpediniformes; family Narcinidae; genus Narcine; species Narcine bancroftii. The sequence continues at coordinate 157,093 of NW_027211892.1, forward strand.
AATTATTACCCCTTCTGGGCTTTTTGAATTTCTCAGGATGCCACTTGGGTTGAAGAATGTTGTTCAAACCTGCCAGCAGCTTATTGGCACTTAGGGCAGATATTTAGAATTCCCTTAAATCTACTTGGAAACATCTGGTAAAAACAATGGCGTCATGAATATTCTGTCCAGACCGACTGTATATCATATTCAGGATGAGATTGATATTCCTGAATTAGCCAGTGTCCAGGCAATGGACCCCGATGGTCAGCCATATAGTACGACCATGACTAACTTGGACATACTGCAGGTGGCATCATAACTGGGCGGCCAACCTTACTTTGTGACATGTCTTTGGGCTACATTAGACCAGTGATTCCAGATATCTTGGAGGCAACGCCTTTTTGACCAGATACACACCTTGTCTCATCTGTCCATCAGAACATCTGTCAAGCTCATGTCAAATAAATATGTATGGCATGGACTAAAAAAGAGTGTTGCATAATGGGTCTGCACAGGTACCTCCTGCCAGACTGCCAAAATTCAGCGGCACAATAAGGCACCTCTTCAACATTTCCCGGTGGTACACAGGCGGTTGGAACACGTGCATGTGGACCTGCTTGGATCATTGCCATTATCTCAAATTTTGAAATACATTCTAACAGTCATAGAACATTTCACACGCTGGTCAGGGGCTGTCCCGTTGCCATCCAGTGACACTGAGACAAGGGCAAGAGCATTCACTGTCGATTGGATGGCTAGATTTGGTTTTCCAACACACATTACTTCAGATCGTTGAGCACAATTCATCCACAGTCCAACAGACTTGTGGAACGTTTCTACTGGCAACTGAAGTCCGCACTTAAGGCCTGACTCACCAGTCCCAATTAGGTCGATGAGTTGCCATGGATTCTATTCGGAGTGCACATCTCTTCAAAGGAAGATATGTCCGCATTGTCCACAGAGATGGTTTATGGTACAGTTCTTACAGTTTCATGGGACATTCATTTCACCACCAACTCTGACCTGAATTTCCTTCACAGCTTTGACATGGAGTCATGATCAGCAAACTTTTTCCTACCCACTGGCATGGATCACCTAAACAGAATGTGCCCCACCATTCCTGGACGCTGATTTTGTTTTTGTGCGCAGACAGGTCCCAGGAGCGCCATTACAATTAACGTATGAGGGCCCTTTCCATGTGGTGAAGAAGGATGGGCTTGTGTATACTTTGGACATAAGGGGACATTCGCAGCTGTTTCGTGTAGACTCAAGCCTGCCCATGTGAAGCCCGCTTCACCTATTTCAGTGCCCCCAGCCCAGACGGCGAGGGGGTCCACCTCAGGTGCATGCAGCTGATGTTTTAGTTTCTGTGAAGGTTCTGGGGGGGATCTGGGTGGTTTAGCAGCTGTGTAGTGGGCCGAGCGGGTAAGGTTCTTTGGCACGCGAGTGAAAATATAAGACAGACAGTTGGGAACTCATCCATTTAATTGACTGTCCAGGCGTGGTGCTTCGTGGCGTGGAACGGCACGTTGATCTGTGGATTCTCCTGCCGGATGGCACGGGACACTCACACGGCTTCATTTAAATCTGCGGTCCTGTGGTTCAGAATCAAACTCATAATGATGTCCCATGGAGCCCAGGACACACTAAATCAAAGAAGCCTGTAAAGTCTGAATAAAGCAGTCTTGTGTTGACTAACCTGGTGTGTGTGTGTGGGTGTGTTGCTTTAGTAGCCCTATCGAAGTAGCCGCTACATATATAAATATTTGGGATGATTATCCCACTTTCAGGATACTTTTCTTCCATCTCACAGCCTGTGGGAAGAAGCTATTCCCCAGCCTGGCAGTCCTGATTTTGATGATGGACGTGGTTAAAGATGCTGTGCACTGGATGGAAATGGTCTTTTTACAATTCCTTGAGCCCTATTTAAACAACACTCCCAGTAAATGTCATCTACAGAAGAAAGTGAGACCCCAGTGATCCTCACAACTCTTTGCATCATTCCTGTCTGATGCTTTACAGCTACTAGACCATCCAATGATGCAGCCAGACAGGAGACTCAACTGCGCTCCTGTAAAATCTCAGGATGAGAGCCGTTGGCCTTGACCTCCTCAGTCTCCTTGTGAGGTTTACGCACTTCCTGACCAATAAGGAGGTGTGATTGTTTTGTGTATTAATACATGTTCTGTATAGATGTAACAATCTTTAGTGGAGAGAATTACTCATTGTACTTCAGGGTGTACAATCAGGTACAGAATGTCCTTAAATAGCCATTTGGCCCAGATGTCTATTCAGTACAAGAATACTTTCAATCTCAGGGAGATTTTGAACAATCACACCATTCATTTTGCAACAAGCGCAACTTAATTTTGCCAGTTGTTCAATGGCAAGCGACATGGGGAAAACACCACTGTCAACTCTTCTACCTTAAAGGAGTAATTTTATTCAAATGGGCAGTAGATCAAGAGATGGAAACTGAAATCAGACAGAGGTGAGTGATTGGTTAAAATTAGAAACATTCGTATTCATGCTATAGAGTTTAAGGCTGCCCAGGAGGAATATAATATGTTTTCTTTAAGTTTGTGTGCCCTCAGCCTGCCAAAGGATGGGGCCAACAGACATGTTGCTGGAAGGGTTTGAGAAACGATATGGTAGGCCACAGGAAGCTCAAGGTTAGATCCACAGAGCACAGGTGTTTAGCAAAATGGCTACCCAGTCTGTATTTGGTCTTGGTGATATCGAGGTCAACTGAGTCGACCAAATGTAGTAGATTAGGTTGGATGGGGTGCATGTGAAACAGTGCCTCACCTGGAAGGTCTGATTGTGGCCTTGGATGGAGGTGGCAGGAAATGGAGGGACAAGTTTGGAAATTTCTGCAATTCCAAAGGGGAGTGCGTCAGGTGGTGGTGGGTGGAGAGGGAAGTGCTGTCGAGGGAGATGGAAGTGCTGTCGAGGGAGTCACAGAAAGACGTGCCCCTGTGAAAAGAGGATCTGAGTGGAGTGGGTTAGATGTAGCAGGTTAGAGAATGGTGCTGACGTTGGAAGTGTTCAAGGATAATGTGTCAGATGTGGCAGCTGATGGGTGGTAAGCGAGAAATCTGAGGATTCTGTCCTTGTTCTGCCGGAGAGGAGGTGGGGTAAGGGCAGAAAGAAAATTGGAGATATGGGTGCAGGCTTTATGGGGGAATCTGCATTTATTGAAGAAATAAGACATTTTGGGTGTTCTGGAGTAGAAAACCTCCTTGGGACTTTTACAAGCCCAGAGGACCCAAAACCTAGCAGCAATAGAAAATCACCAAGACAAAAGATACTTAAACAAACGTCATTTTTAATTTTCTTTAAACAAAAAAACAGGATCAAACGTTAACTTATCACTATTAACTTAACAGCCTTAAATTGCCCCGTTCTAATTCTCAGTGCAGGTGTATTTAATGTGCATAAAGTTCTTTGACACAACTCCATGTTCACTGGTGTCTATCAATTCTTATACTGTGCAAAGAATTCAACATTTATGAATTTGCACCAAGCTCTGGTGCTTAAAAGTGAATGGTTACCCCTCCAGGAAGGCTCTTGTTGGTTTCAGAGAGGGATTTCTTGCTCATTGGACACACAAAAACTGATTCCCTCTGATCAGCCACTTTGGGGTCTTGTCAATGAAACCCGTCACGGTTTTCCAAATGATCACCTCTTCTGCAGGTCACCATAGAGTTCCTTTTGTTTTCCTTATTTCAGGTGAAACACTCAGGCCAGCCATTTCCTATAGTTTGGATTAAAAGTTTTTCAACAGGCTGAACTGAGAACTCACAAACCGTCTTCAGCTTGCCATCTCTCTATTAGAAAAAGCATATTTGGTCTCTCCTCTATGCTTGCAAAAGCACATGACCTTCTTAGAACAGCAAACTGCAACCAGCCAGATTACTGCACTGGACCCAAACTTCTGAGTCCATTCATCAGTTGATTTAAAATCAATAATCCATTTACACCTGCTTTTGAAATTCTTTAGCAAAGCAGTCTCCTTGTTTTGTCTTTGCAAAGGCTCTTGGCACCTGAATGACTCTCTATCAGCAAAGCTCTTGCATTTTAAATAAGAGCTGTTTTGTGAAGTGTTTGTGTTTGTTTGTGGCCTCCACGACTCCTACAATAATCTCTTTCAAAAACATATCAATATACAATGTGGTGTCCTTGCAAAAAAATAAAGTGGGAAGAGGTATAATCCAGGTAGCTCTGGTGACTGGAGTTTGTAATAGTTTGAAACTTGAACCTCTCTCTCTATTTACTGTCATATAATTAAAAAGTGTCTTATCACACAAAATTGCCTTTTTCCTGCTGTGAGGAGACAGATTCGCCATTGATTTTAATTATCTTTAAATATGAATATGGAATTACACTTCAACTTATGACTGTTTTACTACTTTAAATTACTTTACTTAACTTACCCCCCTTCTAATTCTAAGTGCACGTGTGTGTAATGTGTGTGTAAGTTCAGAAAAGTTCTTTGGTTCACAGTCCAATCTCACTTCTCATTCCTCAAAGTTCACTGGTTGCAGGCCATTCTTATACTGTGCACAGAATTTAACATATGTAAAATTCACCAGGCTTTGGTGCTCGAAAGGTAAAAAAAAACATTACAGTTCAGGAAGGTTCTTGCTGGTTTTCAGAGAGAGGTGTGTTGTTCAGGGAAGTATTAGGGTGTTTCTGACTCGTCGTATCTGCATCTGAATTCTGATATCTCTTCAGAAAAGCTCTGATAGCTTTAGCATGGAGCAGAGCTGAGCCAGGACTTTGGAGGTATTTAAGGGAGTGTGTGGGCAGGGTTTGTTCTGGACCAACAATCTCACCAAATGACTCTGCTTGAAATCAAGATTCAAACCATTTTGAGGAATACAACAGGAATTGTTCAACAAAAGCCTGAGTTTTCTTTCAATAGTGGAAATTATTTTTTTTTAAAAGCCCGTTAATATTCCTGATACAGATCTTTGTATTTATCTTTCAGGTTGCTATCTGTTGTTAACTTGGAGGCCTTTAATGAGGTGACTGGGAGGAATCTTTGCTTTAACCCAGCAGTTCTCTTGCAATTTTCCAGCTGTAGGATGAGGTGCAGTTGCTTGCAAGTTTAGCAAGTGGGATTAAGATGTGAAACTGCAAGTCACAGCACCATTTTTGTTTTTGAAAATGCAAATATGAAAATTTTAACTTTGGTCTCCTTGGTTTGCTTAATTTTACAGAGGAGACGTTGGGTCAAGCTGAGAAGAGAGAGTTGGATGCCCATTTGGTGAAGCTGCACAGGCAAAAAAGAAAACACAAAACGAGGGACTGAAAAAATAATGAAGCAAACTGAAGAGCTGTTGCAACCAAACCCAAGTAAAGAATTTAATTTTGTGAGGCGTACTTTAGAGACCAAATGATTTGGGCTTTTAATGGTGACCTATTTAAATGAACTAAATCTGATTAGAATTTAACTTTATGGAAAGTTTGGAAGTTGCCACAAGAAAAATGGAGCATATAAATTAGATGTTGTAATGAAGAGAAATTAACAATACAATGAGCCTTGTGTCATAGTCTCTACCTCAGTCTACCGTACATCACGTTAAACCTTCTCCCCACTGTGAACCTGGTGCCACAGTATCTCCCTTAATGTACCATCCATCCCCGTTAACCTTCTCCCCACTGTGAATGCGGTATCTCCCGCTGTTTATTGTACATCACTGTTATACCTACTCCATACTCTGAAATCTGTGTCACAGTATCGGTCTCCATCTACCTACATTCCCATTAACATTCTCCCTATTGTGAACTTGGTGTCACAGTATCAAACACAGTTTATCGTACATTACTGTTCAACCGTATGACGGATGTGAACCCAGTGTCACAATATTTGACACAGTTTATCGTTCATCACTGTTTAAACTCATTCCCTCTATTCAACTAGTGTCACAGTATCCATCTCAATTTACCGTACATCACCATTAAACTTTCTCCCCACTGTGAACCTGGAGTCACAGTATTTGACACAGTTCATCGTTCATTACTGTGACAGCTTCTCGCACTGTGAACCTAAGATCAAAGTATCTTGCACAGTTTATCGTCCAGCAGTGATTGACCTTCTCCCCATTGTGAATCCGGTTTCACAGTATCTGCCTCTGTCTTCTGTTCATCACCATTAAACCACTCCCCACAGTGAATCCGGTGTCACAGTATCTCATGGAGTTTATAGTATCTGTCTCAGTCTGCCGTACATCACCATTAAACCATCTCTCCACAGTGAACCCGGTGTCATAATATCTGGAACTGTTTATCGTGTATCACTGTTAAACATTCTCATTACTGTGAACCCGGTGTCACAGTATCTGACGTAGTTTATTGTACATCAATGTTGAACCTTCTCCCCACTGTGAAACTGGGGTCATAGTATATGCCAGAGTTTATTATACATCACCATTAAAACTTCATAATATTGTGAACATCATGTCACAGTATTGCCACAATTTATCATACATCACTGTTCATCCTTCTCCCCACTGTAAACCCATTGTCTCTCTATCTGCCACAGATTATCGTACATCGCCATTAAACCTCTTTCCTCTTTGAACCTTCTGTCAAAATATCTGCTACACATAATACTACACTGTTAAATCCACTAACAAATGGTTATCAGGTGTCACAGAACCTGGGACTGTTTATCGTACTGTTAAATCTTCCACCACTGTGAACTCAATGTCACAGTATCTGTCTCACTCTAACAAACATCATAAAACCTTCTCCTCACTGTGAACCTGGTGTCTCTGCATCTGCCATAATGTATCATCTTTGGCTTGGCTTCGCGGACGAAGATTTATGGAGGGGGTAAAAAGTCCACGTCAGCTGCAGGCTCGTTTGTGGCTGACAAGTCCGATGCGGGACAGGCAGACACGATTGCAGCGGTTGCAAGGGAAAATTGGTTGGTTGGGGTTGGGTGTTGGGTTTTTCCTCCTTTGCCTTTTGTCAGTGAGGTGGGCTCTGCGGTCTTCTCCAAAGGAGGTTGCTTCCCGCCAAACTGTGAGGCGCCAAGATGCACGGTTTGAGGCGTTATCAGCCCACTGGCGGTGGTCAATGTGGCAGGCACAAAGAGATTTCTTTAGGCAGTCCTTGTACCTTTTCTTTGGTGCACCTCTGTCACGGTGGCCAGTGGAGAGCTCGCCATATAACACGATCTTGGGAAGGCGATGGTCCTCCATTCTGGAGACGTGACCCATCCAGCGCAGCTGGATCTTCAGCAGCGTGGACTCGATGCTGTCGACCTCTGCCATCTCGAGTACTTCGACGTTAGGGGTGTAAGCGCTCCAATGGATGTTGAGGATGGAGCGGAGACAACGCTGGTGGAAGCGTTCTAGGAGCCGTAGGTGGTGCCGGTAGAGGACCCATGATTCGGAGCCGAACAGGCGTGTGGGTATGACAACGGCTCTGTATACGCTTATCTTTGTGAGGTTTTTCAGTTGGTTGTTTTTCCAGACTTGTAGTCTTCCAAAGGCGCTATTTGCCTTGGCGAGTCTGTTGTCTATCTCAATGTATCATATATCACTGTTAAACCTACTCACTACTGTGTACCTGGTGTGAACAGTATCTGTCAAAGTGTACCATACATCCTCATTAAACATTCTCCCCACTGTGTAACTGGTGTCACAGTATCTGCCTCAGTCTGCCATACATCACCATTGTTTTATCTCTCAAATGTGAATCCAGTGTCACAGTATTTGCTACATTATATTGGACATCACTGTTAAACCTTCTCACTGCTGCTGTGAACCCTGTCTCACAGTATCTTCCTCATTCTTCCGTATATCACCGTTAAACCTTCTGCCCGGTGAACCCGGTGTAACATTATTTGCCTATGTCTGCCATGCATCACCGTTAAACCTTCTCACTACTGTGAGCCCAGTGTCTGAGTACCTGCCTCAGTCAACCATATACCACCATTGAACATTCTCACGTCTGTGAACTTGGTGTCTCAGTATCTGTCACAGTTTATCTTACAGCACCGTTAAACCTTATGCCAACTGGAAACCTCTTGTCAGAGTTTCTGCCACAGTTTATTGTACAAAACTGTAAACTTTCTGCCCACTGTGAACCCAGTGTAACGGTCTCTGCCTCAGTCTGCCGTACATCACCATTAAACCTTCTTACTGTGAACATGGTGTTACAGTATCTGACACAGTTTATCGTACATCACTTTTTAACCATTTCACTACTGTGAACACAGTGTCACAAAATATGCCTGAGTCTACCATATATCACCATTAAACCATCTCTCCACTTTAAACTCGGTCACCATATCCACCAAAGTTTATCGTACATCACTATTTAAACTTCTCAACACTGTGAAACCTTTGTCACAGGATCTGTCTAACATCACCGTTAATCTTTCTCCCCACTATGAGACCCGTGTTACTGTATTTGGCACAGTTTATTGTACATCACTGTTAAACCCTCTCAACACTGTGTACCTGGTATCATAATATCTGCTTCAGTTTACAGTACATCACTGATAAACCATCTCCTAACTGTCAAATTGGAGTCACTGCATCTGGCAGGAAGACCATTCTACATCCGGCATCTGGCAGGTGGACCATTGGAAATCCGACATATTGAAGAAGAACCATTCCAGATCCAGCAACTGGCAGGAAGACCATTCTCCTTCTTGCTTCTGGCAGGCAGACTATTCCTCATCCAGCATATGTCAGATGGACCATTCCATATCGGACATTTTCCAGGAAGGCCATTCCACATCATGAATCTGACAGGTAGAACATTCCACATCCGGCATCTGGCAAAGGACCATTCCACATTCTGTAAGTTGCTAGCAGTCCATTCCACATCCAGAAACTGGCACGAAGTCCATTCCACATCCGGATTCTCACATGAGGACCATTCCACCTCCAACATTTGGCAGGTGTACCATTCCACATCCGGAATCTGGCAGAGGAACATTCCACATCCAGCATCTGACAGGCAGACCATTCCACATCCGGCATCTGGCAGGTAGTCAATTCTAAATCCGGCATCTCGTTGGCAGACCAGTCCAAATCTGGCATCTGGCAGGCCAACCGCTCCACATTCAGCATCTGGCAAGAATACCATTCCACATCTGGCATTTGGCAGCAAACCAATCCACATCTGGCAATTGAAAGCTGGACCATTCCACATCTGGCATTCTACAGGAGTACCATTCTACAATCGGCATCTGGCAGGCAGACAATTTCACATCAGGCATTTTTCAGGCAGACCATTCCATATCTGGCATCTGTCGACCATTCAACATCCAGTGTTTGGCAGGTGGACCATTTCACATCTGGCATCTGTTAATTGGACAATTTCACATCTGGCAGTAGGACCATACCATATCTGGCATCTGGTAGGTGGACCATTCCGTCTGCAATTTGTCAGGATGACCATTCCACCTCTGCATCTGGCAGATGGACTATTCCACATTAACATCAGCCAGGCAGGACATTCCACATCTGTCATCTGGCAGGAGGACAATTCCACCTCTGATATCTGGCAAGTGGACAATTTCACATCTGAAATCTGGTAGGCAGACAATTCCACATCTGGCATCTGACAGGATGACCATTCAACCTCAGGCATCTGGCAGATGGACTATTCCACTACAGCATCAGCCAGGTGGCTCATTCCACATCCAGCATCTGGCAGGAGTACCATTATACATTCAGCATCTGGCAGGCATACCATTTGACAGGCATTTTTCAGATGGATCATTCCATATCTGGTATCTGTCGACCATTCACCATCCAGCATCTGGCAGGTGGACCATTTCACATCTGGCATCTGTCAAGGGAACCATTCCACATATGGCAGGAGGACAATACCATATCTGGCACCTTCTAGGCGGACCATTCCACATTTGCAATTTGTCAGGATGACCATTCAACCTCCAGCATCTGGCAGGTGGACTATTCCACACCAGCATCAGCCACGCAGACCATTCCACATCTGGCATCTGGCATGAATTCCATTCCACATCCAGCATCTGTCCAGAAGATAATTCTACATTTGGCATATGGCCGGTGAACCATTACACATCTGGCAACTGGCAAGTGGACGTTTCCATATCCAGCAAATGGCAGGAAGCTGATATGACATTTGACATCTGACATGCAGACCATTCTGCATCCGGCATCTGACAAGTGGACCATTCCACATCCGGCAACTGCCAGTTGGACTGTTTGACATCTGACATCTTTAAGGAAGACCATTCCACATCTAGCATTTGGCAGGAGGACTATTCCATTTAAGGCATCTGGCAGGCGGAACTTTCCAAACCTGGCATCTGGCCATAAGACCATTCTACATCTGGCATCTGGCAGGCGGACCATTCCACATCCAGCATCTGGCAGGTTGACCATTCCACATCCAGCATCTGGCAGGTTGACCATTTCACATCCAGCATCTGGCAGGTGGTCCATTCCACATCCGGTATATGGCAGGCGGACCATTCCACGTCCAGCATCTTGCATATGGACTATTCCACATCCGGCATCCTGAAGTGCTCTCGGCAATGGGTAAAGTAGTACCTCTCACTTTGTTCGTTTTAGATTGGTCACAATGTTTGAGCTTCTGAAAGAAAACAGACACACACACTGAGAGCACTTTAGTTTATACAAAACTTTATTACTAAATGTGAAGCTGAATTCAAAGTACAATATCACATCTCCAGGTCACACTGATAAAATTACTCACATAACAAGCTTACGCTGTGGGACTCAGGAACATAAAATGTACAATATGGGATTTACAAAGAAAACATGATTATACAGTGGAACTCACTCACGTAACAAGGTTACACTGTGGAACTCACTAACAAAACATTTTCAATGTCGAACCCAGTGATATAACAAGGTCAGAATGTGGGACTCACTCACATAACAAGGTAGGACGGTGGGTAAAAATTACATCACGTTCCTTCTGTGGAACTCATTCAAATAACAAAGTTAAGTTGTGTAATCCCCCTCAATAAGAAAATTAAACTGTGGGAATCTCTCATGTAATAGGTTTGCAATGTGGAACTCACTAGCACATCAATATCACACTGTGGAACTAACTCAAATAGCAAGGTCACACTGTGAAAGTCACCAACATAACAATCTCACACTTTAGTACACTTTACTTAACAAGGTTACACAGTGCAACTCATTAACATAACATGGCTGGAATGTGGAATTCACACACATAACCATCCACATTGTGAAAATTGTTCATATCAAAAGGTCACACTGTAAAAACCACTTACTTTACATTTACAATCTCGAACTCACTGACATAACAAGGTGAAACTGTGGGACTCACTCACAGAAAAAGTTCACTCTGTTTGACTAACTCACTTTAATGTTTACACAGTAGAACTCGCTCACATAACATGATAACACTATGGGAATACCTCAAATAACAAGGTCACACTGTGGAACTGACTAACAAAATGTTTACATGGTGGGAATCTCACACATAACAACGTCACACTGTCAAACTCACTAACATACCAATTTTACACTCTGAGATTCACTAACTAGAGGTTGACAGTGTGGAATTCACTCCCATCACTCACATAACACGGTTACACTGTGGGACTCAGGAACATAAAATGTATAATATGGGATTTACAAAGAAAACATGATTATACAATGGAACTCACTCACGTAACAAGGTTACACTGTGGAACTCACTAACAAAACATTTTCAATGTCGAACCCAGTGATATAACAAGGTCAGAATGTGGGACTCACTCACATAACAAGGTAGGACGGTGGGTAAAAATTACATCACGTTCCTTCTGTGGAACTCATTCAAATAACAAAGTTAAGTTGTGTAATCCCCCTCAATAAGAAAATTAAACTGTGGGAATCTCTCATGTAATAGGTTTGCAATGTGGAACTCACTAGCACATCAATATCACACTGTGGAACTAACTCAAATAGCAAGGTCACACTGTGAAAGTCACCAACATAACAATCTCACACTTTGGTACACTTTACTTAACAAGGTTACACAGTGCAACTCATTAACATAACATGGCTGGAATGTGGAATTCACACACATAACCATCCACATTGTGAAAATTGTTCATATCAAAAGGTCACACTGTAAAAACCACTCACTTTACATTTTCAATCTCGAACTCACTGACATAACAAGGTGAAACTGTGGGACTCACTCACAGAACAAGTTCACCCTGTTTGACTAACTCACTTTAATGTTTACACAGTAGAACTCGCTCACATAACATGATAACACTATGGGAATACCTCAAATAACAAGGTCACACTGTGGAACTGACTAACAAAATGTTTACATGGTGGGAATCTCACACATAACAACGTCACACTGTCAAACTCACTAACATACCAATTTTACACTCTGAGATTCACTAACTAGAGGTTGACAGTGTGGAATTCACTCCCATCACTCACATAACACGGTTACACTGTGGGACTCAGGAACATAAAGTGTATAATATGGGATTTACAAAGAAAACATGATTATACAGTGGAACTCACTCACGTAACAAGGTTACACTGTGGAACTCACTAACAAAACATTTTCAATGTCGAACACCAGTGATATAACAAGGTCAGAATGTGGGACTCAATCACATAACAAGGTTAGACGGCAGGTAAAAATCACATCACATGTTCATTCTGTGGAACTCATTCACATTGTGGAATCCCCCTCAATAAGAAAGTTAAACTGTGGAAATCTCTCACATAATAAGTTTACAATGTGGAACTCATGACCTCAGCAATGTCACACTGTGGAACTGATTCACATAACAAGGTCAAATTGTGGGACTCACTCACGTAACATTTACAATGTGGGATTCTCTAAGTAAACCAAATTATACTGTGCAACTCTCACACATAACAAATTTACACCATTGAACTATCTCACATGACATTTTCAAATGTCGAATACACTGACATAAAAAGTTCATTCTGTGGAACTCATTCACCTCCTCAATAAGAAGGTGAAATAAACTGTGGGAATATCTCACATAATAAATTTACCCTTTGGAACTCACTAGAACACCAAGGTCACAGTGTTGAAGTGACTAACATAACAAGCTCACACTGGTACTCAATTAGTTCACAAGGTTTCACTGTGGGACTCACTGACATAACATGGTTTGAATGTGGAACTCACTCACAGAACCAGTCCGCACTGTGAAAATCATTCCTATCACCAGGTCACACTGTGAAAATCACTCACTTTACATTTTCAATGTCGAACTCACTGACATAACAGGTCAAACTGTGCGACTCACTCACAGAACATGAGAACACTATGGGAATCCCTCAAATAACAATGTTACACCGTGAAACTGACCCAGATAACAAGCTTACACTGTGGAACTCTCTCACATAAAAAATTTACACTGTGGGAATCACTAACATAACATTTTCAATATAGAATTTAGTGAAATTACAAGGTCACACTGTGTAAATTATTCACAAAACAAGTTTACACTGTGGGAGTCACTAACATGAAGTTTACAATATGGGATTCACTAAGTGAACAAAATTATACTGTGCAACTCTCTCACATGACAATGTTACACTGTGGAACTAACTCACATAACACAGTTACACTGTGGAGCTGACTCACGTAACACATTTACACTGTGGAACTCACTCACCAAAAAAGGTTGCACTGAGGAACTCACTAACATCACATTTTCAATCTCGAATATAGTGGAATTACAAGGTTACACAGTGAAACTCACCCACATAACAAGTTTACACGGTGGGAATCACACACATTACAATGTCACAATGTCAAATTCACTCACATTACAAGATCAAATTGTGGTACACACTCACCTAACAAGGTCACACTGTGGAACTCACTCACCTAAAAAAGTTGCACTGAGGAACTCACTAACATAACATTTTCAATATCGAATTTAGCAAAATTACAAGAAAACACTGTGAAACTACGACACATAACAATTTTACATGGTGGAAATCACTCACATAACAAGGTTACACTGTGTAAATTACTCACACAACAAGTTTACACTGTGGGACACACTCACCTAAAAAGGTTACACTGAGGAACTCACTAACAACACATTTTCAATATCAAATTTAGCGAAATTAAAAGGCAACATTGTGAAACTCACTTACTACAGAACAAGCTTATCACATTGTCAAACTCACTCTATACCAATGTTACACTCTGATACTCACTAAGTAGATAGGTTGACACTGTGGAATTCACTTCCATAACAACGTCTCACTTTAAAACTCTCTCATATTACAAGGTCAAATGGGGGGACACACTGACATAACAAGGTCACACTGTGTAAATTACTCACACAACAAGTTTACACTGTGGGACACACTAACATATAGCTTAGAATATGGGTTTCACTAAGTAAACAAAAGTATACTGTGCAAAACTCTCACATGACGTTTACACTGTAGAACTGATTCACATGACACTGTTACACTGTGGAACTCACTCACAAAACAAGGTTATACTGTGTAACTCACTCACCTAAATAGGTTTCACTGAAGAACTCACTAACATCACATTTTCAATATCGAATTTAGCGAAATTAAAAGGTAACACTGTGAAACACACCCACATAACAAGTTTACACTGTGGGAATCTCACACTTAACAATGTCACACACTCAAACTCACTCTCTACCAATGTTACACTCTGAGGCTCACTAACTAGACAGGTTGACACTGTGGAATTCACTTCCATAACAACGTCACACTTTCAAACTCTCTCATATAACAAGGTCAAACCGTGGGACTCACTCACATAACAATGTCACACTGTGTAAATTACATAACACGGTTACACTGTGGAACTCACTCACCTAAAAAAGTTGCACTGAGGAACTCACGAACAAACAATATCAAATTAAGCAAAATTACAAGGTTACACAGTGAAACTCAGACACATTACAAGTTTACATGGTGGGAATCACTCACATAATAAGGTCACACAGTCTTAATTACTCACACAACAAGTTTACACTGTGGGACACACTAACATATAGTTTGGAATATGGGTTACGCTAAGTAAACAAAATTATACTGTGCAACTCTCTCATATGACAAGTTTACACTGTGGAACTGACTCACATAACACGGTTACACTGTGGAACTCACTCACTTAACAAATTTATACTGTCAATCTCCGGATGTGGATTTGTTTGCTGCCAAATGCCAGATGTGGAATGGTACTCCTGCCAGATACTGAATGTGGAGTGGTTGGCCTGCCAGGTACCAGATTTGGACTGGTCTCCCAGTGAGATGCCAGATTTAGAATTAACTACCTGCCAGATGCTAGATGTGGAATGGTCTGCCTGTAAGATGCTGAATCTGGTATCATCTTCCTGCCATTTGCTGGACATGGACTGCTCTGCCTAACAGATGCCAGATGTGGAATTGTCCATCTGTAAGATGCTGGATGTGGAATGTTCCTCTGACACATTCCGGATTTGGAATGGTACATCTGCCAGATGGTCCTCATGTGAGAATGTGGATGTACAATATAATTCGTACCAGATGCAAGATGTGGAATTGTCCACCTGCAAGATGTCGGAGATATAATTGTCCACCTGCGAGATGCCAGATGTGGAATATTCCACCTGCCAGATGCCAGAGGTGGAATGGTCCTTCTGTGAGAATCCGGATGTGGAATGGACTTTGTACCAGATGCCGGACGTTTAATGGTACAGCGGCGAGATGCCGGATGTAGAATGATCTTCTGGACGGATGCCGGATGTGGAATGAAATTCGTGCCAGATGCCAGATGTGAAATGGTACAGCGGTGAGTTTACAGTGTGGGACTCACTCACCTAAAAAGGTTACACTGAGGAATTCACTAACATGACATTTTCAATCTCGAATTTAGCGAAATACAAGGTAACACTGTGAAACTCACCCACATAACAAATTTACACGGTGGGAATCTCACATATAACAATGTCACACTGTCGCACACACTCCAAACCAATGTTACACCCTGATACTCACAAAGTAGAAAGGTTGACACTGTGGAAATCACTTCGATAACAATGTCACACTTTCAAACTCACTCACAAAACAAATTTAAACTCTGGGAATCTCTCACATAATAAGGTGAATTTTTGGGACGCACATAATAAGGTCACACTGTGTAAATTACTCACAGAACAAATTTACACTGTGGGACTCACTAACATAAAGTTTACAATATGGGATTCCCTAAGTACCCAAAATTGTACTGTGTAAATCTCTCACACGACAAGTTTACACTGTGGAACTCACTCACCTAAAAAAGTTGCACTGAGGAACTCACTTACATAACTTTTTCAAGATTGAATTGAGCAAAATTACAAGGTTACACAGTGAAACTCAGACACATTACAAGTTTACATGGTGGGAATCACTCACATAAGAAGGTCACGCTGTCTAAATTACTCACACAACAAGTTTAACCTGTGGGACACACTAACATATAGTTTGGAATATGGGTTACACTAAGTAAACAAAATTATACTGTGCAACTCTCTCATATGACAAGTTTACACTGTGGAACTGACTCACATAACACGGTTACAAAGTGGAACTCACTCACATCACATTTTCAATATCGAATTTAGGAAAATTACAAGGTTAGACTGTGAAACTCAGACACATAATCAGTTTACATGGTGGGAATCACTCACATAATAAGGTCATACTGTCTAAATTACTCAAACAACATTTACACTGTGGGACTAACTCACATGAAGTTTACAACATGGGATTCCCCAAGTGAACAAAATTATACGGTCCAACTCTCTCACACGACAAGTTTACACTGTGGAACTGACTCACATAACACGGTTACACTGTGGAACTCACTCGCATAACAAATTTAAACTGTCAATCGCCGGATGTGGATTTGTATCTGCCAAATGCCAGATGTGGAATGGTACAACTACCAGATACTGAATATGGAGTGGTTGGCCTGCCAGATGCCAGATTTAGACTGGTCTGCCAGTGAGATGCCCGATTTAGAATTGACTACCTGCCAGATGTTAGATGTGGAATGGTTTGCCTGTAAGATGCTGAATCTGGTATCATCTTCCTGCCATTTGCTGGACATGGACTGCTCTGCCTAACAGATGCCAGATGTGGAATTATCCATCTGGAAGATGCTGGATGTGGAATGTTCCTCTGACACATTCCGGATTTGGAATGGTACATCTGCCAGATGGTCCTCATGTGAGAATGTGGATGTACAATATAATTCGTGCCAGATGCTAGATGTGGAATTGTCCACCTGCAAGATGTCGGAGGTATAATTGTACACCTGCGAGTCGCAAGATGTGGAATGTCCTTCTGTGAGAATCCGGATGTGGAATGGACTTTGTACCAGATGCCGGACGTGTAATGGTACAGCGGCGAGATGCCGGATGTAGAATGATCTTCTGGACGGATGCCGGATGTGGAATGAAATTCGTGCCAGATGCCAGATGTGAAATGGTATGCTTGTCAGTTGCAGGATGTGGAATGATCCTCTGCCAGATGCTGGATATGGAATGGTCTGCCTGGCTGATGCTGGAGTGGAATAGACCACCTGCCAGTTGCAGGATGGGAAATGGTTTGCTGCCGGATGCCAGATGTAGAATGGTTTTCTTTTCCCAGATGCAGGATGTGGAGTGGTCGGCCTGCCAGATGCCAGATGTGGCATTCTCCACCCACTTGATGCCAGATATTGACTAGTCTGCCTGATAGATGCCAGATGTGGACTGGTCTGCCAGTGAGATGTCGCATTTAGAATTGACTACCTGCCAGATGCTGGATGTGGAATGGTCTGCCTGTAAGATGCTGAATCTGGTATCATCTTCCTGCCATTTGCTGGAATTGGACTGCTCAGCCTAACAGATGATGGATGTGGAATTGTCCACCTGGAAGATGCTGGATGTGGAATGTTCCTCTGCCACATTCCGGATGTGGAATGGTACATCTGCCAGATGCCAGAGGTGGAATGTTCCTCATGTGAGACTCTGGTTGTACAATATAATTCGTGCCAGATGCCAGATGTGGAATGGTCCACCTGTCAGATGCCGGAGGTGGAATGGTCCTTCTGTGAGAATCCGGATGTGGAATGGACTTCATGACAGATGCTGGATGTGAAATGGTACAGCGGCGAGATGCCAGAGTAGAATGATCTTCTGGACAGATACCGGATGTGGAATGGAATTCGTGCCAGATGCCAGATGTGAAATGATACAACGGCGAGTTTACAGTGTGGGACTCACTCACCTAAAAAGGTTACACTGAGGAACTCACTAACAAAACATGTTCAATATCGAATTTAGCAAAATTACAAGGTAACACTGTGAAACTCACCCGCATAACAAGTTTACACTGTGGGAATCTCACACATAACAATGTCACACTGTCAAACTCACTCTCTAGCAATGTTACACTCTGAGGCCCACTAACTAGACAGGCTGACACTGTGGAATTCACTTCCATAACAATGTCACACTTTCAAACTCACTGACATTACAAGTTTACTCTGTGGGAATTTCTCACATAATAAGGTCAATTTGTGGGACTCACATAATAAGGTCACACTGTGAAAATTACCCACATAACAAATTTACACTGTGGGACTCACTAACATAAAGTTTACAATATGGGATGCCCTAAATACCCAAAATTATACTGTGGAACACTCCAAAATAACACGGTTACACTGTGGAACACACACACCTGAACATGTTTCATTGAGGAACTCACTAATATAACATGTTCAATATCGAATTTGGCAAAATTACAAGGTAACACTGTGAAACACACCCACATAACAAGTTTACACTGTGGGAATCTCACACATAAAAATGTCACACAGTCAAACTCACTCTCTACCAATGTTACACTCTGAGGCTCACTAACTAGACAGGTTGACACTGTGGAATTCACTTCCATAACAACGTCACACTTTCAAACTCTCTCATATAACAAGGTCAAACGGTGGGACTCACTCACATAACAAATTTATACTGTCCATCGCCAGATGTGGATTTGTTTGCTGCCAAATGCCAGATGTGGAATGGTACTCCTGCCAGATACTGAATGTGGAGTGTTTGGCCTGCCAGATGCCAGATTTGGACTGGTCTGCCAGTGAGATGCCGGATTTAGAATTGACTACCTGCCACATGCTAGATGTGGAATGGTCTGCCAGTAAGATGCTGAATCTGGTATCATCTTCCTGCCATTTGCTGGACATGGACTGCTCTGCCTAACAGATGCCAGATGTGGAATTGTCCATCTGGAAGATGCTGGATGTGGAATGTTCCTCTGACACATTACGGATTTGGAATGGTACATCTGCCAGATGGTCCTCATGTGAGAATGTGGATTTACAATATAATTCGTGCCAAATGCTAGATGTGGAATTGTGCACCTGCAAGATGTCGGAGGTATAATTGTCCACCTGCAAGACGGCAGATGTGGAATGTTCCACCTGCCAGATGCCGGAGGTGGAATGGTCCTTCTGTGAGAATCCGGATGTGGAATGGACTTTGTAGAATGATCTTCTGGACGGGATGCCGGATGTGGAATGAAATTCGTGCCAGATACCAGATGTGAAATGGTATCCTTGTCAGTTGCAGGATGTGGAATGGTCCTCTGCCAGATGCTGGCTATGGAATGGTCTGCCTGGCTGAAGCTGGAGTGGAATAGACCACCTGCCAGTTGCAGGATGGGGAATGGTTTGCTGCCAGATTCCAGATGTAGAATGGGTTTATTTTCCCCAGATGCAGGATGTGGAGTGGTCGGCCTGCCAGATGCCAGATGTGGCATTGTCCACCCACTTGATGCCAGATATTGACTAGTCTGCCAGATAGATGCCAGATGTGGACTGGTCGATAGCGAGATGCCGCATTTAGAATTGACTACCTGCCAGATGCTGGATGTGGAATGGTCTGCCTGTAAGATGCTGAATCTGCTATCATCTTCCTGCCATTTGCTGGAATTGGACTGCTCAGCCTAACAGATGATGGATGTGGAATTGTCCACCTGGAAGATGCTGGATGTGGAATGTTCGTCAGACACATTCCGGATGTGGAATGGTACATCTGCCAGTTGCTGGAGGTGGAATGTTCCTCATGTGAGACTCTGGAATTACAATATAATTCGTGCCAGATGCCAGATGTGGAATTGTATGCTTGCCAGATCCCGGAGGTGGAATTGTCCACCTGCAAAAGCCCAAATGTGGAATGCTCTGCCTGCCAGATGCCAGATGTGGAATGGTCCACCTGTCAGATGCCGGAGGTGGAATCGTCCTTCTGTGAGAATCCGGATGTGGAATGGACTTCATGACAGATGCTGGATGTGTAATGGTACAGCGGCGAGATGCCAGAGTAGAATGATCTTCTGGACAGTTACCGGATGTGGAATGGAATTCGTGACAGATGCCGGATGTGAAATGGTACAGCGGTGAATTTACAGTGTGGGACTCACTCACCTAAAAAGGTTACACTGAGGAACTCATTAACATCACATTTTCAATATCGAATTTAGCGAAATTAAAAGGTAACTCTGTGAAACTCAGACACATAACAAGTTTACACGGTGGGACTCTCACACATAACAATGTCACATTGTCAAACTCACTCTATGCCAATGTTACACTCTGAGGCCCACTAAGTAGACAGGTTGACACTGTGGAATTCACATCCATAACAATGTTAAACTTTCAAACTCACTGACATTACAAGGTCAAATGGTGAGACTCACTCACACTGTGGAACACACTCACCTAAAAAAGTTGCACTGAGGAACTAACTAACATAACATTTTCAATACTGAATTTTGCAAAATTACAAGGTTACACTGTGAAACTCACCCACATAAAAAATTTACACCTTGGGAATCTCACACATAAAATGTCACACTGTCGAACTCACTCCATACCAATGTTACTCCCTGAGACTCACTAAGTAGAAAGGTTGACACTATGGAAATCACTTCAATAACAATGTCACACTTTCAAACTCACTCACAAAACAAATTTAAACTCTGGGAATCTCTCACATAATAAGGTGAATTTGTGGGACTCACATAATAAGGTCACACTGTGTAAATCACTCACATAACAAATTTACACTGTGGGACTCACTAACATAAAGTTTACAATATGGGATTCCCTCAGTACCCAAAATTATACTGTGCAACTCTCTCACATGACAAGTTTACACTGTGGAACACACTCACCTAAAAAAGTTGCACTGAGGAACTCACTAACATAACTTTTTCAATGTCGAATTTAGCAAAATTACAAGGTTACACTGTGAAACTCAGACACATAACAAGTTTACATGGTGGGAATCAATCACATGACAAGGTCACACTATGTAAATTACTCACAGAAGTTTACACTGTGGGACACACTAACATATAGTTTGGAATATAGGTTACACTAAGTAAACAAAATTATACTGTGCAACTCTCTCATATGACAAGTTTACACTGTGGAACTGACTCACATAACACGGTTACACTGGGGAACTCACTCACATAACAAATTTATACTGTCAATCGCCAGATGTGGATTTGTTTGCTGCCAAATGCCAGATGTGGAATGGTACTCCTGCCAGATACTAAATGTGGAATGGTTGGCCTGCCAGATGCCAGATGCCAGATTTGGACTGGTCTGCCAGTGAGATGCCGGATTTAGCATTGACTACCTGCCAGATGCTGGATGTGGAATGGTCTGCCTGTAAGATGCTGAATCTGGTATCATCTTCCTGCCATTTGCTGGACATGGACTGCTCTGCCTAACAGATGCCAGATGTGGAATTGTGCATCTGGAAGATGCTGGATGTGGAATGTTCCTCTGACACATTCCGGATTTGGAATGGTACATCTGCCAGATGGTCCTCATGTGAGAATGTGGATGTACAATATAATTCGTGCCAGATGCTAGATGTGGAATTGCCCACCTGCAAGATATCGGAGGTATAATTGTCCACCTGCGAGTCGCCAGATGTGGAATGCTCCACCTGCCAGATGCCGGAGGTAGAATGGTCCTTCTGTGAGAATCCGGATGTGGAATGGACTTTGTACCAGATGCCGGACGTGTAATGGTGCAGCGTCGAGATGCCGGATGTAGAATGATCTTCTGGACGGATGCCGGATGTGGAATGAAATTCGTGCCAGATGCCAGATGTGAAATGGTATGCTTGTCAGTTGCAGGATGTGGAATGGTCCTCTGCCAGATGCTGGATATGGAATGGTCTGCCTGGCTGATGCTGGAGTGGAATAGACCATCTGCCAGTTGCAGGATGGGGAATGGTTTGCTGCCAGATGCCAGATGTAGAATGGTATTTTTTCTCCCAGATGCAGGATGTGGAGTGGTCGGCCTGCCAGAATCCAGATGTGGCATTGTCCACCAACTTGATGCCAGATATTGACTAGTCTGCCTGATAGATGCCAGATGTGGACTGGTCTGCCAGCGAGATGCCGCATTTAGAATTGACTACCTGCCAGATGCTGGATGTGGAATGGTCTGCCTGTAAGATGCTGAATCTGGTATTATCTTCCTGCCATTTGCTGGAATTGGACTGCTCAGCCTAACAGATGATGGATGTGGAATTGTCCACCTGGAAGATGCTGGATGTGGAATGTTCGTCTGACACATTCCGGATGAGTAATGGTACATCTGCCAGATGCCGGAGGTGGAATGTTCCTCATGTGAGACTCTGGAATTATAATATAATTTGTGCCAGATGCCAGATGTGGAATTGTATGCTTGCCAGATCCCGGAGGTGGAATTGTCCACCTGCAAAAGCCCAAATGTGGAATGGTCTGCCTGCCAGATGCCAGATGTGGAATGGTACACCTGCCAAATGCCAGATGTGGATTGGTCCACCTGCCAGATGCCGGAGGTGGAATGGTCCTTCTGTGAGAATCCGGATGTGGAATGGACTTCCTGACAGATGCTGGATGTGTAATGGTACAGCGGCGAGATGCCAGAGTAGAATGATCTTCAGGACAGATACCAGATGTGGAATGGAATTCGTGCCAGATGCCAGATGTGAAAGTGTACAGCGGCGAGTTTACAGTGTGGGACTCACTCACCTAAAAAGGTTACACTGAGGAATTCACTAACATAACATTTTCAATGTCGAATTTAGCGAATTACAAGGTAACACTGTGAAACTCAACCACATAACAAGTTTACACGGTGAGAATCTCACATATAACAATGTCACACTGTCGAACACACTCTATGCCAATGTTACACTCTGAGGCCCACTAAGTAGACAGGTTGACACTGTGGAATTCACTTCCATAACAATGTCACACTTTCAAACTCACTGACATTACAAGGTCAAATGGTGAGACTCACTCACACTGTGGAACACACTCACCTAAAAAAGTTGCACTGAGGAACTCACCAACAAACAATATCGAATTTAGCAAAATTACAAGGTTACACATTGAAACTCAGACACATAACAAGTTTACATGGTGGGAATCACTCACATAACAAGGTCACACTGTGTAAATGACTCACACAACAAGTTTACACTGTGGGACTAACTCACATGAAGTTTACAATATGGGATTCCCCAAGTGAACAAAATTATACGGTGCAACTCTCTCACACGACAAGTTTACACTGTGGAAATAACTCACATAACATGGTTACACTGTGGGAATCTCTCACCTAAAAAGGTTACACTGAGGAACTCATTAAAATCACATTTTGAATATCGAATTTAGCGAAATTAAAAGGTAACTCTGTGAAACTCAGACACATAACAAGTTTACACGGTGGGACTCTCACACATAACAATGTCACATTGTCAAACTCACTCTATGCCAATGTTACACTCTGAGGCCCACTAAGTAGACAGGTTGACACTGTGGAATTCACTTCCATAACAATGTTAAACTTTCAAACTCACTGACATTACAAGGTCAAATGGTGAGACTCACTCACACTGTGGAACACACTCACCTAAAAAAGTTGCACTGAGGAACTCACTAACATAACATTTTCAATACTGAATTTAGCAAAATTACAAGGTTACACTGTGAAACTCACCCACATAAAAAATTTACACCTTGGGAATCTCACACATAAAATGTCACACTGTCGAACTCACTCCATACCAATGTTACACCCTGAGACTCACTAAGTAGAAAGGTTGACACTATGGAAATCACTTCAATAACAATGTCACACTTTCAAACTCACTCACAAAACAAATTTAAACTCTGGGAATCTCTCACATAATAAGGTGAATTTGTGGGACTCACATAATAAGGTCACACTGTGTAAATCACTCACATAACAAATTTACACTGTGGGACTCACTAACATAAAGTTTACAATATGGGATTCCCTCAGTACCCAAAATTATACTGTGCAACTCTCTCACATGACAAGTTTACACTGTGGAACACACTCACCTAAAAAAGTTGCACTGAGGAACTCACTAACATAACTTTTTCAATGTCGAATTTAGCAAAATTACAAGGTTACACTGTGAAACTCAGACACATAACAAGTTTACATGGTGGGAATCAATCACATGACAAGGTCACACTATGTAAATTACTCACAGAAGTTTACACTGTGGGACACACTAACATATAGTTTGGAATATAGGTTACACTAAGTAAACAAAATTATACTGTGCAACTCTCTCATATGACAAGTTTACACTGTGGAACTGACTCACATAACACGGTTACACTGGGGAACTCACTCACATAACAAATTTATACTGTCAATAGCCAGATGTGGATTTGTTTGCTGCCAAATGCCAGATGTGGAATGGTACTCCTGCCAGATACTAAATGTGGAATGGTTGGCCTGCCAGATGCCAGATTTGGACTGGTCTGCCAGTGAGATGCCGGATTTAGCATTGACTACCTGCCACATGCTAGATATGGAATGGTCTGCCTGTAAGATGCTGAATCTGGTATCATCTTCCTGCCATTTGCTGGACATGGACTGCTCTGCCTAACAGATGCCAGATGTGGAATTGTCCATCTGGAAAATGCTGGATGTGGAATGTTCCTCTGACACATTCCGGATTTGGAATGGTACATCTGCCAGATGGTCCTCATGTGAGAATGTGGATGTACAATATAATTCGTGCCAGATGCTAGATGTGGAATTGCCCACCTGCAAGATATCGGAGGTATAATTGTCCACCTGCGAGTCGCCAGATGTGGAATTTTCCACCTGCCAGATGCCGGAGGTAGAATGGTCCTTCTGTGAGAATCCGGATGTGGAATGGACTTTGTACCAGATGCCGGACGTGTAATGGTACAGCGGCGAGATGCCGGATGTAGAATGATCTTCTGGACGGATGCCGGATGTGGAATGAAATTCGTGCCAGATGCCAGATGTGATATGGTATGCTTGTCAGTTGCAGGATGTGGAATGGTCCTCTGCCAGATGCTGGATATGGAATGGTCTGCCTGGCTGATGCTGGAGTGGAATAGACCATCTGCCAGTTGCAGGATGGGGAATGGATTGCTGCTAGATGCCAGATGTAGAATGGTATTTTTTCTCCCAGATGCAGGATGTGGAGTGGTCGGCCTGCCAGATGCCAGATGTGGCATTGTCCACCCACTTGATGCCAGATATTGATAGTCTGCCTGATAGATGCCAGATGTGGAATGGTCTGCCAGCGAGATGTCGCATTTAGAATTGACTACCTGCCAGATGCTGGATGTGGAATGGTCTGCCTGTAAGATGGTGATTCTGGTATCATATTCCTGCCATTTGCTGAAATTGGACTGCTCAGCCTAACAGATGATGGATGTGGAATTGTCCACCTGGAAGATGCTGGATGTGGAATATTCCTCTGACACATTCCGCATGAGGAATGGTACATCTGCCAGATGCCGGAGGTGGAATGTTCCTCATGTGAGACTCTGGATGTATAATATAATTCGTGCCAGATGCCAGATGTGGAATTGTATGCTTGCCAGATCCCGGAGGTGGAATTGTCCACCTGCAAAAGCCCAAATGTGGAATGGTCTGCCTGCCAGATGCCAGATGTGGAATGGTACACCTGCCAAATGCCAGATGTGGAATGGTCCACCTGCCAGATGCCGGAGGTGGAATGGTCCTTCTGTGAGAATCCGGATGTGGAATGGACTTCCTGACAGATGCTGGATGTGTAATGGTACAGCGGCGAGATGCCAGAGTAGAATGATCTTCAGGACAGATACCAGATGTGGAATGGAATTCGTGCCAGATGCCAGATGTGAAAGTGTACAGCGGCGAGTTTACAGTGTGGGACTCACTCACCTAAAAAGGTTACACTGAGGAATTCACTAACATAACATTTTCAATGTCGAATTTAGCCAATTACAAGGTAACACTGTGAAACTCAACCACATAACAAGTTTACACGGTGAGAATCTCACATATAACAATGTCACACTGTCGAACACACTCTATGCCAATGTTACACTCTGAGGCCCACTAAGTAGACAGGTTGACACTGTGGAATTCACTTCCATAACAATGTTACACTTTCAAACTCACTGACATTACAAGGTCAAATGGTGAGACTCACTCACACTGTGGAACACACTCACCTAAAAAAGTTGCACTGAGGAACTCACCAACAATCAATATCGAATTTAGCAAAATTACAAGGTTACACAGTGAAACTCAGACACATAACAAGTTTACATGGTGGGAATCACTCACATAACAAGGTCACACTGTGTAAATGACTCACACAACAAGTTTACACTGTGGGACTAACTCACATGAAGTTTACAATATGGGATTCCCCAAGTGAACAAAATTATACGGTGCAACTCTCTCACACGACAAGTTTACACTGTGGAAATAACTCACATAACATGGTTACACTGTGGGAATCTCTCACCTAAAAAGGTTACACTGAGGAACACATTAAAATCACATTTTGAATATCGAATTTAGCGAAATTAAAAGGTAACTCTGTGAAACTCAGACACATAACAAGTTTACACGGTGGGACTCTCACACATAACAATGTCACATTGTCAAACTCACTCTATGCCAATGTTACACTCTGAGGCCCACTAAGTAGACAGGTTGACACTGTGGAATTCACTTCCATAACAATGTTAAATTTTCAAACTCACTGACATTACAAGGTCAAATGGTGAGACTCACTCACTCTGTGGAACACACTCACCTAAAAAAGTTGCACTGAGGAACTCACTAACATAACATTTTCAATACTGAATTTAGCAAAATTACAAGGTTACACTGTGAAACTCACCCACATAAAAAATTTACACCTTGGGAATCTCACACATAAAATGTCACACTGTCGAACTCACTCCATACCAATGTTACACCCTGAGACTCACTAAGTAGAAAGGTTGACACTATGGAAATCACTTCAATAACAATGTCACACTTTCAAACTCACTCACAAAACAAATTTAAACTCTGGGAATCTCTCACATAATAAGGTGAATTTGTGGGACTCACATAATAAGGTCACACTGTGTAAATCACTCACATAACAAATTTACACTGTGGGACTCACTAACATAAAGTTTACAATATGGGATTCCCTCAGTACCCAAAATTATACTGTGCAACTCTCTCACATGACAAGTTTACACTGTGGAACACACTCACCTAAAAAAGTTGCACTGAGGAACTCACTAACATAACTTTTTCAATGTCGAATTTAGCAAAATTACAAGGTTAGACTGTGAAACTCAGACACATAACAAGTTTACATGGTGGGAATCAATCACATGACAAGGTCACACTATGTAAATTACTCACTGAAGTTTACACTGTGGGACACACTAACATATAGTTTGGAATATAGGTTACACTAAGTAAACAAAATTATACTGTGCAACTCTCTCATATGACAAGTTTACACTGTGGAACTGACTCACATAACACGGTTACACTGTGGAACTCACTCACGTAACAAATTTATACTGTCAATCGCCGGATGTGGATTTGTTTGCTGCCAAATGCCAGATGTGGAATGGTACTCCTGCCAGATACTGAATGTGGAGTGGTTGGCCTGCCAGATGCCAGATTTGGACTGGTCTGCCAGTGAGATGCGGATTTAAAATTGTCTACCTGCCAGATGCTAGATGTGGAATGGTCTGCCAGTAAGATGCTGAAACTGGTATCATCTTCCTGCCATTTGCTGGACATGGACAGCTCTGCCTAACAGATGCCAGATGTGGAATTGTCCATCTGGAAGATGCTGGATGTGGAATGTTCCTCTGCCACATTCCGGATTTGGAATGGTACATCTGCCAGATGGTCCTCATGTGAGAATGTAGATTTACAATATAATTCGTGCCAGATGCTAGATGTGGAATTGTGCACCTGCAAGATGTCGGAGGTATAATTGTCCACCTGCGAGACGGCAGATGTGGAATGTTCCACCTGCCAGATGCCGGAGGTGGAATGGTCCTTCTGTGAGAATCCGGATGTGGAATGAACTTTGTACCAGATGCCGGACGTGTAATGGTATAGCGGCGAGATGCCGGATGTAGAATGATCTTCTGGACGGATGCCGGATATGGAATGAAATTCGTGCCAGATGCCAGATGTGAAATGGTATGCTTGTCAGTTTCAGGGTGTGGAATGGTCCTCTGCCAGATGCTGGATATGGAATGGTCTGCCTGGCTGATGCTGGTGTGGAATAGACCACCTGCCAGTTGCAGGATGGGGAATGGTTTGCTGCCAGATGCCAGATATAGAATGTTTTTTTTTCCCAGATGCAGCATGTGGAGTGGTCGGACTGCCTGATGCCAGATGTGGCATTGTCCACCCACTTGATGCCAAATATTGACTAGTCTGCCTGATAGATGCCAGATGTGGACTGGTCTGCCAGCGAGATGCCGCATTTAGAATTGACTACCTGCCAGATGCTGGATGTGGAATGGTCTGCCTGTAAGATGCTGAATCTGGTATCATCTTCCTGCCATTTGCTGGAATTGGACTGCTCAGCCTAACAGATGATGGATGTGGAATTGTCCACCTGGAAGATGCTGTATGTGGAATGTTCCTCTGACACATTCCGGATGTGGAATGGTACATCTACCAGATGCCGGAGGTGGAATGTTCCTCATGTGAGACTATGGATGTACAATATAATTTGTGCCAGATGCCAGATGTGGAATTGTATGCTTGCCAGATCCCGGAGGTGGAATTGTCCACCTGCAAAAGCCCAAATGTGGAATGGTCTGCCTGCCAGATGCCAGATGTGGAATGGTCCACCTGTCAGATGCCGGAGGTGGAATGGTCCTTCTGTGAGAATCCGGATGTGGAATGGACTTCATGACAGATGCTGGATGTGTAATGGTACAGCGGCGAGATGCCAGAGTAGAATGATCTTCTGGACAGTTACCGGATGTGGAATGGAATTCGTGCCAGATGCCGGATGTGAAATGGTACAGCGGTGAATTTACAGTGTGGGACTCACTCACCTAAAAAGGTTGCACTGAGGAACTCACGAACATAACTTTTTCAATATCGCATTTAGTAAAATTACAGGGTTACACTGTGAAACTCAGAAACATAACAAGTTTACATGGTGGGAATCACTCACAATAAGGTCACACTGTGTAAATGATTCACAAATCAAGTTAACACTGTGGGACTCACTTACATGAAGTTTACAATATGGGATTCCCTAAGTGAACAAAATTGGACTGTGAAACTCTCTAACATGACAAGTTTACACTGTGGAACTGACTCACATAACACGGTAACACTGTGTAATTCGCTCACTTTAAACGGTTACACTGTGGAACTCACCTAAAAAGGTTACACTGAGGAACTGACTAACATAACATTTTCAATATCGAATTTAGCAAAATTACAAGGTTACACTGTGAAACTCAGATACATAACAGGTTTACATGGTGGGAATCTCTCACACAACAAGGTCAAATTTTGGGACTCACATAATAAGGTCACACTGTGTAAATGACTCCCATAACAAGTTTACATTGTGGGACTCACTCACCTAAAAAGGTTACACTGAGGAACTCATTAACATCACATTTTCAATATCGAATTTAGCGAAATTAAAAGGTAACACTGTGAAACTCAGACACATAACAAGTTTACATGGTGGGACTCTCACACATAACAATGTCACATTTTCAAACTCACTGACATTACAAGTTTACTCTGTGGGAATTTCTCACATAAAAAGGTCAATTTGTGGGACTCACATAATAAGGTCACATTGTGAAAATTACTCACAGAACAAATTTACACTGTGGGACTCACTAACATAAAGTTTACAATATGGGATGCCCTAAGTACCCAAAATTATACTGTGGAACTCTCCAAAATAACACGGTTACACTGTGGAACACACTCACCTAAACATGTTTCATTGAGGAACTCATTAATATAACATGTTCAATATCGAATTTAGCAAAATTACAAGGTTAGACTGTGAAACTCACCCACATAACAAATTTACACTGTGGGAATCTCACACATAACAATGTCACACAGTTAAACTCACTCTCTCCAATGTTACACTCTGAGGCTCACTAACTAGACAGGTTGACACTGTGGAATTCACTTCCATAACAACGTCACACTTTCAAACTCTCTCATATAACAAGGTCAAACGGTCGGACTCACTCACATTACAAGGTCACACTGTGTAAATTACATAACAAGTTTACACTGTGGGACACACTAACATATAGTTTAGAATATGGGTTTCACAAAGTAAACAAAATTATACTGTGCATTTCTCTTACATGACGTTTACACTGTGAAAATGACTCACATAACACGGTTACACTGTGGAACTCATCTACATCACACGGTTACAAAGTGGAACTCACTCACATAACAAGGTTATACTGTGGAACTCACTCACCTAAAAAAGTTGCACTGAGGAACTCACTAATATAACTTTTTCAATTTCGAATTTACCAAAATTACATGGTTACACTGTGAAACTCAGGCACATAACCAGTTTACATGGTGGGAATCACTCACACAACAAAGTCAAATTTTGGGACTCACATAATACGGTCACACTGTGTAAGTTACTCCCATAACAAGTTTACACCATGGGACTTACTCACCTAAAAAGATTACACTGAGGAACTCATTAACATCACATTTTCAAAATCGAATTTAGCGAAATTAAAAGGTAACACTGTGAAACTCAGACACATAACAAGTTTACACGTTGGGACTCTCACACATAACAATGTCACACAGTCAAACTCACTCTATACCAATGTTACACTCTGAGGCTCACTAACTAGACAGGTTGACACTGTGGAATTCACTTCCATAACAACGTCACACTTTCAAACTCTCTCATATAACAAGGTCAAACGGTGGGACTCACTCACATAACAAGGTCACACTGTGTAAATTACATAACACGGTTACACTGTGGAACTCACTCACCTAAAAAAGTTGCACTGAGGAACTCACGAACAAACAATATCGAATTTAGCAAAATTACAAGGTTACAGTGAAACTCAGACACATTACAAGTTTACATGGTGGGAATCACTCACATAATAAGGTCACACTGTGTAAATTCTTTTCTTTGGCTTGGCTTCGCGGACGAAGATTTATGGAGGGGGTAAAAAAGTCCACGTCAGCTGCAGGCTCGTTTGTGGCTGACCAGTCCGATGCGGGACAGGCAGACACGATTGCAGCGGTTGCAAGGGAAAATTGGTTGGTTGGGGTTGGGTGTTGGGTTTTTCCTCCTTTGCCTTTTGTCAGTGAGGTGGGCTCTGCGGTCTTCTTCAAAGGAGGCTGCTGCCCGCCAAACTGTGAGGCGCCAAGATGCACGGTTTGAGGCGTTATCAGCCCACTGGCGGTGGTCAATGTGGCAGGCACCAAGAGATTTCTTTAGGCAGTCCTTGTACCTTTTCTTTGGTGCACCTCTGTCACGGTGGCCAGTGGAGAGCTCGCCATATAATACGATCTTGGGAAGGCGATGGTCCTCCATTCTGGAGACGTGACCCATCCAGCGCAGCTGGATCTTCAGCAGCGTGGACTCGATGCTGTCGCCCTCTGCCATCTCGAGTACCTCGACGTTAGGGGTGTGAGCGCTCCAATGGATGTTGAGGATGGAGCGGAGACAACGCTGGTGGAAGCGTTCTAGGAGCCGTAGGTGGTGCCGGTAGAGGACCCATGATTCGGAGCCGAACAGGAGTGTGGGTATGACAACGGCTCTGTATACGCTTATCTTTGTGAGGTTTTTCAGTTGGTTGTTTTTCCAGACTCTTTTGTGTAGTCTTCCAAAGGCGCTATTTGCCTTGGCGAGTCTGTTGTCTATCTCATTGTCGATCCTTGCATCTGATGAAATGGTGCAGCCGAGATAGGTAAACTGGTTGACCGTTTTGAGTTTTGTGTGCCCGATGGAGATGTGGGGGGGCTGGTAGTCATGGTGGGGAGCTGGCTGATGGAGGACCTCAGTTTTCTTCAGGCTGACTTCCAGGCCAAACATTTTGGCAGTTTCCGCAAAGCAGGACGTCAAGCGCTGAAGAGCTGGCTCTGAATGGGCAACTAAAGCGGCATCATCTGCAAAGAGTAGTTCACGGACAAGTTTCTCTTGTGTCTTGGTGTGAGCTTGCAGGCGCCTCAGATTGAAGAGACTGCCATCCGTGCGGTACCGGATGTAAACAGCGTCTTCATTGTTGGGGTCTTTCATGGCTTGGTTCAGCATCATGCTGAAGAAGATTGAAAAGAGGGTTGGTGCGAGAACACAGCCTTGCTTCACTCCATTAACTGTGTAAATTACTCACACAACAAGTTTACTCTGTGGGACACACTAACATATAGTTTGGAATATGGGTTACACTAAGTAAACAAAATTATACTGTGCAACTCTCTCATATGACAAGTTTACACTGTGGAACTGACTCACATAACAAGTTTATACTGTCCATCGCCGGATGTGGATTTGTTTGCTGCCAAATGCCAGATGTGGAATGGTACTCCTACCAGATTCTGAATGTGGAGTGGTTGGCCTGCCAGATGCCAGATTTAGACTGATCTGCCAGTGAGATGCCCGATTTAGAATTGACTACCTGCCACATGCTAGATGTGGAATGGTTTGCCTGTAAGATGCTGAATCTGGTATCATCTTCCTGCCATTTGCTGGACATGGACTGCTCTGCCTAACAGATGCCAGATGTGGAATTGTCCATCTGGAAGATGCTGGATGTGGAATGTTCCTCTGACACATTCCGGATTTGGAATGGTACATCTGCCAGATGGTCCTCATGTGAGAATGTGGATTTACAATATAATTCGTGCCAGATGCTAGATGTGGAATTGTGCACCTGCAAGATGTCGGAGGTATAATTGTCCACCTGCGAGACGGCAGATGTGGAATGTTCCACCTGCCAGATGCCGGAGGTGGAATGGTCCTTCTGTGAGAATCCGGATGTGGAATGGACTTTGTACCAGATGCCGGACGTGTAATGGTATAGCGGCGAGATGCCGGATGTAGAATGATCTTCTGGACGGATGCCGGATCTGGAATGAAATTCGTGCCAGATGCCAGATGTGAAATGGTATGCTTGTCAGTTGCAGGATGTGGAATGGTCCTCTGCCAGATGCTGGATATGGAATGGTCTGCCTGGCTGATGCTGGAGTGGAATAGACCATCTGCCAGTTGCAGGATGGGGAATGGATTGCTGCTAGATGCCAGATGTAGAATGGTATTTTTTCTCCCAGATGCAGGATGTGGAGTGGTCGGCCTGCCAGATGCCAGATGTGGCATTGTCCACCCACTTGATGCCAGATATTGATAGTCTGCCTGATAGATGCCAGATGTGGAATGGTCTGCCTGTAAGATGCTGAATCTGGTATCATATTCCTGCCATTTGCTGAAATTGGACTGCTCAGCCTAACAGATGATGGATGTGGAATTGTCCACCTGGAAGATGCTGGATGTGGAATATTCCTCTGACACATTCCGCATGAGGAATGGTACATCTGCCAGATGCCGGAGGTGGAATGTTCCTCATGTGAGACTCTGGATGTATAATATAATTCGTGCCAGATGCCAGATGTGGAATTGTATGCTTGCCAGATCCCGGAGGTGGAATTGTCCACCTGCAAAAGCCCAAATGTGGAATGGTCTGCCTGCCAGATGCCAGATGTGGAATGGTACACCTGCCAAATGCCAGATGTGGAATGGTCCACCTGCCAGATGCCGGAGGTGGAATGGTCCTTCTGTGAGAATCCGGATGTGGAATGGACTTCCTGACAGATGCTGGATGTGTAATGGTACAGCGGCGAGATGCCAGAGTAGAATGATCTTCAGGACAGATACCAGATGTGGAATGGAATTCGTGCCAGATGCCAGATGTGAAAGTGTACAGCGGCGAGTTTACAGTGTGGGACTCACTCACCTAAAAAGGTTACACTGAGCAATTCACTAACATAACATTTTCAATGTCGAATTTAGCGAATTACAAGGTAACACTGTGAAACTCAACCACATAACAAGTTTACACGGTGAGAATCTCACATATAACAATGTCACACTGTCGAACACACTCTATGCCAATGTTACACTCTGAGGCCCACTAAGTAGACAGGTTGACACTGTGGAATTCACTTCCATAACAATGTTACACTTTCAAACTCACTGACATTACAAGGTCAAATGGTGAGACTCACTCACACTGTGGAACACACTCACCTAAAAAAGTTGCACTGAGGAACTCACCAACAAACAATATTGAATTTAGCAAAATTACAAGGTTACACAGTGAAACTCAGACACATAACAAGTTTACATGGTGGGAATCACTCACATAACAAGGTCACACTGTGTAAATGACTCACACAACAAGTTTACACTGTGGGACTAACTCACATGAAGTTTACAATATGGGATTCCCCAAGTGAACAAAATTATACGGTGCAACTCTCTCACACGACAAGTTTACACTGTGGAAATAACTCACATAACATGGTTACACTGTGGGAATCTCTCACCTAAAAAGGTTACACTGAGGAACACATTAAAATCACATTTTGAATATCGAATTTAGCGAAATTAAAAGGTAACTCTGTGAAACTCAGACACATAACAAGTTTACACGGTGGGACTCTCACACATAACAATGTCACATTGTCAAACTCACTCTATGCCAATGTTACACTCTGAGGCCCACTAAGTAGACAGGTTGACACTGTGGAATTCACTTCCATAACAATGTTAAATTTTCAAACTCACTGACATTACAAGGTCAAATGGTGAGACTCACTCACTCTGTGGAACACACTCACCTAAAAAAGTTGCACTGAGGAACTCACTAACATAACATTTTCAATACTGAATTTAGCAAAATTACAAGGTTACACTGTGAAACTCACCCACATAAAAAATTTACACCTTGGGAATCTCACACATAAAATGTCACACTGTCGAACTCACTCCATACCAATGTTACACCCTGAGACTCACTAAGTAGAAAGGTTGACACTATGGAAATCACTTCAATAACAATGTCACACTTTCAAACTCACTCACAAAACAAATTTAAACTCTGGGAATCTCTCACATAATAAGGTGAATTTGTGGGACTCACATAATAAGGTCACACTGTGTAAATCACTCACATAACAAATTTACACTGTGGGACTCACTAACATAAAGTTTACAATATGGGATTCCCTCAGTACCCAAAATTATACTGTGCAACTCTCTCACATGACAAGTTTACACTGTGGAACACACTCACCTAAAAAAGTTGCACTGAGGAACTCACTAACATAACTTTTTCAATGTCGAATTTAGCAAAATTACAAGGTTAGACTGTGAAACTCAGACACATAACAAGTTTACATGGTGGGAATCAATCACATGACAAGGTCACACTATGTAAATTACTCACTGAAGTTTACACTGTGGGACACACTAACATATAGTTTGGAATATAGGTTACACTAAGTAAACAAAATTATACTGTGCAACTCTCTCATATGACAAGTTTACACTGTGGAACTGACTCACATAACACGGTTACACTGTGGAACTCACTCACGTAACAAATTTATACTGTCAATCGCCGGATGTGGATTTGTTTGCTGCCAAATGCCAGATGTGGAATGGTACTCCTGCCAGATACTGAATGTGGAGTGGTTGGCCTGCCAGATGCCAGATTTGGACTGGTCTGCCAGTGAGATGCGGATTTAAAATTGTCTACCTGCCAGATGCTAGATGTGGAATGGTCTGCCAGTAAGATGCTGAAACTGGTATCATCTTCCTGCCATTTGCTGGACATGGACAGCTCTGCCTAACAGATGCCAGATGTGGAATTGTCCATCTGGAAGATGCTGGAAGTGGAATGTTCCTCTGCCACATTCCGGATTTGGAATGGTACATCTGCCAGATGGTCCTCATGTGAGAATGTAGATTTACAATATAATTCGTGCCAGATGCTAGATGTGGAATTGTGCACCTGCAAGATGTCGGAGGTATAATTGTCCACCTGCGAGACGGCAGATGTGGAATGTTCCACCTGCCAGATGCCGGAGGTGGAATGGTCCTTCTGTGAGAATCCGGATGTGGAATGAACTTTGTACCAGATGCCGGACGTGTAATGGTATAGCGGCGAGATGCCGGATGTAGAATGATCTTCTGGACGGATGCCGGATATGGAATGAAATTCGTGCCAGATGCCAGATGTGAAATGGTATGCTTGTCAGTTTCAGGGTGTGGAATGGTCCTCTGCCAGATGCTGGATATGGAATGGTCTGCCTGGCTGATGCTGGTGTGGAATAGACCACCTGCCAGTTGCAGGATGGGGAATGGTTTGCTGCCAGATGCCAGAGAAACAATGTTTTTTTTTTCCCAGATGCAGCATGTGGAGTGGTCGGACTGCCTGATGCCAGATGTGGCATTGTCCACCCACTTGATGCCAAATATTGACTAGTCTGCCTGATAGATGCCAGATGTGGACTGGTCTGCCAGCGAGATGCCGCATTTAGAATTGACTACCTGCCAGATGCTGGATGTGGAATGGTCTGCCTGTAAGATGCTGAATCTGGTATCATCTTCCTGCCATTTGCTGGAATTGGACTGCTCAGCCTAACAGATGATGGATGTGGAATTGTCCACCTGGAAGATGCTGGATGTGGCAGAGATCTTTCTCCTAAGTAACATAAAAAATAAAGAATTTGGAATTGACTTGGAGGATGCACAAAAAAGATTTGTTAAGATAGCCCTAGCTGTAGCAAAAAAATGTATTATGTCAACCTGGAAATTGGAAGATAATTTGAAAATACAACAATGGTATATAGAAATGAATAAATGTATTCCATTAGAAAAAATAACATATAGTTTAAGAAATAATATTGAAATATTCGAACAAGTATGGGAGCCTTACATTAAATACAATAGCGAAAACCTACCGGGAACAAACATTACCTAAGTTGATGGAAGGAGAAGAGAAGAAAAAAAATGGACTCAGTAGAATTTCTGGTGTATTTTTGTTGAATGACAACATTGTCTAACTGAAATAATGCAACCTAGATTGTATAACTAAAATGGATGAGAGGGGGGAGGGATGGGGGGGTGGCTTGGGAGGAGGGAGGGGGGAGGGAGAAAAAGTCACTGTAAATGTGTGGAAAAGAAAAAGTGTATATCATGGCTATTGTGATTTATGGTGTGAAAAATAAAAAATTAAAAAAAAAAAAAAAAAAAAAAAAAAAAAAAAGAAGAAAAAAAAAAAAAAAAAAAAAAAAAAGAAGATGCTGGATGTGGAATGTTCCTCTGACACATTCCGGATGTGGAATGGTACATCTACCAGATGCCGGAGGTGGAATGTTCCTCATGTGAGACTATGGATGTACAATATAATTCGTGCCAGATGCCAGATGTGGAATTGTATGCTTGCCAGATCCCGGAGGTGGAATTGTCCACCTGCAAAAGCCCAAATGTGGAATGGTCTGCCTGCCAGATGCCAGATGTGGAATGGTCCACCTGTCAGATGCCGGAGGTGGAATGGTCCTTCTGTGAGAATCCGGATGTGGAATGGACTTCATGACAGATGCTGGATGTGTAATGGTACAGCGGCGAGATGCCAGAGTAGAATGATCTTCTGGACAGTTACCGGATGTGGAATGGAATTCGTGCCAGATGCCGGATGTGAAATGGTACAGCGGTGAATTTACAGTGTGGGACTCACTCACCTAAAAAGGTTGCACTGAGGAACTCACGAACATAACTTTTTCAATATCGCATTTAGTAAAATTACAGGGTTACACTGTGAAACTCAGAAACATAACAAGTTTACATGGTGGGAATCACTCACAATAAGGTCACACTGTGTAAATGATTCACAAATCAAGTTAACACTGTGGGACTCACTTACATGAAGTTTACAATATGGGATTCCCTAAGTGAACAAAATTGGACTGTGAAACTCTCTAACATGACAAGTTTACACTGTGGAACTGACTCACATAACACGGTAACACTGTGTAATTCGCTCACTTTAAACGGTTACACTGTGGAACTCACCTAAAAAGGTTACACTGAGGAACTGACTAACATAACATTTTCAATATCGAATTTAGCAAAATTACAAGGTTACACTGTGAAACTCAGATACATAACAGGTTTACATGGTGGGAATCTCTCACACAACAAGGTCAAATTTTGGGACTCACATAATAAGGTCACACTGTGTAAATGACTCCCATAACAAGTTTACATTGTGGGACTCACTCACCTAAAAAGGTTACACTGAGGAACTCATTAACATCACATTTTCAATATCGAATTTAGCGAAATTAAAAGGTAACACTGTGAAACTCAGACACATAACAAGTTTACATGGTGGGACTCTCACACATAACAATGTCACATTTTCAAACTCACTGACATTACAAGTTTACTCTGTGGGAATTTCTCACATAAAAAGGTCAATTTGTGGGACTCACATAATAAGGTCACATTGTGAAAATTACTCACAGAACAAATTTACACTGTGGGACTCACTAACATAAAGTTTACAATATGGGATGCCCTAAGTACCCAAAATTATACTGTGGAACTCTCCAAAATAACACGGTTACACTGTGGAACACACTCACCCAAACATGTTTCATTGAGGAACTCATTAATATAACATGTTCAATATCGAATTTAGCAAAATTACAAGGTTAGACTGTGAAACTCACCCACATAACAAATTTACACTGTGGGAATCTCACACATAACAATGTCACACAGTTAAACTCACTCTCTCCAATGTTACACTCTGAGGCTCACTAACTAGACAGGTTGACACTGTGGAATTCACTTCCATAACAACGTCACACTTTCAAACTCTCTCATATAACAAGGTCAAACGGTCGGACTCACTCACATTACAAGGTCACACTGTGTAAATTACATAACAAGTTTACACTGTGGGACACACTAACATATAGTTTAGAATATGGGTTTCACAAAGTAAACAAAATTATACTGTGCATTTCTCTTACATGACGTTTACACTGTGGAAATGACTCACATAACACGGTTACACTGTGGAACTCATCTACATCACACGGTTACAAAGTGGAACTCACTCACATAACAAGGTTATACTGTGGAACTCACTCACCTAAAAAAGTTGCACTGAGGAACTCACTAATATAACTTTTTCAATTTCGAATTTACCAAAATTACATGGTTACACTGTGAAACTCAGGCACATAACCAGTTTACATGGTGGGAATCACTCACACAACAAGGTCAAATTTTGGGACTCACATAATACGGTCACACTGTGTAAGTTACTCCCATAACAAGTTTACACCATGGGACTTACTCACCTAAAAAGATTACACTGAGGAACTCATTAACATCACATTTTCAAAATCGAATTTAGCGAAATTAAAAGGTAACACTGTGAAACTCAGACACATAACAAGTTTACACGTTGGGACTCTCACACATAACAATGTCACACAGTCAAACTCACTCTATACCAATGTTACACTCTGAGGCTCACTAACTAGACAGGTTGACACTGTGGAATTCACTTCCATAACAACGTCACACTTTCATACTCTCTCATATAACAAGGTCAAACGGTGGGACTCACTCACATAACAAGGTCACACTGTGTAAATTACATAACACGGTTACACTGTGGAACTCACTCACCTAAAAAAGTTGCACTGAGGAACTCACGAACAAACAATATCGAATTTAGCAAAATTACAAGGTTACAGTGAAACTCAGACACATTACAAGTTTACATGGTGGGAATCACTCACATAATAAGGTCACACTGTGTAAATTCTTTTCTTTGGCTTGGCTTCGCGGACGAAGATTTATGGAGGGGGTAAAAAAGTCCACGTCAGCTGCAGGCTCGTTTGTGGCTGACCAGTCCGATGCGGGACAGGCAGACACGATTGCAGCGGTTGCAAGGGAAAATTGGTTGGTTGGGGTTGGGTGTTGGGTTTTTCCTCCTTTGCCTTTTGTCAGTGAGGTGGGCTCTGCGGTCTTCTTCAAAGGAGGCTGCTGCCCGCCAAACTGTGAGGCGCCAAGATGCACGGTTTGAGGCGTTATCAGCCCACTGGCGGTGGTCAATGTGGCAGGCACCAAGAGATTTCTTTAGGCAGTCCTTGTACCTTTTCTTTGGTGCACCTCTGTCACGGTGGCCAGTGGAGAGCTCGCCATATAATACGATCTTGGGAAGGCGATGGTCCTCCATTCTGGAGACGTGACCCATCCAGCGCAGCTGGATCTTCAGCAGCGTGGACTCGATGCTGTCGCCCTCTGCCATCTCGAGTACCTCGACGTTAGGGGTGTGAGCGCTCCAATGGATGTTGAGGATGGAGCGGAGACAACGCTGGTGGAAGCGTTCTAGGAGCCGTAGGTGGTGCCGGTAGAGGACCCATGATTCGGAGCCGAACAGGAGTGTGGGTATGACAACGGCTCTGTATACGCTTATCTTTGTGAGGTTTTTCAGTTGGTTGTTTTTCCAGACTCTTTTGTGTAGTCTTCCAAAGGCGCTATTTGCCTTGGCGAGTCTGTTGTCTATCTCATTGTCAATCCTTGCATCTGATGAAATGGTGCAGCCGAGATAGGTAAACTGGTTGACCGTTTTGAGTTTTGTGTGCCCGATGGAGATGTGGGGGGGCTGGTAGTCATGGTGGGGAGCTGGCTGATGGAGGACCTCAGTTTTCTTCAGGCTGACTTCCAGGCCAAACATTTTGGCAGTTTCCGCAAAGCAGGACGTCAAGCGCTGAAGAGCTGGCTCTGAATGGGCAACTAAAGCGGCATCATCTGCAAAGAGTAGTTCACGGACAAGTTTCTCTTGTGTCTTGGTGTGAGCTTGCAGGCGCCTCAGATTGAAGAGACTGCCATCCGTGCGGTACCGGATGTAAACAGCGTCTTCATTGTTGGGGTCTTTCATGGCTTGGTTCAGCATCATGCTGAAGAAGATTGAAAAGAGGGTTGGTGCGAGAACACAGCCTTGCTTCACTCCATTAACTGTGTAAATTACTCACACAACAAGTTTACTCTGTGGGACACACTAACATATAGTTTGGAATATGGGTTACACTAAGTAAACAAAATTATACTGTGCATTTCTCTTACATGACGTTTACACTGTGGAACTGACTCACATAACAAGTTTATACTGTCCATCGCCGGATGTGGATTTGTTTGCTGCCAAATGCCAGATGTGGAATGGTACTCCTACCAGATTCTGAATGTGGAGTGGTTGGCCTGCCAGATGCCAGATTTAGACTGATCTGCCAGTGAGATGCCCGATTTAGAATTGACTACCTGCCACATGCTAGATGTGGAATGGTTTGCCTGTAAGATGCTGAATCTGGTATCATCTTCCTGCCATTTGCTGGACATGGACTGCTCTGCCTAACAGATGCCAGATGTGGAATTGTCCATCTGGAAGATGCTGGATGTGGAATGTTCCTCTGACACATTCCGGATTTGGAATGGTACATCTGCCAGATGGTCCTCATGTGAGAATGTGGATTTACAATATAATTCGTGCCAGATGCTAGATGTGGAATTGTGCACCTGCAAGATGTCGGAGGTATAATTGTCCACCTGCGAGACGGCAGATGTGGAATGTTCCACCTGCCAGATGCCGGAGGTGGAATAGTCCTTCTGTGAGAATCCGGATGTGGAATG
This sequence comes from Narcine bancroftii, assembly GCF_036971445.1. Classification (NCBI taxonomy): domain Eukaryota; kingdom Metazoa; phylum Chordata; class Chondrichthyes; order Torpediniformes; family Narcinidae; genus Narcine; species Narcine bancroftii. The sequence continues at coordinate 199,268 of NW_027211892.1, forward strand.
GACTTTGTACCAGATGCCGGACGTGTAATGGTATAGCGGCGAGATGCCGGATGTAGAATGATCTTCTGGACGGATGCCGGATCTGGAATGAAATTCGTGCCAGATGCCAGATGTGAAATGGTATGCTTGTCAGTTGCAGGATGTGGAATGGTCCTCTGCCAGATGCTGGATATGGAATGGTCTGCCTGGCTGATGCTGCTGTGGAATGGACCACCTGCCAGTTGCAGGATGGGGAATGGTTTGCTGCCAGATGCCAGATATAGAATGTTTTTTTTTTTCCCAGATGCAGCATGTGGAGTGGTCGGACTGCCTGATGCCAGATGTGGCATTGTCCACCCACTTGATGCCAAATATTGACTAGTCTGCCTGATAGATGCCAGATGTGGACTGGTCTGCCAGCGAGATGCCGCATTTAGAATTGACTACCTGCCAGATGCTGGATGTGGAATGGTCTGCCTGTAAGATGCTGAATCTGGTATCATCTTCCTGCCATTTGCTGGAATTGGACTGCTCAGCCTAACAGATGATGGATGTGGAATTGTCCACCTGGAAGATGCTGGATGTGGAATGTTCCTCTGACACATTCCGGATGTGGAATGGTACATCTACCAGATGCCGGAGGTGGAATGTTCCTCATGTGAGACTATGGATGTACAATATAATTCGTGCCAGATGCCAGATGTGGAATTGTATGCTTGCCAGATTCCGGAGGTGGAATTGTCCACCTGCAAAAGCCCAAATGTGGAATGGTCTGCCTGCCAGATGCCAGATGTGGAATGGTCCACCTGTCAGATGCCGGAGGTGGAATCGTCCTTCTGTGAGAATCCGGATGTGGAATGGACTTCATGACAGATGCTGGATATGTAATGGTACAGCGGCGAGATGCCAGAGTAGAATGATCTTCTGGACAGTTACCGGATGTGGAATGGAATTCGTGCCAGATGCCGGATGTGAAATGGTACAGCGGTGAATTTACAGTGTGGGACTCACTCACCTAAAAAGGTTGCACTGAGGAACTCACGAACATAACTTTTTCAATATCGCATTTAGTAAAATTACAGGGTTACACTGTGAAACTCAGACACATAACAAGTTTACATGGTGGGAATCACTCACAATAAGGTCACACTGTGTAAATGATTCACAAATCAAGTTAACACTGTGGGACTCACTTACATGAAGTTTACAATATGGGATTCCCTAAGTGAACAAAATTGGACTGTGAAACTCTCTAACATGACAAGTTTACACTGTGGAACTGACTCACATAACACGGTAACACTGTGTAATTCGCTCACTTTAAACGGTTACACTGTGGAACTCACCTAAAAAGGTTACACTGAGGAATTGACTAACATAACATTTTCAATATCGAATTTAGCAAAATTACAAGGTTACACTGTGAAACTCAGATACATAACAGGTTTACATGGTGGGAATCTCTCACACAACAAGGTCAAATTTTGGGACTCACATAATAAGGTCACACTGTGTAAATGACTCCCATAACAAGTTTACATTGTGGGACTCACTCACCTAAAAAGGTTACACTGAGGAACTCATTAACATCACATTTTCAATATCGAATTTAGCGAAATTAAAAGGTAACACTGTGAAACTCAGACACATAACAAGTTTACATGGTGGGACTCTCACACATAACAATGTCACATTTTCAAACTCACTGACATTACAAGTTTACTCTGTGGGAATTTCTCACATAAAAAGGTCAATTTGTGGGACTCACATAATAAGGTCACATTGTGAAAATTACTCACAGAACAAATTTACACTGTGGGACTCACTAACATAAAGTTTACAATATGGGATGCCCTAAGTACCCAAAATTATACTGTGGAACTCTCCAAAATAACACGGTTACACTGTGGAACACACTCACCTAAACATGTTTCATTGAGGAACTCACTAATATAACATGTTCAATATCGAATTTAGCAAAATTACAAGGTTACACAGTGAAACTCAGACACATTACAAGTTTACATGGTGGGAATCACTCACATAATAAGGTCACACTGTCTAAATTACTCACACAACAAGTTTAACCTGTGGGACACACTAACATATAGTTTGGAATATGGGTTACACTAAGTAAACAAAATTATACTGTGCAACTCTCTCATATGACAAGTTTACACTGTGGAACTGACTCACATAACACGGTTACACTGTGGAACTCATCTACATCACACGGTTACAAAGTGGAACTCACTCACATAACAAGGTTATACTGTGGAACTCACTCACCTAAAAAAGTTGCACTGAGGAACTCACTAATATAACTTTTTCAATTTCGAATTTAGCAAAATTACATGGTTACACTGTGAAACTCAGGCACATAACCAGTTTACATGGTGGGAATCACTCACACAACAAGGTCAAATTTTGGGACTCACATAATACGGTCACACTGTGTAAGTTACTCCCATAACAAGTTTACACCATGGGACTTACTCACCTAAAAAGATTACACTGAGGAACTCACTAACATAACATTTTCAATACTGAATTTTGCAAAATTACAAGGTTACACTGTGAAACTCACCCACATAACAAATTTACACCTTGGGAATTTCACACATAAAATGTCACACTGTCGAACGCACTCCATACCAATGTTACACCCTGAAACTCACTAAGTAGAAAGGTTGACACTGTGGAAATCACTTCTAAAACAATGTCACACTTTCAAACTCACTGACATTACAAGTTTACTCTGTGGGAATTTCTCACATAATAAGGACAACTTGTGGGACTAACATAATAAGGTCACAATGTGAAAATGACTCACGTAACAAATTTACACTGTGGGACTCACTAACATAAAGTTTACAATATGGGATGCCCTAAATACCCAAAATTATACTGTGGAACTCTCCAACATAACACGGTTACACTGTGGAACACACACACCAGAACATGTTTCATTGAGGAACTCACTAACATAACATGTTCAATATCGAATTTAGCAAAATTACAAGGTAACACTGTGAAACTCACCCACATAACAAGTTTACACTGTGGGAATCTCACACTTAACAATGTCACACAGTCAAACTCACTCTCTACCAATGTTACACTCTGAGGCTCACTAACTAGACAGGTTGACACTGTGGAATTCACTTCCATAACAACGTTGCACTTTCAAACTCTCTCATATAACAAGGTCAAATGGTGGGACTCACTCACATAACAAGGTCACACTGTGTAAATTACATAACACGGTTACACTGTGGAACTCACTCACCTAAAAAATTTGCACTGAGGAACTCACGTACAAACAATATCGAATTTAGCAAAATTATAAGGTTACACAGTGAAACTCAGACACATTACAAGTTTACATGGTGGGAATCACTAACATAATAAGGTCACACAGTCTTAATTACTCACACAACAAGTTTACTCTGTGGGACACACTAACATATAGTTTGGAATATGGGTTACACTAAGTAAACAAAATTATACTGTGCAACTCTCTCATATGACAAGTTTACACTGTGGAACTGACTCACATAACACGGTTACACTGTGGAACTCACTCACATAACAAATTTATACTGTCCATCGCCGGATGTGGATTTGTTTGCTGACAAATGCCAGATGTGGAATGGTACTCCTGCCAGATACTGAATGTGGAGTGTTTGGCCTGCCAGATGCCAGATTTGGACTGGTCTGCCAGTGAGATGCCGGATTTAGAATTGACTACCTGCCACATGCTAGATGTGGAATGGTCTGCCAGTAAGATGCTGAATCTGGTATCATCTTCCTGCCATTTGCTGGACATGGACTGCTCTGCCTAACAGATGCAAGATGTGGAATTGTCCATCTGGAAGATGCTGGATGTGGAATGATCCTCTGACACATTCCGGATTTGGAATGGTACATCTGCCAGATGGTCCTCATGTGAGAATGTGGATGTACAATATAATTCGTGCCAGATGCTAGATGTGGAATTGTCCACCTGCAAGATGTCGGAAGGATAATTGTCCACCTGCAAGTCGCCAGATATGGAATGTTCCACCTGCCAGATGCCGGAGGTGGAATGGTCCTTCTGTGAGAATCCAGATGTGGAATGGACTTTGTACCAGATGCCGGATGTGTAATCGTACAGCGGCGAGATGCCGGATGTAGAATGATCTTCTGGACGGGATGCCGGATGTGGAATGCAAGTCCTGCCAGATGCCAGATGTGAAATGGTATGCTTGTCAGTTTCAGGATGTGGAATGGTCCCCTGCCAGATGCTGGCTATGGAATTGTCTGCCTGGCTGATGCTGGAGTGGAATAGACCACCTGCCAGTTGCAGGATGGGGAATGGTTTGCTGCCAGATTCCAGATGTAGTATGTTTTTTTTTCCCAGATGCAGCATGTGGAGTGGTCGGACTGCCTGATGCCAGATGTGGCATTGTCCACCCACTTGATGCCAAATATTGACTAGTCTGCCTGATAGATGCCAGATGTGGACTGGACGCTAGCGAGATGCCTCATTTAGAATTGACTACCTGCCAGATGCTGGATGTGGAATGGTCTCCCTGTAAGATGCTGAATCTGGTATCATCTTCCTGCCATTTGCTGGAATTGGACTGCTCAGCCTAACAGATGATGGATGTGGAATTGTCCACCTGGAAGATGCTGGATGTGGAATGTTCCTCTGACACATTCTGGATGTGGAATGGTACATCTGCCAGATGCCGGAGGTGGAATGTTCGTCATGTGAGACTCTGGATGTACAATATAATTCGTGCCAGATGCCAGATGTGGAATTGTATGCTTGCCAGATTCCGGAGGTGGAATTGTCCACCTGCAAAAGCCCAAATGTGGAATGGTCTGCCTGCCAGATGCCAGATGTGGAATGGTCCACCTGCCAGATGTCAGATATGGAATGGTCCACCTGCCAGATGCCGGAGGTGGAATGGTCCTTCTGTGTGAATCCGGATGTGGAATGGACTTCATGACAGTTGCTGGATGTGTAATGGTACAGCGGCGAGATGCCAGAGTAGAATGATCTTCTGGACAGATACCGGATGTGGAATGGAATTCGTGCTAGATGCCAGATGTGAAATGGTACAGCGGCGAGTTTACAGTGTGCGACTCACTCATCTAAAAAGGTTGCCCTGAGGAATTCACTAACGAAACATTTTCAATGTCGAATTTAGTGAAATACAAGGTAACACTGTGAAACTCACCCACATAACAAGTTTACACGGTGGGAATCTCACATATAACAATGTAACACTGTCGAACACACTTCATACCAATGTTACACCCTGATACTCACTAAGTAGAAAGGTTGACACTATGGAAATCACTTCGATAACAATGTCACACTTTCAAACTCACTCACATAACAAGTTTACACTCTGGAAATCTCTCACATAATAAGGTGAATTTGTGGGATGCACATAATAAGGTCACACTTTGTAAATTACTCACAGAACAAATTTACACTGTGGGACTCACTAACATAAAGTTTACAATATGGGATGCCCTAAGTACCCAAAATTATACTGTGGAACTCTCCAAAATAACACGGTTACACTGTGGAACACACTCATCTAAACATGTTTCATTGAGGAACTCACTAACATAACATGTTCAATATCGAATTTAGCAAAATTACAAGGTAACACTGTGAAACTCACCCACATAACAAGTTTACACTGTGGGAATCTCACACATAACAATGTCACACAGTCAAACTCACTCTCTACCAGTGTTACACTCTGAGGCTCACTAACTAGACAGGTTGACACTGTGGAATTCACTTCCATAACAACGTCACACTTTCAAACTCTCTCAGATAAAAAGGGCAAACGGTGGGACTCACTCACATTACAAGGTCACACTGTCTAAATTACTCACACAACAAGTTTACTCTGTGGGACACACTAACATATAGTTTAGAATATGGGTTTCACAAAGTAAACAAAATTATACTGTGCATTTCTCTTACATGACGTTTACACTGTGGAAATGACTCACATAACACGGTTACACTGTGGAACTCATCTACATCACACGGTTACAAAGTGGAACTCACTCACATAACAAGTTTACACTGTGGAACTCACTCACCTAAAAAAGTTGCACTGAGGAACTCACTAATATAACTTTTTCAATTTCGAATTTAGCAAAATTACATGGTTACACTGTGAAACTCAGGCACATAACCAGTTTACATGGTGGGAATCACTCACACAACAAGGTCAAATTTTGGGACTCACATAATACGGTCACACTGTGTAAGTTACTCCCATAACAAGTTTACACCATGGGACTTACTGACCTAAAAAGATTACACTGAGGAACTCATTAACATCACATTTTCAAAATTGAATTTAGCGAAATTAAAAGGTAACACTGTGAAACTCAGACACATAACAAGTTTACACGTTGGGAATCTCACACATAACAATGTCACACAGTCAAACTCACTCTATACCAATGTTATATTCTGAGGCCCACTAACTAGACAGGTTGACACTGTGGAATTCACTTCCATAACAATGTCACACTTTCAAACTCACTGACATTACAAGTTTACTCTGTGGGAATTTCTCACATAATAAGGACAACTTGTGGGACTAACATAATAAGGTCACACTGTGAAAATTATTCACATAACAAATTTACACTGTGGGACTCACTAACATAAAGTTTACAATATGGGATGCCCTAAATACCCAAAATTATAATGTGGAACGCTCCGACATAACACGGTTACACTGTGGAACACACACACCAGAACATGTTTCATTGAGGAACTCACTAACATAACATGTTCAATATCGAATTTAGCAAAATTACAAGGTAACACTGTGAAACACACCCACATAACAAGTTTACACTGTGGGAATCTCACACTTAACAATGTCACACACTCAAACTCACTCACATAACAAGTTTACATTCTGATACTCACTAAGTAGAAAGGTTGACACTATGGAATTCACTTCGATAACAAGGTCACACTGTGTAAATGACTCACACAACAAGTTTACACTGTGGGACTAACTCACATGAAGTTTACAATATGGGATTCCCCAAGTGAACAAAATTATACGGTGCAACTCTCTCATATGACAAGTTTACACTGTGGAACTGACTCACATAACACGGTTACACTGGGGAACTCACTCACATAACAAATTTATACTGTCAATCGCCAGATGTGGATTTGTTTGCTGCCAAATGCCAGATGTGGAATGGTACTCCTGCCAGATACAAAATGTGGAATGGTTGGCCTGCCAGATGCCAGATTTGGACTGGTCTGCCAGTGAGATGCCGGATTTAGCATTGACTACCTGCCAGATGCTAGATATGGAATGGTCTGCCTGTAAGATGCTGAATCTGGTATCATCTTCCTGCCATTTGCTGGACATGGACTGCTCTGCCTAACAGATGCCAGATGTGGAATTGTCCATCTGGAAGATGCTGGATGTGGAATGTTCCTCTGACACATTCCGGATTTGGAATGGTACATCTGCCAGATGGTCCTCATGTGAGAATGTGGATGTACAATATAATTCGTGCCAGATGCTAGATGTGGAATTGCCCACCTGCAAGATATCGGAGGTATAATTGTCCACCTGCGAGTCGCCAGATGTGGAATGTTCCACCTGCCAGATGCCGGAGGTAGAATGGTCCTTCTGTGAGAATCCGGATGTGGAATGGACTTTGTACCAGATGCCGGACGTGTAATGGTACAGCGGCGAGATGCCGGATGTAGAATGATCTTCTGGACGGATGCCGGATGTGGAATGAAATTCGTGCCAGATGCCAGATGTGAAATGGTATGCTTGTCAGTTTCAGGATGTGGAATGGTCCTCTGCCAGATGCTGGATATGGAATAGTCTGCCTGGCTGATGCTGGTGTGGAATAGACCACCTGCCAGTTGCAGGATGGGGAATGGTTTGCTGCCAGATGCCAGATATAGAATGGTTTTTTTTCCCAGATGCAGCATGTGGAGTGGTCGGACTGCATGATGCCAGATGTGGCATTGTCCACCCACTTGATTCCCAGATATTGACTAGTCTGCCTGATAGATGCCAGATGTGGACTGGTCTGCCAGCGAGATGTCGCATTTAGAATTGACTTCCTGCCAGATGCTGGATGTGGAATGGTCTGCCTGTAAGATGCTGAATCTGGTATCATCTTCCTGCCATTTGCTGGAATTCGACTGCTCAGCCTAACAGATAATGGATGTGGAATATTCCACCTGGAAGATGCTGGATGTGGAATGTTCCTCTGACACATTCCGCATGTGGAATGGTACATCTGCCAGATGACGGAGGTGGAATGTTCCTCATGTGAGGCTCTGGATGTACAATATAATTTGTGCCAGATGCCAGATGTGGATATGTATGCTTGCAAGATCCCGGAGTTGGAATTGTCCACCTGCAAACACACAAATGTGGAATGGTCTGCCTGCCAGATGCCAGATGTGGAATGGTCCACCTGCCAGATGCCGGAGGTGGAATGGTCCTTCTGTGAGAATCCGGATGTGGAATGGACTTCATGACAGATGCTGGATGTGTAATGGAACAGCGGCGAGATGCCAGAGTATAATGATCTTCTGGACAATATACCGGATGTGGAATGGAATTCGTGCCAGATGCCAGATTTGAAATGGTACAGCGGTGAGTTTACAGTGTGGGACTCACTCACCTAAAAAGGTCACGCTGAGGAATTCACTAACATAACATTTTCAATACTGAATTTAACGAAATTACAAGGTTACACTGTGAAACTCACCCACATAACAAGTTTACACGGTGGGAATCTCACATATAACAATGTAACACTGTCGAACACACTCCATACCAATGTTACACTCTGATACTCACTAAGTAGAAAGGTTGACACTATGGAATTCACTTCGATAACAAGGTCACACTGTGTAAATGACTCACACAACAAGTTTACACTGTGGGACTAACTCACATGAAGTTTACAATATGGGATTCCACAAGTGAACAAAATTATACGGTGCAACTCTCTCACACGACAAGTTTACACTGTGGAAATAACTCACATAACACGGTTACACTGTGGGAATCTCTCACCTAAAAAGGTTACACTGAGGAACTCATTAAAATCACATTTTGAATATCGAATTTAGTGAAATTAAAAGGTAACTCTGTGAAACTCAGACACATAACAAGTTTACACGGTGGGACTCTGACACATAACAATGTCACACTGTCAAACTCACTCTATACCAATGTTACACTCTGAGGCTCACTAACTAGACAGGTTGACACTGTGGAATGCACTTCCATAACAATGTCACACTTTCAAACTCACTGACATTACAAGGTCAAATGGTGAGACTCACTCACACTGTGGAACACACTCACCTAAAAAAGTTGCACTGAGGAACTCACTAACATAACATTTTCAATACTGAATTTAGCGAAATTACAAGGTTACACTGTGAAACTCACCCACATAAAAAAATTACACCTTGGGAATCTCACACATAAAATGTCACATTGTCGAACGCACTCCATACCAATATTACACCCTGAGACTCACTAAGTAGAAAGGTTGACACTATGGAATTCACTTCGATAACAATGTCACACTTTCAAACTCACTCACATAACAAGTTTACATTCTGGGAATCTCTCACATAATAAGGTGAATTTGTGGGATGCACATAATAAGGTCACACTGTGTAAATTACTCACAGAACAAATTTACACTGTGGGACTCACTAACATAAAGTTTACAATATGGGATTCCCTAAGTACCCAAAATTATACTGTGCAAATCTCTCACATGACAAGTTTACACTGTGGAACTCACTCACATAACAAGTTTACACTGTGGAACTTACTCACCTAAAAAAGTTGCACTGAGGAACTCACTAATATAACTTTTTCAATTTCGAATTTAGCAAAATTACATGGTTACACTGTGAAACTCAGGCACATAACCAGTTTACATGGTGGGAATCACTCACACAACAAGGTCAAATTTTGGGACTCACATAATACGGTCACACTGTGTAAGTTACTCCCATAACAAGTTTACACCATGGGACTTACTCACCTAAAAAGATTACACTGAGGAACTCATTAACATCACATTTTCAAAATCGAATTTAGCGAAATTAAAAGGTAACACTGTGAAACTCAGACACATAACAAGTTTACACGTTGGGACTCTCACACATAACAATGTCACACAGTCAAACTCACTCTATACCAATGTTATACTCTGAGGCCCACTAACTAGACAGGTTGACACTGTGGAATTCACTTCCATAACAATGTCACACTTTCAAACTCACTGACATTACAAGTTTACTCTGTGGGAATTTCTCACATAATAAGGACAACTTGTGGGACTAACATAATAAGGTCACACTGTGAAAATTATTCACATAACAAATTTACACTGTGGGACTCACTAACATAAAGTTTACAATATGGGATGCCCTAAATACCCAAAATTATACTGTGGAACGCTCCGACATAACACGGTTACACTGTGGAACACACACACCAGAACATGTTTCATTGAGGAACTCACTAACATAACATGTTCAATATCGAATTTAGCAAAATTACAAGGTAACACTGTGAAACACACCCACATAACAAGTTTACACTGTGGGAATCTCACACTTAACAATGTCACACACTCAAACTCACTCTCTACCAATGTTACACTCTGAGGCTCACTAACTAGACAGGTTGACACTGTGGAATTCACTTCCATAACAACGTCACACTTTCAAACTCTCTCATATAACAAGGTCAAACCGTGGGACTCACTCACATAACAATGTCACACTGTGTAAATTACATAACACGGTTACACTGTGGAACTCACTCACCTAAAAAAGTTGCACTGAGGAACTCACGAACAAACAATATCAAATTTAGCAAAATTACAAGGTTACACAGTGAAACTCAGACACATTACAAGTTTACATGGTGGGAATCACTCACATAATAAGGTCACACTGTCTAAATTACTCACACAACAAGTTTACTCTGTGGGACACACTAACATATAGTTTGGAATATGGGTTACACTAAGTAAACAAAATTATACTGTGCAACTCTCTCATATGACAAGTTTACACCATGGAACTGACTCACATAACACGGTTACACTGGGGAACTCACTCACATAACAAATTTATACTGTCAATCGCCAGATGTGGATTTGTTTGCTGCCAAATGCCAGATGTGGAATGGTACTCCTGCCAGATACTAAATGTGGAATGGTTGGCCTGCCAGATGCTAGATATGGAATGGTCTGCCTGTAAGATGCTGAATCTGGTATCATCTTCCTGCCATTTGCTGGACATGGACTGCTCTGCCTAACAGATGCCAGATGTGGAATTGTCCATCTGGAAGATGCTGGATGTGGAATGTTCCTCTGACACATTCCGGATTTGGAATGGTACATCTGCCAGATGGTCCTCATGTGAGAATGTGGATGTACAATATAATTCGTGCCAGATGCTAGATGTGGAATTGCCCACCTGCAAGATATCGGAGGTATAATTGTCCACCTGCGAGTCGCCAGATGTGGAATGTTCCACCTGCCAGATGCCGGAGGTAGAATGGTCCTTCTGTGAGAATCCGGATGTGGAATGGACTTTGTACCAGATGCCGGACGTGTAATGGTACAGCGGCGAGATGCCGGATGTAGAATGATCTTCTGGACGGATGCCGGATGTGGAATGAAATTCGTGCCAGATGCCAGATGTGAAATGGTATGCTTGTCAGTTTCAGGATGTGGAATGGTCCTCTGCCAGATGCTGGATATGGAATAGTCTGCCTGGCTGATGCTGGTGTGGAATAGACCACCTGCCAGTTGCAGGATGGGGAATGGTTTGCTGCCAGATGCCAGATATAGAATGTTTTTTTTTCCCAGATGCAGCATGTGGAGTGGTCGGACTGCCTGATGCCAGATGTGGCATTGTCCACCCACTTGATCCCAGATATTGACTAGTCTGCCTGATAGATGCCAGATATGGACTGGTCTGCCAGCGAGATGCCGCATTTAGAATTGACTACCTGCCAGATGCTGGATGTGGAATGGTCTGCCTGTAAGATGCTGAATCTGGTATCATCTTCCTGCCATTTGCTGGAATTCGACTGCTCAGCCTAACAGATAATGGTTGTGGAATTGTCCACCTGGAAGATGCTGGATGTGGAATGTTCCTCTGACACATTCCGCATGTGGAATGGTACATCTGCCAGATGACGGAGGTGGAATGTTCCTCATGTGAGGCTCTGGATGTACAATATAATTTGTGCCAGATGCCAGATGTGGATATGTATGCTTGCAAGATCCCGGAGTTGGAATTGTCCACCTGCAAACACACAAATGTGGAATGGTCTGCCTGCCAGATGCCAGATGTGGAATGGTCCACCTGCCAGATGCCGGAGGTGGAATGGTCCTTCTGTGAGAATCCGGATGTGGAATGGACTTCATGACAGATGCTGGATGTGTAATGGAACAGCGGCGAGATGCCAGAGTATAATGATCTTCTGGACAATATACCGGATGTGGAATGGAATTCGTGCCAGATGCCAGATTTGAAATGGTACAGCGGTGAGTTTACAGTGTGGGACTCACTCACCTAAAAAGGTCACGCTGAGGAATTCACTAACATAACATTTTCAATACTGAATTTAGCGAAATTACAAGTTACACTGTGAAACTCACCCACATAACAAGTTTACACGGTGGGAATCTCACATATAACAATGTAACACTGTCGAACACACTCCATACCAATGTTACACTCTGATACTCACTAAGTAGAAAGGTTGACACTATGGAAATCACTTCGATAACAATGTCACACTTTCAAACTCACTCACATAACAAGTTTACACTCTGGGAATCTCTCACATAATAAGGTGAATTTGTGGGATGCACATAATAAGGTCACACTGTGTAAATTACTCACAGAACAAATTTACACTGTGGGACTCACTAACATAACGTTTACAATATGGGATTCCCTAAGTTCCCAAAATTATACTGTGCAAATCTCTCACATGACAAGTTTACACTGTGGAACTCACTCACATAACAAGTTTACACTGTGGAACTCACTCACCTAAAAAAGTTGCACTGAGGAACTCACTAATATAACTTTTTCAATTTCGAATTTAGCAAAATTACATGGTTACACTGTGAAACTCAGGCACATAACCAGTTTACATGGTGGGAATCACTCACACAACAAGGTCAAATTTTGGGACTCACATAATACGGTCACACTGTGTAAGTTACTCCCATAACAAGTTTACACCATGGGACTTACTGACCTAAAAAGATTACACTGAGGAACTCATTAACATCACATTTTCAAAATTGAATTTAGCGAAATTAAAAGGTAACACTGTGAAACTCAGACACATAACAAGTTTACACGTTGGGACTCTCACACATAACAATGTCACACAGTCAAACTCACTCTATACCAATGTTATACTCTGAGGCCCACTAACTAGACAGGTTGACACTGTGGAATTCACTTCCATAACAATGTCACACTTTCAAACTCACTGACATTACAAGTTTACTCTGTGGGAATTTCTCACATAATAAGGACAACTTGTGGGACTAACATAATAAGGTCACACTGTGAAAATTATTCACATAACAAATTTACACTGTGGGACTCACTAACATAAAGTTTACAATATGGGATGCCCTAAATACCCAAAATTATACTGTGGAACGCTCCGACATAACACGGTTACACTGTGGAACACACACACCAGAACATGTTTCATTGAGGAACTCACTAACATAACATGTTCAATATCGAATTTAGCAAAATTACAAGGTAACACTGTGAAACACACCCACATAACAAGTTTACACTGTGGGAATCTCACACTTAACAATGTCACACACTCAAACTCACTCTCTACCAATGTTACACTCTGAGGCTCACTAACTAGACAGGTTGACACTGTGGAATTCACTTCCATAACAACATCACACTTTCAAACTCTCTCATATAACAAGGTCAAACCGTGGGACTCACTCACATAACAATGTCACACTGTGTAAATTACATAACACGGTTACACTGTGGAACTCACTCACCTAAAAAAGTTGCACTGAGGAACTCACGAACAAACAATATCAAATTTAGCAAAATTACAAGGTTACACAGTGAAACTCAGACACATTACAAGTTTACATGGTGGGAATCACTCACATAATAAGGTCACACTGTCTAAATTACTCACACAACAAGTTTACTCTGTGGGACACACTAACATATAGTTTGGAATATGGGTTACACTAAGTAAACAAAATTATACTGTGCAACTCTCTCATATGACAAGTTTACACCATGGAACTGACTCACATAACACGGTTACACTGGGGAACTCACTCACATAACAAATTTATACTGTCAATCGCCAGATGTGGATTTGTTTGCTGCCAAATGCCAGATGTGGAATGGTACTCCTGCCAGATACTAAATGTGGAATGGTTGGCCTGCCAGATGCTAGATATGGAATGGTCTGCCTGTAAGATGCTGAATCTGGTATCATCTTCCTGCCATTTGCTGGACATGGACTGCTCTGCCTAACAGATGCCAGATGTGGAATTGTCCATCTGGAAGATGCTGGATGTGGAATGTTCCTCTGACACATTCCGGATTTGGAATGGTACATCTGCCAGATGGTCCTCATGTGAGAATGTGGATGTACAATATAATTCGTGCCAGATGCTAGATGTGGAATTGCCCACCTGCAAGATATCGGAGGTATAATTGTCCACCTGCGAGTCGCCAGATGTGGAATGTTCCACCTGCCAGATGCCGGAGGTAGAATGGTCCTTCTGTGAGAATCCGGATGTGGAATGGACTTTGTACCAGATGCCGGACGTGTAATGGTACAGCGGCGAGATGCCGGATGTAGAATGATCTTCTGGACGGATGCCGGATGTGGAATGAAATTCGTGCCAGATGCCAGATGTGAAATGGTATGCTTGTCAGTTTCAGGATGTGGAATGGTCCTCTGCCAGATGCTAGATATGGAATAGTCTGCCTGGCTGATGCTGGTGTGGAATAGACCACCTGCCAGTTGCAGGATGGGGAATGGTTTGCTGCCAGATGCCAGATATAGAATGTTTTTTTTTCCCAGATGCAGCATGTGGAGTGGTCGGACTGCCTGATGCCAGATGTGGCATTGTCCACCCACTTGATCCCAGATATTGACTAGTCTGCCTGATAGATGCCAGATATGGACTGGTCTGCCAGCGAGATGCCGCATTTAGAATTGACTACCTGCCAGATGCTGGATGTGGAATGGTCTGCCTGTAAGATGCTGAATCTGGTATAATCTTCCTGCCATTTGCTGGAATTCGACTGCTCAGCCTAACAGATAATGGATGTGGAATTGTCCACCTGGAAGATGCTGGATGTGGAATGTTCCTCTGACACATTCCGCATGTGGAATGGTACATCTGCCAGATGACGGAGGTGGAATGTTCCTCATGTGAGACTCTGGATGTACAATATAATTTGTGCCAGATGCCAGATGTGGATATGTATGCTTGCAAGATCCCGGAGTTGGAATTGTCCACCTGCAAACACACAAATGTGGAATGGTCTGCCTGCCAGATGCCAGATGTGGAATGGTCCACCTGCCAGATGCTGGAGGTGGAATGGTTCTTCTGTGAGAATCCGGATGTGGAATGGACTTCATGACAGATGCTGGATGTGTAATGGAACAGCGGCGAGATGCCAGAGTATAATGATCTTCTGGAAAATATACCGGATGTGGAATGGAATTCGTGCCAGATGCCAGATTTGAAATGGTACAGCGGTGAGTTTACAGTATGGGACTCACTCACCTAAAAAGGTCACGCTGAGAAAATCACTAACATAACATTTTCAATACTGAATTTAGCGAAATTACAAGGTTACACTGTGAAACTCACCCACATAACAAGTTTACACGGTGGGAATCTCACATATAACAATGTAACACTGTCGAACACACTCCATACCAATGTTACACTCTGATACTCACTAAGTAGAAAGGTTGACACTATGGAATTCACTTCGATAACAAGGTCACACTGTGTAAATGACTCACACAACAAGTTTACACTGTGGGACTAACTCACATGAAGTTTACAATATGGGATTCCACAAGTGAACAAAATTATACGGTGCAACTCTCTCACACGACAAGTTTACACTGTGGAAATAACTCACATAACACGGTTACACTGTGGGAATCTCTCACCTAAAAAGGTTACACTGAGGAACTCATTAAAATCACATTTTGAATATCGAATTTAGTGAAATTAAAAGGTAACTCTGTGAAACTCAGACACATAACAAGTTTACACGGTGGGACTCTCACACATAACAATGTCACACTGTCAAACTCACTCTATACCAATGTTACACTCTGAGGCTCACTAACTAGACAGGTTGACACTGTGGAATGCACTTCCATAACAATGTCACACTTTCAAACTCACTGACATTACAAGGTCAAATGGTGAGACTCACTCACACTGTGGAACACACTCACCTAAAAAAGTTGCACTGAGGAACTCACTAACATAACATTTTCAATACTGAATTTAGCGAAATTACAAGGTTACACTGTGAAACTCACCCACATAAAAAATTTACACCTTGGGAATCTCACACATAAAATGTCACATTGTCGAACACACTCCATACCAATATTACACCCTGAGACTCACTAAGTAGAAAGGTTGACACTATGGAATTCACTTCGATAACAATGTCACACTTTCAAACTCACTCACATAACAAGTTTACATTCTGGGAATCTCTCACATAATAAGGTGAATTTGTGGGATGCACATAATAAGGTCACACTGTGTAAATTACTCACAGAACAAATTTACACTGTGGGACTCACTAACATAAAGTTTACAATATGGGATTCCCTAAGTACCCAAAATTATACTGTGCAAATCTCTCACATGACAAGTTTACACTGTGGAACTCACTCACATAACAAGTTTACACTGTGGAACTCACTCACCTAAAAAGTTGCACTGAGGAACTCACTAATATAACTTTTTCAATTTCGAATTTAGCAAAATTACATGGTTACACTGTGAAACTCAGGCACATAACCAGTTTACATGGTGGGAATCACTCACACAACAAGGTCAAATTTTGGGACTCACATAATACGGTCACACTGTGTAAGTTACTCCCATAACAAGTTTACACCATGGGACTTACTCACCTAAAAAGATTACACTGAGGAACTCATTAACATCACATTTTCAAAATCGAATTTAGCGAAATTAAAAGGTAACACTGTGAAACTCAGACACATAACAAGTTTACACGTTGGGACTCTCACACATAACAATGTCACACAGTCAAACTCACTCTATACCAATGTTATACTCTGAGGCCCACTAACTAGACAGGTTGACACTGTGGAATTCACTTCCATAACAATGTCACACTTTCAAACTCACTGACATTACAAGTTTACTCTGTGGGAATTTCTCACATAATAAGGACAACTTGTGGGACTAACATAATAAGGTCACACTGTGAAAATTATTCACATAACAAATTTACACTGTGGGACTCACTAACATAAAGTTTACAATATGGGATGCCCTAAATACCCAAAATTATACTGTGGAACGCTCCGACATAACACGGTTACACTGTGGAACACACACACCAGAACATGTTTCATTGAGGAACTCACTAACATAACATGTTCAATATCGAATTTAGCAAAATTACAAGGTAACACTGTGAAACACACCCACATAACAAGTTTACACTGTGGGAATCTCACACTTAACAATGTCACACACTCAAACTCACTCTCTACCAATGTTACACTCTGAGGCTCACTAACTAGACAGGTTGACACTGTGGAATTCACTTCCATAACAACGTCACACTTTCAAACTCTCTCATATAACAAGGTCAAACCGTGGGACTCACTCACATAACAATGTCACACTGTGTAAATTACATAACACGGTTACACTGTGGAACTCACTCACCTAAAAAAGTTGCACTGAGGAACTCACGAACAAACAATATCAAATTTAGCAAAATTACAAGGTTACACAGTGAAACTCAGACACATTACAAGTTTACATGGTGGGAATCACTCACATAATAAGGTCACACTGTCTAAATTACTCACACAACAAGTTTACTCTGTGGGACACACTAACATATAGTTTGGAATATGGGTTACACTAAGTAAACAAAATTATACTGTGCAACTCTCTCATATGACAAGTTTACACCATGGAACTGACTCACATAACACGGTTACACTGGGGAACTCACTCACATAACAAATTTATACTGTCAATCGCCAGATGTGGATTTGTTTGCTGCCAAATGCCAGATGTGGAATGGTACTCCTGCCAGATACTAAATGTGGAATGGTTGGCCTGCCAGATGCTAGATATGGAATGGTCTGCCTGTAAGATGCTGAATCTGGTATCATCTTCCTGCCATTTGCTGGACATGGACTGCTCTGCCTAACAGATGCCAGATGTGGAATTGTCCATCTGGAAGATGCTGGATGTGGAATGTTCCTCTGACACATTCCGGATTTGGAATGGTACATCTGCCAGATGGTCCTCATGTGAGAATGTGGATGTACAATATAATTCGTGCCAGATGCTAGATGTGGAATTGCCCACCTGCAAGATATCGGAGGTATAATTGTCCACCTGCGAGTCGCCAGATGTGGAATGTTCCACCTGCCAGATGCCGGAGGTAGAATGGTCCTTCTGTGAGAATCCGGATGTGGAATGGACTTTGTACCAGATGCCGGACGTGTAATGGTACAGCGGCGAGATGCCGGATGTAGAATGATCTTCTGGACGGATGCCGGATGTGGAATGAAATTCGTGCCAGATGCCAGATGTGAAATGGTATGCTTGTCAGTTTCAGGATGTGGAATGGTCCTCTGCCAGATGCTAGATATGGAATAGTCTGCCTGGCTGATGCTGGTGTGGAATAGACCACCTGCCAGTTGCAGGATGGGGAATGGTTTGCTGCCAGATGCCAGATATAGAATGTTTTTTTTTCCCAGATGCAGCATGTGGAGTGGTCGGACTGCCTGATGCCAGATGTGGCATTGTCCACCCACTTGATCCCAGATATTGACTAGTCTGCCTGATAGATGCCAGATATGGACTGGTCTGCCAGCGAGATGCCGCATTTAGAATTGACTACCTGCCAGATGCTGGATGTGGAATGGTCTGCCTGTAAGATGCTGAATCTGGTATCATCTTCGTGCCATTTGCTGGAATTCGACTGCTCAGCCTAACAGATAATGGATGTGGAATTGTCCACCTGGAAGATGCTGGATGTGGAATGTTCCTCTGACACATTCCGCATGTGGAATGGTACATCTGCCAGATGACGGAGGTGGAATGTTCCTCATGTGAGACTCTGGATGTACAATATAATTTGTGCCAGATGCCAGATGTGGATATGTATGCTTGCAAGATCCCGGAGTTGGAATTGTCCACCTGCAAACACACAAATGTGGAATGGTCTGCCTGCCAGATGCCAGATGTGGAATGGTCCACCTGCCAGATGCTGGAGGTGGAATGGTTCTTCTGTGAGAATCCGGATGTGGAATGGACTTCATGACAGATGCTGGATGTGTAATGGAACAGCGGCGAGATGCCAGAGTATAATGATCTTCTGGAAAATATACCGGATGTGGAATGGAATTCGTGCCAGATGCCAGATTTGAAATGGTACAGCGGTGAGTTTACAGTATGGGACTCACTCACCTAAAAAGGTCACGCTGAGAAAATCACTAACATAACATTTTCAATACTGAATTTAGCGAAATTACAAGGTTACACTGTGAAACTCACCCACATAACAAGTTTACACGGTGGGAATCTCACATATAACAATGTAACACTGTCGAACACACTCCATACCAATGTTACACTCTGATACTCACTAAGTAGAAAGGTTGACACTATGGAATTCACTTCGATAACAAGGTCACACTGTGTAAATGACTCACACAACAAGTTTACACTGTGGGACTAACTCACATGAAGTTTACAATATGGGATTCCACAAGTGAACAAAATTATACGGTGCAACTCTCTCACACGACAAGTTTACACTGTGGAAATAACTCACATAACACGGTTACACTGTGGGAATCTCTCACCTAAAAAGGTTACACTGAGGAACTCATTAAAATCACATTTTGAATATCGAATTTAGTGAAATTAAAAGGTAACTCTGTGAAACTCAGACACATAACAAGTTTACACGGTGGGACTCTCACACATAACAATGTCACACTGTCAAACTCACTCTATACCAATGTTACACTCTGAGGCTCACTAACTAGACAGGTTGACACTGTGGAATGCACTTCCATAACAATGTCACACTTTCAAACTCACTGACATTACAAGGTCAAATGGTGAGACTCACTCACACTGTGGAACACACTCACCTAAAAAAGTTGCACTGAGGAACTCACTAACATAACATTTTCAATACTGAATTTAGCGAAATTACAAGATTACACTGTGAAACTCACCCACATAAAAAATTTACACCTTGGGAATCTCACACATAAAATGTCACATTGTCGAACACACTCCATACCAATATTACACCCTGAGACTCACTAAGTAGAAAGGTTGACACTATGGAATTCACTTCGATAACAATGTCACACTTTCAAACTCACTCACATAACAAGTTTACATTCTGGGAATCACTCACATAATAAGGTGAATTTGTGGGATGCACATAATAAGGTCACACTGTGTAAATTACTCACAGAACAAATTTACACTGTGGGACTCACTAACATAAAGTTTACAATATGGGATTCCCTAAGTACCCAAAATTATACTGTGCAAATCTCTCACATGACAAGTTTACACTGTGGAACTCACTCACATAACAAGTTTACACTGTGGAACTCACTCACCTAAAAAGTTGCACTGAGGAACTCACTAATATAACTTTTTCAATTTCGAATTTAGCAAAATTACATGGTTACACTGTGAAACTCAGGCACATAACCAGTTTACATGGTGGGAATCACTCACACAACAAGGTCAAATTTTGGGACTCACATAATACGGTCACACTGTGTAAGTTACTCCCATAACAAGTTTACACCATGGGACTTACTCACCTAAAAAGATTACACTGAGGAACTCATTAACATCACATTTTCAAAATCGAATTTAGCGAAATTAAAAGGTAACACTGTGAAACTCAGACACATAACAAGTTTACACGTTGGGACTCTCACACATAACAATGTCACACAGTCAAACTCACTCTATACCAATGTTATACTCTGAGGCCCACTAACTAGACAGGTTGACACTGTGGAATTCACTTCCATAACAATGTCACACTTTCAAACTCACTGACATTACAAGTTTACTCTGTGGGAATTTCTCACATAATAAGGACAACTTGTGGGACTAACATAATAAGGTCACACTGTGAAAATTATTCACATAACAAATTTACACTGTGGGACTCACTAACATAAAGTTTACAATATGGGATGCCCTAAATACCCAAAATTATACTGTGGAACGCTCCGACATAACACGGTTACACTGTGGAACACACACACCAGAACATGTTTCATTGAGGAACTCACTAACATAACATGTTCAATATCGAATTTAGCAAAATTACAAGGTAACACTGTGAAACACACCCACATAACAAGTTTACACTGTGGGAATCTCACACTTAACAATGTCACACACTCAAACTCACTCTCTACCAATGTTACACTCTGAGGCTCACTAACTAGACAGGTTGACACTGTGGAATTCACTTCCATAACAACGTCACACTTTCAAACTCTCTCATATAACAAGGTCAAACCGTGGGACTCACTCACATAACAATGTCACACTGTGTAAATTACATAACACGGTTACACTGTGGAACTCACTCACCTAAAAAAGTTGCACTGAGGAACTCACGAACAAACAATATCAAATTTAGCAAAATTACAAGGTTACACAGTGAAACTCAGACACATTACAAGTTTACATGGTGGGAATCACTCACATAATAAGGTCACACTGTCTAAATTACTCACACAACAAGTTTACTCTGTGGGACACACTAACATATAGTTTGGAATATGGGTTACACTAAGTAAACAAAATTATACTGTGCAACTCTCTCATATGACAAGTTTACACCGTGGAACTGACTCACATAACACGGTTACACTGGGGAACTCACTCACATAACAAATTTATACTGTCAATCGCCAGATGTGGATTTGTTTGCTGCCAAATGCCAGATGTGGAATGGTACTCCTGCCAGATACTAAATGTGGAATGGTTGGCCTGCCAGATGCTAGATATGGAATGGTCTGCCTGTAAGATGCTGAATCTGGTATCATCTTCCTGCCATTTGCTGGACATGGACTGCTCTGCCTAACAGATGCCAGATGTGGAATTGTCCATCTGGAAGATGCTGGATGTGGAATGTTCCTCTGACACATTCCGGATTTGGAATGGTACATCTGCCAGATGGTCCTCATGTGAGAATGTGGATGTACAATATAATTCGTGCCAGATGCTAGATGTGGAATTGCCCACCTGCAAGATATCGGAGGTATAATTGTCCACCTGCGAGTCGCCAGATGTGGAATGTTCCACCTGCCAGATGCCGGAGGTAGAATGGTCCTTCTGTGAGAATCCGGATGTGGAATGGACTTTGTACCAGATGCCGGACGTGTAATGGTACAGCGGCGAGATGCCGGATGTAGAATGATCTTCTGGACGGATGCCGGATGTGGAATGAAATTCGTGCCAGATGCCAGATGTGAAATGGTATGCTTGTCAGTTTCAGGATGTGGAATGGTCCTCTGCCAGATGCTGGATATGGAATAGTCTGCCTGGCTGATGCTGGTGTGGAATAGACCACCTGCCAGTTGCAGGATGGGGAATGGTTTGCTGCCAGATGCCAGATATAGAATGTTTTTTTTTCCCAGATGCAGCATGTGGAGTGGTCGGACTGCCTGATGCCAGATGTGGCATTGTCCACCCACTTGATCCCAGATATTGACTAGTCTGCCTGATAGATGCCAGATATGGACTGGTCTGCCAGCGAGATGCCGCATTTAGAATTGACTACCTGCCAGATGCTGGATGTGGAATGGTCTGCCTGTAAGATGCTGAATCTGGTATCATCTTCCTGCCATTTGCTGGAATTGGACTGCTCAGCCTAACAGATAATGGATGTGGAATTGTCCACCTGGAAGATGCTGGATGTGGAATGTTCCTCTGACACATTCCGCATGTGGAATGGTACATCTGCCAGATGACGGAGGTGGAATGTTCCTCATGTGAGGCTCTGGATGTACAATATAATTTGTGCCAGATGCCAGATGTGGATATGTATGCTTGCAAGATCCCGGAGTTGGAATTGTCCACCTGCAAACACACAAATGTGGAATGGTCTGCCTGCCAGATGCCAGATGTGGAATGGTCCACCTGCCAGATGCCGGAGGTGGAATGGTCCTTCTGTGAGAATCCGGATGTGGAATGGACTTCATGACAGATGCTGGATGTGTAATGGAACAGCGGCGAGATGCCAGAGTATAATGATCTTCTGGACAATATACCGGATGTGGAATGGAATTCGTGCCAGATGCCAGATTTGAAATGGTACAGCGGTGAGTTTACAGTGTGGGACTCACTCACCTAAAAAGGTCACGCTGAGGAATTCACTAACATAACATTTTCAATACTGAATTTAGTGAAATTACAAGGTTACACTGTGAAACTCACCCACATAACAAGTTTACACGGTGGGAATATCACATATAACAATGTAACACTGTCGAACACACTCCATACCAATGTTACACTCTGATACTCACTAAGTAGAAAGGTTGACACTATGGAAATCACTTCGATAACAATGTCACACTTTCAAACTCACTCACATAACAAGTTTACACTCTGGGAATCTCTCACATAATAAGGTGAATTTGTGGGATGCACATAATAAGGTCACACTGTGTAAATTACTCACAGAACAAATTTACACTGTGGGACTCACTAACATAACGTTTACAATATGGGATTCCCTAAGTTCCCAAAATTATACTGTGCAAATCTCTCACATGACAAGTTTACACTGTGGAACTCACTCACAGAACAAGTTTTCACTGTGGAACTCACTCACCTAAAAAAGTTGCACTGAGGAACTCACTAATATAACTTTTTCAATTTCGAATTTAGCAAAATTACATGGTTACACTGTGAAACTCAGGCACATAACCAGTTTACATGGTGGGAATCACTCACACAACAAGGTCAAATTTTGGGACTCACATAATACGGTCACACTGTGTAAGTTACTCCCATAACAAGTTTACACCATGGGACTTACTCACCTAAAAAGATTACACTGAGGAACTCATTAACATCACATTTTCAAAATCGAATTTAGCGAAATTAAAAGGTAACACTGTGAAACTCAGACACATAACAAGTTTACACGTTGGGACTCTCACACATAACAATGTCACACAGTCAAACTCACTCTATACCAATGTTATACTCTGAGGCCCACTAACTAGACAGGTTGACACTGTGGAATTCACTTCCATAACAATGTCACACTTTCAAACTCACTGACATTACAAGTTTACTCTGTGGGAATTTCTTACATAATAAGGACAACTTGTGGGACTAACATAATAAGGTCACACTGTGAAAATTATTCACATAACAAATTTACACTGTGGGACTCACTAACATAAAGTTTACAATATGGGATGCCCTAAATACCCAAAATTATACTGTGGAACGCTCCGACATAACACGGTTACACTGTGGAACACACACACCAGAACATGTTTCATTGAGGAACTCACTAACATAACATGTTCAATATCGAATTTAGCAAAATTACAAGGTAACACTGTGAAACACACCCACATAACAAGTTTACACTGTGGGAATCTCACACTTAACAATGTCACACACTCAAACTCACTCTCTACCAATGTTACACTCTGAGGCTCACTAACTAGACAGGTTGACACTGTGGAATTCACTTCCATAACAACATCACACTTTCAAACTCTCTCATATAACAAGGTCAAACCGTGGGACTCACTCACATAACAATGTCACACTGTGTAAATTACATAACACGGTTACACTGTGGAACTCACTCACCTAAAAAAGTTGCACTGAGGAACTCACGAACAAACAATATCAAATTTAGCAAAATTACAAGGTTACACAGTGAAACTCAGACACATTACAAGTTTACATGGTGGGAATCACTCACATAATAAGGTCACACTGTCTAAATTACTCACACAACAAGTTTACTCTGTGGGACACACTAACATATAGTTTGGAATATGGGTTACACTAAGTAAACAAAATTATACTGTGCAACTCTCTCATATGACAAGTTTACACCATGGAACTGACTCACATAACAAATTTATACAGTCAATCGCCAGATGTGGATTTGTTTGCTGCCAAATGCCAGATGTGGAATGGTACTCCTGCCAGATACTAAATGTGGAATGGTTGGCCTGCCAGATGCCAGATTTGGACTGTCTGCCAGTGAGATGCCGGATTTAGCATTGACTACCTGCCAGATGCTAGATATGGAATGGTCTGCCTGTAAGATGCTGAATCTGGTATCATCTTCCTGCCATTTGCTGGACATGGACTGCTCTGCCTAACAGATGCCAGATGTGGAATTGTCCATCTGGAAGATGCTGGATGTGGAATGTTCCTCTGACACATTCCGGATTTGGAATGGTACATCTGCCAGATGGTCCTCATGTGAGAATGTGGATGTACAATATAATTCGTGCCAGATGCTAGATGTGGAATTGCCCACCTGCAAGATATCGGAGGTATAATTGTCCACCTGCGAGTCGCCAGATGTGGAATGTTCCACCTGCCAGATGCCGGAGGTAGAATGGTCCTTCTGTGAGAATCCGGATGTGGAATGGACTTTGTACCAGATGCCGGACGTGTAATGGTACAGCGGCGAGATGCCGGATGTAGAATGATCTTCTGGACGGATGCCGGATGTGGAATGAAATTCGTGCCAGATGCCAGATGTGAAATGGTATGCTTGTCAGTTTCAGGATGTGGAATGGTCCTCTGCCAGATGCTGGATATGGAATAGTCTGCCTGGCTGATGCTGGTGTGGAATAGACCACCTGCCAGTTGCAGGATGGGGAATGGTTTGCTGCCAGATGCCAGATATAGAATGTTTTTTTTTCCCAGATGCAGCATGTGGAGTGGTCGGACTGCCTGATGCCAGATGTGGCATTGTCCACCCACTTGATCCCAGATATTGACTAGTCTGCCTGATAGATGCCAGATGTGGACTGGTCTGCCAGCGAGATGCCGCATTTAGAATTGACTACCTGCCAGATGCTGGATGTGGAATGGTCTGCATGTAAGATGCTGAATCTGGTATCATCTTCCTGCCATTTGCTGGAATTCGACTGCTCAGCCTAACAGATAATGGATGTGGAATTGTCCACCTGGAAGATGCTGGATGTGGAATGTTCCTCTGACACATTCCGCATGTGGAATGGTACATCTGCCAGATGACGGAGGTGGAATGTTCCTCATGTGAGACTCTGGATGTACAATATAATTTGTGCCAGATGCCAGATGTGGATATGTATGCTTGCAAGATCCCGGAGTTTGAATTGTCCACCTGCAAACACACAAATGTGGAATGGTCTGCCTGCCAGATGCCAGATGTGGAATGGTCCACCTGCCAGATGCTGGAGGTGGAATGGTTCTTCTGTGAGAATCCGGATGTGGAATGGACTTCATGACAGATGCTGGATGTGTAATGGAACAGCGGCGAGATGCCAGAGTATAATGATCTTCTGGAAAATATACCGGATGTGGAATGGAATTCGTGCCAGATGCCAGATTTGAAATGGTACAGCGGTGAGTTTACAGTATGGGACTCACTCACCTAAAAAGGTCACGCTGAGAAAATCACTAACATAACATTTTCAATACTGAATTTAGCGAAATTACAAAGTTACACTGTGAAACTCACCCACATAACAAGTTTACACGGTGGGAATCTCACATATAACAATGTAACACTGTCGAACACACTCCATACCAATGTTACACTCTGATACTCACTAAGTAGAAAGGTTGACACTATGGAATTCACTTCGATAACAAGGTCACACTGTGTAAATGACTCACACAACAAGTTTACACTGTGGGACTAACTCACATGAAGTTTACAATATGGGATTCCACAAGTGAACAAAATTATACGGTGCAACTCTCTCACACGACAAGTTTACACTGTGGAAATAACTCACATAACACGGTTACACTGTGGGAATCTCTCACCTAAAAAGGTTACACTGAGGAACTCATTAAAATCACATTTTGAATATCGAATTTAGTGAAATTAAAAGGTAACTCTGTGAAACTCAGACACATAACAAGTTTACACGGTGGGACTCTCACACATAACAATGTCACACTGTCAAACTCACTCTATACCAATGTTACACTCTGAGGCTCACTAACTAGACAGGTTGACACTGTGGAATGCACTTCCATAACAATGTCACACTTTCAAACTCACTGACATTACAAGGTCAAATGGTGAGACTCACTCACACTGTGGAACACACTCACCTAAAAAAGTTGCACTGAGGAACTCACTAACATAACATTTTCAATACTGAATTTAGCGAAATTACAAGGTTACACTGTGAAACTCACCCACATAAAAAATTTACACCTTGGGAATCTCACACATAAAATGTCACATTGTCGAACACACTCCATACCAATATTACACCCTGAGACTCACTAAGTAGAAAGGTTGACACTATGGAATTCACTTCGATAACAATGTCACACTTTCAAACTCACTCACATAACAAGTTTACATTCTGGGAATCTCTCACATAATAAGGTGAATTTGTGGGATGCACATAATAAGGTCACACTGTGTAAATTACTCACAGAACAAATTTACACTGTGGGACTCACTAACATAAAGTTTACAATATGGGATTCCCTAAGTACCCAAAATTATACTGTGCAAATCTCTCACATGACAAGTTTACACTGTGGAACTCACTCACATAACAAGTTTACACTGTGGAACTCACTCACCTAAAAAGTTGCACTGAGGAACTCACTAATATAACTTTTTCAATTTCGAATTTAGCAAAATTACATGGTTACACTGTGAAACTCAGGCACATAACCAGTTTACATGGTGGGAATCACTCACACAACAAGGTCAAATTTTGGGACTCACATAATACGGTCACACTGTGTAAGTTACTCCCATAACAAGTTTACACCATGGGACTTACTCACCTAAAAAGATTACACTGAGGAACTCATTAACATCACATTTTCAAAATCGAATTTAGCGAAATTAAAAGGTAACACTGTGAAACTCAGACACATAACAAGTTTACACGTTGGGACTCTCACACATAACAATGTCACACAGTCAAACTCACTCTATACCAATGTTATACTCTGAGGCCCACTAACTAGACAGGTTGACACTGTGGAATTCACTTCCATAACAATGTCACACTTTCAAACTCACTGACATTACAAGTTTACTCTGTGGGAATTTCTCACATAATAAGGACAACTTGTGGGACTAACATAATAAGGTCACACTGTGAAAATTATTCACATAACAAATTTACACTGTGGGACTCACTAACATAAAGTTTACAATATGGGATGCCCTAAATACCCAAAATTATACTGTGGAACGCTCCGACATAACACGGTTACACTGTGGAACACACACACCAGAACATGTTTCATTGAGGAACTCACTAACATAACATGTTCAATATCGAATTTAGCAAAATTACAAGGTAACACTGTGAAACACACCCACATAACAAGTTTACACTGTGGGAATCTCACACTTAACAATGTCACACACTCAAACTCACTCTCTACCAATGTTACACTCTGAGGCTCACTAACTAGACAGGTTGACACTGTGGAATTCACTTCCATAACAACGTCACACTTTCAAACTCTCTCATATAACAAGGTCAAACCGTGGGACTCACTCACATAACAATGTCACACTGTGTAAATTACATAACACGGTTACACTGTGGAACTCACTCACCTAAAAAAGTTGCACTGAGGAACTCACGAACAAACAATATCAAATTTAGCAAAATTACAAGGTTACACAGTGAAACTCAGACACATTACAAGTTTACATGGTGGGAATCACTCACATAATAAGGTCACACTGTCTAAATTACTCACACAACAAGTTTACTCTGTGGGACACACTAACATATAGTTTGGAATATGGGTTACACTAAGTAAACAAAATTATACTGTGCAACTCTCTCATATGACAAGTTTACACCATGGAACTGACTCACATAACACGGTTACACTGGGGAACTCACTCACATAACAAATTTATACTGTCAATCGCCAGATGTGGATTTGTTTGCTGCAAAATGCCAGATGTGGAATGGTACTCCTGCCAGATACTAAATGTGGAATGGTTGGCCTGCCAGATGCTAGATATGGAATGGTCTGCCTGTAAGATGCTGAATCTGGTATCATCTTCCTGCCATTTGCTGGACATGGACTGCTCTGCCTAACAGATGCCAGATGTGGAATTGTCCATCTGGAAGATGCTGGATGTGGAATGTTCCTCTGACACATTCCGGATTTGGAATGGTACATCTGCCAGATGGTCCTCATGTGAGAATGTGGATGTACAATATAATTCGTGCCAGATGCTAGATGTGGAATTGCCCACCTGCAAGATATCGGAGGTATAATTGTCCACCTGCGAGTCGCCAGATGTGGAATGTTCCACCTGCCAGATGCCGGAGGTAGAATGGTCCTTCTGTGAGAATCCGGATGTGGAATGGACTTTGTACCAGATGCCGGACGTGTAATGGTACAGCGGCGAGATGCCGGATGTAGAATGATCTTCTGGACGGATGCCGGATGTGGAATGAAATTCGTGCCAGATGCCAGATGTGAAATGGTATGCTTGTCAGTTTCAGGATGTGGAATGGTCCTCTGCCAGATGCTAGATATGGAATAGTCTGCCTGGCTGATGCTGGTGTGGAATAGACCACCTGCCAGTTGCAGGATGGGGAATGGTTTGCTGCCAGATGCCAGATATAGAATGTTTTTTTTTCCCAGATGCAGCATGTGGAGTGGTCGGACTGCCTGATGCCAGATGTGGCATTGTCCACCCACTTGATCCCAGATATTGACTAGTCTGCCTGATAGATGCCAGATATGGACTGGTCTGCCAGCGAGATGCCGCATTTAGAATTGACTACCTGCCAGATGCTGGATGTGGAATGGTCTGCCTGTAAGATGCTGAATCTGGTATCATCTTCCTGCCATTTGCTGGAATTCGACTGCTCAGCCTAACAGATAATGGATGTGGAATTGTCCACCTGGAAGATGCTGGATGTGGAATGTTCCTCTGACACATTCCGCATGTGGAATGGTACATCTGCCAGATGACGGAGGTGGAATGTTCCTCATGTGAGACTCTGGATGTACAATATAATTTGTGCCAGATGCCAGATGTGGATATGTATGCTTGCAAGATCCCGGAGTTGGAATTGTCCACCTGCAAACACACAAATGTGGAATGGTCTGCCTGCCAGATGCCAGATGTGGAATGGTCCACCTGCCAGATGCTGGAGGTGGAATGGTTCTTCTGTGAGAATCCGGATGTGGAATGGACTTCATGACAGATGCTGGATGTGTAATGGAACAGCGGCGAGATGCCAGAGTATAATGATCTTCTGGAAAATATACCGGATGTGGAATGGAATTCGTGCCAGATGCCAGATTTGAAATGGTACAGCGGTGAGTTTACAGTATGGGACTCACTCACCTAAAAAGGTCACGCTGAGAAAATCACTAACATAACATTTTCAATACTGAATTTAGCGAAATTACAAGGTTACACTGTGAAACTCACCCACATAACAAGTTTACACGGTGGGAATCTCACATATAACAATGTAACACTGTCGAACACACTCCATACCAATGTTACACTCTGATACTCACTAAGTAGAAAGGTTGACACTATGGAATTCACTTCGATAACAAGGTCACACTGTGTAAATGACTCACACAACAAGTTTACACTGTGGGACTAACTCACATGAAGTTTACAATATGGGATTCCACAAGTGAACAAAATTATACGGTGCAACTCTCTCACACGACAAGTTTACACTGTGGAAATAACTCACATAACACGGTTACACTGTGGGAATCTCTCACCTAAAAAGGTTACACTGAGGAACTCATTAAAATCACATTTTGAATATCGAATTTAGTGAAATTAAAAGGTAACTCTGTGAAACTCAGACACATAACAAGTTTACACGGTGGGACTCTCACACATAACAATGTCACACTGTCAAACTCACTCTATACCAATGTTACACTCTGAGGCTCACTAACTAGACAGGTTGACACTGTGGAATGCACTTCCATAACAATGTCACACTTTCAAACTCACTGACATTACAAGGTCAAATGGTGAGACTCACTCACACTGTGGAACACACTCACCTAAAAAAGTTGCACTGAGGAACTCACTAACATAACATTTTCAATACTGAATTTAGCGAAATTACAAGATTACACTGTGAAACTCACCCACATAAAAAATTTACACCTTGGGAATCTCACACATAAAATGTCACATTGTCGAACACACTCCATACCAATATTACACCCTGAGACTCACTAAGTAGAAAGGTTGACACTATGGAATTCACTTCGATAACAATGTCACACTTTCAAACTCACTCACATAACAAGTTTACATTCTGGGAATCACTCACATAATAAGGTGAATTTGTGGGATGCACATAATAAGGTCACACTGTGTAAATTACTCACAGAACAAATTTACACTGTGGGACTCACTAACATAAAGTTTACAATATGGGATTCCCTAAGTACCCAAAATTATACTGTGCAAATCTCTCACATGACAAGTTTACACTGTGGAACTCACTCACATAACAAGTTTACACTGTGGAACTCACTCACCTAAAAAGTTGCACTGAGGAACTCACTAATATAACTTTTTCAATTTCGAATTTAGCAAAATTACATGGTTACACTGTGAAACTCAGGCACATAACCAGTTTACATGGTGGGAATCACTCACACAACAAGGTCAAATTTTGGGACTCACATAATACGGTCACACTGTGTAAGTTACTCCCATAACAAGTTTACACCATGGGACTTACTCACCTAAAAAGATTACACTGAGGAACTCATTAACATCACATTTTCAAAATCGAATTTAGCGAAATTAAAAGGTAACACTGTGAAACTCAGACACATAACAAGTTTACACGTTGGGACTCTCACACATAACAATGTCACACAGTCAAACTCACTCTATACCAATGTTATACTCTGAGGCCCACTAACTAGACAGGTTGACACTGTGGAATTCACTTCCATAACAATGTCACACTTTCAAACTCACTGACATTACAAGTTTACTCTGTGGGAATTTCTCACATAATAAGGACAACTTGTGGGACTAACATAATAAGGTCACACTGTGAAAATTATTCACATAACAAATTTACACTGTGGGACTCACTAACATAAAGTTTACAATATGGGATGCCCTAAATACCCAAAATTATACTGTGGAACGCTCCGACATAACACGGTTACACTGTGGAACACACACACCAGAACATGTTTCATTGAGGAACTCACTAACATAACATGTTCAATATCGAATTTAGCAAAATTACAAGGTAACACTGTGAAACACACCCACATAACAAGTTTACACTGTGGGAATCTCACACTTAACAATGTCACACACTCAAACTCACTCTCTACCAATGTTACACTCTGAGGCTCACTAACTAGACAGGTTGACACTGTGGAATTCACTTCCATAACAACGTCACACTTTCAAACTCTCTCATATAACAAGGTCAAACCGTGGGACTCACTCACATAACAATGTCACACTGTGTAAATTACATAACACGGTTACACTGTGGAACTCACTCACCTAAAAAAGTTGCACTGAGGAACTCACGAACAAACAATATCAAATTTAGCAAAATTACAAGGTTACACAGTGAAACTCAGACACATTACAAGTTTACATGATGGGAATCACTCACATAATAAGGTCACACTGTCTAAATTACTCACACAACAAGTTTACTCTGTGGGACACACTAACATATAGTTTGGAATATGGGTTACACTAAGTAAACAAAATTATACTGTGCAACTCTCTCATATGACAAGTTTACACCGTGGAACTGACTCACATAACACGGTTACACTGGGGAACTCACTCACATAACAAATTTATACTGTCAATCGCCAGATGTGGATTTGTTTGCTGCCAAATGCCAGATGTGGAATGGTACTCCTGCCAGATACTAAATGTGGAATGGTTGGCCTGCCAGATGCTAGATATGGAATGGTCTGCCTGTAAGATGCTGAATCTGGTATCATCTTCCTGCCATTTGCTGGACATGGACTGCTCTGCCTAACAGATGCCAGATGTGGAATTGTCCATCTGGAAGATGCTGGATGTGGAATGTTCCTCTGACACATTCCGGATTTGGAATGGTACATCTGCCAGATGGTCCTCATGTGAGAATGTGGATGTACAATATAATTCGTGCCAGATGCTAGATGTGGAATTGCCCACCTGCAAGATATCGGAGGTATAATTGTCCACCTGCGAGTCGCCAGATGTGGAATGTTCCACCTGCCAGATGCCGGAGGTAGAATGGTCCTTCTGTGAGAATCCGGATGTGGAATGGACTTTGTACCAGATGCCGGACGTGTAATGGTACAGCGGCGAGATGCCGGATGTAGAATGATCTTCTGGACGGATGCCGGATGTGGAATGAAATTCGTGCCAGATGCCAGATGTGAAATGGTATGCTTGTCAGTTTCAGGATGTGGAATGGTCCTCTGCCAGATGCTGGATATGGAATAGTCTGCCTGGCTGATGCTGGTGTGGAATAGACCACCTGCCAGTTGCAGGATGGGGAATGGTTTGCTGCCAGATGCCAGATATAGAATGTTTTTTTTTCCCAGATGCAGCATGTGGAGTGGTCGGACTGCCTGATGCCAGATGTGGCATTGTCCACCCACTTGATCCCAGATATTGACTAGTCTGCCTGATAGATGCCAGATATGGACTGGTCTGCCAGCGAGATGCCGCATTTAGAATTGACTACCTGCCAGATGCTGGATGTGGAATGGTCTGCCTGTAAGATGCTGAATCTGGTATCATCTTCCTGCCATTTGCTGGAATTGGACTGCTCAGCCTAACAGATAATGGATGTGGAATTGTCCACCTGGAAGATGCTGGATGTGGAATGTTCCTCTGACACATTCCGCATGTGGAATGGTACATCTGCCAGATGACGGAGGTGGAATGTTCCTCATGTGAGGCTCTGGATGTACAATATAATTTGTGCCAGATGCCAGATGTGGATATGTATGCTTGCAAGATCCCGGAGTTGGAATTGTCCACCTGCAAACACACAAATGTGGAATGGTCTGCCTGCCAGATGCCAGATGTGGAATGGTCCACCTGCCAGATGCCGGAGGTGGAATGGTCCTTCTGTGAGAATCCGGATGTGGAATGGACTTCATGACAGATGCTGGATGTGTAATGGAACAGCGGCGAGATGCCAGAGTATAATGATCTTCTGGACAATATACCGGATGTGGAATGGAATTCGTGCCAGATGCCAGATTTGAAATGGTACAGCGGTGAGTTTACAGTGTGGGACTCACTCACCTAAAAAGGTCACGCTGAGGAATTCACTAACATAACATTTTCAATACTGAATTTAGTGAAATTACAAGGTTACACTGTGAAACTCACCCACATAACAAGTTTACACGGTGGGAATATCACATATAACAATGTAACACTGTCGAACACACTCCATACCAATGTTACACTCTGATACTCACTAAGTAGAAAGGTTGACACTATGGAAATCACTTCGATAACAATGTCACACTTTCAAACTCACTCACATAACAAGTTTACACTCTGGGAATCTCTCACATAATAAGGTGAATTTGTGGGATGCACATAATAAGGTCACACTGTGTAAATTACTCACAGAACAAATTTACACTGTGGGACTCACTAACATAACGTTTACAATATGGGATTCCCTAAGTTCCCAAAATTATACTGTGCAAATCTCTCACATGACAAGTTTACACTGTGGAACTCACTCACAGAACAAGTTTTCACTGTGGAACTCACTCACCTAAAAAAGTTGCACTGAGGAACTCACTAATATAACTTTTTCAATTTCGAATTTAGCAAAATTACATGGTTACACTGTGAAACTCAGGCACATAACCAGTTTACATGGTGGGAATCACTCACACAACAAGGTCAAATTTTGGGACTCACATAATACGGTCACACTGTGTAAGTTACTCCCATAACAAGTTTACACCATGGGACTTACTGACCTAAAAAGATTACACTGAGGAACTCATTAACATCACATTTTCAAAATTGAATTTAGCGAAATTAAAAGGTAACACTGTGAAACTCAGACACATAACAAGTTTACACGTTGGGACTCTCACACATAACAATGTCACACAGTCAAACTCACTCTATACCAATGTTATACTCTGAGGCCCACTAACTAGACAGGTTGACACTGTGGAATTCACTTCCATAACAATGTCACACTTTCAAACTCACTGACATTACAAGTTTACTCTGTGGGAATTTCTTACATAATAAGGACAACTTGTGGGACTAACATAAAAAGGTCACACTGTGAAAATTATTCACATAACAAATTTACACTGTGGGACTCACTAACATAAAGTTTACAATATGGGATGCCCTAAATACCCAAAATTATACTGTGGAACGCTCCGACATAACACGGTTACACTGTGGAACACACACACCAGAACATGTTTCATTGAGGAACTCACTAACATAACATGTTCAATATCGAATTTAGCAAAATTACAAGGTAACACTGTGAAACACACCCACATAACAAGTTTACACTGTGGGAATCTCACACTTAACAATGTCACACACTCAAACTCACTCTCTACCAATGTTACACTCTGAGGCTCACTAACTAGACAGGTTGACACTGTGGAATTCACTTCCATAACAACATCACACTTTCAAACTCTCTCATATAACAAGGTCAAACCGTGGGACTCACTCACATAACAATGTCACACTGTGTAAATTACATAACACGGTTACACTGTGGAACTCACTCACCTAAAAAAGTTGCACTGAGGAACTCACGAACAAACAATATCAAATTTAGCAAAATTACAAGGTTACACAGTGAAACTCAGACACATTACAAGTTTACATGGTGGGAATCACTCACATAATAAGGTCACACTGTCTAAATTACTCACACAACAAGTTTACTCTGTGGGACACACTAACATATAGTTTGGAATATGGGTTACACTAAGTAAACAAAATTATACTGTGCAACTCTCTCATATGACAAGTTTACACCATGGAACTGACTCACATAACAAA
The DNA here is from genome assembly GCF_036971445.1 of Narcine bancroftii. NCBI lineage: Eukaryota > Metazoa > Chordata > Chondrichthyes > Torpediniformes > Narcinidae > Narcine > Narcine bancroftii. The sequence continues at coordinate 235,962 of NW_027211892.1, forward strand.
TTTATACAGTCAATCGCCAGATGTGGATTTGTTTGCTGCCAAATGCCAGATGTGGAATGGTACTCCTGCCAGATACTAAATGTGGAATGGTTGGCCTGCCAGATGCCAGATTTGGACTGTCTGCCAGTGAGATGCCGGATTTAGCATTGACTACCTGCCAGATGCTAGATATGGAATGGTCTGCCTGTAAGATGCTGAATCTGGTATCATCTTCCTGCCATTTGCTGGACATGGACTGCTCTGCCTAACAGATGCCAGATGTGGAATTGTCCATCTGGAAGATGCTGGATGTGGAATGTTCCTCTGACACATTCCGGATTTGGAATGGTACATCTGCCAGATGGTCCTCATGTGAGAATGTGGATGTACAATATAATTCGTGCCAGATGCTAGATGTGGAATTGCCCACCTGCAAGATATCGGAGGTATAATTGTCCACCTGCGAGTCGCCAGATGTGGAATGTTCCACCTGCCAGATGCCGGAGGTAGAATGGTCCTTCTGTGAGAATCCGGATGTGGAATGGACTTTGTACCAGATGCCGGACGTGTAATGGTACAGCGGCGAGATGCCGGATGTAGAATGATCTTCTGGACGGATGCCGGATGTGGAATGAAATTCGTGCCAGATGCCAGATGTGAAATGGTATGCTTGTCAGTTTCAGGATGTGGAATGGTCCTCTGCCAGATGCTGGATATGGAATAGTCTGCCTGGCTGATGCTGGTGTGGAATAGACCACCTGCCAGTTGCAGGATGGGGAATGGTTTGCTGCCAGATGCCAGATATAGAATGTTTTTTTTTCCCAGATGCAGCATGTGGAGTGGTCGGACTGCCTGATGCCAGATGTGGCATTGTCCACCCACTTGATCCCAGATATTGACTAGTCTGCCTGATAGATGCCAGATGTGGACTGGTCTGCCAGCGAGATGCCGCATTTAGAATTGACTACCTGCCAGATGCTGGATGTGGAATGGTCTGCATGTAAGATGCTGAATCTGGTATCATCTTCCTGCCATTTGCTGGAATTCGACTGCTCAGCCTAACAGATAATGGATGTGGAATTGTCCACCTGGAAGATGCTGGATGTGGAATGTTCCTCTGACACATTCCGCATGTGGAATGGTACATCTGCCAGATGACGGAGGTGGAATGTTCCTCATGTGAGACTCTGGATGTACAATATAATTTGTGCCAGATGCCAGATGTGGATATGTATGCTTGCAAGATCCCGGAGTTTGAATTGTCCACCTGCAAACACACAAATGTGGAATGGTCTGCCTGCCAGATGCCAGATGTGGAATGGTCCACCTGCCAGATGCTGGAGGTGGAATGGTTCTTCTGTGAGAATCCGGATGTGGAATGGACTTCATGACAGATGCTGGATGTGTAATGGAACAGCGGCGAGATGCCAGAGTATAATGATCTTCTGGAAAATATACCGGATGTGGAATGGAATTCGTGCCAGATGCCAGGTTTGAAATGGTACAGCGGTGAGTTTACAGTATGGGACTCACTCACCTAAAAAGGTCACGCTGAGAAAATCACTAACATAACATTTTCAATACTGAATTTAGCGAAATTACAAAGCTACACTGTGAAACTCACCCACATAACAAGTTTACACGGTGGGAATCTCACATATAACAATGTAACACTGTCGAACACACTCCATACCAATGTTACACTCTGATACTCACTAAGTAGAAAGGTTGACACTATGGAATTCACTTCGATAACAAGGTCACATTGTGTAAATGACTCACACAACAAGTTTACACTGTGGGACTAACTCACATGAAGTTTACAATATGGGATTCCACAAGTGAACAAAATTATACGGTGCAACTCTCTCACACGACAAGTTTACACTGTGGAAATAACTCACATAACACGGTTACACTGTGGGAATCTCTCACCTAAAAAGGTTACACTGAGGAACTCATTAAAATCACATTTTGAATATCGAATTTAGTGAAATTAAAAGGTAACTCTGTGAAACTCAGACACATAACAAGTTTACACGGTGGGACTCTCACACATAACAATGTCACACTGTCAAACTCACTCTATACCAATGTTACACTCTGAGGCTCACTAACTAGACAGGTTGACACTGTGGAATGCACTTCCATAACAATGTCACACTTTCAAACTCACTGACATTGCAAGGTCAAATGGTGAGACTCACTCACACTGTGGAACACACTCACCTAAAAAAGTTGCACTGAGGAACTCACTAACATAACATTTTCAATACTGAATTTAGCGAAATTACAAGGTTACACTGTGAAACTCACCCACATAAAAAATTTACACCTTGGGAATCTCACACATAAAATGTCACATTGTCGAACGCACTCCATACCAATATTACACCCTGAGACTCACTAAGTAGAAAGGTTGACACTATGGAATTCACTTCGATAACAATGTCACACTTTCAAACTCACTCACATAACAAGTTTACATTCTGGGAATCTCTCACATAATAAGGTGAATTTGTGGGATGCACATAATAAGGTCACACTGTGTAAATTACTCACAGAACAAATTTACACTGTGGGACTCACTAACATAAAGTTTACAATATGGGATTCCCTAAGTACCCAAAATTATACTGTGCAAATCTCTCACATGACAAGTTTACACTGTGGAACTCACTCACATAACAAGTTTACACTGTGGAACTCACTCACCTAAAAAAGTTGCACTGAGGAACTCACTAATATAACTTTTTCAATTTCGAATTTAGCAAAATTACATGGTTACACTGTGAAACTCAGGCACATAACCAGTTTACATGGTGGGAATCACTCACACAACAAGGTCAAATTTTGGGCTCACATAATACGGTCACACTGTGTAAGTTACTCCCATAACAAGTTTACACCATGGGACTTACTCACCTAAAAAGATTACACTGAGGAACTCATTAACATCACATTTTCAAAATCGAATTTAGCGAAATTAAAAGGTAACACTGTGAAACTCAGACACATAACAAGTTTACACGTTGGGACTCTCACACATAACAATGTCACACAGTCAAACTCACTCTATACCAATGTTATACTCTGAGGCCCACTAACTAGACAGGTTGACACTGTGGAATTCACTTCCATAACAATGTCACACTTTCAAACTCACTGACATTACAAGTTTACTCTGTGGGAATTTCTCACATAATAAGGACAACTTGTGGGACTAACATAATAAGGTCACACTGTGAAAATTATTCACATAACAAATTTACACTGTGGGACTCACTAACATAAAGTTTACAATATGGGATGCCCTAAATACCCAAAATTATACTGTGGAACGCTCCGACATAACACGGTTACACTGTGGAACACACACACCAGAACATGTTTCATTGAGGAACTCACTAACATAACATGTTCAATATCGAATTTAGCAAAATTACAAGGTAACACTGTGAAACACACCCACATAACAAGTTTACACTGTGGGAATCTCACACTTAACAATGTCACACACTCAAACTCACTCTCTACCAATGTTACACTCTGAGGCTCACTAACTAGACAGGTTGACACTGTGGAATTCACTTCCATAACAACATCACACTTTCAAACTCTCTCATATAACAAGGTCAAACCGTGGGACTCACTCACATAACAATGTCACACTGTGTAAATTACATAACACGGTTACACTGTGGAACTCACTCACCTAAAAAAGTTGCACTGAGGAACTCACAAACAAACAATATCAAATTTAGCAAAATTACAAGGTTACACAGTGAAACTCAGACACATTACAAGTTTACATGGTGGGAATCACTCACATAATAAGGTCACACTGTCTAAATTACTCACACAACAAGTTTACTCTGTGGGACACACTAACATATAGTTTGGAATATGAGTTACACTAAGTAAACAAAATTATACTGTGCAACTCTCTCATATGACAAGTTTACACCATGGAACTGACTCACATAACACGGTTACACTGGGGAACTCACTCACATAACAAATTTATACTGTCAATCGCCAGATGTGGATTTGTTTGCTGCCAAATGCCAGATGTGGAATGGTACTCCTGCCAGATACTAAATGTGGAATGGTTGGCCTGCCAGATGCTAGATATGGAATGGTCTGCCTGTAAGATGCTGAATCTGGTATCATCTTCCTGCCATTTGCTGGACATGGACTGCTCTGCCTAACAGATGCCAGATGTGGAATTGTCCATCTGGAAGATGCTGGATGTGGAATGTTCCTCTGACACATTCCGGATTTGGAATGGTACATCTGCCAGATGGTCCTCATGTGAGAATGTGGATGTACAATATAATTCGTGCCAGATGCTAGATGTGGAATTGCCCACCTGCAAGATATCGGAGGTATAATTGTCCACCTGCGAGTCGCCAGATGTGGAATGTTCCACCTGCCAGATGCCGGAGGTAGAATGGTCCTTCTGTGAGAATCCGGATGTGGAATGGACTTTGTACCAGATGCCGGACGTGTAATGGTACAGCGGCGAGATGCCGGATGTAGAATGATCTTCTGGACGGATGCCGGATGTGGAATGAAATTCGTGCCAGATGCCAGATGTGAAATGGTATGCTTGTCAGTTTCAGGATGTGGAATGGTCCTCTGCCAGATGCTGGATATGGAATAGTCTGCCTGGCTGATGCTGGTGTGGAATAGACCACCTGCCAGTTGCAGGATGGGGAATGGTTTGCTGCCAGATGCCAGATATAGAATGTTTTTTTTTCCCAGATGCAGCATGTGGAGTGGTCGGACTGCCTGATGCCAGATGTGGCATTGTCCACCCACTTGATCCCAGATATTGACTAGTCTGCCTGATAGATGCCAGATATGGACTGGTCTGCCAGCGAGATGCCGCATTTAGAATTGACTACCTGCCAGATGCTGGATGTGGAATGGTCTGCCTGTAAGATGCTGAATCTGGTATCATCTTCCTGCCATTTGCTGGAATTGGACTGCTCAGCCTAACAGATAATGGATGTGGAATTGTCCAACTGGAAGATGCTGGATGTGGAATGTTCCTCTGACACATTCCGCATGTGGAATGGTACATCTGCCAGATGACGGAGGTGGAATGTTCCTCATGTGAGGCTCTGGATGTACAATATAATTTGTGCCAGATGCCAGATGTGGATATGTATGCTTGCAAGATCCCGGAGTTGGAATTGTCCACCTGCAAACACACAAATGTGGAATGGTCTGCCTGCCAGATGCCAGATGTGGAATGGTCCACCTGCCAGATGCCGGAGGTGGAATGGTCCTTTTGTGAGAATCCGGATGTGGAATGGACTTCATGACAGATGCTGGATGTGTAATGGAACAGCGGCGAGATGCCAGAGTATAATGATCTTCTGGACAATATACCGGATGTGGAATGGAATTCGTGCCAGATGCCAGATTTGAAATGGTACAGCGGTGAGTTTACAGTGTGGGACTCACTCACCTAAAAAGGTCACGCTGAGGAATTCACTAACATAACATTTTCAATACTGAATTTAGCGAAATTACAAGGTTACACTGTGAAACTCACCCACATAACAAGTTTACACGGTGGGAATCTCACATATAACAATGTAACACTGTCGAACACACTCCATACCAATGTTACACTCTGATACTCACTAAGTAGAAAGGTTGACACTATGGAAATCACTTCGATAACAATGTCACACTTTCAAACTCACTCACATAACAAGTTTACACTCTGGGAATCTCTCACATAATAAGGTGAATTTGTGGGATGCACATAATAAGGTCACACTGTGTAAATTACTCACAGAACAAATTTACACTGTGGGACTCACTAACATAACGTTTACAATATGGGATTCCCTAAGTTCCCAAAATTATACTGTGCAAATCTCTCACATGACAAGTTTACACTGTGGAACTCACTCACATAACAAGTTTACACTGTGGAACTCACTCACCTAAAAAAGTTGCACTGAGGAACTCACTAATATAACTTTTTCAATTTCGAATTTAGCAAAATTACATGGTTACACTGTGAAACTCAGGCACATAACCAGTTTACATGGTGGGAATCACTCACACAACAAGGTCAAATTTTGGGACTCACATAATACGGTCACACTGTGTAAGTTACTCCCATAACAAGTTTACACCATGGGACTTACTGACCTAAAAAGATTACACTGAGGAACTCATTAACATCACATTTTCAAAATTGAATTTAGCGAAATTAAAAGGTAACACTGTGAAACTCAGACACATAACAAGTTTACACGTTGGGACTCTCACACATAACAATGTCACACAGTCAAACTCACTCTATACCAATGTTATACTCTGAGGCCCACTAACTAGACAGGTTGACACTGTGGAATTCACTTCCATAACAATGTCACACTTTCAAACTCACTGACATTACAAGTTTACTCTGTGGGAATTTCTCACATAATAAGGACAACTTGTGGGACTAACATAATAAGGTCACACTGTGAAAATTATTCACATAACAAATTTACACTGTGGGACTCACTAACATAAAGTTTACAATATGGGATGCCCTAAATACCCAAAATTATACTGTGGAACGCTCCGACATAACACGGTTACACTGTGGAACACACACACCAGAACATGTTTCATTGAGGAACTCACTAACATAACATGTTCAATATCGAATTTAGCAAAATTACAAGGTAACACTGTGAAACACACCCACATAACAAGTTTACACTGTGGGAATCTCACACTTAACAATGTCACACACTCAAACTCACTCTCTACCAATGTTACACTCTGAGGCTCACTAACTAGACAGGTTGACACTGTGGAATTCACTTCCATAACAACGTCACACTTTCAAACTCTCTCATATAACAAGGTCAAACCGTGGGACTCACTCACATAACAATGTCACACTGTGTAAATTACATAACACGGTTACACTGTGGAACTCACTCACCTAAAAAAGTTGCACTGAGGAACTCACGAACAAACAATATCAAATTTAGCAAAATTACAAGGTTACACAGTGAAACTCAGACACATTACAAGTTTACATGGTGGGAATCACTCACATAATAAGGTCACACTGTCTAAATTACTCACACAACAAGTTTACTCTGTGGGACACACTAACATATAGTTTGGAATATGGGTTACACTAAGTAAACAAAATTATACTGTGCAACTCTCTCATATGACAAGTTTACACCATGGAACTGACTCACATAACAAATTTATACAGTCAATCGCCAGATGTGGATTTGTTTGCTGCCAAATGCCAGATGTGGAATGGTACTCCTGCCAGATACTAAATGTGGAATGGTTGGCCTGCCAGATGCCAGATTTGGACTGTCTGCCAGTGAGATGCCGGATTTAGCATTGACTACCTGCCAGATGCTAGATATGGAATGGTCTGCCTGTAAGATGCTGAATCTGGTATCATCTTCCTGCCATTTGCTGGACATGGACTGCTCTGCCTAACAGATGCCAGATGTGGAATTGTCCATCTGGAAGATGCTGGATGTGGAATGTTCCTCTGACACATTCCGGATTTGGAATGGTACATCTGCCAGATGGTCCTCATGTGAGAATGTGGATGTACAATATAATTCGTGCCAGATGCTAGATGTGGAATTGCCCACCTGCAAGATATCGGAGGTATAATTGTCCACCTGCGAGTCGCCAGATGTGGAATGTTCCACCTGCCAGATGCCGGAGGTAGAATGGTCCTTCTGTGAGAATCCGGATGTGGAATGGACTTTGTACCAGATGCCGGACGTGTAATGGTACAGCGGCGAGATGCCGGATGTAGAATGATCTTCTGGACGGATGCCGGATGTGGAATGAAATTCGTGCCAGATGCCAGATGTGAAATGGTATGCTTGTCAGTTTCAGGATGTGGAATGGTCCTCTGCCAGATGCTGGATATGGAATAGTCTGCCTGGCTGATGCTGGTGTGGAATAGACCACCTGCCAGTTGCAGGATGGGGAATGGTTTGCTGCCAGATGCCAGATATAGAATGTTTTTTTTTCCCAGATGCAGCATGTGGAGTGGTCGGACTGCATGATGCCAGATGTGGCATTGTCCACCCACTTGATTCCCAGATATTGACTAGTCTGCCTGATAGATGCCAGATGTGGACTGGTCTGCCAGCGAGATGTCGCATTTAGAATTGACTTCCTGCCAGATGCTGGATGTGGAATGGTCTGCCTGTAAGATGCTGAATCTGGTATCATCTTCCTGCCATTTGCTGGAATTGGACTGCTCAGCCTAACAGATAATGGATGTGGAATTGTCCACCTGGAAGATGCTGGATGTGGAATGTTCCTCTGACACATTCCGCATGTGGAATGGTACATCTGCCAGATGACGGAGGTGGAATGTTCCTCATGTGAGGCTCTGGATGTACAATATAATTTGTGCCAGATGCCAGATGTGGATATGTATGCTTGCAAGATCCCGGAGTTGGAATTGTCCACCTGCAAACACACAAATGTGGAATGGTCTGCCTGCCAGATGCCAGATGTGGAATGGTCCACCTGCCAGATGCCGGAGGTGGAATGGTCCTTCTGTGAGAATCCGGATGTGGAATGGACTTCATGACAGATGCTGGATGTGTAATGGAACAGCGGCGAGATGCCAGAGTATAATGATCTTCTGGACAATATACCGGATGTGGAATGGAATTCGTGCCAGATGCCAGATTTGAAATGGTACAGCGGTGAGTTTACAGTGTGGGACTCACTCACCTAAAAAGGTCACGCTGAGGAATTCACTAACATAACATTTTCAATACTGAATTTAGCGAAATTACAAGGTTACACTGTGAAACTCACCCACATAACAAGTTTACACGGTGGCAATCTCACATATAACAATGTCACACTGTCGAACACACTCCATACCAATGTTACACTCTGATACTCACTAAGTAGAAAGGTTGACACTATGGAAATCACTTCGATAACAATGTCACACTTTCAAACTCACTCACATAACAAGTTTACACTCTGGGAATCTCTCACATAATAAGGTGAATTTGTGGGATGCACATAATAAGGTCACACTGTGTAAATTACTCACAGAACAAATTTACACTGTGGGACTCACTAACATAACGTTTACAATATGGGATTCCCTAAGTTCCCAAAATTATACTGTGCAAATCTCTCACATGACAAGTTTACACTGTGGAACTCACTCACATAACAAGTTTACACTGTGGAACTCACTCACCTAAAAAAGTTGCACTGAGGAACTCACTAATATAACTTTTTCAATTTCGAATTTAGCAAAATTACATGGTTACACTGTGAAACTCAGGCACATAACCAGTTTACATGGTGGGAATCACTCACACAACAAGGTCAAATTTTGGGACTCACTTAATACGGTCACACTGTGTAAGTTACTCCCATAACAAGTTTACACCATGGGACTTACTGACCTAAAAAGATTACACTGAGGAACTCATTAACATCACATTTTCAAAATCGAATTTAGCGAAATTAAAAGGTAACACTGTGAAACTCAGACACATAACAAGTTTACACGTTGGGACTCTCACACATAACAATGTCACACAGTCAAACTCACTCTATACCAATGTTATACTCTGAGGCCCACTAACTAGACAGGTTGACACTGTGGAATTCACTTCCATAACAATGTCACACTTTCAAACTCTCTCATATAACAAGGTCAAACCGTGGGACTCACTCACATAACAAGGTCACACTGTGTAAATTACATAACACGGTTACACTGTGGAACTCACTCACCTAAAAAAGTTGCACTGAGGAACTCACGAACAAACAATATCAAATTTAGCAAAATTACAAGGTTACACAGTGAAACTCAGACACATTACAAGTTTACATGGTGGGAATCACTCACATAATAAGGTCACACTGTCTAAATTACTCACACAACAAGTTTACTCTGTGGGACACACTAACATATAGTTTGGAATATGGGTTACACTAAGTAAACAAAATTATACTGTGCAACTCTCTCATATGACAAGTTTACACCATGGAACTGACTCACATAACAAATTTATACTGTCAATCGCCAGATGTGGATTTGTTTGCTGCCAAATGCCAGATGTGGAATGGTACTCCTGCCAGATACTAAATGTGGAATGGTTGGCCTGCCAGATGCCAGATTTGGACTGTCTGCCAGTGAGATGCCGGATTTAGCATTGACTACCTGCCAGATGCTAGATATGGAATGGTCTGCCTGTAAGATGCTGAATCTGGTATCATCTTCCTGCCATTTGCTGGACATGGACTGCTCTGCCTAACAGATGCCAGATGTGGAATTGTCCATCTGGAAGATGCTGGATGTGGAATGTTCCTCTGACACATTCCGGATTTGGAATGGTACATCTGCCAGATGGTCCTCATGTGAGAATGTGGATGTACAATATAATTCGTGCCAGATGCTAGATGTGGAATTGCCCACCTGCAAGATATCGGAGGTATAATTGTCCACCTGCGAGTCGCCAGATGTGGAATGTTCCACCTGCCAGATGCCGGAGGTAGAATGGTCCTTCTGTGAGAATCCGGATGTGGAATGGACTTTGTACCAGATGCCGGACGTGTAATGGTACAGCGGCGAGATGCCGGATGTAGAATGATCTTCTGGACGGATGCCGGATGTGGAATGAAATTCGTGCCAGATGCCAGATGTGAAATGGTATGCTTGTCAGTTTCAGGATGTGGAATGGTCCTCTGCCAGATGCTGGATATGGAATAGTCTGCCTGGCTGATGCTGGTGTGGAATAGACCACCTGCCAGTTGCAGGATGGGGAATGGTTTGCTGCCAGATGCCAGATATAGAATGTTTTTTTTCCCCAGATGCAGCATGTGGAGTGGTCGGACTGCCTGATGCCAGATGTGGCATTGTCCACCCACTTGATCCCAGATATTGACTAGTCTGCCTGATAGATGCCAGATGTGGACTGGTCTGCCAGCGAGATGCCGCATTTAGAATTGACTACCTGCCAGATGCTGGATGTGGAATGGTCTGCATGTAAGATGCTGAATCTGGTATCATCTTCCTGCCATTTGCTGGAATTCGACTGCTCAGCCTAACAGATAATGGATGTGGAATTGTCCACCTGGAAGATGCTGGATGTGGAATGTTCCTCTGACACATTCCGCATGTGGAATGGTACATCTGCCAGATGACGGAGGTGGAATGTTCCTCATGTGAGACTCTGGATGTACAATATAATTTGTGCCAGATGCCAGATGTGGATATGTATGCTTGCAAGATCCCGGAGTTTGAATTGTCCACCAGCAAACACACAAATGTGGAATGGTCTGCCTGCCAGATGCCAGATGTGGAATGGTCCACCTGCCAGATGCTGGAGGTGGAATGGTTCTTCTGTGAGAATCCGGATGTGGAATGGACTTCATGACAGATGCTGGATGTGTAATGGAACAGCGGCGAGATGCCAGAGTATAGTGATCTTCTGGACAATATACCGGATGTGGAATGGAATTCGTGCCAGATGCCAGATTTGAAATGGTACAGCGGTGAGTTTACAGTGTGGGACTCACTCACCTAAAAAGGTCACGCTGAGGAATTCACTAACATAACATTTTCAATACTGAATTTAGCGAAATTACAAGGTTACACTGTGAAACTCACCCACATAACAAGTTTACACGGTGGGAATCTCACATATAACAATGTAACACTGTCGAACACACTCCATACCAATGTTACACTCTGATACTCACTAAGTAGAAAGGTTGACACTATGGAAATCACTTCGATAACAATGTCACACTTTCAAACTCACTCACATAACAAGTTTACACTCTGGGAATCTCTCACATAATAAGGTGAATTTGTGGGATGCACATAATAAGGTCACACTGTGTAAATTACTCACAGAACAAATTTACACTGTGGGACTCACTAACATAACGTTTACAATATGGGATTCCCTAAGTTCCCAAAATTATACTGTGCAAATCTCTCACATGACAAGTTTACACTGTGGAACTCACTCACATAACAAGTTTACACTGTGGAACTCACTCACCTAAAAAAGTTGCACTGAGGAACTCACTAATATAACTTTTTCAATTTCGAATTTAGCAAAATTACATGGTTACACTGTGAAACTCAGGCACATAACCAGTTTACATGGTGGGAATCACTCACACAACAAGGTCAAATTTTGGGACTCACATAATACGGTCACACTGTGTAAGTTACTCCCATAACAAGTTTACACCATGGGACTTACTGACCTAAAAAGATTACACTGAGGAACTCATTAACATCACATTTTCAAAATTGAATTTAGCGAAATTAAAAGGTAACACTGTGAAACTCAGACACATAACAAGTTTACACGTTGGGACTCTCACACATAACAATGTCACACAGTCAAACTCACTCTATACCAATGTTATACTCTGAGGCCCACTAACTAGACAGGTTGACACTGTGGAATTCACTTCCATAACAATGTCACACTTTCAAACTCACTGACATTACAAGTTTACTCTGTGGGAATTTCTCACATAATAAGGACAAATTGTGGGACTAACATAATAAGGTCACACTGTCAAAATTATTCACATAACAAATTTACACTGTGGGACTCACTAACATAAAGTTTACAATATGGGATGCCCTAAATACCCAAAATTATACTGTGGAACGCTCCGACATAACACGGTTACACTGTGGAACACACACACCAGAACATGTTTCATTGAGGAACTCACTAACATAACATGTTCAATATCGAATTTAGCAAAATTACAAGGTAACACTGTGAAACACACCCACATAACAAGTTTACACTGTGGGAATCTCACACTTAACAATGTCACACACTCAAACTCACTCTCTACCAATGTTACACTCTGAGGCTCACTAACTAGACAGGTTGACACTGTGGAATTCACTTCCATAACAACGTCACACTTTCAAACTCTCTCATATAACAAGGTCAAACCGTGGGACTCACTCACATAACAATGTCACACTGTGTAAATTACATAACACGGTTACACTGTGGAACTCACTCACCTAAAAAAGTTGCACTGAGGAACTCACGAACAAACAATATCAAATTTAGCAAAATTACAAGGTTACACAGTGAAACTCAGACACATTACAAGTTTACATGGTGGGAATCACTCACATAATAAGGTCACACTGTCTAAATTACTCACACAACAAGTTTACTCTGTGGGACACACTAACATATAGTTTGGAATATGGGTTACACTAAGTAAACAAAATTATACTGTGCAACTCTCTCATATGACAAGTTTACACCGTGGAACTGACTCACATAACACGGTTACACTGGGGAACTCACTCACATAACAAATTTATACTGTCAATCGCCAGATGTGGATTTGTTTGCTGCCAAATGCCAGATGTGGAATGGTACTCCTGCCAGATACTAAATGTGGAATGGTTGGCCTGCCAGATGCTAGATATGGAATGGTCTGCCTGTAAGATGCTGAATCTGGTATCATCTTCCTGCCATTTGCTGGACATGGACTGCTCTGCCTAACAGATGCCAGATGTGGAATTGTCCATCTGGAAGATGCTGGATGTGGAATGTTCCTCTGACACATTCCGGATTTGGAATGGTACATCTGCCAGATGGTCCTCATGTGAGAATGTGGATGTACAATATAATTCGTGCCAGATGCTAGATGTGGAATTGCCCACCTGCAAGATATCGGAGGTATAATTGTCCACCTGCGAGTCGCCAGATGTGGAATGTTCCACCTGCCAGATGCCGGAGGTAGAATGGTCCTTCTGTGAGAATCCGGATGTGGAATGGACTTTGTACCAGATGCCGGACGTGTAATGGTACAGCGGCGAGATGCCGGATGTAGAATGATCTTCTGGACGGATGCCGGATGTGGAATGAAATTCGTGCCAGATGCCAGATGTGAAATGGTATGCTTGTCAGTTTCAGGATGTGGAATGGTCCTCTGCCAGATGCTAGATATGGAATAGTCTGCCTGGCTGATGCTGGTGTGGAATAGACCACCTGCCAGTTGCTGGATGGGGAATGGTTTGCTGCCAGATGCCAGATATAGAATGTTTTTTTTTCCCAGATGCAGCATGTGGAGTGGTCGGACTGCCTGATGCCAGATGTGGCATTGTCCACCCACTTGATCCCAGATATTGACTAGTCTGCCTGATAGATGCCAGATATGGACTGGTCTGCCAGCGAGATGCCGCATTTAGAATTGACTACCTGCCAGATGCTGGATGTGGAATGGTCTGCCTGTAAGATGCTGAATCTGGTATCATCTTCCTGCCATTTGCTGGAATTCGACTGCTCAGCCTAACAGATAATGGATGTGGAATTGTCCACCTGGAAGATGCTGGATGTGGAATGTTCCTCTGACACATTCCGCATGTGGAATGGTACATCTGCCAGATGACGGAGGTGGAATGTTCCTCATGTGAGACTCTGGATGTACAATATAATTTGTGCCAGATGCCAGATGTGGATATGTATGCTTGCAAGATCCCGGAGTTGGAATTGTCCACCTGCAAACACACAAATGTGGAATGGTCTGCCTGCCAGATGCCAGATGTGGAATGGTCCACCTGCCAGATGCTGGAGGTGGAATGGTTCTTCTGTGAGAATCCGGATGTGGAATGGACTTCATGACAGATGCTGGATGTGTAATGGAACAGCGGCGAGATGCCAGAGTATAATGATCTTCTGGAAAATATACCGGATGTGGAATGGAATTCGTGCCAGATGCCAGATTTGAAATGGTACAGCGGTGAGTTTACAGTATGGGACTCACTCACCTAAAAAGGTCACGCTGAGAAAATCACTAACATAACATTTTCAATACTGAATTTAGCGAAATTACAAGGTTACACTGTGAAACTCACCCACATAACAAGTTTACACGGTGGGAATCTCACATATAACAATGTAACACTGTCGAACACACTCCATACCAATGTTACACTCTGATACTCACTAAGTAGAAAGGTTGACACTATGGAATTCACTTCGATAACAAGGTCACACTGTGTAAATGACTCACACAACAAGTTTACACTGTGGGACTAACTCACATGAAGTTTACAATATGGGATTCCACAAGTGAACAAAATTATACGGTGCAACTCTCTCACACGACAAGTTTACACTGTGGAAATAACTCACATAACACGGTTACACTGTGGGAATCTCTCACCTAAAAAGGTTACACTGAGGAACTCATTAAAATCACATTTTGAATATCGAATTTAGTGAAATTAAAAGGTAACTCTGTGAAACTCAGACACATAACAAGTTTACACGGTGGGACTCTCACACATAACAATGTCACACTGTCAAACTCACTCTATACCAATGTTACACTCTGAGGCTCACTAACTAGACAGGTTGACACTGTGGAATGCACTTCCATAACAATGTCACACTTTCAAACTCACTGACATTACAAGGTCAAATGGTGAGACTCACTCACACTGTGGAACACACTCACCTAAAAAAGTTGCACTGAGGAACTCACTAACATAACATTTTCAATACTGAATTTAGCGAAATTACAAGGTTACACTGTGAAACTCACCCACATAAAAAATTTACACCTTGGGAATCTCACACATAAAATGTCACATTGTCGAACACACTCCATACCAATATTACACCCTGAGACTCACTAAGTAGAAAGGTTGACACTATGGAATTCACTTCGATAACAATGTCACACTTTCAAACTCACTCACATAACAAGTTTACATTCTGGGAATCACTCACATAATAAGGTGAATTTGTGGGATGCACATAATAAGGTCACACTGTGTAAATTACTCACAGAACAAATTTACACTGTGGGACTCACTAACATAAAGTTTACAATATGGGATTCCCTAAGTACCCAAAATTATACTGTGCAAATCTCTCACATGACAAGTTTACACTGTGGAACTCACTCACATAACAAGTTTACACTGTGGAACTCACTCACCTAAAAAGTTGCACTGAGGAACTCACTAATATAACTTTTTCAATTTCGAATTTAGCAAAATTACATGGTTACACTGTGAAACTCAGGCACATAACCAGTTTACATGGTGGGAATCACTCACACAACAAGGTCAAATTTTGGGACTCACATAATACGGTCACACTGTGTAAGTTACTCCCATAACAAGTTTACACCATGGGACTTACTCACCTAAAAAGATTACACTGAGGAACTCATTAACATCACATTTTCAAAATCGAATTTAGCGAAATTAAAAGGTAACACTGTGAAACTCAGACACATAACAAGTTTACACGTTGGGACTCTCACACATAACAATGTCACACAGTCAAACTCACTCTATACCAATGTTATACTCTGAGGCCCACTAACTAGACAGGTTGACACTGTGGAATTCACTTCCATAACAATGTCACACTTTCAAACTCACTGACATTACAAGTTTACTCTGTGGGAATTTCTCACATAATAAGGACAACTTGTGGGACTAACATAATAAGGTCACACTGTGAAAATTATTCACATAACAAATTTACACTGTGGGACTCACTAACATAAAGTTTACAATATGGGATGCCCTAAATACCCAAAATTATACTGTGGAACGCTCCGACATAACACGGTTACACTGTGGAACACACACACCAGAACATGTTTCATTGAGGAACTCACTAACATAACATGTTCAATATCGAATTTAGCAAAATTACAAGGTAACACTGTGAAACACACCCACATAACAAGTTTACACTGTGGGAATCTCACACTTAACAATGTCACACACTCAAACTCACTCTCTACCAATGTTACACTCTGAGGCTCACTAACTAGACAGGTTGACACTGTGGAATTCACTTCCATAACAACGTCACACTTTCAAACTCTCTCATATAACAAGGTCAAACCGTGGGACTCACTCACATAACAATGTCACACTGTGTAAATTACATAACACGGTTACACTGTGGAACTCACTCACCTAAAAAAGTTGCACTGAGGAACTCACGAACAAACAATATCAAATTTAGCAAAATTACAAGGTTACACAGTGAAACTCAGACACATTACAAGTTTACATGGTGGGAATCACTCACATAATAAGGTCACACTGTCTAAATTACTCACACAACAAGTTTACTCTGTGGGACACACTAACATATAGTTTGGAATATGGGTTACACTAAGTAAACAAAATTATACTGTGCAACTCTCTCATATGACAAGTTTACACCGTGGAACTGACTCACATAACACGGTTACACTGGGGAACTCACTCACATAACAAATTTATACTGTCAATCGCCAGATGTGGATTTGTTTGCTGCCAAATGCCAGATGTGGAATGGTACTCCTGCCAGATACTAAATGTGGAATGGTTGGCCTGCCAGATGCTAGATATGGAATGGTCTGCCTGTAAGATGCTGAATCTGGTATCATCTTCCTGCCATTTGCTGGACATGGACTGCTCTGCCTAACAGATGCCAGATGTGGAATTGTCCATCTGGAAGATGCTGGATGTGGAATGTTCCTCTGACACATTCCGGATTTGGAATGGTACATCTGCCAGATGGTCCTCATGTGAGAATGTGGATGTACAATATAATTCGTGCCAGATGCTAGATGTGGAATTGCCCACCTGCAAGATATCGGAGGTATAATTGTCCACCTGCGAGTCGCCAGATGTGGAATGTTCCACCTGCCAGATGCCGGAGGTAGAATGGTCCTTCTGTGAGAATCCGGATGTGGAATGGACTTTGTACCAGATGCCGGACGTGTAATGGTACAGCGGCGAGATGCCGGATGTAGAATGATCTTCTGGACGGATGCCGGATGTGGAATGAAATTCGTGCCAGATGCCAGATGTGAAATGGTATGCTTGTCAGTTTCAGGATGTGGAATGGTCCTCTGCCAGATGCTGGATATGGAATAGTCTGCCTGGCTGATGCTGGTGTGGAATAGACCACCTGCCAGTTGCAGGATGGGGAATGGTTTGCTGCCAGATGCCAGATATAGAATGTTTTTTTTTCCCAGATGCAGCATGTGGAGTGGTCGGACTGCCTGATGCCAGATGTGGCATTGTCCACCCACTTGATCCCAGATATTGACTAGTCTGCCTGATAGATGCCAGATATGGACTGGTCTGCCAGCGAGATGCCGCATTTAGAATTGACTACCTGCCAGATGCTGGATGTGGAATGGTCTGCCTGTAAGATGCTGAATCTGGTATCATCTTCCTGCCATTTGCTGGAATTGGACTGCTCAGCCTAACAGATAATGGATGTGGAATTGTCCACCTGGAAGATGCTGGATGTGGAATGTTCCTCTGACACATTCCGCATGTGGAATGGTACATCTGCCAGATGACGGAGGTGGAATGTTCCTCATGTGAGGCTCTGGATGTACAATATAATTTGTGCCAGATGCCAGATGTGGATATGTATGCTTGCAAGATCCCGGAGTTGGAATTGTCCACCTGCAAACACACAAATGTGGAATGGTCTGCCTGCCAGATGCCAGATGTGGAATGGTCCACCTGCCAGATGCCGGAGGTGGAATGGTCCTTCTGTGAGAATCCGGATGTGGAATGGACTTCATGACAGATGCTGGATGTGTAATGGAACAGCGGCGAGATGCCAGAGTATAATGATCTTCTGGACAATATACCGGATGTGGAATGGAATTCGTGCCAGATGCCAGATTTGAAATGGTACAGCGGTGAGTTTACAGTGTGGGACTCACTCACCTAAAAAGGTCACGCTGAGGAATTCACTAACATAACATTTTCAATACTGAATTTAGTGAAATTACAAGGTTACACTGTGAAACTCACCCACATAACAAGTTTACACGGTGGGAATATCACATATAACAATGTAACACTGTCGAACACACTCCATACCAATGTTACACTCTGATACTCACTAAGTAGAAAGGTTGACACTATGGAAATCACTTCGATAACAATGTCACACTTTCAAACTCACTCACATAACAAGTTTACACTCTGGGAATCTCTCACATAATAAGGTGAATTTGTGGGATGCACATAATAAGGTCACACTGTGTAAATTACTCACAGAACAAATTTACACTGTGGGACTCACTAACATAACGTTTACAATATGGGATTCCCTAAGTTCCCAAAATTATACTGTGCAAATCTCTCACATGACAAGTTTACACTGTGGAACTCACTCACATAACAAGTTTACACTGTGGAACTCACTCACCTAAAAAAGTTGCACTGAGGAACTCACTAATATAACTTTTTCAATTTCGAATTTAGCAAAATTACATGGTTACACTGTGAAACTCAGGCACATAACCAGTTTACATGGTGGGAATCACTCACACAACAAGGTCAAATTTTGGGACTCACATAATACGGTCACACTGTGTAAGTTACTCCCATAACAAGTTTACACCATGGGACTTACTGACCTAAAAAGATTACACTGAGGAACTCATTAACATCACATTTTCAAAATTGAATTTAGCGAAATTAAAAGGTAACACTGTGAAACTCAGACACATAACAAGTTTACACGTTGGGACTCTCACACATAACAATGTCACACAGTCAAACTCACTCTATACCAATGTTATACTCTGAGGCCCACTAACTAGACAGGTTGACACTGTGGAATTCACTTCCATAACAATGTCACACTTTCAAACTCACTGACATTACAAGTTTACACTGTGGGAATTTCTTACATAATAAGGACAACTTGTGGGACTAACATAATAAGGTCACACTGTGAAAATTATTCACATAACAAATTTACACTGTGGGACTCACTAACATAAAGTTTACAATATGGGATGCCCTAAATACCCAAAATTATACTGTGGAACGCTCCGACATAACACGGTTACACTGTGGAACACACACACCAGAACATGTTTCATTGAGGAACTCACTAACATAACATGTTCAATATCGAATTTAGCAAAATTACAAGGTAACACTGTGAAACACACCCACATAACAAGTTTACACTGTGGGAATCTCACACTTAACAATGTCACACACTCAAACTCACTCTCTACCAATGTTACACTCTGAGGCTCACTAACTAGACAGGTTGACACTGTGGAATTCACTTCCATAACAACATCACACTTTCAAACTCTCTCATATAACAAGGTCAAACCGTGGGACTCACTCACATAACAATGTCACACTGTGTAAATTACATAACACGGTTACACTGTGGAACTCACTCACCTAAAAAAGTTGCACTGAGGAACTCACGAACAAACAATATCAAATTTAGCAAAATTACAAGGTTACACAGTGAAACTCAGACACATTACAAGTTTACATGGTGGGAATCACTCACATAATAAGGTCACACTGTCTAAATTACTCACACAACAAGTTTACTCTGTGGGACACACTAACATATAGTTTGGAATATGGGTTACACTAAGTAAACAAAATTATACTGTGCAACTCTCTCATATGACAAGTTTACACCATGGAACTGACTCACATAACAAATTTATACAGTCAATCGCCAGATGTGGATTTGTTTGCTGCCAAATGCCAGATGTGGAATGGTACTCCTGCCAGATACTAAATGTGGAATGGTTGGCCTGCCAGATGCCAGATTTGGACTGTCTGCCAGTGAGATGCCGGATTTAGCATTGACTACCTGCCAGATGCTAGATATGGAATGGTCTGCCTGTAAGATGCTGAATCTGGTATCATCTTCCTGCCATTTGCTGGACATGGACTGCTCTGCCTAACAGATGCCAGATGTGGAATTGTCCATCTGGAAGATGCTGGATGTGGAATGTTCCTCTGACACATTCCGGATTTGGAATGGTACATCTGCCAGATGGTCCTCATGTGAGAATGTGGATGTACAATATAATTCGTGCCAGATGCTAGATGTGGAATTGCCCACCTGCAAGATATCGGAGGTATAATTGTCCACCTGCGAGTCGCCAGATGTGGAATGTTCCACCTGCCAGATGCCGGAGGTAGAATGGTCCTTCTGTGAGAATCCGGATGTGGAATGGACTTTGTACCAGATGCCGGACGTGTAATGGTACAGCGGCGAGATGCCGGATGTAGAATGATCTTCTGGACGGATGCCGGATGTGGAATGAAATTCGTGCCAGATGCCAGATGTGAAATGGTATGCTTGTCAGTTTCAGGATGTGGAATGGTCCTCTGCCAGATGCTGGATATGGAATAGTCTGCCTGGCTGATGCTGGTGTGGAATAGACCACCTGCCAGTTGCAGGATGGGGAATGGTTTGCTGCCAGATGCCAGATATAGAATGTTTTTTTTTCCCAGATGCAGCATGTGGAGTGGTCGGACTGCCTGATGCCAGATGTGGCATTGTCCACCCACTTGATCCCAGATATTGACTAGTCTGCCTGATAGATGCCAGATGTGGACTGGTCTGCCAGCGAGATGCCGCATTTAGAATTGACTACCTGCCAGATGCTGGATGTGGAATGGTCTGCATGTAAGATGCTGAATCTGGTATCATCTTCCTGCCATTTGCTGGAATTCGACTGCTCAGCCTAACAGATAATGGATGTGGAATTGTCCACCTGGAAGATGCTGGATGTGGAATGTTCCTCTGACACATTCCGCATGTGGAATGGTACATCTGCCAGATGACGGAGGTGGAATGTTCCTCATGTGAGACTCT
The DNA here is from genome assembly GCF_036971445.1 of Narcine bancroftii. Classification (NCBI taxonomy): domain Eukaryota; kingdom Metazoa; phylum Chordata; class Chondrichthyes; order Torpediniformes; family Narcinidae; genus Narcine; species Narcine bancroftii. Next base: position 257,651 of record NW_027211892.1, read on the forward strand.
GGATGTACAATATAATTTGTGCCAGATGCCAGATGTGGATATGTATGCTTGCAAGATCCCGGAGTTTGAATTGTCCACCTGCAAACACACAAATGTGGAATGGTCTGCCTGCCAGATGCCAGATGTGGAATGGTCCACCTGCCAGATGCTGGAGGTGGAATGGTTCTTCTGTGAGAATCCGGATGTGGAATGGACTTCATGACAGATGCTGGATGTGTAATGGAACAGCGGCGAGATGCCAGAGTATAATGATCTTCTGGAAAATATACCGGATGTGGAATGGAATTCGTGCCAGATGCCAGATTTGAAATGGTACAGCGGTGAGTTTACAGTATGGGACTCACTCACCTAAAAAGGTCACGCTGAGAAAATCACTAACATAACATTTTCAATACTGAATTTAGCGAAATTACAAAGTTACACTGTGAAACTCACCCACATAACAAGTTTACACGGTGGGAATCTCACATATAACAATGTAACACTGTCGAACACACTCCATACCAATGTTACACTCTGATACTCACTAAGTAGAAAGGTTGACACTATGGAATTCACTTCGATAACAAGGTCACATTGTGTAAATGACTCACACAACAAGTTTACACTGTGGGACTAACTCACATGAAGTTTACAATATGGGATTCCACAAGTGAACAAAATTATACGGTGCAACTCTCTCACACGACAAGTTTACACTGTGGAAATAACTCACATAACACGGTTACACTGTGGGAATCTCTCACCTAAAAAGGTTACACTGAGGAACTCATTAAAATCACATTTTGAATATCGAATTTAGTGAAATTAAAAGGTAACTCTGTGAAACTCAGACACATAACAAGTTTACACGGTGGGACTCTCACACATAACAATGTCACACTGTCAAACTCACTCTATACCAATGTTACACTCTGAGGCTCACTAACTAGACAGGTTGACACTGTGGAATGCACTTCCATAACAATGTCACACTTTCAAACTCACTGACATTGCAAGGTCAAATGGTGAGACTCACTCACACTGTGGAACACACTCACCTAAAAAAGTTGCACTGAGGAACTCACTAACATAACATTTTCAATACTGAATTTAGCGAAATTACAAGGTTACACTGTGAAACTCACCCACATAAAAAATTTACACCTTGGGAATCTCACACATAAAATGTCACATTGTCGAACGCACTCCATACCAATATTACACCCTGAGACTCACTAAGTAGAAAGGTTGACACTATGGAATTCACTTCGATAACAATGTCACACTTTCAAACTCACTCACATAACAAGTTTACATTCTGGGAATCTCTCACATAATAAGGTGAATTTGTGGGATGCACATAATAAGGTCACACTGTGTAAATTACTCACAGAACAAATTTACACTGTGGGACTCACTAACATAAAGTTTACAATATGGGATTCCCTAAGTACCCAAAATTATACTGTGCAAATCTCTCACATGACAAGTTTACACTGTGGAACTCACTCACATAACAAGTTTACACTGTGGAACTCACTCACCTAAAAAAGTTGCACTGAGGAACTCACTAATATAACTTTTTCAATTTCGAATTTAGCAAAATTACATGGTTACACTGTGAAACTCAGGCACATAACCAGTTTACATGGTGGGAATCACTCACACAACAAGGTCAAATTTTGGGCTCACATAATACGGACACACTGTGTAAGTTACTCCCATAACAAGTTTACACCATGGGACTTACTCACCTAAAAAGATTACACTGAGGAACTCATTAACATCACATTTTCAAAATCGAATTTAGCGAAATTAAAAGGTAACACTGTGAAACTCAGACACATAACAAGTTTACACGTTGGGACTCTCACACATAACAATGTCACACAGTCAAACTCACTCTATACCAATGTTATACTCTGAGGCCCACTAACTAGACAGGTTGACACTGTGGAATTCACTTCCATAACAATGTCACACTTTCAAACTCACTGACATTACAAGTTTACTCTGTGGGAATTTCTCACATAATAAGGACAACTTGTGGGACTAACATAATAAGGTCACACTGTGAAAATTATTCACATAACAAATTTACACTGTGGGACTCACTAACATAAAGTTTACAATATGGGATGCCCTAAATACCCAAAATTATACTGTGGAACGCTCCGACATAACACGGTTACACTGTGGAACACACACACCAGAACATGTTTCATTGAGGAACTCACTAACATAACATGTTCAATATCGAATTTAGCAAAATTACAAGGTAACACTGTGAAACACACCCACATAACAAGTTTACACTGTGGGAATCTCACACTTAACAATGTCACACACTCAAACTCACTCTCTACCAATGTTACACTCTGAGGCTCACTAACTAGACAGGTTGACACTGTGGAATTCACTTCCATAACAACATCACACTTTCAAACTCTCTCATATAACAAGGTCAAACCGTGGGACTCACTCACATAACAATGTCACACTGTGTAAATTACATAACACGGTTACACTGTGGAACTCACTCACCTAAAAAAGTTGCACTGAGGAACTCACAAACAAACAATATCAAATTTAGCAAAATTACAAGGTTACACAGTGAAACTCAGACACATTACAAGTTTACATGGTGGGAATCACTCACATAATAAGGTCACACTGTCTAAATTACTCACACAACAAGTTTACTCTGTGGGACACACTAACATATAGTTTGGAATATGAGTTACACTAAGTAAACAAAATTATACTGTGCAACTCTCTCATATGACAAGTTTACACCATGGAACTGACTCACATAACACGGTTACACTGGGGAACTCACTCACATAACAAATTTATACTGTCAATCGCCAGATGTGGATTTGTTTGCTGCCAAATGCCAGATGTGGAATGGTACTCCTGCCAGATACTAAATGTGGAATGGTTGGCCTGCCAGATGCTAGATATGGAATGGTCTGCCTGTAAGATGCTGAATCTGGTATCATCTTCCTGCCATTTGCTGGACATGGACTGCTCTGCCTAACAGATGCCAGATGTGGAATTGTCCATCTGGAAGATGCTGGATGTGGAATGTTCCTCTGACACATTCCGGATTTGGAATGGTACATCTGCCAGATGGTCCTCATGTGAGAATGTGGATGTACAATATAATTCGTGCCAGATGCTAGATGTGGAATTGCCCACCTGCAAGATATCGGAGGTATAATTGTCCACCTGCGAGTCGCCAGATGTGGAATGTTCCACCTGCCAGATGCCGGAGGTAGAATGGTCCTTCTGTGAGAATCCGGATGTGGAATGGACTTTGTACCAGATGCCGGACGTGTAATGGTACAGCGGCGAGATGCCGGATGTAGAATGATCTTCTGGACGGATGCCGGATGTGGAATGAAATTCGTGCCAGATGCCAGATGTGAAATGGTATGCTTGTCAGTTTCAGGATGTGGAATGGTCCTCTGCCAGATGCTAGATATGGAATAGTCTGCCTGGCTGATGCTGGTGTGGAATAGACCACCTGCCAGTTGCAGGATGGGGAATGGTTTGCTGCCAGATGCCAGATATAGAATGTTTTTTTTTCCCAGATGCAGCATGTGGAGTGGTCGGACTGCCTGATGCCAGATGTGGCATTGTCCACCCACTTGATCCCAGATATTGACTAGTCTGCCTGATAGATGCCAGATATGGACTGGTCTGCCAGCGAGATGCCGCATTTAGAATTGACTACCTGCCAGATGCTGGATGTGGAATGGTCTGCCTGTAAGATGCTGAATCTGGTATCATCTTCCTGCCATTTGCTGGAATTCGACTGCTCAGCCTAACAGATAATGGATGTGGAATTGTCCACCTGGAAGATGCTGGATGTGGAATGTTCCTCTGACACATTCCGCATGTGGAATGGTACATCTGCCAGATGACGGAGGTGGAATGTTCCTCATGTGAGACTCTGGATGTACAATATAATTTGTGCCAGATGCCAGATGTGGATATGTATGCTTGCAAGATCCCGGAGTTGGAATTGTCCACCTGCAAACACACAAATGTGGAATGGTCTGCCTGCCAGATGCCAGATGTGGAATGGTCCACCTGCCAGATGCTGGAGGTGGAATGGTTCTTCTGTGAGAATCCGGATGTGGAATGGACTTCATGACAGATGCTGGATGTGTAATGGAACAGCGGCGAGATGCCAGAGTATAATGATCTTCTGGAAAATATACCGGATGTGGAATGGAATTCGTGCCAGATGCCAGATTTGAAATGGTACAGCGGTGAGTTTACAGTATGGGACTCACTCACCTAAAAAGGTCACGCTGAGAAAATCACTAACATAACATTTTCAATACTGAATTTAGCGAAATTACAAGGTTACACTGTGAAACTCACCCACATAACAAGTTTACACGGTGGGAATCTCACATATAACAATGTAACACTGTCGAACACACTCCATACCAATGTTACACTCTGATACTCACTAAGTAGAAAGGTTGACACTATGGAATTCACTTCGATAACAAGGTCACACTGTGTAAATGACTCACACAACAAGTTTACACTGTGGGACTAACTCACATGAAGTTTACAATATGGGATTCCACAAGTGAACAAAATTATACGGTGCAACTCTCTCACACGACAAGTTTACACTGTGGAAATAACTCACATAACACGGTTACACTGTGGGAATCTCTCACCTAAAAAGGTTACACTGAGGAACTCATTAAAATCACATTTTGAATATCGAATTTAGTGAAATTAAAAGGTAACTCTGTGAAACTCAGACACATAACAAGTTTACACGGTGGGACTCTCACACATAACAATGTCACACTGTCAAACTCACTCTATACCAATGTTACACTCTGAGGCTCACTAACTAGACAGGTTGACACTGTGGAATGCACTTCCATAACAATGTCACACTTTCAAACTCACTGACATTACAAGGTCAAATGGTGAGACTCACTCACACTGTGGAACACACTCACCTAAAAAAGTTGCACTGAGGAACTCACTAACATAACATTTTCAATACTGAATTTAGCGAAATTACAAGGTTACACTGTGAAACTCACCCACATAAAAAATTTACACCTTGGGAATCTCACACATAAAATGTCACATTGTCGAACACACTCCATACCAATATTACACCCTGAGACTCACTAAGTAGAAAGGTTGACACTATGGAATTCACTTCGATAACAATGTCACACTTTCAAACTCACTCACATAACAAGTTTACATTCTGGGAATCACTCACATAATAAGGTGAATTTGTGGGATGCACATAATAAGGTCACACTGTGTAAATTACTCACAGAACAAATTTACACTGTGGGACTCACTAACATAAAGTTTACAATATGGGATTCCCTAAGTACCCAAAATTATACTGTGCAAATCTCTCACATGACAAGTTTACACTGTGGAACTCACTCACATAACAAGTTTACACTGTGGAACTCACTCACCTAAAAAGTTGCACTGAGGAACTCACTAATATAACTTTTTCAATTTCGAATTTAGCAAAATTACATGGTTACACTGTGAAACTCAGGCACATAACCAGTTTACATGGTGGGAATCACTCACACAACAAGGTCAAATTTTGGGACTCACATAATACGGTCACACTGTGTAAGTTACTCCCATAACAAGTTTACACCATGGGACTTACTCACCTAAAAAGATTACACTGAGGAACTCATTAACATCACATTTTCAAAATCGAATTTAGCGAAATTAAAAGGTAACACTGTGAAACTCAGACACATAACAAGTTTACACGTTGGGACTCTCACACATAACAATGTCACACAGTCAAACTCACTCTATACCAATGTTATACTCTGAGGCCCACTAACTAGACAGGTTGACACTGTGGAATTCACTTCCATAACAATGTCACACTTTCAAACTCACTGACATTACAAGTTTACTCTGTGGGAATTTCTCACATAATAAGGACAACTTGTGGGACTAACATAATAAGGTCACACTGTGAAAATTATTCACATAACAAATTTACACTGTGGGACTCACTAACATAAAGTTTACAATATGGGATGCCCTAAATACCCAAAATTATACTGTGGAACGCTCCGACATAACACGGTTACACTGTGGAACACACACACCAGAACATGTTTCATTGAGGAACTCACTAACATAACATGTTCAATATCGAATTTAGCAAAATTACAAGGTAACACTGTGAAACACACCCACATAACAAGTTTACACTGTGGGAATCTCACACTTAACAATGTCACACACTCAAACTCACTCTCTACCAATGTTACACTCTGAGGCTCACTAACTAGACAGGTTGACACTGTGGAATTCACTTCCATAACAACGTCACACTTTCAAACTCTCTCATATAACAAGGTCAAACCGTGGGACTCACTCACATAACAATGTCACACTGTGTAAATTACATAACACGGTTACACTGTGGAACTCACTCACCTAAAAAAGTTGCACTGAGGAACTCACGAACAAACAATATCAAATTTAGCAAAATTACAAGGTTACACAGTGAAACTCAGACACATTACAAGTTTACATGGTGGGAATCACTCACATAATAAGGTCACACTGTCTAAATTACTCACACAACAAGTTTACTCTGTGGGACACACTAACATATAGTTTGGAATATGGGTTACACTAAGTAAACAAAATTATACTGTGCAACTCTCTCATATGACAAGTTTACACCGTGGAACTGACTCACATAACACGGTTACACTGGGGAACTCACTCACATAACAAATTTATACTGTCAATCGCCAGATGTGGATTTGTTTGCTGCCAAATGCCAGATGTGGAATGGTACTCCTGCCAGATACTAAATGTGGAATGGTTGGCCTGCCAGATGCTAGATATGGAATGGTCTGCCTGTAAGATGCTGAATCTGGTATCATCTTCCTGCCATTTGCTGGACATGGACTGCTCTGCCTAACAGATGCCAGATGTGGAATTGTCCATCTGGAAGATGCTGGATGTGGAATGTTCCTCTGACACATTCCGGATTTGGAATGGTACATCTGCCAGATGGTCCTCATGTGAGAATGTGGATGTACAATATAATTCGTGCCAGATGCTAGATGTGGAATTGCCCACCTGCAAGATATCGGAGGTATAATTGTCCACCTGCGAGTCGCCAGATGTGGAATGTTCCACCTGCCAGATGCCGGAGGTAGAATGGTCCTTCTGTGAGAATCCGGATGTGGAATGGACTTTGTACCAGATGCCGGACGTGTAATGGTACAGCGGCGAGATGCCGGATGTAGAATGATCTTCTGGACGGATGCCGGATGTGGAATGAAATTCGTGCCAGATGCCAGATGTGAAATGGTATGCTTGTCAGTTTCAGGATGTGGAATGGTCCTCTGCCAGATGCTGGATATGGAATAGTCTGCCTGGCTGATGCTGGTGTGGAATAGACCACCTGCCAGTTGCAGGATGGGGAATGGTTTGCTGCCAGATGCCAGATATAGAATGTTTTTTTTTCCCAGATGCAGCATGTGGAGTGGTCGGACTGCCTGATGCCAGATGTGGCATTGTCCACCCACTTGATCCCAGATATTGACTAGTCTGCCTGATAGATGCCAGATATGGACTGGTCTGCCAGCGAGATGCCGCATTTAGAATTGACTACCTGCCAGATGCTGGATGTGGAATGGTCTGCCTGTAAGATGCTGAATCTGGTATCATCTTCCTGCCATTTGCTGGAATTGGACTGCTCAGCCTAACAGATAATGGATGTGGAATTGTCCACCTGGAAGATGCTGGATGTGGAATGTTCCTCTGACACATTCCGCATGTGGAATGGTACATCTGCCAGATGACGGAGGTGGAATGTTCCTCATGTGAGGCTCTGGATGTACAATATAATTTGTGCCAGATGCCAGATGTGGATATGTATGCTTGCAAGATCCCGGAGTTGGAATTGTCCACCTGCAAACACACAAATGTGGAATGGTCTGCCTGCCAGATGCCAGATGTGGAATGGTCCACCTGCCAGATGCCGGAGGTGGAATGGTCCTTCTGTGAGAATCCGGATGTGGAATGGACTTCATGACAGATGCTGGATGTGTAATGGAACAGCGGCGAGATGCCAGAGTATAATGATCTTCTGGACAATATACCGGATGTGGAATGGAATTCGTGCCAGATGCCAGATTTGAAATGGTACAGCGGTGAGTTTACAGTGTGGGACTCACTCACCTAAAAAGGTCACGCTGAGGAATTCACTAACATAACATTTTCAATACTGAATTTAGTGAAATTACAAGGTTACACTGTGAAACTCACCCACATAACAAGTTTACACGGTGGGAATATCACATATAACAATGTAACACTGTCGAACACACTCCATACCAATGTTACACTCTGATACTCACTAAGTAGAAAGGTTGACACTATGGAAATCACTTCGATAACAATGTCACACTTTCAAACTCACTCACATAACAAGTTTACACTCTGGGAATCTCTCACATAATAAGGTGAATTTGTGGGATGCACATAATAAGGTCACACTGTGTAAATTACTCACAGAACAAATTTACACTGTGGGACTCACTAACATAACGTTTACAATATGGGATTCCCTAAGTTCCCAAAATTATACTGTGCAAATCTCTCACATGACAAGTTTACACTGTGGAACTAACTCACATAACAAGTTTACACTGTGGAACTCACTCACCTAAAAAAGTTGCACTGAGGAACTCACTAATATAACTTTTTCAATTTCGAATTTAGCAAAATTACATGGTTACACTGTGAAACTCAGGCACATAACCAGTTTACATGGTGGGAATCACTCACACAACAAGGTCAAATTTTGGGACTCACATAATACGGTCACACTGTGTAAGTTACTCCCATAACAAGTTTACACCATGGGACTTACTGACCTAAAAAGATTACACTGAGGAACTCATTAACATCACATTTTCAAAATTGAATTTAGCGAAATTAAAAGGTAACACTGTGAAACTCAGACACATAACAAGTTTACACGTTGGGACTCTCACACATAACAATGTCACACAGTCAAACTCACTCTATACCAATGTTATACTCTGAGGCCCACTAACTAGACAGGTTGACACTGTGGAATTCACTTCCATAACAATGTCACACTTTCAAACTCACTGACATTACAAGTTTACTCTGTGGGAATTTCTTACATAATAAGGACAACTTGTGGGACTAACATAATAAGGTCACACTGTGAAAATTATTCACATAACAAATTTACACTGTGGGACTCACTAACATAAAGTTTACAATATGGGATGCCCTAAATACCCAAAATTATACTGTGGAACGCTCCGACATAACACGGTTACACTGTGGAACACACACACCAGAACATGTTTCATTGAGGAACTCACTAACATAACATGTTCAATATCGAATTTAGCAAAATTACAAGGTAACACTGTGAAACACACCCACATAACAAGTTTACACTGTGGGAATCTCACACTTAACAATGTCACACACTCAAACTCACTCTCTACCAATGTTACACTCTGAGGCTCACTAACTAGACAGGTTGACACTGTGGAATTCACTTCCATAACAACATCACACTTTCAAACTCTCTCATATAACAAGGTCAAACCGTGGGACTCACTCACATAACAATGTCACACTGTGTAAATTACATAACACGGTTACACTGTGGAACTCACTCACCTAAAAAAGTTGCACTGAGGAACTCACGAACAAACAATATCAAATTTAGCAAAATTACAAGGTTACACAGTGAAACTCAGACACATTACAAGTTTACATGGTGGGAATCACTCACATAATAAGGTCACACTGTCTAAATTACTCACACAACAAGTTTACTCTGTGGGACACACTAACATATAGTTTGGAATATGGGTTACACTAAGTAAACAAAATTATACTGTGCAACTCTCTCATATGACAAGTTTACACCATGGAACTGACTCACATAACAAATTTATACAGTCAATCGCCAGATGTGGATTTGTTTGCTGCCAAATGCCAGATGTGGAATGGTACTCCTGCCAGATACTAAATGTGGAATGGTTGGCCTGCCAGATGCCAGATTTGGACTGTCTGCCAGTGAGATGCCGGATTTAGCATTGACTACCTGCCAGATGCTAGATATGGAATGGTCTGCCTGTAAGATGCTGAATCTGGTATCATCTTCCTGCCATTTGCTGGACATGGACTGCTCTGCCTAACAGATGCCAGATGTGGAATTGTCCATCTGGAAGATGCTGGATGTGGAATGTTCCTCTGACACATTCCGGATTTGGAATGGTACATCTGCCAGATGGTCCTCATGTGAGAATGTGGATGTACAATATAATTCGTGCCAGATGCTAGATGTGGAATTGCCCACCTGCAAGATATCGGAGGTATAATTGTCCACCTGCGAGTCGCCAGATGTGGAATGTTCCACCTGCCAGATGCCGGAGGTAGAATGGTCCTTCTGTGAGAATCCGGATGTGGAATGGACTTTGTACCAGATGCCGGACGTGTAATGGTACAGCGGCGAGATGCCGGATGTAGAATGATCTTCTGGACGGATGCCGGATGTGGAATGAAATTCGTGCCAGATGCCAGATGTGAAATGGTATGCTTGTCAGTTTCAGGATGTGGAATGGTCCTCTGCCAGATGCTGGATATGGAATAGTCTGCCTGGCTGATGCTGGTGTGGAATAGACCACCTGCCAGTTGCAGGATGGGGAATGGTTTGCTGCCAGATGCCAGATATAGAATGTTTTTTTTTCCCAGATGCAGCATGTGGAGTGGTCGGACTGCCTGATGCCAGATGTGGCATTGTCCACCCACTTGATCCCAGATATTGACTAGTCTGCCTGATAGATGCCAGATGTGGACTGGTCTGCCAGCGAGATGCCGCATTTAGAATTGACTACCTGCCAGATGCTGGATGTGGAATGGTCTGCATGTAAGATGCTGAATCTGGTATCATCTTCCTGCCATTTGCTGGAATTCGACTGCTCAGCCTAACAGATAATGGATGTGGAATTGTCCACCTGGAAGATGCTGGATGTGGAATGTTCCTCTGACACATTCCGCATGTGGAATGGTACATCTGCCAGATGACGGAGGTGGAATGTTCCTCATGTGAGACTCTGGATGTACAATATAATTTGTGCCAGATGCCAGATGTGGATATGTATGCTTGCAAGATCCCGGAGTTTGAATTGTCCACCTGCAAACACACAAATGTGGAATGGTCTGCCTGCCAGATGCCAGATGTGGAATGGTCCACCTGCCAGATGCTGGAGGTGGAATGGTTCTTCTGTGAGAATCCGGATGTGGAATGGACTTCATGACAGATGCTGGATGTGTAATGGAACAGCGGCGAGATGCCAGAGTATAATGATCTTCTGGAAAATATACCGGATGTGGAATGGAATTCGTGCCAGATGCCAGATTTGAAATGGTACAGCGGTGAGTTTACAGTATGGGACTCACTCACCTAAAAAGGTCACGCTGAGAAAATCACTAACATAACATTTTCAATACTGAATTTAGCGAAATTACAAAGTTACACTGTGAAACTCACCCACATAACAAGTTTACACGGTGGGAATCTCACATATAACAATGTAACACTGTCGAACACACTCCATACCAATGTTACACTCTGATACTCACTAAGTAGAAAGGTTGACACTATGGAATTCACTTCGATAACAAGGTCACATTGTGTAAATGACTCACACAACAAGTTTACACTGTGGGACTAACTCACATGAAGTTTACAATATGGGATTCCACAAGTGAACAAAATTATACGGTGCAACTCTCTCACACGACAAGTTTACACTGTGGAAATAACTCACATAACACGGTTACACTGTGGGAATCTCTCACCTAAAAAGGTTACACTGAGGAACTCATTAAAATCACATTTTGAATATCGAATTTAGTGAAATTAAAAGGTAACTCTGTGAAACTCAGACACATAACAAGTTTACACGGTGGGACTCTCACACATAACAATGTCACACTGTCAAACTCACTCTATACCAATGTTACACTCTGAGGCTCACTAACTAGACAGGTTGACACTGTGGAATGCACTTCCATAACAATGTCACACTTTCAAACTCACTGACATTGCAAGGTCAAATGGTGAGACTCACTCACACTGTGGAACACACTCACCTAAAAAAGTTGCACTGAGGAACTCACTAACATAACATTTTCAATACTGAATTTAGCGAAATTACAAGGTTACACTGTGAAACTCACCCACATAAAAAATTTACACCTTGGGAATCTCACACATAAAATGTCACATTGTCGAACGCACTCCATACCAATATTACACCCTGAGACTCACTAAGTAGAAAGGTTGACACTATGGAATTCACTTCGATAACAATGTCACACTTTCAAACTCACTCACATAACAAGTTTACATTCTGGGAATCTCTCACATAATAAGGTGAATTTGTGGGATGCACATAATAAGGTCACACTGTGTAAATTACTCACAGAACAAATTTACACTGTGGGACTCACTAACATAAAGTTTACAATATGGGATTCCCTAAGTACCCAAAATTATACTGTGCAAATCTCTCACATGACAAGTTTACACTGTGGAACTCACTCACATAACAAGTTTACACTGTGGAACTCACTCACCTAAAAAAGTTGCACTGAGGAACTCACTAATATAACTTTTTCAATTTCGAATTTAGCAAAATTACATGGTTACACTGTGAAACTCAGGCACATAACCAGTTTACATGGTGGGAATCACTCACACAACAAGGTCAAATTTTGGGCTCACATAATACGGACACACTGTGTAAGTTACTCCCATAACAAGTTTACACCATGGGACTTACTCACCTAAAAAGATTACACTGAGGAACTCATTAACATCACATTTTCAAAATCGAATTTAGCGAAATTAAAAGGTAACACTGTGAAACTCAGACACATAACAAGTTTACACGTTGGGACTCTCACACATAACAATGTCACACAGTCAAACTCACTCTATACCAATGTTATACTCTGAGGCCCACTAACTAGACAGGTTGACACTGTGGAATTCACTTCCATAACAATGTCACACTTTCAAACTCACTGACATTACAAGTTTACTCTGTGGGAATTTCTCACATAATAAGGACAACTTGTGGGACTAACATAATAAGGTCACACTGTGAAAATTATTCACATAACAAATTTACACTGTGGGACTCACTAACATAAAGTTTACAATATGGGATGCCCTAAATACCCAAAATTATACTGTGGAACGCTCCGACATAACACGGTTACACTGTGGAACACACACACCAGAACATGTTTCATTGAGGAACTCACTAACATAACATGTTCAATATCGAATTTAGCAAAATTACAAGGTAACACTGTGAAACACACCCACATAACAAGTTTACACTGTGGGAATCTCACACTTAACAATGTCACACACTCAAACTCACTCTCTACCAATGTTACACTCTGAGGCTCACTAACTAGACAGGTTGACACTGTGGAATTCACTTCCATAACAACATCACACTTTCAAACTCTCTCATATAACAAGGTCAAACCGTGGGACTCACTCACATAACAATGTCACACTGTGTAAATTACATAACACGGTTACACTGTGGAACTCACTCACCTAAAAAAGTTGCACTGAGGAACTCACAAACAAACAATATCAAATTTAGCAAAATTACAAGGTTACACAGTGAAACTCAGACACATTACAAGTTTACATGGTGGGAATCACTCACATAATAAGGTCACACTGTCTAAATTACTCACACAACAAGTTTACTCTGTGGGACACACTAACATATAGTTTGGAATATGAGTTACACTAAGTAAACAAAATTATACTGTGCAACTCTCTCATATGACAAGTTTACACCATGGAACTGACTCACATAACACGGTTACACTGGGGAACTCACTCACATAACAAATTTATACTGTCAATCGCCAGATGTGGATTTGTTTGCTGCCAAATGCCAGATGTGGAATGGTACTCCTGCCAGATACTAAATGTGGAATGGTTGGCCTGCCAGATGCTAGATATGGAATGGTCTGCCTGTAAGATGCTGAATCTGGTATCATCTTCCTGCCATTTGCTGGACATGGACTGCTCTGCCTAACAGATGCCAGATGTGGAATTGTCCATCTGGAAGATGCTGGATGTGGAATGTTCCTCTGACACATTCCGGATTTGGAATGGTACATCTGCCAGATGGTCCTCATGTGAGAATGTGGATGTACAATATAATTCGTGCCAGATGCTAGATGTGGAATTGCCCACCTGCAAGATATCGGAGGTATAATTGTCCACCTGCGAGTCGCCAGATGTGGAATGTTCCACCTGCCAGATGCCGGAGGTAGAATGGTCCTTCTGTGAGAATCCGGATGTGGAATGGACTTTGTACCAGATGCCGGACGTGTAATGGTACAGCGGCGAGATGCCGGATGTAGAATGATCTTCTGGACGGATGCCGGATGTGGAATGAAATTCGTGCCAGATGCCAGATGTGAAATGGTATGCTTGTCAGTTTCAGGATGTGGAATGGTCCTCTGCCAGATGCTGGATATGGAATAGTCTGCCTGGCTGATGCTGGTGTGGAATAGACCACCTGCCAGTTGCAGGATGGGGAATGGTTTGCTGCCAGATGCCAGATATAGAATGTTTTTTTTTCCCAGATGCAGCATGTGGAGTGGTCGGACTGCCTGATGCCAGATGTGGCATTGTCCACCCACTTGATCCCAGATATTGACTAGTCTGCCTGATAGATGCCAGATATGGACTGGTCTGCCAGCGAGATGCCGCATTTAGAATTGACTACCTGCCAGATGCTGGATGTGGAATGGTCTGCCTGTAAGATGCTGAATCTGGTATCATCTTCCTGCCATTTGCTGGAATTGGACTGCTCAGCCTAACAGATAATGGATGTGGAATTGTCCACCTGGAAGATGCTGGATGTGGAATGTTCCTCTGACACATTCCGCATGTGGAATGGTACATCTGCCAGATGACGGAGGTGGAATGTTCCTCATGTGAGGCTCTGGATGTACAATATAATTTGTGCCAGATGCCAGATGTGGATATGTATGCTTGCAAGATCCCGGAGTTGGAATTGTCCACCTGCAAACACACAAATGTGGAATGGTCTGCCTGCCAGATGCCAGATGTGGAATGGTCCACCTGCCAGATGCCGGAGGTGGAATGGTCCTTTTGTGAGAATCCGGATGTGGAATGGACTTCATGACAGATGCTGGATGTGTAATGGAACAGCGGCGAGATGCCAGAGTATAATGATCTTCTGGACAATATACCGGATGTGGAATGGAATTCGTGCCAGATGCCAGATTTGAAATGGTACAGCGGTGAGTTTACAGTGTGGGACTCACTCACCTAAAAAGGTCACGCTGAGGAATTCACTAACATAACATTTTCAATACTGAATTTAGCGAAATTACAAGGTTACACTGTGAAACTCACCCACATAACAAGTTTACACGGTGGGAATCTCACATATAACAATGTAACACTGTCGAACACACTCCATACCAATGTTACACTCTGATACTCACTAAGTAGAAAGGTTGACACTATGGAAATCACTTCGATAACAATGTCACACTTTCAAACTCACTCACATAACAAGTTTACACTCTGGGAATCTCTCACATAATAAGGTGAATTTGTGGGATGCACATAATAAGGTCACACTGTGTAAATTACTCACAGAACAAATTTACACTGTGGGACTCACTAACATAACGTTTACAATATGGGATTCCCTAAGTTCCCAAAATTATACTGTGCAAATCTCTCACATGACAAGTTTACACTGTGGAACTCACTCACATAACAAGTTTACACTGTGGAACTCACTCACCTAAAAAAGTTGCACTGAGGAACTCACTAATATAACTTTTTCAATTTCGAATTTAGCAAAATTACATGGTTACACTGTGAAACTCAGGCACATAACCAGTTTACATGGTGGGAATCACTCACACAACAAGGTCAAATTTTGGGACTCACATAATACGGTCACACTGTGTAAGTTACTCCCATAACAAGTTTACACCATGGGACTTACTGACCTAAAAAGATTACACTGAGGAACTCATTAACATCACATTTTCAAAATTGAATTTAGCGAAATTAAAAGGTAACACTGTGAAACTCAGACACATAACAAGTTTACACGTTGGGACTCTCACACATAACAATGTCACACAGTCAAACTCACTCTATACCAATGTTATACTCTGAGGCCCACTAACTAGACAGGTTGACACTGTGGAATTCACTTCCATAACAATGTCACACTTTCAAACTCACTGACATTACAAGTTTACTCTGTGGGAATTTCTCACATAATAAGGACAACTTGTGGGACTAACATAATAAGGTCACACTGTGAAAATTATTCACATAACAAATTTACACTGTGGGACTCACTAACATAAAGTTTACAATATGGGATGCCCTAAATACCCAAAATTATACTGTGGAACGCTCCGACATAACACGGTTACACTGTGGAACACACACACCAGAACATGTTTCATTGAGGAACTCACTAACATAACATGTTCAATATCGAATTTAGCAAAATTACAAGGTAACACTGTGAAACACACCCACATAACAAGTTTACACTGTGGGAATCTCACACTTAACAATGTCACACACTCAAACTCACTCTCTACCAATGTTACACTCTGAGGCTCACTAACTAGACAGGTTGACACTGTGGAATTCACTTCCATAACAACGTCACACTTTCAAACTCTCTCATATAACAAGGTCAAACCGTGGGACTCACTCACATAACAATGTCACACTGTGTAAATTACATAACACGGTTACACTGTGGAACTCACTCACCTAAAAAAGTTGCACTGAGGAACTCACGAACAAACAATATCAAATTTAGCAAAATTACAAGGTTACACAGTGAAACTCAGACACATTACAAGTTTACATGGTGGGAATCACTCACATAATAAGGTCACACTGTCTAAATTACTCACACAACAAGTTTACTCTGTGGGACACACTAACATATAGTTTGGAATATGGGTTACACTAAGTAAACAAAATTATACTGTGCAACTCTCTCATATGACAAGTTTACACCATGGAACTGACTCACATAACACGGTTACACTGGGGAACTCACTCACATAACAAATTTATACTGTCAATCGCCAGATGTGGATTTGTTTGCTGCCAAATGCCAGATGTGGAATGGTACTCCTGCCAGATACTAAATGTGGAATGGTTGGCCTGCCAGATGCCAGATTTGGACTGTCTGCCAGTGAGATGCCGGATTTAGCATTGACTACCTGCCAGATGCTAGATATGGAATGGTCTGCCTGTAAGATGCTGAATCTGGTATCATCTTCCTGCCATTTGCTGGACATGGACTGCTCTGCCTAACAGATGCCAGATGTGGAATTGTCCATCTGGAAGATGCTGGATGTGGAATGTTCCTCTGACACATTCCGGATTTGGAATGGTACATCTGCCAGATGGTCCTCATGTGAGAATGTGGATGTACAATATAATTCGTGCCAGATGCTAGATGTGGAATTGCCCACCTGCAAGATATCGGAGGTATAATTGTCCACCTGCGAGTCGCCAGATGTGGAATGGTCCACCTGCCAGATGCCGGAGGTAGAATGGTCCTTCTGTGAGAATCCGGATGTGGAATGGACTTTGTACCAGATGCCGGACGTGTAATGGTACAGCGGCGAGATGCCGGATGTAGAATGATCTTCTGGACGGATGCCGGATGTGGAATGAAATTCGTGCCAGATGCCAGATGTGAAATGGTATGCTTGTCAGTTTCAGGATGTGGAATGGTCCTCTGCCAGATGCTGGATATGGAATAGTCTGCCTGGCTGATGCTGGTGTGGAATAGACCACCTGCCAGTTGCAGGATGGGGAATGGTTTGCTGCCAGATGCCAGATATAGAATGTTTTTTTTTCCCAGATGCAGCATGTGGAGTGGTCGGACTGCCTGATGCCAGATGTGGCATTGTCCACCCACTTGATCCCAGATATTGACTAGTCTGCCTGATAGATGCCAGATGTGGACTGGTCTGCCAGCGAGATGTCGCATTTAGAATTGACTTCCTGCCAGATGCTGGATGTGGAATGGTCTGCCTGTAAGATGCTGAATCTGGTATCATCTTCCTGCCATTTGCTGGAATTGGACTGCTCAGCCTAACAGATAATGGATGTGGAATTGTCCACCTGGAAGATGCTGGATGTGGAATGTTCCTCTGACACATTCCGCATGTGGAATGGTACATCTGCCAGATGACGGAGGTGGAATGTTCCTCATGTGAGGCTCTGGATGTACAATATAATTTGTGCCAGATGCCAGATGTGGATATGTATGCTTGCAAGATCCCGGAGTTGGAATTGTCCACCTGCAAACACACAAATGTGGAATGGTCTGCCTGCCAGATGCCAGATGTGGAATGGTCCACCTGCCAGATGCCGGAGGTGGAATGGTCCTTCTGTGAGAATCCGGATGTGGAATGGACTTCATGACAGATGCTGGATGTGTAATGGAACAGCGGCGAGATGCCAGAGTATAATGATCTTCTGGACAATATACCGGATGTGGAATGGAATTCGTGCCAGATGCCAGATTTGAAATGGTACAGCGGTGAGTTTACAGTGTGGGACTCACTCACCTAAAAAGGTCACGCTGAGGAATTCACTAACATAACATTTTCAATACTGAATTTAGCGAAATTACAAGGTTACACTGTGAAACTCACCCACATAACAAGTTTACACGGTGGGAATCTCACATATAACAATGTAACACTGTCGAACACACTCCATACCAATGTTACACTCTGATACTCACTAAGTAGAAAGGTTGACACTATGGAAATCACTTCGATAACAATGTCACACTTTCAAACTCACTCACATAACAAGTTTACACTCTGGGAATCTCTCACATAATAAGGTGAATTTGTGGGATGCACATAATAAGGTCACACTGTGTAAATTACTCACAGAACAAATTTACACTGTGGGACTCACTAACATAACGTTTACAATATGGGATTCCCTAAGTTCCCAAAATTATACTGTGCAAATCTCTCACATGACAAGTTTACACTGTGGAACTCACTCACATAACAAGTTTACACTGTGGAACTCACTCACCTAAAAAAGTTGCACTGAGGAACTCACTAATATAACTTTTTCAATTTCGAATTTAGCAAAATTACATGGTTACACTGTGAAACTCAGGCACATAACCAGTTTACATGGTGGGAATCACTCACACAACAAGGTCAAATTTTGGGACTCACATAATACGGTCACACTGTGTAAGTTACGCCCATAACAAGTTTACACCATGGGACTTACTGACCTAAAAAGATTACACTGAGGAACTCATTAACATCACATTTTCAAAATTGAATTTAGCGAAATTAAAAGGTAACACTGTGAAACTCAGACACATAACAAGTTTACACGTTGGGACTCTCACACATAACAATGTCACACAGTCAAACTCACTCTATACCAATGTTATACTCTGAGGCCCACTAACTAGACAGGTTGACACTGTGGAATTCACTTCCATAACAATGTCACACTTTCAAACTCACTGACATTACAAGTTTACTCTGTGGGAATTTCTCACATAATAAGGACAACTTGTGGGACTAACATAATAAGGTCACACTGTGAAAATTATTCACATAACAAATTTACACTGTGGGACTCACTAACATAAAGTTTACAATATGGGATGCCCTAAATACCCAAAATTATACTGTGGAACGCTCCGACATAACACGGTTACACTATGGAACACACACACCAGAACATGTTTCATTGAGGAACTCACTAACATAACATGTTCAATATCGAATTTAGCAAAATTACAAGGTAACACTGTGAAACACACCCACATAACAAGTTTACA
This sequence comes from Narcine bancroftii, assembly GCF_036971445.1. NCBI lineage: Eukaryota > Metazoa > Chordata > Chondrichthyes > Torpediniformes > Narcinidae > Narcine > Narcine bancroftii. Next base: position 277,675 of record NW_027211892.1, read on the forward strand.
CTGTGGGAATCTCACACTTAACAATGTCACACACTCAAACTCACTCTCTACCAATGTTACACTCTGAGGCTCACTAACTAGACAGGTTGACACTGTGGAATTCACTTCCATAACAACGTCACACTTTCAAACTCTCTCATATAACAAGGTCAAACCGTGGGACTCACTCACATAACAATGTCACACTGTGTAAATTACATAACACGGTTACACTGTGGAACTCACTCACCTAAAAAAGTTGCACTGAGGAACTCACGAACAAACAATATCAAATTTAGCAAAATTACAAGGTTACACAGTGAAACTCAGACACATTACAAGTTTACATGGTGGGAATCACTCACATAATAAGGTCACACTGTCTAAATTACTCACACAACAAGTTTACTCTGTGGGACACACTAACATATAGTTTGGAATATGGGTTACACTAAGTAAACAAAATTATACTGTGCAACTCTCTCATATGACAAGTTTACACCATGGAACTGACTCACATAACACGGTTACACTGGGGAACTCACTCACATAACAAAATTTATACTGTCAATCGCCAGATGTGGATTTGTTTGCTGCCAAATGCCAGATGTGGAATGGTACTCCTGCCAGATACTAAATGTGGAATGGTTGGCCTGCCAGATGCCAGATTTGGACTGTCTGCCAGTGAGATGCCGGATTTAGCATTGACTACCTGCCAGATGCTAGATATGGAATGGTCTGCCTGTAAGATGCTGAATCTGGTATCATCTTCCTGCCATTTGCTGGACATGGACTGCTCTGCCTAACAGATGCCAGATGTGGAATTGTCCATCTGGAAGATGCTGGATGTGGAATGTTCCTCTGACACATTCCGGATTTGGAATGGTACATCTGCCAGATGGTCCTCATGTGAGAATGTGGATGTACAATATAATTCGTGCCAGATGCTAGATGTGGAATTGCCCACCTGCAAGATATCGGAGGTATAATTGTCCACCTGCGAGTCGCCAGATGTGGAATGTTCCACCTGCCAGATGCCGGAGGTAGAATGGTCCTTCTGTGAGAATCCGGATGTGGAATGGACTTTGTACCAGATGCCGGACGTGTAATGGTACAGCGGCGAGATGCCGGATGTAGAATGATCTTCTGGACGGATGCCGGATGTGGAATGAAATTCGTGCCAGATGCCAGATGTGAAATGGTATGCTTGTCAGTTTCAGGATGTGGAGTGGTCCTCTGCCAGATGCTGGATATGGAATAGTCTGCCTGGCTGATGCTGGTGTGGAATAGACCACCTGCCAGTTGCAGGATGGGGAATGGTTTGCTGCCAGATGCCAGATATAGAATGTTTTTTTTTCCCAGATGCAGCATGTGGAGTGGTCGGACTGCATGATGCCAGATGTGGCATTGTCCACCCACTTGATTCCCAGATATTGACTAGTCTGCCTGATAGATGCCAGATGTGGACTGGTCTGCCAGCGAGATGTCGCATTTAGAATTGACTTCCTGCCAGATGCTGGATGTGGAATGGTCTGCCTGTAAGATGCTGAATCTGGTATCATCTTCCTGCCATTTGCTGGAATTGGACTGCTCAGCCTAACAGATAATGGATGTGGAATTGTCCACCTGGAAGATGCTGGATGTGGAATGTTCCTCTGACACATTCCGCATGTGGAATGGTACATCTGCCAGATGACGGAGGTGGAATGTTCCTCATGTGAGGCTCTGGATGTACAATATAATTTGTGCCAGATGCCAGATGTGGATATGTATGCTTGCAAGATCCCGGAGTTGGAATTGTCCACCTGCAAACACACAAATGTGGAATGGTCTGCCTGCCAGATGCCAGATGTGGAATGGTCCACCTGCCAGATGCCGGAGGTGGAATGGTCCTTCTGTGAGAATCCGGATGTGGAATGGACTTCATGACAGATGCTGGATGTGTAATGGAACAGCGGCGAGATGCCAGAGTATAATGATCTTCTGGACAATATACCGGATGTGGAATGGAATTCGTGCCAGATGCCAGATTTGAAATGGTACAGCGGTGAGTTTACAGTGTGGGACTCACTCACCTAAAAAGGTCACGCTGAGGAATTCACTAACATAACATTTTCAATACTGAATTTAGCGAAATTACAAGGTTACACTGTGAAACTCACCCACATAACAAGTTTACACGGTGGGAATCTCACATATAACAATGTCACACTGTCGAACACACTCCATACCAATGTTACACTCTGATACTCACTAAGTAGAAAGGTTGACACTATGGAAATCACTTCGATAACAATGTCACACTTTCAAACTCACTCACATAACAAGTTTACACTCTGGGAATCTCTCACATAATAAGGTAAATTTGTGGGATGCACATAATAAGGTCACACTGTGTAAATTACTCACAGAACAAATTTACACTGTGGGACTCACTAACATAACGTTTACAATATGGGATTCCCTAAGTTCCCAAAATTATACTGTGCAAATCTCTCACATGACAAGTTTACACTGTGGAACTCACTCACATAACAAGTTTACACTGTGGAACTCACTCACCTAAAAAAGTTGCACTGAGGAACTCACTAATATAACTTTTTCAATTTCGAATTTAGCAAAATTACATGGTTACACTGTGAAACTCAGGCACATAACCAGTTTACATGGTGGGAATCACTCACACAACAAGGTCAAATTTTGGGACTCACATAATACGGTCACACTGTGTAAGTTACTCCCATAACAAGTTTACACCATGGGACTTACTGACCTAAAAAGATTACACTGAGGAACTCATTAACATCACATTTTCAAAATTGAATTTAGCGAAATTAAAAGGTAACACTGTGAAACTCAGACACATAACAAGTTTACACGTTGGGACTCTCACACATAACAATGTCACACAGTCAAACTCACTCTATACCAATGTTATACTCTGAGGCCCACTAACTAGACAGGTTGACACTGTGGAATTCACTTCCATAACAATGTCACACTTTCAAACTCACTGACATTACAAGTTTACTCTGTGGGAATTTCTCACATAATAAGGACAACTTGTGGGACTAACATAATAAGGTCACACTGTGAAAATTATTCACATAACAAATTTACACTGTGGGACTCACTAACATAAAGTTTACAATATGGGATGCCCTAAATACCCAAAATTATACTGTGGAACGCTCCGACATAACACGGTTACACTGTGGAACACACACACCAGAACATGTTTCATTGAGGAACTCACTAACATAACATGTTCAATATCGAATTTAGCAAAATTACAAGGTAACACTGTGAAACACACCCACATAACAAGTTTACACTGTGGGAATCTCACACTTAACAATGTCACACACTCAAACTCACTCTCTACCAATGTTACACTCTGAGGCTCACTAACTAGACAGGTTGACACTGTGGAATTCACTTCCATAACAACATCACACTTTCAAACTCTCTCATATAACAAGGTCAAACCGTGGGACTCACTCACATAACAATGTCACACTGTGTAAATTACATAACACGGTTACACTGTGGAACTCACTCACCTAAAAAAGTTGCACTGAGGAACTCACAAACAAACAATATCAAATTTAGCAAAATTACAAGGTTACACAGTGAAACTCAGACACATTACAAGTTTACATGGTGGGAATCACTCACATAATAAGGTCACACTGTCTAAATTACTCACACAACAAGTTTACTCTGTGGGACACACTAACATATAGTTTGGAATATGGGTTACACTAAGTAAACAAAATTATACTGTGCAACTCTCTCATATGACAAGTTTACACCATGGAACTGACTCACATAACACGGTTACACTGGGGAACTCACTCACATAACAAATTTATACTGTCAATCGCCAGATGTGGATTTGTTTGCTGCCAAATGCCAGATGTGGAATGGTACTCCTGCCAGATACTAAATGTGGAATGGTTGGCCTGCCAGATGCTAGATATGGAATGGTCTGCCTGTAAGATGCTGAATCTGGTATCATCTTCCTGCCATTTGCTGGACATGGACTGCTCTGCCTAACAGATGCCAGATGTGGAATTGTCCATCTGGAAGATGCTGGATGTGGAATGTTCCTCTGACACATTCCGGATTTGGAATGGTACATCTGCCAGATGGTCCTCATGTGAGAATGTGGATGTACAATATAATTCGTGCCAGATGCTAGATGTGGAATTGCCCACCTGCAAGATATCGGAGGTATAATTGTCCACCTGCGAGTCGCCAGATGTGGAATGTTCCACCTGCCAGATGCCGGAGGTAGAATGGTCCTTCTGTGAGAATCCGGATGTGGAATGGACTTTGTACCAGATGCCGGACGTGTAATGGTACAGCGGCGAGATGCCGGATGTAGAATGATCTTCTGGACGGATGCCGGATGTGGAATGAAATTCGTGCCAGATGCCAGATGTGAAATGGTATGCTTGTCAGTTTCAGGATGTGGAATGGTCCTCTGCCAGATGCTGGATATGGAATAGTCTGCCTGGCTGATGCTGGTGTGGAATAGACCACCTGCCAGTTGCAGGATGGGGAATGGTTTGCTGCCAGATGCCAGATATAGAATGTTTTTTTTTCCCAGATGCAGCATGTGGAGTGGTCGGACTGCCTGATGCCAGATGTGGCATTGTCCACCCACTTGATCCCAGATATTGACTAGTCTGCCTGATAGATGCCAGATATGGACTGGTCTGCCAGCGAGATGCCGCATTTAGAATTGACTACCTGCCAGATGCTGGATGTGGAATGGTCTGCCTGTAAGATGCTGAATCTGGTATCATCTTCCTGCCATTTGCTGGAATTGGACTGCTCAGCCTAACAGATAATGGATGTGGAATTGTCCACCTGGAAGATGCTGGATGTGGAATGTTCCTCTGACACATTCCGCATGTGGAATGGTACATCTGCCAGATGACGGAGGTGGAATGTTCCTCATGTGAGGCTCTGGATGTACAATATAATTTGTGCCAGATGCCAGATGTGGATATGTATGCTTGCAAGATCCCGGAGTTGGAATTGTCCACCTGCAAACACACAAATGTGGAATGGTCTGCCTGCCAGATGCCAGATGTGGAATGGTCCACCTGCCAGATGCCGGAGGTGGAATGGTCCTTCTGTGAGAATCCGGATGTGGAATGGACTTCATGACAGATGCTGGATGTGTAATGGAACAGCGGCGAGATGCCAGAGTATAATGATCTTCTGGACAATATACCGGATGTGGAATGGAATTCGTGCCAGATGCCAGATTTGAAATGGTACAGCGGTGAGTTTACAGTGTGGGACTCACTCACCTAAAAAGGTCACGCTGAGGAATTCACTAACATAACATTTTCAATACTGAATTTAGCGAAATTACAAGGTTACACTGTGAAACTCACCCACATAACAAGTTTACACGGTGGGAATCTCACATATAACAATGTAACACTGTCGAACACACTCCATACCAATGTTACACTCTGATACTCACTAAGTAGAAAGGTTGACACTATGGAAATCACTTCGATAACAATGTCACACTTTCAAACTCACTCACATAACAAGTTTACACTCTGGGAATCTCTCACATAATAAGGTGAATTTGTGGGATGCACATAATAAGGTCACACTGTGTAAATTACTCACAGAACAAATTTACACTGTGGGACTCACTAACATAACGTTTACAATATGGGATTCCCTAAGTTCCCAAAATTATACTGTGCAAATCTCTCACATGACAAGTTTACACTGTGGAACTCACTCACATAACAAGTTTACACTGTGGAACTCACTCACCTAAAAAAGTTGCACTGAGGAACTCACTAATATAACTTTTTCAATTTCGAATTTAGCAAAATTACATGGTTACACTGTGAAACTCAGGCACATAACCAGTTTACATGGTGGGAATCACTCACACAACAAGGTCAAATTTTGGGACTCACATAATACGGTCACACTGTGTAAGTTACTCCCATAACAAGTTTACACCATGGGACTTACTGACCTAAAAAGATTACACTGAGGAACTCATTAACATCACATTTTCAAAATTGAATTTAGCGAAATTAAAAGGTAACACTGTGAAACTCAGACACATAACAAGTTTACACGTTGGGACTCTCACACATAACAATGTCACACAGTCAAACTCACTCTATACCAATGTTATACTCTGAGGCCCACTAACTAGACAGGTTGACACTGTGGAATTCACTTCCATAACAATGTCACACTTTCAAACTCACTGACATTACAAGTTTACTCTGTGGGAATTTCTCACATAATAAGGACAACTTGTGGGACTAACATAATAAGGTCACACTGTGAAAATTATTCACATAACAAATTTACACTGTGGGACTCACTAACATAAAGTTTACAATATGGGATGCCCTAAATACCCAAAATTATACTGTGGAACGCTCCGACATAACACGGTTACACTGTGGAACACACACACCAGAACATGTTTCATTGAGGAACTCACTAACATAACATGTTCAATATCGAATTTAGCAAAATTACAAGGTAACACTGTGAAACACACCCACATAACAAGTTTACACTGTGGGAATCTCACACTTAACAATGTCACACACTCAAACTCACTCTCTACCAATGTTACACTCTGAGGCTCACTAACTAGACAGGTTGACACTGTGGAATTCACTTCCATAACAACGTCACACTTTCAAACTCTCTCATATAACAAGGTCAAACCGTGGGACTCACTCACATAACAATGTCACACTGTGTAAATTACATAACACGGTTACACTGTGGAACTCACTCACCTAAAAAAGTTGCACTGAGGAACTCACGAACAAACAATATCAAATTTAGCAAAATTACAAGGTTACACAGTGAAACTCAGACACATTACAAGTTTACATGGTGGGAATCACTCACATAATAAGGTCACACTGTCTAAATTACTCACACAACAAGTTTACTCTGTGGGACACACTAACATATAGTTTGGAATATGGGTTACACTAAGTAAACAAAATTATACTGTGCAACTCTCTCATATGACAAGTTTACACCATGGAACTGACTCACATAACACGGTTACACTGGGGAACTCACTCACATAACAAATTTATACTGTCAATCGCCAGATGTGGATTTGTTTGCTGCCAAATGCCAGATGTGGAATGGTACTCCTGCCAGATACTAAATGTGGAATGGTTGGCCTGCCAGATGCCAGATTTGGACTGTCTGCCAGTGAGATGCCGGATTTAGCATTGACTACCTGCCAGATGCTAGATATGGAATGGTCTGCCTGTAAGATGCTGAATCTGGTATCATCTTCCTGCCATTTGCTGGACATGGACTGCTCTGCCTAACAGATGCCAGATGTGGAATTGTCCATCTGGAAGATGCTGGATGTGGAATGTTCCTCTGACACATTCCGGATTTGGAATGGTACATCTGCCAGATGGTCCTCATGTGAGAATGTGGATGTACAATATAATTCGTGCCAGATGCTAGATGTGGAATTGCCCACCTGCAAGATATCGGAGGTATAATTGTCCACCTGCGAGTCGCCAGATGTGGAATGGTCCACCTGCCAGATGCCGGAGGTAGAATGGTCCTTCTGTGAGAATCCGGATGTGGAATGGACTTTGTACCAGATGCCGGACGTGTAATGGTACAGCGGCGAGATGCCGGATGTAGAATGATCTTCTGGACGGATGCCGGATGTGGAATGAAATTCGTGCCAGATGCCAGATGTGAAATGGTATGCTTGTCAGTTTCAGGATGTGGAATGGTCCTCTGCCAGATGCTGGATATGGAATAGTCTGCCTGGCTGATGCTGGTGTGGAATAGACCACCTGCCAGTTGCAGGATGGGGAATGGTTTGCTGCCAGATGCCAGATATAGAATGTTTTTTTTTCCCAGATGCAGCATGTGGAGTGGTCGGACTGCCTGATGCCAGATGTGGCATTGTCCACCCACTTGATCCCAGATATTGACTAGTCTGCCTGATAGATGCCAGATGTGGACTGGTCTGCCAGCGAGATGTCGCATTTAGAATTGACTTCCTGCCAGATGCTGGATGTGGAATGGTCTGCCTGTAAGATGCTGAATCTGGTATCATCTTCCTGCCATTTGCTGGAATTGGACTGCTCAGCCTAACAGATAATGGATGTGGAATTGTCCACCTGGAAGATGCTGGATGTGGAATGTTCCTCTGACACATTCCGCATGTGGAATGGTACATCTGCCAGATGACGGAGGTGGAATGTTCCTCATGTGAGGCTCTGGATGTACAATATAATTTGTGCCAGATGCCAGATGTGGATATGTATGCTTGCAAGATCCCGGAGTTGGAATTGTCCACCTGCAAACACACAAATGTGGAATGGTCTGCCTGCCAGATGCCAGATGTGGAATGGTCCACCTGCCAGATGCCGGAGGTGGAATGGTCCTTCTGTGAGAATCCGGATGTGGAATGGACTTCATGACAGATGCTGGATGTGTAATGGAACAGCGGCGAGATGCCAGAGTATAATGATCTTCTGGACAATATACCGGATGTGGAATGGAATTCGTGCCAGATGCCAGATTTGAAATGGTACAGCGGTGAGTTTACAGTGTGGGACTCACTCACCTAAAAAGGTCACGCTGAGGAATTCACTAACATAACATTTTCAATACTGAATTTAGCGAAATTACAAGGTTACACTGTGAAACTCACCCACATAACAAGTTTACACGGTGGGAATCTCACATATAACAATGTAACACTGTCGAACACACTCCATACCAATGTTACACTCTGATACTCACTAAGTAGAAAGGTTGACACTATGGAAATCACTTCGATAACAATGTCACACTTTCAAACTCACTCACATAACAAGTTTACACTCTGGGAATCTCTCACATAATAAGGTGAATTTGTGGGATGCACATAATAAGGTCACACTGTGTAAATTACTCACAGAACAAATTTACACTGTGGGACTCACTAACATAACGTTTACAATATGGGATTCCCTAAGTTCCCAAAATTATACTGTGCAAATCTCTCACATGACAAGTTTACACTGTGGAACTCACTCACATAACAAGTTTACACTGTGGAACTCACTCACCTAAAAAAGTTGCACTGAGGAACTCACTAATATAACTTTTTCAATTTCGAATTTAGCAAAATTACATGGTTACACTGTGAAACTCAGGCACATAACCAGTTTACATGGTGGGAATCACTCACACAACAAGGTCAAATTTTGGGACTCACATAATACGGTCACACTGTGTAAGTTACGCCCATAACAAGTTTACACCATGGGACTTACTGACCTAAAAAGATTACACTGAGGAACTCATTAACATCACATTTTCAAAATTGAATTTAGCGAAATTAAAAGGTAACACTGTGAAACTCAGACACATAACAAGTTTACACGTTGGGACTCTCACACATAACAATGTCACACAGTCAAACTCACTCTATACCAATGTTATACTCTGAGGCCCACTAACTAGACAGGTTGACACTGTGGAATTCACTTCCATAACAATGTCACACTTTCAAACTCACTGACATTACAAGTTTACTCTGTGGGAATTTCTCACATAATAAGGACAACTTGTGGGACTAACATAATAAGGTCACACTGTGAAAATTATTCACATAACAAATTTACACTGTGGGACTCACTAACATAAAGTTTACAATATGGGATGCCCTAAATACCCAAAATTATACTGTGGAACGCTCCGACATAACACGGTTACACTATGGAACACACACACCAGAACATGTTTCATTGAGGAACTCACTAACATAACATGTTCAATATCGAATTTAGCAAAATTACAAGGTAACACTGTGAAACACACCCACATAACAAGTTTACACTGTGGGAATCTCACACTTAACAATGTCACACACTCAAACTCACTCTCTACCAATGTTACACTCTGAGGCTCACTAACTAGACAGGTTGACACTGTGGAATTCACTTCCATAACAACGTCACACTTTCAAACTCTCTCATATAACAAGGTCAAACCGTGGGACTCACTCACATAACAATGTCACACTGTGTAAATTACATAACACGGTTACACTGTGGAACTCACTCACCTAAAAAAGTTGCACTGAGGAACTCACGAACAAACAATATCAAATTTAGCAAAATTACAAGGTTACACAGTGAAACTCAGACACATTACAAGTTTACATGGTGGGAATCACTCACATAATAAGGTCACACTGTCTAAATTACTCACACAACAAGTTTACTCTGTGGGACACACTAACATATAGTTTGGAATATGGGTTACACTAAGTAAACAAAATTATACTGTGCAACTCTCTCATATGACAAGTTTACACCATGGAACTGACTCACATAACACGGTTACACTGGGGAACTCACTCACATAACAAAATTTATACTGTCAATCGCCAGATGTGGATTTGTTTGCTGCCAAATGCCAGATGTGGAATGGTACTCCTGCCAGATACTAAATGTGGAATGGTTGGCCTGCCAGATGCCAGATTTGGACTGTCTGCCAGTGAGATGCCGGATTTAGCATTGACTACCTGCCAGATGCTAGATATGGAATGGTCTGCCTGTAAGATGCTGAATCTGGTATCATCTTCCTGCCATTTGCTGGACATGGACTGCTCTGCCTAACAGATGCCAGATGTGGAATTGTCCATCTGGAAGATGCTGGATGTGGAATGTTCCTCTGACACATTCCGGATTTGGAATGGTACATCTGCCAGATGGTCCTCATGTGAGAATGTGGATGTACAATATAATTCGTGCCAGATGCTAGATGTGGAATTGCCCACCTGCAAGATATCGGAGGTATAATTGTCCACCTGCGAGTCGCCAGATGTGGAATGTTCCACCTGCCAGATGCCGGAGGTAGAATGGTCCTTCTGTGAGAATCCGGATGTGGAATGGACTTTGTACCAGATGCCGGACGTGTAATGGTACAGCGGCGAGATGCCGGATGTAGAATGATCTTCTGGACGGATGCCGGATGTGGAATGAAATTCGTGCCAGATGCCAGATGTGAAATGGTATGCTTGTCAGTTTCAGGATGTGGAGTGGTCCTCTGCCAGATGCTGGATATGGAATAGTCTGCCTGGCTGATGCTGGTGTGGAATAGACCACCTGCCAGTTGCAGGATGGGGAATGGTTTGCTGCCAGATGCCAGATATAGAATGTTTTTTTTTCCCAGATGCAGCATGTGGAGTGGTCGGACTGCATGATGCCAGATGTGGCATTGTCCACCCACTTGATTCCCAGATATTGACTAGTCTGCCTGATAGATGCCAGATGTGGACTGGTCTGCCAGCGAGATGTCGCATTTAGAATTGACTTCCTGCCAGATGCTGGATGTGGAATGGTCTGCCTGTAAGATGCTGAATCTGGTATCATCTTCCTGCCATTTGCTGGAATTGGACTGCTCAGCCTAACAGATAATGGATGTGGAATTGTCCACCTGGAAGATGCTGGATGTGGAATGTTCCTCTGACACATTCCGCATGTGGAATGGTACATCTGCCAGATGACGGAGGTGGAATGTTCCTCATGTGAGGCTCTGGATGTACAATATAATTTGTGCCAGATGCCAGATGTGGATATGTATGCTTGCAAGATCCCGGAGTTGGAATTGTCCACCTGCAAACACACAAATGTGGAATGGTCTGCCTGCCAGATGCCAGATGTGGAATGGTCCACCTGCCAGATGCCGGAGGTGGAATGGTCCTTCTGTGAGAATCCGGATGTGGAATGGACTTCATGACAGATGCTGGATGTGTAATGGAACAGCGGCGAGATGCCAGAGTATAATGATCTTCTGGACAATATACCGGATGTGGAATGGAATTCGTGCCAGATGCCAGATTTGAAATGGTACAGCGGTGAGTTTACAGTGTGGGACTCACTCACCTAAAAAGGTCACGCTGAGGAATTCACTAACATAACATTTTCAATACTGAATTTAGCGAAATTACAAGGTTACACTGTGAAACTCACCCACATAACAAGTTTACACGGTGGGAATCTCACATATAACAATGTCACACTGTCGAACACACTCCATACCAATGTTACACTCTGATACTCACTAAGTAGAAAGGTTGACACTATGGAAATCACTTCGATAACAATGTCACACTTTCAAACTCACTCACATAACAAGTTTACACTCTGGGAATCTCTCACATAATAAGGTAAATTTGTGGGATGCACATAATAAGGTCACACTGTGTAAATTACTCACAGAACAAATTTACACTGTGGGACTCACTAACATAACGTTTACAATATGGGATTCCCTAAGTTCCCAAAATTATACTGTGCAAATCTCTCACATGACAAGTTTACACTGTGGAACTCACTCACATAACAAGTTTACACTGTGGAACTCACTCACCTAAAAAAGTTGCACTGAGGAACTCACTAATATAACTTTTTCAATTTCGAATTTAGCAAAATTACATGGTTACACTGTGAAACTCAGGCACATAACCAGTTTACATGGTGGGAATCACTCACACAACAAGGTCAAATTTTGGGACTCACATAATACGGTCACACTGTGTAAGTTACTCCCATAACAAGTTTACACCATGGGACTTACTGACCTAAAAAGATTACACTGAGGAACTCATTAACATCACATTTTCAAAATTGAATTTAGCGAAATTAAAAGGTAACACTGTGAAACTCAGACACATAACAAGTTTACACGTTGGGACTCTCACACATAACAATGTCACACAGTCAAACTCACTCTATACCAATGTTATACTCTGAGGCCCACTAACTAGACAGGTTGACACTGTGGAATTCACTTCCATAACAATGTCACACTTTCAAACTCACTGACATTACAAGTTTACTCTGTGGGAATTTCTCACATAATAAGGACAACTTGTGGGACTAACATAATAAGGTCACACTGTGAAAATTATTCACATAACAAATTTACACTGTGGGACTCACTAACATAAAGTTTACAATATGGGATGCCCTAAATACCCAAAATTATACTGTGGAACGCTCCGACATAACACGGTTACACTGTGGAACACACACACCAGAACATGTTTCATTGAGGAACTCACTAACATAACATGTTCAATATCGAATTTAGCAAAATTACAAGGTAACACTGTGAAACACACCCACATAACAAGTTTACACTGTGGGAATCTCACACTTAACAATGTCACACACTCAAACTCACTCTCTACCAATGTTACACTCTGAGGCTCACTAACTAGACAGGTTGACACTGTGGAATTCACTTCCATAACAACATCACACTTTCAAACTCTCTCATATAACAAGGTCAAACCGTGGGACTCACTCACATAACAATGTCACACTGTGTAAATTACATAACACGGTTACACTGTGGAACTCACTCACCTAAAAAAGTTGCACTGAGGAACTCACAAACAAACAATATCAAATTTAGCAAAATTACAAGGTTACACAGTGAAACTCAGACACATTACAAGTTTACATGGTGGGAATCACTCACATAATAAGGTCACACTGTCTAAATTACTCACACAACAAGTTTACTCTGTGGGACACACTAACATATAGTTTGGAATATGGGTTACACTAAGTAAACAAAATTATACTGTGCAACTCTCTCATATGACAAGTTTACACCATGGAACTGACTCACATAACACGGTTACACTGGGGAACTCACTCACATAACAAATTTATACTGTCAATCGCCAGATGTGGATTTGTTTGCTGCCAAATGCCAGATGTGGAATGGTACTCCTGCCAGATACTAAATGTGGAATGGTTGGCCTGCCAGATGCTAGATATGGAATGGTCTGCCTGTAAGATGCTGAATCTGGTATCATCTTCCTGCCATTTGCTGGACATGGACTGCTCTGCCTAACAGATGCCAGATGTGGAATTGTCCATCTGGAAGATGCTGGATGTGGAATGTTCCTCTGACACATTCCGGATTTGGAATGGTACATCTGCCAGATGGTCCTCATGTGAGAATGTGGATGTACAATATAATTCATGCCAGATGCTAGATGTGGAATTGCCCACCTGCAAGATATCGGAGGTATAATTGTCCACCTGCGAGTCGCCAGATGTGGAATGTTCCACCTGCCAGATGCCGGAGGTAGAATGGTCCTTCTGTGAGAATCCGGATGTGGAATGGACTTTGTACCAGATGCCGGACGTGTAATGGTACAGCGGCGAGATGCCGGATGTAGAATGATCTTCTGGACGGATGCCGGATGTGGAATGAAATTCGTGCCAGATGCCAGATGTGAAATGGTATGCTTGTCAGTTTCAGGATGTGGAATGGTCCTCTGCCAGATGCTGGATATGGAATAGTCTGCCTGGCTGATCCTGGTGTGGAATAGACCACCTGCCAGTTGCAGGATGGGGAATGGTTTGCTGCCAGATGCCAGATATAGAATGTTTTTTTTTCCCAGATGCAGCATGTGGAGTGGTCGGACTGCCTGATGCCAGATGTGGCATTGTCCACCCACTTGATCCCAGATATTGACTAGTCTGCCTGATAGATGCCAGATATGGACTGGTCTGCCAGCGAGATGCCGCATTTAGAATTGACTACCTGCCAGATGCTGGATGTGGAATGGTCTGCCTGTAAGATGCTGAATCTGGTATCATCTTCCTGCCATTTGCTGGAATTGGACTGCTCAGCCTAACAGATAATGGATGTGGAATTGTCCACCTGGAAGATGCTGGATGTGGAATGTTCCTCTGACACATTCCGCATGTGGAATGGTACATCTGCCAGATGACGGAGGTGGAATGTTCCTCATGTGAGGCTCTGGATGTACAATATAATTTGTGCCAGATGCCAGATGTGGATATGTATGCTTGCAAGATCCCGGAGTTGGAATTGTCCACCTGCAAACACACAAATGTGGAATGGTCTGCCTGCCAGATGCCAGATGTGGAATGGTCCACCTGCCAGATGCCGGAGGTGGAATGGTCCTTCTGTGAGAATCCGGATGTGGAATGGACTTCATGACAGATGCTGGATGTGTAATGGAACAGCGGCGAGATGCCAGAGTAGAATGATCTTCTGGACAATATACCGGATGTGGAATGGAATTCGTGCCAGATGCCAGATTTGAAATGGTACAGCGGTGAGTTTACAGTGTGGGACTCACTCACCTAAAAAGGTCACGCTGAGGAATTCACTAACATAACATTTTCAATACTGAATTTAGCGAAATTACAAGGTTACACTGTGAAACTCACCCACATAACAAGTTTACACGGTGGGAATCTCACATATAACAATGTAACACTGTCGAACACACTCCATACCAATGTTACACTCTGATACTCACTAAGTAGAAAGGTTGACACTATGGAAATCACTTCGATAACAATGTCACACTTTCAAACTCACTCACATAACAAGTTTACACTCTGGGAATCTCTCACATAATAAGGTGAATTTGTGGGATGCACATAATAAGGTCACACTGTGTAAATTACTCACAGAACAAATTTACACTGTGGGACTCACTAACATAACGTTTACAATATGGGATTCCCTAAGTTCCCAAAATTATACTGTGCAAATCTCTCACATGACAAGTTTACACTGTGGAACTCACTCACATAACAAGTTTACACTGTGGAACTCACTCACCTAAAAAAGTTGCACTGAGGAACTCACTAATATAACTTTTTCAATTTCGAATTTAGCAAAATTACATGGTTACACTGTGAAACTCAGGCACATAACCAGTTTACATGGTGGGAATCACTCACACAACAAGGTCAAATTTTGGGACTCACATAATACGGTCACACTGTGTAAGTTACTCCCATAACAAGTTTACACCATGGGACTTACTGACCTAAAAAGATTACACTGAGGAACTCATTAACATCACATTTTCAAAATTGAATTTAGCGAAATTAAAAGGTAACACTGTGAAACTCAGACACATAACAAGTTTACACGTTGGGACTCTCACACATAACAATGTCACACAGTCAAACTCACTCTATACCAATGTTATACTCTGAGGCCCACTAACTAGACAGGTTGACACTGTGGAATTCACTTCCATAACAATGTCACACTTTCAAACTCACTGACATTACAAGTTTACTCTGTGGGAATTTCTCACATAATAAGGACAACTTGTGGGACTAACATAATAAGGTCACACTGTGAAAATTATTCACATAACAAATTTACACTGTGGGACTCACTAACATAAAGTTTACAATATGGGATGCCCTAAATACCCAAAATTATACTGTGGAACGCTCCGACATAACACGGTTACACTGTGGAACACACACACCAGAACATGTTTCATTGAGGAACTCACTAACATAACATGTTCAATATCGAATTTAGCAAAATTACAAGGTAACACTGTGAAACACACCCACATAACAAGTTTACACTGTGGGAATCTCACACTTAACAATGTCACACACTCAAACTCACTCTCTACCAATGTTACACTCTGAGGCTCACTAACTAGACAGGTTGACACTGTGGAATTCACTTCCATAACAACGTCACACTTTCAAACTCTCTCATATAACAAGGTCAAACCGTGGGACTCACTCACATAACAATGTCACACTGTGTAAATTACATAACACGGTTACACTGTGGAACTCACTCACCTAAAAAAGTTGCACTGAGGAACTCACGAACAAACAATATCAAATTTAGCAAAATTACAAGGTTACACAGTGAAACTCAGACACATTACAAGTTTACATGGTGGGAATCACTCACATAATAAGGTCACACTGTCTAAATTACTCACACAACAAGTTTACTCTGTGGGACACACTAACATATAGTTTGGAATATGGGTTACACTAAGTAAACAAAATTATACTGTGCAACTCTCTCATATGACAAGTTTACACCATGGAACTGACTCACATAACACGGTTACACTGGGGAACTCACTCACATAACAAATTTATACTGTCAATCGCCAGATGTGGATTTGTTTGCTGCCAAATGCCAGATGTGGAATGGTACTCCTGCCAGATACTAAATGTGGAATGGTTGGCCTGCCAGATGCCAGATTTGGACTGTCTGCCAGTGAGATGCCGGATTTAGCATTGACTACCTGCCAGATGCTAGATATGGAATGGTCTGCCTGTAAGATGCTGAATCTGGTATCATCTTCCTGCCATTTGCTGGACATGGACTGCTCTGCCTAACAGATGCCAGATGTGGAATTGTCCATCTGGAAGATGCTGGATGTGGAATGTTCCTCTGACACATTCCGGATTTGGAATGGTACATCTGCCAGATGGTCCTCATGTGAGAATGTGGATGTACAATATAATTCGTGCCAGATGCTAGATGTGGAATTGCCCACCTGCAAGATATCGGAGGTATAATTGTCCACCTGCGAGTCGCCAGATGTGGAATGTTCCACCTGCCAGATGCCGGAGGTAGAATGGTCCTTCTGTGAGAATCCGGATGTGGAATGGACTTTGTACCAGATGCCGGACGTGTAATGGTACAGCGGCGAGATGCCGGATGTAGAATGATCTTCTGGACGGATGCCGGATGTGGAATGAAATTCGTGCCAGATGTGAAATGGTATGCTTGTCAGTTACAGGATGTGGAATGGTCCTCTGCCAGATGCTGGATATGGAATAGTCTGCCTGGCTGATGCTGGTGTGGAATAGACCACCTGCCAGTTGCAGGATGGGGAATGGTTTGCTGCCAGATGCCAGATATAGAATGGTTTTTTTTCCCAGATGCAGCATGTGGAGTGGTCGGACTGCATGATGCCAGATGTGGCATTGTCCACCCACTTGATTCCCAGATATTGACTAGTCTGCCTGATAGATGCCAGATGTGGACTGGTCTGCCAGCGAGATGTCGCATTTAGAATTGACTTCCTGCCAGATGCTGGATGTGGAATGGTCTGCCTGTAAGATGCTGAATCTGGTATCATCTTCCTGCCATTTGCTGGAATTGGACTGCTCAGCCTAACAGATAATGGATGTGGAATTGTCCACCTGGAAGATGCTGGATGTGGAATGTTCCTCTGACACATTCCGCATGTGGAATGGTACATCTGCCAGATGACGGAGGTGGAATGTTCCTCATGTGAGGCTCTGGATGTACAATATAATTTGTGCCAGATGCCAGATGTGGATATGTATGCTTGCAAGATCCCGGAGTTGGAATTGTCCACCTGCAAACACACAAATGTGGAATGGTCTGCCTGCCAGATGCCAGATGTGGAATGGTCCACCTGCCAGATGCCGGAGGTGGAATGGTCCTTCTGTGAGAATCCGGATGTGGAATGGACTTCATGACAGATGCTGGATGTGTAATGGAACAGCGGCGAGATGCCAGAGTATAATGATCTTCTGGACAATATACCGGATGTGGAATGGAATTCGTGCCAGATGCCAGATTTGAAATGGTACAGCGGTGAGTTTACAGTGTGGGACTCACTCACCTAAAAAGGTCACGCTGAGGAATTCACTAACATAACATTTTCAATACTGAATTTAGCGAAATTACAAGGTTACGCTGTGAAACTCACCCACATAACAAGTTTACACGGTGGGAATCTCACATATAACAATGTAACACTGTCGAACACACTCCATACCAATGTTACACTCTGATACTCACTAAGTAGAAAGGTTGACACTATGGAAATCACTTCGATAACAATGTCACACTTTCAAACTCACTCACATAACAAGTTTACACTCTGGGAATCTCTCACATAATAAGGTGAATTTGTGGGATGCACATAATAAGGTCACACTGTGTAAATTACTCACAGAACAAATTTACACTGTGGGACTCACTCACATAACGTTTACAATATGGGATTCCCTAAGTACCCAAAATTATACTGTGCAAATCTCTCACATGACAAGTTTACACTGTGGAACTCACTCACATAACAAGTTTACACTGTGGAACTCACTCACCTAAAAAAGTTGCACTGAGGAACTCACTAATATAACTTTTTCAATTTCGAATTTAGCAAAATTACATGGTTACACTGTGAAACTCAGGCACATAACCAGTTTACATGGTGGGAATCACTCACACAACAAGGTCAAATTTTGGGACTCACATAATACGGTCACACTGTGTAAGTTACTCCCATAACAAGCTTACACCATGGGACTTACTGACCTAAAAAGATTACACTGAGGAACTCATTAACATCACATTTTCAAAATTGAATTTAGCGAAATTAAAAGGTAACACTGTGAAACTCAGACACATAACAAGTTTACACGTTGGGACTCTCACACATAACAATGTCACACAGTCAAACTCACTCTATACCAATGTTATACTCTGAGGCCCACTAACTAGACAGGTTGACACTGTGGAATTCACTTCCATAACAATGTCACACTTTCAAACTCACTGACATTACAAGTTTACTCTGTGGGAATTTCTCACATAATAAGGACAACTTGTGGGACTAACATAATAAGGTCACACTGTGAAAATTATTCACATAACAAATTTACACTGTGGGACTCACTAACATAAAGTTTACAATATGGGATGCCCTAAATACCCAAAATTATACTGTGGAACGCTCCGACATAACACGGTTACACTGTGGAACACACACACCAGAACATGTTTCATTGAGGAACTCACTAACATAACATGTTCAATATCGAATTTAGCAAAATTACAAGGTAACACTGTGAAACACACCCACATAACAAGTTTACACTGTGGGAATCTCACACTTAACAATGTCACACACTCAAACTCACTCTCTACCAATGTTACACTCTGAGGCTCACTAACTAGACAGGTTGACACTGTGGAATTCACTTCCATAACAACGTCACACTTTCAAACTCTCTCATATAACAAGGTCAAACCGTGGGACTCACTCACATAACAATGTCACACTGTGTAAATTACATAACACGGTTACACTGTGGAACTCACTCACCTAAAAAAGTTGCACTGAGGAACTCACGAACAAACAATATCAAATTTAGCAAAATTACAAGGTTACACAGTGAAACTCAGACACATTACAAGTTTACATGGTGGGAATCACTCACATAATAAGGTCACACTGTCTAAATTACTCACACAACAAGTTTACTCTGTGGGACACACTAACATATAGTTTGGAATATGGGTTACACTAAGTAAACAAAATTATACTGTGCAACTCTCTCATATGACAAGTTTACACCATGGAACTGACTCACATAACACGGTTACACTGGGGAACTCACTCACATAACAAATTTATACTGTCAATCGCCAGATGTGGATTTGTTTGCTGCCAAATGCCAGATGTGGAATGGTACTCCTGCCAGATACTGAATGTGGAGTGTTTGGCCTGCCAGATGCCAGATTTGGACTGGTCTGCCACTAAGATGCCGGATTTAGAATTGACTACCTGCCACATGCTAGATGAGGAAAGGTCTGCCAGTAAGATGCTGAATCTGGTATCATCTTCCTGCCATTTGCTGGACATGGACTGATCTGCCTAACAGATGCCAGATGTGGAATTGTCCATCTGGAAGATGCTGGATGTGGAATGTTCCTCTGACACATTTTGGATTTGGAATGGTACATCTGCCAGATGGTCCTCATGTGAGAATGTGGATGTACAATATAATTCGTGCCAGATGCTTGATGTGGAATTGTCCACCTGCAAGATGTCGGAGGTATAATTGTCTAATGCGAGTCGCCAGATGTGGAATGTTCCACCTGCCAGATGCCGGAGGTGGAATGGTCCTTCTGTGAGAATCCGGATGTGGAATGGACTTTGTACCAGATGACGGACGTGTAATGGTACAGCGGCGAGATCCCGGATGTAGAATGATCTTCTGGACGGGATGCCGGATGTGGAATGAAATTCGTGCCAGATACCAGATGTGAAATGGTATGCTTGTCAGTTTCAGGATGTGGAATGGTCCTCTGCCGGATGCTGGCTATGGAATGGTCTGCCTGGCTGAAGCTGGAGTGGAATAGACCACCTGCCAGTTGCAGGATGGGGAATGGTTTGCTGCCAGATTCCAGATGTAGAATGGGTTTATTTTCCCCAGATGCAGGATGTGGAGTGGTCGGCCTGCCAGATGCCAGATGTGGCATTGTCCACCCACTTGATGCCAGATATTGACTAGTCTGCCTGATAGATGCCAGATGTGGACTGGTCGATAGCGAGATGCCGCATTTAGAATTGACTACCTGCCAGATGCTGGCTGTGGAATGGTCTGCCTGTAAGATGCTGAATCTGCTATCATCTTCCTGCCATTTGCTGGAATTGGACTGCTCAGCCTAACAGATGATGGATGTGGAATTGTCCACCTGGAAGATGCTGGATGTGGAATGTTCCTCTGACACATTCCGGATGTGGAATGGTACATCTGCCAGATGCCGGAGGTGGAATGTTCGTCATGTGAGACTCTGGATGTACAATATAATTCGTGCCAGATGCCAGATGTGGAATTGTATGCTTGCCAGATTCCGGAGGTGGAATTGTCCACCTGCAAAAGCCCAAATGTGGAATGGTCTGCCTGCCAGATGCCAGATGTGGAATGGTCCACCTGCCAGATGCCAGATATGGAATGGTCCACCTGCCAGATGCCAGAGGTGGAATGGTCCTTCTGTGTGAATCCGGATGTGGAATGGACTTCATGACATTTGCTGGATGTGTAATGGTACAGCGGCGAGATGCCAGAGTAGAATGATCTTCTGGACAGATACCGGATGTGGAATGGAATTCGTGCTAGATGCCAGATGTGAAATGGTACAGCGGCGAGTTTACAGTGTGGGACTCACTCACCTAAAAAGGTTACCCTGAGGAATTCACTAACGTAACATTTTCAATGTCGAATTTAGCGAAATACAAGGTAACACTGTGAAACTCACCCACATAACAAGTTTACACGGTGGGAATCTCACATGTAACAATGTAACACTGTCGAACACACTCCATACCAATGTTACACCCTGATACTCACTAAGTAGAAAGGTTGACACTATGGAAATCACTTCGATAACAATCTCACACTTTCAAACTCACTCACATAACAAGTTTACACTCTGGGAATCTCTCACATAATAAGGTGAATTTGTGGGATGGCCTGCCAGATGCCAGATTTGGACTGGTCTGCCAGTGAGATGCCGGATTTAGCATTGATTACCTGCCAGATGCTAGATATGGAATGGTCAACCTGTAAGATGCTGAATCTGGTATCATCTTCCTGCCATTTGCTGGACATGGACTGCTCTGCCTAACAGATGCCAGATGTGGAATTGTCCATCTGGATGATGCTGGATGTGGAATGTTCCTCTGACACATTCCGAATTTGGAATGGTACATCTGCCAGATGGTCCTCATGTGAGAATGTGGATGTACAATATAATGCGTGCCAGATGCTAGATGTGGAATTGTCCACCTGCAAGATATCGGAGGTATAATTGTCCACCTGCGAGACGCCAGATGTGGAATGTTCCACCTGCCAGATGCCGGAGGTAGAATGGTCCTTCTGTGAGAATCCGGATGTGGAATGGACTTTGTACCAGATGCCGGACGTGTAATGGTACAGCGGCGAGATGCCGGATGTAGAATGATCTTCTGGACGGATGCCGGATGTGGAATGAAATTCGTGCCAGATGCCAGATGTGAAATGGTATGCTTGTCAGTTTCAGGATGTGGAATGGTCCTCTGCCAGATGCTGGATATGGAATAGTCTGCCTGGCTGATGCTGGTGTGGAATAGACCACCTGCCAGTTGCAGGATGGGGAATGGTTTGCTGCCAGATGCCAGATATAGAATGGTTTTTTTTCCCAGATGCAGCATGTGGAGTGGTCGGACTGCCTGATGCCAGATGTGACATTGTCCACCCACTTGATCCCAGATATTGACTAGTCTGCCTGATAGATGCCAGATGTGGACTGGTCTGCCAGCGAGATGTCGCATTTAGAATTGACTTCCTGCCAGATGCTGGATGTGGAATGGTCTGCCTGTAAGATGCTGAATCTGGTATCATCTTCCTGCCATTTGCTGGAATTGGACTGCTCAGCCTAACAGATAATGGATGTGGAATTGTCCACCTGGAAGATGCTGGATGTGGAATGTTCCTCTGACACATTCCGCATGTGGAATGGTACATCTGCCAGATGACGGAGGTGGAATGTTCCTCATGTGAGGCTCTGGATGTACAATATAATTTGTGCCAGATGCAAGATGTGGATATGTATGCTTGCAAGATCCCGGAGTTGGAATTGTCCACCTGCAAACACACAAATGTGGAATGGTCTGCCTGCCAGATGCCAGATGTGGAATGGTCCACCTGCCAGATGCCGGAGGTGGAATGGTCCTTCTGTGAGAATCCGGATGTGGAATGGACTTCATGACAGATGCTGGATGTGTAATGGAACAGCGGCGAGATGCCAGAGTAGAATGATCTTCTGGACAATATACCGGATGTGGAATGGAATTCGTGCCAGATGCCAGATTTGAAATGGTACAGCGGTGAGTTTACAGTGTGGGACTCACTCACCTAAAAAGGTCACGCTGAGGAATTCACTAACATAACATTTTCAATACTGAATTTAGCGAAATTACAAGGTTACACTGTGAAACTCACCCACATAACAAGTTTACACGGTGGGAATCTCACATATAACAATGTAACACTGTCGAACACACTCCATACCAATGTTACACTCTGATACTCACAAAGTAGAAAGGTTGACACTATGGAAATCACTTCGATAACAATGTCACACTTTCAAACTCACTCACATAACAAGTTTACACTCTGGGAATCTCTCACATAATAAGGTGAATTTGTGGGATGCACATAATAAGGTCACACTGTGTAAATTACTCACAGAACAAATTTACACTGTGGGACTCACTAACATAACGTTTACAATATGGGATTCCCTAAGTTCCCAAAATTATACTGTGCAAATCTCTCACATGACAAGTTTACACTGTGGAACTCACTCACATAACAAGTTTACACTGTGGAACTCACTCACCTAAAAAAGTTGCACTGAGGAACTCACTAATATAACTTTTTCAATTTCGAATTTAGCAAAATTACATGGTTACACTGTGAAACTCAGGCACATAACCAGTTTACATGGTGGGAATCACTCACACAACAAGGTCAAATTTTGGGACTCACATAATACGGTCACACTGTGTAAGTTACTCCCATAACAAGTTTACACCATGGGACTTACTGACCTAAAAAGATTACACTGAGGAACTCATTAACATCACATTTTCAAAATTGAATTTAGCGAAATTAAAAGGTAACACTGTGAAACTCAGACACATAACAAGTTTACACGTTGGGACTCTCACACATAACAATGTCACACAGTCAAACTCACTCTATACCAATGTTATACTCTGAGGCCCACTAACTAGACAGGTTGACACTGTGGAATTCACTTCCATAACAATGTCACACTTTCAAACTCACTGACATTACAAGTTTACTCTGTGGGAATTTCTCACATAATAAGGACAACTTGTGGGACTAACATAATAAGGTCACACTGTGAAAATTATTCACATAACAAATTTACACTGTGGGACTCACTAACATAAAGTTTACAATATGGGATGCCCTAAATACCCAAAATTATACTGTGGAACGCTCCGACATAACACGGTTACACTGTGGAACACACACACCAGAACATGTTTCATTGAGGAACTCACTAACATAACATGTTCAATATCGAATTTAGCAAAATTACAAGGTAACACTGTGAAACACACCCACATAACAAGTTTACACTGTGGGAATCTCACACTTAACAATGTCACACACTCAAACTCACTCTCTACCAATGTTACACTCTGAGGCTCACTAACTAGACAGGTTGACACTGTGGAATTCACTTCCATAACAACGTCACACTTTCAAACTCTCTCATATAACAAGGTCAAACCGTGGGACTCACTCACATAACAATGTCACACTGTGTAAATTACATAACACGGTTACACTGTGGAACTCACTCACCTAAAAAAGTTGCACTGAGGAACTCACGAACAAACAATATCAAATTTAGCAAAATTACAAGGTTACACAGTGAAACTCAGACACATTACAAGTTTACATGGTGGGAATCACTCACATAATAAGGTCACACTGTCTAAATTACTCACACAACAAGTTTACTCTGTGGGACACACTAACATATAGTTTGGAATATGGGTTACACTAAGTAAACAAAATTATACTGTGCAACTCTCTCATATGACAAGTTTACACCATGGAACTGACTCACATAACACGGTTACACTGGGGAACTCACTCACATAACAAATTTATACTGTCAATCGCCAGATGTGGATTTGTTTGCTGCCAAATGCCAGATGTGGAATGGTACTCCTGCCAGATACTGAGTGTGGAGTGTTTGGCCTGCCAGATGCCAGATTTGGACTGGTCTGCCACTAAGATGCCGGATTTAGAATTGACTACCTGCCACATGCTAGATGAGGAAAGGTCTGCCAGTAAGATGCTGAATCTGGTATCATCTTCCTGCCATTTGCTGGACATGGACTGATCTGCCTAACAGATGCCAGATGTGGAATTGTCCATCTGGAAGATGCTGGATGTGGAATGTTCCTCTGACACATTTTGGATTTGGAATGGTACATCTGCCAGATGGTCCTCATGTGAGAATGTGGATGTACAATATAATTCGTGCCAGATGCTTGATGTGGAATTGTCCACCTGCAAGATGTCGGAGGTATAATTGTCTAATGCGAGTCGCCAGATGTGGAATGTTCCACCTGCCAGATGCCGGAGGTGGAATGGTCCTTCTGTGAGAATCCGGATGTGGAATGGACTTTGTACCAGATGACGGACGTGTAATGGTACAGCGGCGAGATCCCGGATGTAGAATGATCTTCTGGACGGGATGCCGGATGTGGAATGAAATTCGTGCCAGATACCAGATGTGAAATGGTATGCTTGTCAGTTTCAGGATGTGGAATGGTCCTCTGCCGGATGCTGGCTATGGAATGGTCTGCCTGGCTGAAGCTGGAGTGGAATAGACCACCTGCCAGTTGCAGGATGGGGAATGGTTTGCTGCCAGATTCCAGATGTAGAATGGGTTTATTTTCCCCAGATGCAGGATGTGGAGTGGTCGGCCTGCCAGATGCCAGATGTGGCATTGTCCACCCACTTGATGCCAGATATTGACTAGTCTGCCTGATAGATGCCAGATGTGGACTGGTCGATAGCGAGATGCCGCATTTAGAATTGACTACCTGCCAGATGCTGGCTGTGGAATGGTCTGCCTGTAAGATGCTGAATCTGCTATCATCTTCCTGCCATTTGCTGGAATTGGACTGCTCAGCCTAACAGATGATGGATGTGGAATTGTCCACCTGGAAGATGCTGGATGTGGAATGTTCCTCTGACACATTCCGGATGTGGAATGGTACATCTGCCAGATGCCGGAGGTGGAATGTTCGTCATGTGAGACTCTGGATGTACAATATAATTCGTGCCAGATGCCAGATGTGGAATTGTATGCTTGCCAGATTCCGGAGGTGGAATTGTCCACCTGCAAAAGCCCAAATGTGGAATGGTCTGCCTGCCAGATGCCAGATGTGGAATGGTCCACCTGCCAGATGCCAGATATGGAATGGTCCACCTGCCAGATGCCAGAGGTGGAATGGTCCTTCTGTGTGAATCCGGATGTGGAATGGACTTCATGACATTTGCTGGATGTGTAATGGTACAGCGGCGAGATGCCAGAGTAGAATGATCTTCTGGACAGATACCGGATGTGGAATGGAATTCGTGCTAGATGCCAGATGTGAAATGGTACAGCGGCGAGTTTACAGTGTGGGACTCACTCACCTAAAAAGGTTACCCTGAGGAATTCACTAACGTAACATTTTCAATGTCGAATTTAGCGAAATACAAGGTAACACTGTGAAACTCACCCACATAACAAGTTTACACGGTGGGAATCTCACATGTAACAATGTAACACTGTCGAACACACTCCATACCAATGTTACACCCTGATACTCACTAAGTAGAAAGGTTGACACTATGGAAATCACTTCGATAACAATCTCACACTTTCAAACTCACTCACATAACAAGTTTACACTCTGGGAATCTCTCACATAATAAGGTGAATTTGTGGGATGGCCTGCCAGATGCCAGATTTGGACTGGTATGCCAGTGAGATGCCGGATTTAGCATTGATTACCTGCCAGATGCTAGATATGGAATGGTCAACCTGTAAGATGCTGAATCTGGTATCATCTTCCTGCCATTTGCTGGACATGGACTGCTCTGCCTAACAGATGCCAGATGTGGAATTGTCCATCTGGATGATGCTGGATGTGGAATGTTCCTCTGACACATTCCGAATTTGGAATGGTACATCTGCCAGATGGTCCTCATGTGAGAATGTGGATGTACAATATAATGCGTGCCAGATGCTAGATGTGGAATTGTCCACCTGCAAGATATCGGAGGTATAATTGTCCACCTGCGAGACGCCAGATGTGGAATGTTCCACCTGCCAGATGCCGGAGGTAGAATGGTCCTTCTGTGAGAATCCGGATGTGGAATGGACTTTGTACCAGATGCCGGACGTGTAATGGTACAGCGGCGAGATTCCGGATATAGAATGATCTTCTGGACGGATGCAGGATGTGGAATGAAATTCGTGCCAGATGCCAGATGTGAAGTGGTATGCTTGTCAGTTGCAGGATGTGGAATGGTCCTCTGCCAGATGCTGGATATGGAATGGTCTGCCTGACTGATGCTGGAGTGGAATAGACCATCTGCCAGTTGCAGGATGGGGAATGGTTTGCTGCCAGATGCCAGATGTAGAATGGTATTTTTTCTCCCAGATGCAGGATGTGGAGTGGTCGGCCTGCCAGATGCCAGATGTGGCATTGTCCACCCACTTGATGCCAAATATTGACTAGTCTGCCTGATAGATGCCAGATGTGGACTGGTCTGCCAGCGAGATGCCGCATTTAGAATTGACTACCTGCCAGATGCTAGATATGGAATGGTCTGCCTGTAAGATGCTGAATCTGGTATCATCTTCCTGCCATTTGCTGGACATGGACTGCTCTGCCTAACAGATGCCAGATGTGGAATTGTCCATCTGGAAGATGCTGGATGTGGAATGTTCCTCTGACATATTCCGGATTTGGAATGGTACATCTGCCAGATGGTCCTCAAGTGAGAATGTGGATGTACAATATAATTCGTGCCAGATGCTAGATGTGGAATTGCCCACCTGCAAGATATCGGAGGTATAATTGTCCACCTGCGAGTCGCCAGATGTGGAATGTTCCACCTGCCAGATGCCAGAGGTAGAATGGTCCTTCTGTGAGAATCCGGATGTGGAATGGACTTTGTACCAGATGCCGGACGTGTAATGGTACAGCGGCGAGATGCCGGATGTAGAATGATCTTCTGGACGGATGCCGGATGTGGAATGAAATTCGTGCCAGATGCCAGATGTGAAATGGTATGCTTGTCAGTTTCAGGATGTGGAATGGTCCTCTGCCAGATGCTGGATATGGAATAGTCTGCCTGGCTGATGCTGGTGTGGAATAGACCACCTGCCAGTTGCAGGATGGGGAATGGTTTTCTGCCAGATGCCAGATATAGAATGTTTTTTTTTCCCAGATGCAGCATGTGGAGTGGTCGGACTGCCTGATGCCAGATGTGGCATTGTCCACCCACTTGATCCCAGATATTGACTAGTCTGCCTGATAGATGCCAGATGTGGACTGGTCTGCCAGCGAGATGCCGCATTTAGAATTGACTACCTGCCAGATGCTGGATGTGGAATGGTCTGCCTGTAAGATGCTGAATCTGGTATCATCTTCCTGCCATTTGCTGGAATTGGACTGCTCAGCCTAACAGATAATGGATGTGGAATTGTCCACCTGGAAGATGCTGGATGTGGAATGTTCCTCTGACACATTCCGCATGTGGAATGGTACATCTGCCAGATGACGGAGGTGGAATGTTCCTCATGTGAGGCTCTGGATGTACAATATAATTTGTGCCAGATGCCAGATGTGGATATGTATGCTTGCAAGATCCCGGAGTTGGAATTGTCCACCTGCAAACACACAAATGTGGAATGGTCTGCCTGCAAGATGCCAGATGTGGAATGGTCCACCTGCCAGATGCCGGAGGTGGAATTGTTCTTCTCTGAGAATCCGGATGTGGAATGGACTTCATGACAGATGCTGGATGTGTAATGGAACAGCGGCGAGATGCCAGAGTATAATGATCTTCTGGACAATATACCGGATGTGGAATGGAATTCGTGCCAGATGCCAGATTTGAAATGGTACAGCGGTGAGTTTACAGTATGGGACTCACTCACCTAAAAAGGTCACGCTGAGAAATTCACTAACATAACATTTTCAATACTGAATTTAGCGAAATTACAAGGTTACACTGTGAAACTCACCCACATAACAAGTTTACATGGTGGGAATCTCATATATAACAATGTAACACTGTCGAACACACTCCATACCAATGTTACACTCTGATACTCACTAAGTAGAAAGGTTGACACTATGGAAATCACTTCGATAACAATGTCACACTTTCAAACTCACTCACATAACAAGTTTACACTCTGGGAATCTCTCACATAATAAGGTGAATTTGTGGGATGCACATAATAAGGTCACACTGTGTAAATTACTCACAGAACAAATTTACACTGTGGGACTCACTAACATAAAGTTTACAATATGGGATTCCCTAAGTACCCAAAATTATACTGTGCAAATCTCTCACATGACAAGTTTACACTGTGGAACTCACTCACATAACAAGTTTACACTGTGGAACTCACTCACCTAAAAAAGTTGCACTGAGGAACTCACTAATATAACTTTTTCAATTTCGAATTTAGCAAAATTACATGGTTACACTGTGAAACTCAGGCACATAACCAGTTTACATGGTGGGAATCACTCACACAACAAGGTCAAATTTTGGGACTCACATTATACGGTCACACTGTGTAAGTTACTCCCATAACACGTTTACACCATGGGACTTACTGACCTAAAAAGATTACACTGAGGAACTCATTAACATCACATTTTCAAAATCGAATTTAGCGAAATTAAAAGGTAACACTGTGAAACTCAGACACATAACAAGTTTACACGTTGGGATTCTCACACATAACAATGTCACACAGTCAAACTCACTCTATACCAATGTTATACTCTGAGGCCCACTAACTAGACAGGTTGACACTGTGGAATTCACTTCCATAACAATGTCACACTTTCAAACTCACTGACATTACAAGTTTACTCTGTGGGAATTTCTCACATAATAAAGACAACTTGTGGGACTAACATAATAAGGTCACACTGTGAAAATTACTCACATAACAAATTTACACTGTGGGACTCACTAACATAAAGTTTATAATATGTGATGCCCTAAATACCCAAAATTATACTGTGGAACACTCCAAAATAACACGGTTACACTGTGGAACACACACACCTGAACATGTTTCATTGAGGAACTCACTAAGATAACATGTTCAATATCGAATTTAGCAAAATTACAAGGTAACACTGTGAAACACACCCACATAACAAGTTTACACTGTGGGAATCTCACACTTAACAATGTCACACACTCAAACTCACTCTGTACCAATGTTACACTCTGAGGCTCACTAACTAGACAGGTTGACACTGTGGAATTCACTTCCATAACAACGTCACACTTTCAAACTCTCTCATATAACAAGGTCAAACGGTGGGACTCACTCACATAACAAGGTCACACTGTGTAAATTAAATAACACGGTTACACTGTGGAACTCACTCACCTAAAAAAGTTGCACTGAGGAACTCACGAACAAACAATATCGAATTTAGCAAAATTACAAGGTTACACAGTGAAACTCAGACACATTACAAGTTTACATGGTGGGAATCACTCACATAATAAGGTCACACTGTCTAAATTACTCACACAACAAGTATAACCTGTGGGACACACTAACATATAGTTTGGAATATGGGTTTCACTAAGTAAAAAAAATTATACTGTGCAACTCTCTCATATGACAAGTTTACACTGTGGAACTGACTCACATAACACGGTTACACTGTGGAACTCACTCACATAACAAATTTATACTGTTCATCGCCGGATGTGGATTTGTTTCCTGCCAAATGCCAGATGTGGAATGGTACTCCTGCCAGATACTGAATGTGGAGTGTTTGGCCTGCCAGATGCCAGATTTGGACTGGTCTGCCACTAAGATGCCGGATTTAGAATTGACTACCTGCCACATGCTAGATGAGGAAAGGTCTGCCAGTAAGATGCTGAATCTGGTATCATCTTCCTGCCATTTGCTGGACATGGACTGCTCTGCCTAACAGATGCCAGATGTGGAATTGTCCATCTGGAAGATGCTGGATGTGGAATGTTCCTCTGACACATTTTGGATTTGGAATGGTACATCTGCCAGATGGTCCTCATGTGAGAATGTGGATGTACAATATAATTCGTGCCAGATGCTTGATGTGGAATTGTCCACCTGCAAGATGTCGGAGGTATAATTGTCTAATGCGAGTCGCCAGATGTGGAATGTTCCACCTGCCAGATGCCGGAGGTGGAATGGTCCTTCTGTGAGAATCCGGATGTGGAATGGACTTTGTACCAGATGCCGGACGTGTAATGGTACAGCGGCGAGATCCCGGATGTAGAATGATCTTCTGGACGGGATGCCGGATGTGGAATGAAATTCGTGCCAGATACCAGATGTGAAATGGTATGCTTGTCAGTTTCAGGATGTGGAATGGTCCTCTGCCGGATGCTGGCTATGGAATGGTCTGCCTGGCTGAAGCTGGA
The DNA here is from genome assembly GCF_036971445.1 of Narcine bancroftii. NCBI lineage: Eukaryota > Metazoa > Chordata > Chondrichthyes > Torpediniformes > Narcinidae > Narcine > Narcine bancroftii. The sequence goes on from NW_027211892.1 coordinate 309,606, forward strand.
GTGGAATAGACCACCTGCCAGTTGCAGGATGGGGAATGGTTTGCTGCCAGATTCCAGATGTAGAATGGGTTTATTTTCCCCAGATGCAGGATGTGGAGTGGTCGGCCTGCCAGATGCCAGATGTGGCATTGTCCACCCACTTGATGCCAGATATTGACTAGTCTGCCTGATAGATGCCAGATGTGGACTGGTCGATAGCGAGATGCCGCATTTAGAATTGACTACCTGCCAGATGCTGGCTGTGGAATGGTCTGCCTGTAAGATGCTGAATCTGCTATCATCTTCCTGCCATTTGCTGGAATTGGACTGCTCAGCCTAACAGATGATGGATGTGGAATTGTCCACCTGGAAGATGCTGGATGTGGAATGTTCCTCTGACACATTCCGGATGTGGAATGGTACATCTGCCAGATGCCGGAGGTGGAATGTTCGTCATGTGAGACTCTGGATGTACAATATAATTCGTGCCAGATGCCAGATGTGGAATTGTATGCTTGCCAGATTCCGGAGGTGGAATTGTCCACCTGCAAAAGCCCAAATGTGGAATGGTCTGCCTGCCAGATGCCAGATGTGGAATGGTCCACCTGCCAGATGCCAGATATGGAATGGTCCACCTGCCAGATGCCAGAGGTGGAATGGTCCTTCTGTGTGAATCCGGATGTGGAATGGACTTCATGACAGTTGCTGGATGTGTAATGGTACAGCGGCGAGATGCCAGAGTAGAATGATCTTCTGGACAGATACCGGATGTGGAATGGAATTCGTGCTAGATGCCAGATGTGAAATGGTACAGCGGCGAGTTTACAGTGTGGGACTCACTCACCTAAAAAGGTTACCCTGAGGAATTCACTAACGTAACATTGTCAATGTCGAATTTAGCGAAATACAAGGTAACACTGTGAAACTCACCCACATAACAAGTTTACACGGTGGGAATCTCACATGTAACAATGTAACACTGTCGAACACACTCCATACCAATGTTACACCCTGATACTCACTAAGTAGAAAGGTTGACACTATGGAAATCACTTCGATAACAATCTCACACTTTCAAACTCACTCACATAACAAGTTTACACTCTGGGAATCTCTCACATAATAAGGTGAATTTGTGGGATGGCCTGCCAGATGCCAGATTTGGACTGGTCTGCCAGTGAGATGCCGGATTTAGCATTGATTACCTGCCAGATGCTAGATATGGAATGGTCTACCTGTAAGATGCTGAATCTGGTATCATCTTCCTGCCATTTGCTGGACATGGACTGCTCTGCCTAACAGATGCCAGATGTGGAATTGTCCATCTGGATGATGCTGGATGTGGAATGTTCCTCTGACACATTCCGAATTTGGAATGGTACATCTGCCAGATGGTCCTCATGTGAGAATGTGGATGTACAATATAATTCGTGCCAGATGCTAGATGTGGAATTGTCCACCTGCAAGATATCGGAGGTATAATTGTCCACCTGCGAGACGCCAGATGTGGAATGTTCCACCTGCCAGATGCCGGAGGTAGAATGGTCCTTCTGTGAGAATCCGGATGTGGAATGGACTTTTGTACCAGATGCCGGACGTGTAATGGTACAGCGGCGAGATTCTGGATATAGAATGATCTTCTGGACGGATGCAGGATGTGGAATGAAATTCGTGCCAGATGCCAGATGTGAAATGGTATGCTTGTCAGTTGCAGGATGTGGAATGGTCCTCTGCCAGATGCTGGATATGGAATGGTCTGCCTGACTGATGCTGGAGTGGAATAGACCATCTGCCAGTTGCAGGATGGGGAATGGTTTGCTGCCAGATGCCAGATGTAGAATGGTATTTTTTCTCCCAGATGCAGGATGTGGAGTGGTCGGCCTGCCAGATGCCAGATGTGGCATTGTCCACCCACTTGATGCCAAATATTGACTAGTCTGCCTGATAGATGCCAGATGTGGACTGGTCTGCCAGCGAGATGCCGCATTTAGAATTGACTACCTGCCAGATGCTGACTGTGGAATGGTCTGCCTGTAAGATGCTGAATCTGCTATCATCTTCCTGCCATTTGCTGGAATTGGACTGCTCAGCCTAACAGATGATGGATGTGGAATTGTCCACCTGGAAGATGCTGGATGTGGAATGTTCGTCTGACACATTCCGCATGTGGAATGGTACATCTCCCAGATGCCGGAGGTGGAATGTTCCTCATGTGAGACTATGGAATTACAATATAATTCGTGCCAGATGCCAGATGTGGAATTGTATGCTTGCCAGATCCTGGAGGTGGAATTGTCCACCTGCAAAAGCCCAAATGTGGAATGGTCTGCCTGCCAGATGCCAGATGTGGAATGGTACACCTGCCAAATGCCAGATGTGGAATGGTCCACCTGCCAGATGCCGGAGGTGGAATGGTCCTTCTGTGAGAATCTGGATGTGGAATGGACTTCCTGACAGATGCTGGATGTGTAATGGTACAGCGGCGAGATGCCAGAGTAGAATGATCTTCAGGACAGATACCAGATGTGGAATGGAATTCGTGCCAGATGCCAGATGTGAAAGTGTACAGCGGCGAGTTTACAGTGTGGGACTCACTCACCTAAAAAGGTTACACTGAGGAATTAACTAACATAACATTTTCAATGTCGAATTTAGCGAATTACAAGGTAACACTGTGAAACTCAACCACATAACAAGTTTACACGGTGAGAATCTCACATATAACAATGTCACAATGTCGAACACACTCTATACCAATGTTACACTCTGAGGCCCATTAACTAGACAGGTTGACACTGTGGAATTCACTTCCATAACAATGTCACACTTTCAAACTCACTGACATTACAAGGTCAAATGGTGAGACTCACTCACACTGTGGAACACACTCACCTAAAAAAAGTTGCACTGAGGAACTCACCAACAAACAATATCGAATTTAGCAAAATTACAAGGTTACACAGTGAAACTCAGACACATAACAAGTTTACATGGTGGGAATCACTCACATAACAAGGTCACACTGTGTAAATGACTCACACAACAAGTTTACACTGTGGGACTAACTCACATGAAGTTTACAATATGGGATTCCACAAGTGAACAAAATTATACGGTGCAAATCTCTCACACGACAAGTTTACACTGTGGAAATAACTCACATAACACGGTTACACTGTGGAACACACACACCAGAACATGTTTCATTGAGGAACTCATTAAAATCACATTTTGAATATCGAATTTAGCGAAATTAAAAGGTAACTCTGTGAAACTCAGACACATAACAAGTTTACACGGTGGGACTCTCACACATAACAATGTCACACTGTCAAACTCACTCTATACCAATGTTACACTCTGAGGCTCACTAACTAGACAGGTTGACACTGTGGAATTCACTTCCATAACAATGTCACACTGTCAAACTCACTGACATTACAAGGTCAAATGGTGAGACTCACTCACACTGTGGAACACACTCACCTAAAAAAGTTGCACTGAGGGACTCACTAACATAACATTTTCAATACTGAATTTAGCAAAATTACAAGGTTACACTGTGAAACTCACCCACATAAAAAATTTACACCTTGGGAATCTCACACATAAAATGTCACACTGTCGAACGCACTCCATACCAATGTTACACCCTGAGACTCACTAAGTAGAAAGGTTGACACTATGGAAATCACTTCGATAACAATGTCACACTTTCAAACTCACTCACATAACAAGTTTACACTATGGGAATCTCTCACATAATAAGGTGAATTTGTGGGACTCACATAATAAGGTCACACTGTGTAAATCACTCACATAACAAATTTACACTGTGGGACTCACTAACATAAAGTTTACAATATGGGATTCCCTCAGTACCCAAAATTATACTGTGCAACTCTCTCACATGGCAAGTTTACACTGTGGAACACACTCACCTAAAAAAGTTGCACTGAGGAACTCACCAACATAACTTTTTCAATGTCGAATTTAGCAAAATTATAAGGTTACACAGTGAAACTCAGACACATTACAAGTTTACATGGTGGGAATCACTCACATAATAAGGTCACACAGTCTTAATTACTCACACAACAAGTTTACTCTGTGGGACACACTAACATATAGTTTGGAAGATGGGTTACACTAAGTAAACAAAATTATACTGTGCAACTATCTCATATGACAAGTTTACATTGTGGAACTGACTCACATAACACGGTTACACTGTGGAACTCACTCACATAACAAATTTATACTGTCCATCGCCGGATGTGGATTTGTTTGCTGCCAAATGCCAGATGTGGAATGGTACTCCTACCAGATTCTGAATGTGGAGTGGTTGGCCTGCCAGATGCCAGATTTAGACTGGTCTGCCAGTGAGATGCCCGATTTAGAATTGACTACCTGCCACATGCTAGATGTGGAATGGTTTGCCTGTAAGATGCTGAATCTGGTATCATCTTCCTGCCATTTGCTGGACATGGACTGCTCTGCCTAACAGATGCCAGATGTGGAATTGTCCATCTGGAAGATGCTGCATGTGGAATGTTCCTCTGACACATTCCGGATTTGGAATGGTACATCTGCCAGATGGTCCTCATGTGAGAATGTGGATTTACAATATAATTCGTGCCAGATGCTAGATGTGGAATTGTGCACCTGCAAGATGTCGGAGGTATAATTGTCCACCTGCGAGACGGCAGATGTGGCATGTTCCACCTGCCAGATGCCGGAGGTGGAATGGTCCTTCTGTGAGAATCCAGATGTGGAATGGACTTCATGACAGATGCTGGATGTGTAATGGAACAGCGGCAAGATGCCAGAGTATAATGATCTTCTAGACAATATACCGGATGTGGAATGGAATTCGTGCCAGATGCCAGATTTGAAATGGTACAGCGGTGAGTTTACAGTGTGGGACTCACTCACCTAAAAAGGTCACGCTGAGGAATTCACTAACATAACATTTTCAATACTGAATTTAGCGAAATTACAAGGTTACACTGTGAAACTCACCCACATAACAAGTTTACACGGTGGGAATCTCACATATAACAATGTCACACTGTCGAACACACTCCATACCAATGTTACACTCTGATACTCACTAAGTAGAAAGGTTGACACTATGGAAATCACTTCGATAACAATGTCACACTTTCAAACTCACTCACATAACAAGTTTACACTCTGGGAATCTCTCACATAATAAGGTGAATTTGTGGGATGCACATAATAAGGTCACACTGTGTAAATTACTCACAGAACATATTTACACTGTGGGACTCACTAACATAAAGTTTACAATATGGGATTCCCTAAGTACCCAAAATTATACTGTGCAAATCTCTCACATGACAAGTTTACACTGTGGAACTCACTCACATAACAAGTTTACACTGTGGAACTCACTCACCTAAAAAAGTTGCACTGAGGAACTCACTAATATAACTTTTTCAATTTCGAATTTAGCAAAATTACAAGGTTACACTGTGAAACTCAGGCACATAACCAGTTTACATGGTGGGAATCACTCACACAACAAGGTCAAATTTTGGGACTCACATAATACGGTCACACTGTGTAAGTTACTCCCATAACAAGTTTACACCATGGGACTTACTCACCTAAAAAGATTACACTGAGGAACTCATTAACATCACATTTTCAAAATCGAATTTAGCAAAATTAAAAGTTAACACTGTGAAACTCAGACACATAACAAGTTTACACGGTGGGACTCTCACACATAACAATGTCACACTGTCAAACTCACTGACATTACAAGGTCAAATGGTGAGACTCACTCACACTGTGGAACACACTCACCTAAAAAAGTTGCACTGAGGAACTCACTAACATAACATTTTCAATACTGAATTTTGCAAAATTACAAGGTTACACTGTGAAACTCACCCACATAACAAATTTACACCTTGGGAATTTCACACATAAAATGTCACACTGTCGAACGCATTCCATACCAATGTTACACCCTGAGACTCACTAAGTAGAAAGGTTGACACTTCTATAACAATGTCACACTTTCAAACTCACTGACATTACAAGTTTACTCTGTGGGAATTTCTCACATAATAAGGACAACTTGTGGGAGTAACATAATAAGGTCACACTGTGAAAATTACTCACGTAACAAATTTACACTGTGGGACTCACTAACATAAAGTTTACAATATGGGATGCCCTAAATACCCAAAATTATACTGTGGAACTCTCCAACATAACACGGTTACACTGTGGAACACACACACCAGAACATGTTTCATTGAGGAACTCACTAACATAACATGTTCAATATCGAATTTAGCAAAATTACAAGGTAACACTGTGAAACACACCCACATAACAAGTTTACACTGTGGGAATCTCACACATAACAATGTCACACAGTCAAACTCACTCTCTACCAATGTTACACTCTGAGGCTCACTAACTAGACAGGTTGACACTGTGGAATTCACTTCCATAACAACGTCGCACTTTCAAACTCTCTCATATAACAAGGTCAAACGGTGGGACTCACTCACATAACAAGGTCACACTGTGTAAATTACATAACACGGTTACACTGTGGAACTCACTCACCTAAAAAAGTTGCACTGAGGAACTCACGTACAATCAATATCGAATTTAGCAAAATTATAAGGTTACACAGTGAAACTCAGACACATTACAAGTTTACATGGTGGGAATCACTCACATAATAAGGTCACACATTCTTAATTACTCACACAACAAGTTTACTCTGTGAGACACACTAACATATAGTTTGGAATATGGGTTACACTAAGTAAACAAAATTATACTGTGCAACTCTCTCATATGACAAGTTTACACCGTGGAACTGACTCACATAACACGGTTACACTCTGAGAATCTCTCACCTAAAAAGGTTACACTGAGGAACTCATTAACATCACATTTTCAAAATCGAATTTAGCGAAATTAAAAGGTAACACTGTGAAACTCAGACACATAACAAGTTTACACGGTGGGACTCTCACACATAACAATGTCACACTGTCAAACTCACTCTATACCAATGTTATACTCTGAGGCCCACTAACTAGACAGGTTGACACTGTGGAATTCACTTCCATAACAATGTCACACTTTCAAACTCACTGACATTACAAGGTCAAATGGTGAGACTCACTCACACTGTGGAACACACTCACCTAAAAAAGTTGCACTGAGGAACTCACTAACATAACATTTTCAATACTGAATTTTGCAAAATTACAAGGTTACACTGTGAAACTCACCCACATAACAAATTTACACCTTGGGAATTTCACACATAAAATGTCACACTGTCGAACGCATTCCATACCAATGTTACACCCTGCGACTCACTAAGTAGAAAGGTTGACACTGTGGAAATCACTTCTATAACAATGTCACACTTTCAAACTCACTGACATTACAAGTTTACTCTGTGGGAATTTCTCACATAATAAGGACAACTTGTGGGACTAACATAATAAGGTCACACTGTGAAAATTACTCACGTAACAAATTTACACTGTGGGACTCACTAACATAAAGTTTACAATATGGGATGCCCTAAATACCCAAAATTATACTGTGGAACTCTCCAACATAACACGGTTACACTGTGGAACACACACACCAGAACATGTTTCATTGAGGAACTCACTAACATAACATGTTCAATATCGAATTTAGCAAAATTACAAAGTAACACTGTGAAACTCAGACACATAACAAGTTTACACGGTGGGACTCTCACACATAACAATGTCACACAGTCAAACTCACTCTCTACCAATGTTACACTCTGAGGCTCACTAACTAGACAGGTTGACACTGTGGAATTCACTTCCATAACAACGTCGCACTTTCAAACTCTCTCATATAACAAGGTCAAACGGTGGGACTCACTCACATAACAAGGTCACACTGTGTAAATTACATAACACGGTTACACTGTGGAACTCACTCACCTAAAAAAGTTGCACTGAGGAACTCACGTACAAACAATATCGAATTTAGCAAAATTATAAGGTTACACAGTGAAACTCAGACACATTACAAGTTTACATGGTGGGAATCACTCACATAATAAGGTCACACATTCTTAATTACTCACACAACAAGTTTACTCTGTGGGACACACTAACATATAGTTTGGAATATGGGTTACACTAAGTAAACAAAATTATACTGTGCAACTCTCTCATATGACAAGTTTACACCGTGGAACTGACTCACATAACACGGTTACACTCTGAGAATCTCTCACCTAAAAAGGTTACACTGAGGAACTCATTAACATCACATTTTCAAAATCGAATTTAGCGAAATTAAAAGATAACACTGTGAAACTCAGACACATAACAAGTTTACACGGTGGGACTCTCACACATAACAATGTCACACTGTCAAACTCACTCTATACCAATGTTATACTCTGAGGCCCACTAACTAGACAGGTTGACACTGTGGAATTCACTTCCATAACAATGTCACACTTTCAAACTCACTGACATTACAAGGTCAAATGGTGAGACTCACTCACACTGTGGAACACACTCACCTAAAAAAGTTGCACTGAGGAACTCACTAACATAACATTTTCAATACTGAATTTTGCAAAATTACAAGGTTACACTGTGAAACTCACCCACATAACAAATTTACACTGTGGGAATTTCACACATAAAATGTCACACTGTCGAACGCATTCCATACCAATGTTACACCCTGCGACTCACTGAGTAGAAAGGTTGACACTGTGGAAATCACTTCTATAACAATGTCACACTTTCAAACTCACTGACATTACAAGTTTACTCTGTGGGAATTTCTCACATAATAAGGACAACTTGTGGGACTAACATAATAAGGTCACACTGTGAAAATTACTCACGTAACAAATTTACACTGTGGGACTCACTAACATAAAGTTTACAATATGGGATGCCCTAAATACCCAAAATTATACTGTGGAACTCTCCAACATAACACGGTTACACTGTGGAACACACACACCAGAACATGTTTCATTGAGGAACTCACTAACATAACATGTTCAATATCGAATTTAGCAAAATTACAAGGTAACACTGTGAAACACACCCACATAACAAGTTTACACTGTGGGAATCTCACACATAACAATGTCACACAGTCAAACTCACTCTCTACCAATGTTACACTCTGAGGCTCACTAACTAGACAGGTTGACACTGTGGAATTCACTTCCATAACAACGTCGCACTTTCAAACTCTCTCATATAACAAGGTCAAACGGTGGGACTCACTCACATAACAAGGTCACACTGTGTAAATTACATAACACGGTTACACTGTGGAACTCACTCACCTAAAAAAGTTGCACTGAGGAACTCACGTACAAACAATATCGAATTTAGCAAAATTATAAGGTTACACAGTGAAACTCAGACACATTACAAGTTTACATGGTGGGAATCACTCACATAATAAGGTCACACATTCTTAATTACTCACACAACAAATTTACTCTGTGGGACACACTAACATATAGTTTGGAATATGGGTTACACTAAGTAAACAAAATTATACTGTGCAACTCTCTCATATGACAAGTTTACACTGTGGAACTGACTCACATAACACGGTTACACTGGGGAACTCACTCACATAACAAATTTATACTGTCAATCGCCAGATGTGGATTTGTTTGCTGCCAAATGCCAGATGTGGAATGGTACTCCTGCCAGATACTAAATGTGGAATGGTTGGCCTGCCAGATGCCAGATGCCAGATTTGGACTGGTCTGCCAGTGAGATGCCGGATTTAGCATTGACTACCTGCCAGATGCTAGATATGGAATGGTCTGCCTGTAAGATGCTGAATCTGGTATCATCTTCCTGCAATTTGCTGGACATGGACTGCTCTGCCTAACAGATGCCAGATGTGGAATTGTCCATCTGGAAGATGCTGGATGTGGAATGTTCCTCTGACACATTCCGGATTTGGAATGGTACATCTGCCAGATGGTCCTCATGTGAGAATGTGGATGTACAATATAATTCGTGCCAGATGCTAGATGTGGAATTGCCCACCTGCAAGATATCGGAGGTATAATTGTCCACCTGCGAGTCGCCAGATGTGGAATGTTCCACCTGCCAGATGCCGGAGGTGGAATGGTCCTTCTGTGAGAATCCGGATGTGGAATGGACTTTGTACCAGATGCCGGACGTGTAATGGTACAGCGGCGAGATGCCGGATGTAGAATGATCTTCTGGACGGATGCCGGATCTGGAATGAAATTCGTGCCAGATGCCAAATGTGAAATGGTATGCTTGTCAGTTGCAGGATGTGGAATGGTCCTCTGCCAGATGCTGGAGATGGAATGGTCTGCTTGGCTGATGCTGGAGTGGAATAGACCATCTGCCAGTTGCAGGATGGGGAATGGTTTGCTGCCAGATGCCAGTTGTAGAATGGTATTTTTTCTCCCAGATGCAGGATGTGGAGTGGTCGGCCTACCAGATGCCAGATGTGGCATTTTCCACCCACTTGATGCCAGATATTGACTAGTCTGCCTGATAGATGCCAGATGTGGACTGGTCTGCCAGCGAGATGCCGCATTTAGAATTGACTACCTGCCAGATGCTGGATGTGGAATGGTCTGCCTGTAAGATGCTGAATCTGGTATCATCTTCCTGCCATTTGCTGGAATTGGACTGCTCAGCCTAACAGATGATGGATGTGGAATTGTCCACCTGGAAGATGCTGGATGTGGAATGTTCGTCTGACACATTCCGGATGTGGAATGGTACATCTGCCAGATGCCGGAGGTGGAATGTTCCTCATGTGAGACTCTGGAATTACAATATAATTCGTGCCAGATGCCAGATGTGGAATTGTATGCTTGCCAGATCCCGGAGGTGGAATTGTCCACCTGCAAAAGCCCAAATGTGGAATGGTCTGCCTGCCAGATGCCAGATGTGGAATGGTACACCTGCCAAATGCCAGATGTGGAATGGTCCACCTGCCAGATGCCGGAGGTGGAATGGTCCTTCTGTGAGAATCCGGATGTGGAATGGACTTCCTTACAGATGCTGGATGTGTAATGGTACAGCGGCGAGATGCCAGAGTAGAATGATCTTCAGGACAGATACCAGATGAGGAATGGAATTCGTGCCAGATGCCAGATGTGAAAGTGTAAAGCGGCGAGTTTACTTTGTGGGACTCACTCACCTAAAAAGGTTACACTGAGGAATTCACTAACATAACATTTTCAATGTCGAATTTAGCGAATTACAAGGTAACACTGTGACACTCAACCACATAACAAGTTTACACGGTGAGAATCTCACATATAACAATGTCACACTGTCGAACACACTCTATACCAATGTTACACTCTGAGGCCCATTAACTAGACAGGTTGACACTGTGGAATTCACTTCCATAACAATGTCACACTTTCAAACTCACTGACATTACAAGGTCAAATGGTGTGACTCACTCACACTGTGGAACACACTCACCTAAAAAAGTTGCACTGAGGAACTCACCAACAAACAATATTGAATTTAGCAAAATTACAAGGTTACACAGTGAAACTCAGACACATAACAAGTTTACATGGTGGGAATCACTCACATAACAAGGTCACACTGTGTAAATGACTCACACAACATGTTTACACTGTGGGACTAACTCACATGAAGTTTACAATATGGGATTCCCCAAGTGAACAAAATTATACGGTGCAACTCTCTCACACGACAAGTTTACACTGTGGAAATAACTCACATAACATGGTTACACTGTGGGAATCTCTCACCTAAAAAGGTTACACTGAGGAACTCATTAAAATCACATTTTGAATATCGAATTTAGCGAAATTAAAAGGTAACTCTGTGAAACTCAGACACATAACAAGTTTACACGGTGGGACTCTCACACATAACAATGTCACATTGTCAAACTCACTCTATGCCAATGTTACACTCTGAGGCCCACTAAGTAGACAGGTTGACACTGTGGAATTCACTTCCATAACAATGTTAAACTTTCAAACTCACTGACATTACAAGGTCAAATGGTGAGACTCACTCACACTGTGGAACACACTCACCTAAAAAAGTTGCACTGAAGAACTCACTAACATAACATTTTCAATACTGAATTTAGCAAAATTACAAGGTTACACTGTGAAACTCACCCACATAAAAAATTTACACCTTGGGAATCTCACACATAAAATGTCACACTGTCGAACTCACTCCATACCAATGTTACACCCTGAGACTCACTAAGTAGAAAGGTTGACACTATGGAAATCACTTCAATAACAATGTCACACTTTCAAACTCACTCACAAAACAAATTTAAACTCTGGGAATCTCTCACATAATAAGGAGAATTTGTGGGACTCACATAATAAGGTCACACTGTGTAAATCACTCACATAACAAATTTACACTGTGGGACTCACTAACATAAAGTTTACAATATGGGATTCCCTCAGTACCCAAAACTATACTGTGCAACTCTCTCACATGACAAGTTTACACTGTGGAACACACTCACCTAAAAAAGTTGCACTGAGGAACTCACTAACATAACTTTTTCAATGTCGAATTTAGCAAAATTACAAGGTTAGACTGTGAAAGTCAGACACATAACAAGTTTACATGGTGGGAATCAATCACATGACAAGGTCACACTATGTAAATTACTCACAGAAGTTTACACTGTGGGACACACTAACATATAGTTTGGAATATAGGTTACACTAAGTAAACAAAATTATACTGTGCAACTCTCTCATATGACAAGTTTACACTGTGGAACTGACTCACATAACACGGTTACACTGTGGAACTCACTCACGTAACAAATTTATACTGTCAATCGCCGGATGTGGATTTGTTTGCTGCCAATTGCCAGATGTGGAATGGTACTCCTGCCAGATACTGAATGTGGAGTGGTTGGCCTGCCAGATGCCAGATTTGGACTGGTCTGCCAGTGAGATGCGGATTTAAAATTGTCTACCTGCCAGATGCTAGATGTGGAATGGTCTCCCAGTAAGATGCTGAAACTGGTATCATCTTCCTGCCATTTGCTGGACATGGACAGCTCTGCCTAACAGATGCCAGATGTGGAATTGTCCATCTGGAAGATGCTGGATGTGGAATGTTCCTCTGCCACATTCCGGATTTGGAATGGTACATCTATCAGGTGGTCCTCATGTGAGAATGTGGATGTACAATTTAATTCGTGCCAGATGCTAGATGTGGAATTGTCCACCTGCAACATGTCAGAGGTATAATTGTCCACCTGCGAGTCGCCAGATGTGGAATGTTCCACCTGCCAGATGCCGGAGGTGGAATGGTCCTTCTGTTACAATCCGGATGTGGAATGGACTTTGTACCAGATGCCGGACATGTAATGGTACAGCGGCGAGATGCCGGATGTAGAATGATCTTCTGGACGGATGCCGGATCTGGAATGAAATTCGTGCCAGATGCCAAATGTGAAATGGTATGCTTGTCAGTTGCAGGATGTGGAATGGTCCTCTGCCAGATGCTGGATATGGAATGGTCTGCCTGGCTGATGCTGGAGTGGAATAGACCACCTGCCAGTTGCAGGATGGGGAATGGTTTGCTGCCAGATGCCAGGTGTAGAATTTTTTTTTCCCAGATGCAGGATGTGGAGTGGTCGGCCTGCCAGATGCCAGATGTGGCATTGTCAACCCACTTGATGCCAGATATTGACTAGTCTGCCTGATAGATGCCAGATGTGGACTGGTCTGCCAGCGAGATGCCGCATTTTGAATTGACTACCTGCCAGATGCTGGATGTGGAATGGTCTGCCTGTAAGATGCTGAATCTGGTATCATGTTCCTGCCATTTTCTGGAATTGGACTGCTGAGCCAAACAGATGATGGATGTGGAATTGTCCACCTGGAAGATGCTGGATGTGGAATGTTCCTCTGACACATTCCGGATGTGGAATGGTACATCTATCAGATGCCGGAGGTGGAATGTTCCTCATGTGAGACTATGGATGTACAATATAATTCGTGCCAGATGCCAGATGTGGAATTGTATGCTTGCCAGATCCCGGAGGTGGAATTGTCCACCTGCAAAAGCCCAAATGTGGAATGGTCTGCCTGCAAGATGCCAGATGTGGAATGGTCCACCTGTCAGATGCCGGAGGTGGAATCGTCCTTCTGTGAGAATCCGGATGTGGAATGGACTTCATGACAGATGCTGGATGTGTAATGGTACAGCGGCGAGATGCCAGAGTAGAATGATCTTCTGGACAGTTACCGGATGTGGAATGGAATTCGTGCCAGATGCCGGATGTGAAATGGTACAGCGGTGAATTTACAGTGTGGGACTCACTCACCTAAAAAGGTTGCACTGAGGAACTCACGAACATAACTTTTTCAATATCGCATTTAGTAAAATTACAGGGTTACACTGTGAAACTCAGACACATAACAAGTTTACATGGTGGGAATCACTCACAATAAGGTCACACTGTGTAAATGATTCACAAATCAAGTTAACACTGTGGGACTCACTTACATGAAGTTTACAATATGGGATTCCCTAAGTGAACAAAATTGGACTGTGAAACTCTCTAACATGACAAGTTTACACTGTGGAACTGACTCACATAACACGGTAACACTGTGTAATTCGCTCACTTTAAACGGTTACACTGTGGAACTCACCTAAAAAGGTTACACTGAGGAACTGACTAACATAACATTTTCAATATCGAATTTAGCAAAATTACAAGGTTACACTGTGAAACTCAGATACATAACAGGTTTACATGGTGGGAATCTCTCACACAACAAGGTCAAATTTTGGGACTCACATAATCAGGTCACACTGTGTAAATGACTACCATAACAAGTTTACATTGTGGGACTCACTCACCTAAAAAGGTTACACTGAGGAACTCATTAACATCACATTTTAAATATCGAATTTAGCGAAATTAAAAGGTAACACTGTGAAACTCAGACACATAACATGTTTACATGGTGGGACTCTCACACATAACAATGTCACATTTTCAAACTCACTGACAGTACAAGTTTACTCTGTGGGAATTTCTCACATAAAAAGGTCAATTTGTGGGACTCACATAATAAGGTCACATTGTGAAAATTACTCACAGAACAAATTTACACTGTGGGACTCACTAACACAAAGTTTACAATATGGGATGCCCTAAGTACCCAAAATTATACTGTGGAACTCTCCAAAATAACACGGTTACACTGTGGAACACACTCACCTAAACATGTTTCATTGAGGAACTCATTAATATAACATGTTCAATATCGAATTTAGCAAAATTACAAGGTTAGACTGTGAAACTCACCCACATAACAAATTTACACTGTGGGAATCTCACACATAACAATGTCACACAGTCAAACTCACTCTCTCCAATGTTACACTCTGAGGCTCACTAACTAGACAGGTTGACACTGTGGAATTCACTTCCATAACAACGTCACACTTTCAAACTCTCTCATATAACAAGGTCAAACGGTCGGACTCACTCACATTACAAGGTCACACTGTGTAAATTACATAACAAATTTACACTGTGGGACACACTAACATATAGTTTAGAATATGGGTTTCACAAAGTAAACAAAATTATACTGTGCATTTCTCTTACATGACGTTTACACTGTGGAAATGACTCACATAACACGGTTACACTGTGGAACTCATCTACATCACACGGTTACAAAGTGGAACTCACTCACATAACAAGGTTATACTGTGGAACTCACTCACCTAAAAAAGTTGCACTGAGGAACTCACTAATATAACTTTTTCAATTTCGAATTTAGCAAAATTACATGGTTACACTGTGAAACTCAGGCACATAACCAGTTTACATGGTGGGAATCACTCACACAACAAGGTCAAATTTTGGGACTCACATAATACGGTCACACTGTGTAAGTTACTCCCATAACAAGTTTACACCATGGGACTTACTCACCTAAAAAGATTACACTGAGGAACTCATTAACATCACATTTTCAAAATCGAATTTAGCGAAATTAAAAGGTAACACTGTGAAACTCAGACACATAACAAGTTTACACGTTGGGACTCTCACACATAACAATGTCACACAGTCAAACTCACTCTATACCAATGTTACACTCTGAGGCTCACTAACTAGACAGGTTGACACTGTGGAATTCACTTCCATAACAACGTCACACTTTCAAACTCTCTCATATAACAAGGTCAAACGGTGGGACTCACTCACATAACAAGGTCACACTGTGTAAATTACATAACACGGTTACACTGTGGAACTCACTCACCTAAAAAAGTTGCACTGAGGAACTCACGAACAAACAATATCGAATTTAGCAAAATTACAAGGTTACAGTGAAACTCAGACACATTACAAGTTAACATGGTGGGAATCACTCACATAATAAGGTCACACTGTGTAAATTACTCACACAACAAGTTTACTCTGTGGGACACACT
Source organism: Narcine bancroftii (assembly GCF_036971445.1). Classification (NCBI taxonomy): domain Eukaryota; kingdom Metazoa; phylum Chordata; class Chondrichthyes; order Torpediniformes; family Narcinidae; genus Narcine; species Narcine bancroftii. The sequence goes on from NW_027211892.1 coordinate 326,126, forward strand.
AACATATAGTTTGGAATATGGGTTACACTAAGTAAACAAAATTATACTGTGCAACTCTCTCATATGACAAGTTTACACTGTGGAACTGACTCACATAACAAGTTTATACTGTCCATCGCCGGATGTGGATTTGTTTGCTGCCAAATGCCAGATGTGGAATGGTACTCCAACCAGATTCTGAATGTGGAGTGGTTGGCCTGCCAGATGCCAGATTTAGACTGGTCTGCCAGTGAGATGCCCGATTTAGAATTGACTACCTGCCAGATGCTAGATGTGGAATGGTTTGCCTGTAAGATGCTGAATCTGGTATCATCTTCCTGCCATTTGCTGGACATGGACTGCTCTGCCTAACAGATGCCAGATGTGGAATTGTCCATCTGGAAGATGCTGGATGTGGAATGTTCCTCTGACACATTCCGGATTTGGAATGGTACATCTGCCAGATGGTCCTCATGTGAGAATGTGGATTTACAATATAATTCGTGCCAGATGCTAGATGTGGAATTGTGCACCTGCAAGATGTCGGAGGTATAATTGTCCACCTGCGAGACGGCAGATGTGGCATGTTCCACCTGCCAGATGCCGGAGGTGGAATGGTCCTTCTGTGAGAATCCAGATGTGGAATGGACTTTGTACCAGATGCCGGACGTGTAATGGTACAGCGGCGAGATGCCGGATGTAGAATGATCTTCTGGACGGATGCCGGATGTGGAATGAAATTCGTGCTAGATGCCAGATGTGAAATGGTATACTTGTCAGTTTCAGGATGTGGAATGGTCCTCTGCCAGATGCTGGATATGGAATGGTCTGCCTGGCTGATGCTGGTGTGGAATAGACCACCTGCCAGTTGCAGGATGGGGAATGGTTTGCTGCCAGATGCCAGATATAGAATGTTTTTTTTTCCCAGATGCAGCATGTGGAGTGGTCGGACTGCCTGATGCCAGATGTGGCATTGTCCACCCACTTGATGCAAAATATTGACTAGTCTGCCTGATAGATGCCAGATGTGGACTGGTCTGCCAGCGAGATGCCGCATTTAGAATTGACTACCTGCCAGATGCTGGATGTGGAATGGTCTGCCTGTAAGATGCTGAATCTGGTATCATCTTCCTGTCATTTGCTGGAATTGGACTGCTCAGCCTAACAGATGATGGATGTGGAATTGTCCACCTGGAAGATGCTGATGTGGAATGTTCCTCTGACACATTCCGCATGTGGAATGGTACATCTGCCAGATGACGGAGGTGGAATGTTCCTCATGTGAGGCTCTGGATGTACAATATAATTTGTGCCAGATGCCAGATGTGGAATTGTATGCTTGCCAGATCCCGGAGTTGGAATTGTCCACCTGCAAACACCCAAATGAGGAATGGTCTGCCTGCCAGATGCCAGATGTGGAATGGTCCACCTGCCAGATGCCGGAGGTGGAATGGTCCTTCTGTGAGAATCCGGATGTGGAATGGACTTCATGACAGATGCTGGATGTGTAATGGAACAGCGGCGAGATGCCAGAGTATAATGATCTTCTGGACAATATACCGGATGTGGAATGGAATTCGTGCCAGATGCCAGATTTGAAATGGTACAGCGGTGAGTTTACAGTGTGGGACTCACTCACCTAAAAAGGTCACGCTGACGAATTCACTAACATAACATTTTCAATGTCGAATGTCGCGAAATACAAGGTAACACTGTGAAACTCACCCACATAACAAGTTTACACGGTGGGAATCTCACATATAACAATGTCACACTGTCGAACACACTCCATACCAATGTTACACTCTGATACTCACTAAGTAGAAAGGTTGACACTATGGAAATCACTTCGATAACAATGTCACACTTTCAAACTCACTCACATAACAAGTTTACACTCTGGGAATCTCTCACATAATAAGGTGAATTTGTGGGATGCACATAATAAGGTCACACTGTGTAAATTACTCACAGAACATATTTACACTGTGGGACTCACTAACATAAAGTTTACAATTTGGGATTCCCTAAGTACCCAAAATTATACTGTGCAAATCTCTCACATGACAAGTTTACACTGTGGAACTCACTCACATAACAAGTTTACACTGTGGAACTCACTCACCTAAAAAAGTTGCACTGAGGAACTCACTAATATAACTTTTTCAATTTCGAATTTAGCAAAATTACATGGTTACACTGTGAAACTCAGGCACATAACCAGTTTACATGGTGGGAATCACTCACACAACAAGGTCAAATTTTGGGACTCACATAATACGGTCGCACTGTGTAAGTTACTCCCATAACAAGTTTACACCATGGGACTTACTCACCTAAAAAGATTACACTGAGGAACTCATTAACATCACATTTTCAAAATCGAATTTAGCGAAATTAAAAGGTAACACTGTGAAACTCAGACACATAACAAGTTTACACGGTGGGACTCTCACACATAACAATGTCACACTGTCAAACTCACTCTATACCAATGTTATACTCTGAGGCCCACTAACTAGACAGGTTGACACTGTGGAATTCACTTCCATAACAATGTCACACTTTCAAACTCACTGACATTACAAGGTCAAATGGTGAGACTCACTCACACTGTGGAACACACTCACCTAAAAAAGTTGCACTGAGGAACTCACTAACATAACATTTTCAATACTGAAGTTTGCAAAATTACAAGGTTTACACTGTGAAACTCACCCACATAACAAATTTACACCTTGGGAATTTCACACATAAAATGTCACACTGTCGAACGCATTCCATACCAATGTTACACCCTGAGACTCATTAAGTAGAAAGGTTGACACTGTGGAAATCACTTCTATAACAATGTCACACTTTCAAACTCACTGACATTACAAGTTTACTCTGTGGGAATTTCTCACATAATAAGGACAACTTGTGGGAGTAACATAATAAGGTCACACTGTGAAAATTACTCACGTCACAAATTTACACTGTGGGACTCACTAACATAAAGTTTACAATATGGGATGCCCTAAATACCCAAAATTATACTGTGGAACTCTCCAACATAACACGGTTACACTGTGGAACACACACACCAGAACATGTTTCATTGAGGAACTCACTAACATAACATGTTCAATATCGAATTTAGCAAAATTACAAGGTAACACTGTGAAACACACCCACATAACAAGTTTACACTGTGGGAATCTCACACATAACAATGTCACACAGTCAAACTCACTCTCTACCAATGTTACACTCTGAGGCTCACTAACTAGACAGGTTGACACTGTGGAATTCACTTCCATAACAACGTCGCACTTTCAAACTCTCTCATATAACAAGGTCAAACGGTGGGACTCACTCACATAACAAGGTCACCTGTGTAAATTACATAACACGGTTACACTGTGGAACTCACTCACCTAAAAAAGTTGCACTGAGGAACTCACGTACAAACAATATCGAATTTAGCAAAATTATAAGGTTACACAGTGAAACTCAGACACATTACAAGTTTACATGGTGGGAATCACTCACATAATAAGGTCACACAGTCTTAATTACTCACACAACAAGTTTACTCTGTGGGACACACTAACATATAGTTTGGAATATAGGTTACACTAAGTAAACAAAATTATACTGTGCAACTCTCTCATATGACAAGTTTACACTGTGGAACTGACTCACATAACACGGTTACACTGGGGAACTCACTCACATAACAAATTTATACTGTCAATCGCCAGATGTGGATTTGTTTGCTGCCAAATGCCAGATGTGGAATGGTACTCCTGCCAGATACTAAATGTGGAATGGTTGGCCTGCCAGATGCCAGATGCCAGATTTGGACTGGTCTGCCAGTGAGATGCCGGATTTAGCATTGACTACCTGCCAGATGCTAGATATGGAATGGTCTGCCTGTAAGATGCTGAATCTGGTATCATCTTCCTGCCATTTGCTGGACATGGACTGCTCTGCCTAACAGATGCCAGATGTGGAATTGTCCATCTGGAAGATGCTGGATGTGGAATGTTCCTCTGACACATTCCGGATTTGGAATGGTACATCTTCCAGATGGTCCTCATGTGAGAATGTGGATGTACAATATAATTCGTGCCAGATGCTAGATGTGGAATTGCCCACCTGCAAGATATCGGAGGTATAATTGTCCACCTGCGAGTCGCCAGATGTGGATTGTTCCACCTGCCAGATGCCGGAGGTAGAATGGTCCTTCTGTGAGAATCCGGATGTGGAATGGACTTTGTACCAGATGCCGGACGTGTAATGGTACAGCGGCGAGATGCCGGATGTAGAATGATCTTCTGGACGGATGCCGGATGTGGAATGAAATTCGTGCCAGATGCCAGATGTGAAATGGTATGCTTGTCAGTTGCAGGATGTGGAATGGTCCTCTGCCAGATGCTGGATATGGAATGGTCTGCCTGGCTGATGCTGGAGTGGAATAGACCATCTGCCAGTTGCAGGATGGGGAATGGTTTGCTGCCAGATGCCAGATGTAGAATGGTATTTTTTCTCCCAGATGCAGGATGTGGAGTGGTCGGCCTGCAAGATGCCAGATGTGGCATTGTCCACCCACTTGATGCCAGATATTGACTAGTCTGCCTGATAGATGCCAGATGTGGACTGGTCTGCCAGCGAGATGCCGCATTTAGAATTGACTACCTGCCAGATGCTGGATGTGGAATGGTCTGCCTGTAAGATGCTGAATCTGGTATCATCTTCCTGCCATTTGCTGGAATTGGACTGCTCAGCCTAACAGATGATGGATGTGGAATTGTCCACCTGGAAGATGCTGGATGTGGAATGTTCGTCTGACACATTCTGGATGTGGAATGGTACATCTGCCAGATGCCGGAGGTGGAATGTTCCTCATGTGAGACTCTGGAATTACAATATAATTCGTGCCAGATGCCAGATGTGGAATAGTATGCTTGCCAGATCCCGGAGGTGGAATTGTCCACCTGAAAAAGCCCAAATGTGGAATGGTCTGTCTGCCAGATGCCAGATGTGGAATAGTACACCTGCCAAATGCCAGATATGGAATGGTCCACCTGCCAGATGCCGGAGGTGGAATGGTCCTTCTGTGAGAATCCGGATGTGGAATGGACTTCCTGACAGATGCTAGATGTGTAATGGTACAGCGGCGAGATGCCAGAGTAGAATGATCTTCAGGACAGATACCAGATGTGGAATGGAATTCGTGCCTGATGCCAGATGTGAAAGTGTACAGCGGCAGTTTACAGTGTGGGACTCACTCACCTAAAAAGGTTACACTGAGGAATTCACTAACATAACATTTTCAATGTCGAATTTAGCGAATTACAAGGTAACACTGTGAAACTCAACCACATAACAAGTTTACACGGTGAGAATCTCACATGTAACAATGTCACACTGTCGAACACACACTATGCCAATGTTACACTCTGAGGCCCACTAAGTAGACAGGTTAACACTGAGGAATTCACTTCCATAACAATGTCACACTTTCAAACTCACTGTCATTACAAGGTCAAATGGTGAGACTCACTCACACTGTGGAACACACTCACCTAAAAAAGTTGCACTGAGGAACTCACCAACAAACAATATCGAATTTAGCAAAATTACAAGGTTACACAGTGAAACTCAGACACATAACAAGTTTACATGGTGGGAATCACTCACATAACAAGGTCACACTGTGTAAATGACTCACACAACAAGTTTACACTGTGGGACTAACTCACATGAAGTTTACAGTATGGGATTCCCCAAGTGAACAAAATTATACGGTGTAACTCTCTCACACGACAAGTTTACACTGTGGAAATAACTCACATTACATGATTACACTGTGAGAATCTCTCACCTAAAAAGGTTACACTGAGGAACTCATTAAAATCACATTTTGAATATCGAATTTAGCGAAATTAAAAGGTAACTCTGTGAAACTCAGACACATAACAAGTTTACACGGTGGGACTCTCACACATAACAATGTCACATTGTCAAACTCACTCTAGGCCAATGTTACACTCTGAGGCCCACTAAGTAGACAGGTTGACACTGTGGAATTCATTTCCATAACAATGTTAAACTTTCAAACTCACTGACATTACAAGGTCAAATGGTGAGAATCACTCACACTGTGGAACACACTCACCTAAAAAAGTTGCACTGAGGAACTCACTAACATAACATTTTCAATACTGAATTTAGCAAAATTACAAGGTTACACTGTGAAACTCACCCACATAAAAAATTTACACCTTGGGAATCTCACACATAAAATGTCACACTGTCGAACTCACTCCATACCAATGTTACACCCTGAGACTCATTAAGTAGAAAGGTTGACACTATGGAAATCACTTCAATAACAATGTCACACTTTCAAACTCACTCACAAAACAAATTTAAACTCTGGGAATCTCTCACATAATAAGGTGAATTTGTGGGACTCACATAATAAGGTCACACTGTGTAAATCACTCACATAACAAATTTACACTGTGGGACTCACTAACATAAAGTTTACAATATGGGATGCCCTAAGTACCCAAAATTATACTGTGGAACTCTCCAAAATAACACGGTTACACTGTGGAACACACTCACCTAAACATGTTTCATTGAGGAACTCATTAATATAACATGTTCAATATCGAATTTAGCAAAATTACAAGGTTAGACTGTGAAACTCACCCACATAACAAATTTACACTGTGGGAATCTCACACATAACAATGTCACACAGTCAAACTCACTCTCTCCAATGTTACACTCTGAGGCTCACTAACTAGACAGGTTGACACTGTGGAATTCACTTCCATAACAACGTCACACTTTCAAACTCTCTCATATAACAAGGTCAAACGGTGGGACTCACTCACATTACAAGGTCACACTGTGTAAATTACATAACAAGTTTACACTGTGGGACACACTAACATATAGTTTAGAATATGGGTTTCACAAAGTAAACAAAATTATACTGTGCATTTCTCTTACATGACGTTTACACTGTGGAAATGACTCACATAACACGGTTACACTGTGGAACTCATCTACATCACACGGTTACAAAGTGGAACTCACTCACATAACAAGGTTATACTGTGGAACTCACTCACCTAAAAAAGTTGCACTGAGGAACTCACTAATATAACTTTTTCAATTTCGAATTTAGCAAAATTACATGGTTACACTGTGAAACTCAGGCACATAACCAGTTTACATGGTGGGAATCACTCACACAACTAGGTCAAATTTTGGGACTCACATAATACGGTCACACTGTGTAAGTTACTCCCATAACAAGTTTACACCATGGGACTTACTCACCTAAAAAGATTACACTGAGGAACTCATTAACATCACATTTTCAAAATCGAATTTAGCGAAATTAAAAGGTAACACTGTGAAACTCAGACACATAACAAGTTTACACGTTGGGACTCTCACACATAACAATGTCACACAGTCAAACTCACTCTATACCAATGTTACACTCTGAGGCTCACTAACTAGACAGGTTGACACTGTGGAATTCACTTCCATAACAACGTCACACTTTCAAACTCTCTCATATAACAAGGTCAAACGGTGGGACTCACTCACATAACAAGGTCACACTGTGTAAATTACATAACACGGTTACACTGTGGAACTCACTCACCTAAAAAAGTTGCACTGAGGAACTCACGAACAAACAATATCGAATTTAGCAAAATTACAAGGTTACAGTGAAACTCAGACACATTACAAGTTAACATGGTGGGAATCACTCACATAATAAGGTCACACTGTGTAAATTACTCACACAACAAGTTTACTCTGTGGGACACACTAACATATAGTTTGGAATATGGGTTACACTAAGTAAACAAAATTATACTGTGCAACTCTCTCATATGACAAGTTTACACTGTGGAACTGACTCACATAACAAGTTTATACTGTCCATCGCCGGATGTGGATTTGTTTGCTGCCAAATGCCAGATGTGGAATGGTACTCCAACCAGATTCTGAATGTGGAGTGGTTGGCCTGCCAGATGCCAGATTTAGACTGGTCTGCCAGTGAGATGCCCGATTTAGAATTGACTACCTGCCAGATGCTAGATGTGGAATGGTTTGCCTGTAAGATGCTGAATCTGGTATCATCTTCCTGCCATTTGCTGGACATGGACTGCTCTGCCTAACAGATGCCAGATGTGGAATTGTCCATCTGGAAGATGCTGGATGTGGAATGTTCCTCTGACACATTCCGAATTTGGAATGGTACATCTGCCAGATGGTCCTCATGTGAGAATGTGGATTTACAATATAATTCGTGCCAGATGCTAGATGTGGAATTGTGCACCTGCAAGATGTCGGAGGTATAATTGTCCACCTGCGAGACGGCAGATGTGGCATTTTCCCCCTGCCAGATGCCGGAGGTGGAATGGTCCTTCTGTGAGAATCCAGATGTGGAATGGACTTTGTACCAGATGCCGGACGTGTAATGGTACAGCGGCGAGATGCCGGATGTAGAATGATCTTCTGGACGGATGCCGGATGTGGAATGAAATTCGTGCCAGATGCCAGATGTGAAATGGTATACTTGTCAGTTTCAGGATGTGGAATGGTCCTCTGCCAGATGCTGGATATGGAATGGTCTGCCTGGCTGATGCTGGTGTGGAATAGACCACCTGCCAGTTGCAGGATGGGGAATGGTTTGCTGCCAGATGCCAGATATAGAATGTTTTTTTTTCCCAGATGCAGGATGTGGAGTGGTCGGCCTGCCAGAATCCAGATGTGGCATTGTCCACCCACTTGATGCCAGATATTGACTAGTCTGCCTGATAGATGCCAGATGTGGACTGGTCTGCCAGCGAGATGCCGCATTTAGAATTGACTACCTGCCAGATGCTGGATGTGGAATGGTCTGCCTGTAAGATGCTGAATCTGGTATCATCTTCCTGCCATTTGCTGGAATTGGACTGCTCAGCCTAACAGATGATGGATGTGGAATTGTCCACCTGGAAGATGCTGATGTGGAATGTTCCTCTGACACATTCCGCATGTGGAATGGTACATCTGCCAGATGACGGAGGTGGAATGTTCCTCATGTGAGGCTCTGGATGTACAATATAATTTGTGCCAGATGCCAGATGTGGAATTGTATGCTTGCCAGATCCCGGAGTTGGAATTGTCCACCTGCAAACACCCAAATGTGGAATGGTCTGCCTGCCAGATGCCAGATGTGGAATGATCCACCTGCCAGATGCCAGAGGTGGAACGGTCCTTCTGTGAGAATCTGGATGTGGAATGGACTTCATGACAGATGCTGGATGTGTAATGGTACAGCGGCGAGATGCCAGAGTAGAATGATCTTCTGGACAATATACCGGATGTGGAATTGAATTCATGCCAGATGCCAGATTTGAAATGGTACAGCGGTGAGTTTACAGTGTGGGACTCACTCACCTAAAAAGGTCACGCTGACGAATTCACTAACATAACATTTTCAATGTCGAATGTAGCGAAATACAAGGTAACACTATGAAACTCACCCACATAACAAGTTTACACGGTGGGAATCTCACATATAACAATGTCACACTGTCGAACACACTCCATACCAATGTTACACTCTGATACTCACTAAGTAGAAAGGTTGACACTATGGAAATCACTTCGATAACAATGTCACACTTTCAAACTCACTCACATAACAAGTTTCCACTCTGGGAATCTCTCACATAATAAGGTGAATTTGTGGGATGCACATAATAAGGTCACACTGTGTAAATTACTCACAGAACATATTTACACTGTGGGACTCACTAACATAAAGTTTACAATATGGGATTCCCTAAGTACCCAAAATTATACTGTGCAAATCTCTCACATGACAAGTTTACACTGTGGAACTCACTCACATAACAAGTTTACACTGTGGAACTCACTCACCTAAAAAAGTTGCACTGAGGAACTCACTAATATAACTTTTTCAATTTCGAATTTAGCAAAATTAAAAGGTAACACTGTGAAACTCAGACACATAACAAGTTTACACGGTGGGACTCTCACACATAACAATGTCACACTGTCAAACTCACTCTATACCAATGTTATACTCTGAGGCCCACTAACTAGACAGGTTGACACTGTGGAATTCACTTCCATAACAATGTCACACATTCAAACTCACTGACATTACAAGGTCAAATGGTGAGACTCACTCACACTGTGGAACACACTCACCTAAAAAAGTTGCACTGAGGAACTCACTAACATAACATTTTCAATACTGAATTTTGCAAAATTACAAGGTTACACTGTGAAACTCACCCACATAACAAATTTACACCTTGGGAATTTCACACATAAAATGTCACACTGTCGAACGCATTCCATACCAATGTTACACCCTGCGACTCACTAAGTAGAAAGGTTGACACTGTGGAAATCACTTCTATAACAATATCACACTTTCAAACTCACTGACATTACAAGTTTACTCTGTGGGAATTTCTCACATAATAAGGACAACTTGTGGGAGTAACATAATAAGGTCACACTGTGAAAATTACTCACGTAACAAATTTACACTGTGGGACTCACTAACATAAAGTTTACAATATGGGATGCCCTAAATACCCAAAATTATACTGTGGAACTCTCCAACATAACACGGTTACACTGTGGAACACACACACCAGAACATGTTTCATTGAGGAACTCACTAACATAACATGTTCAATATCGAATTTAGCAAAATTACAAGGTAACACTGTGAAACACACCCACATAACAAGTTTACACTGTGGGAATCTCACACATAACAATGTCACACAGTCAAACTCACTCTCTACCAATGTTACACTCTGAGGCTCACTAACTAGACAGGTTGACACTGTGGAATTCACTTCCATAACAACGTCGCACTTTCAAACTCTCTCATATAACAAGGTCAAACGGTGGGACTCACTCACATAACAAGGTCACACTGTGTAAATTACATAACACGGTTACACTGTGGAACTCACTCACCTAAAAAAGTTGCACTGAGGAACTCACCAACAAACAATATCGAATTTAGCAAAATTACAAGGTTACACAGTGAAACTCAGACACATTACAAGTTTACATGGTGGGAATCACTCACATAATAAGGTCACACAGTCTTAATTACTCACACAACAAGTTTACTCTGTGGGACACACTAACATATAGTTTGGAATATAGGTTACACTAAGTAAACAAAATTATACTGTGCAACTCTCTCATATGACAAGTTTACACTGTGGAACTGACTCACATAACACGGTTACACTGGGGAACTCACTCACATAACAAATTTATACTGTCAATCGCCAGATGTGGATTTGTTTGCTGCCAAATGCCAGATGTGGAATGGTACTCCTGCCAGATACTAAATGTGGAATGGTTGGCCTGCCAGATGCCAGATGCCAGATTTGGACTGGTCTGCCAGTGAGATGCCGGATTTAGCATTGACTACCTGCCAGATGCTAGATATGGAATGGTCTGCCTGTAAGATGCTGAATCTGGTATCATCTTCCTGCCATTTGCTGGACATGGACTGCTCTGCCTAACAGATGCCAGATGTGGAATTGTCCATCTGGAAGATGCTGGATGTGGAATGTTCCTCTGACACATTCCGGATTTGGAATGGTACATCTTCCAGATGGTCCTCATGTGAGAATGTGGATGTACAATATAATTCGTGCCAGATGCTAGATGTGGAATTGCCCACCTGCAAGATATCGGAGGTATAATTGTCCACCTGCGAGTCACCAGATGTGGATTGTTCCACCTGCCAGATGCCGGAGGTAGAATGGTCCTTCTGTTAGAATCCGGATGTGGAATGGACTTTGTACCAGATGCCGGACGTGTAATGGTACAGCGGCGAGATGCCGGATGTAGAATGATTTTCTGGACGGATGCCGGATGTGGAATGAAATTGGTGCCAGATGCCAGATGTGAAATGGTATGCTTGTCAGTTGCAGGATGTGGAATGGTACTCTGCCAGGTGCTGGATATGGAATGGTCTGCCTGGCTGATGCTGGAGTGGAATAGACCATCTGCCAGTTGCAGGATGGGGAATGGTTTGCTGCCAGATGCCAGATGTAGAATGGTATTTTTTCTCCCAGATGCAGGATGTGGAGTGGTCGGCCTGCCAGATGCCAGATGTGGCATTGTCCACCCACTTGATGCCAGATATTGACTAGTCTGCCTGATAGATGCCAGATGTGGACTGGTCTGCCAGCGAGATGCCGCATTTAGAATTGACTACCTGCCAGATGCTGGATGTGGAATGGTCTGCCTGTAAGATGCTGAATCTGGTATCATCTTCCTGCCATTTGCTGGAATTGGACTGCTCAGCCTAACAGATGATGGATGTGGAATTGTCCACCTGGAAGATGCTGGATGTGGAATGTTCGTCTGACACATTCTGGATGTGGAATGGTACATCTGCCAGATGCCGGAGGTGGAATGTTCCTCATGTGAGACTCTGGAATTACAATATAATTCGTGCCAGATGCCAGATGTGGAATTGTATGCTTGCCAGATCCCGGAGGTGGAATTGTCCACCTGAAAAAGCCCAAATGTGGAATGGTCTGCCTGCCAGATGCCAGATGTGGAATGGTACACCTGCCAAATGCCAGATGTGGAATGGTCCACCTGCCAGATGCCGGAGGTGGAATGGTCCTTCTGTGAGAATCCGGATGTGGAATGGACTTCCTGACAGATGCTGGATGTGTAATGGTACAGCGGTGAGATGCCAGAGTAGAATGATCTTCAGGACAGATACCAGATGTGGAATGTAATTCGTGCCTGATGCCAGATGTGAAAGTGTACAGCGGCAGTTTACAGTGTGGGACTCACTCACCTAAAAAGGTTACACTGAGGACTTCACTAACATAACATTTTCAATGTCGAATTTAGCGAATTACAAGGTAACACTGTGAAACTCAACCACATAACAAGTTTACACGGTGAGAATCTCACATGTAACAATGTCACACTGTCGAACACACACTATGCCAATGTTACACTCTGAGGCCCACTAAGTAGACAGGTTAACACTGAGGAATTCACTTCCATAACAATGTCACACTTTCAAACTCACTGACATTACAAGGTCAAATGGTGAGACTCACTCACACTGTGGAACACACTCACCTAAAAAAGTTGCACTGAGGAACTCACCAACAAACAATATCGAATTTAGCAAAATTACAAGGTTACACAGTGAAACTCAGACACATAACAAGTTTACATGGTGGGAATCACTCACATAACAAGGTCACACTGTGTAAATGACTCACACAACAAGTTTACACTGTGGGACTAACTCACATGAAGTTTACAGTATGGGATTCCCCAAGTGAACAAAATTATACGGTGTAACTCTCTCACACGACAAGTTTACACTGTGGAAATAACTCACATTACATGATTACACTGTGAGAATCTCTCACCTAAAAAGGTTACACTGAGGAACTCATTAAAATCACATTTTGAATATCGAATTTAGCGAAATTAAAAGGTAACTCTGTGAAACTCAGACACATAACAAGTTTACACGGTGGGACTCTCACACATAACAATGTCACATTGTCAAACTCACTCTATGCCAATGTTACACTCTGAGGCCCACTAAGTAGACAGGTTGACACTGTGGAATTCATTTCCATAACAATGTTAAACTTTCAAACTCACTGACATTACAAGGTCAAATGGTGAGAATCACTCACACTGTGGAACACACTCACCTAAAAAAGTTGCACTGAGGAACTCACTAACATAACATTTTCAATACTGAATTTAGCAAAATTACAAGGTTACACTGTGAAACTCACCCACATAAAAAATTTACACCTTGGAAATCTCACACATAAAATGTCACACTGTCGAACTCACTCCATACCAATGTTACACCCTGAGACTCATTAAGTAGAAAGGTTGACACTATGGAAATCACTTCAATAACAATGTCACACTTTCAAACTCACTCACAAAACAAATTTAAACTCTGGGAATCTCTCACATAATAAGGTGAATTTGTGGGACTCACATAATAAGGTCACACTGTGTAAATCACTCACATAACAAATTTACACTGTGGGACTCACTAACATAAAGTTTACAATATGGGATGCCCTAAGTACCCAAAATTATACTGTGGAACTCTCCAAAATAACACGGTTACACTGTGGAACACACTCACCTAAACATGTTTCATTGAGGAACTCATTAATATAACATGTTCAATATCGAATTTAGCAAAATTACAAGGTTAGACTGTGAAACTCACCCACATAACAAATTTACACTGTGGGAATCTCACACATAACAATGTCACACAGTCAAACTCACTCTCTCCAATGTTACACTCTGAGGCTCACTAACTAGACAGGTTGACACTGTGGAATTCACTTCCATAACAACGTCACACTTTCAAACTCTCTCATATAACAAGGTCAAACGGTCGGACTCACTCACATTACAAGGTCACACTGTGTAAATTACATAACAAGTTTACACTGTGGGACACACTAACATATAGTTTAGAATATGGGTTTCACAAAGTAAACAAAATTATACTGTGCATTTCTCTTACATGACGTTTACACTGTGGAAATGACTCACATAACACGGTTACACTGTGGAACTCATCTACATCACACAGTTACAAAGTGGAACTCACTCACATAACAAGGTTATACTGTGGAACTCACTCACCTAAAAAAGTTGCACTGAGGAACTCACTAATATAACTTTTTCAATTTCGAATTTAGCAAAATTACATGGTTACACTGTAAAACTCAGGCACATAACCAGTTTACATGGTGGGAATCACTCACACAACTAGGTCAAATTTTGGGACTCACATAATACGGTCACACTGTGTAAGTTACTCCCATAACAAGTTTACACCATGGGACTTACTCACCTAAAAAGATTACACTGAGGAACTCATTAACATCACATTTTCAAAATCGAATTTAGCGAAATTAAAAGGTAACACTGTGAAACTCAGACACATAACAAGTTTACACGTTGGGACTCTCACACATAACAATGTCACACAGTCAAACTCACTCTATACCAATGTTACACTCTGAGGCTCACTAACTAGACAGGTTGACACTGTGGAATTCACTTCCATAACAACGTCACACTTTCAAACTCTCTCATATAACAAGGTCAAACGGTGGGACTCACTCACATAACAAGGTCACACTGTGTAAATTACATAACACGGTTACACTGTGGAACTCACTCACCTAAAAAAGTTGCACTGAGGAACTCACGAACAAACAATATCGAAATTAGCAAAATTACAAGGTTACAGTGAAACTCAGACACATTACAAGTTAACATGGTGGGAATCACTCACATAATAAGGTCACACTGTGTAAATTACTCACACAACAAGTTTACTCTGTGGGACACACTAACATATAGTTTGGAATATGGGTTACACTAAGTAAACAAAATTATACTGTGCAACTCTCTCATATGACAAGTTTACACTGTGGAACTGACTCACATAACAAGTTTATACTGTCCATCGCCGGATGTGGATTTGTTTGCTACCAAATGCCAGATGTGGAATGGTACTCCAACCAGATTCTGAATGTGGAGTGGTTGGCCTGCCAGATGTCAGATTTAGACTGGTCTGCCAGTGAGATGCCCGATTTAGAATTGACTACCTGCCACATGCTAGATGTGGAATGGTTTGCCTGTAAGATGCTGAATCTGGTATCATCTTCCTGCCATTTGCTGGACATGGACTGCTCTGCCTAACAGATGCCAGATGTGGAATTGTCCATCTGGAAGATGCTGGATGTGGAATGTTCCTCTGACACATTCCGGATTTGGAATGGTACATCTGCCAGATGGTCCTCATGTGAGAATGTGGATTTACAATATAATTCGTGCCAGATGCTAGATGTGGAATTGTGCACCTGCAAGATGTCGGAGGTATAATTGTCCACCTGCGAGACGGCAGATGTGGCATGTTCCACCTGCCAGATGCCGGAGGTGGAATGGTCCTTCTGTGAGAATCCAGATGTGGAATGGACTTTGTACCAGATGCCGGACGTGTAATGGTACAGCGGCGAGATGCCGGATGTAGAATGATCTTCTGGACGGTTGCCGGATGTGGAATGAAATTCGTGCCAGATGCCAGATGTGAAATGGTATACTTGTCAGTTTCAGGATGTGGAATGGTCCTCTGCCAGATGCTGGATATGGAATGGTCTGCCTGGCTGATGCTGGTGTGGAATAGACCACCTGCCAGTTGCAGGATGGGGAATGGTTTGCTGCCAGATGCCAGATATAGAATGTTTTTTTTTTTCCCAGATGCAGCATGTGGAGTGGTCGGACTGCCTGATGCCAGATGTGGCATTGTCCACCCACTTGATGCCAAATATTGACTAGTCTGCCTGATAGATGCCAGATGTGGACTGGTCTGCCAGCGAGATGCCGCATTTAGAATTGACTACCTGCCAGATGCTGGATGTGGAATGGTCTGCCTGTAGGATGCTGAATCTGGTATCATCTTCCTGCCATTTGCTGGAATTGGACTGCTCTGCCTAACATATGATGGATGTGGAATTGTCCACCTGGAAGATGCTGGATGTGGAATGTTCCTCTGACACATTCCGGATGTGGAATGGTACATCTGCCAGATGCCGGAGGTGGAATGTTCCTCATGTGAGACTCTGGATGTACAATATAATTCGTGCCAGATGCCAGATGTGGAATTGTATGCTTGCCAGATCCCTGAGGTGGAATTGTCCACCTGCAAAAGCCCAAATGTGGAATGGTCTGCCTGCCAGATGCCAGATGTGGAATGGTCCACCTGCCAGATGCCAGATGTGGAATGGTGCACCTGCCAGATGCCAGAGGTGGAATAGTCCTTCTGTGAGGTGGAATGTTCCTCATGTGAGACTCTGGATGTACAATATAATTCGTGCCAGATGCCAGATGTGGAATTGTATGCTTGCCAGATCCCTGAGGTGGAATTGTCCACCTGCAAAAGCCCAAATGTGGAATGGACTTCATGACAGATGCTGGATGTGTAATGGTACAGCGGCGAGATGCCAGAGTAGGATGATCTTCTGGACAGATACCGGATGTGGAATGGAATTCGTGCCAGATGCCAGATGTGAAATTGTACAGCGCCGAGTTTACATTGTGGGATTCACTCACCTAAAAAGGTTACACTGAGGAATTCACTAACATAACATTTTCAATGTCGAATTTAGCGAAATACAAGGTAACACTGTGAAACTCACCCACATAATAATTTTACACGGTGGGAATCTCACATATAACAATGTCACACCGTCGAACACACTCCATACCAATGTTACACCCTGATACTCACTAAGTAGAAAGGTTGACACTGTGGAAATCACTTCGATAACAATGTCACACTTTCAAACTCACTCACAAATCAAGTTAACACTGTGGGACTCACTTACATGAAGTTTACAATATGGGATTCCCTAAGTAAACAAAATTGTACGGTGAAACTCTCTCACATGAAAAGTTTACAGTGTGGAACTGACTCACATAACAAGGTTATACTGTGGCCTCACTCACCTAAAATGGTTACACTGAGGAACTGACTAACATAACATTTTCAATATCGATTTTAGCAAAATTACAAGGTTACACTGTGAAACTCGGACACATAACAAGTTTACATGGTGGGAATCTCTCACACAACAAGGTCAAATTTTGGGACTCACATAATAAGGTCACACTGTGTAAGTGACTCCCATAACAAGTTTATTCCGTGGGACTCACTCACCTAAAAAGGTTACACTGAGGTACTCATTAACATCACATTTTCAATATCGAATTTAGCAAAATTAAAAGGTAACACTGTGAAACTCAGACACATAACAAGTTTACATGGTGGGACTCTCACACATAACAATGTCACACTGTCAAACTCACTCTATACCAATGTTACACTCTGAGGCCCACTAACTAGACAGGCTGACACTGTGGAATTCACTTCCATAACATCGTCACACTTTGAAACTCTCTCATATTACAAGGTCAAATGGTGAGACTCACTCACACTGTGGAACACACTCACCTAAAAAAGTTGCACTGAGGAACTCACTAACATAACATTTTCAATACTGAATTTAGCAAAATTACAAGGTTACACTGTGAAATTCACCCACATAACAAATTTACACCTTGGGAATCTCACACATAAAATGTCACACTGTCGAACGCACTCCATACCAATGTTACACCCTGAGACTCACTAAGTAGAAAGGTTGACACTGTGGAAATCACTTCCATAACAATGTCACACTTTCAAACTCACTGACATTACAAGTTTACTCTGTGGGAATTTCTCACATAATAAGGTCAATTTGTGGGACTCACATAATAAGGTCACACTGTGAAAATTACTCACATAACAAATTTACACTGTGGAACTCTCCAAAATAACACGGTTACACTGTGGAACACACTCACCTAAACATGTTTCATTCAGGAATTCACTAACATAACATGTTCAATATCGAATTTAGCAAAATTACAAGGTAACACTGTGAAACTCACCCACATAACAAGTTTACACTGTGGGAATCTCACACATAACAATGTCACACAGTTAAACTCACTCTATACCAATGTTCACTCTGAGGCTCACTAACTAGACAGGTTGACACTGTGGAACTCACTCACATAACAAATTTATACTGTCAATCGCCGGATGTGGATTTGTTTGCTGCCAAATGCCAGATGTGGAATGGTATTCCTGCCAGATACTGAATGTGGAGTGGTTTGCCTGCCAGATGCCAGATGTGGAATGGTCTGCCTGTAAGATGCTGAATCTGGTATCATCTTCGTGCCATTTGCTGGACATGGACTGCTCAGCCTAACAGATGCCAGATGTGGAATTGTCCATCTGGTAGATGCTGGATGTGGAATTTTCCTCTGACACGTTCCGGATGTGGAATGGTACATCTGCCAGATGGTCCTCATGTGAGAATGTGGAAGTACAATATAATTCATGCCAGATGCCAGATGTGGAATTGTCCACCTGCAAGATGTCAGAGGTATAATTGTCCACCTGCGAGACGCCAGATGTGGAATGGTCCAAATGCTAGATGCCGGAGGTAGAATGGTCCTTCTGTGAGAATTCGGATGTGGAATGGACTTTGTACCAGATGCCGGACGTGTAATGGTACAGCGGCGAGATGCCGGATGTAGAATGATCTTCTGGACAGATGCCGGATGTGGAATGAAATTCGTGCCTGATGCCAGATGTGAAATGGTATGCTTGTCAGTTGCAGGATGTGGAATGGTTCTCTGCCAGATGCTGGATATGTAATGGTCTGCCTGGCTGATGCTGGAGTGGAATAGACAACCTGCCAGTTACAGGATGCGGAATGGTTTGCTGCCAGATGTGGAATGGTTTTTTTCCCCAGATGCAGGATGTGGAGTGGTCGGCCTGCCAGATGCCAGATCTGGCATTGTCCACCCACTTGATGCCAGATATTGACTAGTCTGCCTGATAAATGCCAGATGTGGACTGGTCTGCCTGCGAGATGCCGCATTTAGAATTGACTACCTGCCAGATGCTGGATGTGCAATGGTCTGCCTGTAAGATGCTGAATCTGGTATCATCTTCGTGCCATTTGCTGGACATGGACTGCTCAGCCTAACAGATGCCAGATGTGGAATTTCCATATGGAAGATGCTGGATGTGGAATGTTCCTCTGACACATTCCGGATGTGTAATGGTTAATCTGCCAGATGGTCCTCATGTGAGAATGTGGTAGTACAATATAATTCATGCTAGTTGCTAGATGTGGAATTGTGCACCTGCAAGATGTCGGAGGTATAATTGTCCACCTGCGAGAAGCCAGATGTTGAATTGTACACCTGCCAGATGCCGGAGGTGGAATGTCCCTTCTGTGAGAATCCGGATGTGGAATGGACTTTGTACCAGATGCCGGACGTGTAATGGTACAGCGGCGAGATGCCGGATGTAGAATGATCTTCTGGACAGATGCCGGATGTGGAATGAAATTCGTGCCAGATGCCAGATGTGAAATGGTATGCTTGTCAGTTGCAGGATGTGGAATGGTCCTCTGCCAGATGCTGGATATGGAATGGTCTGCCTGGCTGATGCTGGAGTGGAATAGACCACCTGCCAGTTGGAGGATGCGGTTTGGTTCGCTGCCAGATGCCAGATGTGGAATGGTTTTTTTTTCCCAGATGCAGGATGTGGAGTGGTCTGCCTGCCAGATGCCAGATCTAGCATTGTCCACACACTTGATGCCAGTTATTGACTAGTCTGCCTGATAGATGCCAGATGTGGACTGGTCTGCCAGCCAGATGCCTCATTTAGATTTGACTACCTGCCAGATGCTGGATTTGGAATGGTCTGCCTGTAAGATGCTGAATCTGGTATCATCTTCCTGCCATTTGCTGGAATTGGACTGCTCAGCCTAATAGATGATGGATGTGGAATTGTCCACCTGGAAGATGCTGGATGTGGAATGTTCCTCTGACACATTCCGGATGTGGAATGGTACATCTGCCAGATGACGGAGGTGGAATGTTCCACACGTGAGACTCTGGATGTACAATATAATTCGTGCCAGATGCCAGATGTGGAATTGTATGCTTGCCGGATCCCGGAGGTGGAATTGTCCACCTGCAAAAGCCCAAATCTGGAATGGTCTGCCTGCCAGCTGCCAGATGTGGAATGGTCCACCTGCCAGATGCCAGATGTGGAATGGTCCACCTGCCAGATGCCGGAGGTGGAATGGTCCTTCTGTGAGAATCCGGATGTGGAATGGACTTCATGACAGATGCTGGATGTGTAAAGGTACAGCGGCGAGATGCCAAGGTAGAATGATCTTCTGGACAGATACCGGATGTGGAATGGAATTCGTGCCAGATGCCAGATGTGAAATGCTAAAGTGGAGAGTTTACAGTGTGCGACTCACTCACCTAAAAAGGTTACACTGAGGAATTCGCTAACATAACATTTTCAATGTCGAATTTAGCGAAATACAAGGTAACACTGTGAAACTCACACACATAACAAGTTTACACGGTGGGCATCACACATATAACAATGTCACACTGTCGAACACACTCTATACCAATGTTAGACCCTGAGACTCACAAAGTAAAAAGGTTGACACTATGGAAATCACTTCGATAACAATGTCACACTTTCAAACTCACTCACATAACAAGTTTACACTCTGGGAATCTCTCACATAATAAGGTCAATTTGTGGGACTCACATAATAAGGTCACACTGTGTAAATTACTCACACAACAAATTTACACTGTGGGACTCACTAACATAACTTTTTCAATATCGAATTTAGCAAAATTACAAGGTTACACTGTGAAACTCAGACACATAACAAGTTTGCATGGTGGGAATCACTCACAATAAGGTCACACTGTGTAAATGATTCACAAATCAAGTTAACACTGTGGGACTCACTTACATGAAGTTTACAATATGGGATTCCCTAAGTGAACAAAATTGGACTGTGAAACTCTCTCACATGACAAATTTACAATGTGGAACTGAATCACATAACACGGTTACACTGTGGAACTCACTCACATAACAAGGTTATACTGTGGAACTCACTCACCTAAAAAGGTTACACTGAAAAACTCACTAACATCACATTTTCAATGTCGAATTTTGCGAAATTACAAGGTTACACTGTGAAAATCAGACACATAACAAGTTTACATGGTGGGAATCACTCACATAACAAGCTCACACTATGTAAATTACTCACAGAATTTTACACTGTGGGACACACTAACATATAGTTTGGAAAAATGGTTACACTAAGTAAACAAAATTATACTGTGCAACTCTTTCATATGACAAGTTTACACTGTGGAACTCACTCACATAACAAATTTATACTGTCAATCGCCGCATGTGGATTTGTTTGCTGCCAAATGCCAGATGTGGAATGGTACTCCTGCCAGATACTGAATGTGGAGTGGTTGGCCTGCCAGATGCCAGATTTGGACTGGTCTGCCAGTGAGATGCCGGATTTAGAATTGACTACCTGCCAGATGCTAGATGTGGAATGGTCTGCCAGTAAGATGCTGAATCTGGTATCATCTTCCTGCCATTTACTGGACATGGACTGCTCAGCCTAACAGATGATGGATGTGGAATTGTCCTTCTGGAAGATGCTGGATGTGGAATGTTCCTCTGACATATTCCGGATGTGGAATGGTACATCTGCCAGATGGTCCTCATGTGAGAATGTGGATGTACAATATAATTCGTGCCAGATGCTAGATGTGGAATTGTCTACCTGCAAGATGTCGGAGGTATAATTGTCCACCTGCGAGACGCCAGATGTGGAATGTTCCACTTGCGAGATGCCGAAGGTGGAATGGTCCTTCTGTGAGAATCCGGATGTGGAATGGACTTTGTACCAGATGCCGGACGTGTAAAGGTACAGCGGCGAGATGCCGGATGTAGAATGATCTTCTGGACGGATGCCGGATGTGGAATGAAATTCGTGCCAGATGCCGGATGTGAAATGGTATGCTTGTCAGTTGCAGTATGTGGAATGGTCCTCTGCCAGATGCTGGATATGGAATGGTCTGCCTGGCTAATGCTGGAGTGTGATAGACCACCTGCCAGTTGCAGGATGTGGAATGGTCTGCCTGTAAGATGCTGAATCTGGTATCATCTACCTGCCATTTGCTTGAATTGGACTGCTCAGCCTAACAGATGATGGATGTGGAATTGTCCACCTGGAAAATGCTGGATGTGGAATGTTCCTCTGACACATTCCGGATGTGGAATGGTACATATGCCAGATGCCGGAGGTGGAATGTTCCTCATGTGAGACTCTGGATGTACAATATAATTCGTGCCAGATGCCAAATGTGGAATTGTATGCTTGCCAGATCCCGGAGGTGGAATTGTCCACCTGCAAAAGCCCAAATGTGGCATGGTCTGCCTGCCAGATGCCATATGTGGAATGGTCCACCTGCCAGATGCCAGATGTGGAATGGTCCACCTGCCAGATGCCGGAGGTGGAATGGTCCTTCTGTGAGAATCCGGATGTGGAATGGACTTCATGATAGATGCTGGATGTGTAATGGTACAGCGGCGAGATGCCAGAGTAGAATGATCTTCTGGACAGATACCAGATGTGGAATGGAATTCGTGCCAGATGTGAAATGCTACAGCGGAGAGTTTACAGTGTGGGACTCACTCACCTAAAAAGGTTACACTGAGGAATTCACTAACATATCATTTTCAATGTCGAATTTAGCGAAATACAAGGTAACACTGTGAAACTCACCCATATAACAAGTTTACACGGTGGGAATCTCACATATAACAATGTCACACTGTCGAACACACTCCATACCAATGTGACACCCTGATACTCACTACGTAGAAAGGTTGACACTATGGAAATCACTTCGATAACAATGTTACACTTTCAAACTCACTCACATAACAAGTTTGCACTATGGGAATCTCTCACATAATAAGGTGAATTTGTGGGACGCACATAATAAGGTCACACTGTGTAAGTGACTCCCATAACAAGTTTATACCGTGGGACTCACTCACCTAAAAAGGTTACACTGAGGAACTCATTAACATCACATTTTCAAAATCGAATTTAGCGAAATTAAAAGGTAACACTGTGAAACTCAGATACATAACAAGTTTACATGGTGGGACTCTCACACATAACAATGTCACACTGTCAAACTCACTCTATACCAATGTTACACTCTGAGGCCCACTATCTAGACAGGTTGACGCTGTGGAATTCACTTCCATAACAATGTCACACTTTCAAACTCACTGACACTACAAGGTCAAATGGTGAGTCTCACTCACACTGTTGAACACACTCACCTAAAAAAGTTGCACTGAGGAACTCACTAACATAACAATTTCAATACTGAATTTAGCAAAATTACAAGGTTACACCGTGAAACTCACCCACATAATAAATTTACACCTTGGGAATCTCACACATAAAATGTCACACTGTCCAACACACTCCATACCAATGTTACACCCTGAGACTCACTAAGTAGAAAGGTTGACACTGTGGAAATCTCTTCCATAACAATGTCACACTTTCAAACTCACTGACATTACAAGTTTACTCTGTGGGAATTTCTCACATAATAAGGTCAATTTGTGGGACGCACATAATAAGGTCACACTGTGAAAATTATTCACATAACAAATTTACACTGTGGGACTCACTAACATAAAGTTTACAATATGGGATGCCCTAAGTACCCAAAATTATACTGTGGAACTCTCCAAAATAACACGGTTACACTGTGGAACACACTCACCTAAACATGTTTCATTGAGGAACTCACTAACATAACATGTTCAATATCGAATTTAGCAAAATTACAAGGTTACACTGTGAAACTCAGACAAATAACAAGTTTACATGGTGGGAATCGCTCACAAAACAAGGTCACACTGTGTAAATTACTCACACAACATGTTTACACTGTGGGACACACTAACATATAGTTTAGAATATGGGTTTCACTAACTAAACAAGATTATACTGTGGAACTCACTCACATGACGTTTACACTGTGGAACTCACTCACATAACACGGTTATACTGTGGAACTCACTCACCTAAATAGGTTACACTGAAGATCTCACTAACATAACATTTTCAGTATCGAATTTAGCGAAGTTAAAAGGTAACACTGTGAAACTTACTTACTACATAACAAGTTTACATGGTGGGAATCTAACACATAACAATGTCACACTGTCAAACTCACTCTATACCATTGTTACACTCTGAGGCTCACTAACTAGACGGGTTGACACAGTGGAATTCACTTCCATTACAACATCACACTTTGAAACTCATATATTACAAGCTCAAATGGTGGGACTCACTCACACTGTGGAACACACTCACCTAAAGAATTTGCACTGACGAACTCACTAATATAACTTTTATAATATCGAATTTAGCAAAATTACAAGGTTACACTGTGAAACTCAGACACATAACAAGTTTGCATGGTGGGAATCACTCACAAAACAAGGTCACACTGTATAATTTACTCACACAACAAGTTTACACTGTGGGACGTACTAACATAAAACATAACAATTACAGCACGGAAACAAGCCATTAGGCCCTTCTAGTCCGCACCGAACCAAACACCCCTTTCTAGTCCCACCTCCCTGCACAATGCCCATAACCCTCCATCTTCTTCTCATCCATATACCTGTCCAACCTTTTCTTAAATAATACAATTGACTCCTCCGCCACTATTTCTCCCGGAAGATCATTCCACACGGCTACCACTCTCTGAGTAAAGAAGTTCCCCCTCATGTTACCTCTAAACCTCTGCCCCTTAATTCTTAACTCATGTCCTCTTGTTTTAATCTTTCCTCCTCTTAACGGAAATAGTCTATCCACATCCACTCTGTCTATCCCTTTCATAATCTTAAATACTTCTATCAAATCCCCTCTCAACCTTCTACACTCCAAAAAATAAAGACCTAAATAGTCCAATCTCTCCCTATACTCTAGATGCTTAAACCCAGGTAACATTCTGGTAAACCTTCTCTGCACTCTCTCCACTCTGTTTATATCCTTCCTATAATTAGGCGACCAGAACTGCACACAGAACTCCAAATTAGGCCGCACCAACGTCTTATACAATCTCAATATCACCTCCCAACTCCTATATTCCATGCAATGATTGATAAATGCCAGCATACTAAAAGCCTTCTTCACCACCCTATTCACGTGAGTTTCTACCTTCAGGGAACGATGTACCGTTACTCCTAAATCTTTCTGCTCTTCTGTATTCCTCAATGCTCTCCCATTTACCACGTATGTCCTATTCTGATTCTTCTTACCAAAATGAAGCACCTCACACTTATCAGCATTAAATTCCATCTGCCATTTTTCAGCCCACTTTTCTAAGCAGCCCAAATCCCTCTGCAATCCTTGAAAACCTTCTTCATTATCCACTATTCCACCTATCTTAGTATCGTCTGCATATTTACTAATCCAATTTACCACCCCATCATCTAGATCATTAATGTATATAACGAACAACAATGGGCCCAATACAGATCCTTGAGGCACACCACTGGTCACCGGCCTCCAACCTGACAGACAATTATCCACTACCACTCTCTGGCCTCTCCCTTTCAGCCAATGTTCAATCCATTTGACTATCTTAAAATTTATACCTAAAGACTGCACCTTCCTAACTAACCTTCCATGTGGTACCTTATCGAAGGCCTTACTGAAGTCCATATAGACAACATCCACTGCGCTACCCTCATCCACATTCCTAGTCACCTCTTCAAAAAATTCAATCAGATTGGTCAAACATGACCTTCCTCCCACAAATCCATGTTGAGTGCTCCTGATCAGACCCTATCTATCCAGAAGTTTATAAGTACTATCTCTAAGAATTTTCTCCATTAATTTCCAATTGAATCCCATGTTATGTGACCCAGTGAAAATTCTGCCTTGAAAGGACCACAGCTTCCTAATTTAAAAAAAATTGTTATCGAGCAGCTCAAATGAGATATCTTGCTTCTTACTTTGAAAGGGAAAAATTACCATAAAATAAGAGAGAGAAAAGTAGAAGAATTTATATACAAGTGGGAATTGAAATTAATGGTTGGTGGTAGAGATACACCATTTTTGAAACATATATGGAATAAAATAAATGATGAATTTGGTGTAAGTGGATGTACATCACCCAGAATAACTTTGATTTAAAATCCTCGGATCATTTTCAAAGGAGCATCAATTTCTGGATATCTGGTTTTGTAAGGGGATTATGAATGTTGAAGATTGTTATGAAAGGGGCCAATTAATGTCCTTTGAGCAACTGAGAAATAAATATCATATAACTCATAGCAATCTTTTTTGGTATTTCCAATGAAGAGCATATTTGAAGGATAAGTTAGGAACAACCATGTTGTACTGAAATAGAAATTCCTTACAAAGAGGAATTGTTAAAAAATTTACTTCCATGATGTCCTCTTTATTACAAGTAGGAACTTTTAAATGAGGAATTCTTAAGTCGAGACAAAGGTGGGAAATGGATCTGAACATTGTAATCGATTGGCAAATATGGGCAGATCCATATAAGGATCTCAATGTAAGATATAAATTAGTTCAGTATAATTATTTTTACATCAGTCATGTAGCAGATGTCAGCAAGGATTTTATCTGAAAGCTGCACCTGGAGTCAGGTGACTCAAGCAGTTGGATTTGAAAAGCTCTACAAGAAGCTGATTTGGCAAGAGATCACATGATATTGGGGAGTTGTATTAATTTTCTTCAACTCAGCATTTTGGATCCATTGACCAGAGTTCCACACTGCAGCAGTGAGGAAGGAATTCACAACTGGTTTTTCTTCTACAGTTACTTCTTACACTAGAGAAATTGAATAGAATAAAATCAGAATTATCAAATCAATGTTTTAGGTGTGGTGAAGATGTAGCAAATTTCTTGCATTCAATTTAGCTTTGTCCTAATGCAAGATCTTTTTGGGGAGAATTACAAATTTTTTGGAACAAGTTACAGGAGTTATTTTTTCGCAAAATTCAACCTTAATTTTATTGGGAAATATTGAAGGAACAAGGCCCAAATTAAAACTATTAATATATCAATTGAAATTTGTTAAATAAGTGTTAGCGGAGATGAGGAAATATATTGCACTTATTTGGAAATCAGATATATTTTTTGGGATGCCAAGATGACATGCAAAAATTTAAAGTTATATTCCTTTTGAAAAAAATTACATATAGCTTGAGAAATATATACTCTATGCTTTTGCAAATTTGACACCTGAATATTCAAATATTAGGCTTCAATTTGTAATAATGCTCTTTCCGTCCTTCTACACATGCGAGATTCTCCTCTAAGTTGTAACATTTTTATTTAGATGTGTTAGAT
Organism: Narcine bancroftii; assembly: GCF_036971445.1. Taxonomy (NCBI): domain Eukaryota; kingdom Metazoa; phylum Chordata; class Chondrichthyes; order Torpediniformes; family Narcinidae; genus Narcine; species Narcine bancroftii. The sequence continues at coordinate 354,139 of NW_027211892.1, forward strand.
TTCCTCACCACCACGATCTCTGGGGAAGCGGAGGTCTAACACAGGGCATCAGAAAACAGGAAGACCACACACAATCAACAACTGAGAAGCAGAGGATTCAATCCAATGGTCAAGGTCCATGGAAGCAGACCATTGAGGGTTTCTGCAGCTGAAGGTCCCACATAGGTGACAGGCTGTTGGTAATTTGAGGAGAGGAACCCACGCAGGCTTTGAGCTTCTGGAGAAAGCAGTCATGGGACTCACATTAGGTCATGGATTGCTAGAGGCTGGTTCCAAACTGGCTAAAAGGGTATCAGGTATCAGACGGGATACTATTGGATGTTAAATGGTTCCTAATCATGTCAGAGGTTAAAAACAGGAGCTCACATTGCCAATGACTTGGATTGGTCTGTGAGCATTGAAAGAGAATCCACAAACCCTCAGTGTCTTGGCCCAGGGTTCAGGGTGGAGGTTGGGGGGAGAAGACGACTCTTGCTTCTTTCTCTGACTGCAAGAGGCATTTCAGGCAATTTCTGCCAATGGCGAATCTGTCTGCCTCTCAGCAGGAAAAAAGCAATTTTGTGTGATATGACACCTTTTAATTACATGACAGTAAATTGTCTTCTGAAATAGAGAGGTTCAAGTTTCAAACTATTACACACTCCACTCACCAGAGTGTGAGAGATGGGAAAATTGATCTAAAATTATGAACATGGAAGAAACTAAAGTTCATCAGTAAAATGGCTGTAACCAGTTCAAACAGGATAAGCTTGGGGCTTAGGATGCAGGAAAGCAGAGTCAGCACGATTAACATAAGAATCTTCTAGTCTTTGTGACAAGACCATAGGACTAAGATAAGGAATGGTAAGGTACAATAGAATGTAGGAAGTTGAGGTAGTCTGGATCAGATAAGGGTCTCCTAGCCCTGGACAGAAGTACCAAGTCATACATTTCTAATTAGCTAACCTTACACAGATTTATACATATGAAATTAGCCAACCCTAGATAGAATGAGTCAACTCTGCATATCAAGAGACTGTAGCCCAGAGAATCAGGAAGGTGTGAATAAGGACAATGACATGATGGGGCACCCACAGGATACCCCCTGGTCCTCCAAGTGTACTGAAACTGCACGTAGGCAGGAAGGATTGCCTATGCCAAACCCATCCAGGGGGCAGAAGAATGTAAGGGGGAGGGCACTCTGATACTGAAATTGACTGTATAAAAGTTGGGTGAGCCCCAGTGTATGTGTGTATTCCCAGGGTAAGGGGAAGCACCCAACTTTGCATTGTTGTAGTAATAAATGTTCTTTGTTCTCAATTTTTGTCTCGAGCAATTTCTTTAAAGGTACTTTAATTTCTAACAAATGGGGGCTCGTTCGGGATCACACTCCCTCCACTGACAGAGTGCCCCGACGACGAGAGTAGGTGCACCCCGGCTGATTCAGCTGGACTCACGGGCGACGGGTGGCTGGTCAGTGGAAGAAGCGAGTGATATCCGAGAAGAGGCATTGAGAACAAACGATGGAAGGAAGCGCACTAGAGCAGTACTACTAGAACTCGGTAAGAGTATTTTACTTGTTTATAAGCATGGGAATAATGGGTAGCAAAGAGGAGAGTCCTGGTACAGGATGTGAACACCAGATAGCTACGTACAGTCCGCTTGGGTTGATGTTATCTGAGTGGGGCACAGGAAAGACCCGTGGTAAAGAGAAACTGACGATGGTCAGGTATTGTTGTATTGAATGGGTTAAATACCTGGTTAAAGGGAGCTCCGTGTACTGGCCAAAATTCGGATCCGAGGATGAATGGATGTGTAAAGCTTTGAACCTATGGCTCTATCAAAACCAGAAAGACAATGTTGAGAGCAGGGAATATGCAGCCTGCTGGCTCAAGGGATCCATTGAACAGCTGGTTTTGAATGAGAAAGAATTCAGGGATAAAAGAGAGGAGGAACCTCTTGTCCCTGAATCACAGGGTTGGGATGTGTTACATTCCCTCCCTCCACCCTATGTTCCTCCTATGCCGGCTCCTATCTTTCCTTCCCCTCCTATGACCTACCCTTCTGCACCTTCCCCACCTCCCCCACCACTAGAGAAGAGAGAAGAGAGCAGGAGTGGTATGATAACTTGCTCACAAAGCACTCGATTACCACCTCTGTTGGCAGGAGAGAGAGGTAACTTTAATTCAGAACAGCGTGAGACTCTTCAGGAAGAAAGGGCAGAACCCTTTGATTCATTTCCCAGGGAGCAGGAACCCAGACCTAATAAGCCAGAAACCAATTGGATGAGACCACGGCGGGAAGTTCCCATGGGAGAGGGTCTCGGTTTCGTAAATGTGCCCCTGACCAGTACTGAAGTGCGTAACTTTAAGAAAGAACTGACCTCCCTGATAGAAGATCCCCAGGGATGTGCCGAACAGTTAGACCAATTTTTGGGACCAAATATATATACAATATGGGGGTCTCGACATAGAATCCCCAGCAGGGGAACAATTGGTACTAACAGGTTTTGTTACCAACTCAGCCCCAGACATTAGGAGAAAATTACAAAAGACAGAAAATTGGCATGAGCAGGGAATAACCCAGCTTCTACAGATCACACAAAAAGCATTTGTCCAGACATCTGAGGATAAGCAGAAAGCAAAGGCTAACATTTTGATGCAAGCAGTTAAAGGAATAGTAGATGAGTAACATGGAAAAGGCAGGGACTGTGTGCCAGCTCCTGAATGTTGGGAGAAGCGTCGGGAGTGGGAGAGTAGAGACCAGAGATAATTTCATAAATCACGACTTCCCACTTCAGTCACTGACCAATATTGATTAAAATTCATGCTAAAAATTAAATGTCATAAATGATCGTTTTTCAATACTGTAGAATTAGCGAATTTAACTACCAGTTAATTCCAATTTATGAAATAAATTGTATTCAAATGTGATTTTGCACAGGGAGTACCTGAGAGTTGAGTGATGTTATAACATTTGCAGGGAGAAATGTTTGCGCAAATAGGGTGAGTTCTATACATCTTAACTTTAAGTGTATGTGAGATAAAGAAAGGATCTGATGTGTAAAGTGGCTGGATCAGCCAGTTGAAGGGGGAGTGTGCATGTCCCTTTAAGTGCACTGTGGCACTTGAAATTGAGGCTTCAGGCTCTTGTCTTGCAGTTGGAGGTATGGAGTCCTATCAATACATTTAGTACATTTCTTCTACACATTCAGCAGTCAAGGTCCGTGAGTTTAAAGATCACCCACCTCTGGAGAATAAAGATACCTATGGGGATTCCTATTAGTTTAATCATTCATTTCTCTGGTGCATTTTCCTCCGGAGTGAAATTAATGCCTCAGCACAATTTCTCTGTATTGCCGCTGTTATTTAATTCATGATAACTTTCCCCCATTCATCAGGTTTATATTTAAATCCGGTAGTGCGGAAGTTACATTGTAAATAATCACGGAGGTAAACCCTGTGCAACTGGATTCAGCTTTTTTTTTTTCTTTGGCTTGGCTTCGCGGACGAAGATTTATGGAGGGGGTAAAAAGTCCACGTCAGCTGCAGGCTCGTTTGTGGCTGACAAGTCCGATGCGGGACAGGCAGACACGATTGCAGCGGTTGCAAGGGAAAATTGGTTGGTTGGGGTTGGGTGTTGGGTTTTTCCTCCTTTGCCTTTTGTCAGTGAGGTGGGCTCTGCGGTCTTCTTCAAAGGAGGTTGCTGCCCGCCAAACTGTGAGGCGCCAAGATGCACGGTTTGAGGCGTTATTAGCCCACTGGCGGTGGTCAATGTGGCAGGCACCAAGAGATTTCTTTAGGCAGTCCTTGTACCTTTTCTTTGGTGCACCTCTGTCACGGTGGCCAGTGGAGAGCTCGCCATATAACACGATCTTGGGAAGGCGATGGTCCTCCATTCTGGAGACGTGACCCATCCAGCGCAGCTGGATCTTCAGCAGCGTGGACTCGATGCTGTCGACCTCTGCCATCTCGAGTACTTCAACGTTAGGGGTGTAAGCGCTCCAATGGATGTTGAGGATGGAGCGGAGACAACGCTGGTGGAAGCGTTCTAGGAGCCGTAGGTGGTGCCGGTAGAGGACCCATGATTCGGAGCCGAACAGGAGTGTGGGTATGACAACGGCTCTGTATACGCTTATCTTTGTGAGGTTTTTCAGTTGGTTGTTTTTCCAGACTCTTTTGTGTAGTCTTCCAAAGGCGCTATTTGCCTTGGCGAGTCTGTTGTCTATCTCATTGTCGATCCTTGCATCTGATGAAATGGTGCAGCCGAGATAGGTAAACTGGTTGACCGTTTTGAGTTTTGTGTGCCCGATGGAGATGTGGGGGGGCTGGTAGTCATGGTGGGGAGCTGGCTGATGGAGGACCTCAGTTTTCTTCAGGCTGACTTCCAGGCCAAACATTTTGGCAGTTTCCGCAAAGCAGGACGTCAAGCACTGAAGAGCTGGCTCTGAATGGGCAACTAAAGCGGCATCATCTGCAAAGAGTAGTTCACGGACAAGTTTCTCTTGTGTCTTGGTGTGAGCTTGCAGGCGCCTCAGATTGAAGAGACTGCCATCCGTGCGATACCGGATGTAAACAGCGTCTTCATTGTTGGGGTCTTTCGTGGCTTGGTTCAGCATCATGCTTAATGGAGAAATAAACCTGCGAACTGGTCTATGGTGCTGTGTGAGTACTGCAATAGGTGGAATATGATTTAAATTGGTGGCATCGTTCAGAACAATTGGGTGCATAAGAATAATAATATCATTAAGAACTCACAGATCTTGTACCAGATGCTATTCAGTACATCTTGACTTAAGGACTGGAAAAATTGGCATGTTAGAATGAGATTGGCATGGCACCAATATTTCTTGATTCAATAATGACTCCACAAGCTCCAGGATTCATGCAGCAGAACTTTTAAGTGGAATATAATAGAAACTAGCCTGTACTTAAATGATTGTGTGTGCAATCTTCATAAGAACATCTTTTAACTTTTTTTGGTGCCTGTTTTACAGACTGTTTTAAATAAGGCCAGCTCCTGTGAGCTGTGGCACAAGGCATTTTACTTAAGGCAGAACTAAAGGTTGAATATGTTTCAAGTTCTCTTGCAGGGGCTCTTGTGCTGCAATGTCTGTTATGTACTCACTCTAACAAATTGGAGGGTTGTGCCCCATACAGACAAGCAGCTCCAACTGCATTTTAATAAGGTCTAACATATTCAAAACCCATGCAAATATGGTTTGTGTTTCATTTTACAATTTTTACACTAACACAAAGGAAAGTCAGATTGTTATTCATTTTATTAAAATCTAGTGATTGGTTATATGTAAAAGCATGGCAAGAGGATCAACTAAAACCTGCCTGGGATGGTCCCTTCTGTGTACTTTTAATTACAGACACCGCAGTAAGAACAAGAGAGAAAGGCTGGACCCACATTCAAAGAATTAAACCAGCTTCTGAACCACAACATCACGACACACAGATTCAACCCTCAACCTGGCGTGCAGTTCCTCATCCTTCAGACCTGAAACTTACACTGCGCCGTGACAAAGTGCCGTAATGTTACATTTATTGTTGTATTTTTTTAACTGTTTATACATTTATTGTTGTATTTTTAACTGTTTATTTTTTTAACTGTTTATTCATTTATTGGGGTATTGTTTGTTAACTGTTTATGTCACTTCATTACTCGCTATGTTTTAAGTCCTCCTTGAATAGGGGCAGCAGAGGTTACAATTGTGCTCCTTTAGAATGTAGACAGGGCATGGATTTAATGTATAGTCATAGTGGGATATGGGTTAACAAGGGATTCCAATACAGACCAGGGGAACTGAACAGCTTTAGTGGAGTACATCTAATTTGTATCTTAGCCTACACAGGTATTAAAGACAGGAGTTTTGAGGCGATAGCACAAAGGACATGGTGGGACAAAGACAGACAGAATGGTAGTCAGGATTGTACATGTCGCAGAGAGAGAGAGTTAATACATATGCTAATGTACACAGACAGGCTGCAACTCACAAGTTCAATGATACCCATGCTAATGTTAGCAGACAAGCTGCAACACACAGTTAAATCACAAGAAACAATCCCCCCCCAGCTTGGTCACTTTTCATCACCCCGTGAAGGGGAGCACCAGTTACCAACAACGTGAGCTGCTTGACACTTTAATATCAGGCTCCAAACAGCCTTCGGAGATCGGTGGCCCTAGGGTTCGGGGCTGAAGAGGACATCAGATACTAGCCACAATTCAACGGAACCGCCTGACTACTGCTACTCGTTCGCTGCTGAAGGCAGCGTTTCTCACAGACTTCGTCAGGACAATGCTTACAAAAGTCGGGTGGTTAAAAGACACTGCTTCAATGTTTCAACGTGAATCTGCCCATGCCCATGTTCAGACGTGGCAACTTCGGACTGATGTGGGATGGACTAGACTCTTTACTGAGAACTGGAGCCTGATACTCGCAACCCTAATAAGCAGCTGGACTCGCTACTCTGACCTTCATGGTGCTCCCCTACCTAAAGACTTTACACAGGTGTTACATTTCGGTTATTGACCAGCTGGGTAAAACAACACCTTATTAGTATTACTGATCTAAAAGAAAAGTGAGGATTGTGAGAGATGGGAAAATTGATCTAAAATTATGAACATGGAAGAAACTAAAGTCCATCAGTAAATGGCTGTAACCAGTACAAACAGGATAAGCTTGGGGCTTAGGATGCAGGAAAGCAGAGTCAGCACGATTAACATAAGAATCTTCTAGTCTTTGTGACAAGACCATAAGACTAAGATAAGGAATGGTAAGGTACAATAGAATATAGGAAGTTGAGGTAGTCTGGATCAGATAAGGGTCTCCTAGCCCTGGACAGAAGTACCAAGTCCTACATATCTAATTAGCTAACCTTACACAGATTTATACATGTTAAATTAGCCAACCCTAGACAGGATGAGTCAACTCTGCATATCAAGAGACTGTAGCCCCGAGAATCAGGAAGGTGTGAATAAGGACAATAACATGAAGGGGCACCGACAGGATACCCCCCCTGGTTCTCCAAGTATACTGAAATTGCACGTAGGCAGGCAGGATTGCCTAATGCCAAACCTCTCCAGCAGGAGGCAGAAGAATGTAAGGGGGAGGGTATTCCTATACTGAAATCAACTGTATAAAAGTTGGGTGAGCCCCAGTGTATGTGTGTATTCCCAGGGTAAGGGGAAGCACCCAACTTTGCATTGTTGTAAAATAAATGTTCTTTGTTCTCAATTTTTGTCTCGAGCAATTTCTTTAAAGGTACTTTAATTTCTAACACCCTGGTCCTCCAAGTATACTGAAACTGCACGTAGGCAGGAAGGATTGCCTAATGCCAAACCTCTCCAGCAGGAGGCAGAAGAATGTAAGGGAGAGGGTATTCCTATACTGAAATAAACTGTATAAAAGTTGGGTGAGCCCCAGTGTATGTGTGTATTCCCAGGGTAAGGGGAAGCACCCAACTTTGCATTGTTGTAAAATAAATGTTCTTTGTTCTCAATTTTTGTCTCGAGCCATTTTTTTAAAGGTACTTCTATTTCTAACACTCAGAACACTTTCCATCAACTTGCCCACCACAGACGTCAGACTCACGGGCCTATAATTCCCAGGATTACATTTGGACCCTTTCTTAAACAGCGGAACCACACATGGAGTAATTCATGTTCTGTTCTGGGATTTTAAATAAATATTAAGAAAGAGAGAAAGTGTTCAGCCTGGACTAGAAGGGCCAGGCTGCCTGCTTCAGTGTGTCATTGTGAGATGGTTCTCGGAATGGTGCATCTTTGAATATCTGTACCATGTCTAAAGTCTAGTAACTTGTCGTGTAGAACTGTAAGGTCAGGCAGCTTTTACACCTTAAAAGGAGATTTTCTTTGGGGGTTTCCTCAACATAATCATATAATTAATAATAGATCAACATCAGGCAGCTTTTACACCTTAAAAGGAGATTTTCTTTGGGGGTTTCCTCAACTTCTAATCATGTAACTGATAATAGATCAACATCAGGCAGCTTTAACACCTTAAAAGGAGATTTTCTTTGGGTTTTCATTGGTTGGTTTGAGTGACATCACAATCCCCATTCACTATATAAACATCATGCAGTGGGCAAGTGATCGGATTATCTGATTGATTTTCAGCTATATTCAACGACTCTCGCATCTAATTATGCTTCAAAAAAATAAAATTACCCCAATATATTTCCCATCTCACCACCCCACTAGAAAAATGGATACGATAATAGAAGAAGACGACGAAGATTTCACAATTGTCCTGAAAGACTCAGGGAGTTCAGGTCACTGTCACCCCAGAGAGCATCCAGTTCGCATTGCATGGGAGGAGGATACGCCGATAAGACCATGGCGGATCCTCCTTAGAAACATCTTGAACCAGGTGGCAGTGACCTGGAGAATGTGCTGCTGTCTTCAATGAAGAACCATCCTTGGGCATCTCCAATGCCCCATCCTTGGGCATCTCCATCGCCTGCCCGAGAACATCAACATTATGGTGCCCATCATCTCTGCATAGAAAGTATAATTGTCTAAAATGCCTATTTTTAATAAAATATGGAATGTTAACTTTATAAAACCGAGTGCAGGTGTCATATCTGCTTTTACCTCTATGTCTGGCAGTTCATGCTCTGCGCAAAATCAAAACTCTGCCTGCACATCTCCTTTAAACTTTCCATCCTCTCCCCCTCTCTCATCTTCATGCTGTGCCCTCTAGAATGGAACATCATTATTGTGAGGACAAAGGTTCTGACTGTCCACCCGATCTGTGGTATTGGTTGACAATGTAAGGAAGTGAATGTGCTGGGTAGAAGAGTTAAGATGTTATGATAACCCTATTCTGAAAGATAGAGCAGACTTTTAAATGATTATCACCTCTTCCATAAATAAAGCCAGCCCCTGGTCTTCTGCACAAATAACACTATTCCCTGCTGTTACACATAACCAGCTGTCAGACGCAGCCCATTCATAAACGGGTTCCCACCCAAAAACAACTGATGGCACAACAAGCTTGTCAAAGAGAATGTGGAAACATCAAAAGCCTGCAGAGGGAGCAGAGCAAAGGCCCGAATGACTTTGCTCCAGTGTCTTTAATTTAACTAACCCTGTTCAAAATCATGATCACTGGGGAAGCAACATTGACATGTGCCAAGTGCTAGGCTCACACTGTCTTAAAGGCCCCTTTTGATCATATCTGCCACAAATCCATATCTTTTCATTCTAGAAAGCCAATTCTATGATAACCATTTTCCTGTCTTTAGAAATAAGAAAACACTGTAACACCTCAGGTTGAAACAATCCCCGCGAAGAAATGGTCACTTAATCAAATGCACCAAAATGTCTTCAATATTGTATTCAGTAACCTTGTACTTTGAATGAGGTTCAACAGTACTGGGGAGGTGACCTTGTCGTCCCAACCCTAATTACTGCTCATTCCCACTAGTAGGACTCGAATCAATTCTCTGTGTGTTGGACTTTGTGGTTTGGTTGGACTTCTTGTACCTTGACAGGACTAAAGTGTAACATTGGCGGAGTCGGTAATCTCTCGCTGGGAAGATCACTATGTATGGTGTAAGTGGCCACAAGGTCACTGGGACATCGGACGGAGCAGCAGTGCACCTTGGGACCCTTGAGCCCGAACTCTTTCCCATTGTGGTCCCTCATACGAGGTTGATCTGGGTCCCTGCCGAGAGAAAAAGAACCAGGCAAAGAATCCAAGACAGCGCATATGGTGCCAAGGGCTTATGCTGAGATTAGCTACAGTGTTTCCATTGGAAGGAGATTATCTGACTCTTGGGTATCGTTTTAGGGCAGCTGGTTGCGTTTCAATCAAGTCAATTTTAAACTATTTGAACATATGGTGCCTTTCGGGCACTAAAAACATCCCCAAACTCTGCCCCGGCTGTGGGATGCCCACGATTTGACCGTCCATTTCAACTGTTTGTCACCTTAAAAGAGGAAAGTGTGACAGCGGTTCGGACACAGTATCGTGGGAAGGAACGGAGACTGGTGGCATATTTTTCTTTTCAAATAGACCCCGTAGCCCAGGGGCTCCCTCCGTCACCCAGATCCTACCTGCCTTACCTGCCATGATTACGGTTGCCCAAACACCACGTTCTATCAGCAAGTTAAAGTTTATCCACGGCACTGGGTGGCTTCATTGCTGACATCGACATAATCACGGCACCTTACACAAGGTTGCAAGGTGTACACCTTACACCTTACAAGGCTGAACTGCTACAAAATATCGCTTCTGTCAAACCCCGACCTGACTTTTTACAATTGCACTATGATCAACCCTTCTGCCTCACTCAGCACCCACCCCCAACCCCACCACCCCCCACCCCCCCACCCCCACCCCCCCACCCCCACCCCCACCCCCCACCCCCACCACCCCCCACCCCCACCACCCCCCACCCCCCCACCCCCCACCCCCACCACCCCCACCCCCACCCCCCACCCCCACCCCCCACCCCCACCCCCCACCCCCACCACCCCCCACCCCCACCACCCCCCACCCCCCCACCACCCACACCCCCCACCCACACCAAGCCCCACCCCCACCACCCCCCACCCCCCCACCCCCCACCCCCACCCCCCACCACCCCCACCACCCCCACCCCCACCCCCACCACCCACCACTCCCCACCCCCACCCCCCACCACCCCCACCACCCCACCACCCCCCACCCCCACCACCACCAATGGAACTGGACAACCCTGAACAAAACGGTCTCCACAGGAATAAACTTCTCGCAGGAATGAGACCTGATTTAAAGGACACACCAATACCAAAAGCGAAACCCTGGTTTGTGGAAGATGAGAGTGGGAGAGAGGATGGAAAGTTTCAAGGAGATGTGCGGGCAAGGTTTTGATTTTGCAGAGAGCATGAACTGCCAGACGAGGTAAAAGCAGATATGACACCTGCACTTGGGTGTTTTCACCCAGTTGCGAAAAACAAAAATTCTGGGTGTCCTACTACATAAGGGTCATCTAAAATCATAGAAGCAGCCGCCTTCCAGGCAGACACCTCTGCTCAGCAGGCAGAACTATTCGACCCGATATGCTTTGGGGTGGCATAAGATTTGGGGCTCTATGGCAATACAGGGGATTCCTCACAACCTCAGTCAACCCAATCAAAAATTCACTCTGAAATGAACAGAAACCATTTCCCTTTCCAATTCCCTGGATGTCATTAAATGTGACGCCCATACGAGTGGGTGAAGATCCTGTCACCCTGGGTAATGCATTTGCAGACAAAGCGGCAAAAGATGCAGCACGAGGACAACATCTCTTCACCCCACAGGAGACAACAAACAACTGGTCAATAGACAGGCTATAATAGACAGAGAAGAAGAGATCATCAAAATGCAGGGGGACGGCCCTGCACAGCAATGCAATGAATGGAAATAGTTGCCCTCCCCATCAACCACACCCTCCCCAACAACCACTCCCTCCCCATCACCCCTCCCTCCCCATCAACCATACCCTCCCACCACCCCTCCCTCCCCATCAACCACTTCCTCCCCATCACCCCTCCCTCCCCATCAACCACTCCCTCCCCATCAACCACTCCCTCCCCATCACCCCTCCATCCCCATCACCCCCTCCCTCCCCATCAACCACTCCCTCCCCACCACTTCTCCCTCCCCATCACCCCTATTTGTCCACCAACCCCTCCCTCCCCATCACCCCTATTTGTCCACCAACCCCTCCCTACCCATCACCCCCTCCCTTCCCACCACATTTCTCTGCCCACCAACCCAGGGTGAACACTGGAAGGGATGCTGGAGTCAGAGAGAAACTTCTGACAACACAATTTTCTCATGGCTGCACTGCCACATAGTTTGCCATGAGGATGTTACACTGCCACACAACCCCACCCATCCCCTCAGAACTGGCTACGCATCCTGTTGATTAGGCGGCCGAACCTGGAGCTTGGGCACAGCCATTTGCCATGGCTGTGACATCTCCAGATGGGCCACCTACAGGCAGTCCACCGTAAAAACTTCCTCTCTCCCCCCAATGTCCAGGGTGAAGGTTCCACCGGCTTGTTGCAAGACTTTGTATGGCCCCTCGTACGGTCGCTGTAGTGGTGCACCTTGTGGTTCCTTCCGCACAAAAATGAACTGGGCTCAGTCGAGCTCTTTGGGAGATGAAATGGCCGGGTGCCATGGAGTACAGGTGGTGGGGGAGCTAGGAAGGCCAGTTGCCTGCGTAGGTTTGCCAGCAGGTTTTTGTCGGTGGCTGTGATGTCAGGGTCTGGGCTGAAAAACTCACCCTGCAGGGAAAGCAGTGCGCCATAGATCATCTCCGCTGCTGAAGCCTGCAGGTCCTCCTTGAGGGCCGTCCTAATCCCGAGGATGACCCTGGGTAGTTCGTCCGCCCAGTTTGATCCAGAGACCTTGGCCATATGCGATGCCTTCAGGTACCTGTGGAACCTATCTACCAACCCTTTGGACTGCGGATTGTATGCTGTGGTGTGGTAGAGTTGACCCCCAGGAGCTTCGCCATCTGAGTCCACAGGGCAGACCTGAACTGCCTCTCTGTCGCTAGTGACATGCGCTGGAACTCCGAAATGGGTGATCTATTGGCTGACCAGATTCCTGGCGCATGTTTCCGCGAGGCCTTCTTAATCGGGAAGGCCTCCGGCCACCTTGTGGCCTGATCCACCACCCTGAGGAGGTAACGAGCCTCCTTGGACACTGACAGGGGCCCAACGACATCAATGTGGATGTGCTGGAATCTGCTAACTGCCGGGTCGAAGTTCTGGATGGGCGCTCGTGTGTGTCACTGGACCTTGGATATCTGGCACCTGGTACAGTTCCTGGCCAGTTCTGCCACCTCCTTCTTCAGCCCGTGCCACACAAACCACTCTGTGACCAACCGCACGGTTGTCTTTACTGCTGGGGGAGCGAGGTCATGGATCATACTGAAGACCTACACCCTTCACTGCGGCGGGACCACTGTTGAGATGTCGCAGAGCAATGTATCCGGGCTGCTGGACACCTGGATATCCTTGAGTTTGAGGCCCGACATGGTGGTCCACAAAGCCTGTGACTCTCCATCATTCCTCTTTGCCTGAGCGAGTTGCTCGTAATCCAGGCCAGGCACGACAGTGTTGATGGCTGGACGGGAGAGCACATTTGCCACTACATTGTCCTTGCCAGCCCTGTGTCAGATGTCGGTCATGAACTCAGACACGTACGAGAGGTGGCACTGCTGTCTGGTGGACCACGGATACTTTGGCATCGCCAGAGCTTTGTATGGCCCCTCGTACGGTCATCAGTGATGGGCTTGTGATCTGTGAAGGCTGTGAACAGACTACCCTCGAGGGAGTAGCGGAAATGCCAAATGGCCAAATACAGCACCACGAGCTCTGGGTTAAAGTCACTGTATTTGAGCTCTGGTGGGCATAGCTGCTTGCTGAAAAAGGCCAGTAGGAACCATTGTCCATCGAGCCACTGTTCCAGAACCCACCACTGCCATAGCTGATGCATCCACGGAGAGCACCGTGTGTGCTTCCAGCCATGGGTGGACCAGCACTGGCTAGAGCTTCCTTTGTCATGATGAAAGCCCTGTCCGCCTCCTCTGACCACAATAAAGTCTTTTCTTTTGTGGCCATGAGTGCGAACAATGGGCTCATGGTGCGCGCGACTCCAGAGATGAAACAGGTTCACCATCCCCGTGAACTTCCTTCAATCTGCTGCTCCAGAACTCCACCAAACGCTGTTCCTGAGGTATAAACTGTGAGGGCTGTGGGTGCATTTGGCCTGGGTGGACTGCAGCGCAGCTTCCACGAATACTCGTGCAGAGTCGTCCCAGGTCAAGTCTTTCGCCTTGCCAGTCATCAGGGTGAAAAGTGGGCGTATCACTCGAACAGCTGCAGGGATGAACCTCTGAGAAAAGTTCACCATCCCCATGAACTCCTGCAGTCCTCTGGTCATACTGAGCCTCGGGGATTTGCGGATGGCCTTCACCTTGCTGAGTAGTGTTGTGGCCCCGTCTTTGGTAATCCTGTGACCCAGGAAGTCAATCGTGCTCAGTCCAAACTACCATTTGGCCAGGTTGATTGTAAGGCCCAACTCACATAGGTGATTGTAGAGTCTCCTCTGCCTTTATTGAGGCTGGAAAGGCTACTTTTATACAGTTGGAGTTCCCGCATGAATAACTTAAACGGGATTCCCGCCCACGGGAACATTCTTGCATACGACTCCCCTTCTTCCCCAGCTTGGTGTTGCTTTGTTAGCTGGGCAGCCTGGCCAGCCCCATTTTAGGGCTGCCGGTCTTGCACTGCCCCAGCTTCCAACCGCGCTGGTTCCCAATGCTGGGGATCACGTTAGTGAGTTATGCCGCTGTTTATTACCGCGTGTTGTGCTGGCCTGATCTCCGCACTTGTGGGCTACCATTATCTTTATATAATATTTTCCAATCATTTTGATCTATTTTTCTGCCCAAAACATTTTCCCACTTTCATCTTGGTTTTTGCAATTGTGTGTGAGAGTCTGTGAATGCATTAGTGAGTACATGTGCATGCAAACATGTGTTTGTGCACGAGTTCATGAGGATGCAGGCGTACGTTCATGTGTGTGTGTGCACGTGTGTGTGTGTGTGTGTGTGTGTGTGTGTGTGTGTGTGTGTGTGTGTGTGTGTGTGTATGTCCATTTGTGTGTGCACATGAACGTGTGTGTGCATGTGTGCATGTGGGTGCATGTGTGCAATAAGCCAGCATGCCTGTGTGCGAGTGTGTGCACGAGTGGGTGAGTGTGTGCATGTATGCATGTTTACATCTGTGTGATTGTATGTGTGTGCACGTTTGTGTATTCACATGTGTGTGTTTGTAATGGAGAGGGGTTCATGAGGGGTCTCATTGGTAGCCGTACACAGCATCGACCGAATTATGTGGGGCATCTCAGTCTGGGCATCCTGACAGTACTCAATGGCCCACCCTTTCGACGAGAGCCAGGAGGATTTCCTTCCAGAGCATCCCATTTTTGTGTTCAACTTGCCCATTACCTCTTAGGTTATAACTTGTCATGCGTCTGGTCGCGATACCCTTCGCTGTCAGGTACTTTCGCAGCTCGTCACTCATGAAACTAGACCCCCAGTCACTGTGGATGAAAGCGGTGTAGCCAAACATGGTGAAGATCTGCCCCAGGGCCCTGCTGACGGTGGCTGTAGAGGTGTCTGTTCAAGGGATAGCGAAAGTGAAGCCTGAGTACTCGTTCACTACTGTGAGGAAGTAGACGTTTCGGTTCCTGGAAGGCAGGGGCCTTTTGAAGTCCATGCCAAGATGCTCAAGATACAACATGGGCCTGTGGCATACAGAAGAAATGGGTTTGATACTCCATGCAGACCCAGCAGGACTCAGTCATGTCCCTGACGTCCCTGATGGTATATGGCAGGTTCTGGGACTTAATGACGTAGTACAACCTGGTGACACCCGAATGGCAGAGGGACTCATGCAATGTCTGCAGCCTGTCATTGTGCAGACAAGGCCTGTGTCCCTCGGCAAGGGCGACCATTTGGCTCAGGAGGGTGGATGGGACTCTGTCTGTGGGAACCCAAAGATGGGGGTTAATCACTCCTTGAGTGTATCGTATTTGCCTTCTTTGGTTCACAGTTCAATCTCACTTCTCCTTCTTCCAAGTTCTCTGGATGCACGCAATTCTTATGTTGTATATAAATTTCACCAGGCTTTGGTGCTTGAAAGGTAAATGTTTACCACTCAGGACGGTTCTTGTAGGGATTTTAGAGAGAGATTTGTTGTTCCAGGATCTCCACAACTGAGGTACCACCATTAGTCACCTCAATGTCTCACTGATGAAACTTGCCCCGTCAGGGTTTTCCAGATGGTAACTTCTTTCTTCAAGCTACCACAGAGTCCCATTCCTCTTACTCCATACAACAGGAGTTCTTTCTTCTGCTCAAGCTGTTGTTAGATAAACAGAACCGGGGAGTGACTTTCCTGTAAGCACCCTGCAGAAAGGTACTTGTAGTCATCCTGGCTCCATTTCCAAACAATGGTCATTCATTTTATGACATCAGTTCGATTAACACCTACTTGTGAATGTGCATAATATTCTCCAGAGAGCTTTAATCTTTCTTCAGTCTTTCAAATAAGATCTGTTTTAAAATGTGTGTGCATATATGTAACCTACACTAAATTTCAAATCTTACCAAATTCTCCAAATATATTTATCCATTACAATATCACGTAAGGAGCATTTAAGAGACTCCGAGACAGGCATACATGGGTGAAAGAAAAACAAGGTTGTAGCAGGCGCACAGCGCGGTATTATGAACCGCGTCCGTCAGATCACAGACTTACATGACACATCGCGGGCTAACAGTGCTGGGCACCAAAGTACAGCGAGTGGATCAGATGAAGCACCTGCCTAAAGGCTCAGGGCACTAATGGCTCGTAGCTTTAACCTGCTGGTTCTGTGGACCGGAAGATGTTCACTAACGAGCTCATTAACAGGCAGGGTATAAAAGGTCTGTGCATGTCTGCAATAAAGTACTATTGAGTTGACTACCTTTGTGTGTGTTTGCCTTTATTTAGTAGCATCTACAGCAGTAGCTGCTACACGGTATTATTTTTTTGTCAGAAATATCTAGATCAACATAACATCGTGGGCCAAAGGGCTTGTACCGTGCTGTAATATTCTGTCATTTCTTGACTTTGAATATCTGTAGTAGGCAGTGTGAGACTTCAATAATGAGCACAGCAACATTGCAGTCAGGAGTTTGTATCTCCTGGTTGACTTGAGCTTTTCTCTTTTGTACACAATGCTTTATTGTTCTGGTCAGTAAGAAAAGAAGTATCGTGCATGTTAAATATGTCATTATGTCTGCAAGTAACATTGGAAAGACTCAGTAACACCAAGGTAAATAGCACCCTGTAGTGGCTGGTGCAGTTTCCTGATGGGAAGAAGTTATCCCTCAGTGGCTACAGTGATGTGAAAATGTGGGTAAATTATTTTGTATATGATTTATACATGGACAAATTAGCTGTTGTTTGTTCCAATTTCAGGTAGGTGTGGTTGCAAAGTGGGTAAGGATAGAAAATAGTTGGGGATCAACAACTGGGGCTTGCGATTGATGGTGTGAAAGTTGATATGGATACTCAGAATAAGGCTAATCTGATTAGGTAAGCCACTGGCTCTTATACTTCCACCAGACGTGAATCTAGAATTGAATTTTGTGTCATTTATGGTGGGTAACTTCAGTCTATTGATTGTAAAACTAAATTAAGAGCCCTTTTTCCCCTGGCTGTGCTAAAAGATTGTTTTGTTTATTAACTAAATTTTTCTGAGAGGGAGAATAGACTGAAGCTGCTTTCCTACTCGTTGGTGATGAATTTTGCAGTAAGATCTTTCAACTAATGACAGACTCCTAATTACCACATGCAATCCCCAGTAACTTTATCATTTCTCCCACCTTCGACATGATGGAGTCTGTCGGACTCTGGCTTTACCTTACTCTTAATTTAGTCTATGTGTAGTCTGAGTCCAGCGTGTTCTTTGAATGAAGTGATAGGAGAAGGTATTCGGTTCAACAGTCAATTTATTACACAGCACAAGAATAAAACTTAACAGAGCTCTGGGTCACTCATTAGTTCATAGGTCACCTGCACAGTGAGCTACTCCCCAAGACTGACCCCTATTGTCCAGTTGGTTCAGTTTATATAGGTCAACCTTATCATACAGAACAAAAGTTGGCTTCCTTTGCTAGATTTCATTATCATACAGAACAAAAGTTGTCTTCCTTTGCTAGATCTTTTTGCATAAGGGTTATCACAAGTCATCTCCTGTTTTGCAGATATCTGGGGTGTAGCACTCCCATCTTAATCCTCCAGGCCAGACTATCCTGTTGTGTTGATCAGAAATTAATTCATCCCCAGATATTTCTAATCACCATTCTGTTCTTGTCTGGCCAATTTCTGCTGTTCTCTTTAACACCTCCTCATGCCTTAATCTTCCTCCTAGACTGGTTTTCCATTCCCTTTGTTTCTTGCAGGCCATTCTTTGTTCTGGTCTGGCCTGTGTCTCCTGTGCTACTCACCACCTCCTTCAGTTTGAGCATTCCTCCTAAATCGTTTTATGCATTTCCTCTCCCTGTATTTGGGAGCAGACCATTTTGCTCAGCCAACTTTGCTCCATGCTGTGATTGCCACTTAATCACATTCCTCTTTTTCCCTGAACCAAGCAGTAAATATAAACTTATTAATTAATCATTTCTTTCATAATGTTTTAACCCCTAGATTCCAACAAGTCCCACCTTCCCCTCCCCATTTTCTACTTTTGCCAGGAACTGCTTTCATCCTGACGTTCTAGTTCACTCATCTCTCCCCACACATTCCTCCCTGTCCTCGGGGATTTTCTCCTGCAATTTGCATCAGTCACCTCCATCCAGGGACCTAAACAGCCATTTTCATGCAGGGTAAAGTTTCACATGCCCCTCCTCCAACCATGTCCGTACCCCCTATGGCAGGAAACCCAATGCAGAGTAAATGACAGATTGGCTGAGCACCTGGACGTTAATCACAATGGCCATCTTGGCTCATGGTGACAAGCCGTTTTAAGTTCCATTCCATTCCTACACTGACCCTTGTCTTCTGCCTCCTCCATTGTCAGGGTGAGGTCAAATCCAGAGGAACCATCTCTTATTGCATTTCTGTAGTTTAATACTCGATGGTATGAATATGGAATTTTCCAAGTTCTTGTAACCTGACCATCACCCCCCACCCCCCCAACCAGGTTTCACTCTCTCTCCTGCTGATTCACCCAGTTCCCCTCGTATTCTCCCTTCCAAACCAGATGACTTATAAATGTGGGCAAAGAAATGGCAGATGGCGTTTAATCTGGACAAGTGTCTTGCACTTTGAGAGGACTTGTAGTCGTGTTGCAAAGAGGGATCTTGGGGTGCAAGCGCTAGCTCCTTGAAAGTGGCAACACAAGTGTAGGGTGTTAAAGAAAGTATTCTTCATTGAGCAGGGCATGAAGTATAAATGTAGTTAGGCCACATTTCAAGTGTTTTCTGCAATTCTAGTTGCTGTATGCCAAAAGGAGTTTATCAGGAGGTTGCTTGGGTTAGAGCATTGGCTCTGAGGAGAGGTTGGACAAATTTGGATAGTTTTCTCTGGAGGATTGGAGGCTGAGAGATGACTTGGTTGAAATTTATACAATTATTGTAGTCCTGGAGATGGTCGATGTCTTCTTCCCCTGCCCCCATGGGAAATGTAAAAATACTACGAAGTCTATATTGAACTTGAGAGGGGTAAAGGAGAGAAGTGAGGCAGGTTTTTGTACAGTGCGGTGGGGGTCTGGCCCACGCTGCCAGGATAATGGTGAAATCGCCACGATTTAAGAGGCATTTGGTTGGGCACATGAACAAGAGGGAATGGGTGATGTTTATGGACCATGTGCTGACAGATGGGATTAATTTAAATGTGCTTCTTGTTCACCACAGACAATGTTTGCCAAATGGCCTATTCCTGAGCTCCACTGTTGTGGGATGATTCACCTGTTTTCAAGGATTGTTGCCGATGGGCAGTAAACTTTTCACAGAGATCTATCTCCAATGAATGTATTTAGAACATTTCCATTAGTTAATTCCCTGTAGAAACAGCAATTTATAATTCAAGCTGTGTAGCCACAACAATAATGCAAAATTTGAAGGCCATCATTACTGAATCCATTTTAATCAGCCTTCACCTTGGACAATGTTCAATTGAGACCAGAAAAACAAAATGCAGCTTTTAACCTCTAGGAAAGATTAGTAATCCTCTGTACCACAGAATTATTTCTGAAAAAAATATTTGGAACATTTTGTGAATTCAACTTGCAAAGAGGTGATGAAAAGGAACGACAACAAGATTTTTAAAAATTAAACCCAGAACATTTATTAGAAGACGTTCATCACAATAAACATGTTTAGGTTCAGAAATGATCGATTCTGGAATGTCATGTGGCAGGAATAAAAGGAATGAAGGATAGATATATTCCAAGGAAAAAGAAATGAATGATTTGGATTGTGGTTTAAATGGTTTTGTGGCCAAATTTTCAAAGGTCACCAAGATAGATGACAGAGTAGGAAATGTAGAAACCGTAAAGTTGCAGAAAGATACAGACAGATTAGGAAACTGGGCAAAATTATGGCAGATGAGATTGAACACCTTTGGCAGTGGAAATAAACAGGAAGCATACTATTTGGATGGGATGAAAATTCAGACCTTGGATGTGCAAAGGGACCTGGGTGTCCTTGTGCAAGGAAACCTAAAAGTGAATGACCAGGTGATATTGGTAATGAAGAAAGCGAATGCTATGTTGGCATTCATTTCAAGAGGAGTAGTGTACAAGAGTAAAGAGGTGTTGATGAGGGCTCTATGGGGCATGGATGTCTCCCTTGGTGGGTGAATCGAGGACAAGAAAATTAGAGGTTAATCATATGAAACAGAGATTAGGAAGAACTTCTTTAGCCAGAGGGTCATGGACCTGTGGAACTCGCTGCCGCATACAGCAGTGGATGCCAGATCATTGGGAGTATTTAAACAAGAAATAGACAAGTTTGTCGTTAGCGAGGGCATGAAGGGATATGGGGAAAAGGCTGGAAATTGGAAGGAGTGTAGAGTAGCTTAGTGTCAGTTTATGGAGCAGACTCGATGGGCCTAGTGGCCTGGTTCTGTCCTTTGTCTGTGATCTTGTTCTCATTTGAGAGACATTATTGAAGGCAACTGAGAAAAATGTAAAAATTCTAGGCGGTTGTTAGAGTAGGTTATTAGTTTGGCATCTCTATGTAAAACTCCAAAACTATCTGTCACTTTGGAGCAGTGCTGGTCCCTCTAATGCCTGAGGAACATAGACTTTCTAATATGTCATGTGTTCTTTCAGCTACAAATGATTCTCTTATTCAAACATGGCCAGAGGTCACTCGTATTTCATTTCAGTCTCACAATCGTTTTTAGTGGTTTTTCAGTTGTAAATGTGGCAAATTCCATTTTGGGAGTGGTTTCTTGTCACATTTTTCAGTGATGTATTTGGAAAAAAAATGATGTTGTGTGGACTGCAGCTCTTGAATGCAAGTGAACTTCATTTGTTGTCCTTCCAATGCCATCTGCTGCCTGACGAGCCTTCAAGCTGGGTCCTGCCCTTTCCAAGCCTTGCTCAAGTGTTCCCTCACCTCGTGACCACATCATAACGGTGACAATAAGCCACCATATAAAGACAGTGTCTATGAGACGCAGGCTCGTAATACACCTGGATTATCTTAAAATCGCAAAATTGGAATGGCCAGAGTTGTGCGTAGTCCATAGATCTGAAAGCTGCTCGGCTTCACGGTTATATATGGTTCTGAAAAAAACTAGGGATTGGCGGCGTTGCAGAGATGATCGTGCCCTGAACAATTCCACCATGCCTTACTGATAGAATATTCCAAATTTACAAGACTTCTCAGCAAACCTCCACGGCCAATATGCATTTTCCAAAATAGATCTAGTACGTGCTCACTATTAGATTCCATTTGAGTCTCCAGACTCACCGGAGATGCTCCCGTTCAGCATGTTTGAGTTTCTGAGAATACCATTCGGTCTATGGAATGCAGCTCAGACATTCCAGTGGTTCATGGATCACGAACTCACTGGCCTTGGGTTTTTTTGGTGCTTGTGTTGATCGAGGAGATTCTGGTTGTAAGTGTGGTTGAAGAGGAGCACAAGAGCCACCTTATCTCATTGTTTCCGAGGCTTGAGGAATGTGGCATCATGATCAATCCCAGGAAAGTGTTTCTGGTGCTACTGATCTTGTATTTTTGGGACTGAGATTTATGCAACATGGTATTTTGCCTGATGAATGTAAAGTATGTGGAATTTGAGAATTTATTCCCCCCATTATGTTTGGCCAGTTGTGATGGTTTTTAGGCATGAGGAATTTTTATTGCTGTTTCCTGGTGAATGCCGCAGCATCTCTATTACCTCTTGCTGAACGACTCAAAGGATCTGATGTCTTTTTCCAAAAATACCTTAACTTTGGGAGACGATGCTGTGTATGCTTTCCAAATGCCACTAAGCTTGTACATCAAATGCCCAAGGCCTTGCTCTCTTACCACAGATGCATCTGTCAGTGCTGTTGGAGCAGTGTTAAAACAACTAGTCTGTGGGCAAATGGAAACTGGTAAAGTATAGAATATTTGGGCAAGAACTCTTAGCTATCTATCTCGCAGTGAAACATTTCAGTTTAAAAAAATATTTATAGTTTTGTATATGGTACAATATAATAATATAATTGTATCCAAATGATACTTACATTGATCAAAAAATAAATATTGTACTGTACATAAAAGTGAGAAGAGTAAAAAGTTAAAAAAAATACACATCTAGGTGCAAAGCTACTGTGATAACTATTCCCTCCCAAAACGAAAGGCAGGATATTAATAAAATAGTAGAATTAAACCAACATGATAAGGTTCAACCATTAAGATTAATGAAAAGTGGTGGTGGGGTGGAGAAGTGAAAACATTAGATATCCAAACCCATATCTAAATATGGTTTCCATAGTTTGAAGTATGTATCGTTCCCAGTTCTAATATTATAAGTCACCTTTGCTAAGGAAATACAAGTTTGCATTTCCCCACAATCAATTTTAAGATGGGATTCAGATTTCCATGGAATTGCTTTTTATCTCCTGGCCCTGCCAATGCGATTTATTAAAATAATTAATTGGTTTTTTGAGAACTTGAATTAGGCTTCCGAATCATATACATTTCCCAAAAGTAAAAGCTCGGGTGTTAATGGTAAACAGTTTTATAATTTGTTCCAAAAAATTGCCCACATCTTTCCAAAATGATGTCACCTTGAGACATGATCACAGAGAATCTATAAACGTACCAATGTCTGTGCCACATTTAAAACATAAATGTGAAATATTTGGAATAAATTAATTGATGTGGCATTAAATATAATTGATGAAGAAATTTATCATTAACTAATCTATCGAAAACATTAATTACTGTCCCAACAAATGTCAGACCAGCAAAATGGGTCAATTTCAGTTCCCAAATCTAATTCCCATCTTTCTTTTGATTTATTCAAGTCTGGATTTGGAGATTCCTCTTGATGTCGAAGATACAATTTGGAAATAAGTTTCTTTGTAATTCCCTCATGAATCCCAATCTCCATCCAAAATTTTATCTTTTTATTGGAAGGTCATCCTTTGACCATTTGTACAGAGCACCATCCTCTTCTCCATACTGCAAGTGCAAGCACACATCTCTACTTGCCCAGAGAGATTCAGCGCTTGGACTTCATCCTACAATTTTCATTGGACACACACACATCTGAGGAAAGGCAAATGCTGTCGCTGTTGCCCTATCCAGTTGTGACATTACATGCAACTCCTGCCATCGATTTCACTGCCATGGCTCATGCACGACACACTGATCCTGATTTCATCTGGTGTAACCAGATCAACTCTGGTCTCCATCTTCAAGATGGGACCCTGGATGAACTGGGTGAAAAGTTGGTCTGTGATTTTTTTTTCCCCCAACAGGAAGGACTAGGCCGTTTGTGTGGGTGGCTGTGAGGTAGGAAATTTTCTCTTCACAATCTATCTCTTTCTTGAAAAGAGCATCAATCAAACTGGTTAAGGAACATTTTAGCTGGCTTCGTGTTAAACAGAATGTTGGATTATGGGCAAAGACTCGCTTGCTGGGTCAAAGCCTTAAAGTCTCCAGGCACATGAAATTCAATCTGGGGGATTTTGTTGTTTTGGATTCCCATTTCCAGCACGTGGACCTTGTGGCTTGGAAGGTCCACTTCCGCCATCTTGACAATGTACTTATCTGCTCACGTGTGAGGACTGAACTACCAGGTGACAGGATGAAATTTCTATCATTGGTATCTCTGCAGTGACAATTCCTTGGGCTTTTGTGGATCATTGGATTCCATCTTTTGGTGTCCAGGCACTATTACAATAGCTCGAGGGTCTCAGTTTGAGTCAGCATTGGTCTGAGCTCTCACTGATCCTCTGGGCACGACCTGAATTACAGCTAAGCGTTTCAGGCCAACAGCTTCTTTGAGCATTTCCAACATTGGTTGCTTCAATAACATCCCATTAAATGTTCACCGATAAGGGGTCTCTACATTATGCAAACCAGAAGATATGCAGGTATACAATCCTTTATCCAGAACCCTTGTGGGGAGGGTGGGGGGGGCGGGGGGGTTTCACTGTGTTTCGAATTTCAGATTTTTCTGGATTTCGGAAAGCCAGATTTACGCCCACCCAAATTGTGCTGCTGTATCCACCCCTACTCCCTTCCAGTCATGCTGCCATTTTCCCCCCATCCCTCGCCCGCCTGACTCGCGCTTCCATCTCACTCCCCACTTGCTGGTGTTTGGAGCTTTCCGGATTTTAGATGTCGATACGAAGGATTGTGTAGTTCTACTTAACAATGAGGAATGATCAGACAAAATCCTGCTCTTATACTCTGCATGTATAAATCTACCCTGTAATTGGGCTGACGTTAAGCAAAAGTCGATTCTAGAAAAAGGATCATGTCTGGGTGAAAAAAAAGTCTTTTTCTGTCAGATTTAATGTCCTCCAGATTCCCATCAAATTCAAATCTTTCATGGAGTCTAACCTCCATTTAGCCATTTTGGTTCTTTGTACAGTTTTTGGAGTTGCCCATTCAGAGCCAGCTCTTCAGCGCTTGACGTCCTGCTTTGCGGAAACTGCCAAAATGTTTGGCCTGGAAGTCAGCCTGAAGAAAACTGAGGTCCTCCATCAGCCAGCTCCCCACCATGACTACCAGCCCCCCCACATCTCCATCGGGCACACAAAACTCAAAACGGTCAACCAGTTTACCTATCTCGGCTGCACCATTTCATCAGATGCAAGGATCGACAATGAGATAGACAACCGACTCGCCAAGGCAAATTGCGCCTTTGGAAGACTACACAAAAGAGTCTGGAAAAACAACCAACTGAAAACCCTCACAAAGATAAGCGTATACAGAGCCGTTGTCATACCCACACTCCTGTTCGGCTCCGAATCATGGGTCATCTACCGGCACCACCTACGGCTCCTAGAACGCTTCCACCAGCATTGTCTCCGCTCCATCCTCAACATCCATTGGAGCGCTTACACCCCTAACGTCGAAGTACTCGAGATGGCAGAGGTCGACAGCATCGAGTCCACGCTGCTGAAGATCCAGCTGCGCTGGATGGGTCACGTCTCCAGAATGGAGGACCATCGCCTTCCCAAGATCCTGTTATATGGCGAGCTCTCCACTGGCCACCGTGACAGAGGTGCACCAAAGAAAAGGTACAAGGACTGCCTAAAGAAATCTCTTGGTGCCTGCCACATTGACCACCGCCAGTGGGCTGATAACGCCTCAAACCGTGCATCTTGGCGCCTCACAGTTTGGCGGGCAGCAACCTCCTTTGAAGAAGACCGCAGAGCCCACCTCACGAACAAAAGGCAAAGGAGGAAAAACCCAACACCCAACCCCAACCAACCAATTTTCCCTTGCAACCGCTGCAATCGTGTCTGCCTGTCCCGCATCGGACTTGTCAGCCACAAACGAGCCTGCAGCTGACGTGGACTTTTTACCCCCTCCATAAATCTTCTTCCGCGAAGCCAAGCCAAAGAAGACAGTTTTTGGAGATTTATCCAACGCACAATTAAAATCCCCACCAACCAAAATATTTTCATTAGCTTGACCCAGATTAAAAAAAAAGTTTCAGAAATAACTTCTTCATCATCTTCATTGGGTGGATAAACATTCATCAAAATCCATGCTTCAGCAAAGATTTTACAATTCACCAACAGCTCTCTACCCGATGTGGCAGAGAATGATCCCAACTGAAACAGTATCTCCTTATGAGTCGAAATAGCAACACCTCTAGCATTCGAATTAAATGAAGATGCCAAAACATGTCCGACCCAATCTCTCTTTAATTTCAGATGTTCTTTCTCAGACAAATGAGTTTCTTGCTAGAAAGCAAGATCAACCTTCATTTTCTTTATATATGCCAATATTCCCTTCCTTTTAATCGGATTATTAAGTCCTTAAACATTAAAGATCACAACATTTAAATGAGACATCACTTAATTTCCTCCTGAGATTGACACTTCACACAGCAATTACAATTATATATATAAAAAATACTCAACCCCCCCCCCCCCTTTCAAACAATAATAAACCCTGTAAAAAACCTATAAGTACAAGAGTCGGACCCACCCCCACTGTGGACCAGGTGCAGTCAATACCACAAGTGGCAGATGACTTTAGAAGTAGCAGAGTTAACCACCACCCCCCAACCGAACATTAAACCCATCAGTCATCCCAGTGATAACACCCACATTGAGCTTGAGCTTCATCTTCAACATCACTCACCGATTCTGATTCCAACTTCTTTTTCCCGTCCCCTTCCCAATCTTAACTTTCGCTATTTTCCCCATCGGTTCCTTCAAATCTGAGAAGGAATTCGCAAAAGTTAATGCACCATAAGGACTCTCAAAACATTGAGACTGATCTGGCCCATAAATCACCTTAAATATCGTCAGATATCGAAAAGTAAACTTATGCCCTTTCTTCCACAGCACTGCTTTGACCAGATTAAACTCTTTCCATCACTTAATAGTCTGACTTAAATCAGCATAAAATAAAACCCAATTCCCTTGAACCATCGTAGGACTTTGATCAAGGCGACTTTCTGAACCGAAAGCTGCAAAATCATTTCTCTGTCCTGATATCGCAAACATCTTAAAAGAACCGCTCTTGGCATTTGACCCAGGAAAGGTTTTCTCCTCAATGTCCTATGAACCCGATCTAAAAAACTTGACTCCCAACATCTCTGGAATCCATTTCCAAAAATAATTTTACAGGATCTGAACCTTCAATATCTTCTGGCAGACCAACTATCTTATTATTACGACAACTTCGATTTTCCAATGAATCAATGTTTTGTAACAAATCTCTCTTCTGGACATCAAAGCCTGTAAACAAATCCTCAATATGATCCATTCTCTCTGCATAATCGTCCACACAGTCCTTACAGTCAATCAAACTTCTTGTATCTTCTTAAATTGATCTTGTCCAGTGTCCACTGCTGTTAAACACTTATTAATATCAACTTGAATAGATGTAATTTCTACACACATACCAGCCATTTTTTCCTTCATAACCAGCAAATTGATCATTTAAAGTTTCAAAACCTTAGGCCATAGAATACATCATCTTTTCATATTGTTGGATAAGTTCTATAGACATGAGGTTGACTTCCATCCCTGTTATAGGGGCCTTGAAGACTGGGCAATGTGTCTTTGGTGAAATAACAGCTTTCATTGGAGAAGGAGATTTTCTAAAAGCCTTAGGCCTCCCTTCAATGAGTCCAGCTGCACTAATTCTTGCTCTTCTTCTAGAACTTCTGAGTTGTCCTCCTCCACCTCTTCTCTTCCACCAGATACCTGGCAGCCCTATGTTAGGTAAAAACATCATGAGCTGGGAATGTAGAGGGAGTCACCCAGTGCTGGGCCGTAACAAGATGGAGTTGTGACCTTGTACTCTCAAGATAAGAGTGGGGATGACAAATTGATGTGCAGGAGGCTAGCAGAGAGGGACAGCAACAGTTTATTCATTGGACAATGTCATGGTATGATAATTTACTAAGTACGTATCCTAAGGTATATAAAGAACACCACTTGCTGATAACGGCAGAATGCGCCTTCTCCAATTAACACTGTTAGTTGCAAGTGTTATAATCCGGTAATAAAGAACAAAGAACCTTGATTTCGACTCAGTCTGGTGTCTGACTCACTCATTCATGAACAAAGCAGACCTAACACCTACTGTGGATGGGATCCAGAATTTTGTTCATGCGAGAACTTCCACGCATGCTGAGAAGCTCAGTAGCCTGCGGGTGAGCATCTCCAGATGCACCACTGCATACAGGCAGCCCCCCTCCCTGCTAAATCGCGCTCGCATTCAGGCACCCAACCCCCACTCTCCTTAGTCAAGCCCGGCTCATGTCAGATTCCACGCTCGTGTTCCATCTGGCCCGACGCCAGGCTAAAGATCTCGGCACCATCTTGCATCTTCAGATGCGCTGAGGATGCGGACGTTTTCTCCAGCTGCTCCCGACTTCCATGTTGAGGCTTCGGATCCATCTCTAACTGCTCCCGAGTTTCCTTCTGGAAGGTCGGCCTTGCTTCTGTACTTTTCTGTACTTTTCATGCCTGTACTGACCAGTACAGGCATGGGCTGTCCTACCCTCCTGATGAAATCCTCTCCTAGACTCCTCCCTGGACTCCTCCCCTGTGACCTAGGCCATAAAGGTCGAGCCACCTCTTCCTTCCCTTCACTTCCCTCACTTGGACCCGGGCCTGCAGTCTTGTGTGTAATAAAGCCTATCATTCCCCTCAGTCTTTGTCTCTGTGATGTACTGCCCAACACAGCTTTTTTCCTTCCTTCATTTCCAGAATCCTACAGTCGTAAATTACTGTTCAAAACATTGATAAAGTCAAAAAAAGTCACTACATTTCGAGTATTGATTAGTTCAATCAGGGAGAGGTGTCTCCTCACGTCTTTTTCCTACGCCAACTTTCCACGACACCCCCTTCAGCTGACTCTTTGAACACCATCCAATCCACGGATGAGAGGAATAATGTTTTGAGGAGCACTTGATGGCTCTGGGCCTGTACTCGCCCGAGTTTAGAAGGATGAGGCAGGACTAATGAAATCTGATGAATAGTCAAAGGGCTGGATAGAGAGGATTTTGGCAGTAGTGGGAGAGTTTAGGACCAGTGGGCACAACCTCAGAATAAAAGGATGTCTGCTTAAAACGGAGATGGAGAAAACCTTTAATCTTGAGCAGTAATTTTCAAACTTCTCCTCTTACCCCCCCCCCCCACCCCACAACCAACCCCTCGGCTCATATTCCATTTAATCCCTGTGCCAGAAGTGTTCTGTTAGTAAAGGACCACTTAAGGTGGTATGTGATTGGGAAAAAAAGGTTTGAAAACCACTGTTTTAATCGTACCTCATTGACTTGTTCTGTGTGTGGTTTCATAACTCCAGAGGAAATGGGCCAATGACAATTTTTCTCAAGCAAAATTTTTCCTTCACTATTGGGTCTTCAGCAGTCTTTCTCAGCCTTTTTTCTCATTCATATGTCACTTTAAGCCACCTCTTACTCATTTTTCGACACTCCAAAGAATTAAGTCCCATCCTGGTCAACCTTTCCCTGTAGCTCAACTCCTGAAGACCTGGCAGCGTCTTAGTAAATCTTCTCTGCCCTCTTTCAATCTTACTAATACCCTTCCTGTCACTAGGCGATCAGAACAAGGCACAAAATTCTCCAAATTTGGCCTGACCCACATCTTATATAACCTCACCATAACTTCCCAACTCCTATTTTCAATATGTTAATTAATGAAGGCCAAGATGACAAAAGCTGTCTTTTGAACCCTGTCTTCCTATGACACCACTTTCATGGAATTATGTAACTGTGTTTTATCTCTTATTGTTGATTTCTACAACTTGGCTGTTCAATTTTATAACGTTGGCTTCTGGACTATTTTATTGTGCCCCTTGATCTGGAGAGTTCTGGCAGAGCAAAGCAATTTTGTTTTCTTTTGTCAGGTCAAATTTTGTCACATTGATCCAAAAACAAGTATTTTCAGCATTTCTTCATTTCAGATTCTCTGCAGCTGTCTGTCGTATTGTACCTCACAGTGACGGCATCATGTTTGTCTTGTTTATCCTCTACCCCTCCATCCAGATAGATGTGCTGATCAATGAGTCGACTCCACTCATCCAGAACCACTGCCATTTCTGGTGCTCGGGCTTTTCATCCCACGTATTCATTTTGTTATTTCTCCTCTTCTTTTTCTCAGGTTTGTTTGAACATCTTTCTGAATCCCAGTAAAAGGTTATCGACCTGAAGGTTTTAACTCCGATTATTTTTCCAGTAGATGACCTGCTAAGTATTTCTAGCATTGAATTTTTATTTTACTGCCTTGGTATATTACTGAGTGCTTTGAATGGGAGAAGAAACGTGGGTTGCGTTAAGTAGAGATGTCTAGATTATGGAGTGGATTTAGAAAAATAGACGTAAAAGGGGAGGGTGCATGGCAATAGTTAATTCATCTTTTCAAATTGTTTTTTGAGCTATGATTATTTTCTGATGTACGCACAGTTTTCAGAATTAAAAATTTATTGTGATGAACATGTCACCAAATTTGTCATTTTTATGGCAACAGTACAGGTACAAATATTCTAAATTACATTTTAAAAGAAAGAAATCCTTTGTGCAAAATGAAGAGTAAGTGATGGAGAGACTGTTGTTCCTTGTCCATTCAGAAATCTGATGGCAGAGGGGGAGAATCTGTGTTTGTACCATTGGATACTTGTCTTCAGGCTCCTGGAGCTGTTTCCCTGATGATTGCAGGGTGAATAACGCCCGGCCTGGGTGGTGAGGGTCCTTGAGGATAGAGGTTGTTTTTTTGAGACTCCGCCTCTTGGAGAAGTCCTTAATACATGGGCTAAGGATGAAAGGGGAAAAGTTTAGTGGAAACATTAGGGGAAACTTCTCCACACAAGGTGGTGGGAGAGTGGAACAAGCTGCCAGCTGCATGAGGAAATATGAGCTCAATGTTAGCATTGAAGAATTTGGACAAGTTCAGGGATACGAGAGGGATGGAGGGCTATGGAATGGATGCTGGTCAGTGAGATGAGGCAGAATAAGAGTTCTTCAGTGGGAGTGCAAAACCATAAGCCAGACAGCTGGGTACTCACCCATGTAATGGACCGCACATGGTGCAGCATGCCGAGGAATGGCACGTTGATCTGTGGAGTCTCCTGCCAGAAAGCGCAGGATACTCACGGGGCTTAATTTAAATCTGCTGGCAGCAAACTCTTAATGATGTCCCACCTTGTCACATGGAGCCCGGCACATATAACCAAATGACAGTTTACAGCATGGAAACAGGCCATATCGGCACTTTGAGTCCATGCTGGTTCACATGAACCACTCCATTAGTTTTCCCCTCCCACACTCTGCCCATATCCCTCAACCCCCTCATATTCATGTACACATCCAACCTTCTTTTAAATGACAGATAGGACCCTGCCGCAACTATCTCTTCTGGAAGATCATTCCATTCTGCCACCATTCTCTGAGTGAAGAAGCATCTTCTAACATTTCTCCTGAAGTTTTTCCACCTTACCCTTAACTTATGCCCTCTTGTTCCAACCTCCCCTACCCTCAGTGGAAAGAGACAGCTCACGACTAGTCTATCTATTCCCTTCATAATTTTAAATACCTCTATCATAACCCCCTTCAACCATCTACATTCCAATGAATAAAAGTCGCAGTCTCCTTAATCTATAATAGTAACCACACCCTTCTTATTTTTTAGTTTTACCCATACTGCCTCCCTCGATGAGCCCTCTAGTTTCTCTTGCCTCCGCTCCGCTGTAATATCTTCCCTGACAAGTAATGTGGTATATAAAAGAGGCCTGTAAAGTCTGAATAAAGCAGTCTAGTGTTGACTAACCTAGTGTGTGTGTGTGTGTGTGTATTATTTTCGTAGCTCCACCGAAGTCACCGCTACAATTGGTGACCCAATAAAACCAGGTTCCGCCTATTTCTCCTGGACACGCTGGAATTGACTAGACATGAGCTTTTAAATATGGAGGGCCTGGGTGACAGAGATCCATCTGATCTAATGAATGACATGCTCGCATTAGCAGATGGACATTCTCATTGTTTCCTTTTTGAGACTCTATTCCTGTCTAAACTCCAAGGTCATGTCGCAATACCAATCATTAACATGGATTTCCGCCATCCCCATGACATAGCACGGGAGGCTGACAGGCTCGATCATACTTCAACGTGAGTCTGCTCACGTACAGTCTGTTTTCACAGTGGATCCATATCCCGTGTCCTATGACACTCCTATATCTGCAGTTCAGTCAAAGAAGGATGAACGCGCTAATAGGCGGCGAGAATGGTGTTTTTACCATTGCGGAAAAAATGCCCATAAATGTGTCCCTCTATTAGAGAAAAAAGGCAGGAAACGAAAAAGCCGGCTACCATTAATGGCCTCGGCAATTGGCACAAGTATGGGTCTATTGTATCTTCAAGACGATTCTGGTAAGCACATTTCTTTTAGACACGAGTGCTGTGGTCCATTTGCTCCCGCCAACCTATTTTGAAAATAACACATAAATAACAACACCTGGCTCTTCAAACAGCAAATGGGAGGATAATTCCCTGCTTTGGCACAGGAAGGGTCATGATTGGGATAGGAGGTGCGACATTCCATTGGAATTGCCTGTTGGCTTCCTTTGCTCAGCCCATTATGGGTGCAGATTTTTTAAGGTCCCATGACTTGCCAGAAGATGTGAAGTGGAGGAAATTGGTTCATGCAACCACTTTTCAAACATACCCACTGGTATGCAGCAAAGGGAGAGTTTCCCATCTCAGGGTGCATACCCTGCACAAAGATGCATATGCTGCCCTGATCAATGAATTTCCCAGTATTATCTCTCCTAATTTCAATACCTCCAAAACAGTATGTCGATGGCCATTGCCAACTCCTCACATTCTTTAGGCAACATCTAGGGCCATCGGAGATGAAATATAGTGTATTGTATCGAGCCACACAGCACTTCTGATTTGTTTTGGAGGGTCGGCATTTCACTGTGTTCACAGAGCACAAGCCACTCGTGTTTTCCTTCAGCAAAATAATGGATCCATGGTCGGCAAGACATTAACATACATTTCAGAATTTACCACGGACGTGCGCTATATTTCTGGTAAAAACAATCTCATCACGAATATGCTGTCCAGACCGACTGTATATCATATTCAGGGTTAGATTGATATTCCTGAATTAGCCAGTGTCCAGGCAATGGACCCCGATGTTCAGGCATACAGTATGGCCATGACTAACCTGAACATACAGCAGGTGGCACCACAACTAGGCGGCCAACCTTACTTTGTGACGTCTTTGGGCTCCAATAGACCAGTGATTCCGCCATCTTGCAGGCAATGCTTTATTGACCAGATAATCAGCTTGTCTCATCCGTCCTTCAGAACATCTGTCAAGCTCATGTCAAATAAATATGTATGGCATAGGCTGAGAAAATGCATCATGCAATAGGTCTGCACATGTACCTCCTGCCAGACTTCCAAAATTCAGCGCCACACTAAGGCATCTCTTCAACATTCCTGGCTGTACACAGGTTGATGGAACACATCCATGTGGACCGGCTCACACCATTGCCAGTATCTCAAAACATGAGATACATTCTAACAGTCATAGAATGTTTGATGCGCTGGCCAGAGGCTGTCCCGTTGCCATCCAGTGACACAGACGAGGGCCAGAGCATTCATCATCAATTGGATGGCTAGATTTGGTTTCCCGACCCACATTACTTCAGACCGCAGAACACAATTCATCCACAGTCCAACGGCCTTGTTGAATGTTTCCACTGGCAACTGAAGACCCGACTCACCGGTCCCAATTAGGTCGATGAACTGCCATGGGTTCGATTGGGAGTGCGCACGGCTCCAAATAAAGAGATGTCTGCATTGTCCGAAGGGATGGTTTATGGTACGGTCCTTACAGTTTCATGGGACATTCATTTCACAACCAACTCTGATCTGAACGTCCTTCAGAAGCTTCGACGTGGTGTCCCGATCAGCAAACATTTTCCTACCCACTGGCATGGATCCCCTAAACAGAATGTCCCCCCACCATTCCTGTACGCTGATTTTGCTTTTATGCGCGCACACAGGTCCCAGGAGGGTCATTACAATGACCGTATGAGGGCCATTTCCGCGTGGTGAAGAAGGATGGGGTTGTGTATACTTTGGACATTGGGGACATTCACAGCTGTTTAGTGTGGACAGACTCAAGCCTGCCAATGTGGATCCCACTTCACCTATTCAGTGTCCCCAGCCCAGATGGCGAGGGCATCCACCTAAGGTGCATATAGCTGGTGCTTTAGTTTCTGGTGACAGTTCTGGGAGGGGGGTGTAGTAGCTGCGCAGTGGGGTGGGCGGGCACAGTTCTTTGGCGGGCGCGTGAATTCATAAGACAGACAGCTGGGTACTCATCCATTCAATTGACCACACATACATGGTGCTGCATGCCGAGGAACGGCACATTAATCTGTGAATTCTCCTGCCGGAAGGTACGGGACACTCACAGGGCATAATTTAAACCTATGGTCCTGTGGATCAGTAGCAAACTCATAATGATGTCCCACCATGTCCCATGGAGCATGGGACACGCAGTAAATAAAAGAACCTTGTAAAGTCTGAATAAAGCAGTCTTCTGTTGACTAACCTGGTGTGTGTGTGTGTGTGTGTGTGTGTGTGTGTGTGTGTGTGTGTGTGTGTGTGTGTGTGTGTGTGTGTGTGTGTGTGTGTGTGTGTGTGTGTGTGTGTGAGTGTGTGTGTGTGTGAGTGTGTGTGTGTGTGTGAGTGTGTGTGTGTGTGTGTGTGTGTGTGTGTTTGTGTTGCTTTGGTAACTCTATTGAAGTAGCTATTACACATATAAATATTTGGGATGATTATTGCACATAAAGGATACTTTTCTTCCATCTCATGTGGGAAGAAGCTATTCCCCAGCCTGGCAGTCATGATTTTGATGATGGACGTGGTTAAAGATGCTGTGCACTGGATGGAAATGGTCTTTTTACAATTCCTTGAGCCCTATTTGAACAAAACTCCTAGTAAATGTCATCTACAGAAGAAAGGGAGACCTCAGTGATCCTCACAACTCTGTGCATCAT
This sequence comes from Narcine bancroftii, assembly GCF_036971445.1. Lineage (NCBI taxonomy): Eukaryota > Metazoa > Chordata > Chondrichthyes > Torpediniformes > Narcinidae > Narcine > Narcine bancroftii. The sequence continues at coordinate 388,935 of NW_027211892.1, forward strand.
TCCTGTCTGATGCTTTACAGCTACTAGACCATCCAATGATGCAGCCAGACAGGAGACTCAACTGAGCTCCTGTAAAATCTCAGGATGAGAGCCATTGGCCTTGACCTCCTCAATCTCCTTGGGAAGTGTAGGTGCTTCCTGACCAATAAGGACGTGCCCCTGTGAAAAGAGGATATGAGTGGAGAGGGTTAGGTGTAGCAGGTTAGAGGATGGTGCTGAAGTTGGAAATGCCCAAGGAAATCATGTCAGATGTGGCAGCTGTTGGGTGATAAGTGAGAAACCTGAGGGATTCTGTCCTTGTTCTGCCGGAGAAGAGATGGGGTAAGGGCAGAAATAGAATTAGAGATATGGGTGCAGACTTTATCAAAGTCAGTATGGGAGAATCTGCATTTATTGAAATAAGACATTTTGGATATCCTGGAGTAGAAGACCTCATCTTGGGACTGTTACAGGCCCAGAGGACCCCAAAACATAGCAGCAATAGAAAATCACCAAGACAAAGGATACTTAAACAAATGTCATTTTTAATTTTCTTTAAACTGAAAAACAGGATCAAATTTTAACTTATCACTATTAATTTAACAGCCTTACATTGCCCCATTCTAATTCTCAGTGCAGGTGTATTTAATGTGTATAAAGTTCTTTGACACAACTCCAAGTTCATCGGTGTCTATCAATTCTTATACTGTGCACTGAATTCAACATTTATGAATTCTCACCAAGCTCTGGTGCTTAAAGGTAAATGGTTACCCTCCAGGAAGGCTCTTGTCGGTTTCAGAGAGGGATTTCTTGCTCATTGGACATACAAAAACTGATTCCCTCTGATCAGCCACTTTGGTATCTTGCCAAAGTAACTTTCCCCATCAGGGTTTTCCAAATGATCACCTCTTCTGCAGGTCACCATTGAGTTCCTTTTGTTTCCCTTATTTCAGGTGAAACAGCATTTCTAGCCAGCCATTTTCTCTTGTATGGACAACAAGATTTTTCAACTGGCTGAACTGAACTCACAACCCGTTTTAAAAATGGGGTTTCAACAAGATGCCAGCTTGCCATCTCTCTCTCTCTCTCTCACTCTTTTAGAAAAAAACCTATTTGGTCTCTCCTCTCTGCTTGCAAAACCACATGACCTTCTTAGAACAGCAAACTGCAACCAGCCAGATTACTGCACTGGACTCAAACTTCTGAGTCTATTCATCTGTTGCTTTAAAAACAATATTCCATTTACACCTGCTTTTGAAATTCTTTAGCAAAGCAGTCTCTTTGTTTTGTCTTTGCAAAGGTTCTCGGCATCTGCATGACTCACTCTCATCAAGGCACTTGCATTTTAAGTAAGAGCTGTTTTGTGAAGTGTTTGTGTTTGTTTGTGACCTACACGACTCCTACAATCTATCCTTCAAAAACATATCTATAAACAATGTAAAATATATAATCTGTCACAGGACAGATGCAGCAGAGGAGTTGTGATAAAATCAATGGTGTCCTTGCAAAAATAAAAAGTGGGAAGAGATATAATCCAGGTAGCTCTGGTGAGTGGAGTTTGTAATAGTTTGAAACTTGAACCTCTCTCTCTATTTCAGGAGACAATTTACTGTCAGGTAATTTAAAAATGTCAAATCACACAAAATTGCTTTTTTCCTGCTGTGAGGCAGACAGATTCGCCATTGGCAGAAATTGCCTGAAATGCCTCTTGCACTCAGAGAAAGAGCAAAAGAGAGTTGTGCTCTCCCCCCACTCACCCCCACCACCCTGAACCTTGGGCCAAGTCACTGAGGGTTTGTGGATTCTCTTTCAATTCTCACAGACCAATCCAAGCCATTGGCAATGCAAGCTCCTGTTTTTAACCTCTGACACGATTAGGAACCACTTAACATCCACTCATATCTCAAGTCTAATATCTGATACCCTTTTAGCCAGTTTCAAACCAGCCTCTAGCAATCCACGGCCTAATGTGAGTTCCTTGACTATTTTCTCCAGAAGCTCAAAGCCTGCATGATTTCCTCTCCTCAAATTACCAACAGCCTGTCACCTATGTGGGTCCTTCAGCTGCGGAACCCCTCACTGGTCTGCCTCCATGGTCATTGACCCATGGATTGAATCCTCTTCTTCTCAGATGCTGAGGGTGTGTGGTCTTCCTGTTTTCTGGTGCCCTGTGTTAGTCCTCCATTTCCCCAGAGTTCAAGGTGGTGAGGAAATCTAATAAACCTAAATAAAAATGTTAAAACTTAGAGTAGAATATTCGCATGTCTAGAGGGACAGAAAGAGCATTATTACAAATTGAAGCCTCATATTTGAATATTCAGGTGTCAAATTTACAAAAGCATAGAGTATATATTTCTCAAGCTATAGGTCATTTTTTTCTAAAGGAATACAACTTTGAAATTTTTGCATGTCATCTTGGCATCCCTAAAAAATATATCTGATTTCCGAGTAAGTGCAATACATTTTCTCATCTCCACTATCATTAATTTAACACATTTCAATTGATACATTAAGAGATTTCATTTGGGCCTTGTTCCTTCAATATTTCCTAATAAAGTAAGGTTGGATTTTGCGGAAAAAACAACTCCTGTAACTTGTTCCAAAAAATTTGTAATTCTCCCCAAAAAGATCTTGCATTAGGACAAATCTAAGTAAAATGCAAGAAAGTTGCTACATCTTCACCACACCTAAAACATTGATCTGATTATTCTGATTTTATTCTATTCAATTTCTCTGGTGGAAGAAGTAACTGTAGAAAAAAAATTAGTTGTGAATTCCTTCCTCACTTCTGCAGTGTGGAACTCTGGTCAATAGATCCAAAATGCTGAGTTGAAGTGAATTAATACAACTCCCCTGGATCATGTGATCTCTGTTGCCAAATCAGCTTCTTGTAGAGCTTTTCAAATCCAACTGTTTGAGCCACCTGACTCCAGGTGCAGCTTTCATGTAAAATCCTTGCTGACATGTGCTCCATGACTGATGTTAAAATAATTATACTGAACTAATTTATATCTTACATTGAGATCCTTATATTAATCTGCCCATATTTGCCAATCGATTACAATGTTCAGATCCATTTCCTACCTTTGTCTCAACTTATGAACTCCTCATTTAAAAGTTCCTACTTCTAATAAAGAGGACATCATCGAAGTAAATTTTTAAACAATTCCTCGAGAAGGAATTTCTATTTCAGTACAACATGGTTGGTCCTAACTTATCCTTCAAATATGCTCTTATTTGGAAATAGCACAAAAGATTGCTATGTTTTATGATATTTATTTCTCAGTTGCTCAAATGACATTAATTTACGCATTTCATAACAATCATCCACATTTATAATCCCCTTACGAAACCAGCTATCCAGAATGGATGATCCTTTGAAAAAGATACGAGGATTTTGAAAAAAAGACGTTGTTCCCTGCATTCTCCACTGTTCAACATCTTTTCCCCACTGTTTCACTCTGTTCCCCACTTCTCCCCATTATTCCCATTCCCCACTGTTCTCCACTTTTCTGCAGTTTTCCATACTGTTCCCCATCTTTTCCCTCTGTTCCTCAAGGCTTCCCTGTTGCCCCTTATTCCCCAGCTGTTCTTGAAATGTTTCCCACTGTTCCTCACTGTTCCCCACCTGCCACTCTTTGACCACTCTTCCCCACTGTTCTTCACCTGTTCCGCAACTGTTCCCCACTGATCCCTACCAATCCCTACTGTTTACCAGCAGTTTACCACCTGTTCCCACAGATTCCCTTTGCTTCCCATCAGTTCCTCATCTTTCCCCCTGCTCCCTACTGTTTTCCTCTTTCCTCCACCATTCTGCAGTGTTCCCCACTGTTCCCCTTTCCTCATTGTTCCCCACTATTCTCCTCCATTCCCCATTGTTCTTCAGTGTTCCTCACGGTTCCAAACTGTTCCCCATTTTTTCCTCACAGTTCCCCACCTGGTCAAAACAGGTTCATCAGAAGTTCCCACTGTTCCCCAGCAGTTCCCCACCATTTCAACACTGTTCCCCACAGTTCTCCACTGTTCACCATCAGTTCCCCATCTGTTCTCCACTGTTCACCATCAGTTCCCTATCTGTTCTCCACTGTTCCACACTGTTCCCCACTGTACCCCAGGAGATTTCCACAAGTTTGCTAGTGTTCACCTCAGTTCCCTCATTTCACAATCTGTTCCCCACTTTACCCACTGTTACCCACATTTCCCTAGGTACTCCACTGTTCGCCATTGTTAGGTCTGCTTTGTTCATGAATGAGTGAGACAAACACCAGGCTGAGTCGAAATCAGGGTTCTTTGTTCTTTATTACCGGATTGTAACACTTGCGACTAACGATGTTAGCCGGAGAATGCATTCTGCCGTTATCAGCAAAATGGTGATTCTTTATACCCTTGGATACATGCTTAGAACATCATCATATCATTACTTGTCCAATGACTAAAACTGTTGCTATCCTTTCCCTGCTAGCTTCCTGCCTCTCAATCCATCAATGTCTCTCTTAAACTGTTGCTATCCTTTCCCTGCTAGCTTCCTGCCTCTCAATCCATCAATGTCTCTCTTATCTTGTAAGTACAAGGATGCATTCTGTTACTCCTTAGTACTGGGTGACTCCTTCTCCGGTCCCATCTCATGATGTTTTACCTAACAGGAGTACAAGGACACCTCCCCTTCTTGTTACTGCCCTGTACAGGGTAACTCCCTACACATTCCCATCTCATGATGTTTTACCTTACACCATCTGTCCACACTATTCCCCATCAGCTCCCAGTCTCTTCTTCACTGTTTCCCACTGCTCCTCACCTGTTCCCCATCTGTTCCTTACTGTTCTGCAGCTGTTTCCCACCATTTCCATACTTTTCTCCACTTAGACCCTATGTTCCCCACTGTTCCCCATGGATCCCCACTGTTCCCCAGATGTTTCCCACCAGTTCCCCATTTTTCACCACTGTTTCCCATGCTTCCCCACTGTTCCCCTCATTTTCCAACTTGTTCCCCACTGTTCCCCCATTCTCCACAGTTCGCTCTCTGTTCTCCACCACTCCCCACTATTCCCATCTGTTGCCCACAGTTCTTCACTGTTCTGCAGTTTTCCCCACCGTTCCCCATATGTTCCCTCAGTTCCTCATTGTTCTCCACTACTCCCCACTATTTCGCTCCGTTCCCCATTATTATGCAGTGTTCACCACAGTTCCACACTGTTCCCCATTTATTCTTCACTGTTACCCTCATGTTCGACACATGTTCCCCACAAATCCCCACTGTTCCCCAGCAGTTCTACACCACGTCTCCACTATTCCCTACTATTCCACAGTTTTCTCTACTGTTCCCCTCTGTTCCTCAATATCCCCCTCTATTTCCCACTTTTTCCCACAGTTTCTAACTGTTCCCCAGTTGTTCTCCATCTCTTTTCCATGTTACCCACTGTTATCCCCCATTCTCCACCGTTCTTCATTTGTTCCCCTTTCCTCATTGTTCACCTCTGCTCCCCACTCTCACCCTCTGTTCTGCACTGTTCTGCACTATTCAGAACTGTTCTCTACTGTTCCTCATCTGTTCCACAGTGTTACTAACTGTTCCCCAGCTGTTCTCCATCTCTTTCCCATCTGTTCCCCACTGTCCCCCCGTTCACATTCTTCCTCACTATTTCCCTTTGTTCACCACTGCTCTGCAGTGTTCCCCACTTTTCTCCATCTGTTCCCCACAATTCCCCAGTTTTCCCCAGCAGTTCCCCACTATTTCTTCACTCTTCCCCAGTCCCTCACCTGTTCCCCACTGTCCCCATCTGCTCCACACCTGTACAACATCTGTTCCCCACCAATCCCAACTCTTTCCCAGCAATTTCCCACATGGTCCCCATGGTTCCTCACTCTTCCCCATCTGTTCCCCATCTCTTTTCCATCTGTTCCCCCTGTTACCCTCTTTTCTCCAAATGATCTGCTATGTTCCCCACTGTTTCCCACCTGGTCCCTTTTCCACATTGATCCCCCAAGTTTCCCACCATTCCCCTCTGTTCCCCACTGTTCAGCAGTGGTGCCTATGGTTTCCCACTGTTCCCCAAATGTTTCTCACTGTTCCCCACCTGTCACACAGTTTTGACCACTGTTCCCCACATTCTCCATGGTTCACCATCTGTTCCCCACAGCTCTCCCCTGTTACCCTCTGTTGCCCACTGCTCCTCATTATTCCTTTCTGTTCCCCACAGTTCTTCAATGTTCCCCAGTGTTCAACATTGTTTCCCACTGTTCTCCATGGTTCCACACTGTCCCCCATCAGTTCCCAATCTGTTTTCCCACTGTTTCCCACATTTCTTCACTGCTCCCCACTGTTCTCCAGCTGTTCCTGAACTGTTTCTCACTGTTCGCCATCTGTTTCCCACTGTTCCCCAGTTCTTTACTGTTCCCAACTTTTCTCTACTGTTGCGCAGTTTTCCCCAACTGTTCCTCACTGTTCCCTACCTGTTACATAATTTTGACAACTGTTACCCAATGTTCCCCCCATTCTCCACAGTTCGCCATCTATCCCTACTGCTGCTAATGTTCCACTCTGTTCTCCACAGTTCTCCACTTTTCTGCAGTTTTCACTACTGTTCCCCATCTTTTCCCTCCATTCCTCAATATTCCCCTCTGTTTACCCATTATGAACCACTGTTCCCCAGTTGTTCCCCAAGTGTTACCCACTCTTCCCTATCTGTGATACACTTTAGACCACAGTTCTTCACGGTTCACCATCTGTTCCCCACTGGTACCCACCGTTCCTCATTATTCCCCTCTGTTATCCACTGTTCCCCACAGTTCTTCACTGTTCCCCACTATTCTCCAGTGTTCATCATTGTTCCCCACTGTTCCCCATTGGTCCACACTGTTCCCCATCAGTTCCAAATCTGTTTCCCACTGTTCCCCACAATTCCTCTTAGTTGCCTACTGTTCCCCACAGTTCCTCCCTGTTCCCCACTGTTCTCCAGCTGTTCCCAAACTGTTTCCCACTGTTCCACTCTGTTGCCCACCTGTTACACTCTTTTCACCACTGTTACCCACTATTAGCCCCATCCTCAACTGTTGCCCACATATCCCCACAGTTTCCCTCTGATTTCCATAGTTCCCCACTGTTCTCCAGCTGTTCCCAAAAGGTTCACCACTATTCCCTACATTTCCCCACTCTTCCCCACTGTTTCACACCAATCACTACTGTTTCCCAGCAGTATCCCAGCTGCTCCCTCATGTTACTCTCTGTTCTCCAGTGTTCTGCAGTGTTCCCCACTGTTCCCCTTTCCTCATAGTGCCCCCCTGCTCCCCACTATTCCCCTCTGTTCCCCACTGCTCCAGTGTTCCCCACAGTTCCCCATCTGTTCTCTCTGTTCCTTAATGTTCCCCTCTGTTCTCCAGTATTCTTCAGTGTTCCCCACTGTTCCCCTTTCCTCATAGTTCCCCCCAGCTCCCCACTATTCCCCTCTGTTCCCCACTGCTCCAGTTTTCCCCACAGTTCCCCATCTGTTCCCTCTGTTCCTTAATGTTCCCCTCTGTTCTCCAGTATTCTGCAGTGTTCCCCACTGTTCCCCTTTCCTCATAGTGCCCCCCTGCTCCCCACTATTCCCCTCTGTTCCCCACGGCTCCAGTTTTCCCCACAGTTGCCCATCTGTTCCCTCTGTTCCTTAATGTTCCCTTCTGTTCTCCAGTATTCTGCAGTGTTCCCACTGTTACCCTTTCCTCATAGTTCCCCCCTGCTCCCCATTATACCCTTCCATTCCCCATTATAATGCAGTGTTCCCCATGGTTCTACACTGTTCACCATTTGTTCCTCACTGCTCCCAACAGGTTCGACCAGGTTCCCCAGAAGTCATCAATGTTCCCCAGCAGTTCCACATTATTTTCCCACTGTTACCCACTATTCCCCACAGTTACCCACTATTCTCCACTATTCTCCACTATTCCCCACTGTTCCCCTCCTCTTACCCACATTTGTCCACAGTTCACCCCATTCACTATCTGTTGCACACTTTACCCCACTTTTCCTCAATGTTCCCTTCTGTTCCCCAAAGTTCCTAATGTTCCCCAGTTGTTCTCCATCACTTTTCCATCGGTTGCCCACTGTACCCCAATTCTCCACTGTTCTCCATTGTTCCCCATGCTTCCCTCTGTTCCCCACTGTTCTGCAGTGTTCTCTACATTTCCCCATCTGTTCCCCTTTCCTCATTGTTTGCCCCTGCTCCCACTATTCCCGTCTGTTCCCCACCACTCTGCAGTGTTTCCCATGCTCCCTGCTGTTCACCATCTGTTCCTCACTGTTCCCCACCTGTTCAATACATTCCCCAAAGGTCTCCACCTTTCCCCAGCAGTTCCCCGCCATTTCTCCACTCTTTCCCACAGTTCCTCATCTGTTCTCCTCTGTTTTGCACTGTTCCTCACCTATTCCCCACTGTTTCCCAGCAATTTCCGACCTGGTCCCCACGGTTCCTCCATCTTTTCCATCTGTTCCCCCATTCCCCACTATTCCCCATCTATTCTCCACTGTTTCCCCCTGCTCCCCACTGTTCAGCAATGGTCCCCACAGTTCTCCATTGTTCCCCATCTGTTCCTCACTGTTCCCCACCTGTTCAACACATGTTCCCCACAAGTCTACACTGTTCCACAGCAGTTCCCCACTTTCACCACTATTCCCCACTGTTCTGCATGGTTCACCTATGTTCCCCATGATTTTCAAATCTATTCCCCACTACTCCCCACTGTTCCCGTTTCCCACTGTTCTCCACTGTTCTGCAGTTTTCCCCACAGTTCCCCATTTGTTCCCTCCATTCCTCATTGTTCCCCTCTATTGTCCACTATTCCCCAATGTTCCCCAGCTGTTCTCCAAGAGTTTCCCACTGTTCTTCACTGTTCACCACTTGTCACACACTTTTGCCCACTGTTCCCCAAGGTTCACCATTTGTTTCCTACTGCTCTCCTCTGATACCCTCTGTTCCCCACTGTTCCTCATTATTCCACTCTGTTCCCCACTGTGCCCTACTTTTCACCATTGTTCCCCGCTGTTCCCCATGGGTCCACACTGTTCCCCATCAATTCCCAATCTGTTTGGCACTGTTCCTCTCAATTCCCCACTGATCCCCACATTACTTCACTGTTCCCTGCTGTTCTCCAGCAGGTCCCAAACTGTTTCCCTCTGTTCCCCCATTCTCCACTGTTCGCCATCTTTTTACCACTGTTCCTCTCTGTTCTCCACTATTGTGCAGGGGTTCCCCTCTCTTCCCCATTTTACCACTCTGTTCTCCATGGTTCCACACTGTTCCCCAGCTGTTCCCCATTGTACCTCTCTGTTCCCCACCTGTTACACACTTTTGACCACTGTTACCCACTGTTCCCCGCATTCTCCACTGTTGGACATCTGCTCCCCACTGTTCAACTCTGTTCCCCACTGCTCCCCACTATTCCCCTCTGTTCATCACTGTTCCAGTTTTGTTCCCCATCTTTTTCCTCCATTCCTCAATGTTCCCCTCTGTTTCCCCCTATTCCACAGCTGTTCCCCAAGTGTTTCCAACTGTTCCTCATTTGTCACACACTTTTGACCACTACGTTCTCCACGGTTTGCCATCTGCTTCACAATATTCCTCTTTTTTCCCCACTGTTCCCATCAGTTCCTCATCTGTTCCCCTCTGTTCGCATCTGTTCAGCAGTGTTCCCCACTGTTCCCCTTTCCTAATTGTTCCCACCAGCTCCCCACTATTCCCCTCTGTACCCCATTTGTTCCTCACTGTTTCCCACCTGTTCAAAACAGGTTCACCAGAAGTCCCCACTGTTCCGCTGCAGTTCCCCACCATTTTTCAACTGTTCCCCAATTGTTCTCCACTGTTTCCCACTGCTCCTCACCTGTTCCCCAACTGTTCCCCACCTGTTCTGTAGCTGTTTACCACCGGTTCCCCACTATTCACCACGGAGACTCTATGTTCCCCACTGTTCCCCTCATTTCCCAATCTGTTTCCAATTTTTCCCAACTGTTCCCCCATTTTCCACAGTTCGCTATCTGTTCTCCACCGCTCCCCACTATTCCCCACTGTTCCACAGTTTTCCAAACTGTTCCCCATATGTTCCCTCAGTTCCGCACTGTTCTCCGCTACTCCCCACTATTCCCCTTCATTCCCCATTATTATGCAGTGTTCACCACAGTTCCACACTGTACCCCATTTGTTCCTCACTATTACTTACATGTTCGCCATATGTTACCCACATGTTTGACACATGTTCCCCACAAGTCCCAACTGTAACCCAGCAGTTCCACACCATGTTTTCAATGTTCCCCACTATTCTGCAGTTTTCCCGACAGTTCCCCACTGTTCCTCATTCCCCTCTGTTCCTAACTGTTCCCCAGCTGTTCTCCATTTCTTCTCCATCTGTTACCCACTGTTCCCCCCATTCTCCACTGTTCCCCATCTGTTCCCCTTTCCTCATTGTTCACCCCTGCTCCCCACTATTCCCCTCTGTTACCCACTGCTTGGCAGTGTTCCCCAAGGTTCCCCACTCCTCCCATCTTTTCCTCACTTTTTCCCACCTGTTAGATACATGTTCCCCACAAGTCCTCATTTTTCACCTGCAGTTCCCCACAATCTCTCCACTGTTCCCCATCAGTTTCCCATCTAATACCCACTGTTCTCCAGCTGATCCCGCAATGTTCCCCACCTGTTCGACACATGTCCCCAGCAGTTCTCCACCATTTCTCCACTTTTCCCTACGGTTCCCCATCAGTTTAACATTCCTCAGTGTTTCCCCTCTGCTCTCCAATAATCCCCCCCATTCCCCATTATTCTGCAGTGTTCTCTACGGTGAGGAAGAGATGGGGAACAGTGGGGATCACTGAAGAACAGTGGAGAACAGTGGAACAGAGATGAATGGGGGGGCAGTGGGGAACAGATATTGAACTGCGGAGAATGTGGGAACAGTGGGGAACAGATTGGGGAAATGTGGGGAACCATGTGGAACAGTGGTCAAAAGTGGGGAACTGGTGGAAAACAACCGGGGAACAGTGGGGAGCAGGTGGGGAACAGTGGGAAAAAGTTTAGAACAGCCGGGGAACATGTGTCAAACAGTGGGAACAGTTCTGGAACAGGTGGAGAACAGTGAGGGACAATTCGGGAACAGCTGGATAATAGTGGGGAACAGATGGGGAACAGCTGGAGAACAGTGCGGAACAGGTGTACCACATCGGTTCCACCCTGTTGCCCATTTTTCACAATGTTCCCCACTTTGCCCCATCTGTTCCCCCACTGTTCCCCATTTATCCCAGCCCATAAGTACGACCATGACTAACTTGGACATACAGCAGGTGGCACCACAACTGGGCAGCCAACCTTACTTTGTGACATGTCTTTGGGCTACATTAGACCAGTGATTCCGGCATCTTGGAGGCAACACCTTTTTGACCAGATGCACACTTTGTCTCATCCATCCATCAGAACATCTGTCAAGCACATGTCAAATAAATATGTATAGCATGGACTAAAAAAAGCTGTCGCATAATGGGTCTGCACAGGTACCTCCTGCCAAACTGCCAAAATTCAGTGGCACACTAAGGCACCTCTTCAACCTTTCCCGGTGGTACACAGGCGGTTGGAACACGTGCATGTGGACCTGCTTGGATCATTGCCATTATCTCAAATTTTGAGATACATTCTACCAGTCAAAGAACGTTTCACACGCTGGTCAGAGGCTGTCCCGTTGCCATCCAGTGACACTGAGACAAGGGCAAGAGCATTCATTGTCGATTGGATGGCTAGATTTGGTTTTCCGACACACATTACTTCAGATCGTGGAGCACAATTCATCCACAGTCCAACGGACTTGTGGAATGTTTCTACTAGCAACTGAAGTCCGCACTTAAGGCCCGACTCACCGGTCTCAATTAGGTTGATGAGTTGCCATGGATTCTATTGGGAGTGCACATCTCTTCAAAGGAAGATATGCCTGCATTGTCCACAGAGATGGTTGATGGTACGGTCCTTACAGTTTCATGGGACATTCATTTCACAACCAATTTTGACCTGAATTTTCTTCATAGCTTTGACATGGAGCCACGATTAGCAAACCTTTTCCTACCCACTGGCATGGATCACCTAAACAGAATGTGCCCCACCATTCCTGGATGCTGATTTTGTTTTTGTGCACAGATAGGTCCCAGGAGCGCTGTTAGAATTACCATATGAGGGCCCTTTCCATGTGGCGAAGAAGGATGGGCTTGTGTATACTTTGGACATTAGGGGACATTCACAGCTCTTTAGTGTGGACTCAAGCCTGCCCATGAGAATTCCGCTTCACCTATTTCAGTGCCCCCAGCCCAGACGGTGAGTGGGTCCACCTCAGGTGCATGTAGCTGATGTTTTAGTTTCTGCAAAGGTTCTGGGGAGGGAACTGGGTGGAGTAGCAGCTGAGTAGTAGGCCGAGGGGGCAAGGTACTTTGGCGGGCATGTGAAATCGTAAGATAGACAGCGGGGAACTCACCCATTTAATTGACTGTCCACGTGTGGTGCTGCGTGGCGAGGAACGGCACGTTGATGTGTGCATTCTCCTGCCGGATGGCACTGGACACTCACAGGGCTTAATTTAAATCTGCGATCCCGTGGTTCAGAAGCAAACTCATAATGATGTCCCATGGAGCCTGGGACACACTAAATAAAAGAAGCCTGTAAAGTCTGAATAAAGCAGTCTGTGTTGACTAACCGTGTGTGTGTGTGTGTGTGTGTGTGTGTGTGTGTGTGTGTGTGTGTGTGTGTGTGTGTGTGTGTGTGTGTGTGTGTGTGTGTGTTGCTTTAGTAGCTCTATCGAAGTAGCCGCTACATATATAAATATTTGGGATGATTATCCCACTTACTGGATACTTTTCTTCCATCTCACAGCCTGTGGGAAGAAGCTATTCCCCAGCCTGGCAGTCCTGATTTTGATGATAGACGTGGTTACAGATGCTGTGCACTGGATGGAAATGGTCTTTTAACAATTCCTTGAGCCCTGTTTAAACAACACTCCCAGTAAATGTCATCTACAGTAGAAAGGGAGACCCCAGTGATCCTCACAACTCTTTGCATCATTCCTGTCTGATGCTCTACAGCTACTAGACCATCCAATGATGCATCCAGACAGGAGACTCAACTGCGCTCCTGTAAAATCTCATGATGAGAGCCGTTGGCCTTGACCTTCTCAGTCTCCTTGGGAAGTTTAGGCGCTTTCTGACCAATAAAGATGTGTGATTGTTTTGTGTATTAATACGTGTGCTGTATGAATGTGAATTTTATGTGATTGCATTGTCTATCCTTGCTCTTTAACACTCTTTAGTGGATAGAAGTAGTTATTGTACTTCAAGATGTTCAACCATGTACAGATTCTCCTTAAATAGCCATTTGGCCCAAATGTCTATTCAGTACAACAATACTTTCAATCTCAGGCAGATTTTGAACAATAACACCATTCATTTTGCAACAACCGCAACTTAATATTGCCAGTTGTTCAATGGCAAGCGACATGGGGAAAACACCACTGTCAACTCTTCTACCTTAAAGGAGTAATTTTATTCAAATGGGCAGTAGATCAAGAGCTGGAAACAGTGAAATCAGACAGAGGTGAGTGACTGCTTAAAATTAGAAACATTTGTGTTCATGCTATAGAGGTTAAGGCTGCCCAGGAGGAATATAATATATTTTCTTTAAGTTTGAGTGCCCTCACTCTGGCGATGGATGATGCCAACAGACATGTTGCTGGAAGGGTGAGAGAATTGATATGGTAGCCCACAGGAAGCTCAAGTTTAGATCCACAGAGCACAGATGTTTAGCACAATGGCCACCCGGTCTGTATTTGGTCTTGCTGATATCGACGTCAACTGAGTCGACCAAATGTAGTAGATAAGGTTGGATGGGGTGCATGTGAAACACTACCTCACCTGGAAGGTCTGATTTTGGCAAGAAATGGAAGGACAATTTTGGCAATTTCTGCAGTTCCAATGGGGAGTGCGTCGGGTGGTGGTGGGTGGAGAGGGAAGTGCCGTCGAGGGAGTCACAGAAAGACGTGCCCCTGTGAAAAGAGGATCTGAGTGGAGTGGGTTAGATGTAGCAGGTTAGAGGATGGTGCTGAAGTTGGAAGTGTTCAAGGATAATGTGTCAGATGTGGCAGCTGATGGGTGGTAAGTGAGAAATTTGCGGGATTCTGTCCTTGTTCTGCCGGAGAGGAGGTGGGGTAAGGGCAGAAAGAGAATTGGAGATATGGGTGCAGGCTTTTTCAATGACACTGTGGGAAAATCTGCATTTATTGAAGAAATAAGATATTCTGGGTGTTCTGGAGTAGACGATCTCATCTTGGGACTGTTACAGGCCCAGACGACCACAAAACCTAGCAGCAATAGAAAATCACCAAGACAAAGGATACTTAAACAAAGGTCATTTTAAATTTTCTTTAAACAAAAAAAGGATCAAATTTTAACTTATCACTATTAACTTAACAGTCTTACATTACCCCTTTCTCATTCTAAGTGCAGGTGTATTTAATGTGCATAAAGTTCTTTGACGCAACTCCAAGTTCATCAGTGTCTATCAATTCTTATACTGTGCACAGAATTCAACATTTATGAATTTGCACCAAGCTCTGGTACTTAAAGGTAAATGGTTACCCCTCCAGGAAGGCTCTTGTTGGTTTCAGAGAGGGATTTCTTGCTCATTGGACACACAAAAACTGATTCCCTCTGATCAACCACTTTGGGGTCTTGTCAATGAAGCCCATCAGGGTTTTCCAAATGATCACCTCTTCTGCAGGTCACCATAGAGTTCCTTTTATTTCCCTTATTTGAGGTGAAACACTCTTGCCAGCCATTTCCTCTTGTTTGGACAACAAAGTTTTTCAACAGGCTGAACTGAGAACTCACAAACCATCTTCAAAATGGGGTTTCAACAAGATGCCAGCTTGCTATCTCTCTCTCTTAGAAAAAGCCAATTTGGTCTCTCCTCTCTGCTTGCAAAAGCACATGACCTTCTTAGAACAGCAAACTGCAACCAGCCAGATTACTGCACCGGACCCAAACTTCTGAGTCCTTTCATCAGTTGCTTTAAAATCAATAATCCATTTACCCCTGCTTTTGAAATTCTTTAGCAAAGCAGTCTCCTTGTTTTGTCTTTGCAAAAGCTCTTGGCATCTGAATGACTCTCTATCAGCAAGGCTCTTGCATTTTAAATAAGAGCTGTTTTGTGAAGTGTTTGTGTTTGTTTGTGACCTACACGACTCCTACAATCCATCTCTTTCAAAAACATATCAATATGCAATGTGGTGTCCTTGCAAAAAAATTAAGTGGGAAGAGGTATAATCCAGGTGTCTCTGGTGAGTGGAGTGTGTAATAGTTTGAAACTTGAACCTCTCTCTATTTCAGGAGACAATTTGCTGTCATGTAATTAAAAAGTGTCATATCACACAAAATTGCTTTTTTCCTGCTGTGAGGCAGACAGATTCGCCATTGGCAGAAATTGCCTGAAATGCCTCTTGCACTCAGAGAAAGAAGCAAAAGAGAGTCGTGCTCTCCCCCCACTCACCCCCACCACCCTGAACCCTGGCCCAAGTCATTGAGGGTTTGAGGATTCTCTTTCAATGCTCACAGACCAATCCAAGCCATTGGCAATGTGAGCTCCTGTTTTTAACCTCTGACATGATTAGGAACCATTTAACATCCAATCGTATCCCAAGTCTGATACCTGATATCCTTTTAGCCAGTTTCGAACTAGCCTCCAGCAATCCACGGCCTAATGTGAGTCCCTTGACTGCTTTCTCCAGAAGCTCACAGCCTGGGTTCCTCTCCTCAAATTACCAACAGCCTGTCACCTATGTGGGTCGTTCAGTTGCAGAACCCCTCACTGGTCTGCTTCCATGGTCACTCACCCATGGATTGAATTCTCTGCTACTCAGATGTTGATGGTGTGTGGTCTTCCTGTTTTCTGATGCCCTTTGTTAGTCCTCCGCTTACCCAGAGATCATGGTGGTGAGGAAATCTAACACATCTAAATAAAAATGTTACAACTTAGAGGATAATCTCGCATGTCTAGAGGGGTGAAAAGGGCATTATTACAAATTGAAGCCTAATATTTGAATATTCAGGTGTCAAATTTGCAAAAGCATAGAGTATATATTTCTCAAGCTATTTGCAATTTTTTCTAAAGGAATACAACTTCGAAATTTTTGCATGTCATCTTGGCAACCCTAAAAGTATATCTGATTTCCAAGTAAATGCAATATATTTCCTCATCTCCGCTAATACTTATTTAACAAATTTCAATTGATATATTAATAGTTTTAATTTGGGCCTTGTTCCTTCAGTATTTCCCAATAAAAGTAAGGTTGGATTTTGCAGAAAACAACTCCTGTAACTTGTTCCAAAAAATTTGTAATTCTCCCCAAAAAGATCTTGCATTAGGACAAAGCTAAGTTGAATGCAAGAAAATTGATACATCTTCACCACACCTAAAACATTCATCTGATCAGTCTGATTTTATTCTATTCAATTTCTCTAGTGTAAGAAGTAACTGTAGAAGAAAAACTAGTTGAGAATTCCTTCATCACTGCTGCAGTGTGGAACTCTGGTCAATAGATCCAAAATGCTGAGTTGAAGTGAATTAATACAACTCCCCTGGATCACGTGATCTCTATTGCCAAATCAGCTTCTTGTAGAGCTTTTCAAATCCAATTGCTTGAGTCACCTGACTCCCGGTGCAGCTTTCAATAAAATCCTTACTGACATCTGCTTCATGACTGATGTAAAAATAATTATACTGAACTAATTTATATCTTACATTGAGATCCTTATATGGATCTTCCCATATTTGCCAATCGATTACATTATTCAGAACCATTTCCCACCTTTGTCTCATCTTAAGAACTTCTCATTTAAAAGTTCCTCCTTGTAATAAAGAGGACATCATAGAAGTACATTTTTTAACAATTCCTCTTTATAAGGAATTTCTATTTCAGTACAACATGGTTGGCCCTAACTTATCCTTCAAATATGCTCTTATTTGGAAATAGCAAAAAAGAATGCTATGAGTTATATATTTATTTCTCAGTTGCTCAAATTACATTAATTGATCCCTTTCATTACTATCTTCAACATTCATAATCCCCTTACAAACCATCTATCCAAAAATTGATGATCATTTGAAAAAGAAATGAGGATTTTGAATCAAAGCTATTCTGGGTGCTGTACATCCACTTACACCAATTTCATAATTTATTTTATTCCATATATGTATCAAAAATGGTGTATCTCTATCACTAACCATTAATTTCGATTCCCACTTGTATATAAATTCTTCTGCTTTTCTCTATCTTATTTTATTTGATGGTAATTTTTCCCTTTCAAAAAAAGAAGCAAAATATCTCATTTGAGCTGCTCAATGACAATTTTTTTAAAATTAGGAAGCTGTGGTCCTCTCAATGCAGAATTTGCATTGGTTCAATAACATGGGATTAAATTAGAAATGGGTTAACATAACATAAAACCACTATGCAGACTGTTTTCTAAGAATAGAATACCAGAGGAGGGTTGTCTAGGTCTTCCGCAAGATAAAGATCACAAGATGTAGGCCCATTGAGTGTGTTCCACCATTTTTCCACAGCCCCACTGCCCAGCTTTCTCTCCATAACCCTTGATTCCTTGACTAATCAAATACCTCTCAATCTCTGCCTGAAATACACCCAATGACCTCAGTTCCACGATTCACGACCCGCTGACAAAATAAATTTTTCCACATCTGTTTTATATTGACACCCATTTATGCTGAAATTATGCTCTCTTGTCCTCAAATCTCCTACCATGGGAAACTTCTTTGCCATATGTACTCTGTCCAGGCCTTCCAGCATTTCAAATGCCTCTGAGGTCCCCCTTAGATTAATTTAATTTTGTGAGGCGTACTTTAGAGACCAAATATTTGGGCTTTTAATGGTGACCTATTTAAATGAACAAAATCTGATTAGAATTCGTTTATGGAAAGTTTGGAAGTTGCCACAAAAAAAACGGAGCATATAAATTAGATGTTGTAATGAAGAGAAATGAACAATACAATGAGCGTTGTGTCATAGTATCTGACTCAGTCTACCGTACATCACCGTTAAACCTTCTCCTCACTGTGAACCTGGTACCACGGTATCTCCCTTAATCTACCATCCATCCCCATTAACCTTCTCCCCACTGTGAACGCAGTATCTCCCGCTGATAATTGTACATCACTGTTATACCTACTCCATACTCTGAAATCTGTGTCACAGTATCGGTCTCCATCTACCTACATTCCCATTAACATTCTCCCTATTGTGAACTTGGTGTCACAGTATCAAACACAGTTTATCGTACATTACCGTTCAACTGTATGACGGATGTGAACCCAGTGTCCCAATATTTGACACAGTTTATCGTTCATCACTGTTAAAACTTATTCCCTCTGTTCACCTGGTGTCACAGTATCCATCTCAATTTACCATACATCACCGTTCATCCTTCTCCCCACTGTGAACCTGGGGTCACAGTATTTGACACAGTTTATCGTTCATTACTGTGAAACCTTCTCGCACTGTGAACCTAGGGTCAAAGTATCTTGCACAGTTTATCGTCCAGCAGTGATTGACCTTCTCCCCATTGTGAATCCGGTTTCACAGTATCTGCCTCTGTCTTCCGTTCATCACCATTAAACCACTCCCCACACTGAATCCGGTGTCACAGTATCTCATGGAGTTTATAGTATCTGTCTCAATCTGCCATACATCACCATTAAACCATCTCCCCACAGTGAACCCGGTGTCATAATATCTGGAACTGTTTATCGTGTATCACTGTTAAACATTCTCATTACTGTGAACCCAGTGTCACAGTATCTGACATAGTTTATTGTACATCAATGTTGAACCTTCTCCCCACTGTGAACCTGGTATCATAGTATATGCCAGAGTTCATTATATATCACCATTAAAACTTCATAATATTGTGAACACCGTGTCACAGTATTGCCACAGTTTATCATACATCACTGTTCATCCTTCTCCCCACTGTAAATCCATTGTCTCTCTATCTGCCACAGATTATCGTACATCGCCATTAAACCTCTTTCCCCTTTGAACCTTCTGTCAAAATATCTGCTACACATAATCCTACACTCTTAAATCCATAACAAATGGATATCAGGTGTCACAGTACCTGGGACTGTTTATCGTACTGTTAAATCTTCCACCACTGTGAACTCAATGTCACAGTATCTGTCTCACTCTAACGAACATCATAAAACCTTCTCCCCACTGTGAACCTGGTGTCTCTGTATCTGCCATAATGTATCATATATCACTGTTAAACCTACTCACTACTGTGTACCTGGTGTGAAAAGTATCTGTCAAAATGTACCATACATCCTCATTAAACATTCTCCCCACTGTGTAACTGGTGTCACAGTATCTGCCTCAGTCTGCCATACATCACCATTAAACCTTCTCCTTACTGTGAACCTGGTTTTACAGTACCTGACACAGTTTATCATACAGCACTTTTAAACTTTCTCCCCTCCTTGTACCTGGTGTTACAGTATCTGACACAGTTTATTGTACATCACTTTTTAACCATTTCGCCACTGTGAACCCAGTGTCACAAAATATGCCTGAGTCTACCGTCTATCACCATTAAACCATTTCTCCACTTTAAACTCGAAGTCACCGTATCCACCAAAGTTTATCGCACATCACCATTAAAACTTCTCACCACTGTGAAACCTTTGTCACAGGATCTGTCTAACTCTACTGAACATCACCGTTAATCCTTCTCCCCACTATGAGACCCTTGTTACTGTATTTGGCACAGTTATTGTACATCACTTAAACCCTCTCAACACTGTGTACCTGGTATCATAATATCTGCTTCACTCTACAGTACATCACTGTTAAACCAACTGTCAAATTGGAGTCACTGTATCTGGCAGGAAGACCATTCCACTTCTGGCTTTTAACAGGAAGGCCATTCCACATCATGAATCTGACAGGCAGAACATTCCACATCTGGCTTCTGGCAGGGTGACCATTTGACATCCGGAATCTGGCAGGTGGACAATATCACATCTGCCAAATGTCATGAAGCTAATTCCACATGCGGCATCTTGCAGACGGAACATTTTACATCTGCCATCAGGCAGGCAGCCCATTCCACAAATGGCATATTCCTGGTGGAGCTTTCAAAATCTGGCATCTAGCAGGTAGACCATTCCACATATGGCATTTGCCAGAAAGACCATTCCACATCTGACAGGGGGAACATTCCACATCTGGCAACTGCCTGAAGACCACTACACAGCTGGCATCTGGCATGAGGACCATTCCACATCCAGCATATAGTTCGCATACCATTCCACATGCTGTATCTTGCAGCTGGACCATTCCACATCCAGCCTCTAGCAAGTTTACCATACCCCATCTGGCACCTGTCAGGTGGACCAGTTCAAATCTGGCATCAGGCAGGTTGACTACTCCACATCCAGCATCTGACAGGACTACTATTCCACATCTGGCAGAAAACCATTCCACATCTGGCAACTGGCAGGTGGACCATTCCATATCCAGCATCTGACACGAAGTCCATTCAACTTCCAGCATCTGGCACGAATTCCATTCCACATCTGGCATCTGTCCAGAAGTTCATTCTACATCCGGCATCTGGCCGGTGAACCATTACACATCCAGCAGCTGGCAGATGGACCATTCCATGTCTGGCATTTTACAGGGGGACCATTGCATATCT
Organism: Narcine bancroftii; assembly: GCF_036971445.1. Classification (NCBI taxonomy): domain Eukaryota; kingdom Metazoa; phylum Chordata; class Chondrichthyes; order Torpediniformes; family Narcinidae; genus Narcine; species Narcine bancroftii. Next base: position 409,675 of record NW_027211892.1, read on the forward strand.
GGCATCTGTTAGGTGGACGTTTCCATATCCAGCAAATGGCAGGAAGCTGATACGACATTTGACATCTGACAGGCAGACCATTCCACATCCGGCATCTGGCAAGTGGTCCATTCCAAATCCGGCATCTCGCAGGTAGACAATTCCACATCTGGCATCTGTCAGGCAGACTAGTCAATATCTGGCATCAAGTGGGTGGATATTACCACATCTGGCAGGCCGACACTCCACATCCTGCATCTGGGGAAAAAGAAACATTCCACATCTGGCATCTGGCAGGTGGTCTATTCCACTCCAGCATCAGCCAGGTAAACCATTCCATATCCATCATCTGGCAGAGGATCATTCCACATCCTGCAACTGACAAACATACCATTTCACATCTGGCATCTGGCACGAATTCCATTCCACATTCGGCATCTGTCCAGAAGATCATTCTACATCCTGCATCTCATCGGTGTACCATTACACATCTGGCACGAAGTCCATTCCACATCCGGATTCTCACAGAAGGACCATTCCACCTCCGGCATCTGGCAGGTGGACCATTCCACGTCTGGCATCTCGCAGGGGGACGATTCCACATCCAGCATTTTGCAGGTGGACAATTACACCTCCGCAATTCCGCGCCACATTGGCCCTTCCCCTATATGGTTACATGCCCTGGTGGCTGCCACTGACGAGTGTATCCTATGTTGGCCGGTACAGCCCTTAATATTAGCCAATGGGTATTTGCATTTGGAATTCGGACTATTACTTAAAGACTAGTGGTGGGTCGGGCTAAGTGGGATCCTGTGATGGTGCCTCCCCCCCCCCTAAAACCAGTATGCATTCCACAATATCGTATCGCTGGAGGGCAGGAAGAGATTACTGCCACCATCAATGCTTTACAAGAAGAAGGAGTAGTGAGGCCCTCAACATTGCCCTTTAATAGCCCTGTTTGGCCAGTGCAGAAGTCAGATGGCTCCTGGAGGATGACAGTTGATTATTGTTTCTTGAACAAACATGCCCCACCACTTGCTTCGGCAGTTCCGGACATTGTCACCCTTATTGAAAACATTGCTACTAGGAACTCAGGAATATGTTATGCTGTCATTGATCTCGCTAACGTCTTCTTCAGTATTCTTATAGACGAGGTCTCACAGGATCAGTTCACCTTTACCTGGAGAGGACGTCAGTATACCTTCACCCACCTCCCTCAGGGCTATGTACACTCTCCCACTACTTGCCACAGCCTAATTGTCCGTGATTTGGAGACGGTGCCAGTATCGCCTTCCCTCTCAATTCACCATTATATTAATGATGTGATGATCCAAGGGGCCACGGAAGAAATGGTACAGAAAGCATTAAAAGAGGACGCCTGGTTTACTGATGGTAGCAGCCGCTGGGTGAAAGGAAAGCAGAAGTGGAAGGCGGTGGCTTACCATCCCTGGTCAGGAACTCACTTATTGGAGGAGGGGGATGGTGGCTCCAGTCAATATGCTGAGTTGAAGGCGGTCACTTTACCACTAGACCCCCATGATCACCCTCTTCACTTGTTCACTGATTCCTGGGCTATGGCTAATGGACTAGTGGTATGGATGTCTGATTGGCAAAAGAATGACTGGCTGGTACATGACCGCTCAGTATGGGGAAAACAGTTGTGGCAGCTGTTGTGGGACGCTTCCCATCATCGTGAGATAACCGTATATCACGTTGACGCCCATACCAATGCGACGACGAACATGGCACAACATAATGCAGTATCAGATCAGCTTGCCACTATCAGCCACGCCGATACCGTCCCCCTGGCTCGATGGGCACATGAACAGAGTAGCTATTTGGGGGAGAAGGGATCAGCTATGTGGCCTGTACACATGCCTTACCCATCCATCAGAACAATGTCCGCATGGTCGAGCGGACATGCCCAGCCTGCCAGCTTTTGAAGTCCCGCACTGTTCCTCCTCGTCTGCATGGTCGAATAAGACAGGGAGCTCACTCACCTGCAGTCTGGCAAATTGATTACATAGGCCCAATGCCAGATTGTATGGGTAAACGTTACGTCCTAGTAATGATTGACACCTTTTTGCTTTTCCCACCAAGACGGCTGACCAAGCTAGCACTATCCAAGGACTAAACCATTAAATTTCTTGTTATGATGTACCAGAAGTAATTCAGTCTGATAATGGCTCGCACTTCTCCGGGAAGGCAATCTGTGATTGGGCAGCTGACAACAGTATCTTATGGGTCCTTCTTTCTTTGGCTTGGCTTCGCGGATGAAGATTTATGGAGGGGTAGTGTCCACGTCAGCTGCAGGCTCATTTGTGGCTGACAAGTCTGATGCGGGACAGGCAGACACGGTTGCAGCGGTTGCAAGGGAAAATTGGTTGGTTGGGGTTGGGTGTTGGGTTTTTCCTCCTTTGTCTTTTGTCAGTGAGGTGGACTCTGCGGTCTTCTTCAAAGGAGGTTGCTGTCCGCCGAACTGTGAGGCGCCAAGATGCAGGGTTTGAGGCAATATTATCCCACTGGTGGTGGTCATGTGGCAGGCACTAAGAGATTTCTTTAGGCAGTCCTTGTACCTCTTCTTTGCTGCACCTCTGTCTCAGTGGCCAGTGGAGAGATTGCCATATAACACGATCTTGGGAAGGCGATGGTCCTCCATTCTGGAGACGTGACCTACCCAGTGCAGTTGGATCTTCAGCAGCGTGGATTTGATGCTGTTGGCCTCTGCCATCTCGAGTACTTTGATGTTGGAGATGAAGTCGCTCCAATGAATGTTGAGGATGGAGCGGAGACAACGCTGGTGGAAGCATTCTAGGAGCCGTAGGTTATGCCCATTATTAGGAGCCGAACAGGAGTGTGGGTATGACAACGGCTCTGTATACACTAATCTTTGTGAGGTTTTTCAGTTGGTTGTTTTTCCAGACTCTTTTGTGTAGTCTTCCAAAGGCGCTATTTGCCTTGGCGAGTCTGTTGTCTATCTCGTTGTCGATCCTTGCATCCGATGAAATGGTGCAGCTGAGATAGGTAAACTGGTTGACCGTTTTGAGTTTTGTGTGCCCGATGGAGATATGGGGGGGCTGGTAGTCATGGTGGGGAGCTGGCTGATGGAGGACCTCAGTTTTCTTCAGGCTGACTTCCAGGCCAAACATTTTGGCAGTTTCCGCAAAACAGGACATCAAGCGCTGAAGAGCTGGCTCTGAATGGGCAACTAAATTGGCATCGTCTGCGAAGAGTAGTTCACGGACAAGTTGCTCTTGTGTCTTGGTGTGAGCTTGCAGGCGCCTCAGATTGAAGAGACTGCTATCCGTGCGGTACCAGATGTAAACAGCGTCTTCATTGTTGAGGTCTTTCATGGCTTGTTTCAGCATCATGCTGAAGAAGATTGAAAAGAGGGTTGGTGCCAGAACGCAGCCTTGTTAATGGAGAAGGGTTCAGAGAGCTCTTTGCTGTATCTGACCCGACCTTGTTGGTTTTCGTGCAGTTGGATAACTTATGGGTCCACCATATTCCTTATTACTCACAGGATGCCGGGTTAGTTGAATGAATGCATGGTTTACTGAAGGAACAAATTCGTTTGTTAACACCATTGGGGACCCTGAAGGGGTGGTGCCATGTGCTGCAGCAGGCCGTCCATAATTTGAATCATCGCCTTTCCACCGACTTCTTCACGCTTCTGAACTACAGCCTATTCCAGAGGAAAAACAGTCATTGCCCCCCATTCCCGAGCTAGAGAATGTCGGACAAAAGGTATGGGTGACACCATCAGGTAGTGTCCCTCCTGTAAAAGGAGAAATAGTGACACCTGCCCAGGGTAACACTCAGTGGATAGCTATTGAGGGACAGGATGGTTTAGTTTGTTTAAATATCGAAAGCTTATGGCACTGTGAGTGACATATGTCAGGCTTCTTTGTTCCAGGTCCTCCATCTTGTGCTCCTGCTGATCTGGCTTAACCGGTGCTTTGATGCCAGCAATTGGATTTGTAATGTCGAGGACGTTCCGAGGGAGTTGCCTGTGGGGGACACGGCCCGATGTATCCACTAATATATCGGATATTGTTAAGCATGTTTCAAAATCTGTTGGTGAGCTTCAGCGTCTGGGTCTTGTGGCCCACAAGGATAGTTTGAGCTTGATTGGAACCCTTTTTCATGGTGAGCTGGTCCATTTGGTGGATTGGGCCACATTATTCTCTGTTGGTTGTCGCATTTTTGCTTGTTTTTGTGATTATCATAGTTTTAGTTTCTCTTTTTCACTCCTTCTGTACTCAAATGCTTGTAAGGTCTCATAAGTGACAGGCTGCGACCAAGGGGTGGAATGTAATGGAAGATTTAAACCATGTTTTTTATTTTTGCAGCCTTTGCTCCTGCAAGGCAGAGAACCAGCTTGTTGCATATGAATCAGTAGACATTATCCAACTTCCACCATGAGGCCCAGAGATGCAGTTGTCTTTTGTTGGTCGCAGACTGTCAGGAGACCTTGAAGATAATTAAATCATTTGTTCGAAGAGATAAGATCTGAAGTAAACAACTTTTGGGTAATATAAGCCATGGTCCCACTGCTTAAAGAGTCCCTCTTTGAGACTCTCCAAGAGGTGGCAACATCTCTCAGCAAGAAGAAGAACTTCAAGATTCCAACCAACGTCCCGGTCCGGGGAGGTGGAGAAGCTGCTACCGGCGCCCAGACAACCTACTACAAGTGTGCAGTCGTCGCCTCGCTTTGGCAGTTGGGACCAGTCCAGGCATTGATAAGTATAATTGGGAAGGGCTTGCATTTTGTAGTGTGAATTCAGCTAGCTATTTAATAATAAAGACTTGTATAAACTGAACTGCTCTCGGTGTGTATGTGTGTATGTGTGTGTATGTGTCTATTTTCTTTCGGTAGCTCAAACACTGTGACCAATCTAAAAAGAACAAAATGAGAGGAATAAGTTTACCCAAGACAACGGGCATGTGGATGTAAGAGAACAGAAGGCAAGGGGTGTGGTACAGGTAAGGGTTAGTTTGTTGTGGAGAACATTTACAAAGGTCAGTACAGCCTTTATGGGATAAAGGGCCTGTACTGGGCAACAATGGTTGATGTTATAATGGATGCGGAAGCTCTGGGAAGGGGTAAGGGAGGGACTGGCCAGGAAGTCTGCAGATTCTGGGGCTGAGGGCAATGCACAAACATGCTGTGGAAACTCATGGATAGTTTTGTGAGGAGCAGGTCTTGCTTCATGAGTCAAATTGAGTTTTTCAAGGAGGTGTCAAAGGAAATAGATGAAGGTAAAGGTGTATATGGGCTGCACATGGATTTTAGTAAGGTGCTTGACAAGGTCCCCACGGTGGCCTCATTCAGAATGTCGGGAGGCATGGGATGCATGGAGCCTTGGCTGTGTGGATTCAGAATTGGCTTGTCTGCAGAAAACAGAGGGTAGTAGTAGATGGAACAATGACTAGCGGCGCTCCAAGGTGATCTACTCTGGGACCCCAGCTCTTTGTGATTTTTATGAATGATGATGAGTGGAAGGGTGGGTACGTCAGCAGATGACACAGACCTGCACACTGCCAGATGACCAAAATGCAGACATGCGTGAAGACATTACCTTGGACAATGAGGATTTGGAGGTGTTCCAGAAGGCCAAGAACGCACTGGCCAACATCACTCTTCCATTAGACGCCAGGCCAAAGACACCCACCACTCTCACAGTAGACTCTTCCAGCACAGCAGTAGGGGGTGCACTGGAGCAATTCATCGAAGGGCAATGGCAGCCCCCTTTCCTTCTTTAGCAGACACCTCTGGCCACCCGAACTCAACTACAGCGTCTTTGACTGAGAGCAATTGGTACTGTACCTGGCAGTCAGGCACTTCAGGTATTTTTGGAAGGTAGACCATTCAGGATGTTCATGGACCAGAAGTCATTAACTTTTGCCTTCCATAAGGTGTTGGACCCGTGATCGGCCAGGCAGCAGCAGCTCCTCTCATGAATCTGAGTTCACTACAGACATTCAACACATTTTGTGTGATGCACTGCCCCACCCCACAACCAAGTCTGTCCAGGCCCTGTCCCAGGGAATCGACTATTTAGTGCAAGGCAGGGGACAGCAGGAAGACCCTGAGATACTTGCATTCAGGACAGCAGTTTCCAGGCTCAGGCTGGAGGATGTTGACCTCGACCCTGGTAAGTAGATGCTCCTCTGTGACATTCCAATGGAAACCCCGCCTCATCGTGCTGACCACATGGAGATGGCAGGTTTTCGAAGAGTTGCACAACCTGACGCACCCAGCCATCAGAACTTTCAAAATGGTAGTCAGTAGGATTGTCTTGCTGAGCCTCCGGAAACAGGTTGTCACGGGGCCAAGATCTGCACACTCTGCCAGATGACCAAAATGCAGAATACGTGAAGGCACCATCCCCAGACATTCAAGTCAGCACCACGTAGGTTCAGCCATGTCTACATTAACATTGTAGGGTCACTACTAGCCTCCCGCGGGGCAAGTTATCTTCTCACCATGATTGCCTGCTCCATGAGGTTCACCGAGGAGGTCCAGCTGTCTGACACAACCACTTGTGTCCTCCATTAAATTGGAAGCAGTAATAAATATGAAGGAGTGATTGATAATATATAGTCTCCCTTGTAGTTTGGGTGCAATGTATTTCTTGAGATCAGAGGATTCCAGGAGCCAGGACAGAGTGATCCTGTGTTTCCCAAGGATTTGATAGTTGGGGTAGTAGGAAGTGGAAGGGCCGAAGGGTTTACTGCTCCTTCGACTGCCTCTCTTTTCTGTCTTGCGATGCTGATTGGGTGCGACTGTGTGTTCCATCGCTCGCTGATTAGTTGCTTCAATTGCACGAGCCAATGGACTGATTCGGTGAGGCCGCTTTTGGATTGGACGCTGAAGTAGGGTTAGATTGATGGGCGGATTCGCGGGCTGATTGGCTCTTGCTGTGAGGAGGCGGGACGTTGGCGGTGGCGTCGTCAGCTCGGGGTCCGTCGCGTCGCCGAGGGCGCTAACGGGAAGAAGTTGGCAGCGGCGCCGGGACCTTCCTCAGCCACGCGGTCCAGAGAAAGCGGGCGACCCGCAGCCCGATGGGCCCCACCGTTGAGCGGCCGGTACCGACGTGGTGTTTGGGTGGATCCGAGGCGTCGGTGCGAGGCCTGATGGCGCCAACAGGGCGAGGCCGGAGGCCGCGGGGTAACTGGCAGCGGGGGGGGGGGGGGGAGGGGAGGGGCAAGAAGGAGATTTGCACGTCTTTGGTTGGCGCATGCGCGATGGGTTCGCCACTTGGCGTTCGGTTCGCGCATGTGCGATTGATACGCATGTGCCAAATGACGGCCCTAAGCGAACCCTTTGGGCAAGCGCCAACTGATGACTCGCGCATGCGCACAGAAATTAAGATGGCTGCCCCCAGCCGATGGACCCCGAGACACTGAGTCACAAATTCAATCCGCACATTTTGGGTCTTTCGTTCCCTGTGTCTCTGTTCTCGTTTGTCAAATCATTTGATTTTAAAAATAGGCTCTAATACTTCAGGCACCGCACACGGGGAAAACTCCGACTTGCGACCATTGTGAGATCTGACTGATCCTTCAGTCTCCATGACGGTCGCAGGTCGGGGAGGGCTGTCTTGGACTGTCCGAGTGTTGCTCCGATTTCACTTTTTTTTTGCTCGCCCGGTCGCTTGGCGTGCTACAATCTCAGTGTTTATAAGGGGGAAATTCTTTTAATGTTTCATTTACTTTTGTTACATAATTCTTCCTAGATTATCTGTGTAACATTGAAGGTTATGGGTTTTCATGAACAGCAATCATGATTTTACTCATAATTTGATGACGAAATGGATGGGAAACTTTTTGCTAATACTCCATGTGAATTGAAATAAAAATGAAGTGACAAACTTAGGAAGACTTGTTTACCCTTCTTTTAAAGCAGGATGTCCAGATGATTTTCATCTTGCTTGCTGAATTAAAATGTGATTTGTCTGTTCTTAATGGCAGCTGCCATATTGGCATTGCAAGGAAAGATGGGAAATGGGTCAGGTCCTTGGTGGTCCCAGTAATGCAATGGAGAAAGATGTCACAGGGCTGAATGTGGTTTAGGGAGGGAGAGGGTATTAATTTTTAGGAAACATATGTGTTCAGCCACCTATCAGTATTTTTTCTCAAATAGAAACTCCTGCTGGTAGAAGCCATTTCCTGCTTTGAACAGGTCCAATGTGATTATCTAAGCAAATATTGTTTCGAGCCCAAAGGACCCCAAAACCCAGCAGCAATAGACATTCACCAAGACAGGTGGTTTTTAAAACAGAAGTTATTTTTAATCAACTTTAAACATGAAAATAGAATGAAACTTTAACTTAACTCTATACTTAACTAACCCAAATTAACCCCCTTCTAATTCTAAGCACACATGTTTGTAATGTGTTTAAATTTTATGAAAAGTTCTTTGGTTCACAGTTCAATCTCACTTCTCCTTCTTCCAAGTTCTCTGGATGCAGGCAATTCTTCTGCTGTGCACATAATTGATCATGTATAAATTTCACCAGGTTTTGGTGCTCGAAAGGTAAATGTTTACCGCTCAGGAAGGTTCTTGTAGGGTTTGCAGAGAGTGATTTGTTGTTCCAGGATTTCCATAACTGAGGTACCACCATTAGTCACGTCAATGTCTCGCTGATGAAACTTGCCCCGTCAGGGTTTTCCAGATGGTAACTTCTTTCTTTCAGTGACCACAGAGTTCCATTTCTCTTATTCCAAACAACAGGAGTTCTTTCTTCTGCTCAAGCTGTGGTTAGGTAAACAAAACCGGTGAGTGACTTTCCTGTAAGCACCCTGCAGAAAGGTACTTGTAGTCATCCTGGCTCCATTTCCAAACAATGGTCATTCATTTTATTACATCAGTTCAGTTAACACCTACTTGTGTATGTGCATCAATATTTCTTCAGTCTTTCAAATAAAATCTGTTTTAAAAGGTATGTATGTATGTTTGTAACCTACACTAAATCTTACCAAAATCGCAAATATTACCAAATTCTCCAAATATATTTATTCATTACAATATCACGTAAGGAGCAACTGGGTCGATGAACTGCCTTGGGTTCTATTAGGAGTATGAACAGCTCCAAAAGAAAATCTGTCTGCATCATCTGTAGAATTGATGTTTCGTCCGGCCCTTATGGTTCCAGAAGATATTCACTTCAGGAACAATTCAGACATGGACATCCTTCAACAACTCCGCAAGGGTATTGCTAACAGCAAACCATCCTCTACCAACTGGCATGGCAAAACTAGACAACAAGTCCCCCAATCACTATTAAACACTGAATTTGTATTTGTACGAAGACAGGTTCCAGGGGCACCATTACTAAAACCACATGAAGGACCATTTTGTTTGATTAAGAGATATGGAGTGGTATATACATTGGACATCGGAGGGCATCCACAGCTATTCAGCGTGGACAGACTTAAACCTGCCATATGGACCCTACTTCACCAGTTCAGTGCTATCAACCCAGGCGACATGAACGTCTGCCTAACTCAAGCATATCTGGTATCTTAAGTTACAGTGACGAATTTGGGGGGGGCATGATATAGCGAGTGCACAGCGTGGTATTACGAATTGCCACCGTCAGTTCCTAGACTTAACTGACACATTACGGGCTAACAGTGTAAACATTTTTCATCACCCTATAAACTTTTTCGCATTGTAAACCCGGTGTCACGGTATCTGTCTCAGACTCCTGCAAATCACCGTTGTCACCTCCTACCCACTCTGTACCCGGAGTCAGAGTATATGCCTCAGTCTACCGAACATCACCATTAAAATGTCTCCCCACTGTTAACTCTGTGTCACGGTATCTGCAACAATGTATTGCGTTTCACGTTTAAACCTCTTCCACACTGTGAACCTGGTGTCACAGTACTTGTCACAGTTCATTGAACCTCAACGTTAAACCATCTCACTAATGTGAACCCAGTTTCACGGTATCCGCCTCAGTCTACAATACATCACTGTTAAACCTTCTACCCACTGTGAATCCGTTATAACAGTATATGCCAGAGTTTATTTTGTATCACCGATAAACTTTCTCCCCACTGTGAACCTGGTTTTCACAGTATCTGACACAGTTTATCCTTCATCACTGATAAACCTTCTCATTGATCTGAATCCGGTGTCACAGTTTCTGTCTCAGTGCGCCATACATCATTGTTAAAGCTGTCTCCCACGGATCCCCACCGTTTCCCATCAGTTCCCCACTGTTCCTCAGCTATTTTCCACCATTCCCCACTTTTCCCCAAGGTTCCCCACTCTTCCACTCATTTCCCAATCTGTTCCCCCATTCTCCACAGTTTGCTATCTGTTCTCCACTGCTCCCCACTATTCACCCCTGTTCTCCACTGTTCCTTAGTGATCCCCACTTTTCCCCACTGTTCCTTAGTGATCCCCACTTTTTCCCATCTCTTCCATCCATTCATCAATTTTTCCCACTGTTGCCCTCAATACACCATTGTTCCCCAACTGTTCCCCACTGTTCCTCACTGTTCCCCACCTGTCACACACTTTTGACCAATGTTCCACACGTTCTCCAATGTTCGCCTTTTGTTCCCCATTGCTCTCCCCTGTTACCCTGTGTTCCCCACAGTTCTTCACTGTTCCCCACTTTTCTCCAGCTGTTCCCAATCTATTCCCCACTGTTGCCCTCTGTTCCCTACTGTTCTCCATTTCTCCCACTTTAACCTACTGTTCCACATTTCTTCCCCACTGTTCCCCACAGATCCCAACTGTTACCAACTGTACCCCATGGTTCCCCATTGTTGCCCATCAGATGCTCCTCTGTTTCCAATCTGTGCCCCATTTTTCCACACTGTTTCTCACAGTTCTCCACTGTTCACCATCTGTTCCCCACTGCTCCCCAGAATTACCCACTGTTCCCCATGGGTCCACTCTGTTCCCCATCTGTCCCCACAGTTCTCCAGCTGACCCCCTGTTCCACACTGTTCCGTTCTTTTCTCCACTGTTCTGCATCTGTTCTGCCAAGTGCAAGTGAGGACAAAAATGCAAGGTGAAGACAAGTGAATGTGTGGCTGAGGGGCTGGTGTAAAAGACAGGGTTTTGGCTTCTTGGACCATTGGGCTATCTTTTGGGGAAGGCATGACCTTTACAAAAAGAATGGGTTACACCTAAACTCAAAAGGGATCAATGTATTGGCAGCTAGGTTTGGTGCAGCCGTCGGATGCGGTTTAAACTAATTTGGCACTGGGATGAGAACCTGTATGATAAGCAAAGGACAGGAAGGATAAAATAGGAAAAGTTGGGTTAGGCAGCGAAAGTAAAAATCAGAAAGAGCAAGGAGGGTGAAAAAAGCAAATCTGAAGGCTTTATATCTTAATGCAAGAAGCATTCGGAACAAGGTAGATGAATTGGCTGTGGAAATTGAGACAAACAAATACGATTTGATTGGGATTACAAAACATGGCTGCAAGGTGGGCAAGCCTGGGAACTTAACATCCCGGGGTATACAATATTTGGGAGGGGTAGACAAGAAAGAAAAGGGGGTGGGGTAGCTTTGATGGTGAGAGAAGGAACCGACACAATTGACAGGAAGGTTATTAACTCGGAAGATACGGAATCTATATGGGTAAAACTGAGGAATAGCAAGGGGCGGAAAATGTTAGTGGGGGTGGTATATCGGCCTCCAAATAGTAATGTAGAGGTGAGGGAAGGCATAATAAGGGAAATTAGAGAAACGTGCAATAAGGGAACAGCTGTCATTATGGGAGACTTTAATTTACATATCGATTGGACTAGTCAAATTAGTAAAAATACTGAGGAGGAGGAATTCCTTGAATGTTTACGGGACGGTTATCTAGACCAATATGTCGAGGAACCAACTTGGGAGCAGGCCATTTTAGACTGGGTATTATGCAATGAAAAGGGCCTAATCAGCAAACTTGTTGTACAAGGCCCTTTGGGTAGGAGCGACCACAATATGATCGAATTCTCACTCGACATGGAGAGTGAAGAAATTATCACCGAGACTAAGGTCCTGAATTTAAATAAAGAGAATTATGATGGTATGAGACGGGAGGTGAGTAAGATTGATTGGGTGGTTTATGGGGTGGGGGGGGGGTGTTGACGGTGGATAGACAATGGAAAGCATTCAAAGATCTAATGGAAGAATTGCATAAAAATAAACCAAGAAAAGTGACTCAACTGGTGATAACAAGGGAAATTAGAGACAGCATTAGGTCCAAAGGGAGAACATATCAATTGGGCAAAAAAAGTACCAAATCCGAAGACTGGGAACAGTTCAAGATGCAGCAAAGGAGGACGAAGGGATTAATCAAGAGGGCAAAAATAAATTATGAAAGTAAGCTTGCGGCAAACATAAAAACCAATTGCAAAAGATTTTATAGATATGTCAAGAGGAAAAGATTGGTGAAATCCAGAGTAGGTCTCTTGCAGGCAGAATCAGGGGAATATATAATGGGGAATAAGGAAATGGCAGACCAATTAAATTCTTACTTTAGTTCCGTTTTTACAAGAGAGGATACAGTAACCTCCCAAGGATGTTGGGAAACATAGACACTAATGCAAGGGAGGAGCTGAAAGAAATCAGTATCTCTAAGGACATGGTCTTGGGAAAATTGAAGGGATTGAAGGCCGATAAATCCCAAGGGCCTGATAATCTACATTCTAGTGGACCTTCAGATAGCAGATGCTTTAAAAATTATTTTCCAGAACTCAATAGACTCAGGATCAGTACCCATGGATTGGAGGGTAGCTAATATTACCCCACTATTTAAAAAAGGGGTAGAGAAAAAGAGGGGAATTATAGGCTGGTGAGCCTTACATCAGTAAGGGGCAAAATGATGAAATCCATTATTAAGGATGTAATAGCGGAGCATATGACTAGCAGAGAAGGGATCGGAGAGAATCAACATGGATTTACAAAAGGTAAATTGTGCTTGACAAATCTATTGAAATTCTTTGAGATGGTGAGAGGTAAAATAGATGAGGGAGAGCCAGTGGATGTGTTGTACCTGGATTTCCAAAAGGCCTTCGATAAGGTTCCACATAAATGACTGGCATGCAAAATCAAGGCTCATGGGATTGTGGGGGGAAGGTATTTATGTGGATTGATAACTGGCTGGCAGATAGAAGACAGAGAGTTGGGATAAACGGCTAATTTTCTGAGTGGCAGGCGGTGACCAGTGGGGTGCCACAGGGATCTGTACTGGGACCCCAGCTGTTCACAATTTACATTAATGATCTGGATGAGGGGATTGGATGTAATACCTCCAAATTTGCAGACGACACTAAGCTAGGAGAGGTTGTGTGCACTGAAGAGGGGGTCAGGAAGCTCCAGTGTGATTTGGATAAATTGGGGGACTGGGTAGATACATGGCAAATGCACTACAATGTGGATAAATGTGAGGTTATCCACCTTGGTAACACAAACCAGAGGGCAGATTACAATTTGAATGGCAATAGATTGGGAGATGGGGAAGTGCAGAGAGACCTAGGGGTTCTTGTGCACCAGTCACTGAAGGCGAGCATGCAGGTACAGCATGCGGTTAAAAAGGCAAGTGCTATGTTCGCCTTCACATCAAGAGGATTTGAGTATAGGAATAAGGATACCTTACTGCAATTGTACAGAGCCCTGGTGAGAGCACACCTGGAGTATTGTGTGCACGTTTGGTCGCCTTTTCTGTTCTTGCAATGGAGTGCAAAGGTGATTCACCAGGCTTTATACCTGGAATGACAGGAATAACTTCTGAGGAAAGATTGCACAATTTGGGATTGTACTCGCTGGAGTTTAGAAGATTGAGAGGGGATCTCATAGAGACATATAAAGTTCTGGCAGGACTGGACAGAATGGATGAGGAAGGGATGTTTCCAATGGTGGGGGAGTCCATAACCCGGGGCCATGGTTCGAGGATAATAGGCAAACCATTATGAACCGAGATGAGGAGGAATTTCTTTACCCAGAGGCTGGTGAATCTGTGGAATTCATTGCCACACAGAGCAGTAGAGGCAGGTTCATTGAATATATTTAGAGGGAATTAGATATATTTCTTCAGTATAAGGGAATTAGGGGTTACGGAGAGAAGGCAGGGACGGGGTACTGAAATTTAAGATCAGCCATGATCTCATTGAATGGCGGAGAAGGCTCGAAGGGCCGAATGACCTACTCCTGCTCTGATCTTCTATGTTTCTGCCCTGTTGCCCATTTTCCCCAATCTTCCCCTCTGTTTTACACTGCTCTCCACTGTGCCCCTCTGTTCCTCATTCTTCCCCTCTTCCCTTAGTTCTTCACTGTTCCCCACTGTTCCATAGTGTTCACATTGTTCCCCATGGGTCCATAGTGTTCCCCATCATTTCCTAATCTGCTTCCCACTGTTCCCCACAGTTCCCCACTGTTCTCCATTTGAACCCCCTGCTCCACACTATTCCCTATTTTTCCCCACTATTCTGCATCTGTTCCACCCTGTTCCCCACTGTTCTCCAGCTGTCTCCGTTCCACATTTATCCCATTGTTCCACAACTATTCCCCACTGTTCCTGACTTTTCCCTTCTGTTCCCCATCTGTTACCAACATTTGTCCACTGTTACTCGCTAGTTCTCCACTGTTCGTCACCTGTTCTCAACTGCTCCCCACTGTCCCCCTGTTGGGGAACAGAGGAGCACAGTGGAGAACAGAAAGGAAAAGTGGGGAACTGTGGGGAATAGTCAGGAACAGGTGTGAACCTCTGGGGAACAGGTATATATGGGGAACAGATGGGGTACAGTGGAGAACATTGGGAAAAATGGGCAACAGTGCAGAACAGTTCATGGGGACCAGTGGGTTAAATGGGGAACAGAGGGCAAAAGTGGGGAACAGTGGGAATAATGCAGAAGAGTGGGGAAAAGTAGGGAACCATGGGGAAAAGTATGGAACCGGGGGGACAGCTGGAGAAGATTGTGGAAGCGTGGGGAACACTGTAGAAAAATGGGGATCGGAGGGGAATAGTGGGGAGTGGGAGGGAACGAGGAAAGGAGAACAGTGGGGAACAATGTTCCGCACTGTTCCCCAACGTACACCCTGGTTCCCCATTGTTGACCAGCAGAAGCTCATCTGTTTCCACTTGTGCCCCACTTTTCCACACTGTTTCTCACACTACGCCACTGTTCACCATCCATTCCCCACCATGAAATATAAAGTGTTCACAATCCTTACTCTGGAGATAAAAGTTTTGAAGAACAGGTTCATCTTTATTTCGAGTCTGCAGAGTCGGGTGTCCCTGGTCTGGAGACACACTGGAAGTTCAGAATCATCACTCTTTTGTACAGTCCCGCGCTCAACATCACCCCACCTTCATTTACCTTCTTCCAATCAGAATCCCAATACATTACAACATTCTCCTTCTCCCTTCCATCAATCCAGGTATCACTCAGTTCTTCCCTCTTCATACATTGCCTGTTCATGTCCCTATTAGGCAATCGCAGTACTAGCTATAGACTATCTTAGGTCACTGTACCAACCTGAACCAGTTCCTTGCATCCTTGGGGCTTGAGATAAGAAGGGGCCCACTGGCTAGTACTGTCTACTCTCAAGCTCTTATCTACATACTTTGCATTCCATCATTTTTCACAGAATGGTGCGAGTTTAATCATATTCAACTGTTTTTCACAATTCCTCCTTTTTTCTCGTTATCATGTATTTCTGATTAAACTGCATTATTGTTCACCTTTTGTTTCCTCAAATTGTAACATGAGTTGAATTTGTCGTTGTTCATCTGCCATGGGATTTTTTAATACCACCTGCTTCGCTCCAGTAGCTGAGCAAATGGATCTTGTGATAAAACATCGTAGGATGGCTGATCCAATCAATAAGCCCACTAGAATCATTCAGCCAGATATAGCAGAGTGCATTAACTATGGCCGCCAACCTCCGAAATTCCAATCTCCCCATGTCCAATCACCTCCTTTTTTATATTTATCTCTAGTCTCCTGGATCTTCTCTCTACACTTTTTAATATGGACCACCAAATCCGAGATATTAGCTGATTCATCCAGGATGTATGTGTAACATTCAGAACCAATTAAAGCCCTTTCTCTGTCAAAATAAAATCAAGGGCCATGCATTTTTGGAGGACTGTAAGTTGCATGGTGGCCATTTCTGTATTTATTGCCCAGACTTGGGATTGGACTTCCCCAAGTACCAGGTTCGTATTATTTACTAGTTCATCTAGGGTGGCTGCTATTTTTGAATCTCAACCGCACTTTGTGCAGCTCCATATGTTGGGAAAAACCTCCACATGAGACGATCTCCTTCAGTCACCCTTTTGCTTTTCCCATGGGACAAGCCTAGTACAGGTAGCTGATTAAGTTCACGGACATGGGGAATTAAGTAAGCCAGGTAATAACATCCACTCCAACCTTTAGGTGTACAGGTCAATATAAATCCTTTTGTCCGATTCCAACATTCCTTTTCTCCGGGTAACCATGAATAAATTTTACGTCCACACACCCAATATGTGCCATTTACCGGGTGTGGGATTCACAGTCGTGTGACGGTCTAATTCTTCATGAAATTGGAAACTCCTAGTTGGTTTCTCAAAAGGAAGCATCTCTCCAGACTGAGGAGTTGGTGACTTTGTTGGTTTTGGTCGTATCGACCACCCTTTGTATTTATCTTCAGTAGTTGGATCACTGTTGCTGGGCAAGATCTATATATCAAATAATTTGTGTAGGGAGAGAGGGATTGCTACTAAGGGGACTCCTGACTTGCCATGGTGTGGTATTTTCGCAGAAACCCAACAATCTGTTTGATTTTGGTTCTTAGCATAATTAGTACATAGAGAGATAAAATAATTTTTAGGTTTAACACGCAAAGTTATGATATGTATAAGTCAAATTGAAATAGTAAGCGCAAAAGTTTCATTATTGTAGTTTTCTTTTCTGTTCCTTTTTACTCCACTTTCCTTCTTTCTGTGGCTGGTGGTGGGACCACAGGTCCCTTTATTCTTTTTTTAAAGTTTTTTTTCTTCACACTATGAGCCATATTCACCAAAATACCCACAAACGTTTCCCTCTTGAATATATAGTGTCCCACCCCCCTCCCCACCCACTAAACATTCAACATATACAATACAATAAACCCATTAAACAATGTTATCACACAATGAAATAGACAAGAAAATTGTGTCATCTACTTTTACACACTGGGTCAGTTCATTTCGTCTACTTCTCATTCTGTCATTTCAAGAGGTGGTGGTCTGCGGTAGGACCTCTCTTTTGTGTTCCATGTTCGAATACTGTGATGTTATTTCTTAAATTATATGTTATTTTTCCAATTCAATACATTTATTCATTTCCATGTATCATTGCTGTATTCCCAGGCTATCTTCTGATTTCCAGGTTGACATTGTACATTTTTTTGCTACAGCTAAGGCTATCGTAATAAATCTTTTTTGCGCTTCATACAAATCGAGGCCACGTTCTTTACTTCTTATATTATTTAGAAGAAAAATCTCTGGATTTTTTGATATGTTATTTTTTGTGATTTTATTTAATACCTGATTTAGATCTTCCCAAAACTTTTCCACTTTCTCACATGCCCAAATTGAAATGTACTGTTGTTCCCGTTTCCTTCTTACAGCGAAAACATCTATCTGATACTGTTGGGGCCCATTTATTTAACTTTTAGCATGTGTCCACCCCTTTTCCTTTGTTCAGTCTGATTTTTCTGTGGTCAATAGTACTAGATATGGTCTGTTCCACCAGGGCTGAAGCTTATCTTCTTTCCACGAATTGATCAGGACCCAGTCACCAGCATTCACAGAGTGGATAGGGAAATGCAGAGGAGGGCTCTGCACCAGCAGACGCTTAGCTTTTAAATCTGCAAGAGAACGAGAAACTGCCAGTCAATAATTCCTTAAAAACACATCATTATTTTTGACTGTAGGTATTCCTTCTATCCGCCCCAAATATGGGAGTCCAAATAACATCTCGTAAGGGGATATTAATGTTTTGTCATGGGGCTGTCCGAATTCTGAGAAGAGTTATTGGTAAGCACTTGGTCCAGGGTAATTTAGTCTCTTCTTTTAGTTATGTAATTTGCATTTTTAAAGTGCCATTCATTTGTTCCACTCTGGATGCCTTGGAGTATGCAGCTTCCATTTTATCCCTAAGGTTTCACAGACCAGGCTGTAAATTTTAGAAGCGAAGTGCTTTCCCCGATCTGAATTGATGGATTCGGCTATTCCATATTGGGGTACAATTTTTTCCAGAATTATATGCTTGTTCAGTGGCATTGACGGTGGGGAACGCTTCAACCCATCTCGTGAAATGGTCCACTACTGCTAGTAGAAATTTCCATCGCTGGACCTTAGGGAGTTTGGTGAAATCCACTTGTATCCGCTGAAATGGCCAGATTGCTAAAGGTGGTACTCCTCCAGGCATAGCTTTCATAACTTTCTTATTAACCTTTAAACAGATCACACAGCGGTTCACTGCCTGTCTTGCTAGGATATAGACTCCTCTGCAGGCATAAGTTTGTAAGAATGCATCACACAGTGCTTGCACTCCCCGGTGGGAGCGTGAGTGCAGTTCCCCTAGTATCTGCTGGGTGATTTCTTTATTTAACAATTGTCTTCCATTGGGGAGCCACCATTTTCCGTCTTCTTAGCTCCCATCTTTTCCATTTTTTTCTTCTTCAGGGAGGGAAAAGATAGGACCTTCTTCAGCCCTTCTCTGAGAGGTATCAGAGCCATCAGGTGGATGTACTTTTCCTGATCGTGCCGCTTGTCGGGCCAGTTCATCAGCCATCCGATTTCCTCATGCTTTTGGTGAGTTCCCCTTCTGATGACCTGGTACATGTACTGTGGCAATTCTTTCTGGTTTGATTAATGCTTCCAAAGTCTTTTCAGTTAGTTGCTCATGAGCCAGTTCTTTTCATCTTGTTGTTATCATCCCTCGTTCTTTCCAAATTTTCCTAAATGTGTGTACCACTCCAAATGCATATTTCAAATCTGTATATATGTACCTTTCTGCCCTCCCAACAGTCCCCACAAGTCCCCAGAGTTCCCCATCAGTTCCCTATCTGTTCTAAACTGTTTCCCACTGTTCGTCACCTATTCCACACCTGTTCTCCATTGTTCTGCCTGCTGTTTCCCACCAGTTCCCCACGTTTCACCACTGTTCTCCATGGTCCCCCACTGTTCCCCTCATTTCCCAATCTGTTCCCCACTTTTCTCCACTGTTCTCCCATTCTCCACAGTTCGCTATCCGTTCCCCACTGCTCCCCACTATTTCCCTCTGTTGCCCACTGTTCCGCAGAGATCTCCACTGTTCCCCTTTCCTTCCTTACATTCCTCAATTTTCCCAGCTGTTGCCCTCCATAGTACAGTTCCCCAACAATTTTACGTGTTCCCCACGGTTCCCCACTGTTCCCCACCTGTCAAACACTTTTTACCACTGTTCCCCACATTCTCCAATGTTCGCCAAATGTTCCCCACTGCTCTCCACTGTTACCCTCTGTTCCCCACTGTTACTCATTCTTCCCCTCTGTTCCCCATTGTTCCCCCACAGTTCTTCACTGTTCCCCACTGTTCTCCAGCTGTTCCCAAACTGTTCCCCACAGTTACCCATTTTTCTCACTGTTCCCTACTGTTCCACATCTGTTCCCCACAGTTCTTCACTGTTTTCCAGCTGTTTCCAAACTGTTCCCCACTCTTGCCCATTTATCCCAATTTTCCTCACTGTACCCCATTTTCCCACTGTACCCTATTGTTCCACATCTGTTCACCACAACTCTTCACTGTTCCCCACTGTTCCTTACCTGTTCCCCAATGTTTCTACCAATCTCAACTGTTTCCCAGCAGTTTCCCACCTCTTCCCCACGTTTCCCTACTGTTCCCCATCAGTGTCCCACTGTTCTCCAACTGTTCCCCATTTTTCCTACTAATCCCCACTCTTCCACATCTGTTCTCCACAGTTCACCTCTGTTCCCCACTGTTCTTCACCTGTTCCCCAACTTTTTCCCACTGTTCCCCACCAATCCCAAGTGTTTCTCAGCAGTTTCCCACCTATTCCCCATGGTTCCCCACTGTTCCCCATCCGTTCCCCATTGTTCCCCCTGCTCCCTTTTGTTTTCTCTGTTCTCATCTCTCCTGCAGTGTTCCCCACTGTTCCCATCTGCTCCCCTTTCCTCATTGTTCCCCCCTTCTCCCCAATATTCCCCTCCATTGCCCATTGTTCTGCAGTATACCCCACTATTCCACACTCTTCTCCCTCTGTTCCACACTGTTTCCCATTTTTCCCACTGTTCTCTACTGTTTCACACCTGTTACCCTCGATTCCCAGACTGTTCCCCACAGTTCCTCCTTTTCCCCACTTTTCCCCATTTTCCCACTATTCCCTACTGTTCAACAATGTTCCCAACTGTTCCCCTATATTCCACATCAGTCACCATCTGTTCCCCAATGTTCCCCATATTCCCCAATGTTCTGCACTGTTCTCCAACAATCCCCCCACCATAACCCACTGTACCACATTTTTGCCCACAAAATGTTCAACTCTTTCCCATCTGTGACCCACTTTTCCACACTGTTTTCCACAGTTCTCCACTGTTCACCATTTGTTCCCCACTGCCCCCCAGAATTATCCACAGCTCCCCACAGTCTTCAACATTTCCCCAGTGTTCCCCAATCTTCCCCAATGTGACTCTATGTTCCCCACTGTTCTAACTGTTCCCCACTTTTCCCCACTGTCCTTCACAGTTCCCCACAGTTCTTCATTGTTCCCAAATGGTTCTCCACTGTTCCCCACTGTTTCCCAGCAGTTACCCACCTGGTCCCCATGGATCTTCACTGTTCCCCATCACTTCCCCATCTCTTTTCCATCTGTACCTCACTGTTACCCCCTTTCTCCACTGTTTACCGTCTGTTCCACCCTATTACTCCTGCTCCCCAATGTTCCTCTCTATTTTCCAGCGGTTCCTGAACTGTTCTGCACTGTACCCCTTTGTTCCCCACTTTCCCCCATTTTTCCCACTGTACCCTAATATTCCACATCTGGTCCCCACAGTTCTTCACTGTTCCCCACTGTTCCCTTTTCCTCATTGTTCCCCCCACTTCCCAATAATCCCTCCATTCCCCATTATTCTACAGTGTACCCCTGGGTTCCACACTGTACCCTACTTTTCTCCACTGTTCCCCACTGTTCTGCATCTGTTCCAACCTGTTCCCCATTTTTCCCAATGCTCCGTACTATTCCCGATTTATCCCACTGTTTCCCATTTGTTCTCCACTGTTCCACAACTGTTACCGACTTGTTCCCTCTGTTCCCCACTGATCCCCAACTGTTCCCCGTTGTTCCTCACTGTTCCCCAATTATTACCCACATTACCCCCTGCTCTATTTGGTTCCCCTCTGAGCTGCAGTGTTCTCCACGGTTCCCCACTTTTTCCAATGCGTTCCCCTGCTCCCTTTGGTTCCCCTCTGTTTTGCAGTGATCCCCACGGTTCCCCACATTTTCCAAACTGTTCCCCCGGCTCTCTTTGGTTTCATACTGTTCTGCAGTGTTCCCCACGGTTCCCGACTTTTTCCAATCCGTTCCCTCTGCTCCCTTTGGTTCCCCTCTGTTCTGCAGTGTTCCCCACAGTTCTCCACCTTTTCAAATTCATTCCCCCTGCTCCCTTTGGTTCCCCACCTTTCTGCATTTTTCCACATGGTTCCCTACTTTTTCCAATCGGTTCCCCACTTTTTCCAAACCATTCCCCCTGCTCCCTTTAGTTCCCCTCTATTCTACAGTGTTCCCCACGATTCTATACATTTTTTTCGATCCTGTACCCCCTGCTCCCTATGGTTCCCCTCTGCCTTGCAGTGTTACCCATGGGACCCCACTTTTTCCAAACGGTTCCCCTTGTTCCCTTTGGTTCCCCTCTGTCCTGTCGTGTTTTCCACGGTTCCCAACTTTTTGCAATCCGTTCCCCCTGCTCCCTTTGGTTCCCCACTGTTCTGCATTTTTGCACACGGTTCCCCACTTTTTCAAAACTGTTCCCCCTGCTCCCTTTGGTTCCTCACTGTTCTGCAGTTTTCCTCACAGTTCTCCACATTATTCCAACCTGTACCCCCTGCTCCCTATGGTTCCCCTCTGCCCTGCAGTGTCCCCCATGGACCCCACTTTTTCCAATCCGTTCCCCCTGTTCCCTTTGGTTCGCCTCTGTTCTGCAGTGTTCCCGACGCTTCCCCACTTTTTCCAATCCGTTCCCCCTGCTCCCTTTGGTTCCCCTCTATTCTGCAGTGTTCCCCACGATTCTCCTCATTTTTTTCCATCCTGTACCCCCTGCTCCCTTTGGTTCCCCTCTGTCCTGCCATGTTCTCCACGGTTCCCAACTTTTTCCAGTCCGTTCCCCCTGCTCCCTTTGGTTCCCCTCTATTCTGCAGTGTTCCCCACGATTCTCCTCATTTTTTTCCATCCTGTACCCCATGCTCCCTTTGGTTCCCCTCTGTCCTGCCGTGATCTCCACGGTTCCCAACTTTTTGCAATCCGTTCCCCCTGCTCCGTTTGGTTCCCCTCTGTTCTGCAGTGTTCCGCACGGTTCCCCACTTTTTCCAATGCGTTCCCTCTGCTCCCTTTGGTGCCACTCTGTTCTGCAGTGTTCCCAACGGTTCCCCACTTTTTCCAATCTGTTTCCCCTGCTACCTCTGGTTCCCCTCTGTTCTGCATTTTTCCACACTGTTCCCCACTTTTTCCAATCCGTTCCCCCTGCTTCCTTTGGTTCACCTCTGTTCTTCAGAACTTCCCACGATTCCCCACTTTTTCCTATATGTTCCCCCTGCTCCCTTTGGTTCCTCACTGTTCTGAAGTTTTCCTCACAGTTCTCCACATTTTTCCAACCTGTACCCCCTGCTCCCTATGGTTCCCCTCTGCCCTGCAGTGTCCCCCATGGTTCCCCACTTTTTCCAATCCGTTCCCCCTGTTCCCTTTGGTTCGCCTCTGTTCTGCAGTGTTCCCGACGCTTCTCCACTTTTTCCAATCCGTTCCCCCTGCTCCCTTTGGTTCCCCTCTATTCTGCAGTGTTCCCCACGATTCTCCTCATTTTTTTCCAACCTGTACCTCCTGCTCCCTTTGGTTCCCCTCTGTCATGCAGTGTTTTAACAGTTCCCCAATTTTTTCCTATCTGTTCCCCCGATCCCTTAGGTTCTCCTCTGTCGTGCAGTGTTCCCCACGGTTCCCCACTTTTTCCAATCCGTTCTCTCTGCTCCCTTTGGTTCCCCTCTGTTCTGCATTGTTCCCCACAGTTCTCCACCTTTTCCAATTCGTTCCCCCTACTCCCTTTGGTTCCCCACCTTTCTGCATTTTTCCACACGGTTCCCTACTTTTCCAATCGGTTCCCCACTTTTTCCAATCTGTTCCCCCTGCTCCCTTTGGTTCTGCTCTGTTCTGCAGTGTACCCCACAGTTCCCCACTTTTTCCAATTTGTTCCCCCTGCTCCTTTGGCTCAACTCTGTTCTGCAGTTTTCCCCACGGTTCTCCACATTTTCCAAACCATTCCCCCGGATTGCTTTGGTTTCATACTGTTCTGCAGCGTTCCCCACGGTTCCCCACTATTTTACAATCTGTTCGCCCTGCTCCCTTTGGTTCCCCTCTGTTCTGCAGTGTCCTCCACGCTTCCCAACTTTTTGCAATCCATACCCCCTGCTCTGTTTGTTTCACCACTGTTCTGCATTTTTCCACACGGTTCCCCACTTTTTCCAATCTGTTCCCCCTGCTCCCTTTGGTTCCTCACTGTTCTGCAGTGTTCCTCATGGTTCTCCACATTTTTTCCAACCTGTAGCCCCTCCTCCCTATTGTTCCCCTCTGCCCTGCAGTATTCCCCATGGTTCCCCACTTTTTCCAATCCGTACCCCCTGCTTCCTTTGGTCCACCTCTTTTCTGCAGAGTTCCCCACGGTCCACTTTTTCGAATCCTTTCCCCCTGCTCCCTTTGGGTCCCCACTGTTCTGCAGAACTCCCCACGATTCCCCACTTTTTCCAATCTGTTCCCCCTGCTCCCTTTCGTTCTCCTCTGTTCTGCAGTGTTCCCGACGCTTCCCCACTTTTTCCAATCCGTTCCCCCTGCTCCCTTTGGTTCCCCTCTATTCTGCAGTGTTCCCCACGATTCTCCACATATTTTTACATACTGTACCCCCTGCTCCCTATGGTTCACCTCTGCCTTGCAGTGTTACTCATGGAACACCACTTTTTCCAACCTGTTCCCCTTGTTCCCTTTGGTTCCCCTCTGTCCTTCCGTGTTCTCCACGGTTCCCAACTTTTTGCAATCCGTTGCCCCTGCTCTGTTTGGTTCCCCTCTGTTCTGCAGTTGTTCCCCACGGTTCCCCACTTCTTCCAATTTGTTCCCCCTGCTCCTTTGTCTCCACTCTGTTCTGCAGTTTTCCCCACGGTTCCCCACATTTTCCAAACCATTCCCCCGGCTCGCTTTGGTTTCATACTGTTCTGCAGCATTCCCCACGGTTCCCCACTTTTTCACAAACTGTTTGTCCTGTTCCCTTTGGTTTCCCCTGTTCTGCATTGTCCTCCACGGTTCCCAACTTTTTGCAATCCATTCCCCCTGTTCCGTTTGTTTGCCGTCTGTTCTGCAGTTTTCCCCACAGTTCCCCACTTTTTCCAATCAGTTCCCCCTGCTCCCTTTGATTCCCCTCTGCCCTACAGTGTTCCCCATCGGCGCAACTTTTTATAATCCGTTACCCCTGCTTCCTTTGGTTCCCCTCTGTCGTGCAGTGTTCCCCACGGTTCCCCACTTTTTCCAATGCATTCCCTCTGCTCCCTTTGGTGCCGCTCTGTTCTGCAGTTTTCCCCACGGTTCACCACTTTTTCCAATCTGTTTCCCCTGCTACCTCTGGATCCCCTCTGTCCTGCATTTTTCCACACTGTTCCCCACTTTTCCAATCCGATCCCCCTGCTCCCTTTGGTTCCCCTCTGTTCTGCATTGTTCCCCACGGTTCCACACTTTTCCGAACTGTACCCCCTGCTCCCTTTGGTTCACCTCTGTTCTGCATTGTTCCTCACGGTTCCCCACTTTTTCCAATCTGTTCCCCCTGCACCCTTTGATTCCCCTCTGTTCTGCAGTGTTGCCCACTGTTCTCAACTTTTTCCAATCTGTTCCTCCTGCTCCCTTTGGTTCCCCACTGTTCTGCATTTTTGCACACGGTTCCCCACTTTTTCAAAACTGTTCCCCCTGCTCCCTTTGGTTCCTCACTGTTCTGCAGTTTTCCTCACGGTTCTCCACTTTTTTCCAACCTGTACCCCCTACTCCCTATGGTTCCCCTCTGCCCTGCAGTGTCCCCCATGGTTCCCCACTTTTTCCAATCCGTTCCCCCTGTTCCCTTTGGTTCGCCTCTGTTCTGCAGTGTTCCCGACGCTTCTCCACTTTTTCCAATCCATTCCCCCTGCTCCCTTTGGTTCCCCTCTATTCTGCAGTGTTCCCCACGATTCTCCTCATTTTTTTCCAACCTGTACCTCCTGCTCCCTTTGGTTCCCCTCTGTCATGCAGTGTTTTCACAGTACCCCAATTTTTTCCTATCTGTTCCCCCGATCCCTTTGGTTTCTCTCTGTCGTGCAGTGTTCCCCACGGTTCCCCACTTTTTCCAATCCGTTCTCTCTGCTCCCTTTGGTTCCCCTCTGTTCTGCATTGTTCCCCACAGTTCTCCACCTTTTCCAATTCGTTCCCCCTACTCCCTTTGGTTCCCCACCTTTCTGCATTTTTCCACACGGTTCCCCACTTTTTCCAATCTGTTCCCCCTGCTCCCTTTGGTTCCTCACTGTTCTGCAGTGTTCCTCACGGTTCTCCACATTTTTTCCAACCTGTAGCCCCTCCTCCCTATGGTTCCCCTCTGCCCTGCAGTATTCCCCATGGTTCCCCACTTTTTCCAATCCGTACCCCCTGCTTCCTTTGGTCCACCTCTTTTTTGCAGAGTTCCCCACGGTCCACTTTTTCGAATCCTTTCCCCCTGCTCCCTTTGGGTCCCCACTGTTCTGCAGAACTCCCCACGATTCCCCACTTTTTCCAATCTGTTCCCCCTGCTCCCTTTGGTTCTCCTCTGTTCTGCAGTGTTCCCGACGCTTCCCCACTTTTTCCAATCCGTTCCCCCTGCTCCCTTTGGTTCCCCCTCTATTCTGCAGTGTTCCCCACGATTCTCCACATATTTTTACATACTGTACCCCCTGCTCCCTATGGTTCACCTCTGCCTTGCAGTGTTACTCATGGGACACCACTTTTTCCAACCTGTTCCCCTTGTTCCCTTTGGTTCCCCTCTGTCCTTCCGTGTTCTCCACGGTTCCCAACTTTTTGCTATCCGTTGCCCCTGCTCCGTTTGGTTCCCCTCTGTTCTGCAGTTGTTCCCCACGGTTCCCCACTTCTTCCAATTTGTTCCCCCTGCTCCTTTGTCTCCACTCTGTTCTGCAGTTTTCCCCACGGTTCCTCACATTTTCCAAACCATTCCCCCGGCTCGCTTTGGTTTCATACTGTTCTGCAGCATTCCCCACGGTTCCCCACTTTTTTACAAACTGTTTGTCCTGCTCCCTTTGGTTTCCCCTGTTCTGCATTGTCCTCCACGGTTCCCAACTTTTTGCAATCCATTCCCCCTGTTCCGTTTGTTTGCCCTCTGTTCTGCAGTTTTCCCCACATTTCCCCACTTTTTCCAATCAGTTCCCCCTGCTCCCTTTGATTCCCCTCTGCCCTACAGTGTTCCCCATCGGCGCAACTTTTTATAATCCGTTACCCCTGCTTCCTTTGGTTCCCCTCTGTCGTGCAGTGTTCCCCACGGTTCCCCTCTTTTTCCAATGCATTCCCTCTGCTCCCTTTGGTGCCGCTGTGTTCTACAGTGTTCCCCACGGTTCACCACTTTTTCCTATCTGTTTCCCCTGCTACCTCTGGATCCCCTCTGTTCTGCATTTTTCCACACTGTTCCCCACTTTTCCAATCCGATCCCCCTGCTCCCTTTGGTTCACCTCTGTTCTGCATTGTTCCTCACGGTTCCCCACTTTTTCCAATCTGTTCCCCCTGCACCCTTTGATTCCCCTCTGTTCTGCAGTGTTGCCCACTGTTCTCAACTTTTTCCAATCTGTTCCTCCTGCTCCCTTTGGTTCCCCACTGTTCTGCATTTTTGCACACGGTTCCCCACTTTTTCAAAACTGTTCCCCCTGCTCCCTTTGGTTCCTCACTGTTCTGCAGTTTTCCTCACGGTTCTCCACTTTTTTCCAACCTGTACCCCCTACTCCCTATGGTTCCCCTCTGCCCTGCAGTGTCCCCCATGGTTCCCCACTTTTTCCAATCCGTTCCCCCTGTTCCCTTTGGTTCGCCTCTGTTCTGCAGTGTTCCCGACGCTTCTCCACTTTTTCCAATCCGTTCCCCCTGCTCCCTTTGGTTCCCCTCTATTCTGCAGTGTTCCCCACGATTCTCCTCATTTTTTTCCAACC
The DNA here is from genome assembly GCF_036971445.1 of Narcine bancroftii. Taxonomy (NCBI): domain Eukaryota; kingdom Metazoa; phylum Chordata; class Chondrichthyes; order Torpediniformes; family Narcinidae; genus Narcine; species Narcine bancroftii. The sequence goes on from NW_027211892.1 coordinate 437,098, forward strand.
TGTACCTCCTGCTCCCTTTGGTTGCCCTCTGTCATGCAGTGTTTTCACAGTACCCCAATTTTTTCCTATCTGTTCCCCCGATCCCTTTGGTTCTCCTCTGTCGTGCAGTGTTCCCCACGGTTCCCCACTTTTTCCAATCCGTTCTCTCTGCTCCCTTTGGTTCCCCTCTGTTCTGCATTGTTCCCCACAGTTCTCCACCTTTTCCAATTCGTTCCCCCTACTCCCTTTGGTTCCCCACCTTTCTGCATTTTTCCACACGGTTCCCCACTTTTTCCAATCTGTTCCCCCTGCTCCCTTTGGTTCCTCACTGTTCTGCAGTGTTCCTCACGGTTCTCCACATTTTTTCCAACCTATAGCCCCTCCTCCCTATGGTTCCCCTCTGCCCTGCAGTATTCCCCATGGTTCCCCACTTTTTCCAATCCGTACCCCCTGCTTCCTTTGGTCCACCTCTTTTTTGCAGAGTTCCCCACTGTCCACTTTTTCGAATCCTTTCCCCCTGCTCCCTTTGGTTCCCCTCTGTTCTGCAGTGTCCTCCACGCTTCCCAACTTTTTGCAATCCATACCCCCTGCTCTGTTTGTTTCACCACTGTTCTGCATTTTTCCACACGGTTCCCCACTTTTTCCAATCTGTTCCCCCTGCTCCCTTTGGTTCCTCACTGTTCTGCAGTGCTCCTCACGGTTCTCCACATTTTTTCCAACCTGTAGCCCCTCCTCCCTATGGTTCCCCTCTGCCCTGCAGTATTCCCCATGGTTCCCCCCTTTTTCCATTCCGTACCCCCTGCTTCTTTTGGTCCACCACTTTTCTGCAGAGTTCCCCACGGTCCACTTTTTCGAATCCTTTCCCCCTGCTCCCTTTCGGTCCCCACTGTTCTGCAGAACTCCCCACGATTCCCCACTTTTTCCAATCTGTTCCCCCTGCTCCCTTTCGTTCTCCTCTGTTCTGCAGTGTTCCCGACGCTTCCCCACTTTTTACAATCCGTTTCCCCTGCTCCCTTTGGTACCCCTCTATTCTGCAGTGTTCCCCACGATTCTCCACATATTTTTACATACTGTACCCCCTGCTCCCTATGGTTCACCTCTGCCTTGCAGTGTTACTCATGGGACACCACTTTTTCCAACCTGTTCCCCTTGTTCCCTTTGGTTCCCCTCTGTCTTTCCGTGTTCTCCACGGTTCCCAACTTTTTGCAATCCGTTGCCCCTGCTCCGTTTGGTTCCCCTCTGTTCTGCAGTTGTTCCCCACGGTTCCCCACTTCTTCCAATTTGTTCCCCCTGCTCCTTTCTCTCCACTCTGTTCTGCAGTTTTCCCCACGGTTCCCCACATTTTCCAAACCATTCCCCCGGCTCGCTTTGGTTTCATACTGTTCTGCAGCATTCCCCACGGTTCCCCACTTTTTTACAAACTGTTTGTCCTGCTCCCTTTGGTTTCCCCTGTTCTGCATTGTCCTCCACGGTTCCCAACTTTTTGCAATACATTCCCCCTGTTCCGTTTGTTTGCCCTCTGTTCTGCAGTGTTCCCCACATTTCCCCACTTTTTCCAATCAGTTCCCCCTGCTCCCTTTGATTCCCCTCTGCCCTACAGTGTTCCCCATCGGCGCAACTTTTTATAATCCGTTACCCCTGCTTCCTTTGGTTCCCCTCTGTCGTGCAGTGTTCCCCACGGTTCCCCACTTTTTCCAATGCATTCCCTCTTCTCCCTTTGGTGCCGCTCTGTTCTGCAGTGTTCCCCACGGTTCACCACTTTTTCCAATCTGTTGCCCCTGCTACCTCTGGATCCCCTCTGTTCTGCATTTTTCCACACTGTTCCCCACTTTTCCAATCCGATCCCCCTGCTCCCTTTGGTTCCCCTCTGTTCTGCATTGTTCCCCACGGTTCCCCAATTTTCCGAACTGTACCCCCTGCTCCCTTTGGTTCACCTCTGTTCTGCATTGTTCCTCACGGTTCCCCACTTTTTCCAATCTGTTCCCCCTGCACCCTTTGATTCCCCTCTGTTCTGCAGTGTTGCCCACTGTTCTCAACTTTTTCCAATCTGTTCCTCCTGCTCCCTTTGGTTCCCCACTGTTCTGCATTTTTGCACACGGTTCCCCACTTTTTCAAAACTGTTTCCCCTGCTCCCTTTGGTTCCTCACTGTTCTGCACTTTTCCTCACGGTTCTCCACTTTTTTCCAACCTGTACCCCCTACTCCCTGTGGTTCCCCTCTGCCCTGCAGTGTCCCCCATGCTTCCCCACTTTTTCCAATCCGTTCCCACTGTTCCCTTTGGTTCGCCTCTGTTCTGCAGTGTTCCCGACGCTTCCCCACTTTTTCCAATCCGTTCCCCCTGCTCCCTTTGGTTCCCCTCTATTCTGCAGTGTTCCCCACGATTCTCCACATTTTTTTCCATCCTGTACCTCCTGTTGCCTTTGGTTCCCCACTGTTGTGCATTTTTGCACACGGTACCCCACTTCTTCTAATCTGTTCCTCCTGCTCCCTTTGTTTCCCCACTGTTCTGCATTTTTCCACACTGTTCCCCACTTTTTCCAATCTGTTCCCCCTGCTCCCTTTGGTTCCTCACTGTTCTGCAGTGTTCCCCACGGTTCCCCACATTTTCCAATGCGTTCCCCTGCTCCCTTTGGTTCCCCTCTGTTCTGCAGTGATCCACACGGTTCCCCACATTTTCCAAACTGTTCCCCCTGCTGTCTTTGGTTTCATACTGTTCTGCAGTGTTCCCCACGGTTCCCCACTTTTTTACAATCTGTTCGCCCTGCTCCCTTTGGTTCCCCTCTGTCCTGCAGTGTCCTCCACGGTTCCCCACTTTTTCCAACCTGTACCTCCTGCTCCCTTTGGTTCCCCTCTGTCATGCAGTGTTTTCACAGTTCCCCAATTTTTTCCTACCTGTTCCCCCTGCTCCCTTTGGTTCCCCTCTGTTCTGCAGTGTCCTCCACGCTTACCAACTTTTTGCAATCCATTCCCCCTGCTCTGTTTGTTTCCCCTCTGTCCTGCATTGTCCTCCACGGTTACCAACTTTTTGCAATCCATTCCCCCTGCTCCATTTGTTTGCCCTCAGTTTTGCAGTGTTCCCCACAGTTCCCCACTTTTTCCAATCAGTTCCCCCTGCTCCCTTTGATTCCCCTCTGTCCTACAGTGTTCCCCATCGGCCCAACTTTTTACAATACGTTCCCCCTGCTTCCTTTGGTTCCCTCTGTCGTGCAGTGTTCCCCACGGTTCCCCACTTTTTCCAATGCATTCCCTCTACTCCCTTTGGTGCCCCTCTGTTCTGCAGTGTTCCCCACGGTTCCCCACTTTTTCCAATCTGTTTCCCCTGCTCCCTTTGGTTCCCCTCTGTTCTGCATTGTTCCCCACGGTTCCCCACTTTTCCGAACTGTACCCCCTACTCCCTTTGGTTCACCTCTGCTCTGCAGTTTTTCCTCACGGTTCCCCACTTTTTCCAATCTGTTCCCCCTGCACCCTTTGATTCCCCTCTGTTCTGCAGTGTTGCCCACTGTTCTCAACTTTTTCCAATCTGTTCCTCCAGCTCCCTTTGGTTCCCCACTGTTCTGCATTTTTCCACACGGTTCCCCACTTTTTCCAACCTGTACCCCCTGATCTGTTTGGTTCTCCTCTGTCGTGCAGTGTTCCCCACGGTTCCCCACTTTTTCCAATCCGTTCCGTCTGCTCCCTTTGGTTCCCCTCTGTTCTGCATTGTTCCCCACAGTTCTCCACCTTTTCCAATTCGTTCCCCCTGCTCCCTTTGGTTCCCCACCTTTCTGCATTTTTCCACACGGTTCCGTACTTTTTCCAATCGGTTCCCCACTTTTTCCAATCTGTTCCCCCTGCTCCCTTTGGTTCTGCTCTGTTCTGCAGTGTTCCCCACAGTTCCCCACTTTTTCCAATCTGTTACCCCTGCTCCCTTTGGTTCTGCTCTGTTCTGCAGTTTTCCCCACAGTTCCCCACTTTTTCCAATCTGTTCCCCCTGCTCCTTTGGCTCCACTCTGTTCTGCAGTTTTCCCCAAGGTTCCCCACATTTTCCAAACCATTCCCCCGGCTCGCTTTGGTTTCATACTGTTCTGCAGCGTTCCCCACGGTTCCCCACTATTTTACAATCTGTTCGCCCTGCTCCCTTTGGTTCCCCTCTGTTCTGCAATGTCCTCCACGCTTCCCAACTTTTTGCAATCCATTCCCCCTGCTCTGTTTGTTTCCCCACTGTTCTGCATTTTTCCACACGGTTCCCCACTTTTTCCAATCTGTTCCCCCTGCTCCCTTTGGTTCCTCACTGTTCTGCAGTGTTCCTCACGGTTCTCCACATTTTTTGCAACCTGTAGCCCCTGCTACCTATGTTTCCCCTCTGCCCTGCTGTATTCCCCATGCTTCCCCACTTTTTCCGATCTGTTCCCCCTGTTCCCTTTGGTTCCCCTCTGTCCCGCAGTGTTCTGTACGATTCCCCACTTTTTCCAATCAGTTCCCCCTGCTCCCTTTGATTCCACTCTGTCCTCCAGTGTTCCCCATGGGCCCCACTTTTTGCAATCCGTTCCCCCTGCTCCCTTTTCTTCCCCTCTGTTCTGCAGTGTTCCCCACGGTTCCCCACATTTTCCAATGCGTTCCCCTGCTCCCTTTGGTTCCCCTCTGTTCTGCAGTGATCCACACGGTTCCCCACATTTTCCAAACTGTTCCCCCTGCTCGCTTTGGTTTTATACTGTTCTGCAGTGTTCCCCACGGTTCACCACTTTTTTACAATCTGTTCGCCCTGCTCCCTTTGGTTCCCCTCTGTCCTGCTGTGTCCTCCACGGTTCCCCACTTTTTCCAACCTGTACCTCCTGCTCCCTTTGGTTCCCCTCTGTCATGCAGTGTTTTCACAGTTCCCCAATTTTTTCCTATCTGTTCGCCCTGCTCCCTTTGGTTCCCCTCTGTTCTGCAGTGTCCTCCACGCTTACCAACTTTTTGCAATCCATTCCCCTTGCTCTGTTTGTTTCCCCTCTGTCCTGCATTGTCCTCCACGGTTACCAACTTTTTGCAATCCATTCCCCCTGCTCCATTTGTTTGCCCTCTGTTTTGCAGTGTTCCCCACAGTTCCCCACTTTTTCCAATCAGTTCCCCCTGCTCCCTTTGATTCCCCTCTGTCCTACAGTGTTCCCCATCGGCCCAACTTTTTACAATACGTTCCCCCTGCTTCCTTTGGTTCACTCTGTCGTGCATTATTCCCCACGGTTCCCCACTTTTTCCAATGCATTCCCTCTACTCCCTTTGGTGCCCCTCTGTTCTGCAGTGTTCCCCACGGTTCCCAACTTTTTCCAATCTGTTTCCCCTGCTACCTCTGGTTCCCCTCTGTTCTGCATTTTTCCACACTGTTCCCCACTTTTTCCAATCCGATCCCCCTACATCCTTTGGTTCACCTCTGTTCTGCAGAACTCCCCACGATTCCCCACTTTTTCCAATCTGTTCCCCCTGCTCCCTTTGGTTCCCCTCTGTTCTGCATTGTTCCCCACGGTTCCCCACTTTTCCGAACTGTACCCCCTGCTCCCTTTGGTTCACCTCTGTTCTGCAGTGTTCCTCACGGTTCCCCACTTTTTCCAATGTGTTCCCCCTGCACCCTTTGATTCCCCTCTGTTCTGCAGTGTTGCCCACTGTTCTCAACTTTTTCCAATCTGTTCCTCCAGCTCCCTTTGGTTCCCCACTCTTCTGCATTTTTCCACACGGTTCCCCACTTTTTACAACCTGTACCCCCTGATCCGTTTGGTTCTCCTCTGTCGTGCAGTGTTCGTGCATTTTTCCACACGGTTCCCTACTTTTTCCAATCGGTTCCCCACTTTTTCCAATCTGTTCCCCCTGCTCCCTTTGGTTCTGCTCTGTTCTGCAGTGTTCCCCACAGTTCCCCACTTTTTCCAATCTGTTCCCCCTGCTCCCTTTGGTTCTGCTCTGTTCTGCAGTTTTCCCCACAGTTCCCCATTTTTTCCAATCTGTTCCCCCTGCTCCTTTGGCTCCACTCTGTTCTGCAGTTTTCCCCAAGGTTTCCCACATTTTCCAAACCATTCCCCCGGCTCGCTTTGGTTTGATACTGTTCTGCAGCGTTCCCCACGGTTCCCCGCTATTTTACAATCTGTTCGCCCTGCTCCCTTTGGTTCCCCTCTGTTCTGCAATGTCCTCCACACTTCCCAACTTTTTGCAATCCATTCCCCCTGCTCTGTTTGTTTCCCCACTGTTCTGCATTTTTCCACACGGTTCCCCACTTTTTCCAATCTGTTCCCCCTGCTCCCTTTGGTTCCTCACTGTTCTGCAGTGTTCCTCATGGTTCTCCACATTTTTTCCAACCTGTAGCCCCTGCTACCTATGGTTCCCTCTGCCCTGCAGTATTCCCCATGCTTCCCCACTTTTTCCAATCCGTTCCCCCTGTTCCCTTTGGTTCCCCTCTGTCCCGCAGTGTTCTGCACGATTCCCCACTTTTTCCAATCAGTTCCCACTGCTCCCTTTGATTCCGCTCTGTCTTCCAGTTTTCCCCATGGGCCCCACTTTTTGCAATCCGTTCCCCCTGCTCCCTTTGCTTCACCTCTGTTCTGCAGTGTTCCCCAGAGTTCTCTATTTTTCCAATCCATTCCTCCTGCTCCCTTTGGTTCCTCACTGTTCTGCAGTGTTCCCCACGGTTCTCCAAATTTTTTCTAATCTGTTCCCCCTTCTCCCTCTGGTTCGCCTCTGTTCTACATTTTTCCACACGGTTCCCCATTTTTTCAAATCCGTTCCCTCTGCTTCCTTTGGTCCACCTCTTTTCTGCAGAGTTCCCCACGGTCCACTTTTTCGAATCCTTTCCCCCTGCTCCCTTTGGGTCCCCACTGTTCTACAGAACTCCCCACGATTCCCCACTTCTTCCAATCTGTTCCCCCTTCTCCCTTTGGTTCCTCTCTGTTCTGCATTGTTCCCCACGGGTCCGCACTTTTCCGATCTGTTCCCCCTGCTCCCTTTGGTTCCGCTCTGTTCTGCAGTTTTCCCCACGGTTCTCCAAATTTTTTCTAATCTGTTCCCATGCTCCCCTTGGTTCCCCTCTGCCCTGCAGTGTCCCCCATGGTTCCTCACTTTTTCCAATCCGTTCCCCCTGCTACCTTTGGTTCCACTCTGTTCTGCAGTGTTCCCCACAGTTCCCCACTTTTTCCAATCGGTTCCCCCTGCTCCCTTTGATTACCGTCTGTCATGCAGTGTTCGCCATGGGCCCCACTTTTTGCAATCCATTTCCCCTGCTCACTTTTGTTCCCCTCTGTGCTGCAGTGTTCTCCACTGTTCCCCACTTTTTCCAACCTGTACCTCCTGCTCCCTTTGGTTCCCCTCTGTCATGCAGTGTTCCCCACGGTTCCCCACTTTTTCCAATCCATTCCCTCTGCTCCCTTTGGTTCCCCTCTGTTCTGCTGTGTTCCCCACAGTTCTCCACCTTTTCCAATTCGTTCCCCCTGCTCTCTTTGGTTCCCCACCTTTCTGCATTTTTCCACACGGTTCCGTACTTTTTCCAATCGGTTCCCCACTTCTTGCAATCTGTTCCCCCTGCTACCTTTGGTTCTCCTCTCTTCTGCAGTGTTCCCGACGCTTCCCCACTTTTTCCAATCCATTCCCCCTGCTCCCTTTGGTTCCCCTCTATTCTGCAGTGTTCCCCACGATTCTCCACATTTTTTTCCATCCTGTACCCCCTGCTCCCTATGGTTCCCCTCTGCCTTGCAGTGTTACCCATGGGACACCACTTTTTCCAACCTGTTCCCCTTGTTCCCTTTGGTTCCCCTCTGTCCTGCCGTGTTCTCCACAGTTATCAACTTTTTGCAATCCGTTCCCCCTGCTCCGTTTGTTTCCCCTCTGTTCTGCAGTGTTCCCCACGGTTCCCCACTTTTTCCAATCTGTTCCCCCTGCTCCTTTGGCTCCACTCTGTTCTGTAGTTTTCCCCACGGTTCCCCACATTTACCAAACCATTCCCCCGGCTCGCTTTCTTTTCACACTGTTCTGCAGCGTTCCCCACGGTTCCCCACTTTTTTACAATCTGTTCGCCCTGCTCCCTTTGGTTCCCCTCTGTTCTGCAGTGTCCTCCACGCTTACCAACTTTTTGCAATCCATTCCCCCTTCTCTGTTTGTTTCCCCTCTGTCCTGCATTGTCCTCCACGGTTCCCAACTTTTTGCAATCCATTCCCCCTGCTCCGTTTGTTTGCCCTCTGTTCTGCAGTGTTCCCCACAGTTCCCAACTTTTTCCAATCTGTTTCCCCTGCTACCTCTGGTTCCCCTCTGTTCTGCATTTTTCCACACTGTTCCCCACTTTTTCCAATCCGTTCCCCCTGCTTCCTTTGGTTCACCTCTGTTCTGTAGATCTCTCCACGAATCCCCACTTTTTCCAATCTGTTCCCCCTGCTCCCTTTGGTTCCCCTTTGTTCTGCATTTTTCACACGGTTCCCCACTTTTTCCAATCTGTTCCCCCTGCTCCCTTTGGTTCCTCTCTGTTCTGCATTGTACCCCACGGTTCCCCACTTTTTCCAATCCGTTCCCTCTGCTCCCTTTGGTTCACCTCTGTTCTGCATTGTTCCCCACAGTTCTCCACCTTTTCCAATTTGTTCCCCCTGCTCCCTTTGGTTCCCCACCTTTCTGCATTTTTCCACACGGTTCCCTACTTTTTCCAATCGGTTCCCCACTTTTTTCAATCTTTTCCCCCTGCTCCCTTTGGTTCTGCTCTGTTCTGCAGTGTTCCCCACAGTTCCCCACTTTTTCCAATCTGTTCCCCCTACTCCTTTGGCTCCACTCTGTTCTGCAGTTTTCCACACGGTTCCCCACTTTTTCCAATCTGTTCCCCCTGCTCCCTTTGGTTCCTCACTGTTCTGCAGTGTTCCTCACGGTTCTCCACATTTTTTCCAACCTGTAGGCCCTGCTACCTATGGTTCCCCTCTGCCCTGCAGTATTCCCCATGCTTCCCCACTTTTTCCAATCCGTTCCCCCTGTTCCCTTTGGTTCCCCTCTGTCCCGCAGTGTTCTGCACGATTCCCCACTTTTTCCAATCAGTTCCCCCTGCTCCCTTTGATTCCGCTCTGTCCTCCAGTGTTCCCCATGGGACCCACTTTTTGCAATCCGTTCCCCCTGCTCCCTTTGGTTCCTCTCTTTTCTGCATTGTTCCCCACGGGTCCGCACTTTTCCGATCTGTTCCCCCTGCTCCCTTTGGTTCCGCTCTGTTCTGCAGTTTTCCCCACGGTTCTCCAAATTTTTTCTAATCTGTTCCCATGCTCCCTTTGGTTCCCCTCTGCCCTGCAGTGTCCCCCATGGTTCCTCACTTTTTCCAATCCGTTCCCCCTGCTACCTTTGGTTCCCCTCTGTTCTGCAGTGTTCCCCACAGTTCCCCACTTTTTCCAATCGGTTACCCCTGCTCCCTTTGATTACCCTCTGTCATGCAGTGTTCGCCATGGGCCCCACTTTTTGCAATCCGTTTCCCCTGCTCACTTTTGTTCCCCTCTGTGCTGCAGTGTTCTCCACGGTTCCCCACTTTTTCCAACCTGTACCTCCTACTACCTTTGGTTCCCCTCTGTCATGCAGTGTTCCCCACGGTTCCCCACTTTTTCCAATCCGTTCCCTCTGCTCCCTTTGGTTCCCCTCTGTTCTGCTGTGTTCCCCACAGTTCTTCACCTTTTCCAATTCATTCCCCCTGCTCCCTTTGGTTCCCCACCTTTCTGCATTTTTCCACACGGTTCCCTACTTTTTCCAATCGGTTCCCCACTTTTTGCAATCTGTTCCCCCTGCTACCTTTGGTTCTCCTCTCTTCTGCAGTGTTCCCGACGCTACCCCACTTTTTCCAATCCATTCCCACTGCTCCCTTTGGTTCCCCTCTATTCTGCAGTGTTCCCCACGATTCTCCACATTTTTTTCCATCCTGTACCCCCTGCTCCCTATGGTTCCCCTCTGCCTTGCAGTGTTACCCATGGGACACCACTTTTTCCAATCCGTTCCCCCTGCTCCGTTTGTTTCCCCTCTGTTCTGCAGTGTTCCCCACGGTTCCCCACTTTTTCCAATCTGTTCACCCTGCTCGCTTTCTTTTCACACTGTTCTGCAGCGTTCCCCACGGTTCCCCACTTTTTTTACAATCTGTTCGCCCTGCTCCCTTTGGTTCCCCTCTGTTCTGCAGTGTCCTCCACGCTTACCAACTTTTTGCAATCCATTCCCCCTGCTCTGTTTGTTTCCCCTCTGTCCTGCATTGTCCTCCACGGTTTCCAACTTTTTGCAATCCATTCCCTCTGCTCCGTTTGTTTGCCCTCTGTACTGCAGTGTTCCCCACAGTTCCCCACTTTTTCCAATCAGTTCCCCCTGCTCCCTTTGATTCCCCTCTGTCCTACAGTGTTCCCCATCGGCCCAACTTTTTACAATCCGTTTCCCCTGCTTCCTTTGGTTCCCCTCTGTCGTGCAATGTTCCCCACGGTTCCCCAGTTTTTCCAATGCATTCCCTCTGCTCCCTTTGGTGCCCCTCTGTTCTGCAGTTTTGCCCACGGTTCCCCAGTTCTTCCAATTTGTTTCCCCTGCTACCTCTGGTTCCCCTCTGTTCTGCATTTTTCCACACTGTTCCCCACTTTTTCCAATCCGTTCCCCCTGCTTCCTTTGGTTCACCTCTGTTCTGCAGATCTCTCCACGAATCCCCACTTTTTCCAATCTGTTCCCCCTGCTCCCTTTTGTTCCCCTTTGTTCTGCATTTTTCCACACGGTTCCCCACTTTTTCCAATCTGTTCCCCCTGCTCCCTTTGGTTCCTCTCTGTTCTGCATTGTTCCCCACGGGTCCCCACTTTTCCGAGCTGTTCCCCCTGCTCCCTTTGGTTCCTCTCCGTTCTGCATTGTTCCACACGGTTCCCCACTTTTTCCAATCTGTTCCCCCTGCTCCCTTTGGTTCCTCACTGTTCTGCAGTATTCCCCACGGTTCCCCACATTTTCCAAACTGTTCCCCCGGCTCCCTTTTGTTTCATACTGTTCTGCAGTGTTCCCCACAGTTCCCCACTTTTTCCAATCTGTTCCCCCTGCTCCTTTGGCTCCACTCTGTTCTGCAGTTTTCCCCAAGGTTCCCCACATTTTCCAAACCATTCCCCCGGATCGCTTTGGTTTCATACTGTTCTGCAGCGTTCCCCACGGTTCCCCACTATTTTACAATCTGTTCGCCCTGCTCCCTTTGGTTCCCCTCTGTTCTGCAATGTCCTCCACGCTTCACAACTTTTTGCAATCCATACCCCCTGCTCTGTTTGTTTCCCCACTGTTCTGTATTTTTCCATACGGTTCCCCACTTTTTCCAATCTGTTCCCCCTGCTCCCTTTGGTTCCTCACTGTTCTGCAGTGTTCCTCACGGTTCTATACATTTTTTGCAACCTGTAGCTCCTGCTACCTATGTTTCCCCTCTGCCCTGCTGTATTCCCCATGCTTCCCCACTTTTTCCGATCTGTTCCCCCTGTTCCCTTTGGTTCCCCTCTGTCCCGCAGTGTTCTGCACGATTCGCCACTTTTTCCAATCAGTTCCCCCTGCTCCCTTTGATTCCACTCTGTCCTCCAGTGTTCCCCATGGGCCCCACTTTTTGCAATCCGTTCCCCCTGCTCCATTTTCTTCCCCTCTGTTCTGCAGTGTTCCCCACGTTTCCCCACATTTTCCAATGCGTTCCCCTGCTCCCTTTGGTTCCCCTCTGTTCTGCAGTGATCCACACGGTTCCCCACATTTTCCAAACTGTTCCCCCTGCTCGCTTTGGTTTCATACTGTTCTGCAGTGTTCCCCACGGTTCCCCACTTTTTTACAATCTGTTCGCCCTGCTCCCTTTGGTTCCCCTCTGTTCTGCAATGTCCTCCACGCTTCCCAACTTTTTGCAATCCATTCACCCTGCTCTGTTTGTTTCCCCACTGTTCTGCATTTTTCCACACGGTTCCCCACTTTTTCCAATCTGTTCCCCCTGCTCCCTTTGGTTCCTCACTGTTCTGCAGTGTTCCTCACGGTTCTCCACATTTTTTGCAACCTGTAGCCCCTGCTACCTATGTTTCCCCTCTGCCCTGCTGTATTCCCCATGCTTCCCCACTTTTTCCGATCTGTTCCCCCTGTTCCCTTTGGTTCCCCTCTGTCCCGCAGTGTTCTGTACGATTCCCCACTTTTTTCAATCAGTTCCCCCTGCTCCCTTTGATTCCACTCTGTCCTCCAGTGTTCCCCATGGGCCCCACTTTTTGCAATCCGTTCCCCCTGCTCCCTTTTCTTCCCCTCTGTTCTGCAGTGTTCCCCACGGTTCCCCACATTTTCCAATGCGTTCCCCTGCTCCCTTTGGTTCCCCTCTGTTCTGCAGTGATCCACACGGTTCCCCACATTTTCCAAACTGTTCCCCCTGCTCGCTTTGGTTTCATACTGTTCTGCAGTGTTCCCCACGGTTCCCCACTTTTTTACAATCTGTTCGCCCTGCTCCCTTTGGTTCCCCTCTGTTCTGCAATGTCCTCCACGCTTCCCAACTTTTTGCAATCCATTCCCCCTGCTCTGTTTGTTTCCCCACTGTTCTGCATTTTTCCACACGGTTCCCCACTTTTTCCAATCTGTTCCCCCTGCTCCCTTTGGTTCCTCACTGTTCTGCAGTGTTCCTCACGGTTCTCCACATTTTTTGCAACCTGTAGCCCCTGCTACCTATGTTTCCCCTCTGCCCTGCTGTATTCCCCATGCTTCCCCACTTTTTCCGATCTGTTCCCCCTGTTCCCTTTGGTTCCCCTCTGTCCCGCAGTGTTCTGTACGATTCCCCACTTTTTTCAATCAGTTCCCCCTGCTCCCTTTGATTCCACTCTGTCCTCCAGTGTTCCCCATGGGCCCCACTTTTTGCAATCCGTTCCCCCTGCTCCCTTTTCTTCCCCTCTGTTCTGCAGTGTTCCCCACGGTTCCCCACATTTTCCAATGCGTTCCCCTGCTCCCTTTGGTTCCCCTCTGTTCTGCAGTGATCCACACGGTTCCCCACATTTTCCAAACTGTTCCCCCTGCTCGCTTTGGTTTCATACTGTTCTGCAGTGTTCCCCACGGTTCACCACTTTTTTACAATCTGTTCGCCCTGCTCCCTTTGGTTCCCCTCTGTCCTGCAGTGTCCTCCATGGTTCCCCACTTTTTCCAACCTGTACCTCCTGCTCCCTTTGGTTCCCCTCTGTCATGCAGTGTTTTCACAGTTCCCCAATTTTTTCCTATCTGTTCGCCCTGCTCCCTTTGGTTCCCCTCTGTTCTGCAGTGTCCTCCACGCTTACCAACTTTTTGCAATCCATTCCCCCTGCTCTGTTTGTTTCCCCTCTGTCCTGCATTGTCCTCCACGGTTACCAACTTTTTGCAATCCATTCCCCCTGCTCCATTTGTTTGCCCTCTGTTTTGCAGTGTTCCCCACAGTTCCCCACTTTTTCCAATCAGTTCCCCCTGCTCCCTTTGATTCCCCTCTGTCCTACAGTGTTCCCCATCGGCCCAACTTTTTACAATACATTCCCCCTGCTTCCTTTGGTTCACTCTGTCGTGCAGTATTCCCCACGGTTCCCCACTTTTTCCAATGCATTCCCTCTACTCCCTTTGGTGCCCCTCTGTTCTGCAGTGTTCCCCACGGTTCCCAACTTTTTCCAATCTGTTTCCCCTGCTACCTCTGGTTCCCCTCTGTTCTGCATTTTTCCACACTGTTCCCCACTTTTTCCAATCCGATCCCCCTACATCCTTTGGTTCACCTCTGTTCTGCAGAACTCCCCACGATTCCCCACTTTTTCCAATCTGTTCCCCCTGCTCCCTTTGGTTCCCCTCTGTTCTGCATTGTTCCCCACGGTTCCCCACTTTTCCGAACTGTACCCCATGCTCCCTTTGGTTCACCTCTGTTCTGCAGTGTTCCTCACGGTTCCCCACTTTTTCCAATGTGTTCCCCCTGCACCCTTTGATTCCCCTCTGTTCTGCAGTGTTGCCCACTGTTCTCAACTTTTTCCAATCTGTTCCTCCAGCTCCCTTTGGTTCCCCACTCTTCTGCATTTTTCCACACGGTTCCCCACTTTTTACAACCTGTACCCCCTGATCCGTTTGGTTCTCCTCTGTCGTGCAGTGTTCGTGCATTTTTCCACACGGTTCCCTACTTTTTCCAATCGGTTCCCCACTTTTTCCAATCTGTTCCCCCTGCTCCCTTTGGTTCTGCTCTGTTCTGCAGTGTTCCCCACAGTTCCCCACTTTTTCCAATCTGTTCCCCCTGCTCCCTTTGGTTCTGCTCTGTTCTGCAGTTTTCCCCACAGTTCCCCATTTTTTCCAATCTGTTCCCCCTGCTCCTTTGGCTCCACTCTGTTCTGCAGTTTTCCCCAAGGTTTCCCACATTTTCCAAACCATTCCCCCGGCTCGCTTTGGTTTGATACTGTTCTGCAGCGTTCCCCACGGTTCCCCACTATTTTACAATCTGTTCGCCCTGCTCCCTTTGGTTCCCCTCTGTTCTGCAATGTCCTCCACACTTCCCAACTTTTTGAAATCCATTCCCCCTGCTCTGTTTGTTTCCCCACTGTTCTGCATTTATCCACACGGTTCCCCACTTTTTCCAATCTGTTCCCCCTGCTCCCTTTGGTTCCTCACTGTTCTGCAGTGTTCCTCATGGTTCTCCACATTTTTTCCAACCTGTAGCCCCTGCTACCTATGGTTCCCTCTGCCCTGCAGTATTCCCCATGCTTCCCCACTTTTTCCAATCCGTTCCCCCTGTTCCCTTTGGTTCCCCTCTGTCCCGCAGTGTTCTGCACGATTCCCCACTTTTTCCAATCAGTTCCCACTGCTCCCTTTGATTCCGCTCTGTCTTCCAGTTTTCCCCATGGGCCCCACTTTTTGCAATCCGTTCCCCCTGCTCCCTTTGCTTCACCTCTGTTCTGCAGTGTTCCCCAGAGTTCTCTATTTTTCCAATCCATTCCTCCTGCTCCCTTTGGTTCCTCACTGTTCTGCAGTGTTCCCCACGGTTCTCCAAATTTTTTCTAATCTGTTCCCCCTTCTCCCTCTGGTTCGCCTCTGTTCTACATTTTTCCACACGGTTCCCCATTTTTTCAAATCCGTTCCCTCTGCTTCCTTTGGTCCACCTCTATTCTGCAGAGTTCCCCACGGTCCACTTTTTCGAATCCTTTCCCCCTGCTCCCTTTGGGTCCCCACTGTTCTACAGAACTCCCCACGATTCCCCACTTCTTCCAATCTGTTCCCCCTTCTCCCTTTGGTTCCTCTCTGTTCTGCATTGTTCCCCACGGGTCCGCACTTTTCCGATCTGTTCCCCCTGCTCCCTTTGATTCCCCTCTGTCCTACAGTGTTCCCCATCGGCCCAACTTTTTACAATCCGTTTCCCCTGCTTCCTTTGGTTCCCCTCTGTCGTGCAATGTTCCCCACGGTTCCCCAGTTTTTCCAATGCATTCCCTCTGCTCCCTTTGGTGCCCCTCTGTTCTGCAGTTTTGCCCACGGTTCCCCAGTTCTTCCAATTTGTTTCCCCTGCTACCTCTGGTTCCCCTCTGTTCTGCATTTTTCCACACTGTTCCCCACTTTTTCCAATCCGTTCCCCCTGCTTCCTTTGGTTCACCTCTGTTCTGCAGATCTCTCCACGAATCCCCACTTTTTCCAATCTGTTCCCCCTGCTCCCTTTTGTTCCCCTTTGTTCTGCATTTTTCCACACGGTTCCCCACTTATTCCAATCTGTTCCCCCTGCTCCCTTTGGTTCCTCTCTGTTCTGCATTGTTCCCCACGGGTCCCCACTTTTCCGAGCTGTTCCCCCTGCTCCCTTTGGTTCCTCTCCGTTCTGCATTGTTCCAGACGGTTCCCCACTTTTTCCAATCTGTTCCCCCTGCTCCCTTTGGTTCCTCACTGTTCTGCAGTATTCCCCACGGTTCCCCACTTTTTCCAATGCGTTCCCCTGCTCCCTTTGGACCCCTCTGTTCTGCAGTGATCCCCACGGTTCCCCACATTTTCCAAACTGTTCCCCCGGCTCCCTTTTGTTTCATACTGTTCTGCAGTGTTCCCCACGGTTCCCCACTTTTTTACAATCTGTTCGCCCTGCTCCCTTTGGTTCCCCTCTGTCCTGCAGTGTCCTCCACGGTTCCCCACTTTTCCCAACCTGTACCTCCTGCTCCCTTTGGTTCCCCTCTGTCATGCAGTGTTTTCACAGTTCCCCAATTTTTCCTCTCTGTTCCCCCTGATCCCTTTGGTTCCCCTCTGTCGTGTAGTGTTCCCCAAGGTTCCCCACTTTTTCAAATCCGTTCCCTCTGCTCCCTTTGGTTCCCCTCTGTTCTGCATTGTTCCCCACACTTCTCCACCTTTTCCAATTCGTTCCCCCTGCTCCCTTTGGTTCCCTACCTTTCTGCATTTTTCCACACGGTTCCCTACTTTTTCCAATCGGTTCCCCAGTTTTTTCAATCTGTTCCCCCTGCTCCCTTTGGTTCTGCTCTGTTCTACAGTGTTCCCCACAGTTCCCCACTTTTTCCAATCTGTTCCCCCTACTCCTTTGGCTCCACTCTGTTCTGCAGTTTTCCACACGGTTCCCCACTTTTTCCAGTCTGTTCCCCCTGCTCCCTTTGGTTCCTCACTGTTCTGCAATGTTCCTCACGGTTCTCCACATTTTTTCCAACCTGTAGCCCCTGCTACCTATGGTTCCCCTCTGCCCTGCAGTATTCCCCATGCTTCCCCACTTTTTCCAATCCGTTCCCCCTGTTCCCTTTGGTTCCCCTCTGTCCCGCAGTGTTCTGCACGATTCCCCACTTTTTCCAATCAGTTCCCCCTGCTCCCTTTGATTCCGCTCTGTCCTCCAGTGTTCCCCATGCAACCCACTTTTTGCAATCCGTTCCCCCTGCTCCCTTTGCTTCCCCTCTGTTCTGCAGTGTTCCCCAGAGTTCTCTATTTTTCCAATCCATTCCCCCTGCTCCCTTTGGTTCCTCACTGTTCTGCAGTGTTCCCCACGGTTCTCCAAATTTTTTCTAATCTGTTCCCCCTTCTCCCTCTGGTTCGCCTCTGTTCTACATTTTTCCACACGGTTCCCCATTTTTTCAAATCCGTTCCCTCTGCTTCCTTTGGTCCACCTCTTTTCTGCAGAGTTCCCCACGGTCCACTTTTTCGAATCCTTTCCCCCTGCTCCCTTTGGGTCCCCACTGTTCTGCAGAACTCCCCACGATTCCCCACTTTTTCCAATCTGTTCACCCTTCTCCCTTTGGTTCCTCTCTGTTCTGCATTGTTCCCCACGTGTCCGCACTTTTCCGATCTGTTCCCCCTGCTCCCTTTGGTTCCGCTCTGTTCTGCAGTTTTCCCCACGGTTATCCAAATTTTTTCTAATCTGTTCCCATGCTCCCTTTGGTTCCCCTCTGCCCTGCAGTGTCCCCCATGGTTCCTCACTTTTTCCAATCCGTTCCCCCTGCTACCTTTGGTTCCCCTCTGTTCTGCAGTGTTCCCCACAGTTCCCCACTTTTTCCAATCCGGTTCCCCTCTGTGCTGCAGTGTTCTCCACGGTTCCCCACTTTTTCCAACCTGTACCTCCTGCTACCTTTGGTTCCCCTCTGTCATGCAGTGTTCCCCACGGTTCCCCACTTTTTCCAATCAGTTCCCCCTGCTCCCTTTGATTCCCCTCTGTCCTACAGTGTTCCCCATCGGCCCAACTTTTTACAATACGTTCCCCCTGCTTCCTTTGGTTCTCTCTGTCGTGCAGTGTTCCCCACGGTTCCCCACTTTTTCCAATGCATTCCCTCTACTCCCTTTGGTGCCCCTCTGTTCTGCAGTGTTAACCACGGTTCCCCACTTTTTCCAATCTGTTTCCCCTGCTACCTCTGGTTCCCCTCTGTTCTGCACTTTTCCACACTGTTCCCCACTTTTTCCAATCCGATCCCCCTGCATCCTTTGGTTCACCTCTGTTCTGCAGAACTCCCCATGATTCCCCACTTTTTCCAATCTGTTCCCCCTGCTCCCTTTGGTTCCCCTCTGTTCTGCATTGTTCCCCACGGTTCCCCACTTTTCCGAACTGTACCCCCTTATCCCTTTGGTTCACCTCTGTTCTGCAGTTTTTCCTCACGGTTCCCCACTTTTTCCAATCTGTTCCCCCTGCACCCTTTGATTCACCTCTGTTCTGCAGTGTTGCCCACTGTTCTCAACTTTTTCCAATCTGTTCCTCCAGCTCCCTTTGGTTCCCCACTGTTCTGCATTTTTCCACACGGTTCCCCACTTTTTCCAACCTGTACCCCCTGATCTGTTTGGTTCTCCTCTGTCGTGCAGTGTTCCCCACGGTTCCCCACTTTTTCCAATCCGTTCCGTCTGCTCCCTTTGGTTCCCCTCTGTTCTGCATTGTTCCCCACAGTTCTCCACCTTTTCCAATTTGTTCCCCCTGCTCCCTTTGGTTCCCCACCTTACTGCATTTTTCCACACGGTTCCGTACTTTTTCCAATCGGTTCCCCACTTTTTCCAATCTGTTCCCCCTGCTCCCTTTGGTTCTGCTCTGTTCTGCAGTGTTCCCCACAGTTCCCCACTTTTTCCAATCTGTTCCCCCTGCTCCCTTTGGTTCTGCTCTGTTCTGCAGTTTTCCCCACAGTTCCCCACTTTTTCCAATCTGTTCCCCCTGCTCCTTTGGCTCCACTCTGTTCTGCAGTTTTCCCCAAGGTTCCCCACATTTTCCAAACCATTCCCCCGGATCGCTTTGGTTTCATACTGTTCTGCAGCGTTCCCCACGGTTCCCCACTATTTTACAATCTGTTCGCCCTGCTCCCTTTGGTTCCCCTCTGTTCTGCAATGTCCTCCACGCTTCACAACTTTTTGCAATCCATACCCCCTGCTCTGTTTGTTTCCCCACTGTTCTGCATTTTTCCACACGGTTCCCCACTTTTTCCAATCTGTTCCCCCTGCTCCCTTTGGTTCCTCACTGTTCTGCAGTGTTCCTCACGGTTCTCCACATTTTTTGCAACCTGTAGCCCCTGCTACCTATGTTTCCCCTCTGCCCTGCTGTATTCCCCATGCTTCCCCACTTTTTCCGATCTGTTCCCCCTGTTCCCTTTCGTTCCCCTCTGTCCCGCAGTGTTCTGCACGATTCGCCACTTTTTCCAATCAGTTCCCCCTGCTCCCTTTGATTCCACTCTGTCCTCCAGTGTTCCCCATGGGCCCCACTTTTTGCAATCCGTTCCCCCTGCTCCCTTTTCTTCCCCTCTGTTCTGCAGTGTTCCCCACGTTTTCCCACATTTTCCAATGCGTTCCCCTGCTCCCTTTGATTCCCCTCTGTTCTGCAGTGATCCACACGGTTCCCCACATTTTCCAAACTGTTCCCCCTGCTCGCTTTGGTTTCATACTGTTCTGCAGTGTTCTCCACGGTTCCCCACTTTTTTACAATCTGTTCGCCCTGCTCCCTTTGGTTCCCCTCTGTCCTGCAGTGTCCTCCACGGTTCCCCACTTTTTCCAACCTGTACCTCCTGCTCCCTTTGGTTCCCCTCTGTTTTGCAGTGTCCTCCACGCTTACCAACTTTTTGCAATCCATTCCCCCTGCTCTGTTTGTTTCCCCTCTGTCCTGCATTGTCCTCCACGGTTACCAACTTTTTGCAATCCATTCCCCCTGCTCCATTTGTTTGCCCTCTGTTTTGCAGTGTTCCCCACAGTTCACCACTTTTTCCAATCAGTTCCCCCTGCTCCCTTTGATTCCCCTCTGTCCTCCAGTGTTCCCCATCGGCCCAACTTTTTACAATACGTTCCCCCTGCTTCCTTTGGTTCACTCTGTCGTGCAGTATTCCCCACGGTTCCCCACTTTTTCCAATGCATTCCCTCTACTCCCTTTGGTGCCCCTCTGTTCAGCAGTGTTCCCCACGGTTCCCCACTTTTTCCAATCTGTTTCCCCTGCTACCTCTGGTTCCCCTCTGTTCTGCATTTTTCCACACTGTTCCCCACTTTTTCCAATCTGTTCCCCCTGCTCCCTTTGGTTCCCCTCTGTTCTGCATTGTTCCCCACGGTTCCCCACTTTTCCGAACTGTACCCCCTGCTCCCTTTGGTTCACCTCTGTTCTGCAGTGTTCCTCACGGTTCCCCACTTTTTCCAATGTGTTCCCCCTGCACCCTTTGATTCCCCTCTGTTCTGCAGTGTTGCCCACTGTTCTCAACTTTTTCCAATCTGTTCCTCCAGCTCCCTTTGGTTCCCCACTCTTCTGCATTTTCCACACGGTTCCCCACTTTTTCCAACCTGTACCCCCTGATCCGTTTGGTTCTCCTCTGTCGTGCAGTGTTCGTGCATTTTTCCATACGGTTCCCTACTTTTTCCAATCGGTTCCCCACTTTTTCCAATCTGTTCCCCCTGCTCCCTTTGGTTCTGCTCTGTTCTGCAGTGTTCCCCACAGTTCCCCACTTTTTCCAATCTGTTCCCCCTTCTCCCTTTGGTTCTGCTCTGTTCTGCAGTTTTCCCCACAGTTCCCCACTTTTTCCAATCTGTTCCCCCTGCTCCTTTGGCTCCACTCTGTTCTGCAGTTTTCCCCAAGGTTTCCCACATTTTCCAAACCATTCCCCCGGCTCGCTTTGGTTTGATACTGTTCTGCAGTGTTCCCCACGGTTCCCCACTATTTTACAATCTGTTCGCCCTGCTCCCTTTGGTTCCCCTCTGTTCTGCAATGTCCTCCACACTTCCCAACTTTTTGCAATCCATTCCCCCTGCTCTGTTTGTATCCCCACTGTTCTGCATTTTTCCACACGGTTCCCCACTTTTTCCAATCTGTTCCCCCTGCTCCCTTTGGTTCCTCACTGTTCTGCAGTGCTCCTCATGGTTCTCCACATTTTTTCCAACCTGTAGCCCCTGCTACCTATGGTTCCCTCTGCCCTGCAGTATTCCCCATGCTTCCCCACTTTTTCCAATCCGTTCCCCCTGTTCCTTTTGGTTCCCCTCTGTCCCGCAGTGTTCTGCACAATTCCCCACTTTTTCCAATCAGTTCCCACTGCTCCCTTTGATTCCGCTCTGTCCTCCAGTGTTCCCCATGGGCCCCACTTTTTGCAATCCGTTCCCCCTGCTCCCTTTGCTTCCCCTCTGTTCTGCAGTGTTCCCCAGAGTTCTCTATTTTTCCAATCCATTCCTCCTGCTCCCTTTGGTTCCTCACTGTTCTGCAGTGTTCCCCACGGTTCTCCAAATTTTTTCTAATCTGTTCCCCCTTCTCCCTCTGGTTCGCCTCTGTTCTACATTTTTCCACACGGTTCCCCATTTTTTCAAATCCGTTCCCTCTGCTTCCTTTGGTCCACCTCTTTTCTGCAGAGTTCCCCACGGTCCACTTTTTCGAATCCTTTCCCCCTGCTCCCTTTGGGTCCCCACTGTTCTGCAGAACTCCCCACGATTCCCCACTTTTTTCAATCTGTTCACCCTTCTCCCTTTGGTTCCTCTCTGTTCTGCATTGTTCCCCACGGGTCCGCACTTTTCCGATCTGTTCCCCCTGCTCCCTTTGGTTCCGCTCTGTTCTGCAGTTTTCCCCACGGTTCTCCAAATTTTTTCTAATCTGTTCCCATGCTCCCTTTGGTTCCCCTCTGCCCTGCAGTGTCCCCCATGGTTCCTCACTTTTTCCAATCCATTCCCCCTGCTACCTTTGGTTCCCCTCTGTTCTGCAGTGTTCCCCACAGTTCCCCACTTTTTCCAATCGGTTCTCCCTGCTCCCTTTGATTACCGTCTGTCATGCAGTGTTCGCCATGGGCCCCACTTTTTGCAATCCATTTCCCCTGCTCACTTTTGTTCCCCTCTGTGCTGCAGTGTTCTCCACTGTTCCCCACTTTTTCCAACCTGTACCTCCTGCTCCCTTTGGTTCCCCTCTGTCATGCAGTGTTCCCCACGGTTCCCCACTTTTTCCAATCCGTTCCCTCTGCTCCCTTTGGTTCCCCTCTGTTCTGCTGTGTTCCCCACAGTTCTCCACCTTTTCCAATTCGTTCCCCCTGCTCTCTTTGGTTCCCCACCTTTCTGCATTTTTCCACACGGTTCTCCACCTTTTCCAATTCGTTCCCCCTGCTCTCTTTGGTTCCCCACCTTTCTGCATTTTTCCGTACTTTTTCCAATCGGTTCCCCACTTCTTGCAATCTGTTCCCCCTGCTCCCTTTGGTTCTCCTCTCTTCTGCAGTGTTCCCGACGCTTCCCCACTTTTTCCAATCCATTCCCCCTGCTCCCTTTGGTTCCCCTCTATTCTGCAGTGTTCCCCACGATTCTCCACATTTTTTTCCATCCTGTACCCCCTGCTCCCTATGGTTCCCCTCTGCCTTGCAGTGTTACCCATGGGACACCACTTTTTCCAACCTGTTCCCCTTGTTCCCTTTGGTTCCCCTCTGTCCTGCCGTGTTCTCCACAGTTATCAACTTTTTGCAATCCGTTCCCCCTGCTCCGTTTGTTTCCCCTCTGTTCTGCAGTGTTCCCCACGGTTCCCCACTTTTTCCTATCTGTTCCCCCTGCTCCTTTGGCCCCACTCTGTTCTGAAGTTTTCCCCACGGTTCCCCACATTTACCAAACCATTCCCCCGGCTCGCTTTCTTTTCACACTGTTCTGCAGCGTTCCCCACGGTTCCCCACTTTTTTATAATCTGTTCGCCCTGCTCCCTTTGGTTCCCCTCTGTTCTGCAGTGTCCTCCACGCTTACCAACTTTTTGCAATCCATTCCCCCTTCTCTGTTTGTTTCCCCTCTGTCCTGCATTGTCCTCCACGGTTCCCAACTTTTTGCAATCCATTCCCCCTGCTCCGTTTGTTTGCCCTCTGTTCTGCAGTGTTCCCCACAGTTCCCCACTTTTTCCAATCTGTTCCCCCTGCTCCCTTTGGTTCCCCTTTGTTCTGCATTTTTCACACGGTTCCCCAATTTTTCCAATCTGTTCCCCCTGCTCGCTTTGGTTCCTCTCTGTTCTGCATTGTTCCCCACGGTTACCCACTTTTTCCAATCCGTTCCCTCTGCTCCCTTTGGTTCACCTCTGTTCTGCATTGTTCCCCACAGTTCTCCACCTTTTCCAATTTGTTCCCCCTGCTCCCTTTGGTTCCCCACCTTTCTGCATTTTTCCACACGGTTCCCTACTTTTTCCAATCGGTTCCCCACTTTTTTCAATCTGTTCCCCCTGCTCCCTTTGGTTCTGCTCTGTTCTGCAGTGTTCCCCACAGTTCCCCACTTTTTCCAATCTGTTCCCCCTACTCCTTTGGCTCCACTCTGTTCTGCAGTTTTCCACACGGTTCCCCACTTTTTCCAATCTGTTCCCCCTGCTCCCTTTGGTTCCTCACTGTTCTGCAGTGTTCCTCACGGTTCTCCACATTTTTTCCAACCTGTAGCCCCTGCTACCTATGGTTCCCCTCTGCCCTGCTGTATTCCCCATGCTTCCCCACTTTTTCCAATCCGTTCCCCCTGTTCCCTTTGGTTCCCCTCTGTCCCGCAGTGTTCTGCACGATTCCCCACTTTTTCCAATCAGTTCCCCCTGCTCCCTTTGATTCCGCTCTGTCCTCCAGTGTTCCCCATGGGACCCACTTTTTGCAATCCGTTCCCCCTGCTCCCTTTGCTTCACCTCTGTTCTGCAGTGTTCCCCAGAGTTCTCTATTTTTCCAATCCATTCCCCCTGCTCCCTTTGGTTCCTCACTGTTCTGCAGTGTTCCCCACGGTTCTCCAAATTTTTTCTAATCTGTTCCCCCTTCTCCCTCTGGTTCGCCTCTGTTCTACATTTTTCCACACGGTTCCCCATTTTTTCAAATCCGTTCCCTCTGTTTCCTTTGGTCCACCTCTTTTCTGCAGAGTTCCCCACGGTCCACTTTTTCGAATCCTTTCCCCCTGCTCCCTTTGGGTCCCCACTGTTCTGCAGAACTCCCCACGATTCCCCACTTTTTCCAATCTGTTCACCCTTCTCCCTTTGGTTCCTCTCTGTTCTGCATTGTTCCCCACGGGTCCGCACTTTTCCGATCTGTTCCCCCTGCTCCCTTTGGTTCAGCTCTGTTCTGCAGTTTTCGCCACGGTTCTCCAAATTTTTTCTAATCTGTTCCCATGCTCCCTTTGGTTCCCCTCTGCCCTGCAGTGTCCCCCATGGTTCCTCACTTTTTCCAATCCGTTCCCCCTGCTACCTTTGGTTCCCCTCTGTTCTGCAGTGTTCCCCACAGTTCCCCACTTTTTCCAATCGGTTACCCCTGCTCCCTTTGATTACCCTCTGTCATGCAGTGTTCGCCATGGGCCCCACTTTTTGCAATCCGTTTCCCCTGCTCACTTTTGTTCCCCTCTGTGCTGCAGTGTTCTCCACGGTTCCCCACTTTTTCCAACCTGTACCTCCTACTACCTTTGGTTCCCCTCTGTCATGCAGTATTCCCCACGGTTCCTCACTTTTTCCAATCCGTTCCCTCTGCTTCCTTTGGTTCCCCTCTGTTCTGCTGTGTTCACCACAGTTCTTCACCTTTTCCAATTCGTTCCCCCTGCTCCCTTTGGTTCCCCACCTTTCTGCATTTTTCCACACGGTTCCCTACTTTTTCCAATCGGTTCCCCACTTTTTGCAATCTGTTCCCCCTGCTACCTTTGGTTCTCCTCTCTTCTGCAGTGTTCCCGACGCTACCCCACTTTTTCCAATCCATTCCCCCTGCTCCCTTTGGTTCCCCTCTATTCTGCAGTGTTCCCCACGATTCTCCACATTTTTTTCCATCCTGTACCCCCTGCTCCCTATGGTTCCCCTCTGCCTTGCAGTGTTACCCATGGGACACCACTTTTTCCAACCTGTTCCCCTTGTTCCCTTTGGTTCCCCTCTGTCCTGCCGTGTTCTCCACAGTTATAAACTTTTTGCAATCCGTTCCCCCTGCTCCGTTTGTTTCCCCTCTGTTCTGCAGTGTTCCCCACGGTTCCCCACTTTTTCCAATCTGTTCACCCTGCTCCTTTGGCTCCACTCTATTCTGCAGTTTTCCCCACGGTTCCCCACATTTTCCAAACCATTCCCCCGGCTCGCTTTCTTTTCACACTGTTCTGCAGCGTTCCCCACGGTTCCCCACTTTTTTTACAATCTGGTCGCCCTGCTCCCTTTGGTTCCCCTCTGTTCTGCAGTGTCCTCCACGCTTACCAACTTTTTGCAATCCATTCCCCCTGCTCTGTTTGTTTCCCCTCTGTCCTGCATTGTCCTCCACGGTTACCAACTTTTTACAATCATATTCCCCTGCTCCGTTTGATTCCCCTCTGTTCTGCAGTTTTCCCCACGGTTCTCCAAATTTTTTCTAATCTGTTCCCATGCTCCCTTTGGTTCCCCTCTGCCCTGCAGTGTCCCCCATGGTTCCTCACTTTTTCCAATCCGTTCCCCCTACTACCTTTGGTTCCCCTCTGTTCTGCAGTGTTCCCCACAGTTCCCCAGTTTTTCCAATCCATTCCCCCTGTTCCGTTTGTTTGCCCTCTGTTCTGCAGTTTTCCCCACAGTTCCCCACTTTTTCCAATCAGTTCCCCCTGTTCCCTTTGGCTCCACTCTGTTCTGCAGCTTTCCCCACGTTTCCCAACATTTTCCAAACCATTCCCCCAGCTCGCTTTTTTTTCATACTGTTCTGCAGCGTTCCCCACGGGCCCCACTTTTTTACAATCTGTTCGCCCTGCTCCCTTTGGTTCCCCTCTGTTCTGCAGTGTCCTCCACGCTTACCAACTTTTTGCAATCCATTCTTCCTTCTCTGTTTGTTTCCCCTCTGTCCTGCATCGTCCTCCACGGTTCCCAACTTTTTGCAATTCATTCCCCCTGCTCCGTTTGTTTGCCCTCTGTTCTGTAGTGTTCCCCACAGTTCCCAACTTTTTCCAATCTGTTTCCCCTGCTACCTCTGGTTCCCCTCTGTTCTGCATTTTTCCACACTGTTCCCCACTTTTTCCAATCCGTTCCCCCTGCTCCGTTTGTTTGCCCTCTGTTCTGCAGTGTTCCCCACAGTTCCCCACTTTTTCCAATCTGTTCCCCCTGCTCCCTTTGGTTCCTCACTGTTCTGCAGTATTCCCCACGGTTCCCCACATTTTCCAAACTGTTCCCCCGGCTCCCTTTTGTTTCATACTGTTCTGCAGTGTTCCCCACAGTTCCCCACTTTTTCCAATCTGTTCCCCCTGCTCCCTTTGGTTCTGCTCTGTTCTGCAGTTTTCCCCACAGTTCCCCACTTTTTCCAATCTGTTCCCCCTGCTCCTTTGGCTCCACTCTGTTCTGCAGTTTTCCCCAAGGTTCCCCACATTTTCCAAACCATTCCCCCGGATCGCTTTGGTTTCATACTGTTCTGCAGCGTTCCCCACGGTTCCCCACTATTTTACAATCTGTTCGCCCTGCTCCCTTTGGTTCCCCTCTGTTCTGCAATGTCCTCCACGCTTCACAACTTTTTGCAATCCATACCCCCTGCTCTGTTTGTTTCCCCACTGTTCTGTATTTTTCCATACGGTTCCCCACTTTTTCCAATCTGTTCCCCCTGCTCCCTTTGGTTCCTCACTGTTCTGCAGTGTTCCTCACGGTTCTATACATTTTTTGCAACCTGTAGCTCCTGCTACCTATGTTTCCCCTCTGCCCTGCTGTATTCCCCATGCTTCCCCACTTTTTCCGATCTGTTCCCCCTGTTCCCTTTGGTTCCCCTCTGTCCCGCAGTGTTCTGCACGATTCGCCACTTTTTCCAATCAGTTCCCCCTGCTCCCTTTGATTCCACTCTGTCCTCCAGTGTTCCCCATGGGCCCCACTTTTTGCAATCCGTTCCCCCTGCTCCATTTTCTTCCCCTCTGTTCTGCAGTGTTCCCCACGTTTCCCCACATTTTCCAATGCGTTCCCCTGCTCCCTTTGGTTCCCCTCTGTTCTGCAGTGATCCACACGGTTCCCCACATTTTCCAAACTGTTCCCCCTGCTCGCTTTGGTTTCATACTGTTCTGCAGTGTTCCCCACGGTTCCCCACTTTTTTACAATCTGTTCGCCCTGCTCCCTTTGGTTCCCCTCTGTTCTGCAATGTCCTCCACGCTTCCCAACTTTTTGCAATCCATTCACCCTGCTCTGTTTGTTTCCCCACTGTTCTGCATTTTTCCACACGGTTCCCCACTTTTTCCAATCTGTTCCCCCTGCTCCCTTTGGTTCCTCACTGTTCTGCAGTGTTCCTCACGGTTCTCCACATTTTTTGCAACCTGTAGCCCCTGCTACCTATGTTTCCCCTCTGCCCTGCTGTATTCCCCATGCTTCCCCACTTTTTCCGATCTGTTCCCCCTGTTCCCTTTGGTTCCCCTCTGTCCCGCAGTGTTCTGTACGATTCCCCACTTTTTTCAATCAGTTCCCCCTGCTCCCTTTGATTCCACTCTGTCCTCCAGTGTTCCCCATGGGCCCCACTTTTTGCAATCCGTTCCCCCTGCTCCCTTTTCTTCCCCTCTGTTCTGCAGTGTTCCCCACGGTTCCCCACATTTTCCAATGCGTTCCCCTGCTCCCTTTGGTTCCCCTCTGTTCTGCAGTGATCCACACGGTTCCCCACATTTTCCAAACTGTTCCCCCTGCTCGCTTTGGTTTCATACTGTTCTGCAGTGTTCCCCACGGTTCCCCACTTTTTTACAATCTGTTCGCCCTGCTCCCTTTGGTTCCCCTCTGTTCTGCAATGTCCTCCACGCTTCCCAACTTTTTGCAATCCATTCCCCCTGCTCTGTTTGTTTCCCCACTGTTCTGCATTTTTCCACACGGTTCCCCACTTTTTCCAATCTGTTCCCCCTGCTCCCTTTGGTTCCTCACTGTTCTGCAGTGTTCCTCACGGTTCTCCACATTTTTTGCAACCTGTAGCCCCTGCTACCTATGTTTCCCCTCTGCCCTGCTGTATTCCCCATGCTTCCCCACTTTTTCCGATCTGTTCCCCCTGTTCCCTTTGGTTCCCCTCTGTCCCGCAGTGTTCTGTACGATTCCCCACTTTTTTCAATCAGTTCCCCCTGCTCCCTTTGATTCCACTCTGTCCTCCAGTGTTCCCCATGGGCCCCACTTTTTGCAATCCGTTCCCCCTGCTCCCTTTTCTTCCCCTCTGTTCTGCAGTGTTCCCCACGGTTCCCCACATTTTCCAATGCGTTCCCCTGCTCCCTTTGGTTCCCCTCTGTTCTGCAGTGATCCACACGGTTCCCCACATTTTCCAAACTGTTCCCCCTGCTCGCTTTGGTTTCATACTGTTCTGCAGTGTTCCCCACGGTTCACCACTTTTTTACAATCTGTTCGCCCTGCTCCCTTTGGTTCCCCTCTGTCCTGCAGTGTCCTCCATGGTTCCCCACTTTTTCCAACCTGTACCTCCTGCTCCCTTTGGTTCCCCTCTGTCATGCAGTGTTTTCACAGTTCCCCAATTTTTTCCTATCTGTTCGCCCTGCTCCCTTTGGTTCCCCTCTGTTCTGCAGTGTCCTCCACGCTTACCAACTTTTTGCAATCCATTCCCCCTGCTCTGTTTGTTTCCCCTCTGTCCTGCATTGTCCTCCACGGTTACCAACTTTTTGCAATCCATTCCCCCTGCTCCATTTGTTTGCCCTCTGTTTTGCAGTGTTCCCCACAGTTCCCCACTTTTTCCAATCAGTTCCCCCTGCTCCCTTTGATTCCCCTCTGTCCTACAGTGTTCCCCATCGGCCCAACTTTTTACAATACATTCCCCCTGCTTCCTTTGGTTCACTCTGTCGTGCAGTATTCCCCACGGTTCCCCACTTTTTCCAATGCATTCCCTCTACTCCCTTTGGTGCCCCTCTGTTCTGCAGTGTTCCCCACGGTTCCCAACTTTTTCCAATCTGTTTCCCCTGCTACCTCTGGTTCCCCTCTGTTCTGCATTTTTCCACACTGTTCCCCACTTTTTCCAATCCGATCCCCCTACATCCTTTGGTTCACCTCTGTTCTGCAGAACTCCCCACGATTCCCCACTTTTTCCAATCTGTTCCCCCTGCTCCCTTTGGTTCCCCTCTGTTCTGCATTGTTCCCCACGGTTCCCCACTTTTCCGAACTGTACCCCCTGCTCCCTTTGGTTCACCTCTGTTCTGCAGTGTTCCTCACGGTTCCCCACTTTTTCCAATGTGTTCCCCCTGCACCCTTTGATTCCCCTCTGTTCTGCAGTGTTGCCCACTGTTCTCAACTTTTTCCAATCTGTTCCTCCAGCTCCCTTTGGTTCCCCACTCTTCTGCATTTTTCCACACGGTTCCCCACTTTTTACAACCTGTACCCCCTGATCCGTTTGGTTCTCCTCTGTCGTGCAGTGTTCGTGCATTTTTCCACACGGTTCCCTACTTTTTCCAATCGGTTCCCCACTTTTTCCAATCTGTTCCCCCTGCTCCCTTTGGTTCTGCTCTGTTCTGCAGTGTTCCCCACAGTTCCCCACTTTTTCCAATCTGTTCCCCCTGCTCCCTTTGGTTCTGCTCTGTTCTGCAGTTTTCCCCACAGTTCCCCATTTTTTCCAATCTGTTCCCCCTGCTCCTTTGGCTCCACTCTGTTCTGCAGTTTTCCCCAAGGTTTCCCACATTTTCCAAACCATTCCCCCGGCTCGCTTTGGTTTGATACTGTTCTGCAGCGTTCCCCACGGTTCCCCACTATTTTACAATCTGTTCGCCCTGCTCCCTTTGGTTCCCCTCTGTTCTGCAATGTCCTCCACACTTCCCAACTTTTTGAAATCCATTCCCCCTGCTCTGTTTGTTTCCCCACTGTTCTGCATTTATCCACACGGTTCCCCACTTTTTCCAATCTGTTCCCCCTGCTCCCTTTGGTTCCTCACTGTTCTGCAGTGTTCCTCATGGTTCTCCACATTTTTTCCAACCTGTAGCCCCTGCTACCTATGGTTCCCTCTGCCCTGCAGTATTCCCCATGCTTCCCCACTTTTTCCAATCCGTTCCCCCTGTTCCCTTTGGTTCCCCTCTGTCCCGCAGTGTTCTGCACGATTCCCCACTTTTTCCAATCAGTTCCCACTGCTCCCTTTGATTCCGCTCTGTCTTCCAGTTTTCCCCATGGGCCCCACTTTTTGCAATCCGTTCCCCCTGCTCCCTTTGCTTCACCTCTGTTCTGCAGTGTTCCCCAGAGTTCTCTATTTTTCCAATCCATTCCTCCTGCTCCCTTTGGTTCCTCACTGTTCTGCAGTGTTCCCCACGGTTCTCCAAATTTTTTCTAATCTGTTCCCCCTTCTCCCTCTGGTTCGCCTCTGTTCTACATTTTTCCACACGGTTCCCCATTTTTTCAAATCCGTTCCCTCTGCTTCCTTTGGTCCACCTCTATTCTGCAGAGTTCCCCACGGTCCACTTTTTCGAATCCTTTCCCCCTGCTCCCTTTGGGTCCCCACTGTTCTACAGAACTCCCCACGATTCCCCACTTCTTCCAATCTGTTCCCCCTTCTCCCTTTGGTTCCTCTCTGTTCTGCATTTTTCCCCACGGGTCCGCACTTTTCCGATCTGTTCCCCCTGCTCCCTTTGATTCCCCTCTGTCCTACAGTGTTCCCCATCGGCCCAACTTTTTACAATCCGTTTCCCCTGCTTCCTTTGGTTCCCCTCTGTCGTGCAATGTTCCCCACGGTTCCCCAGTTTTTCCAATGCATTCCCTCTGCTCCCTTTGGTGCCCCTCTGTTCTGCAGTTTTGCCCACGGTTCCCCAGTTCTTCCAATTTGTTTCCCCTGCTACCTCTGGTTCCCCTCTGTTCTGCATTTTTCCACACTGTTCCCCACTTTTTCCAATCCGTTCCCCCTGCTTCCTTTGGTTCACCTCTGTTCTGCAGATCTCTCCACGAATCCCCACTTTTTCCAATCTGTTCCCCCTGCTCCCTTTTGTTCCCCTTTGTTCTGCATTTTTCCACACGGTTCCCCACTTATTCCAATCTGTTCCCCCTGCTCCCTTTGGTTCCTCTCTGTTCTGCATTGTTCCCCACGGGTCCCCACTTTTCCGAGCTGTTCCCCCTGCTCCCTTTGGTTCCTCTCCGTTCTGCATTGTTCCAGACGGTTCCCCACTTTTTCCAATCTGTTCCCCCTGCTCCCTTTGGTTCCTCACTGTTCTGCAGTATTCCCCACGGTTCCCCACTTTTTCCAATGCGTTCCCCTGCTCCCTTTGGACCCCTCTGTTCTGCAGTGATCCCCACGGTTCCCCACATTTTCCAAACTGTTCCCCCGGCTCCCTTTTGTTTCATACTGTTCTGCAGTGTTCCCCACGGTTCCCCACTTTTTTACAATCTGTTCGCCCTGCTCCCTTTGGTTCCCCTCTGTCCTGCAGTGTCCTCCACGGTTCCCCACTTTTCCCAACCTGTACCTCCTGCTCCCTTTGGTTCCCCTCTGTCATGCAGTGTTTTCACAGTTCCCCAATTTTTCCTCTCTGTTCCCCCTGATCCCTTTGGTTCCCCTCTGTCGTGTAGTGTTCCCCAAGGTTCCCCACTTTTTCAAATCCGTTCCCTCTGCTCCCTTTGGTTCCCCTCTGTTCTGCATTGTTCCCCACACTTCTCCACCTTTTCCAATTCGTTCCCCCTGCTCCCTTTGGTTCCCTACCTTTCTGCATTTTTCCACACGGTTCCCTACTTTTTCCAATCGGTTCCCCAGTTTTTTCAATCTGTTCCCCCTGCTCCCTTTGGTTCTGCTCTGTTCTACAGTGTTCCCCACAGTTCCCCACTTTTTCCAATCTGTTCCCCCTACTCCTTTGGCTCCACTCTGTTCTGCAGTTTTCCACACGGTTCCCCACTTTTTCCAGTCTGTTCCCCCTGCTCCCTTTGGTTCCTCACTGTTCTGCAATGTTCCTCACGGTTCTCCACATTTTTTCCAACCTGTAGCCCCTGCTACCTATGGTTCCCCTCTGCCCTGCAGTATTCCCCATGCTTCCCCACTTTTTCCAATCCGTTCCCCCTGTTCCCTTTGGTTCCCCTCTGTCCCGCAGTGTTCTGCACGATTCCCCACTTTTTCCAATCAGTTCCCCCTGCTCCCTTTGATTCCGCTCTGTCCTCCAGTGTTCCCCATGCAACCCACTTTTTGCAATCCGTTCCCCCTGCTCCCTTTGCTTCCCCTCTGTTCTGCAGTGTTCCCCAGAGTTCTCTATTTTTCCAATCCATTCCCCCTGCTCCCTTTGGTTCCTCACTGTTCTGCAGTGTTCCCCACGGTTCTCCAAATTTTTTCTAATCTGTTCCCCCTTCTCCCTCTGGTTCGCCTCTGTTCTACATTTTTCCACACGGTTCCCCATTTTTTCAAATCCGTTCCCTCTGCTTCCTTTGGTCCACCTCTTTTCTGCAGAGTTCCCCACGGTCCACTTTTTCGAATCCTTTCCCCCTGCTCCCTTTGGGTCCCCACTGTTCTGCAGAACTCCCCACGATTCCCCACTTTTTCCAATCTGTTCACCCTTCTCCCTTTGGTTCCTCTCTGTTCTGCATTGTTCCCCACGTGTCCGCACTTTTCCGATCTGTTCCCCCTGCTCCCTTTGGTTCCGCTCTGTTCTGCAGTTTTCCCCACGGTTCTCCAAATTTTTTCTAATCTGTTCCCATGCTCCCTTTGGTTCCCCTCTGCCCTGCAGTGTCCCCCATGGTTCCTCACTTTTTCCAATCCGTTCCCCCTGCTACCTTTGGTTCCCCTCTGTTCTGCAGTGTTCCCCACAGTTCCCCACTTTTTCCAATCCGGTTCCCCTCTGTGCTGCAGTGTTCTCCACGGTTCCCCACTTTTTCCAACCTGTACCTCCTGCTACCTTTGGTTCCCCTCTGTCATGCAGTGTTCCCCACGGTTCCCCACTTTTTCCAATCAGTTCCCCCTGCTCCCTTTGATTCCCCTCTGTCCTACAGTGTTCCCCATCGGCCCAACTTTTTACAATACGTTCCCCCTGCTTCCTTTGGTTCTCTCTGTCGTGCAGTGTTCCCCACGGTTCCCCACTTTTTCCAATGCATTCCCTCTACTCCCTTTGGTGCCCCTCTGTTCTGCAGTGTTAACCACGGTTCCCCACTTTTTCCAATCTGTTTCCCCTGCTACCTCTGGTTCCCCTCTGTTCTGCATTTTTCCACACTGTTCCCCACTTTTTCCAATCCGATCCCCCTGCATCCTTTGGTTCACCTCTGTTCTGCAGAACTCCCCATGATTCCCCACTTTTTCCAATCTGTTCCCCCTGCTCCCTTTGGTTCCCCTCTGTTCTGCATTGTTCCCCACGGTTCCCCACTTTTCCGAACTGTACCCCCTTATCCCTTTGGTTCACCTCTGTTCTGCAGTTTTTCCTCACGGTTCCCCACTTTTTCCAATCTGTTCCCCCTGCACCCTTTGATTCACCTCTGTTCTGCAGTGTTGCCCACTGTTCTCAACTTTTTCCAATCTGTTCCTCCAGCTCCCTTTGGTTCCCCACTGTTCTGCATTTTTCCACACGGTTCCCCACTTTTTCCAACCTGTACCCCCTGATCTGTTTGGTTCTCCTCTGTCGTGCAGTGTTCCCCACGGTTCCCCACTTTTTCCAATCCGTTCCGTCTGCTCCCTTTGGTTCCCCTCTGTTCTGCATTGTTCCCCACAGTTCTCCACCTTTTCCAATTTGTTCCCCCTGCTCCCTTTGGTTCCCCACCTTACTGCATTTTTCCACACGGTTCCGTACTTTTTCCAATCGGTTCCCCACTTTTTCCAATCTGTTCCCCCTGCTCCCTTTGGTTCTGCTCTGTTCTGCAGTGTTCCCCACAGTTCCCCACTTTTTCCAATCTGTTCCCCCTGCTCCCTTTGGTTCTGCTCTGTTCTGCAGTTTTCCCCACAGTTCCCCACTTTTTCCAATCTGTTCCCCCTGCTCCTTTGGCTCCACTCTGTTCTGCAGTTTTCCCCAAGGTTCCCCACATTTTCCAAACCATTCCCCCGGATCGCTTTGGTTTCATACTGTTCTGCAGCGTTCCCCACGGTTCCCCACTATTTTACAATCTGTTCGCCCTGCTCCCTTTGGTTCCCCTCTGTTCTGCAATGTCCTCCACGCTTCACAACTTTTTGCAATCCATACCCCCTGCTCTGTTTGTTTCCCCACTGTTCTGCATTTTTCCACACGGTTCCCCACTTTTTCCAATCTGTTCCCCCTGCTCCCTTTGGTTCCTCACTGTTCTGCAGTGTTCCTCACGGTTCTCCACATTTTTTGCAACCTGTAGCCCCTGCTACCTATGTTTCCCCTCTGCCCTGCTGTATTCCCCATGCTTCCCCACTTTTTCCGATCTGTTCCCCCTGTTCCCTTTCGTTCCCCTCTGTCCCGCAGTGTTCTGCACGATTCGCCACTTTTTCCAATCAGTTCCCCCTGCTCCCTTTGATTCCACTCTGTCCTCCAGTGTTCCCCATGGGCCCCACTTTTTGCAATCCGTTCCCCCTGCTCCCTTTTCTTCCCCTCTGTTCTGCAGTGTTCCCCACGTTTTCCCACATTTTCCAATGCGTTCCCCTGCTCCCTTTGATTCCCCTCTGTTCTGCAGTGATCCACACGGTTCCCCACATTTTCCAAACTGTTCCCCCTGCTCGCTTTGGTTTCATACTGTTCTGCAGTGTTCTCCACGGTTCCCCACTTTTTTACAATCTGTTCGCCCTGCTCCCTTTGGTTCCCCTCTGTCCTGCAGTGTCCTCCACGGTTCCCCACTTTTTCCAACCTGTACCTCCTGCTCCCTTTGGTTCCCCTCTGTTTTGCAGTGTCCTCCACGCTTACCAACTTTTTGCAATCCATTCCCCCTGCTCTGTTTGTTTCCCCTCTGTCCTGCATTGTCCTCCACGGTTACCAACTTTTTGCAATCCATTCCCCCTGCTCCATTTGTTTGCCCTCTGTTTTGCAGTGTTCCCCACAGTTCACCACTTTTTCCAATCAGTTCCCCCTGCTCCCTTTGATTCCCCTCTGTCCTCCAGTGTTCCCCATCGGCCCAACTTTTTACAATACGTTCCCCCTGCCTCCTTTGGTTCACTCTGTCGTGCAGTATTCCCCACGGTTCCCCACTTTTTCCAATGCATTCCCTCTACTCCCTTTGGTGCCCCTCTGTTCAGCAGTGTTCCCCACGGTTCCCCACTTTTTCCAATCTGTTTCCCCTGCTACCTCTGGTTCCCCTCTGTTCTGCATTTTTCCACACTGTTCCCCACTTTTTCCAATCTGTTCCCCCTGCTCCCTTTGGTTCCCCTCTGTTCTGCATTGTTCCCCACGGTTCCCCACTTTTCCGAACTGTACCCCCTGCTCCCTTTGGTTCACCTCTGTTCTGCAGTGTTCCTCACGGTTCCCCACTTTTTCCAATGTGTTCCCCCTGCACCCTTTGATTCCCCTCTGTTCTGCAGTGTTGCCCACTGTTCTCAACTTTTTCCAATCTGTTCCTCCAGCTCCCTTTGGTTCCCCACTCTTCTGCATTTTCCACACGGTTCCCCACTTTTTCCAACCTGTACCCCCTGATCCGTTTGGTTCTCCTCTGTCGTGCAGTGTTCGTGCATTTTTCCATACGGTTCCCTACTTTTTCCAATCGGTTCCCCACTTTTTCCAATCTGTTCCCCCTGCTCCCTTTGGTTCTGCTCTGTTCTGCAGTGTTCCCCACAGTTCCCCACTTTTTCCAATCTGTTCCCCCTTCTCCCTTTGGTTCTGCTCTGTTCTGCAGTTTTCCCCACAGTTCCCCACTTTTTCCAATCTGTTCCCCCTGCTCCTTTGGCTCCACTCTGTTCTGCAGTTTTCCCCAAGGTTTCCCACATTTTCCAAACCATTCCCCCGGCTCGCTTTGGTTTGATACTGTTCTGCAGTGTTCCCCACGGTTCCCCACTATTTTACAATCTGTTCGCCCTGCTCCCTTTGGTTCCCCTCTGTTCTGCAATGTCCTCCACACTTCCCAACTTTTTGCAATCCATTCCCCCTGCTCTGTTTGTATCCCCACTGTTCTGCATTTTTCCACACGGTTCCCCACTTTTTCCAATCTGTTCCCCCTGCTCCCTTTGGTTCCTCACTGTTCTGCAGTGCTCCTCATGGTTCTCCACATTTTTTCCAACCTGTAGCCCCTGCTACCTATGGTTCCCTCTGCCCTGCAGTATTCCCCATGCTTCCCCACTTTTTCCAATCCGTTCCCCCTGTTCCTTTTGGTTCCCCTCTGTCCCGCAGTGTTCTGCACAATTCCCCACTTTTTCCAATCAGTTCCCACTGCTCCCTTTGATTCCGCTCTGTCCTCCAGTGTTCCCCATGGGCCCCACTTTTTGCAATCCGTTCCCCCTGCTCCCTTTGCTTCCCCTCTGTTCTGCAGTGTTCCCCAGAGTTCTCTATTTTTCCAATCCATTCCTCCTGCTCCCTTTGGTTCCTCACTGTTCTGCAGTGTTCCCCACGGTTCTCCAAATTTTTTCTAATCTGTTCCCCCTTCTCCCTCTGGTTCGCCTCTGTTCTACATTTTTCCACACGGTTCCCCATTTTTTCAAATCCGTTCCCTCTGCTTCCTTTGGTCCACCTCTTTTCTGCAGAGTTCCCCACGGTCCACTTTTTCGAATCCTTTCCCCCTGCTCCCTTTGGGTCCCCACTGTTCTGCAGAACTCCCCACGATTCCCCACTTTTTTCAATCTGTTCACCCTTCTCCCTTTGGTTCCTCTCTGTTCTGCATTGTTCCCCACGGGTCCGCACTTTTCCGATCTGTTCCCCCTGCTCCCTTTGGTTCCGCTCTGTTCTGCAGTTTTCCCCACGGTTCTCCAAATTTTTTCTAATCTGTTCCCATGCTCCCTTTGGTTCCCCTCTGCCCTGCAGTGTCCCCCATGGTTCCTCACTTTTTCCAATCCATTCCCCCTGCTACCTTTGGTTCCCCTCTGTTCTGCAGTGTTCCCCACAGTTCCCCACTTTTTCCAATCGGTTCTCCCTGCTCCCTTTGATTACCGTCTGTCATGCAGTGTTCGCCATGGGCCCCACTTTTTGCAATCCATTTCCCCTGCTCACTTTTGTTCCCCTCTGTGCTGCAGTGTTCTCCACTGTTCCCCACTTTTTCCAACCTGTACCTCCTGCTCCCTTTGGTTCCCCTCTGTCATGCAGTGTTCCCCACGGTTCCCCACTTTTTCCAATCCGTTCCCTCTGCTCCCTTTGGTTCCCCTCTGTTCTGCTGTGTTCCCCACAGTTCTCCACCTTTTCCAATTCGTTCCCCCTGCTCTCTTTGGTTCCCCACCTTTCTGCATTTTTCCACACGGTTCTCCACCTTTTCCAATTCGTTCCCCCTGCTCTCTTTGGTTCCCCACCTTTCTGCATTTTTCCGTACTTTTTCCAATCGGTTCCCCACTTCTTGCAATCTGTTCCCCCTGCTCCCTTTGGTTCTCCTCTCTTCTGCAGTGTTCCCGACGCTTCCCCACTTTTTCCAATCCATTCCCCCTGCTCCCTTTGGTTCCCCTCTATTCTGCAGTGTTCCCCACGATTCTCCACATTTTTTTCCATCCTGTACCCCCTGCTCCCTATGGTTCCCCTCTGCCTTGCAGTGTTACCCATGGGACACCACTTTTTCCAACCTGTTCCCCTTGTTCCCTTTGGTTCCCCTCTGTCCTGCCGTGTTCTCCACAGTTATCAACTTTTTGCAATCCGTTCCCCCTGCTCCGTTTGTTTCCCCTCTGTTCTGCAGTGTTCCCCACGGTTCCCCACTTTTTCCTATCTGTTCCCCCTGCTCCTTTGGCCCCACTCTGTTCTGAAGTTTTCCCCACGGTTCCCCACATTTACCAAACCATTCCCCCGGCTCGCTTTCTTTTCACACTGTTCTGCAGCGTTCCCCACGGTTCCCCACTTTTTTATAATCTGTTCGCCCTGCTCCCTTTGGTTCCCCTCTGTTCTGCAGTGTCCTCCACGCTTACCAACTTTTTGCAATCCATTCCCCCTTCTCTGTTTGTTTCCCCTCTGTCCTGCATTGTCCTCCACGGTTCCCAACTTTTTGCAATCCATTCCCCCTGCTCCGTTTGTTTGCCCTCTGTTCTGCAGTGTTCCCCACAGTTCCCCACTTTTTCCAATCTGTTCCCCCTGCTCCCTTTGGTTCCCCTTTGTTCTGCATTTTTCACACGGTTCCCCAATTTTTCCAATCTGTTCCCCCTGCTCGCTTTGGTTCCTCTCTGTTCTGCATTGTTCCCCACGGTTACCCACTTTTTCCAATCCGTTCCCTCTGCTCCCTTTGGTTCACCTCTGTTCTGCATTGTTCCCCACAGTTCTCCACCTTTTCCAATTTGTTCCCCCTGCTCCCTTTGGTTCCCCACCTTTCTGCATTTTTCCACACGGTTCCCTACTTTTTCCAATCGGTTCCCCACTTTTTTCAATCTGTTCCCCCTGCTCCCTTTGGTTCTGCTCTGTTCTGCAGTGTTCCCCACAGTTCCCCACTTTTTCCAATCTGTTCCCCCTACTCCTTTGGCTCCACTCTGTTCTGCAGTTTTCCACACGGTTCCCCACTTTTTCCAATCTGTTCCCCCTGCTCCCTTTGGTTCCTCACTGTTCTGCAGTGTTCCTCACGGTTCTCCACATTTTTTCCAACCTGTAGCCCCTGCTACCTATGGTTCCCCTCTGCCCTGCTGTATTCCCCATGCTTCCCCACTTTTTCCAATCCGTTCCCCCTGTTCCCTTTGGTTCCCCTCTGTCCCGCAGTGTTCTGCACGATTCCCCACTTTTTCCAATCAGTTCCCCCTGCTCCCTTTGATTCCGCTCTGTCCTCCAGTGTTCCCCATGGGACCCACTTTTTGCAATCCGTTCCCCCTGCTCCCTTTGCTTCACCTCTGTTCTGCAGTGTTCCCCAG
Organism: Narcine bancroftii; assembly: GCF_036971445.1. Lineage (NCBI taxonomy): Eukaryota > Metazoa > Chordata > Chondrichthyes > Torpediniformes > Narcinidae > Narcine > Narcine bancroftii. Next base: position 475,574 of record NW_027211892.1, read on the forward strand.
AGTTCTCTATTTTTCCAATCCATTCCCCCTGCTCCCTTTGGTTCCTCACTGTTCTGCAGTGTTCCCCACGGTTCTCCAAATTTTTTCTAATCTGTTCCCCCTTCTCCCTCTGGTTCGCCTCTGTTCTACATTTTTCCACACGGTTCCCAATTTTTTCAAATCCGTTCCCTCTGTTTCCTTTGGTCCACCTCTTTTCTGCAGAGTTCCCCACGGTCCACTTTTTCGAATCCTTTCCCCCTGCTCCCTTTGGGTCCCCACTGTTCTGCAGAACTCCCCACGATTCCCCACTTTTTCCAATCTGTTCACCCTTCTCCCTTTGGTTCCTCTCTGTTCTGCATTGTTCCCCACGGGTCCGCACTTTTCCGATCTGTTCCCCCTGCTCCCTTTGGTTCAGCTCTGTTCTGCAGTTTTCGCCACGGTTCTCCAAATTTTTTCTAATCTGTTCCCATGCTCCCTTTGGTTCCCCTCTGCCCTGCAGTGTCCCCCATGGTTCCTCACTTTTTCCAATCCGTTCCCCCTGCTACCTTTGGTTCCCCTCTGTTCTGCAGTGTTCCCCACAGTTCCCCACTTTTTCCAATCGGTTACCCCTGCTCCCTTTGATTACCCTCTGTCATGCAGTGTTCGCCATGGGCCCCACTTTTTGCAATCCGTTTCCCCTGCTCACTTTTGTTCCCCTCTGTGCTGCAGTGTTCTCCACGGTTCCCCACTTTTTCCAACCTGTACCTCCTACTACCTTTGGTTCCCCTCTGTCATGCAGTATTCCCCACGGTTCCTCACTTTTTCCAATCCGTTCCCTCTGCTTCCTTTGGTTCCCCTCTGTTCTGCTGTGTTCACCACAGTTCTTCACCTTTTCCAATTCGTTCCCCCTGCTCCCTTTGGTTCCCCACCTTTCTGCATTTTTCCACACGGTTCCCTACTTTTTCCAATCGGTTCCCCACTTTTTGCAATCTGTTCCCCCTGCTACCTTTGGTTCTCCTCTCTTCTGCAGTGTTCCCGACGCTACCCCACTTTTTCCAATCCATTCCCCCTGCTCCCTTTGGTTCCCCTCTATTCTGCAGTGTTCCCCACGATTCTCCACATTTTTTTCCATCCTGTACCCCCTGCTCCCTATGGTTCCCCTCTGCCTTGCAGTGTTACCCATGGGACACCACTTTTTCCAACCTGTTCCCCTTGTTCCCTTTGGTTCCCCTCTGTCCTGCCGTGTTCTCCACAGTTATAAACTTTTTGCAATCCGTTCCCCCTGCTCCGTTTGTTTCCCCTCTGTTCTGCAGTGTTCCCCACGGTTCCCCACTTTTTCCAATCTGTTCACCCTGCTCCTTTGGCTCCACTCTATTCTGCAGTTTTCCCCACGGTTCCCCACATTTTCCAAACCATTCCCCCGGCTCGCTTTCTTTTCACACTGTTCTGCAGCGTTCCCCACGGTTCCCCACTTTTTTTACAATCTGGTCGCCCTGCTCCCTTTGGTTCCCCTCTGTTCTGCAGTGTCCTCCACGCTTACCAACTTTTTGCAATCCATTCCCCCTGCTCTGTTTGTTTCCCCTCTGTCCTGCATTGTCCTCCACGGTTACCAACTTTTTACAATCATATTCCCCTGCTCCGTTTGATTCCCCTCTGTTCTGCAGTTTTCCCCACGGTTCTCCAAATTTTTTCTAATCTGTTCCCATGCTCCCTTTGGTTCCCCTCTGCCCTGCAGTGTCCCCCATGGTTCCTCACTTTTTCCAATCCGTTCCCCCTACTACCTTTGGTTCCCCTCTGTTCTGCAGTGTTCCCCACAGTTCCCCAGTTTTTCCAATCCATTCCCCCTGTTCCGTTTGTTTGCCCTCTGTTCTGCAGTTTTCCCCACAGTTCCCCACTTTTTCCAATCAGTTCCCCCTGTTCCCTTTGGCTCCACTCTGTTCTGCAGCTTTCCCCACGTTTCCCAACATTTTCCAAACCATTCCCCCAGCTCGCTTTTTTTTCATACTGTTCTGCAGCGTTCCCCACGGGCCCCACTTTTTTACAATCTGTTCGCCCTGCTCCCTTTGGTTCCCCTCTGTTCTGCAGTGTCCTCCACGCTTACCAACTTTTTGCAATCCATTCTTCCTTCTCTGTTTGTTTCCCCTCTGTCCTGCATCGTCCTCCACGGTTCCCAACTTTTTGCAATTCATTCCCCCTGCTCCGTTTGTTTGCCCTCTGTTCTGTAGTGTTCCCCACAGTTCCCAACTTTTTCCAATCTGTTTCCCCTGCTACCTCTGGTTCCCCTCTGTTCTGCATTTTTCCACACTGTTCCCCACTTTTTCCAATCCGTTCCCCCTGCTCCGTTTGTTTGCCCTCTGTTCTGCAGTGTTCCCCACAGTTCCCCACTTTTTCCAATCTGTTCCCCCTGCTCCCTTTGGTTCCCCTTTGTTCTGCATTTTTCACACGGTTCCCCAATTTTTCCAATCTGTTCCCCCTGCTCGCTTTGGTTCCTCTCTGTTCTGCATTGTTCCCCACGGTTCCCCACTTTTTCCAATCCGTTCCCTCTGCTCCCTTTGGTTCACCTCTGTTCTGCATTGTTCCCCACAGTTCTCCACCTTTTCCAATTTGTTCCCCCTGCTCCCTTTGGTTCCCCACCTTTCTGCATTTTTCCACACGGTTCCCTACTTTTTCCAATCGGTTCCCCACTTTTTTCAATCTGTTCCCCCTGCTCCCTTTGGTTCTGCTCTGTTCTGCAGTGTTCCCCACAGTTCCCCACTTTTTCCAATCTGTTCCCCCTACTCCTTTGGCTCCACTCTGTTCTGCAGTTTTCCACACGGTTCCCCACTTTTTCCAATCTGTTCCCCCTGCTCCCTTTGGTTCCTCACTGTTCTGCAGTGTTCCTCACGGTTCTCCACATTTTTTCCAACCTGTAGCCCCTGCTACCTATGGTTCCCCTCTGCCCTGCTGTATTCCCCATGCTTCCCCACTTTTTCCAATCCGTTCCCCCTGTTCCCTTTGGTTCCCCTCTGTCCCGCAGTGTTCTGCACGATTCCCCACTTTTTCCAATCAGTTCCCCCTGCTCCCTTTGATTCCGCTCTGTCCTCCAGTGTTCCCCATGGGACCCACTTTTTGCAATCCGTTCCCCCTGCTCCCTTTGCTTCACCTCTGTTCTGCAGTGTTCCCCAGAGTTCTCTATTTTTCCAATCCATTCCCCCTGCTCCCTTTGGTTCCTCACTGTTCTGCAGTGTTCCCCACGGTTCTCCAAATTTTTTCTAATCTGTTCCCCCTTCTCCCTCTGGTTCGCCTCTGTTCTACATTTTTCCACACGGTTCCCCATTTTTTCAAATCCGTTCCCTCTGTTTCTTTTGGTCCACCTCTTTTCTGCAGAGTTCCCCACGGTCCACTTTTTCGAATCCTTTCCCCCTGCTCCCTTTGGGTCCCCACTGTTCTGCAGAACTCCCCACGATTCCCCACTTTTTCCAATCTGTTCACCCTTCTCCCTTTGGTTCCTCTCTGTTCTGCATTGTTCCCCACGGGTCCGCACTTTTCCGATCTGTTCCCCCTGCTCCCTTTGGTTCAGCTCTGTTCTGCAGTTTTCCCCACGGTTCTCCAAATTTTTTCTAATCTGTTCCCATGCTCCCTTTGGTTCCCCTCTGCCCTGCAGTGTCCCCCATGGTTCCTCACTTTTTCCAATCCGTTCCCCCTGCTACCTTTGGTTCCCCTCTGTGCTGCAGTGTTCTCCACGGTTCCCCACTTTTTCCAACCTGTACCTCCTACTACCTTTGGTTCCCCTCTGTCATGCAGTGTTCCCCACGGTTCCTCACTTTTTCCAATCCGTTCCCTCTGCTCCCTTTGGTTCCCCTCTGTTCTGCTGTGTTCCCCACAGTTCTTCACCTTTTCCAATTCGTTCCCCCTGCTCCCTTTGGTTCCCCACCTTTCTGCATTTTTCCACACGGTTCCCTACTTTTTCCAATCGGTTCCCCACTTTTTGCAATCTGTTCCCCCTGTTACCTTTGGTTCTCCTCTCTTCTGCAGTGTTCCCGACGCTACCCCACTTTTTCCAATCCATTCCCCCTGCTCCCTTTGGTTCCCCTCTATTCTGCAGTGTTCCCCACGATTCTCCACATTTTTTTCCATCCTGTACCCCCTGCTCCCTATGGTTCCCCTCTGCCTTGCAGTGTTACCCATGGGACACCACTTTTTCCAACCTGTTCCCCTTGTTCCCTTTGGTTCCCCTCTGTCCTGCCGTGTTCTCCACAGTTATAAACTTTTTGCAATCCGTTCCCCCTGCTCCGTTTGTTTCCCCTCTGTTCTGCAGTGTTCCCCACGGTTCCCCACTTTTTCCAATCTGTTCACCCTGCTCCTTTGGCTCCACTCTGTTCTGCAGTTTTCCCCACGGTTCCCCACATTTTCCAAACCATTCCCCCGGCTCGCTTTCTTTTCACACTGTTCTGCAGCGTTCCCCACGGTTCCCCACTTTTTTTACAATCTGTTCGCCCTGCTCCCTTTGGTTCCCCTCTGTTCTGCAGTGTCCTCCACGCTCACCAACTTTTTGCAATCCATTCCCCCTGCTCTGTTTGTTTCCCCTCTGTCCTGCATTGTCCTCCACGGTTACCAACTTTTTACAATCATATTCCCCTGCTCCGTTTGATTCCCCTCTGTTCTGCAGTTTTCCCACGGTTCTCCAAATTTTTTCTAATCTGTTCCCATGCTCCCTTTGGTTCCCCTCTGCCCTCCAGTGTCCCCCATGGTTCCTCACTTTTTCCAATCCGTTCCCCCTACTACCTTTGGTTCCCCTCTGTTCTGCAGTGTTCCCCACAGTTCCCCAGTTTTTCCAATCCATTCCCCCTGTTCCGTTTGTTTGCCCTCTGTTCTGCAGTGTTCCCCACAGTTCCCCACTTTTTCCAATCAGTTCCCCCTGTTCCCTTTGGCTCCACTCTGTTCTGCAGCTTTCCCCACGTTTCCCAACATTTTCCAAACCATTCCCCCAGCTCGCTTTTTTTTCATACTGTTCTGCAGCGTTCCCCACGGGCCCCACTTTTTTACAATCTGTTCGTCCTGCTCCCTTTGGTTCCCCTCTGTCCTGCATTGTCCTTCACTGTTCCCAACTTTTTGCAATCCATTCCCCCTGCTCCGTTTGTTTGCCCTCTGTTCTGCAGTGTTCCCCACAGTTCCCTACTTTTTCCAATCAGTTCCCCCTGCTCCCTTTGATTCCCCTCTGTCCTACAGTGTTCCCCATGGGCCCAACTTTTTACAATCCGTTCCCCCTGCTCCCTTTGGTTCCCCTCTGTTCTGCATTGTTCCCCACGGTTCTCCAATTCTCCAAACTGTACCCCCTGCTCTCTTTGGTTCCCCTCTGTTCTGCAGTGTTCCTCACGGTTCCCCACTTTTTCTAATCTGTTCCCCCTTCTCCCTCTGGTTCGCCTCTGTTCAACATTTTTCCACACGGTTCCCCACTTTTTCCAATCCGTTGCTCCTGCTTCCTTTGGTCCACCTCTTTTCTGCAGAGTTCCCCACCGTCCACTTTTTCAAATCCTTTCCCCCTGCTCCCTTTGGGTCCCCACTGTTCTGCAGAACTCCCCACGATTCCCCACTTTTTCCAATCTGTTCCTCCTTCTCCCTTTGGTTCCTCTCTGATCTGCATTGTTCCCCACGGGTCCCCACTTTTCCGAGCTGTTCCCCCTGCTCCGTTTGGTTCCGCTCTGTTCTGCAGTTTTCCCCACGGTTCTCCAAATTTTTTCTAATCTATTCCCATGCTCCCTTTGGTTCCCCTCTGCCCTGCAGTGTCCCCCATGGTTCCCCACTTTTTCCAATCCGTTCCCCCTGCTACCTTTGGTTCCCCTCTGTTCAGCAGTGTTCCCCACAGTTCCCCACTTTTTCCAATCGGTTCCGCCTGTTCCCTTTGATTACCCTCTGTCATGCAGTGTTCGCCATGGGCCCTACTTTTTGCAATCTGTTTCCCCTGCTCCCTTTGTTTCCCCTCTGTGCTGCAGTGTTCTCCACGGTTCCCCACTTTTTCCAACCTGTACCTCCTGCTCCCTTTGGTTCCCCTCTGTCATGCAGTGTTCCCCACGGTTCCCCACTTTTTCCTATCCGTTCCCTCTGCTCCCTTTGGTTCCCCTCTGTTCTGCAGTGTTCCCCACAGTTCTCCACCTTTTCCAATTCGTTCCCCCTGCTCCCTTTGGTTCCCCACCTTTCTGCATTTTTCCACACGTTTCCCTGCTTTTTCAAATCGGTTCCCCACTCTTTCCAATCTGTTCCCCCTGCTCCCTTTGGTTCTCCTCTGTTCTGCAGTGTTCCCGACGCTTCCCCACTTTTTCCAATCCTTTCCCCCTGCTCCCTTTGGTTCCCCTCTATTCTGCAGTGTTCCCCACGATTCTCCACATTTTTTTCCATCCTGTAACCCCCGGTTCCCTATGGTTCCCCTCTGCATTGCAGTGTTACCCATGGGACCTACACTTTTTCCAACCTGCTGCACTTGTTCCCTTTGGTTCCCCTCTGTCCTGCTGTGTTCTCCACTGTTATCAACTTCTTGCAATCCGTTCCCCCTGCTCCGTTTGATTCCCTCTGTTCTGCAGTGTTCCCCACGGTTCCCCACTTTTTGCAATCTGTTCCCCCTGCTCCTTTGGCTCCACTCTGTTCTGCAGTTTACCACACGTTTCCCCACATTTTCCAAACCATTCCCCTGGCTCGCTTTGTTTTCATAGAGTTCTGCAGCGTTCCCCACGGTTCCCCACTTTTTTATAATCTGTTCGTCCTTTGGTTCCCCTCTGTTCTGCAGTGCCCTCCACGCTTACCAACTTTTTGCAATCCATTCCTCCTGCTCTGTTTGTTTCCCCTCTGTTCTGCATTTTTCCACACGGTTCCCCACTTTTTCCAATCTGTTCCCCCTGCTCCCTTTGGTTCCTCACTGTTCTGCAGTGTTCCTCACAGTTCTCCACATTTTTTCCAACCTGTAGCCCCTGCTGCCTATGGCTCCCCTCTGCCCTGCAGTATTCCCCATGGTTCCCCACTTTTTCTAATCCGTTCCCCCTATTCCCTTTGGTTCCCCTCTGTCCCGCAGTGTTCCGCACGTTTCCCCACTTTTTCCAATCAGTTCCCCCTGCTCCCTTTGATTCCGCTCTGTCCTGCAGTGTTCCCCATGGGCCCCACTTTTTGCAATCCGTTCCCCCTGCTCCTTTGGCTCCACTCTGTTCTGCAGTTTTCCGCATGGTTCCCCACATTTTGCAATCCATTCCCCTTGCTCCATTTGTTTCCCCTCTGTTCTGCAGTGTTCCCCACAGTTCCCCACTTTTTCCAATCAGTTCCCCCTGCTCCCTTTGATTCCCCTCTGTCCTGCAGTGTTCCCCATGGGCCCCACGTTTTACAATCCGTTTCCCCTGGTTCCTTTGGTTCCCCTCTGTCGTGCAGTGTTCCAAACGATTCCCCACTTTTTCCAATCTGTTGCCCCTGCTCCTTTGGCTCCACTCTGTTCTGCAGTTTTCCCCACGGTTCCCCACATTTTCCTAACCATTCCCCCGGCTCGCTTTCTTTTCACACTGTTCTGCAGCGTTCCCCACGGTTCCCCACTTTTTTACAATCTGTTCGCCCTGCTCCCTTTGGTTCCCCTCTGTTCTGCAGTGTCCTCCACGCTTACCAACTTTTTGCAATCCATTACCCCTGCTCTGTTTGTTTCCCCTCTGTCCTGCATTGTCTTCCACGGTTCCCAACTTTTTGCAATCAGTTTCCACTGCTCCCTTTGATTCCCCTCTGTCCTACAGTGTTCCCCATGGGCCCAACTTTTTACAATCTGTTCCCCCTGCTTCCTTTGGTTCCCCTCTGTCGTGCAGTATTCCCCACAGTTCCCCACTTATTCCAATGTGTTCCCTCTGCTCCCTTTGGTGCCCCTCTGTTCTGCAGTGTTCTCCTCGGTTCCCCACTTTTTCCAATCTGTTGCCCCTACTACCTCTGGTTCTCCTCTGTTCTGCATTTTTCCACACTGTTCCCCACTTTTTCCAATCTGTTCCCCCCGCTCCCTTTGTTTCTCCTCTGTTCTGCAGTGTTTCCGATGCTTCCCCACTTTTTCCAATCCGTTCCCCCTGCTCCCTTTGGTTCCCCTCTATTCTACAGTGTTCCCCACGATTCTCCACATTTTTTTACATACTGTACCCCCTGCTCCCTATGGTTTCCCTCTGCCTTGCAGTGTTACCCATGGGACACCACTTTTTCCAACCTGTTCCCCTTGTTCCCTTTGGTTCCCCTCTGTCCTTCCGTGTTCTCCTCGGTTCCAAAATTTTTGCAATCCGTTGCCCCTGCTCCGTTTGGTTCCCCTCTGTTCTGCAGTGTTCCCCACGGTTCCCCACTTTTTCCAATCTGTTCCCCCTGCTCCTTTGTCTCCACTCTGTTCTGCAGTTTTCCCGACGGTTCCCCACATTTTCCAATCCATTCCCCCGGCTTGCTTTGGTTCCTCACTGTTCTGCAGTGTTCCTCACGGTTCTCCACATTTTTTCCAACCTGTAGCCCCTGCTACCTATGGTTCCCCTCTGCCCTGCAGTATTCCCCATGCTTCCCCACTTTTTCCGATCCGTTCCCCCTGTTCCCTTTGGTTCCCCTCTGTCCCGCAGTGTTCTGCACGATTCCCCACTTTTTCCAATCAGTTCCCCCTGCTCCCTTTGATTCCGCTCTGTCCTCCAGTGTTCCCCATGGGCCCCACTTTTTGCAATCCGTTCCCCCTGCTCCCTTTGGTTCCTCACTGTTCTGCAGTGTTCCCCACTGTTCTCCAAATTTTTTTCTAATCTGTTCCCCCTTCTCCCTCTGGTTCGCGTCTGTTCTACATTTTTCCACACGGTTCCCCATTTTTTCAAATCCGTTCCCTCTGCTTCCTTTGGTCCACCTCTTTTCTGTAGAGTTCCCCACGGTCCACTTTTTCGAATCCTTTCCCCCTGCTCCCTTTGGATCCCCACTGTTCTGCAGAACTCCCCACGATTCCCCACTTTTTCCAATCCGTTCCCCCTGCTACCTTTGGTTCCCCTCTGTTCAGCAGTGTTCCCCACAGTTCCCCACTTTTTCCAATCGGTTCCGCCTGTTCCCTTTGATTACCCTCTGTCATGCAGTGTTCGCCATGGGCCCTACTTTTTGCAATCTGTTTCCCCTGCTCCCTTTGTTTCCCCTCTGTGCTGCAGTGTTCTCCACGGTTCCCCACTTTTTCCAACCTGTACCTCCTGCTCCCTTTGGTTCCCCTCTGTCATGCAGTGTTCCCCACGGTTCCCCACTTTTTCCTATCCGTTCCCTCTGCTCCCTTTGGTTCCCCTCTGTTCTGCAGTGTTCCCCACAGTTCTCCACCTTTTCCAATTCGTTCCCCCTGCTCCCTTTGGTTCCCCACCTTTCTGCATTTTTCCACACGTTTCCCTGCTTTTTCAAATCGGTTCCCCACTCTTTCCAATCTGTTCCCCCTGCTCCCTTTGGTTCTCCTCTGTTCTGCAGTGTTCCCGACGCTTCCCCACTTTTTCCAATCCATTCCCCCTGCTCCCTTTGGTTCCCCTCTATTCTGCAGTGTTCCCCACGATTCTCCACATTTTTTTCCATCCTGTAACCCCCGGTTCCCTATGGTTCCCCTCTGCATTGCAGTGTTACCCATGGGACCTACACTTTTTCCAACCTGCTGCACTTGTTCCCTTTGGTTCCCCTCTGTCCTGCTGTGTTCTCCACTGTTATCAACTTCTTGCAATCCGTTCCCCCTGCTCCGTTTGATTCCCTCTGTTCTGCAGTGTTCCCCACGGTTCCCCACTTTTTGCAATCTGTTCCCCCTGCTCCTTTGGCTCCACTCTGTTCTGCAGTTTTCCACACGTTTCCCCACATTTTCCAAACCATTCCCCTGGCTCGCTTTGTTTTGATAGAGTTCTGCAGCGTTCCCCACGGTTCCCCACTTTTTTATAATCTGTTCGTCCTTTGGTTCCCCTCTGTTCTGCAGTGCCCTCCACGCTTACCAACTTTTTGCAATCCATTCCTCCTGCTCTGTTTGTTTCCCCTCTGTTCTGCATTTTTCCACACGGTTCCCCACTTTTTCCAATCTGTTCCCCCTGCTCCCTTTGGTTCCTCACTGTTCTGCAGTGTTCCTCACAGTTCTCCACATTTTTTCCAACCTGTAGCCCCTGCTGCCTATGGCTCCCCTCTGCCCTGCAGTATTCCCCATGGTTCCCCACTTTTTCTAATCCGTTCCCCCTATTCCCTTTGGTTCCCCTCTGTCCCGCAGTGTTCCGCACGTTTCCCCACTTTTTCCAATCAGTTCCCCCTGCTCCCTTTGATTCCGCTCTGTCCTGCAGTGTTCCCCATGGGCCCCACTTTTTGCAATCCGTTCCCCCTGCTCCTTTGGCTCCACTCTGTTCTGCAGTTTTCCGCATGGTTCCCCACATTTTGCAATCCATTCCCCTTGCTCCATTTGTTTCCCCTCTGTTCTGCAGTGTTCCCCACAGTTCCCCACTTTTTCCAATCAGTTCCCCCTGCTCCCTTTGATTCCCCTCTGTCCTGCAGTGTTCCCCATGGGCCCCACGTTTTACAATCCGTTTCCCCTGGTTCCTTTGGTTCCCCTCTGTCGTGCAGTGTTCCAAACGATTCCCCACTTTTTCCAATCTGTTGCCCCTGCTCCTTTGGCTCCACTCTGTTCTGCAGTTTTCCCCACGGTTCCCCACATTTTCCTAACCATTCCCCCGGCTCGCTTTCTTTTCACACTGTTCTGCAGCGTTCCCCACGGTTCCCCACTTTTTTACAATCTGTTCGCCCTGCTCCCTTTGGTTCCCCTCTGTTCTGCAGTGTCCTCCACGCTTACCAACTTTTTGCAATCCATTACCCCTGCTCTGTTTGTTTCCCCTCTGTCCTGCATTGTCTTCCACGGTTCCCAACTTTTTGCAATCAGTTTCCACTGCTCCCTTTGATTCCCCTCTGTCCTACAGTGTTCCCCATGGGCCCAACTTTTTACAATCTGTTCCCCCTGCTTCCTTTGGTTCCCCTCTGTCGTGCAGTATTCCCCACAGTTCCCCACTTATTCCAATGTGTTCCCTCTGCTCCCTTTGGTGCCCCTCTGTTCTGCAGTGTTCCCCTCGGTTCCCCACTTTTTCCAATCTGTTGCCCCTACTACCTCTGGTTCTCCTCTGTTCTGCATTTTTCCACACTGTTCCCCACTTTTTCCAATCTGTTCCCCCCGCTCCCTTTGTTTCTCCTCTGTTCTGCAGTGTTTCCGATGCTTCCCCACTTTTTCCAATCCGTTCCCCCTGCTCCCTTTGGTTCCCCTCTATTCTACAGTGTTCCCCACGATTCTCCACATTTTTTTACATACTGTACCCCCTGCTCCCTATGGTTTCCCTCTGCCTTGCAGTGTTACCCATGGGACACCACTTTTTCCAACCTGTTCCCCTTGTTCCCTTTGGTTCCCCTCTGTCCTTCCGTGTTCTCCTCGGTTCCAAAATTTTTGCAATCCGTTGCCCCTGCTCCGTTTGGTTCCCCTCTGTTCTGCAGTGTTCCCCACGGTTCCCCACTTTTTCCAATCTGTTCCCCCTGCTCCTTTGTCTCCACTCTGTTCTGCAGTTTTCCCGACGGTTCCCCACATTTTCCAATCCATTCCCCCGGCTTGCTTTGGTTCCTCACTGTTCTGCAGTGTTCCTCACGGTTCTCCACATTTTTTCCAACCTGTAGCCCCTGCTACCTATGGTTCCCCTCTGCCCTGCAGTATTCCCCATGCTTCCCCACTTTTTCCGATCCGTTCCCCCTGTTCCCTTTGGTTCCCCTCTGTCCCGCAGTGTTCTGCACGATTCCCCACTTTTTCCAATCAGTTCCCCCTGCTCCCTTTGATTCCGCTCTGTCCTCCAGTGTTCCCCATGGGCCCCACTTTTTGCAATCCGTTCCCCCTGCTCCCTTTGGTTCCTCACTGTTCTGCAGTGTTCCCCACTGTTCTCCAAATTTTTTTCTAATCTGTTCCCCCTTCTCCCTCTGGTTCGCGTCTGTTCTACATTTTTCCACACGGTTCCCCATTTTTTCAAATCCGTTCCCTCTGCTTCCTTTGGTCCACCTCTTTTCTGTAGAGTTCCCCACGGTCCACTTTTTCGAATCCTTTCCCCCTGCTCCCTTTGGATCCCCACTGTTCTGCAGAACTCCCCACGATTCCCCACTTTTTCCAATCCGTTCCCCCTGCTACCTTTGGTTCCCCTCTGTTCAGCAGTGTTCCCCACAGTTCCCCACTTTTTCCAATCGGTTCCGCCTGTTCCCTTTGATTACCCTCTGTCATGCAGTGTTCGCCATGGGCCCTACTTTTTGCAATCTGTTTCCCCTGCTCCCTTTGTTTCCCCTCTGTGCTGCAGTGTTCTCCACGGTTCCCCACTTTTTCCAACCTGTACCTCCTGCTCCCTTTGGTTCCCCTCTGTCATGCAGTGTTCCCCACGGTTCCCCACTTTTTCCTATCCGTTCCCTCTGCTCCCTTTGGTTCCCCTCTGTTCTGCAGTGTTCCCCACAGTTCTCCACCTTTTCCAATTCGTTCCCCCTGCTCCCTTTGGTTCCCCACCTTTCTGCATTTTTCCACACGTTTCCCTGCTTTTTCAAATCGGTTCCCCACTCTTTCCAATCTGTTCCCCCTGCTCCCTTTGGTTCTCCTCTGTTCTGCAGTGTTCCCGACGCTTCCCCACTTTTTCCAATCCATTCCCCCTGCTCCCTTTGGTTCCCCTCTATTCTGCAGTGTTCCCCACGATTCTCCACATTTTTTTCCATCCTGTAACCCCCGGTTCCCTATGGTTCCCCTCTGCATTGCAGTGTTACCCATGGGACCTACACTTTTTCCAACCTGCTGCACTTGTTCCCTTTGGTTCCCCTCTGTCCTGCTGTGTTCTCCACTGTTATCAACTTCTTGCAATCCGTTCCCCCTGCTCCGTTTGATTCCCTCTGTTCTGCAGTGTTCCCCACGGTTCCCCACTTTTTGCAATCTGTTCCCCCTGCTCCTTTGGCTCCACTCTGTTCTGCAGTTTTCCACACGTTTCCCCACATTTTCCAAACCATTCCCCTGGCTCGCTTTGTTTTGATAGAGTTCTGCAGCGTTCCCCACGGTTCCCCACTTTTTTATAATCTGTTCGTCCTTTGGTTCCCCTCTGTTCTGCAGTGCCCTCCACGCTTACCAACTTTTTGCAATCCATTCCTCCTGCTCTGTTTGTTTCCCCTCTGTTCTGCATTTTTCCACACGGTTCCCCACTTTTTCCAATGCGTTCCCCTGCTCCCTTTGGATTCTCTCTGTTCTTCAGTGATCCCCACGGTTCCCCTCATTTTCCAATCTGTTCCACCTGCTCCCTTTGGTTCCCCTCTGTCCTGCAGTGTCCTCCACGGTTCCCCACTTTTTCCAACCTGTACCTCCTGCTCCCTTTGGTTCCCCTCTGTCATGCAGTGTTTTCACAGTTCCCCAATTTTTCCTCTCTGTTCCCCCTGATCCCTTTGGTTCCCCTCTGTCGTGCAGTGTTCCCCAAGGTTCCCCACTTTTTCAAATCTGTTTCCTCTGCTCCCTTTGGTTCCCCTCTGTTCTGCATTGTTCCCCACACTTCTCCACCTTTTCCAATTCGTTCCACCTGCTCCCTTTGGTTCCCCACCTTTCTGCATTTTTCCACACGATTCCCTACTTTTTCCAATTGGTTCCCCCTGCTCCCTTTGATTCCTCACTGTTCTCCACATTTTTTCCAACCTGCACCCCCTGCTCCCTATGGTTCCCCTCTGCATTGCAGTGTTCCCCATGGGACCCCACTTTTTCCAATCTGTTCCCCCTGCTCCTTTTGCTCCACTCTGTTCTGCAGTGTTCCCCACGGTTCCCCACTTTTTCCAATGCGTTCCCCTGCTCCCTTTGGATTCTCTCTGTTCTTCAGTGATCCCCACGGTTCCCCTCATTTTCCAATCTGTTCCACCTGCTCCCTTTGGTTCCTCACTGTTCTGCAGTGTTCCCCACGGTTCTCCAAAATTTTTCTAATCTGTTCCCCCTTCTCCCTCTGGTTCGCCTCTGTTCTACATTTTTCCACACGGTTCCCCACATTTTCCAATCCGTTCCCCCTGCTTCCTTTGGTCCACCTCTTTTCTGCAGAGTTCCCCACGGTCCACTTTTTCGAATCCTTTCGCCCTGCTCCCTTTGGATCCCCACTGTTCTGCAGAACTCCCCACGATTCCCCACTTTTTCCATCTGTTCCCCCTTTTCCCTTTGGTTCCTCTCTGTTCTGCATTGTTCCCCACGGGTCCGCACTTTTCCGAGCTGTTCCCCCTGCTCCCTTTGGTTCCGCTCTGTTCTGCAGTTTTCCCCACGGTTCTCCAAATTTTTTCTAATCTGTTCCCATGCTCCCTTTGGTTCCCCTCTGCCCTGCAGTGTCCCCCATGGTTCCCCACTTTTTCCAATCCGTTCCCCCTGCTACCTTTGGTTCCCCTCTGTTCTGCAGTGTTCCCCACAGTTCCCCACTTTTTCCAATCGGTTCCCCCTGCTCCGTTTGATTACCCTCTGTCATGCAGTGTTCGCAATGGGCCCCATTTTTTGCAATCCTTTTCTCCTGCTCCCTTTGTTTCCCCTCTGTGCTGCAGTGTTCTCCACAGTTGCCCACTTTTTCAAATCTGTTCCCCCTGCTCCCTTTGGTTCTCCTCTGTTCTGCAGTGTTCCCGACGCCTCCCCAATTTTTCCAATCCGTTCCCCTTGTTCCCTTTGGTTCCCCTCTATTCTACAGTGTTCCCCACGATTCTCCACATTTTTTTACATACTGTACCCCCTCCTCCCTATGGTTCCCCTCTGCCTTGCAGTGTTACCCATGGGACACCACTTTTTCCAACCTGTTCCCCTTGTTCCCTTTGGTTCCCCTCTGTCCTTCCGTGTTCTCCACGGTTCCCAACTTTTTGCAATCCGTTGCCCCTGCTCCGTTTGGTTCCCCTCTGCCCTGCAGTGTTCCCCACGATTCCCCACTTTTTCCAATCTGTTCCCCCTGCTCCTTTGTCTCCACTCTGTTCTGCAGTTTTCCCCACGGTTCCCCACATTTTCCAAACCATTCCCGTGGCTCGCTTTGGTTTCATACTGTTCTGCAGCGTTCCCCACGGTTCGCCACATTTTTGCAAACTGTTTGCCCTGCTCCTTTTGTTTCCCCTCTGTCCTGCATTGTCCTCCACGGTTCCCAACTTTTTGCAATCCATTCCCACTGTTCCGTTTGTTTTCCCTCTGTTCTGCAGTGTTCCCCACAGTTCCCCAATTTTTCCAATCAGTTTCCCCTGCTCCCTTTGGCTCCACTCTGTCCTGCAGCTTTCCCCACGTTTCCCCACATTTTCCAAACCATTCCCCCAGCTCGCTTTGTTTTCATACTGTTCTGCAGCGTTCCCCACGGGCCCCACTTTTTTACAATCTGTTCGTCCTGCTCCCTTTGGTTCCCCTCTGTCCTGCATTGTCCTTCACTGTTCCCAACTTTTTGCAATCCATTCCCCCTGCTCCGTTTGTTTGCCCTCTGTTCTGCAGTGTTCCCCACAGTTCCCCACTTTTTCCAACCTGCACCCCCTGCTCCATATGGTTCCCCTCTGCCTTGCAGTGTTCCCCATGGGACCCCACTTTTTCCAATCTGTTCCCCCTGCTCCTTTTGCTCCACTCTGTTCTGCAGTGTTCCCCACGGTTCCCCACTTTTTCCAATGCGTTCCCCTGCTCTCTTTGGTTCCCCTATGTTCTGCAGTGTTCCTCACGGTTCCCCACTTTTTCTAATCTGTTCCCCCTTCTCCCTCTGGTTCGCCTCTGTTCAACATTTTTCCACACGGTTCCCCACTTTTTCCAATCCGTTCCTCCTGCTTCCTTTGGTCCACCTCTTTTCTGCAGAGTTCCCCACCGTCCACTTTTTCAAATCCTTTCCCCCTGCTTCCTTTGGGTCCCCACTGTTCTGCAGAACTCCCCACGATTCCCCACTTTTTCCAATCTGTTCCCCCTTCTCCCTTTGGTTCCTCTCTGTTCTGCATTGTTCCCCACGGGTCCCCACTTTTCCGAGCTGTTCCCCCTGCTCCGTTTGGTTCCGCTCTGTTCTGCAGTTTTCCCCACGGTTCTCCAAATTTTTTCTAATCTGTTCCCATGCTCCCTTTGGTTCCCCTCTGCCCTGCAGTGTCCCCCATGGTTCCCCACTTTTTCCAATCCGTTCCCCCTGCTACCTTTGGTTCCCCTCTGTTCAGCAGTGTTCCCCACAGTTCCCCACTTTTTCCAATCGGTTCCCCCTGTTCCCTTTGATTACCCTCTGTCATGCAGTGTTCGCCATGGGCCCTACTTTTTGCAATCTGTTTCCCCTGCTCCCTTTGGTTCCCCTCTGTCCTACAGTGTTCCCCATCAGCCCAACTTTTTACAATCCGTTCCCCCTGCCTCCTTTGGTTCCCTTCTGTCGTGCAGTGTTCCCCACGGTTCCCCACTTTTTCCAATACGTTCCCTCTGCTCCCTTTGGTGCCCCTCTGTTCTGCAGTTATACCCACGGTTCCCCACTTTTTCCAATCTGTTTCCCCTACTACCTCTGGTTCCCCTCTGTTCTGCATTTTTCCACACTGTTCCCCACTTTTTCCAATCTGTTCCCCCTGCTTCCTTTGGTTCACCTCTGTTCTGCAGAACTCCCCACGATTCCCCACTTTTTCCAATCTTTTCCCCCTGCTCCCTTTGGTTCCCCACTGTTCAGCATTTTTCCACACGGTTCCCCACTTTTTCCAATCTGTTCCCCCTGCTCCCTTTGATTCCTCACTGTTCTCCACATTTTTTTCCAAACAGCACCCCCTGCTCCCTATGGTTCCCCTCTGCCCTGCAGTATCCCTTCATGGTTCCCCACTTTTTCCAATCCGTTCCCCCTGTTCCCTTTTGTTTGCCTCTGTTCTGCAGTGTTCCCGACGCTTCCCGACTTTTTCCAATCCGTTCCCCCTGCTCCCTTTGGTTCCCCTCTATTCTGCATTGTTCCCCACGTTTCTCCACATTTTTTCCATCCTGTACTCCCTGTTCCCTATGGTTCCCCTCTGCCTTGCAGTGTTCCCCATGGGACCCCACTTTTTCCAATCTGTTCCCCCTGCACCTTTCGCTCCACTCTGTTCTGCAGTTTTCGCCATGGTTCTCCACATTTTTTCAAAACTGTTCCACCTGCTCCCTTTGGTTCTGCAGTGTTTCCCACGGTTCCCCTCCTTTTCCAATCCATTTCCCCTGCTCCCTTTGGTTTCCCTCTATTGTTCAGTGTTCCCCACGCTTCCCCACTTTTTCCAATCCGTTCCCGTGCTCCCTTTGGTTCCCCTCTGTTCTGCAGTGATCTCCACGGTTCCCAAAATTTTCCAAACTGTACCCCCGGCTCGCTTTGGTTTCATACTGTTCTGCAGTGTTCCCCACGGTTCCCCACTTTTTCCAACCTGTACCTCCTGTTCCTTTGGTTCCCCTCTGTCATGCAGTGTTTTCACAGTTCCCCAATTTTTTCCTATCTGTTCCCCCTGATCCCTTTGTTTCCCCTCTGTCATGCAGTGTGCCCCACGGTTCCCCACTTTTTCCAATCCGTTCCCTCTGCTCCCTTTGGTTCCCCTCTGTTCTGCAGTGTTCCCGACGCTTCCCCACTTTTTCCAATCCGTTCCCCCTGCTCCCTTTGGTTCCCCTCTATTCTACAGTGTTCCTCACGATTCTCCACATTTTTTTACATACTGTACCCCCTGCTCCCTATGGTTCCCCTCTGCCTTGCAGTGTTACCCATGGGACACCACTTTTTCCAACCTGTTCCCCTTGTTCCCTTTGGTTCCCCTCTGTCCTTCCGTGTTCCCCACGGTTCCCCACTTTTTCCAATCTGTTCCCCCTGCTCCTTTGTCTCAACTCTGTTCTGCAGTTTTCGCCACGGTTCCTCATATTTTCCAAACCATTCCCCCGGCTCGCTTTCTTTTCATACTGTTCTGCAGAGTTTCCCATGGTTCCCCACTTTTTTTACAATCTGTTCGCCCTGCTCCCTTTGTTTCCCCTCTGTTCTGCTGTGTCCTCCACGCTTACCAACTCTTTGCAATCCATTCCCCCTGCTCTGTTTGTTTCCCCTCTGTCATGCATTGTCCTCCACGGTTCCCAACTTTTTACAATCCATTTCCCCTGCTCCGTTTGTTTGCCCTCTGTTCTGCAGTGTTCCCCACAGTTCCCCACTTTTTCCAATCTGTTTCCCCTGCTACCTCTGGTTCCCCTCTGTTCTGCATTTTTCCACACTGTTCCCCACTTTTTCCAATCCGTTCCCCCTGCTTCCTTTGGTTCACCTCTGTTCTGCAGATCTCTCCACGAATCCCCACTTTTTCCAATCTGTTCCCCCTGCTCCCTTTGGTTCCTCTCTGTTCTGCATTGTTCCCCACGGGTCTCCACTTTTCCGAGCTGTTCCCCCCTGCTCCCTTTGGTTCCGCTCTGCTCTGCAGTTTTCCCCACTGTACTCAACTTTTTCCAATCTGTTCCTCCTGCTCCCTTTTGTTCCCCACTCTTCTGCATTTTTCCACACGGTACCCCACTTCTTCTAATCTGTTCCTCCTGCACCCTTTGTTTCCCCACTGTTCTGCATTTTTCCACACGGTTCCCCACTTTTTCCAATCTGTTCCCCCTGCTCCCTTTGGTTCCCCTCTGTTCTGCAGTGATCCCCATGTTTCCCTACTTTTTTACAATCTGTTCGCCCTGCTCCCTTTGGTTCCCCTCTGTCCTGCAGTGTCCTCCACGGTTCCCCAATTTTTCCAACCTGTACCTCCTGCTCCCTATGGTTCCCCTCTGTCATGCAGTGTTTTCACAGTTCCCCAATTTTTTCCTATCTGTTCCCCCAATCCCTTTGGTTCCCCTCTGTCGTGCAGTGTTCCCCACGGTTCCCCACTTTTTCCAATCCGTTCCCTCTGCTCCCTTTGGTTCCCCTCTGTTCTGCAGTGTTCCCCACAGTTCTCCACATTTTCCAATTCTTTCCCCTTGCTCCCTTTGGTTCCCCACCTTTCTGCATCTTTCAACACGTGTCCCTACTTTTTCCAATCGGTTCCCCACTTTTTCCAATCTGTTCCCCCTGCTCCCTTTGGTTCTGCTCTGTTCTGCAGTCTTCCCCACAGTTCCCCACTTTTTCCAATCTGTTCCCCCTGCTCTTTTGGCTCCACTCTGTTCTGCAGTTTTCCCAAAGGTTCCCCACATTTTCCAAACCATTCCCCCGGCTCGCTTTGGTTTCATACTGTTCTGCAGCGTTCCCCACGGTTCCCCACTATTTTACAATCTGTTCGCCCTGCTCCCTTTGGTTCCCCTCTGTTCTGCACTGTCCTCCACGCTTCCCAACTTTTTGCAATCCATTCCCCCTGCTCTGTTTGTTTCCCCACTGTTCTGCATTTTTCCACACGGTTCCCCACTTTGTCCAATCTGTTCCCCCTGCTCCCTTTGGTTCCTCACTGTTCTGCAGTGTTCCTCACGGTTCTCCACATTTTTTCGAACCTGTAGCCCCTGCTGCCTATGGCTCCCCTCTGCCCTGCAGTATTCCCCATGGTTCCCCACTTTTTCTAATCCGTTCCCCCTATTCCCTTTGGTTCCCCTCTGTCCCGCAGTGTTCCGCACGATTCCCCACTTTTTCCAATCAGTTCTCCCTGCTCCCTTTGATTCCGCTCTGTCCTGCACTGTTCCCCATGGGCCCCACTTTTTGCAATCCGTTCCCCCTGCTCCTTTGGCTCCACTCTGTTCTGCAGTTTTCCGCATGGTTCCCCACATTTTGCAATCCACTCCCCCTGCTCCCTTTGTTTCCCCTCTGTTCTGCAGTGTTCCCCACAGTTCCCCACTTTTTCCAATCAGTTCCCCCTGCTCCCTTTGATTCCCCTCTGTCCTGCAGTGTTCCCCATGGGCCCCACTTTTTACAATCCGTTCCCCCTGCTTCCTTTGGTTCCCCTTTGTCGTGCAGTGTTCCAAACGGTTCCCCACTTTTTCCAATCTGTTGCCCCTGCTCCTTTGGCTCCACTCTGTTCTGCAGTTTTCCCCACGGTTCCCCACATTTTCCAAACCATTCCCCCGGCTCGCTTTCTTTTCACACTGTTCTGCAGTGTTCCCCACGGTTCCCCACTTTTTTACAATCTGTTCGCCCTGCTCCCTTTGGTTCCCCTCTGTTCTGCAGTGTCCTCCACGCTTACCAACTTTTTGCAATCCATTACCCCTGCTCTGTTTGTTTCCCCTCTGTCCTGCATTGTCTTCCACGGTTCCCAACTTTTTGCAATCAGTTCCCCCCGCTCCCTTTGATTCCCCTCTGTCCTACAGTGTTCCCCATGGGCCCAACTTTTTACAATCCGTTCCCCCTGCTTCCTTTGGTTCCCCTCTGTCGTGCAGTATTCCCCACAGTTCCCCACTTATTCCAATGTGTTCCCTCTGCTCCCTTTGGTGCCCCTCTGTTCTGCAGTGTTCCCCACGGTTCCCCACTTTTTCCAATCTGTTTCCCCTACTACCTCTGGTTCCCCTCTGTTCTGCATTTTTCCACACTATTCCCCACTTTTCCAATCTGTTCCCCCTGCTTCCTTTGGTTCACCTCTGTTCTGCAGAACTCCCCACGATTCCCCACTTTTTCCAATCTTTTCCCCCTTCTCCCTTTGGTTCCCCACTGTTCTGCATTTTTCCACACGGTTCCCCACTTTTTCCAATCTGTTCCCCCTGCTCCCTTTGATTCCTCACTGTTCTCCACATTTTTTCCAACCAGCACCCCCTGCTCTCTATGGTTCTCCTCTGCCCTGCAGTGTCCCCCATGGTTCCCCACTTTTTCCCATCCGTTCCCACTGTTCCCTTTTGTTTGCCTCTGTTCTGCAGTGTTCCCGACGCTTCCCCACTTTTTCCAATACGTTCCCCCTGCTCCCTTTTGTTCCCCTCTATTCTGCATTGTTCCCCACGTTTCTCCACATTTTTTTCCATCCTGTACTCCCTGCTCCCTATGGTTCCCCTCTGCCTTGCAGTGTTCCCCATGGGACCCCACTTTTTCCAATCTGTTCCCCCTGCTCCTTTCGCTCCACTCTGTTCTGCAGTTTTCGCTATGGTTCTCCACATTTTTTCCAAACTGTTCCACCTGCTCCCTTTGGTTCTGCAGTGTTTCCCACGGTTCCCCAATTTTTCCAACCTGTACCTCCTGCTCCCTTTGGTTCCCCTCTGTTCTGCAGTGTCCTCCACGCTTACCAACTTTTTGCAATCCATTACCCCTGCTCTGTTTGTTTCCCCTCTGTCCTGCATTGTCTTCCACGGTTCCCAACTTTTTGCAATCCATTCCCCCTGCTCCATTTGTTTGCCCTCTGTTTTGCAGTGTTCCCCACAGTTCACCACTTTTTCCAATCAGTTCCCCCTGCTCCCTTTGATTCCCCTCTGTCCTCCAGTGTTCCCCATCGGCCCAACTTTTTACAATACGTTCCCCCTGCTTCCTTTGGTTCACTCTGTCGTGCAGTATTCCCCACGGTTCCCCACTTTTTCCAATGCATTCCCTCTACTCCCTTTGGTGCCCCTCTGTTCAGCAGTGTTCCCCACGGTTCCCCACTTTTTCCAATCTGTTTCCCCTGCTACCTCTGGTTCCCCTCTGTTCTGCATTTTTCCACACTGTTCCCCACTTTTTCCAATCTGATCCCCCTACATCCTTTGGTTCACCTCTGTTCTGCAGAACTCCCCACGATTCCCCACTTTTTCCAATCTGTTCCCACTGCTCCCTTTGGATCCCCTCTGTTCTGCATTGATCCCCACGGTTCCCCACTTTTCCGAACTGTACCCCCTGCTCCCTTTGGTTCACCTCTGTTCTGCAGTGTTCCTCACGGTTCCCCACTTTTTCCAATGTGTTCCCCCTGCACCCTTTGATTCCCCTCTGTTCTGCAGTGTTGCCCACTGTTCTCAACTTTTTCCAATCTGTTCCTCCAGCTCCCTTTGGTTCCCCACTCTTCTGCATTTTCCACACGGTTCCCCACTTTTTCCAACCTGTACCCCCTGATCCGTTTGGTTCTCCTCTGTCGTGCAGTGTTCGTGCATTTTTCCACACGGTTCCCTACTTTTTCCAATCGGTTCCCCACTTTTTCCAATCTGTTCCCCCTGCTCCCTTTGGTTCTGCTCTGTTCTGCAGTGTTCCCCACAGTTCCCCACTTTTTCCAATCTGTTCCCCCTGCTCCCTTTGGTTCTGCTCTGTTCTGCAGTTTTCCCCACAGTTCCCCACTTTTTCCAATCTGTTCCCCCTGCTCCTTTGGCTCCACTCTGTTCTGCAGTTTTCCCCAAGGTTTCCCACATTTTCCAAACCATTCCCCCGGCTCGCTTTGGTTTGATACTGTTCTGCAGTGTTCCCCACGGTTCCCCACTATTTTACAATCTGTTCGCCCTGCTCCCTTTGGTTCCCCTCTGTTCTGCAATGTCCTCCACACTTCCCAACTTTTTGCAATCCATTCCCCCTGCTCTGTTTGTATCCCCACTGTTCTGCATTTTTCCACACGGTTCCCCACTTTTTCCAATCTGTTCCCCCTGCTCCCTTTGGTTCCTCACTGTTCTGCAGTGCTCCTCATGGTTCTCCACATTTTTTCAAACCTGTAGCCCCTGCTACCTATGGTTCCCTCTGCCCTGCAGTATTCCCCATGCTTCCCCACTTTTTCCAATCCGTTCCCCCTGTTCCTTTTGGTTCCCCTCTGTCCCGCAGTGTTCTGCACAATTCCCCACTTTTTCCAATCAGTTCCCACTGCTCCCTTTGATTCCGCTCTGTCCTGCAGTGTTCCCCATGGGCCCCACTTTTTGCAATCCGTTCCCCCTGCTCCCTTTGCTTCCCCTCTGTTCTGCAGTGTTCCCCAGAGTTCTCTATTTTTCCAATCCATTCCTCCTGCTCCCTTTGGTTCCTCACTGTTCTGCAGTGTTCCCCACGGTTCTCCAAATTTTTTCTAATCTGTTCCCCCTTCTCCCTCTGGTTCGCCTCTGTTCTACATTTTTCCACACGGTTCCCCATTTTTTCAAATCCGTTCCCTCTGCTTCCTTTGGTCCACCTCTTTTCTGCAGAGTTCCCCACGGTCCACTTTTTCGAATCCTTTCCCCCTGCTCCCTTTGGGTCCCCACTGTTCTGCAGAACTCCCCACGATTCCCCACTTTTTCCAATCTGTTCACCCTTCTCCCTTTGGTTCCTCTCTGTTCTGGATTGTTTCCCACGGGTCCGCACTTTTCCGATCTGTTCCCCCTGCTCCCTTTGGTTCCGCTCTGTTCTGCAGTTTTCCCCACGGTTCTCCAAATTTTTTCTAATCTGTTCCCATGCTCCCTTTGGTTCCCCTCTGCCCTGCAGTGTCCCCCATGGTTCCTCACTTTTTCCAATCCATTCCCCCTGCTACCTTTGGTTCCCCTCTGTTCTGCAGTGTTCCCCACAGTTCCCCACTTTTTCCAATCGGTTCTCCCTGCTCCCTTTGATTACCGTCTGTCATGCAGTGTTCGCCATGGGCCCCACTTTTTGCAATCCATTTCCCCAGCTCACTTTTGTTCCCCTCTGTGCTGCAGTGTTCTCCACTGTTCCCCACTTTTTCCAACCTGTACCTCCTGCTCCCTTTGGTTCCCCTCTGTCATGCAGTGTTCCCCACGGTTCCCCACTTTTTTCAATGCATTCCCTCTACTCCCTTTGGTGCCCCTCTGTTCAGCAGTGTTCCCCACGGTTCCCCACTTTTTCCAATCTGTTTCCCCTGCTACCTCTGGTTCCCCTCTGTTCTGCATTTTTCCACACTGTTCCCCACTTTTTCCAATCTGATCCCCCTACATCCTTTGGTTCACCTCTGTTCTGCAGAACTCCCCACGATTCCCCACTTTTTCCAATCTGTTCCCACTGCTCCCTTTGGATCCCCTCTGTTCTGCATTGATCCCCACGGTTCCCCACTTTTCCGAACTGTACCCCCTGCTCCCTTTGGTTCACCTCTGTTCTGCAGTGTTCCTCACGGTTCCCCACTTTTTCCAATGTGTTCCCCCTGCACCCTTTGATTCCCCTCTGTTCTGCAGTGTTGCCCACTGTTCTCAACTTTTTCCAATCTGTTCCTCCAGCTCCCTTTGGTTCCCCACTCTTCTGCATTTTCCACACGGTTCCCCACTTTTTCCAACCTGTACCCCCTGATCCGTTTGGTTCTCCTCTGTCGTGCAGTGTTCGTGCATTATTCCACACGGTTCCCTACTTTTTCCAATCGGTTCCCCACTTTTTCCAATCTGTTCCCCCTGCTCCCTTTGGTTCTGCTCTGTTCTGCAGTGTTCCCCACAGTTCCCCACTTTTTCCAATCTGTTCCCCCTGCTCCCTTTGGTTCTGCTCTGTTCTGCAGTTTTCCCCACAGTTCCCCACTTTTTCCAATCTGTTCCCCCTGCTCCTTTGGCTCCACTCTGTTCTGCAGTTTTCCCCAAGGTTTCCCACATTTTCCAAACCATTCCCCCGGCTCGCTTTGGTTTGATACTGTTCTGCAGTGTTCCCCACGGTTCCCCACTATTTTACAATCTGTTCGCCCTGCTCCCTTTGGTTCCCCTCTGTTCTGCAATGTCCTCCACACTTCCCAACTTTTTGCAATCCATTCCCCCTGCTCTGTTTGTATCCCCACTGTTCTGCATTTTTCCACACGGTTCCCCACTTTTTCCAATCTGTTCCCCCTGCTCCCTTTGGTTCCTCACTGTTCTGCAGTGCTCCTCATGGTTCTCCACATTTTTTCAAACCTGTAGCCCCTGCTACCTATGGTTCCCTCTGCCCTGCAGTATTCCCCATGCTTCCCCACTTTTTCCAATCCGTTCCCCCTGTTCCTTTTGGTTCCCCTCTGTCCCGCAGTGTTCTGCACAATTCCCCACTTTTTCCAATCAGTTCCCACTGCTCCCTTTGATTCCGCTCTGTCCTGCAGTGTTCCCCATGGGCCCCACTTTTTGCAATCCGTTCCCCCTGCTCCCTTTGCTTCCCCTCTGTTCTGCAGTGTTCCCCAGAGTTCTCTATTTTTCCAATCCATTCCTCCTGCTCCCTTTGGTTCCTCACTGTTCTGCAGTGTTCCCCACGGTTCTCCAAATTTTTTCTAATCTGTTCCCCCTTCTCCCTCTGGTTCGCCTCTGTTCTACATTTTTCCACACGGTTCCCCATTTTTTCAAATCCGTTCCCTCTGCTTCCTTTGGTCCACCTCTTTTCTGCAGAGTTCCCCACGGTCCACTTTTTCGAATCCTTTCCCCCTGCTCCCTTTGGGTCCCCACTGTTCTGCAGAACTCCCCACGATTCCCCACTTTTTCCAATCTGTTCACCCTTCTCCCTTTGGTTCCTCTCTGTTCTGGATTGTTTCCCACGGGTCCGCACTTTTCCGATCTGTTCCCCCTGCTCCGTTTGGTTCCGCTCTGTTCTGCAGTTTTCCCCACGGTTCTCCAAATTTTTTCTAATCTGTTCCCATGCTCCCTTTGGTTCCCCTCTGCCCTGCAGTGTCCCCCATGGTTCCTCACTTTTTCCAATCCATTCCCCCTGCTACCTTTGGTTCCCCTCTGTTCTGCAGTGTTCCCCACAGTTCCCCACTTTTTCCAATCGGTTCTCCCTGCTCCCTTTGATTACCGTCTGTCATGCAGTGTTCGCCATGGGCCCCACTTTTTGCAATCCATTTCCCCAGCTCACTTTTGTTCCCCTCTGTGCTGCAGTGTTCTCCACTGTTCCCCACTTTTTCCAACCTGTACCTCCTGCTCCCTTTGGTTCCCCTCTGTCATGCAGTGTTCCCCACGGTTCCCCACTTTTTTCAATCCGTTCCCTCTGCTCCCTTTGGTTCCCCTCTGTTCTGCTGTGTTCCCCACAGTTCTCCACCTTTTCCAATTCGTTCCCCCTGCTCTCTTTGGTTCCCCACCTTTCTGCATTTTTCCACACGGTTCCGTACTTTTTCCAATCGGTTCCCCACTTCTTGCAATCTGTTCCCCCTGCTCCCTTTGGTTCTCCTCTGTTCTGCAGTGTTCCCGACGCTTCCCCACTTTTTCCAATCCATTCCCCCTGCTCCCTTTGGTTCCCCTCTATTCTGCAGTGTTCCCCACGATTCTCCACATTTTTTTCCATCCTGTACCCCCTGCTCCCTATGGTTCCCCTCTGCCTTGCAGTGTTACCCATGGGACACCACTTTTTCCAACCTGTTCCCCTTGTTCCCTTTGGTTCCCCTCTGTCCTGCCGTGTTCTCCACAGTTATCAACTTTTTGCAATCCGTTCCCCCTGCTCCGTTTGTTTCCCCTCTGTTCTGCAGTGTTCCCCACGGTTCCCCACTTTTTCCTATCTGTTCCCCCTGCTCCTTTGGCCCCACTCTGTTCTGAAGTTTTCCCCACGGTTCCCCACATTTACCAAACCATTCCCCCGGATCGCTTTCTTTTCACACTGTTCTGCAGCGTTCCCCACGGTTCCCCACTTTTTTATAATCTGTTCGCCCTGCTCCCTTTGGTTCCCCTCTGTTCTGCAGTGTCCTCCACGCTTACCAACTTTTTGCAATCCATTCCCCCTTCTCTGTTTGTTTCCCCTCTGTCCTGCATTGTCCTCCACGGTTCCCAACTTTTTGCAATCCATTCCCCCTGCTCCGTTTGTTTGCCCTCTGTTCTGCAGTGTTCCCCACAGTTCCCCACTTTTTCCAATCTGTTCCCCCTGCTCCCTTTGATTCCCCTTTGTTCTGCATTTTTCACACGGTTCCCCAATTTTTCCAATCTGTTCCCCCTGCTCGCTTTGGTTCCTCTCTGTTCTGCATTGTTCCCCACGGTTCCCCACTTTTTCCAATCCGTTCCCTCTGCTCCCTTTGGTTCACCTCTGTTCTGCATTGTTCCCCACAGTTCTCCACCTTTTCCAATTTGTTCCCCCTGCTCCCTTTGGTTCCCCACCTTTCTGCATTTTTCCACACGGTTCCCTACTTTTTCCAATCGGTTCCCCACTTTTTTCAATCTGTTCCCCCTGCTCCCTTTGGTTCTGCTCTGTTCTGCAGTGTTCCCCACAGTTCCCCACTTTTTCCAATCTGTTCCCCCTATGGCTCCACTCTGTTCTGCAGTTTTCCACACGGTTCCCCACTTTTTCCAATCTGTTCCCCCTGCTCCCTTTGGTTTCTCACTGTTCTGCAGTGTTCCTCACGGTTCTCCACATTTTTTCCAACCTGTAGCCCCTGCTACCTATGGTTCCCCTCTGCCCTGCTGTATTCCCCATGCTTCCCCACTTTTTCCAATCCGTTCCCCCTGTTCCCTTTGGTTCCCCTCTGTCCCGCAGTGTTCTGCACGATTCCCCACTTTTTCCAATCAGTTCCCCCTGCTCCCTTTGATTCCGCTCTGTCCTCCAGTGTTCCCCATGGGACCCACTTTTTGCAATCCGTTCCCCCTGCTCCCTTTGCTTCACCTCTGTTCTGCAGTGTTCCCCAGAGTCCTCTATTTTTCCAATCAATTCCCCCTGCTCCCTTTGGTTCCTCACTGTTCTGCAGTGTTCCCCACGGTTCTCCAAATTTTTTCTAATCTGTTCCCCCTTCTCCCTCTGGTTCGCCTCTGTTCTACATTTTTCCACACGGTTCCCCATTTTTTCAAATCCGTTCCCTCTGTTTCCTTTGGTCCACCTCTTTTCTGCAGAGTTCCCCACGGTCCACTTTTTCGAATCCTTTCCCCCTGCTCCCTTTGGGTCCCCACTGTTCTGCAGAACTCCCCACGATTCCCCACTTTTTCCAATCTGTTCACCCTTCTCCCTTTGGTTCCTCTCTGTTCTGCATTGTTCCCCACGGGTCCGCACTTTTCCGATCTGTTCCCCCTGCTCCCTTTGGTTCCGCTCTGTTCTGCAGTTTTCCCCACGGTTCTCCAAATTTTTTCTAATCTGTTCCCATGC
This sequence comes from Narcine bancroftii, assembly GCF_036971445.1. Lineage (NCBI taxonomy): Eukaryota > Metazoa > Chordata > Chondrichthyes > Torpediniformes > Narcinidae > Narcine > Narcine bancroftii. The sequence continues at coordinate 503,263 of NW_027211892.1, forward strand.
TCCCTTTGGTTCCCCTCTGCCCTGCAGTGTCCCCCATGGTTCCTCACTTTTTCCAATCCGTTCCCCCTGCTACCTTTGGTTCCCCTCTGTTCTGCAGTGTTCCCCACAGTTCCCCACTTTTTCCAATCGGTTACCCCTGCTCCCTTTGATTACCCTCTGTCATGCAGTGTTCGCCATGGGCCCCACTTTTTGCAATCCGTTTCCCCTGCTCACTTTTGTTCCCCTCTGTGCTGCAGTGTTCTCCACGGTTCCCCACTTTTTCCAACCTGTACCTCCTACTACCTTTGGTTCCCCTCTGTCATGCAGTGTTCCCCACGGTTCCTCACTTTTTCCAATCCGTTCCCTCTGCTCCCTTTGGTTCCCCTCCGTTCTGCTGTGTTCCCCACAGTTCTTCACCTTTTCCAATTCGTTCCCCCTGCTCCCTTTGGTTCCCCACCTTTCTGCATTTTTCCACACGGTTCCCTACTTTTTCCAATCGGTTCCCCACTTTTTGCAATCTGTTCCCCCTGCTACCTTTGGTTCTCCTCTCTTCTGCAGTGTTCCCGACGCTACCCCACTTTTTCCAATCCATTCCCCCTGCTCCCTTTGGGTCCCCTCTATTCTGCAGTGTTCCCCACGATTCTCCACATTTTTTTCCATCCTGTACCCCCTGCTCCCTATGGTTCCCCTCTGCCTTGCAGTGTTACCCGTGGGACACCACTTTTTCCAACCTGTTCCCCTTGTTCCCTTTGGTTCCCCTCTGTCCTGCCGTGTTCTCCACAGTTATAAACTTTTTGCAATCTGTTCACCCTGCTCCTTTGGCTCCACTCTGTTCTGCAGTTTTCCCCACGGTTCCCCACATTTTCCAAACCATTCCCCCGGCTCGCTTTCTTTTCACACTGTTCTGCAGCGTTCCCCACGGTTCCCCACTTTTTTTACAATCTGTTCGCCCTGCTCCCTTTGGTTCCCCTCTGTTCTGCAGTGTCCTCCACGCTTACCAACTTTTTGCAATCCATTCCCCCTGCTCCGTTTGATTCCCCTCTGTTCTGCAGTTTTCCCCACGGTTCTCCAAATTTTTTCTAATCTGTTCCCATGCTCCCTTTGGTTCCCCTCTGCCCTGCAGTGTCCCCCATGGTTCCTCACTTTTTCCAATCCGTTCCCCCTACTACCTTTGGTTCCCCTCTGTTCTGCAGTGTTCCCCACAGTTCCCCAGTTTTTCCAATAGATTCCCCCTGTTCCGTTTGTTTGCCCTCTGTTCTGCAGTGTTCCCCACAGTTCCCCACTTTTTCCAATCAGTTCCCCCTGTTCCCTTTGGCTCCACTCTGTTCTGCAGCTTTCCCCACGTTTCCCAACATTTTCCAAACCATTCCCCCAGCTCGCTTTTTTTTCATACTGTTCTGCAGCGTTCCCCACGGGCCCCACTTTTTTACAATTTGTTCGTCCTGCTCCCTTTGGTTCCCCTCTGTCCTGCATTGTCCTTCACTGTTCCCAACTTTTTGCAATCCATTCCCCCTGCTCCGTTTGTTTGCCCTCTGTTCTGCAGTGTTCCCCACAGTTCCCTACTTTTTCCAATCAGTTCCCCCTGCTCCCTTTGATTCCCCTCTGTCCTACAGTGTTCCCCATGGGCCCAACTTTTTACAATCCGTTCCCCCTGCTCCCTTTGGTTCCCCTCTGTTCTGCATTGTTCCCCACGGTTCTCCAATTCTCCAAACTGTACCCCCTGCTCTCTTTGGTTCCCCTCTGTTCTGCAGTGTTCCTCACGGTTCCCCACTTTTTCTAATCTGTTCCCCCTTCTCCCTCTGGTTCGCCTCTGTTCAACATTTTTCCACACGGTTCCCCACTTTTTCCAATCCGTTGCTCCTGCTTCCTTTGGTCCACCTCTTTTCTGCAGAGTTCCCCACCGTCCACTTTTTCAAATCCTTTCCCCCTGCTCCCTTTGGGTCCCCACTGTTCTGCAGAACTCCCCACGATTCCCCACTTTTTCCAATCTGTTCCTCCTTCTCCCTTTGGTTCCTCTCTGTTCTGCATTGTTCCCCACGGGTCCCCACTTTTCCGAGCTTTTCCCCCTGCTCCGTTTGGTTCCGCTCTGTTCTGCAGTTTTCCCCACGGTTCTCCAAATTTTTTCTAATCTATTCCCATGCTCCCTTTGGTTCCCCTCTGCCCTGCAGTGTCCCCCATGGTTCCCCACTTTTTCCAATCCGTTCCCCCTGCTACCTTTGGTTCCCCTCTGTTCAGCAGTGTTCCCCACAGTTCCCCACTTTTTCCAATCGGTTCCGCCTGTTCCCTTTGATTACCCTCTGTCATGCAGTGTTCGCCATGGGCCCTACTTTTTGCAATCTGTTTCCCCTGCTCCCTTTGTTTCCCCTCTGTGCTGCAGTGTTCTCCACGGTTCCCCACTTTTTCCAACCTGTACCTCCTGCTCCCTTTGGTTCCCCTCTGTCATGCAGTGTTCCCCACGGTTCCCCACTTTTTCCTATCCGTTCCCTCTGCTCCCTTTGGTTCCCCTCTGTTCTGCAGTCTTCCCCACAGTTCTCCACCTTTTCCAATTCGTTCCCCCTGCTCCCTTTGGTTCCCCACCTTTCTGCATTTTTCCACACGTTTCCCTGCTTTTTCAAATCGGTTCCCCACTCTTTCCAATCTGTTCCCCCTGCTCCCTTTGGTTCTCCTCTGTTCTGCAGTGTTCCCGACGCTTCCCCACTTTTTCCAATCCATTCCCCCTGCTCCCTTTGGTTCCCCTCTATTCTGCAGTGTTCCCCACGATTCTCCACATTTTTTTCCATCCTGTAACCCCCGGTTCCCTGTGGTTCCCCTCTGCATTGCAGTGTTACCCATGGGACCTACACTTTTTCCAACCTGCTGCACTTGTTCCCTTTGGTTCCCCTCTGTCCTGCTGTGTTCTCCACTGTTATCAACTTCTTGCAATCCGTTCCCCCTGCTCCGTTTGATTCCCTCTGTTCTGCAGTGTTCCCCACGGTTCCCCACTTTTTGAAATCTGTTCCCCCTGCTCCTTTGGCTCCACTCTGTTCTGCAGTTTTCCACACGTTTCCCCACATTTTCCAAACCATTCCCCTGGCTCGCTTTGTTTTCATAGAGTTCTGCAGGGTTCCCCACGGTTCCCCACTTTTTTATAATCTGTTCGTCCTTTGGTTCCCCTCTGTTCTGCAGTGCCCTCCACGCTTACCACTTTTTGCAATCCATTCCTCCTGCTCTGTTTGTTTCCCCTCTGTTCTGCATTTTTCCACACGGTTCCCCACTTTTTCCAATCTGTTCCCCCTGCTCCCTTTGGTTCCTCACTGTTCTGCAGTGTTCCTCACAGTTCTCCACATTTTTTCCAACCTGTAGCCCCTGCTGCCTATGGCTCCCCTCTGCCCTGCAGTATTCCCCATGGTTCCCCACTTTTTCTAATCCGTTCCCCCTATTCCCTTTGGTTCCCCTCTGTCCCGCAGTGTTCCGCACGTTTCCCCACTTTTTCCAATCAGTTCCCCCTGCTCCCTTTGATTCCGCTCTGTCCTGCAGTGTTCCCCATGGGCCCCACTTTTTGCAATCCGTTCCCCCTGCTCCTTTGGCTCCACTCTGTTCTGCAGTTTTCCGCATGGTTCCCCACATTTTGCAATCCATTCCCCTTGCTCCATTTGTTTCCCCTCTGTTCTGCAGTGTTCCCCACAGTTCCCCACTTTTTCCAATCAGTTCCCCCTGCTCCCTTTGATTCCCCTCTGTCCTGCAGTGTTCCCCATGGGCCCCACGTTTTACAATCCGTTTCCCCTGGTTCCTTTGGTTCCCCTCTGTCGTGCAGCGTTCCCCACGGTTCCCCACTTTTTTACAATCTGTTCGCCCTGCTCCCTTTGGTTCCCCTCTGTTCTGCAGTTTCCTCCACGCTTACCAACTTTTTGCAATCCATTACCCCTGCTCTGTTTGTTTCCCCTCTGTCCTGCATTGTCTTCCACGGTTCCCAACTTTTTGCAATCAGTTTCCACTGCTCCCTTTGATTCCCCTCTGTCCTACAGTGTTCCCCATGGGCCCAACTTTTTACAATCTGTTCCCCCTGCTTCCTTTGGTTCCCCTCTGTCATGCAGTATTCCCCACAGTTCCCCACTTATTCCAATGTGTTCCCTCTGCTCCCTTTGGTGCCCCTCTGTTCTGCAGTGTTCCCCTCGGTTCCCCACTTTTTCCAATCTGTTGCCCCTACTACCTCTGGTTCTCCTCTGTTCTGCATTTTTCCACACTGTTCCCCACTTTTTCCAATCTGTTCCCCCCGCTCCCTTTGTTTCTCCTCTGTTCTGCAGTGTTTCCGATGCTTCCCCACTTTTTCCAATCCGTTCCCCCTGCTCCCTTTGGTTCCCCTCTATTCTACAGTGTTCCCCACGATTCTCCACATTTTTTTACATACTGTACCCCCTGCTCCCTATGGTTTCCCTCTGCCTTGCAGTGTTACCCATGGGACACCACTTTTTCCAACCTGTTCCCCTTGTTCCCTTTGGTTCCCCTCTGTCCTTCCGTGTTCTCCTCGGTTCCAAAATTTTTGCAATCCGTTGCCCCTGCTCCGTTTGGTTCCCCTCTGTTCTGCAGTGTTCCCCACGGTTCCCCACTTTTTCCAATCTGTTCCCCCTGCTCCTTTGTCTCCACTCTGTTCTGCAGTTTTCCCGACGGTTCCCCACATTTTCCAATCCATTCCCCCGGCTTGCTTTGGTTCCTCACTGTTCTGCAGTGTTCCTCACGGTTCTCCACATTTTTTCCAACCTGTAGCCCCTGCTACCTATGGTTCCCCTCTGCCCTGCAGTATTCCCCATGCTTCCCCACTTTTTCCGATCCGTTCCCCCTGTTCCCTTTGGTTCCCCTCTGTCCCGCAGTGTTCTGCACGATTCCCCACTTTTTCCAATCAGTTCCCCCTGCTCCCTTTGATTCCGCTCTGTCCTCCAGTGTTCCCCATGGGCCCCACTTTTTGCAATCCGTTCCCCCTGCTCCCTTTGCTTCCCCTCTGTTCTGCAGTGTTCCCCAGAGTTCTCTATTTTTCCAATCCATTCCCCCTGCTCCCTTTGGTTCCTCACTGTTCTGCAGTGTTCCCCACTGTTCTCCAAATTTTTTCTAATCTGTTCCCCCTTCTCCCTCTGGTTCGCCTCTGTTCTACATTTTTCCACACGGTTCCCCATTTTTTCAAATCCGTTCCCTCTGCTTCCTTTGGTCCACCTCTTTTCTGTAGAGTTCCCCACGGTCCACTTTTTCGAATCCTTTCCCCCTGCTCCCTTTGGATCCCCACTGCTCTGCAGAACTCCCCACGATTCCCCACTTTTTCCAATCTGTTCACCCTTCTCCCTTTGGTTCCTCTCTGTTCTGCATTGTTCCCCATTGGTCTGCACTTTTCCGATCTGTTCCCCCTGCTCCCTTTGGTTCCGCTCTCTTCTGCAGTTTTCCCCACGGTTCTCCAAATTTTTTCAAATCTGTTCCCATGCTCCCTTTGGTTCCACTCTGCCCTGCAGTGTCCCCCATGGTTCCTCACTTTTTCCAATCCGTTCACCCTGCTACCTTTGGTTCCGCTCTGGTCTGCAGTGTTCCCCACAGTTCCCCACTTTTTCCAATCGGTTCCCCCTGCTCCCTTTGATTACCCTCTGTCATGCAGTGTTCGCCATGGGCCCCACTTTTAGCAATCCGTTTCCACTGCTCACTTTTGTTCCCCTCTGTGCTGCAGTGTTCTCCACGGTTCCCCACTTTTTCCAACCTGTACCTCCTGCTACCTTTGGTTCCCCTCTGTCATGCAGTGTTCCCCACGGTTCCCCACTTTTTTACAATCTGTTCGCCCTGCTCCCTTTGGTTCCCCTCTGTCCTGCAGTGTCCTCCACGGTTCCCCACTTTTTCCAACCTGTACCTCCTGCTCCCTTTGGTTCCCCTCTGTCATGCAGTGTTTTCACAGTTCCCCAATTTTTCCTCTCTGTTCCCCCTGATCCCTTTGGTTCCCCTCTGTCGTGCAGTGTTCCCCAAGGTTCCCCACTTTTTCAAATCTGTTTCCTCTGCTCCCTTTGGTTCCCCTCTGTTCTGCATTGTTCCCCACACTTCTCCACCTTTTCCAATTCGTTCCACCTGCTCCCTTTGGTTCCCCACCTTTCTGCATTTTTCCACACGATTCCCTACTTTTTCCAATTGGTTCCCCCTGCTCCCTTTGATTCCTCACTGTTCTCCACATTTTTTCCAACCTGCACCCCCTGCTCCCTATGGTTCCCCTCTGCATTGCAGTGTTCCCCATGGGACCCCACTTTTTCCAATCTGTTCCCCCTGCTCCTTTTGCTCCACTCTGTTCTGCAGTGTTCCCCACGGTTCCCCACTTTTTCCAATGCGTTCCCCTGCTCCCTTTGGATTCTCTCTGTTCTTCAGTGATCCCCACGGTTCCCCACATTTTCCAATCTGTTCCACCTGCTCCCTTTGGTTCCTCACTGTTCTGCAGTGTTCCCCACGGTTCTCTAAAATTTTTCTAATCTGTTCCCCCTTCTCCCTCTGGTTCGCCTCTGTTCTACATTTTTCCACACGGTTCCCCACATTTTCCAATCCGTTCCCCCTGCTTCCTTTGGTCCACCTCTTTTCTGCAGAGTTCCCCACGGTCCACTTTTTCGAATCCTTTCGCCCTGCTCCCTTTGGGTCCCCACTGTTCTGCAGAACTCCCCACGATTCCCCACTTTTTCCATCTGTTCCCCTTTTCCCTTTGGTTCCTCTCTGTTCTGCATTGTTCCCCACGGGTCCGCACTTTTCCGAGCTGTTCCCCCTGCTTCCTTTGGTTCCGCTCTGTTCTGCAGTTTTCCCCACGGTTCTCCAAATTTTTTCTAATCTGTTCCCATGCTCCCTTTGGTTCCCCTCTGCCCTGCAGTGTCCCCCATGGTTCCCCACTTTTTCCAATCCGTTCCCCCTGCTACCTTTGGTTCCCCTCTGTTCTGCAGTGTTCCCCACAGTTCCCCACTTTTTCCAATCGGTTCCCCCTGCTCCGTTTGATTACCCTCTGTCATGCAGTGTTCGCAATGGGCCCCATTTTTTGCAATCCGTGTCCCCTGCTCCCTTTGTTTCCCCTCTGTGCTGCAGTGTTCTCCACAGTTGCCCACTTTTTCAAATCTGTTCCCCCTGCTCCCTTTGGTTCTCCTCTGTTCTGCAGTGTTCCCGACGCCTCCCCAATTTTTCCAATATGTTCCCCCTGCTCCCTTTGGTTCCCCTCTATTCTACAGTGTTCCCCACGATTCTCCACATTTTTTTACATACTGTACCCCCTGCTCCCTATGGTTCCCCTCTGCCTTGCAGTGTTACCCATGGGACACCACTTTTTCCAACCTGTTCCCCTTGTTCCCTTTGGTTCCCCTCTGTCCTTCCGTGTTCTCCACGGTTCCCAACTTTTTGCAATCCGTTGCCCCTGCTCCGTTTGGTTCCCCTCTGCCCTGCAGTTTTCCCCACGGTTCCCCACATTTTCCAAACCATTCCCGTGGCTCGCTTTGGTTTCATACTGTTCTGCAGCGTTCCCCACGGTTCGCCACATTTTTGCAAACTGTTTGCCCTGCTCCTTTTGTTTCCCCTCTGTCCTGCATTGTCCTCCACGGTTCCCAACTTTTTGCAATCCATTCCCCCTGTTCCGTTTGTTTTCCCTCTGTTCTGCAGTGTTCCCCACAGTTCCCCAATTTTTCCAATCAGTTTCCCCTGCTCCCTTTGGCTCCACTCTGTCCTGCAGCTTTCCCAACGTTTCCCCACATTTTCCAAACCATTCCCCCAGCTCGCTCTGTTTTCATACTGTTCTGCAGCGTTCCCCACGGGCCCCACTTTTTTACAATCTGTTCGTCCTGCTCCTTTTGGTTCCCCTCTGTCCTGCATTGTCCTTCACTGTTCCCAACTTTTTGCAATCCATTCCCCCTGCTCCGTTTGTTTGCCCTCTGTTCTGCAGTGTTCCCCACAGTTCCCCACTTTTTCCAACCTGCACCCCCTGCTCCATATGGTTCCCCTCTGCCTTGCAGTGTTCCCCATGGGACCCCACTTTTTCCAATCTGTTCCCCCTGCTCCTTTTGCTCCACTCTGTTCTGCAGTGTTCCCCACGGTTCCCCACTTATTCCAATGCGTTCCCCTGCTCTCTTTGGTTCCCCTATGTTCTGCAGTGTTCCTCACGGTTCCCCACTTTTTCTAATCTGTTCCCCCTTCTCCCTCTGGTTCGCCTCTGTTCAACATTTTTCCACACGGTTCCCCACTTTTTCCAATCCGTTCCTCCTGCTTCCTTTGGTCCACCTCTTTTCTGCAGAGTTCCCCACCGTCCACTTTTTCAAATCCTTTCCCCCTGCTTCCTTTGGGTCCCCACTGTTCTGCAGAACTCCCCACGATTCCCCACTTTTTCCAATCTGTTCCCCCTTCTTCCTTTGGTTCCTCTCTGTTCTGCATTGTTCCCCACGGGTCCCCACTTTTCCGAGCTGTTCCCCCTGCTCCGTTTGGTTCCGCTCTGTTCTGCAGTTTTCCCCACGGTTCTCCAAATTTTTTCTAATCTGTTCCCATGCTCCCTTTGGTTCCCCTCTGCCCTGCAGTGTCCCCCATGGTTCCCCACTTTTTCCAATCCGTTCCCCCTGCTACCTTTGGTTCCCCTCTGTTCAGCAGTGTTCCCCACAGTTCCCCACTTTTTCCAATCGGTTCCCCCTGTTCCCTTTGATTACCCTCTGTCATGCAGTGTTCGCCATGGGCCCTACTTTTTGCAATCTGTTTCCCCTGCTCCCTTTGGTTCCCCTCTGTCCTACAGTGTTCCCCATCAGCCCAACTTTTTACAATCCGTTCCCCCTGCCTCCTTTGGTTCCCTTCTGTCGTGCAGTGTTCCCCACGGTTCCCCACTTTTTCCAATACGTTCCCTCTGCTCCCTTTGGTGCCCCTCTGTTCTGCAGTTATACCCACGGTTCCCCACTTTTTCCATTCTGTTTCCCCTACTACCTCTGGTTCCCCTCTGTTCTGCATTTTTCCACACTGTTCCCCACTTTTTCCAATCTGTTCCCCCTGCTTCCTTTGGTTCACCTCTGTTCTGCAGAACTCCCCACGATTCCCCACTTTTTCCAATCTTTTCCCCCTGCTCCCTTTGGTTCCCCACTGTTCAGCATTTTTCCACACGGTTCCCCACTTTTTCCAATCTGTTCCCCCTGCTCCCTTTGATTCCTCACTGTTCTCCACATTTTTTTCCAAACAGCACCCCCTGCTCCCTATGGTTCCCCTCTGCCCTGCAGTATCCCTTCATGGTTCCCCACTTTTTCCAATCCGTTCCCCCTGTTCCCTTTTGTTTGCCTCTGTTCTGCAGTGTTCCCGACGCTTCCCGACTTTTTCCAATCCGTTCCCCCTGCTCCCTTTGGTTCCCCTCTATTCTGCATTGTTCCCCACGTTTCTCCACATTTTTTCCATCCTGTACTCCCTGTTCCCTATGGTTCCCCTCTGCCTTGCAGTGTTCCCCATGGGACCCCACTTTTTCCAATCTGTTCCCCCTGCACCTTTCGCTCCACTCTGTTCTGCAGTTTTCGCCATGGTTCTCCACATTTTTTCAAAACTGTTCCACCTGCTCCCTTTGGTTCTGCAGTGTTTCCCACGGTTCCCCTCTTTTTCCAATCCATTTCCCCTGCTCCCTTTGGTTTCCCTCTATTGTTCAGTGTTCCCCACGGTTCCCCACTTTTTCCAATCCGTTCCCGTGCTCCCTTTGGTTCCCCTCTGTTCTGCAGTGATCTCCACGGTTCCCAAAATTTTCCAAACTGTACCCCCGGCTCGCTTTGGTTTCACACTGTTCTGCAGTGTTCCCCACGGTTCCCCACTTTTTCCAACCAGTACCTCCTGTTCCCTTTGGTTCCCCTCTGTCATGCAGTGTTTTCACAGTTCCCCAATTTTTTCCTATCTGTTCCCCCTGATCCCTTTGTTTCCCCTCTGTCATGCAGTGTGCCCCACGGTTCCCCACTTTTTCCAATCCGTTCCCTCTGCTCCCTTTGGTTCCCCTCTGTTCTGCAGTGTTCCCGACGCTTCCCCACTTTTTCCAATCCGTTCCCCCTGCTCCCTTTGGTTCCCCTCTATTCTACAGTGTTCCTCACGATTCTCCACATTTTTTTACATACTGTACCCCCTGCTCCCTATGGTTCCCCTCTGCCTTGCAGTGTTACCCATGGGACACCACTTTTTCCAACCTGTTCCCCTTGTTCCCTTTGGTTCCCCTCTGTCCTTCCGTGTTCCCCACGTTTCCCCACTTTTTCCAATCTGTTCCCCCTGCTCCTTTGTCTCAACTCTGTTCTGCAGTTTTCGCCACGGTTCCTCATATTATCCAAACCATTCCCCCGGCTCGCTTTCTTTTCATACTGTTCTGCAGAGTTTCCCACGGTTCCCCACTTTTTTTACAATCTGTTCGCCCTGCTCCCTTTGTTTCCCCTCTGTTCTGCTATGTCCTCCACGCTTACCAACTCTTTGCAATCCATTCCCCCTGCTCTGTTTGTTTCCCCTCTGTCATGCATTGTCCTCCACGGTTCCCAACTTTTTGCAATCCATTTCCCCTGCTCCGTTTGTTTGCCCTCTGTTCTGCAGTGTTCCCCACAGTTCCCCACTTTTTCCAATCTGTTTCCCCTGCTACCTCTGGTTCCCCTCTGTTCTGCATTTTTCCACACTGTTCCCCACTTTTTCCAATCCGTTCCCCCTGATTCCTTTGGTTCACCTCTGTTCTGCAGATCTCTCCACGAATCCCCACTTTTTACAATCTGTTCCCCCTGCTCCCTTTGGTTACTCTCTGTTCTGCATTGTTCCCCACGGGTCTCCACTTTTCCGAGCTGTTCCCCCCTGCTCCCTTTGGTTCCGCTCTGCTCTGCAGTTTTCCCCACTGTACTCAACTTTTTCCAATCTGTTCCTCCTGCTCCCTTTTGTTCCCCACTCTTCTGCATTTTTCCACACGGTACCCCACTTCTTCTAATCTGTTCCTCCTGCACCCTTTGTTTCCCCACTGTTCTGCATTTTTCCACACGGTTCCCCACTTTTTCCAATCTGTTCCCCCTGCTCCCTTTGGTTCCTCACTGTTCTGCAGTGTTCCCCACTGTTCCCCACTTTTTCCAATGCGTTCCCCTGCTGCCTTTGGTTCCCCTCTGTTCTGCAGTGATCCCCATGGTTCCCCACTTTTTTACAATCTGTTCGCCCTGCTCCCTTTGGTTCCCCTCTGTCCTGCAGTGTCCTCCACGGTTCCCCACTTTTTCCAACCTGTACCTCCTGCTCCCTATGGTTCCCCTCTGTCATGCAGTGTTTTCACAGTTCCCCAATTTTTTCCTATCTGTTCCCCCGATCCCTTTGGTTCCCCTCTGTCGGGCAGTGTTCCCCACGGTTCCCCACTTTTTCCAATCCGTTCCCTCTGCTCCCTTTGGTTCCCCTCTGTTCTGCAGTGTTCCCCACAGTTCTCCACATTTTCCAATTCTTTCCCCCTGCTCCCTTTGGTTCCCCACCTTTCTGCATCTTTCAACACGTGTCCCTACTTTTTCCAATCGGTTCCCCACTTTTTCCAATCTGTTCCCCCTGCTCCCTTTGGTTCTGCTCTGTTCTGCAGTCTTCCCCACAGTTCCCCACTTTTTCCAATCTGTTCCCCCTGCTCTTTTGGCTCCACTCTGTTCTGCAGTTTTCCCAAAGGTTCCCCACATTTTCCAAACCATTCCCCCGGCTCGCTTTGGTTTCATACTGTTCTGCAGCGTTCCCCACGGTTCCCCACTATTTTACAATCTGTTCGCCCTGCTCCCTTTGGTTCCCCTCTGTTCTGCACTGTCCTCCACGCTTCACAACTTTTTGCAATCCATTCCCCCTGCTCTGTTTGTTTCCCCACTGTTCTGCATTTTTCCACACGGTTCCCCACTTTTTCCAATCTGTTCCCCTTGCTCCCTTTGCTTCCTCACTGTTCTGCAGTGTTCCTCACGGTTCTCCACATTTTTTCCAACCTGTAGCCCCTGCAGCCTATGGCTCCCCTCTGCCCTGCAGTATTCCCCATGGTTCCCCACTTTTTCTAATCCGTTCCCCCTATTCCCTTTGGTTCCCCTCTGTCCCGCAGTGTTCCGCACGATTCCCCACTTTTTCCAATCAGTTCCCCCTGCTCCCTTTGATTCCGCTCTGTCCTGCAGTGTTCCCCATGGGCCCCACTTTTTGCAATCCGTTCCCCCTGCTCCTTTGGCTCCACTCTGTTCTGCAGTTTTCCGCATGGTTCCCCACATTTTGCAATCCATTCCCCCTGCTCCCTTTGTTTCCTCTCTGTTCTGCAGTGTTCCCCACAGTTCCCCACTTTTTCCAATCAGTTCCCCCTGCTCCCTTTGATTCCGCTCTGTCCTGCGGTGTTCCCCATGGGCCCAACTTTTTACAATCCGTTACCCCTGCTTCCTTTGGTTCCCCTCTGTCGTGCAGTATTCCCCACAGTTCCCCACTTATTCCAATGTGTTCCCTCTGCTCCCTTTGGTGCCCCTCTGTTCTGCAGTGTACCCCACGGTTCCCCACTTTTTCCAATCTGTTTCCCCCGCTACCTCTGGTTCCCCTCTGTTCTGCATTTTTCCACACTGTTCCCCACTTTTTCCAATCCGATCCCCCTACATCCTTTGGTTCACCTCTGTTCTGCAGAACTCCCCACGATTCCCCACTTTTTCCAATCTGTTCCCCCTGCTCCCTTTGGTTCCCCTCTGTTCTGCATTGATCCCCACGGTTCCCCACTTTTCCGAACTGTACCCCCTGCTCCCTTTGGTTCACCTCTGTTCTGCAGTGTTCCTCACGGTTCCCCACTTTTTCCAATGTGTTCCCCCTGCACCCTTTGATTCCCCTCTGTTCTGCAGTGTTGCCCACTGTTCTCAACTTTTTCCAATCTGTTCCTCCAGCTCCCTTTGGTTCCCCACTCTTCTGCATTTTCCACACGGTTCCCCACTTTTTCCAACCTGTACCCCCTGATCCGTTTGGTTCTCCTCTGTCGTGCAGTGTTCGTGCATTTTTCCACACGGTTCCCTACTTTTTCCAATCGGTTCCCCACTTTTTCCAATCCGTTCCCCCTGCTCCCTTTGGTTCTGCTCTGTTCTGCAGTGTTCCCCACAGTTCCCCACTTTTTCCAATCTGTTCCCCCTGCTCCCTTTGGTTCTGCTCTGTTCTGCAGTTTTCCCCACAGTTCCCCACTTTTTCCAATCTGTTCCCCCTGCTCCTTTGGCTCCACTCTGTTCTGCAGTTTTCCCCAAGGTTTCCCACATTTTCCAAACCATTCCCCCGGCTCGCTTTGGTTTGATACTGTTCTGCAGTGTTCCCCACGGTTCCCCACTATTTTCCAATCTGTTCGCCCTGCTCCCTTTGGTTCCCCTCTGTTCTGCAATGTCCTCCACACTTCCCAACTTTTTGCAATCCATTCCCCCTGCTCTGTTTGTATCCCCACTGTTCTGCATTTTTCCACACGGTTCCCCACTTTTTCCAATCTGTTCCCCCTGCTCCCTTTGGTTCCTCACTGTTCTGCAGTGCTCCTCATGGTTCTCCACATTTTTTCCAACCTGTAGCCCCTGCTACCTATGGTTCCCTCTGCCCTGCAGTATTCCCCATGCTTCCCCACTTTTTCCAATCCGTTCCCCCTGTTCCTTTTGGTTCCCCTCTGTCCCGCAGTGTTCTGCACAATTCCCCACTTTTTCCAATCAGTTCCCACTGCTCCCTTTGATTCCGCTCTGTCCTCCAGTGTTCCCCATGGGCCCCACTTTTTGCAATCCGTTCCCCCTGCTCCCTTTGCTTCCCCTCTGTTCTGCAGTGTTCCCCAGAGTTCTCTATTTTTCCAATCCATTCCTCCTGCTCCCTTTGGTTCCTCACTGTTCTGCAGTGTTCCCCACGGTTCTCCAAATTTTTTCTAATCTGTTCCCCCTTCTCCCTCTGGTTCGCCTCTGTTCTACATTTTTCCACACGGTTCCCCATTTTTTCAAATCCGTTCCCTCTGCTTCCTTTGGTCCACCTCTTTTCTGCAGAGTTCCCCACGGTCCACTTTTTCGAATCCTTTCCCCCTGCTCCCTTTGGGTCCCCACTGTTCTGCAGAACTCCCCACGATTCCCCACTTTTTCCAATCTGTTCACCCTTCTCCCTTTGGTTCCTCTCTGTTCTGGATTGTTCCCCACGGGTCCGCACTATTCCGATCTGTTCCCCCTGCTCCCTTTGGTTCCGCTCTGTTCTGCAGTTTTCCCCACGGTTATCCAAATTTTTTCTAATCTGTTCCCATGCTCCCTTTGGTTCCCCTCTGCCCACCTTTTCCAATTCGTTCCCCCTGCTCCCTTTGGTTCCCCACCTTTCTGCATTTTTCCACACGGTTCCCTACTTTTTCCAATCGGTTCCCCACTTTTTGCAATCTGTTCCCCCTGCTACCTTTGGTTCTCCTCTCTTCTGCAGTGTTCCCGACGCTACCCCACTTTTTCCAATCCATTCCCCCTGCTCCCTTTGGGTCCCCTCTATTCTGCAGTGTTCCCCACGATTCTCCACATTTTTTTCCATCCTGTACCCCCTGCTCCCTATGGTTCCCCTCTGCCTTGCAGTGTTACCCATGGGACACCACTTTTTCCAACCTGTTCCCCTTGTTCCCTTTGGTTCCCCTCTGTCCTGCCGTGTTCTCCACAGTTATAAACTTTTTGCAATCCGTTCGCCCTGCTCCGTTTGTTTCCCCTCTGTTCTGCAGTGTTCCCCACGGTTCCCCACTTTTTACAATCTGTTCACCCTGCTCCTTGGCTCCACTCTGTTCTGCAGTTTTCTCCACGGTTCCCCACATTTTCCAAACCATACCCCCGGCTCGCTTTCTTTTCACACTGTTCTGCAGCGTTCCCCACGGTTCCCCACTTTTTTTACAATCTGTTCGCCCTGCTCCCTTTGGTTCCCCTCTGTTCTGCAGTGTCCTCCACGCTTACCAACTTTTTGCAATCCATTCCCCCTGCTCTGTTTGTTTCCCCTCTGTCCTGCATTGTCCTCCACGGTTACCAACTTTTTACAATCATATTCCCCTGCTCCGTTTGATTCCCCTCTGTTCTGCAGTTTTCCCCACGGTTCTCCAAATTTTTTCTAATCTGTTCCCATGCTCCCTTTGGTTCCCCTCTGCCCTGCAGTGTCCCCCATGGTTCCTCACTTTTTCCAATCCGTTCCCCCTACTACCTTTGGTTCCCCTCTGTTCTGCAGTGTTCCCCACAGTTCCCCAGTTTTTCCAATCGATTCCCCCTGTTCCGTTTGTTTGCCCTCTGTTCTGCAGTGTTCCCCACAGTTCCCCACTTTTTCCAATCAGTTCCCCCTGTTCCCTTTGGCTCCACTCTGTTCTGCAGCTTTCCCCACGTTTCCCAACATTTTCCAAACCATTCCCCCAGCTCGCTTTTTTTTCATACTGTTCTGCAGCGTTCCCCACGGGCCCCACTTTTTTACAATCTGTTCGTCCAGCTCCCTTTGGTTCCCCTCTGTCCTGCATTGTCCTTCACTGTTCCCAACTTTTTGCAATCCATTCCCCCTGCTCCGTTTGTTTGCCCTCTGTTCTGCAGTGTTCCCCACAGTTCCCTACTTTTTCCAATCAGTTCCCCCTGCTCCCTTTGATTCCCCTCTGTCCTACAGTGTTCCCCATGGGCCCAACTTTTTACAATCCGTTCCCCCTGCTCCCTTTGGTTCCCCTCTGTTCTGCATTGTTCCCCACGGTTCTCCAATTCTCCAAACTGTACCCCCTGCTCTCTTTGGTTCCCCTCTGTTCTGCAGTGTTCCTCACGGTTCCCCACATTTTCTAATCTGTTCCCCCTTCTCCCTCTGGTTCGCCTCTGTTCAACATTTTTCCACACGGTTCCCCACTTTTTCCAATCCGTTGCTCCTGCTTCCTTTGGTCCACCTCTTTTCTGCAGAGTTCCCCACCGTCCACTTTTTCAAATCCTTTCCCCCTGCTCCCTTTGGGTCCCCACTGTTCTGCAGAACTCCCCACGATTCCCCACTTTTTCCAATCTGTTCCTCCTTCTCCCTTTGGTTCCTCTCTGTTCTGCATTGTTCCCCACGGGTCCCCACTTTTCCGAGCTTTTCCCCCTGCTCCGTTTGGTTCCGCTCTGTTCTGCAGTTTTCCCCACGGTTCTCCAAATTTTTTCTAATCTATTCCCATGCTCCCTTTGGTTCCCCTCTGCCCTGCAGTGTCCCCCATGGTTCCCCACTTTTTCCAATCCGTTCCCCCTGCTCCCTTTGGTTCCCCTCTGTTCAGCAGTGTTCTCCACGGTTCCCCACTTTTTCCAACCTGTACCTCCTGCTCCCTTTGGTTCCCCTCTGTCATGCAGTGTTCCCCACGGTTCCCCACTTTTTCCTATCCGTTCCCTCTGCTCCCTTTGGTTCCCCTCTGTTCTGCAGTCTTCCCCACAGTTCTCCACCTTTTCCAATTCGTTCCCCCTGCTCCCTTTGGTTCCCCACCTTTCTGCATTTTTCCACACGTTTCCCTGCTTTTTCAAATCGGTTCCCCACTCTTTCCAATCTGTTCCCCCTGCTCCCTTTGGTTCTCCTCTGTTCTGCAGTGTTCCCGACGCTTCCCCACTTTTTCCAATCCATTCCCCCTGCTCCCTTTGGTTCCCCTCTATTCTGCAGTGTTCCCCACGATTCTCCACATTTTTTCCATCCTGTAACCCCCGGTTCCCTATGGTTCCCCTCTGCATTGCAGTGTTACCCATGGGACCTACACTTTTTCCAACCTGCTGCACTTGTTCCCTTTGGTTCCCCTCTGTCCTGCTGTGTTCTCCACTGTTATCAACTTCTTGCAATCCGTTCCCCCTGCTCCGTTTGATTCCCTCTGTTCTGCAGTGTTCCCCACGGTTCCCCACTTTTTGCAATCTGTTCCCCCTGCTCCTTTGGCTCCACTCTGTTCTGCAGTTTTCCACACGTTTCCCCACATTTTCCAAACCATTCCCCTGGCTCGCTTTGTTTTCATAGAGTTCTGCAGGGTTCCCCACGGTACCCCACTTTTTTATAATCTGTTCGTCCTTTGGTTCCCCTCTGTTCTGCAGTGCCCTCCACGCTTACCAACTTTTTGCAATCCATTCCTCCTGCTCTGTTTGTTTCCCCTCTGTTCTGCATTTTTCCACACGGTTCCCCACTTTTTCCAATCTGTTCCCCCTGCTCCCTTTGGTTCCTCACTGTTCTGCAGTGTTCCTCACAGTTCTCCACATTTTTTCCAACCTGTAGCCCCTGCTGCCTATGGCTCCCCTCTGCCCTGCAGTATTCCCCATGGTTCCCCACTTTTTCTAATCCGTTCCCCCTATTCCCTTTGGTTCCCCTCTGTCCCGCAGTGTTCCGCACGTTTCCCCACTTTTTCCAATCAGTTCCCCCTGCTCCCTTTGATTCCGCTCTGTCCTGCAGTGTTCCCCATGGGCCCCACTTTTTGCAATCCGTTCCCCCTGCTCCTTTGGCTCCACTCTGTTCTGCAGTTTTCCGCATGGTTCCCCACATTTTGCAATCCATTCCCCTTGCTCCATTTGTTTCCCCTCTGTTCTGCAGTGTTCCCCACAGTTCCCCACTTTTTCCAATCAGTTCCCCCTGCTCCCTTTGATTCCCCTCTGTCCTGCAGTGTTCCCCATGGGCCCCACGTTTTACAATCCGTTTCCCCTGGTTCCTTTGGTTCCCCTCTGTCGTGCAGTGTTCCAAACGATTCCCCACTTTTTCCAATCTGTTGCCCCTGCTCCTTTGGCTCCACTCTGTTCTGCAGTTTTCCCCACGGTTCCCCACATTTTCCTAACCATTCCCCCGGCTCGCTTTCTTTTCACACTGTTCTGCAGCGTTCCCCACGGTTCCCCACTTTTTTACAATCTGTTCGCCCTGCTCCCTTTGGTTCCCCTCTGTTCTGCAGTGTCCTCCACGCTTACCAACTTTTTGCAATCCATTACCCCTGCTCTGTTTGTTTCCCCTCTGTCCTGCATTGTCTTCCACGGTTCCCAACTTTTTGCAATCAGTTTCCACTGCTCCCTTTGATTCCCCTCTGTCCTACAGTGTTCCCCATGGGCCCAACTTTTTACAATCTGTTCCCCCTGCTTCCTTTGGTTCCCCTCTGTCGTGCAGTATTCCCCACAGTTCCCCACTTATTCCAATGTGTTCCCTCTGCTCCCTTTGGTGCCCCTCTGTTCTGCAGTGTTCCCCTCGGTTCCCCACTTTTTCCAATCTGTTGCCCCTACTAACTCTGGTTCTCCTCTGTTCTGCATTTTTCCACACTGTTCCCCACTTTTTCCAATCTGTTCCCCCCGCTCCCTTTGTTTCTCCTCTGTTCTGCAGTGTTTCCGATGCTTCCCCACTTTTTCCAATCCGTTCCCCCTGCTCCCTTTGGTTCCCCTCTATTCTACAGTGTTCCCCACGATTCTCCACATTTTTTTACATACTGTACCCCCTGCTCCCTATGGTTTCCCTCTGCCTTGCAGTGTTACCCATGGGACACCACTTTTTCCAACCTGTTCCCCTTGTTCCCTTTGGTTCCCCTCTGTCCTTCCGTGTTCTCCTCGGTTCCAAAATTTTTGCAATCCGTTGCCCCTGCTCCGTTTGGTTCCCCTCTGTTCTGCAGTGTTCCCCACGGTTCCCCACTTTTTCCAATCTGTTCCCCCTGCTCCTTTGTCTCCACTCTGTTCTGCAGTTTTCCCGACGGTTCCCCACATTTTCCAATCCATTCCCCCGGCTTGCTTTGGTTCCTCACTGTTCTGCAGTGTTCCTCACGGTTCTCCACATTTTTTCCAACCTGTAGCCCCTGCTACCTATGGTTCCCCTCTGCCCTGCAGTATTCCCCATGCTTCCCCACTTTTTCCGATCCGTTCCCCCTGTTCCCTTTGGTTCCCCTCTGTCCCGCAGTGTTCTGCACGATTCCCCACTTTTTCCAATCAGTTCCCCCTGCTCCCTTTGATTCCGCTCTGTCCTCCAGTGTTCCCCATGGGCCCCACTTTTTGCAATCCGTTCCCCCTGCTCCCTTTGCTTCCCCTCTGTTCTGCAGTGTTCCCCAGAGTTCTCTATTTTTCCAATCCATTCCCCCTGCTCCCTTTGGTTCCTCACTGTTCTGCAGTGTTCCCCACTGTTCTCCAAATTTTTTCTAATCTGTTCCCCCTTCTCCCTCTGGTTCGCGTCTGTTCTACATTTTTCCACACGGTTCCCCATTTTTTCAAATCCGTTCCCTCTGCTTCCTTTGGTCCACCTCTTTTCTGTAGAGTTCCCCACGGTCCACTTTTTCGAATCCTTTCCCCCTGCTCCCTTTGGATCCCCACTGCTCTGCAGAACTCCCCACGATTCCCCACTTTTTCCAATCTGTTCACCCTTCTCCCTTTGGTTCCTCTCTGTTCTGCATTGTTCCCCATTGGTCCGCACTTTTCCGATCTGTTCCCCCTGCTCCCTTTGGTTCCGCTCTCTTCTGCAGTTTTCCCCACGGTTCTCCAAATTTTTTCAAATCTGTTCCCATGCTCCCTTTGGTTCCACTCTGCCCTGCAGTGTCCCCCATGGTTCCTCACTTTTTCCAATCCGTTCACCCTGCTACCTTTGGTTCCGCTCTGGTCTGCAGTGTTCCCCACAGTTCCCCACTTTTTCCAATCGGTTCCCCCTGCTCCCTTTGATTACCCTCTGTCATGCAGTGTTCGCCATGGGCCCCACTTTTTGCAATCCGTTTCCACTGCTCACTTTTGTTCCCCTCTGTGCTGCAGTGTTCTCCACGGTTCCCCACTTTTTCCAACCTGTACCTCCTGCTACCTTTGGTTCCCCTCTGTCATGCAGTGTTCCCCACGGTTCCCCACTTTTTTACAATCTGTTCGCCCTGCTCCCTTTGGTTCCCCTCTGTCCTGCAGTGTCCTCCACGGTTCCCCACTTTTTCCAACCTGTACCTCCTGCTCCCTTTGGTTCCCCTCTGTCATGCAGTGTTTTCACAGTTCCCCAATTTTTCCTCTCTGTTCCCCCTGATCCCTTTGGTTCCCCTCTGTCGTGCAGTGTTCCCCAAGGTTCCCCACTTTTTCAAATCTGTTTCCTCTGCTCCCTTTGGTTCCCCTCTGTTCTGCATTGTTCCCCACACTTCTCCACCTTTTCCAATTCGTTCCACCTGCTCCCTTTGGTTCCCCACCTTTCTGCATTTTTCCACACGATTCCCTACTTTTTCCAATTGGTTCCCCCTGCTCCCTTTGATTCCTCACTGTTCTCCACATTTTTTCTAACCTGCACCCCCTGCTCCCTATGGTTCCCCTCTGCATTGCAGTGTTCCCCATGGGACCCCACTTTTTCCAATCTGTTCCCCCTGCTCCTTTTGCTCCACTCTGTTCTGCATTGTTCCCCACGGTTCCCCACTTTTTCCAATGCGTTCCCCTGCTCCCTTTGGATTCTCTCTGTTCTTCAGTGATCCCCACGGTTCCCCACATTTTCCAATCTGTTCCACCTGCTCCCTTTGGTTCCTCACTGTTCTGCAGTGTTCCCCACGGTTCTCTAAAATTTTTCTAATCTGTTCCCCCTTCTCCCTCTGGTTCGCCTCTGTTCTACATTTTTCCACACGGTTCCCCACATTTTCCAATCCGTTCCCCCTGCTTCCTTTGGTCCACCTCTTTTCTGCAGAGTTCCCCACGGTCCACTTTTTCGAATCCTTTCGCCCTGCTCCCTTTGGGTCCCCACTGTTCTGCAGAACTCCCCACGATTCCCCACTTTTTCCATCTGTTCCCCCTTTTCCCTTTGGTTCCTCTCTGTTCTGCATTGTTCCCCACGGGTCCGCACTTTTCCGAGCTGTTCCCCCTGCTCCCTTTGGTTCCGCTCTGTTCTGCAGTTTTCCCCACGGTTCTCCAAATTTTTTCTAATCTGTTCCCATGCTCCCTTTGGTTCCCCTCTGCCCTGCAGTGTCCCCCATGGTTCCCCACTTTTTCCAATCCGTTCCCCCTGCTACCTTTGGTTCCCCTCTGTTCTGCAGTGTTCCCCACAGTTCCCCACTTTTTCCAATCGGTTCCCCCTGCTCCGTTTGATTACCCTCTGTCATGCAGTGTTCGCAATGGGCCCCATTTTTTCCAATATGTTCCCCCTGCTCCCTTTGGTTCCCCTCTATTCTACAGTGTTCCCCACGATTCTCCACATTTTTTTACATACTGTACCCCCTGCTCCCTAAGGTTCCCCTCTGCCTTGCAGTGTTACCCATGGGACACCACTTTTTCCAACCTGTTCCCCTTGTTCCCTTTGGTTCCCCTCTGTCCTTCCGTGTTCTCCACGGTTCCCAACTTTTTGCAATCCGTTGCCCCTGCTCCGTTTGGTTCCCCTCTGCCCTGCAGTGTTCCCCACGGTTCCCCACTTTTTCCAATCTGTTCCCCCTGCTCCTTTGTCTCCACTCTGTTCTGCAGTTTTCCCCACGGTTCCCCACATTTTCCAAACCATTCCCGTGGCTCGCTTTGGTTTCATACTGTTCTGCAGCGTTCCCCACGGTTCGCCACATTTTTGCAAACTGTTTGCCCTGCTCCTTTTGTTTCCCCTCTGTCCTGCATTGTCCTCCACGGTTCCCAACTTTTTGCAATCCATTCCCCCTGTTCCGTTTGTTTTCCCTCTGTTCTGCAGTGTTCCCCACAGTTCCCCAATTTTTCCAATCAGTTTCCCCTGCTCCCTTTGGCTCCACTCTGTCCTGCAGCTTTCGCAACGTTTCCCCACATTTTCCAAACCATTCCCCCAGCTCGCTCTGTTTTCATACTGTTCTGCAGCGTTCCCCACGGGCCCCACTTTTTTACAATCTGTTCGTCCTGCTCCCTTTGGTTCCCCTCTGTCCTGCATTGTCCTTCACTGTTCCCAACTTTTTGCAATCCATTCCCCCTGCTCCGTTTGTTTGCCCTCTGTTCTGCAGTGTTCCCCACAGTTCCCCACTTTTTCCAACCTGCACCCCCTGCTCCATATGGTTCCCCTCTGCCTTGCAGTGTTCCCCATGGGACCCCACTTTTTCCAATCTGTTCCCCCTGCTCCTTTTGCTCCACTCTGTTCTGCAGTGTTCCCCACGGTTCCCCACTTTTTCCAATGCGTTCCCCTGCTCTCTTTGTTTCCCCTATGTTCTGCAGTGTTCCTCACGGTTCCCCACTTTTTCTAATCTGTTCCCCCTTCTCCCTCTGGTTCGCCTCTGTTCAACATTTTTCCACACGGTTCCCCACTTTTTCCAATCCGTTCCTCCTGCTTCCTTTGGTCCACCTCTTTTCTGCAGAGTACCCCACCGTCCACTTTTTCAAATCCTTTCCCCCTGCTTCCTTTGGGTCCCCACTGTTCTGCAGAACTCCCCACGATTCCCCACTTTTTCCAATCTGTTCCCCCTTCTCCCTTTGGTTCCTCTCTGTTCTGCATTGTTCCCCACGGGTCCCCACTTTTCCGAGCTGTTCCCCCTGCTCCGTTTGGTTCCGCTCTGTTCTGCAGTTTTCCCCACGGTTCTCCAAATTTTTTCTAATCTGTTCCCATGCTCCCTTTGGTTCCCCTCTGCCCTGCAGTGTCCCCCATGGTTCCCCACTTTTTCCAATCCGTTCCCCCTGCTACCTTTGGTTCCCCTCTGTTCAGCAATGTTCCCCACAGTTCCCCACTTTTTCCAATCGGTTCCCCCTGTTCCCTTTGATTACCCTCTGTCATGCAGTGTTCGCCATGGGCCCTACTTTTTGCAATCTGTTTCCCCTGCTCCCTTTGGTTCCCCTCTGTCCTACAGTGTTCCCCATCAGCCCAACTTTTTACAATCCGTTCCCCCTGCCTCCTTTGGTTCCCTTCTGTCGTGCAGTGTTCCCCACGGTTCCCCACTTTTTCCAATACGTTCCCTCTGCTCCCTTTGGTGCCCCTCTGTTCTGCAGTTATACCCACGGTTCCCCACTTTTTCCATTCTGTTTCCCCTACTACCTCTGGTTCCCCTCTGTTCTGCATTTTTCCACACTGTTCCCCACTTTTTCCAATCTGTTCCCCCTGCTTCCTTTGGTTCACCTCTGTTCTGCAGAACTCCCCACGATTCCCCACTTTTTCCAATCTTTTCCCCCTGCTCCCTTTGGTTCCCCACTGTTCAGCATTTTTCCACACGGTTCCCCACTTTTTCCAATCTGTTCCCCCTGCTCCCTTTGATTCCTCACTGTTCTCCACATTTTTTTCCAAACAGCACCCCCTGCTCCCTATGGTTCCCCTCTGCCCTGCAGTATCCCTTCATGATTCCCCACTTTTTCCAATCAGTTCCCCCTGTTCCCTTTTGTTTGCCTCTGTTTTGCAGTGTTCCCGACGCTTCCCGACTTTTTCCAATCCGTTCCCCCTGCTCCCTTTGGTTCCCCTCTATTCTGCATTGTTCCCCACGTTTCTCCACATTTTTTCCATCCTGTACTCCCTGTTCCCTATGGTTCCCCTCTGCCTTGCAGTGTTCCCCATGGGACCCCACTTTTTCCAATCTGTTCCCCCTGCACCTTTCGCTCCACTCTGTTCTGCAGTTTTCGCCATGGTTCTCCACATTTTTTCAAAACTGTTCCACCTGCTCCCTTTGGTTCTGCAGTGTTTCCCACGGTTCCCCTCTTTTTCCAATCCATTTCCCCTGCTCCCTTTGGTTTCCCTCTATTGTTCAGTGTTCCCCACGGTTCCCCACTTTTTCCAATCCGTTCCCGTGCTCCCTTTGGTTCCCCTCTGTTCTGCAGTGATCTCCACGGTTCCCAAAATTTTCAAAACTGTACCCCCGGCTCGCTTTGGTTTCACACTGTTCTGCAGTGTTCCCCACGGTTCCCCACTTTTTCCAACCTGTACCTCCTGTTCCCTTTGGTTCCCCTCTGTCATGCAGTGTTTTCACAGTTCCCCAATTTTTTCCTATCTGTTCCCCCTGATCCCTTTGTTTCCCCTCTGTCATGCAGTGTTCCCGACGCTTCCCCACTTTTTCCAATCCGTACCCCCTGCTCCCTTTGGTTCCCCTCTATTCTACAGTGTTCCTCACGATTCTCCACATTTTTTTACATACTGTACCCCCTGCTCCCTATGGTTCCCCTCTGCCTTGCAGTGTTACCCATGGGACACCACTTTTTCCAACCTGTTCCCCTTGTTCCCTTTGGTTCCCCTCTGTCCTTCCGTGTTTCCCACGGTTCCCCACTTTTTCCAATCTGTTCCCCCTGCTCCTTTGTCTCAACTCTGTTCTGCAGTTTTCGCCACGGTTCCTCATATTTTCCAAACCATTCCCCCGGCTCGCTTTCTTTTCATACTGTTCTGCAGAGTTTCCCACGGTTCCCCACTTTTTTTACAATCTGTTCGCCCTGCTCCCTTTGTTTCCCCTCTGTTCTGCTGTGTCCTCCACGCTTACCAACTCTTTGCAATCCATTCCCCCTGCTCTGTTTGTTTCCCTTCTGTCATGCATTGTCCTCCACGGTTCCCAACTTTTTGCAATCCATTTCCCCTGCTCCGTTTGTTTGCCCTCTGTTCTGCAGTGTTCCCCACAGTTCCCCACTTTTTCCAATCTGTTTCCCCTGCTACCTCTGGTTCCCCTCTGTTCTGCATTTTTCCACACTGTTCCCCACTTTTTCCAATCCGTTCCCCCTGATTCCTTTGGTTCACCTCTGTTCTGCAGATCTCTCCACGAATCCCCACTTTTTCCAATCTGTTCCCCCTGCTCCCTTTGGTTCCTCTCTGTTCTGCATTGTTCCACACGGGTCTCCACTTTTCCGAGCTGTTCCCCCCTGCTCCCTTTGGTTCCGCTCTGCTCTGCAGTTTTCCCCACTGTACTCAACTTTTTCCAATCTGTTCCTCCTGCTCCCTTTTGTTCCCCACTCTTCTGCATTTTTCCACACGGTACCCCACTTCTTCTAATCTGTTCCTCCTGCACCCTTTGTTTCCCCACTGTTCTGCATTTTTCCACACGGTTCCCCACTTTTTCCAATCTGTTCCCCCTGCTCCCTTTGGTTCCTCACTGTTCTGCAGTGTTCCCCACTGTTCCCCACTTTTTCCAATGCGTTCCCCTGCTGCCTTTGGTTCCCCTCTGTTCTGCAGTGATCCCCATGGTTCCCCACTTTTTTACAATCTGTTCGCCCTGCTCCCTTTGGTTCCCCTCTGTCCTGCAGTGTCCTCCACGGTTCCCCACTTTTTCCAACCTGTACCTCCTGCTCCCTATGGTTCCCCTCTGTCATGCAGTGTTTTCACAGTTCCCCAATTTTTTCCTATCTGTTCCCCCGATCCCTTTGGTTCCCCTCTGTCGGGCAGTGTTCCCCACGGTTCCCCACTTTTTCCAATCCGTTCCCTCTGCTCCCTTTGGTTCCCCTCTGTTCTGCAGTGTTCCCCACAGTTCTCCACATTTTCCAATTCTTTCCCCCTGCTCCCTTTGGTTCCCCACCTTTCTGCATCTTTCAACACGTGTCCCTACTTTTTCCAATCGGTTCCCCACTTTTTCCAATCTGTTCCCCCTGCTCCCTTTGGTTCTGCTCTGTTCTGCAGTCTTCCCCACAGTTCCCCACTTTTTCCAATCTGTTCCCCCTGCTCTTTTGGCTCCACTCTGTTCTGCAGTTTTCCCAAATGTTCCCCACATTTTCCAAACCATTCCCCCGGCTCGCTTTGGTTTCATACTGTTCTGCAGCGTTCCCCACGGTTCCCCACTATTTTACAATCTGTTCGCCCTGCTCCCTTTGGTTCCCCTCTGTTCTGCACTGTCCTCCACGCTTCCCAACTTTTTGCAATCCATTCCCCCTGCTCTGTTTGTTTCCCCACTGTTCTGCATTTTTCCACACGGTTCCCCACTTTTTCCAATCTGTTCCCCTTGCTCCCTTTGCTTCCTCACTGTTCTGCAGTGTTCCTCACGGTTCTCCACATTTTTTCCAACCTGTAGCCCCTGCTGCCTATGGCTCCCCTCTGCCCTGCAGTATTCCCCATGGTTCCCCACTTTTTCTAATCCGTTCCCCCTATTCCCTTTGGTTCCCCTCTGTCCCGCAGTGTTCCGCACGATTCCCCACTTTTTCCAATCAGTTCCCCCTGCTCCCTTTGATTCCGCTCTGTCCTGCAGTGTTCCCCATGGGCCCCACTTTTTGCAATCCGTTCCCCCTGCTCCTTTGGCTCCACTCTGTTCTGCAGTTTTCCGCATGGTTCCCCACATTTTGCAATCCATTCCCCCTGCTCCCTTTGTTTCCTCTCTGTTCTGCAGTGTTCCCCACAGTTCCCCACTTTTTCCAATCAGTTCCCCCTGCTCCCTTTGATTCCCCTCTGTCCTGCAGTGTTCCCCATGGGCCCCACTTTTTACAATCCGTTCCCCCTGCTTCCTTTGGTTCCCCTTTGTCGTGCAGTGTTCCAAACGGTTCCCCACTTTTTCCAATCTGTTGCCCCTGCTCCTTTGGCTCCACTCTGTTCTGCAGTTTTCCCCACGGTTCCCCACATTTTCCAAACCATTCCCCCGGCTCGCTTTCTTTTCACACTGTTCTGCAGTGTTCCCCACGGTTCCCCACTTTTTTACAATCTGTTCGCCCTGCTCCCTTTGGTTGCCCTCTGTTCTGCAGTGTCCTCCACGCTTACCAACTTTTTGCAATCCATTACCCCTGCTCTGTTTGTTTCCCCTCTGTCCTGCATTGTCTTCCACGGTTCCCAACTTTTTGCAATCAGTTCCCCCTGCTCCCTTTGATTCCCCTCTGTCCTACAGTGTTCCCCATGGGCCCAACTTTTTACAATCCGTACCCCCTGCTTCCTTTGGTTCCCCTCTGTCGTGCAGTATTCCCCACAGTTCCCCA
Source organism: Narcine bancroftii (assembly GCF_036971445.1). Classification (NCBI taxonomy): domain Eukaryota; kingdom Metazoa; phylum Chordata; class Chondrichthyes; order Torpediniformes; family Narcinidae; genus Narcine; species Narcine bancroftii. The sequence goes on from NW_027211892.1 coordinate 529,857, forward strand.
CTTATTCCAATGTGTTCCCTCTGCTCCCTTTGGTGCCCCTCTGTTCTGCAGTGTTCCCCACGGTTCCCCACTTTTTCCAATCTGTTTCCCCTACTACCTCTGGTTCCCCTCTGTTCTGCATTTTTCCACATTATTCCCCACTTTTCCAATCTGTTCCCCCTGCTTCCTTTGGTTCACCTCTGTTCTGCAGAACTCCCCACGATTCCCCACTTTTTCCAATCTTTTCCCCCTTCTCCCTTTGGTTCCCCACTATTCTGCATTTTTCCACACGGTTCCCCACTTTTTCCAATCTGTTCCCCCTGCTCCCTTTGATTCCTCACTGTTCTCCACATTTTTTCCAACCAGCACCCCCTGCTCTCTATGGTTCCCCTCTGCCCTGCAGTGTCCCCCATGGTTCCCCACTTTTTCCCATCCGTTCCCGCTGTTCCCTTTTGTTTGCCTCTGTTCTGCAGTGTTCCCGACGCTTCCCCACTTTTTCCAATACGTTCCCCCTGCTCCCTTTTGTTCCCCTCTATTCTGCATTGTTCCCCACGTTTCTCCACATTTTTTTCCATCCTGTACTCCCTGCTCCCTATGGTTCCCCTCTGCCTTGCAGTGTTCCCCATGGGACCCCACTTTTTCCAATCTGTTCCCCCTGCTCCTTTCGCTCCACTCTGTTCTGCAGTTTTCGCTATGGTTCTCCACATTTTTTCCAAACTGTTCCACCTGCTCCCTTTGGTTCTGCAGTGTTTCCCACGGTTCCCCACTTTTTCCAATCCATTTCCCCTGCTCCCTTTGGTTCCCCTCTATTGTTCAGTGTTCCCCACGGTTCCCCACTTTTTCCAATCCGTTCCCGTGCTCCCTTTGGTTCCCCTCTGTTCTGCAGTGATCTCCACGGTTCCCCACATTTTCCAAACTGTTCCCCCGGCTCGCTTTGGTTTCATACTGTTCTGCAGTGTTGCCCACGGTTCCCCACTTTTTTACAATCTGTTCGCCCTGCTCCCTTTGGTTCTCCTCTGTTCTGCAGTGTTCCCGAAACACCCCCACTTTTTGCAATCCGTTCCCCCTGCTGCCTTTGGTTCCCCTCTATTCTACAGTGTTCCCCACGATTCTCCACATTTTTTTACACACTGTACCCCCTGCTCCCTATGGTTCCCCTCTGCCTTGCAGTGTTACCCATGGGATACCATTTTTTCCAACCTGTACCCCCTGCTCCCTATGGTTCTCCTCTGCCCTGCAGTGTCCCCCATGATTCCCCACTTTTTCCAATCCGTTCCCCCTGTTCCATTTGGTTCGCCTCTGTTCTGCAGTGTTCCCGACGCTTCCCCACTTTTTCCAATCCGTTCCCCCTGCTCCCTTTGGTTCCCCTCTATTCTGCAGTGTTCCCCACGATTCTCCACATTTTTTTCCATCCTGTACCCCCTGCTCCCTTTGGTTCCCCACTGTTATGCATTTTTCCACACGCTACCCCACTTCTTCTAATCTGTTCCTCCTGCACCCTTTGTTTCCCCACTGTTCTGCATTTTTTCACACGGTTCCCCACTTTTTCCAATCTGTTCCCCCGGCTCGCTTTGGTTTCATACTGTTCTGCAGTGTTCCCCACGGTTCCCCACTTTTTCCAACCTGTACCTCCTGTTCCCTTTGGTTCCCCTCTGTCATGCAGTGTTTTCACAGTTCCCCAATTTTTTCCTATCTGTTCCCCCTGATCCCTTTGGTTCCCCTCTGTCATGCAGTGTGCCCCACGGTTCCCCACTTTTTCCAATCCGTTCCCTCTGCTCCCTTTGGTTCCCCTCTGTTCTGCAGTGTTCCCGACGCTTCCCCACTTTTTCCAATTCGTTCCCCCTGCTCCCTTTGGTTCTCCTCTGTTCTGCAGTGTTCCCGACGCTTCCCCACTTTTTCCAATCCGTACCCCCTGCTCCCTTTGGTTCCCCTCTAGTCTACAGTGTTCCCCACGATTCTCCACATTTTTTTACATACTGTACCCCCTGCTCCCTATGGTTCCCCTCTGCCTTGCAGTGTTACCCATGGGACACCACTTTTTCCAACCTGTTCCCCTTGTTCCCTTTGGTTCCCCTCTGTACTTCCGTGTTCCCCACGGTTCCCCACTTTTTCCAATCTGTTCCCCCTGCTCCTAAGTCTCAACTCTGTTCTGCAGTTTTCCCCACGGTTCCTCATATTTTCCAAACCATTCCCCGGCTCGCTTTCTTTTCATACTGTTCTGCAGAGTTCCCCACGGTTCCCCACTTTTTTTTCAATCTGTTCGCCCTGCTCCCTTTGTTTCCCCTCTGTTCTGCAGTGTCCTCCACGCTTACCAACTTTTTGCAATCCATTCCCCCTGCTCTGTTTGTTTCCCCTCTGTCATGCATTGTCCTCCACGGTTCCCAACTTTTTGCAATCCATTTCCCCTGCTCCGTTTGTTTGCCCTCTGTTCTGCAGTGTTCCCCACAGTTCCCCACTTTTTCCAATCTGTTTCCCCTGCTACCTCTGGTTCCCCTCTGTTCTGCATTTTTCCACACTGTTCCCCACTTTTTCCAATCCGTTCCCCCTGCTTCCTTTGGTTCACCTCTGTTCTGCAGATCTCTCCACGAATCCCCACTTTTTCCAATCTGTTCCCCCTGCTCCCTTTGGTTCCCCTTTGTTCTGCATTTTTCCACACGGTTCCCCACTTTTTCCAATCTGTTCCCCCTGCTCCCGTTGGTTTCTCTCTGTTCTGCATTGTTCCCCACGGGTCTCCACTTTTCCGAGCTGTTCCCCCTGCTCCCTTTGGTTCCGTTCTGCTCTGCAGTTTTCCCCACTGTTCTCAACTTTTTCCAATTTGTCCCTCCTGCTCCCTTTCCTTCCCCACTCTTCTGTATTTTTCTACACGGTACCCCACTTCTTCTCATCTGTTCCTCCTGCACCCTTTGTTTCCCCACTGTTCTGCTTTTTTCCACACGGTTCCCCACTTTTTCCAATCTGTTCCCCCTGCTCCCTTTGGTTCCTCACTGTTCTGCAGTGTTCCCCACGGTTCCCCACTTTTTCCAATGCGTTCCCCTGCTCCCTTTGGTTCCCCTCTGTTCTGCAGTGATCCCCACGGTTCCCCACATTTTCCAAACTGTTCCCCCTGCTCGCTTTGGTTTTATACTGTTCTGCAGTGTTCCCCACGGTTCCCCACTTTTTTACAATCTGTTCGCCCTGCTCCCTTTGGTTCCCCTCTGTCCTGCAGTGTCCTCCACGGTTCCCCACTTTTTCCAACCTGTACCTCCTGCTCCCTATGGTTCCCCTCTGTCAATCAGTGTTTTCACAGTTCCCCAATGTTTTCCTATCTGTTCCCCCGATCCCTTTGGTTCCCCTCTGTCGTGCAGTGTTCCCCACGGTTCCCCACTTTTTCCAATCCGTTCCCTCTGCTCCCTTTGGTTCCCCTCTGTTCTGCAGTGTTCCCCACAGTTCTCCACATTTTCCAATTCTTTCCCCCTGCTCCCTATGGTTCCCCACCTTTCTGCATCTTTCCACACGTGTCCCTAATTTTTCCAATCGGTTCCCCACTTTTTCCAATCTGTTCCCCCTGCTCCCTTTGGTTCTGCTCTGTTCTGCAGTTTTCCCCACAGTTCCCCACTTTTTCCAATCTGTTCCCCCTTCTCTTTTGGCTCCACTCTGTTCTGCAGTTTTCCCCAAGGTTCCCCACATTTTCCAAACCATTCCCCCGGCTCGCTTTGGTTTCATACTGTTCTGCAGCGTTCCCCACGGTTCCCCACTATTTTACAATCTGTTCGCCCTGCTCCCTTTGGTTCCCCTCTGTTCTGCAGTGTCCTCCACGCTTCCCAACTTTTTGCAATCCATTCCCCCTGCTCTGTTTGTTTCCCCACTGTTCTGCATTTTTCCACACGGTTCCCCACTTTTTCCAATCTGTTCCCCCTGCTCCCTTTGGTTCCTCACTGTTCTGCAGTGTTCCTCACGGTTCTCCACATTTTTTCCAACCTGTAGCCCCTGCTGCCTATGGCTCCCCTCTGCCCTGCAGTATTCCCCAGGGTTCCCCACTTTTTCTAATCCGTTCCCCCTATTCCCTTTGGTTCCCCTCTGTCCCGCAGTGTTCCGCACGATTCCCCACTTTTTCCAATCAGTTCCCCCTGCTCCCTTTGATTCCGCTCTGTCCTGCAGTGTTCCCCATGGGCCCCACTTTTTGCAATCCGTTCCCCCTGCTCCTTTGGCTCCACTCTGTTCTGCAGTTTTCCGCATGGTTCCCCACATTTTGCAATCCATACCCCCTGCTTCCTTTGTTTCCCCTCTGTTCTGCAGTGTTCCCCACAGTTCCCCACTTTTTCCAATCAGTTCCCCCTGCTCCCTTTGATTCCCCTCTGTCCTGCAGTGTTCCCCATGGGCCCCACTTTTTACAATCCGTTCCCCCTGCTTCCTTTGGTTCCCCTTTGTCGTGCAGTGTTCCAAACGGTTCCCCACTTTTTCCAATCTGTTGCCCCTGCTCCTTTGGCTCCACTCTGTTTTGCAGTTTTCCCCACGGTTCCCCACATTTTCCAAACCATTCCCCCGGCTCGCTTTATTTTCACACTGTTCTGCAGCGTTCCCCACGGTTCCCCACTTTTTTACAATCTGTTCGCCCTGCTCCCTTTGGTTCCCCTCTGTTCTGCAGTGTCCTCCACGCTTACCAACTTTTTGCAATCCATTACCCCTGCTCTGTTTGTTTCCCCTCTGTCCTGCATTGTCTTCCACGGTTCCCAACTTTTTGCAATCAGTTCCCCCTGCTCCCTTGGATTCCCCTCTGTCCTACAGTGTTCCCCATGGGCCCAACTTTTTACAATCCGTTCCCCCTGCTTCCTTTGGTTCCCCTCTGTCGTGCAGTATTCCCTACAGTTCCCCACTTATTCCAATGTGTTCCCTCTGCTCCCTTTGGTGCCCCTCTGTTCTGCAGTGTTGCCCACGGTTCCCCACTTTTTCCAATCTGTTTCCCCTACTACCTCTGGTTTCCCTCTGTTCTGCATTTTTCCACACTGTTCCCCACTTTTTCCAATCTGTTCCCCCTGCTTCCTTTGGTTCACCTCTGTTCTGCAGAACTCCCCACGATTCCCCACTTTTTCCAATCTTTTCCCCCTGCTCCCTTTGGTTCCCCACTGTTCTGCATTTTTTCACACGGTTCCCCACTTTTTCCAATCTGTTCCCCCTGCTCCCTTTGATTCCTCACTGTTCTCCACATTTTTTCCAACCAGCACCCACTGCTCCTTATGGTTCCCCTCTGCCCTGCAGTGTCCCCCATGGTTCCCCACTTTTTCCCATCCGTTCCCCCTGTTCCCTTTTGTTTGCCTCTGTTCTGCAGTGTTCCCGACGCTTCCCCACATTTTCCAATACGTTCCCCCTGCTCCCTTTTGTTCCCCTCTATTCTGCATTGTTCCCCACGTTTCTCCACATTTTTTTCCATCCTGTACTCCCTGCTCCATATGGTTCCCCTCTGCCTTGCAGTGTTCCCCATGGGACCCCACTTTTTCCAATCTGTTCCCCCTGCTCCTTTCGCTCCACTCTGTTCTGCAGTTTTCGCTATTGTTCTCCACATTTTTTCCAAACTGTTCCACCTGCTCCCTTTGGTTCTGCAGTGTTTCCCACGGTTCCCCACTTTTTCCAATCCATTTCCCCTGCTCCCTTTGGTTCCCCTCTATTGTTTAGTGTTCCCCACGGTTCCCCACTTTGTCCAATCCGTTCCCGTGCTCCCTTTGGTTCCCCTCTGTTCTGCAGTGATCTCCACGGTTCCCCACATTTTCCAAACTGTTCCCCCGGCTCGCTTTGGTTTCATACTGTTCTGCAGTGTTGCCCACGTTTCCCCACTTTTTTACAATCTGTTCGCCCTGCTCCCTTTGGTTCCCCTCTGTCCTGCAGTGTCCTCCACGGTTCCCCACTTTTTCCAACCTGTACCTCCTGTTCCCTTTGGTTCCCCTCTGTCATGCAGTGTTTTCACAGTTCCCCAATTTTTTCCTATCTGTTCCCCCTGATCCCTTTGGTTCCCCTCTGTCATGCAGTGTGCCCCACGGTTCCCCACTTTTTCCAATCCGTTCCCTCTGCTCCCTTTGGTTCCCCTCTGTTCTGCAGTGTTCCCCACAGTTCTCCACCTTTTCCAATTCGTTCCCCCTGCTCCCTTTGGTTTCCCACCTTTCTGCATTTTTCCACACGGTTCCCTACTTTTTCCAATCGGTTCCCCCCTTTTTCCAATCTGTTTCCCCTGCTCCCTTTGGTTCTCCTCTGTTCTGCAGTGTTCCCGAAACACCCCCACTTTTTCCAATCCGTTCCTCCTGCTGCCTTTGGTTCCCCTCTATTCTACAGTGTTCCCCACGATTCTCCACATTTTTTTACATACTGTACCCCCTGCTCCCTATGGTTCCCCTCTGCCTTGCAGTGTTTCCCACGGTTCCCCACTTTTTCCAATCTGTTCCCCCTGCTCCCTTTGGTTCCCCTCTGTTCTGCAGTGTCCTCCACGCTTCCCAACTTTTTGCAATCCATTCCCCCTGCTCTGTTTGTTTCCCCACTGTTCTGCATTTTTCCACACGGTTCCCCACTTTTTCCAATCTGTTCCCCCTGCTCCCTTTGGTTCCTCACTGTTCTGCAGTGTTCCTCACGGTTCTCCACATTTTTTCCAACCTGTAGCCCCTGCTGCCTATGGCTCCCCTCTGCCCTGCAGTATTCCCCAGGGTTCCCCACTTTTTCTAATCCGTTCCCCCTATTCCCTTTGGTTCCCCTCTGTCCCGCAGTGTTCCGCACGATTCCCCACTTTTTCCAATCAGTTCCCCCTGCTCCCTTTGATTCCGCTCTGTCCTGCAGTGTTCCCCATGGGCCCCACTTTTTGCAATCCGTTCCCCCTGCTCCTTTGGCTCCACTCTGTTCTGCAGTTTTCCGCATGGTTCCCCACATTTTGCAATCCATACCCCCTGCTTCCTTTGTTTCCCCTCTGTTCTGCAGTGTTCCCCACAGTTCCCCACTTTTTCCAATCAGTTCCCCCTGCTCCCTTTGATTCCCCTCTGTCCTGCAGTGTTCCCCATGGGCCCCACTTTTTACAATCCGTTCCCCCTGCTTCCTTTGGTTCCCCTTTGTCGTGCAGTGTTCCAAACGGTTCCCCACTTTTTCCAATCTGTTGCCCCTGCTCCTTTGGCTCCACTCTGTTCTGCAGTTTTCCCCACGGTTCCCCACATTTTCCAAACCATTCCCCCGGCTCGCTTTCTTTTCACACTGTTCTGCAGCGTTCCCCACGGTTCCCCACTTTTTTACAATCTGTTCGCCCTGCTCCCTTTGGTTCCCCTCTGTTCTGCAGTGTCCTCCACGCTTACCAACTTTTTGCAATCCATTACCCCTGCTCTGTTTGTTTCCCCTCTGTCCTGCATTGTCTTCCACGGTTCCCAACTTTTTGCAATCAGTTCCCCCTGCTCCCTTGGATTCCCCTCTGTCCTACAGTGTTCCCCATGGGCCCAACTTTTTACAATCCGTTCCCCCTGCTTCCTTTGGTTCCCCTCTGTCGTGCAGTATTCCCTACAGTTCCCCACTTATTCCAATGTGTTCCCTCTGCTCCCTTTGGTGCCCCTCTGTTCTGCAGTGTTCCCCACGGTTCCCCACTTTTTCCAATCTGTTTCCCCTACTACCTCTGGTTTCCCTCTGTTCTGCATTTTTCCACACTGTTCCCCACTTTTTCCAATCTGTTCCCCCTGCTTCCTTTGGTTCACCTCTGTTCTGCAGAACTCCCCACGATTCCCCACTTTTTCCAATCTTTTCCCCCTGCTCCCTTTGGTTCCCCACTGTTCTGCATTTTTTCACACGGTTCCCCACTTTTTCCAATCTGTTCCCCCTGCTCCCTTTGATTCCTCACTGTTCTCCACATTTTTTCCAACCAGCACCCACTGCTCCTTATGGTTCCCCTCTGCCCTGCAGTGTCCCCCATGGTTCCCCACTTTTTCCCATCCGTTCCCCCTGTTCCCTTTTGTTTGCCTCTGTTCTGCAGTGTTCCCGACGCTTCCCCACATTTTCCAATACGTTCCCCCTGCTCCCTTTTGTTCCCCTCTATTCTGCATTGTTCCCCACGTTTCTCCACATTTTTTTCCATCCTGTACTCCCTGCTCCATATGGTTCCCCTCTGCCTTGCAGTGTTCCCCATGGGACCCCACTTTTTCCAATCTGTTCCACCTGCTCCCTTTGGTTCCCCTCTATTGTTCAGTGTTCCCCACGGTTCCCCACTTTTTCCAATCCATTTCCCCTGCTCCCTTTGGTTCCCCTCTATTGTTCAGTGTTCCCCACGGTTCCCCACTTTGTCCAATCCGTTCCCGTGCTCCCTTTGGTTCCCCTCTGTTCTGCAGTGATCTCCACGGTTCCCCACATTTTCCAAACTGTTCCCCCGGCTCGCTTTGGTTTCATACTGTTCTGCAGTGTTGCCCACGTTTCCCCACTTTTTTACAATCTGTTCGCCCTGCTCCCTTTGGTTCCCCTCTGTCCTGCAGTGTCCTCCACGGTTCCCCCCTTTTTCCAATCTGTTTCCCCTGCTCCCTTTGGTTCTCCTCTGTTCTGCAGTGTTCCCGAAACACCCCCACTTTTTCCAATCCGTTCCTCCTGCTGCCTTTGGTTCCCCTCTATTCTACAGTGTTCCCCACGATTCTCCACATTTTTTTACATACTGTACCCCCTGCTCCCTATGGTTCCCCTCTGCCTTGCAGTGTTACCCATGGGATACCACTTTTTTCCAACCTGTTCCCCTTGTTCCCTTTGGTTCCCCTCTGTCCTTCCGTGTTCTCCACGGTTCCGAACTTTTTGCAATCCGTTGCCCCTGCTCCGCTTGGTTCCCCTCTGTTCTGCAGTGTTCCCCACGGTTCCCCACTTTTTCCAATCTGTTCCTCCTGCTCCTTTGTCTCAACTCTGTTCTGCAGTTTTCCCCACGGTTCCTCACATTTTCCAAACCATTCCCCCGGCTCTCTTTCTTTTCATACTGTTCTGCAGCGTTCCCCACGGTTCCCCTCTTTTTTACAATCTGTTCGCCCTGCTCCCTTTGGTTCCCCTCTGTTCTGCAGTGTCCTCCACGCTTACCAACTTTTTGCAATCCATTCCCCCTGCTCTGTTTGTTTCCCCTCTGTCCTGCATTGTCCTCCACGGTTCCCAACTTTTTGCAATCCATTTCCCCTGCTCCGTTTGTTTGCCCTCTGTTCTGCAGTGTTCCCCACAGTTCCCCACTTTTTCCAATCTGTTTCCCCTGCTACCTCTGGTTCCCCTCTGTTCTGCATTTTTCCACACTGTTCCCCACTTTTTCCAATCCGTTCCCCCTGCTTCCTTTGGTTCACCTCTGTTCTGCAGATCTCTCCACGAATCCCCACATTTTCCAATCTGTTCCCCCTGCTCCCTTTGGTTCTCCTTTGTTCTGCATTTTTCCACACGGTTCCCCACTTTTTCCAATCTGTTCCCCCTGCTCCCTTTGGTTCCTCTCTGTTCTGCATTGTTCCCCACGGGTCTCCACTTTTCCGAGCTGTTCCCCCTGCTTACTTTGGTTCACCTCTGTTCTGCAGATCTCTCCACGAATCCCCACTTTTTCCAATCTGTTCCCCCTGCTCCCTTTGGTTCTGCAGTGTTTCCCACGGTTCCCCACTTTTTCCAATCTGTTCCCCCTGCTCCCTTTGGTTCCCCTTTGTTCTGCATTTTTCCACACGGTTCCCCACTTTTTCCAATCTGTTCCCCCTGCTCCCTTTGGTTCCTCTCTGTTCTGCATTGTTCCCCACGGGTCTCCACTTTTCCGAGCTGTTCCCCCTGCTCCCTTTGGTTCCGTTCTGCTCTGCAGTTTTCCCCACTGTTCTCAACTTTTTCCAATTTGTTCCCCCTGCTCCCTTTTGTTCTGCAGTTTTCCCCATGGTTCCACACATTTTGCAATCCATTCCCCCTGCTCCATTTGTTTCCCCTCTGTTCTGCAGTGTTCCCCACAGTTCCCCACTTTTTCCAATCAGTTCCCCCTGCTGCCTTTGATTCCCCTCTGTCGTGCAGTGTTCCCCATGGGCCCCACTTTTTACAATCCGTTCCCCCTGCTTCCTTTGCTTCACCTCTGTCGTGCAGTGTTCCAAACGGTTCCCCACTTTTTCCAATGCGTTCCCTCTGCTCCCTTTGGTGCCCCTCTGTTCTGCAGTGTTCCCCACAGTTCCCCACTTTTTCCAATCTGTTTCCCCTGCTCCCTCTGGTTCCCCTCTGTTCTGCAGTGTCCTCCACGGTTCCCCACTTTTTCCAACCTGTACCTCCTGTTCCCTTTGGTTCCCCTCTGTCATGCAGTGTTTTCACAGTTCCCCAATTTTTTCCTATCTGTTCCCCCTGATCACTTTGGTTCCCCTCTGTTCTGCAGTGTTCCCCACAGTTCTCCACCTTTTCCAATTCATTCCCCCTGCTCCCTTTGGTTCCCCACCTTTCTGCATTTTTCCACACGGTTCCCTACTTTTTCCAATCGGTTCCCGACTTTTTCCAATCTGTTCCCCCTGCTCCCTTTGGTTCTCCTCTGTTCTGCAGTGTTCCCGACGCTTCCCCACTTTTTACAATCCGTTCCCCCTGCTCCCTTTGGTTCCCCTCTATTCTACAGTGTTCCCCATGATTCTCCACATTTCTTTACATACTGTACCCCCTGCTCCCTATGGTTCCCCTCTGCCTTGCAGTGTTACCCATGGGACACCACCTTTTCCAACCTGTTCCCGCTGTTCCCTTTGGTTCCCCTCTGTCCTTCCATGTTCTCCACGGTTCCCAACTTTTTGCAATCCGTTGCCCCTGCTCCACTTGGTTCCCCTCTGTTCTGCAGTGTTCCCCACGGTTCCCCACTTTTTCCAATCTGTTCCCCCTGCTCCTTTGGCTCCACTCTGTTCTGCAGTTTTCCGCACGGTTCCTCACATTTTCCAAGCCATTCCCCCGGCTCGCTTTCTTTTCATACTGTTCTGCAGCGTTCCCCACGGTTCCCCACTTTTTTACAATCTGTTCGCCCTGCTCCATTTGGTTCCCCTCTGTTCTGCAGAGTCCTCCACGCTTACCAACTTTTTCCAATCCGTTCCCCCTGCTTCCTTTGCTTCACCTCTGTCGTGCAGTGTTCCAAACGGTTCCCCACTTTTTCCAATGCGTTCCCCTGATCCCTTTGGTTCCCCTCTGTTCTGCAGTGATCCCCACGGTTCCCCACATTTTCCAAACTGTTCCCCCTGCTCGCTTTGGTTTCATACTGTTCTGCAGTGTTCCCCACGGTTCCCCACTTTTTCCAATGCGTTCCCCTGATCCCTTTGGTTCGCCTCTGACCTGCAGTGCCCTCCACGGTTCCCCACTTTTTCCAACCTGTACCTCCTGCTCCCTTTGGTTCCCATCTGTCATGCAGTGTTTTCACAGTTCCTCAATTTTTCCATATCTGTTCCCCCTGATCCCTTTGGTTCCCCTCTGTCGTGCAGTGTTCCCCACGGTTCCCCACTTTTTCCAATCCGTTCCCTCTGCTCCCTTTGGTTCCCCTCTGTTCTGCAGTGTTCCCCACAGTTCTCCACATTTTCCAATTCTTTCCCCCTGCTCCCTTTGGTTCCCCACCTTTCTGCATTTTTCCACACGGTTCCCTACCTTTTCCAATCGGTTCCCCACTTTTTCCAATCTGTTCCCCCTGCTCCCTTTGGTTTTGCTCTGTTCTGCAGTGTTCCCCACAGTTCCCCACTTTTTCCAATCTGTTCCCCCTGCTCCTTTGGCTCCACTCTGTTCTGCAGTTTTCCCCAAGGTTCCCCACATTTTCCAAACCATTCCCCCGGCTCGCTTTGGTTTCATACTGTTCTGCAGCGTTCCCCATGGTTCCCCACTATTTTACAATCTGTTCGCCCTGCTCCCTTTGGTTCCCCGCTGTTCTGCAATGTCCTCCACGCTTCCCAACTTTTTGCAATCCATTCCCCCTGCTCCCTTTGGTTCCTCACTGTTCTGCAGTGTTCCTCACGGTTCTCCACATTTTTTCCAACCTGTAGCCCCTGCTCCCTATGGCTCCCCTCTGCCCTGCAGTATTCCCCATGGTTCCACACATTTTGCAATCCATTCCCCCTGCTCCATTTGTTTCCCCTCTGTTCTGCAGTGTTCCCCACAGTTCCCCACTTTTTCCAATCAGTTCCCCCTGCTGCCTTTGATTCCCCTCTGTCCTGCAGTGTTCCCCATGGGCCCCACTTTTTACAATCCGTTCCCCCTGCTTCCTTTGCTTCACCTCTGTCGTGCAGTGTTCCAAACGGTTCCCCACTTTTTCCAATGCGTTCCCTCTGCTCTCTTTGGTGCCCCTCTGTTCTGCAGTGTTCCCCACAGTTCCCCACTTTTTCCAATCTGTTTCCCCTGCTCCCTCTGGTTCCCCTCTGTTCTGCAGTGTCCTCCACGGTTCCCCACTTTTTCCAACCTGTACCTCCTGTTCCCTTTGCTTCCCCTCTGTCATGCAGTGTTTTCACAGTTCCCCAATTTTTTCCTATCTGTTCCCCCTGATCCCTTTGGTTCCCCTCTGTCATGCAGTGTGCCCCACGGTTCCCCACTTTTTCCAATCCGTTCCCTCTGCTCCCTTTGGTTCCCCTCTGTTCTGCAGTGTTCCCCACAGTTCTCCACCTTTTCCAATTCATTCCCCCTGCTCCCTTTGGTTCTCCACCTTTCTGCATTTTTCCACATGGTTCCCTACTTTTTCCAATCGGTTCCCGAATTTTTCCAATCTGTTCCCCCTGCTCCCTTTGGTTCCCCTCTGTTCTGCAGTGATCCCCATGGTTCCCCACTTTTTTACAATCTGTTCGCCCTGCTCCCTTTGGTTCCCCTCTGTCCTGCAGTGTCCTCCACGGTTCCCCACTTTTTCCAACCTGTACCTCCTGCTCCCTATGGTTCCCCTCTGTCATGCACTGTTTTCACAGTTCCCCAATTTTTTCCTATCTGTTCCCCCGATCCCTTTGGTTCCCCTCTGTCGTGCAGTGTTCCCCACGGTTCCCCACTTTTTCCAATCCGTTCCCTCTGCTCCCTTTGGTTCCCCTCTGTTCTGCAGTGTTCCCCACAGTTCTCCACATTTTCCAATTCTTTCCCCCTGCTCCCTTTGGTTCCCCACCTTTCTGCATCTTTCCACACGTGTCCCTACTTTTTCCAATCGGTTCCCCACTTTTTCCAATCTGTTCCCCCTGCTCCCTTTGGTTCTGCTCTGTTCTGCAGTTTTCCCCACAGTTCCCCACTTTTTCCAATCTGTTCCCCCTGCTCTTTTGGCTCCACTCTGTTCTGCAGTTTTCCCCAAGGTTCCCCACATTTTCCAAACCATTCCCCCGGCTCGCTTTGGTTTCATACTGTTCTGCAGCGTTCCCCACGGTTCCCCACTATTTTACAATCTGTTCGCCCTGCTCCCTTTGGTTCCCCTCTGTTCTGCAGTGTCCTCCACGCTTCCCAACTTTTTGCAATCCATTCCCCCTGCTCTGTTTGTTTCCCCACTGTTCTGCATTTTTCCACACGGTTCCCCACTTTTTCCAATCTGTTCCCCCTGCTCCCTTTGATTCCGCTCTGTCCTGCGGTGTTCCCCATGGGCCCAACTTTTTACAATCCGTTCCCCCTGCTTCCTTTGGTTCCCCTCTGTCGTGCAGTATTCCCCACAGTTCCCCACTTATTCCAATGTGTTCCCTCTGCTCCCTTTGGTGCCCCTCTGTTCTGCAGTGTACCCCACGGTTCCCCACTTTTTCCAATCTGTTTCCCCTACTACCTCTGGTTCCCCTCTGTTCTGCATTTTTCCACACTGTTCCCCACTTTTTCCAATCTGTTCCCCCTGCTTCCTTTGGTTCACCTCTGTTCTGCAGAACTCCCCACGATTCCCCACTTTTTCCAATCTTTTCCCCCTGCTCCCTTTGGTTCCCCACTGTTCTGCATTTTTCCACACGGTTCCCCACTTTTTCCAATCTGTTCCCCCTGCTCCCTTTGATTCCTCACTGTTCTCCACATTTTTTCCAACCAGCACCCCCTGCTCCCTATGGTTCCCCTCTGCCCTGCAGTGTCCCCCATGGTTCCCCACTTTTTCCAATCCGTTCCCCCTGCTCCCTTTGGTTCCACTCTATTCTACAGTGTTCCCCATGATTCTCCACATTTCTTTACATACTGTACCCCCTGCTCCCTATGGTTCCCCTCTGCCTTGCAGTGTTACCCATGGGACACCACTTTTTCCAACCTGTTCCCGCTGTTCCCTTTGGTTCCCCTCTGTCCTTCCGTGTTCTCCACGGTTCCCAACTTTTTGCAATCCGTTGCCCCTGCTCCGCTTGGTTCCCCTCTGTTCTGCAGTGTTCCCCACGGTTCCCCACTTTTTCCAATCTGTTCCCCCTGCTCCTTTGTCTCAACTCTGTTCTGCAGTTTTCCCCACGGTTCCTCACATTTTCTAAACCATTCCCCAAGCTCACTTTCTTTTCATACTGTTCTGCAGCGTTCCCCACGGTTCCGCACTTTTTTACAATCTGTTCGCCCTGCTCCCTTTGGTTCCCCTCTGTTCTGCAGTGTCCTCCACGCTTACCAACTTTTTGCAATCCATTCCCCCTGCTCTGTTTGTTTCCCCTCTGTCCTGCATTGTCCTCCACGGTTCCCAACTTTTTGCAATCCATTCCCCTGCTCCGTTTGTTTGCCCTCTGTTCTGCAGTGTTCCCCACAGTTCCCCACTTTTTCCAATCTGTTTCCCCTGCTAACTCTGGTTCCCCTCTGTTCTGCATTTTTTCACACTGTTCCCCACTTTTTCCAATCCGTTCCCCCTGCTTCGTTTGGTTCACCTCTGTTCTGCAGATCTCTCCACGAATCCCCACTTTTTCCAATCTGTTCCCCCTGCTCCCTTTGGTTCCCCTTTGTTCTGCATTTTTCCACACGGTTCCCCACTTTTTCCAATCTGTTCCCCCTGCTCCCTTTGGTTCCTCTCTGTTCTGCATTGTTCCCCACGGGTCTCCACTTTTCCGAGCTGTTCCCCATGCTCCCTTTGGTTCCGCTCTGCTCTGCAGTTTTCCCCACTGTTCTCAACTTTTTCCAATCTGTTCCTCCTGCTCCCTTTGGTTCCCCACTCTTCTGCATTTTTCCACACGGTACCCCACTTCTTCTAATCTGTTCCTCCTGCACCCTTTGTTTTCCCACTGTTCTGCATTTTTCCACACGGTTCCCCACTTTTTCCAATCTGTTCCCCCTGCTCCCTTTGGTTCCTCACTGTTCTGCAGTGTTCCCCACGGCTCCCCACTTTTTCCAATGCGTTCCCCTGCTCCCTTTGGTTCCCCTCTGTTCTGCAGTGATCCCCATGGTTCCCCACTTTTTTACAATCTGTTCGCCCTGCTCCCTTTGGTTCCCCTCTGTCCTGCAGTGTCCTCCACGGTTCCCCACTTTTTCCAACCTGTACCTCCTGCTCCCTATGGTTCCCCTCTGTCATGCACTGTTTTCACAGTTCCCCAATTTTTTCCTATCTGTTCCCCCGATCCCTTTGGTTCCCCTCTGTCGTGCAGTGTTCCCCACGGTTCCCCACTTTTTCCAATCCGTTCCCTCTGCTCCCTTTGGTTCCCCTCTGTTCTGCAGTGTTCCCCACAGTTCTCCACATTTTCCAATTCTTTCCCCCTGCTCCCTTTGGTTCCCCACCTTTCTGCATCTTTCCACACGTGTCCCTACTTTTTCCAATCGGTTCCCCACTTTTTCCAATCTGTTCCCCCTGCTCCCTTTGGTTCTGCTCTGTTCTGCAGTTTTCCCCACAGTTCCCCACTTTTTCCAATCTGTTCCCCCTTCTCTTTTGGCTCCACTCTGTTCTGCAGTTTTCCCCAAGGTTCCCCACATTTTCCAAACCATTCCCCCGGCTCGCTTTGGTTTCATACTGTTCTGCAGCGTTCCCCACGGTTCCCCACTATTTTACAATCTGTTCGCCCTGCTCCCTTTGGTGCCCCTCTGTTCTGCAGTGTACCCCACGGTTCCCCACTTTTTCCAATCTGTTTCCCCCTGCTCTGTTTGTTTCCCCACTGTTCTGCATTTTTCCACACGGTTCCCCACTTTTTCCAATCTGTTCCCCCTGCTCCCTTTGATTCCGCTCTGTCCTGCAGTGTTCCCCATGGGCCCCACTTTTTGCAATCCGTTCCCCCTGCTCCTTTGGCTCCACTCTGTTCTGCAGTTTTCCGCATGGTTCCCCACATTTTGCAATCCATTCCCCCTGCTCCCTTTGTTTCCCCTCTGTCCTGCAGTGTTCCCCATGGGCCCCACTTTTTACAATCCGTTCCCCCTGCTTCCTTTGGTTCCCCTTTGTCGTGCAGTGTTCCAAACGGTTCCCCACTTTTTCCAACCTGTTGCCCCTGCTCCTTTGGCTCCACTCTGTTCTGCAGTTTTCCCCACGGTTCCCCACATTTTCCAAACCATTCCCCCGGCTCGCTTTCTTTTCACACTGTTCTGCAGCGTTCCCCACGGTTCCCCACTTTTTTACAATCTGTTCGCCCTGCTCCCTTTGGTTCCCCTCTGTTCTGCAGTGTCCTCCACGCTTACCAACTTTTTGCAATCCATTACCCCTGCTCTGTTTGTTTCCCCTCTGTCCTGCATTGTCTTCCACGGTTCCCAACTTTTTGCAATCAATTCCCCCTGCTCCCTTTGATTCCCCTCTGTCCTACAGTGTTCCCCATGGGCCCAACTTTTTACAATCCGTTCCCCCTGCTTCCTTTGGTTCCCCTCTATCGTGCAGTATTCCCCACAGTTCCCCACTTATTCCAATGTGTTCCCTCTGCTCCCTTTGGTGCCCCTCTGTTCTGCTGTGTACCCCACGGTTCCCCACTTTTTCCAATCTGTTTCCCCTACTACCTCTGGTTCCCCTCTGTTCTGCATTTTTCCACACTGTTCCCCACTTTTTCCAATCTGTTCCCCCTGCTTCCTTTGGTTCACCTCTGTTCTGCAGAACTCCCCACGATTCCCCACTTTTTCCAATCTTTTCCCCCTGCTCCCTTTGGTTCCCCACTGTTCTGCATTTTTCCACACGGTTCCCCACTTTTTCCAATCTGTTCCCCCTGCTCCCTTTGATTCCTCACTGTTCTCCACATTTTCTCCAACCAGCACCCCCTGCTCCCTATGGTTCCCCTCTGCCCTGCAGTGTCCCCCATGTTTCCCCACTTTTTCCCATCCATTCCCCCTGTTCCCTTTTGTTTGCCTCTGTTCTGCAGTGTTCCCGACGCTTCCCCACTTTTTCCAATACGTTCCCCCTGCTCCCTTTTGTTCCCCTCTATTCTGCATTGTTCCCCACGTTTCTCCACATTTTTTTCCATCCTGTACTCCCTGCTCCCTATGGTTCCCCTCTGCCTTGCAGTGTTCCCCATGGGACCCCACTTTTTCCAATCTGTTCCCCCTGCTCCTTTCGCTCCACTCTGTTCTGCAGTTTTCGCTATGGTTCTCCACATTTTTTCCAAACTGTTCCACCTGCTCCCTTTGGTTCTGCAGTGTTTCCCACGGTTCCCCACTTTTTCCAATCCATTTCCCCTGCTCCCTTTGGTTCCCCTCTATTGTTCAGTGTTCCCCACGGTTCCCCACTTTTTCCAATCCGTTCCCGTGCTCCCTTTGGTTCCCCTCTGTTCTGCAGTGATCTCCACGGTTCCCCACATTTTCCAAACTGTTCCCCCGGCTCGCTTTGGTTTCATACTGTTCTGCAGTTTTGGCCACGGTTCCCCACTTTTTTACAATCTGTTCGCCCTGCTCCCTTTGGTTCCCCTCTGTCCTGCAGTGTCCTCCACGGTTCCCCACTTTTTCCAACCTGTACCTCCTGTTCCCGTTGGTTCCCCTCTGTCATGCAGTGTTTTCACAGTTCCCCAATTTTTTCCTATCTGTTCCACCTGATCCCTTTGGTTCCCCTCTGTCATGCAGTGTTCCCCACAGTTCTCCACCTTTTCCAATTCGTTCCCCCTGCTCCCTTTGGTTTCCCACCTTTCTGCATTTTTCCACACGGTTCCCTACTTTTTCCAATCTGTTCCCCCTGCTCCCTTTGGTTCTCCTCTGTTCTGCAGTGTTCCCGAAACACCGCCACTTTTTGCAATCCGTTCCCCCTGCTGCCTTTGGTTCCCCTCTATTCTACAGTGTTCCCCACGATTCTCCACATTTTTTTACACACTGTACCCCCTGCTCCCTATGGTTCCCCTCTGCCTTGCAGTGTTACCCATGGGATACCACTTTTTCGAACCTGTACCCCCTGCTCCCTATGGTTCTCCTCTGCCCTGCAGTGTCCCCCATGATTCCCCACTTTTTCCAATCCGGTCCCCCTGTTCCATTTGGTTCGCCACTGTTCTGCAGTGTTCCCGACGCTTCCCCACTTTTTCCAATCCGTTCCCCCTGCTCCCTTTGGTTCCCCTCTATTCTGCAGTGTTCCCCACGATTCTCCACATTTTTTTCCATCCTGTACCCCCTGCTCCCTTTGGTTCCCCACTGTTGTGCATTTTTCCACACGCTACCCCACTTCTTCTAATCTGTTCCTCCTGCACCCTTTGTTTCCCCACTGTTCTGCATTTTTCCACACGGTTCCCCACTTTTTCCAATCTGTTCCCCCGGCTCGCTTTGGTTTCATACTGTTCTGCAGTGTTCCCCACGGTTCCCCACTTTTTCCAACCTGTACCTCCTGTTCCCTTAGGTTCCCCTCTGTCATGCAGTGTTTTCACAGTTCCCCAATTTTTTCCTATCTGTTCCCCCTGATCCCTTTGGTTCGCCTCTGTCATGCAGTGAGCCCCACGGTTCCCCACTTTTTCCAATCCGTTCCCTCTGCTCCCTTTGGTTCCCCTCTGTTCTGCAGTGTTCCCGACGCTCCCAACTTTTTCCAATTCGTTCCCCCTGCTCCCTTTGGTTCTCCTCTGTTCTGCAGTGTTCCCGACGCTTCCCCACTTTTTCCAATCCGTACCCCCTGCTCCCTTTGGTTCCCCTCTATTCTACAGTGTTCCCCACGATTCTCCACATTTTTTTACATACTGTACCCCCTGCTCCCTATGGTTCCCCTCTGCCTTGCAGTGTTACCCAT
Organism: Narcine bancroftii; assembly: GCF_036971445.1. Taxonomy (NCBI): domain Eukaryota; kingdom Metazoa; phylum Chordata; class Chondrichthyes; order Torpediniformes; family Narcinidae; genus Narcine; species Narcine bancroftii. The sequence goes on from NW_027211892.1 coordinate 548,782, forward strand.
GGGACACCACTTTTTCCAACCTGTTCCCCTTGTTCCCTTTGGTTCCCCTCTGTCCTTCCGTGTTCCCCACGGTTCCCCACTTTTTCCAATCTGTTCCCCCTGCTCCTTTGTCTCAACTCTGTTCTGCAGTTTTCCCCACGGTTCCTCATATTTTCCAAACCATTCCCCCGGCTCGCTTTCTTTTCATACTGTTCTGCAGAGTTCCCCACGGTTCCCCACTTTTTTTACAATCTGTTCGCCCTGCTCCCTTTGTTTCCCCTCTGTTCTGCAGTGTCCTCCACGCTTACCAACTTTTTGCAATCCATTCCCCCTGCTCTGTTTGTTTCCCCTCTGTCATGCATTGTCCTCCACGGTTCCCAACTTTTTGCAATCCATTTCCCCTGCTCCGTTTGGTTCCCCTCTGTTCTGCATTGTTCCACACGGTTCCCCTCTTTTCCGAACAGTACCCCCTGCTCCCTTTGGTTCACCTCTGTTCTGCAGTGTTCCAAACGGTTCCCCACTTTTTCCAATGTGTTCCCCTGCTCCCTTTGTTTCCCCTCTGTTCTGTAGTGATCCCCACGTTTCCCCACATTTTCCAAACTGTTCCCCCTGTTCGCTTTAGTTTCCTACTGTTCTGCAGTGTTCCCCACGGTTCCCCACTTTTTTACAATCTCTTCGCCCTGCTCCCTTTGGTTCCCCTCTGTCCTGCAGTGTCCTCAACGGTTCCCCACTTTTTCCAACCAGTACCTCATGCTTCCTTTGGTTCCCCTCTGTCATGCAGTGTTTTCACAGTTCCCCAATTTTTTCCTATCTGTTCCCCCTGATCCCTTTGGTTCGCCTCTGTCATGCAGTGAGCCCCACGGTTCCCCACTTTTTCCAATCCGTTCCCTCTGCTCCCTTTGGTTCCCCTCTGTTCTGCAGTGTTCCCGACGCTTCCCAACTTTTTCCAATTCGTTCCCCCTGCTCCCTTTGGTTCTCCTCTGTTCTGCAGTGTTCCCGACGCTTCCCCACTTTTTCCAATCCGTACCCCCTGCTCCCTTTGGTTCCCCTCTATTCTACAGTGTTCCCCACGATTCTCCACATTTTTTTACATACTGTACCCCCTGCTCCCTATGGTTCCCCTCTGCCTTGCAGTGTTACCCATGGGACACCACTTTTTCCAACCTGTTCCCCTTGTTCCCTTTGGTTCCCCTCTGTCCTTCCGTGTTCCCCACGGTTCCCCACTTTTTCCAATCTGTTCCCCCTGCTCCTTTGTCTCAACTCTGTTCTGCAGTTTTCGCCACGGTTCCTCATATTTTCCAAACCATTCCCCCGGCTCGCTTTCTTTTCATACTGTTCTGCAGAGTTCCCCACGGTTCCCCACTTTTTTTACAATCTGTTCGCCCTGCTCCCTTTGTTTCCCCTCTGTTCTGCAGTGTCCTCCACGCTTACCAACTTTTTGCAATCCATTCCCCCTGCTCTGTTTGTTTCCCCTCTGTCATGCATTGTCCTCCACGGTTCCCAACTTTTTGCAATCCATTTCCCCTGCTCCGTTTGTTTGCCCTCTGTTCTGCAGTGTTCCCCACAGTTCCCCACTTTTTCCAATCTGTTTTCCCTGCTACCTCTGGTTCCCCTCTGTTCTGCATTTTTCCACACTGTTCCCCACTTTTTCCAATCCGTTCCCCCTGCTTCATTTGGTTCACCTCTGTTCTGCAGATCTCTCCACGAATCCCCACTTTTACCAATCTGTTCCTCCTGCTCCCTTTGGTTCCCCTTTGTTCTGCATTTTTCCACACGGTTCCCCACTTTTTCCAATCTGTTCCCCCTGCTCCCTTTGGTTCCTCTCTGTTCTGCATTGTTCCCCACGGGTCTCCACTTTTCCGAGCTGTTCCCCCTGCTCCCTTTGGTTCCTCTCTGCTCTGCAGTTTTCCCCACTGTTCTCAACTTTTTCCAATTTGTCCCTCCTGCTCCCTTTGGTTCCCCACTCTTCTGCATTTTTCTACACGGTACCCCACTTCTTCTAATCTGTTCCTCCTGCACCCTTTGTTTCCCCACTGTTCTGCATTTTACCACATGGTTCCCCACTTTTTCCAATCTGTTCCCCCTGCTCCCTTTGGTTCCTCACTGTTCTGCAGTGTTCCCCACGGTTCCCCACTTTTTCCAATGCGTTCCCCTGCTCCCTTTGGTTCCCCTCTGTTCTGCAGTGATCCCCACGGTTCCCCACATTTTCCAAACTGTTCCCCCTGCTCGCTTTGGTTTCATACTGTTCTGCAGTGCTCCCCACGGTTCCCCACTTTTTCCAATCCGTACCCCCTGCTCCCTTTGGTTCCCCTCTATTCTACAGTGTTCCCCACGATTCTCCACATTTTTTTACATACTGTACCCCCTGCTCCCTATGGTTCCCCTCTGCCTTGCAGTGTTACCCATGGGACACCACTTTTTCCAACCTGTTCCCCTTGTTCCCTTTGGTTCCCCTCTGTCCTTCCGTGTTCCCCACGGTTCCCCACTTTTTCCAATCTGTTCCCCCTGCTCCTTTGTCTCAACTCTGTTCTGCAGTTTTCCCCACGGTTCCTCATATTTTCCAAACCATTCCCCCGGCTCGCTTTCTTTTCATACTGTTCTGCAGAGTTCCCCACGGTTCCCCACTTTTTTTACAATCTGTTCGCCCTGCTCCCTTTGTTTCCCCTCTGTTCTGCAGTGTCCTCCACGCTTACCAACTTTTTGCAATCCATTCCCCCTGCTCTGTTTGTTTCCCCTCTGTCATGCATTGTCCTCCACGGTTCCCAACTTTTTGCAATCCATTTCCCCTGCTCCGTTTGTTTGCCCTCTGTTCTGCAGTGTTCCCCACAGTTCCCCACTTTTTCCAATCTGTTTTCCCTGCTACCTCTGGTTCCCCTCTGTTCTGCATTTTTCCACACTGTTCCCCACTTTTTCCAATCCGTTCCCCCTGCTTCATTTGGTTCACCTCTGTTCTGCAGATCTCTCCACGAATCCCCACTTTTACCAATCTGTTCCTCCTGCTCCCTTTGGTTCCCCTTTGTTCTGCATTTTTCCACACGGTTCCCCACTTTTTCCAATCTGTTCCCCCTGCTCCCTTTGGTTCCTCTCTGTTCTGCATTGTTCCCCACGGGTCTCCACTTTTCCGAGCTGTTCCCCCTGCTCCCTTTGGTTCCTCTCTGCTCTGCAGTTTTCCCCACTGTTCTCAACTTTTTCCAATTTGTCCCTCCTGCTCCCTTTGGTTCCCCACTCTTCTGCATTTTTCTACACGGTACCCCACTTCTTCTAATCTGTTCCTCCTGCACCCTTTGTTTCCCCACTGTTCTGCATTTTACCACATGGTTCCCCACTTTTTCCAATCTGTTCCCCCTGCTCCCTTTGGTTCCTCACTGTTCTGCAGTGTTCCCCACGGTTCCCCACTTTTTCCAATGCGTTCCCCTGCTCCCTTTGGTTCCCCTCTGTTCTGCAGTGATCCCCACGGTTCCCCACATTTTCCAAACTGTTCCCCCTGCTCGCTTTGGTTTCATACTGTTCTGCAGTGCTCCCCACGGTTCCCCACTTTTTTACAATCTGTTCGCCCTGCTCCCTTTGGTTCCCCTCTGTCCTGCAGTGTCCTCCACGGTTCCCCACTTTTTCCAACCTGTACCTCCTGCTCCCTATGGTTCCCCTCTGTCATGAAGTGTTTTCACAGTTCCCCAATTTTTTCCTATCTGTTCCCCCGATCCCTTTGGTTCCCCTCCGTCGTGCAGTGTTCCCCATGGTTCCCCACTTTTTCCAATCCGTTCCCTCTGCTCCCTTTGGTTCCCCACCTTTCTGCATTTTTCCACACGGTTCCCTACTTTTTCCAATCGGTTCCCCACTTTTTCCAATCTGTTCCCCCTGCTCCCTTTGGTTCTGCTCTGTTCTGCAGTGTTCCCCACAGTTCCCCACTTTTTCCAATCTGTTCCCCCTGCTCCTTTGGCTCCACTCTGTTCTGCAGTTTTCCCCAAGGTTCCCCACATTTTCCAAACCATTCCCCCGGCTCGCTTTGGTTTCATACTGTTCTGCAGCGTTCCCCATGGTTCCCCACTATTTTACAACCTGTTCGCCCTGCTCCCTTTGGTTCCCCGCTGTTCTGCAATGTCCTCCACGCTTCCCAACTTTTTGCAATCCATTTCCCCTGCTCTATTTGTTTCCCCACTGTTCTGCATTTTTCCACACGGTTCCCCACTTTGTCCAATCTGTTCCCCCTGCTCCCTTTGGTTCCTCACTGTTCTGCAGTGTTCCTCACGGTTCTCCACATTTTTTCCAACCTGTAGCCCCTGCTCCCTATGGCTCTCCTCTGCCCTGCAGTATTCCCCATGGTTCCCCACTTTTTCTAATCCGTTCCCCCTGCTCCCTTTGGTTCCCCTCTGTTCCGCAGTGTTCTGCACGATTCCCCACTTTTTCAAAGCAGTTCCCCCTGCTCCCTTTGATTCCGCTCTGTCCTGCAGTGTTCCCCATGGGCCCCACTTTTTGCAATCTGTTCCCCCTGCTCCTTTGGCTCCACTCTGTTCTGCAGTTTTCCCCATGGTTCCACACATTTTGCAATCCATTCCCCCTGCTCCATTTGTTTCCCCTCTGTTCTGCAGTGTTCCCCACAGTTCCCCACTTTTTCCAATCAGTTCCCCCTGCTGCCTTTGATTCCCCTCTGTCCTGCAGTGTTCCCCATGGGCCCCACTTTTTACAATCCGTTCCCCCTGCTTCCTTTGCTTCACCTCTGTCGTGCAGTGTTCCAAACGGTTCCCCACTTTTTCCAATGCGTTCCCTCTGCTCCCTTTGGTGCCCCTCTGTTCTGCAGTGTTCCCCACAGTTCCCCACTTTTTCCAATCTGTTTCCCCTGCTCCCTCTGGTTCCCTTCTGTTCTGCAGTGTCCTCCACGGTTCCCCACTTTTTCCAACCTGTACCTCCTGTTCCCTTTGGTTCCCCTCTGTCATGCAGTGTTTTCACAGTTCCCCAATTTTTTCCTATCTGTTCCCCCTGATCCCTTTGGTTCCCCTCTGTCATGCAGTGTGCCCCACGGTTCCCCACTTTTTCCAATCCGTTCCCTCTGCTCCCTTTGGTTCCCCTCTGTTCTGCAGTGTTCCCCACAGTTCTCCACCTTTTCCAATTCATTCCCCCTGCTCCCTTTGGTTCTCCACCTTTCTGCATTTTTCCACACGGTTCCCTACTTTTTCCAATCGGTTCCCGACTTTTTCCAATCTGTTCCCCCTGCTCCCTTTGGTTCCCCTCTATTCTACAGTGTTCCCCATGATTCTCCACATTTTTTTCCATCTTGTACTCCCTGCTCCCTATGGTTCCCCTCTGCCTTGCAGTGTTCCCCATGGGACCCCACTTTTTCCAATCTGTTCCCCCTGCTCCCTTTGGTTCCTCTCTGTTCTGCATTGTTCCCCACGGGTCTCCACTTTTCCGAGCTGTTCCCCATGCTCCCTTTGGTTCCGCTCTGCTCTGCAGTTTTCCCCACTGTTCTCAACTTTTTCCAATCTGTTCCTCCTGCTCCCTTTGGTTCCCCACTCTTCTGCATTTTTCCACACGGTACCCCACTTCTTCTAATCTGTTCCTCCTGCACCCTTTGTTTTCCCACTGTTCTGCATTTTTCCACACGGTTCCCCACTTTTTCCAATCTGTTCCCCCTGCTCCCTTTGGTTCCCCTCTGTCGTGCAGTGTTCCCCACGGTTCCCCACTTTTTCCAATCCGTTCCCTCTGCTCCCTTTGGTTCCCCTCTGTTCTGCAGTGTTCCCCACAGTTCTCCACATTTTCCAATTCTTTCCCCCTGCTCCCTTTGGTTCCCCACCTTTCTGCATCTTTCCACACGTGTCCCTACTTTTTCCAATCGGTTCCCCACTTTTTCCAATCTGTTCCCCCTGCTCCCTTTGGTTCTGCTCTGTTCTGCAGTTTTCCCCACAGTTCCCCACTTTTTCCAATCTGTTCCCCCTTCTCTTTTGGCTCCACTCTGTTCTGCAGTTTTCCCCAAGGTTCCCCACATTTTCCAAACCATTCCCCCGGCTCGCTTTGGTTTCATACTGTTCTGCAGCGTTCCCCACGGTTCCCCACTATTTTACAATCTGTTCGCCCTGCTCCCTTTGGTGCCCCTCTGTTCTGCAGTGTACCCCACGGTTCCCCACTTTTTCCAATCTGTTTCCCCCTGCTCTGTTTGTTTCCCCACTGTTCTGCATTTTTCCACACGGTTCCCCACTTTTTCCAATCTGTTCCCCCTGCTCCCTTTGATTCCGCTCTGTCCTGCAGTGTTCCCCATGGGCCCCACTTTTTGCAATCCGTTCCCCCTGCTCCTTTGGCTCCACTCTGTTCTGCAGTTTTCCGCATGGTTCCCCACATTTTGCAATCCATTCCCCCTGCTCCCTTTGTTTCCCCTCTGTCCTGCAGTGTTCCCCATGGGCCCCACTTTTTACAATCCGTTCCCCCTGCTTCCTTTGGTTCCCCTTTGTCGTGCAGTGTTCCAAACGGTTCCCCACTTTTTCCAACCTGTTGCCCCTGCTCCTTTGGCTCCACTCTGTTCTGCAGTTTTCCCCACGGTTCCCCACATTTTCCAAACCATTCCCCCGGCTCGCTTTCTTTTCACACTGTTCTGCAGCGTTCCCCACGGTTCCCCACTTTTTTACAATCTGTTCGCCCTGCTCCCTTTGGTTCCCCTCTGTTCTGCAGTGTCCTCCACGCTTACCAACTTTTTGCAATCCATTACCCCTGCTCTGTTTGTTTCCCCTCTGTCCTGCATTGTCTTCCACGGTTCCCAACTTTTTGCAATCAATTCCCCCTGCTCCCTTTGATTCCCCTCTGTCCTACAGTGTTCCCCATGGGCCCAACTTTTTACAATCCGTTCCCCCTGCTTCCTTTGGTTCCCCTCTATCGTGCAGTATTCCCCACAGTTCCCCACTTATTCCAATGTGTTCCCTCTGCTCCCTTTGGTGCCCCTCTGTTCTGCTGTGTACCCCACGGTTCCCCACTTTTTCCAATCTGTTTCCCCTACTACCTCTGGTTCCCCTCTGTTCTGCATTTTTCCACACTGTTCCCCACTTTTTCCAATCTGTTCCCCCTGCTTCCTTTGGTTCACCTCTGTTCTGCAGAACTCCCCACGATTCCCCACTTTTTCCAATCTTTTCCCCCTGCTCCCTTTGGTTCCCCACTGTTCTGCATTTTTCCACACGGTTCCCCACTTTTTCCAATCTGTTCCCCCTGCTCCCTTTGATTCCTCACTGTTCTCCACATTTTCTCCAACCAGCACCCCCTGCTCCCTATGGTTCCCCTCTGCCCTGCAGTGTCCCCCATGTTTCCCCACTTTTTCCCATCCGTTCCCCCTGTTCCCTTTTGTTTGCCTCTGTTCTGCAGTGTTCCCGACGCTTCCCCACTTTTTCCAATACGTTCCCCCTGCTCCCTTTTGTTCCCCTCTATTCTGCATTGTTCCCCACGTTTCTCCACATTTTTTTCCATCCTGTACTCCCTGCTCCCTATGGTTCCCCTCTGCCTTGCAGTGTTCCCCATGGGACCCCACTTTTTCCAATCTGTTCCCCCTGCTCCTTTCGCTCCACTCTGTTCTGCAGTTTTCGCTATGGTTCTCCACATTTTTTCCAAACTGTTCCACCTGCTCCCTTTGGTTCTGCAGTGTTTCCCACGGTTCCCCACTTTTTCCAATCCATTTCCCCTGCTCCCTTTGGTTCCCCTCTATTGTTCAGTGTTCCCCACGGTTCCCCACTTTTTCCAATCCGTTCCCGTGCTCCCTTTGGTTCCCCTCTGTTCTGCAGTGATCTCCACGGTTCCCCACATTTTCCAAACTGTTCCCCCGGCTCGCTTTGGTTTCATACTGTTCTGCAGTTTTGGCCACGGTTCCCCACTTTTTTACAATCTGTTCGCCCTGCTCCCTTTGGTTCCCCTCTGTCCTGCAGTGTCCTCCACGGTTCCCCACTTTTTCCAACCTGTACCTCCTGTTCCCGTTGGTTCCCCTCTGTCATGCAGTGTTTTCACAGTTCCCCAATTTTTTCCTATCTGTTCCACCTGATCCCTTTGGTTCCCCTCTGTCATGCAGTGTTCCCCACAGTTCTCCACCTTTTCCAATTCGTTCCCCCTGCTCCCTTTGGTTTCCCACCTTTCTGCATTTTTCCACACGGTTCCCTACTTTTTCCAATCTGTTCCCCCTGCTCCCTTTGGTTCTCCTCTGTTCTGCAGTGTTCCCGAAACACCGCCACTTTTTGCAATCCGTTCCCCCTGCTGCCTTTGGTTCCCCTCTATTCTACAGTGTTCCCCACGATTCTCCACATTTTTTTACACACTGTACCCCCTGCTCCCTATGGTTCCCCTCTGCCTTGCAGTGTTACCCATGGGATACCACTTTTTCGAACCTGTACCCCCTGCTCCCTATGGTTCTCCTCTGCCCTGCAGTGTCCCCCATGATTCCCCACTTTTTCCAATCCGGTCCCCCTGTTCCATTTGGTTCGCCACTGTTCTGCAGTGTTCCCGACGCTTCCCCACTTTTTCCAATCCGTTCCCCCTGCTCCCTTTGGTTCCCCTCTATTCTGCAGTGTTCCCCACGATTCTCCACATTTTTTTCCATCCTGTACCCCCTGCTCCCTTTGGTTCCCCACTGTTGTGCATTTTTCCACACGCTACCCCACTTCTTCTAATCTGTTCCTCCTGCACCCTTTGTTTCCCCACTGTTCTGCATTTTTCCACACGGTTCCCCACTTTTTCCAATCTGTTCCCCCGGCTCGCTTTGGTTTCATACTGTTCTGCAGTGTTCCCCACGGTTCCCCACTTTTTCCAACCTGTACCTCCTGTTCCCTTAGGTTCCCCTCTGTCATGCAGTGTTTTCACAGTTCCCCAATTTTTTCCTATCTGTTCCCCCTGATCCCTTTGGTTCGCCTCTGTCATGCAGTGAGCCCCACGGTTCCCCACTTTTTCCAATCCGTTCCCTCTGCTCCCTTTGGTTCCCCTCTGTTCTGCAGTGTTCCCGACGCTTCCCAACTTTTTCCAATTCGTTCCCCCTGCTCCCTTTGGTTCTCCTCTGTTCTGCAGTGTTCCCGACGCTTCCCCACTTTTTCCAATCCGTACCCCCTGCTCCCTTTGGTTCCCCTCTATTCTACAGTGTTCCCCACGATTCTCCACATTTTTTTACATACTGTACCCCCTGCTCCCTATGGTTCCCCTCTGCCTTGCAGTGTTACCCATGGGACACCACTTTTTCCAACCTGTTCCCCTTGTTCCCTTTGGTTCCCCTCTGTCCTTCCGTGTTCCCCACGGTTCCCCACTTTTTCCAATCTGTTCCCCCTGCTCCTTTGTCTCAACTCTGTTCTGCAGTTTTCCCCACGGTTCCTCATATTTTCCAAACCATTCCCCCGGCTCGCTTTCTTTTCATACTGTTCTGCAGAGTTCCCCACGGTTCCCCACTTTTTTTACAATCTGTTCGCCCTGCTCCCTTTGTTTCCCCTCTGTTCTGCAGTGTCCTCCACGCTTACCAACTTTTTGCAATCCATTCCCCCTGCTCTGTTTGTTTCCCCTCTGTCATGCATTGTCCTCCACGGTTCCCAACTTTTTGCAATCCATTTCCCCTGCTCCGTTTGTTTGCCCTCTGTTCTGCAGTGTTCCCCACAGTTCCCCACTTTTTCCAATCTGTTTTCCCTGCTACCTCTGGTTCCCCTCTGTTCTGCATTTTTCCACACTGTTCCCCACTTTTTCCAATCCGTTCCCCCTGCTTCATTTGGTTCACCTCTGTTCTGCAGATCTCTCCACGAATCCCCACTTTTTCCAATCTGTTCCTCCTGCTCCCTTTGGTTCCCCTTTGTTCTGCATTTTTCCACACGGTTCCCCACTTTTTCCAATCTGTTCCCCCTGCTCCCTTTGGTTCCTCTCTGTTCTGCATTGTTCCCCACGGGTCTCCACTTTTCCGAGCTGTTCCCCCTGCTCCCTTTGGTTCCTCTCTGCTCTGCAGTTTTCCCCACTGTTCTCAACTTTTTCCAATTTGTCCCTCCTGCTCCCTTTGGTTCCCCACTCTTCTGCATTTTTCTACACGGTACCCCACTTCTTCTAATCTGTTCCTCCTGCACCCTTTGTTTCCCCACTGTTCTGCATTTTACCACATGGTTCCCCACTTTTTCCAATCTGTTCCCCCTGCTCCCTTTGGTTCCTCACTGTTCTGCAGTGTTCCCCACGGTTCCCCACTTTTTCCAATGCGTTCCCCTGCTCCCTTTGGTTCCCCTCTGTTCTGCAGTGATCCCCACGGTTCCCCACATTTTCCAAACTGTTCCCCCTGCTCGCTTTGGTTTCATACTGTTCTGCAGTGCTCCCCACGGTTCCCCACTTTTTTACAATCTGTTCGCCCTGCTCCCTTTGGTTCCCCTCTGTCCTGCAGTGTCCTCCACGGTTCCCCACTTTTTCCAACCTGTACCTCCTGCTCCCTATGGTTCCCCTCTGTCATGAAGTGTTTTCACAGTTCCCCAATTTTTTCCTATCTGTTCCCCCGATCCCTTTGGTTCCCCTCCGTCGTGCAGTGTTCCCCATGGTTCCCCACTTTTTCCAATCCGTTCCCTCTGCTCCCTTTGGTTCCCCACCTTTCTGCATTTTTCCACACGGTTCCCTACTTTTTCCAATCGGTTCCCCACTTTTTCCAATCTGTTCCCCCTGCTCCCTTTGGTTCTGCTCTGTTCTGCAGTGTTCCCCACAGTTCCCCACTTTTTCCAATCTGTTCCCCCTGCTCCTTTGGCTCCACTCTGTTCTGCAGTTTTCCCCAAGGTTCCCCACATTTTCCAAACCATTCCCCCGGCTCGCTTTGGTTTCATACTGTTCTGCAGCGTTCCCCATGGTTCCCCACTATTTTACAACCTGTTCGCCCTGCTCCCTTTGGTTCCCCGCTGTTCTGCAATGTCCTCCACGCTTCCCAACTTTTTGCAATCCATTTCCCCTGCTCTATTTGTTTCCCCACTGTTCTGCATTTTTCCACACGGTTCCCCACTTTGTCCAATCTGTTCCCCCTGCTCCCTTTGGTTCCTCACTGTTCTGCAGTGTTCCTCACGGTTCTCCACATTTTTTCCAACCTGTAGCCCCTGCTCCCTATGGCTCTCCTCTGCCCTGCAGTATTCCCCATGGTTCCCCACTTTTTCTAATCCGTTCCCCCTGCTCCCTTTGGTTCCCCTCTGTTCCGCAGTGTTCTGCACGATTCCCCACTTTTTCAAATCAGTTCCCCCTGCTCCCTTTGATTCCGCTCTGTCCTGCAGTGTTCCCCATGGGCCCCACTTTTTGCAATCTGTTCCCCCTGCTCCTTTGGCTCCACTCTGTTCTGCAGTTTTCCCCATGGTTCCACACATTTTGCAATCCATTCCCCCTGCTCCATTTGTTTCCCCTCTGTTCTGCAGTGTTCCCCACAGTTCCCCACTTTTTCCAATCAGTTCCCCCTGCTGCCTTTGATTCCCCTCTGTCCTGCAGTGTTCCCCATGGGCCCCACTTTTTACAATCCGTTCCCCCTGCTTCCTTTGCTTCACCTCTGTCGTGCAGTGTTCCAAACGGTTCCCCACTTTTTCCAATGCGTTCCCTCTGCTCCCTTTGGTGCCCCTCTGTTCTGCAGTGTTCCCCACAGTTCCCCACTTTTTCCAATCTGTTTCCCCTTACCCCCTCTGGTTCCCTTCTGTTCTGCAGTGTCCTCCACGGTTCCCCACTTTTTCCAACCTGTACCTCCTGTTCCCTTTGGTTCCCCTCTGTCATGCAGTGTTTTCACAGTTCCCCAATTTTTTCCTATCTGTTCCCCCTGATCCCTTTGGTTCCCCTCTGTCATGCAGTGTGCCCCACGGTTCCCCACTTTTTCCAATCCGTTCCCTCTGCTCCCTTTGGTTCCCCTCTGTTCTGCAGTGTTCCCCACAGTTCTCCACCTTTTCCAATTCATTCCCCCTGCTCCCTTTGGTTCTCCACCTTTCTGCATTTTTCCACACGGTTCCCTACTTTTTCCAATCGGTTCCCGACTTTTTCCAATCTGTTCCCCCTGCTCCCTTTGGTTCCCCTCTATTCTACAGTGTTCCCCATGATTCTCCACATTTTTTTCCATCTTGTACTCCCTGCTCCCTATGGTTCCCCTCTGCCTTGCAGTGTTCCCCATGGGACCCCACTTTTTCCAATCTGTTCCCCCTGCTCCTTTCGCTCCACTCTGTTCTGCAGTTTTCGCTATGGTTCTCCACATTTTTTCCAAACTGATCCACCTGCTCCCTTTGGTTCTGCAGTGTTTCCCACGGTTCCCCACTTTTTCCAATCCATTTCCCCTGCTCCCTTTGGTTCCCCTCTATTGTTCAGTGTTCCCCACGGTTCCCCACTTTTTCCAATCCGTTCCCGTGCTCCCTTTGGTTCCCCTCTGTTCTGCAGTGATCTCCACGGTTCCCCACATTTTCCAAACTGTTCCCCCGGCTCGCTTTGGTTTCATACTGTTCTGCAGTGTTCCCCACGGTTCCCCACTTTTTCCAACCTGTACCTCCTGTTCCCTTAGGTTCCCCTCTGTCATGCAGTGTTTTCACAGTTCCCCAATTTTTTCCTATCTGTTCCCCCTGATCCCTTTGGTTCGCCTCTGTCATGCAGTGAGCCCCACGGTTCCCCACTTTTTCCAATCCGTTCCCTCTGCTCCCTTTGGTTCCCCTCTGTTCTGCAGTGTTCCCGACGCTTCCCAACTTTTTCCAATTCGTTCCCCCTGCTCCCTTTGGTTCTCCTCTGTTCTGCAGTGTTCCCGACGCTTCCCCACTTTTTCCAATCCGTACCCCCTGCTCCCTTTGGTTCCCCTCTATTCTACAGTGTTCCCCACGATTCTCCACATTTTTTTACATACTGTACCCCCTGCTCCCTATGGTTCCCCTCTGCCTTGCAGTGTTACCCATGGGACACCACTTTTTCCAACCTGTTCCCCTTGTTCCCTTTGGTTCCCCTCTGTCCTTCCGTGTTCCCCACGGTTCCCCACTTTTTCCAATCTGTTCCCCCTGCTCCTTTGTCTCAACTCTGTTCTGCAGTTTTCCCCACGGTTCCTCATATTTTCCAAACCATTCCCCCGGCTCGCTTTCTTTTCATACTGTTCTGCAGAGTTCCCCACGGTTCCCCACTTTTTTTACAATCTGTTCGCCCTGCTCCCTTTGTTTCCCCTCTGTTCTGCAGTGTCCTCCACGCTTACCAACTTTTTGCAATCCATTCCCCCTGCTCTGTTTGTTTCCCCTCTGTCATGCATTGTCCTCCACGGTTCCCAACTTTTTGCAATCCATTTCCCCTGCTCCGTTTGTTTGCCCTCTGTTCTGCAGTGTTCCCCACAGTTCCCCACTTTTTCCAATCTGTTTCCCCTGCTACCTCTGGTTCCCCTCTGTTCTGCATTTTTCCACACTGTTCCCCACTTTTTCCAATCCGTTCCCCCTGCTTCATTTGGTTCACCTCTGTTCTGCAGATCTCTCCACGAATCCCCACTTTTTCCAATCTGTTCCCCCTGCTCCCTTTGGTTCCCCTTTGTTCTGCATTTTTCCACACGGTTCCCCACTTTTTCAAATCTGTTCCCCCTGCTCCCTTTGGTTCCTCTCTGTTCTGCATTGTTCCCCACGGGTCTCCACTTTTCCGAGCTGTTCCCCCTGCTCCCTTTGGTTCCTCTCTGCTCTGCAGTTTTCCCCACTGTTCTCAACTTTTTCCAATTTGTCCCTCCTGCTCCCTTTGGTTCCCCACTCTTCTGCATTTTTCTACACGGTACCCCACTTCTTCTAATCTGTTCCTCCTGCACCCTTTGTTTCCCCACTGTTCTGCATTTTACCACATGGTTCCCCACTTTTTCCAATCTGTTCCCCCTGCTCCCTTTGGTTCCTCACTGTTCTGCAGTGTTCCCCACGGTTCCCCACTTTTTCCAATGCGTTCCCCTGCTCCATTTGGTTCCCCTCTGTTCTGCAGTGATCCCCACGGTTCCCCACATTTTCCAAACTGTTCCCCCTGCTCGCTTTGGTTTCATACTGTTCTGCAGTGTTCCCCACGGTTCCCCACTTTTTTACAATCTGTTCGCCCTGCTCCCTTTGGTTCCCCTCTGTCCTGCAGTGTCCTCCACGGTTCCCCACTTTTTCCAACCTGTACCTCCTGCTCCCTATGGTTCCCCTCTGTCATGCAGTGTTTTCACAGTTCCCCAATTTTTTCCTATCTGTTCCCCCGATCCCTTTGGTTCCCCTCCGTCGTGCAGTGTTCCCCATGGTTCCCCACTTTTTCCAATCCGTTCCCTCTGCTCCCTTTGGTTCCCCACCTTTCTGCATTTTTCCACACGGTTCCCTACTTTTTCCAATCGGTTCCCCACTTTTTCCAATCTGTTCCCCCTGCTCCCTTTGGTTCTGCTCTGTTCTGCAGTGTTCCCCACAGTTCCCCACTTTTTCCAATCTGTTCCCCCTGCTCCTTTGGCTCCACTCTGTTCTGCAGTTTTCCCCAAGGTTCCCCACATTTTCCAAACAATTCCCCCGGCTCGCTTTGGTTTCATACTGTTCTGCAGCGTTCCCCATGGTTCCCCACTATTTTACAATCTGTTCGCCCTGCTCCCTTTGGTTCCCCGCTGTTCTGCAATGTCCTCCACGCTTCCCAACTTTTTGCAATCCATTCCCCCTGCTCTATTTGTTTCCCCACTGTTCTGCATTTTTCCACACGGTTCCCCACTTTGTCCAATCTGTTCCCCCTGCTCCCTTTGGTTCCTTACTGTTCTGCAGTGTTCCTCACGGTTCTCCACATTTTTTCCAACCTGTAGCCCCTGCTCCCTATGGCTCTCCTCTGCCCTGCAGTATTCCCCATGGTTCCCCACTTTTTCTAATCCGTTCCCCCTGCTCCCTTTGGTTCCCCTCTGTCCCGCAGTGTTCTGCACGATTCCCCACTTTTTCAAATCAGTTCCCCCTGCTCCCTTTGATTCCGCTCTGTCCTGCAGTGTTCCCCATGGGCCCCACTTTTTGCAATCTGTTCCCCCTGCTCCTTTGGCTCCACTCTGTTCTGCAGTTTTCCCCATGGTTCCACACATTTTGCAATCCATTCCCCCTGCTCCATTTGTTTCCCCTCTGTTCTGCAGTGTTCCCCACAGTTCCCCACTTTTTCCAATCAGTTCCCCCTGCTGCCTTTGATTCCCCTCTGTCCTGCAGTGTTCCCCATGGGCCCCACTTTTTACAATCCGTTCCCCCTGCTTCCTTTGCTTCACCTCTGTCGTGCAGTGTTCCAAACGGTTCCCCACTTTTTCCAATGCGTTCCCTCTGCTCCCTTTGGTGCCCCTCTGTTCTGCAGTGTTCCCCACAGTTCCCCACTTTTTCCAATCTGTTTCCCCTGCTCCCTCTGGTTCCCTTCTGTTCTGCAGTGTCCTCCACGGTTCCCCACTTTTTCCAACCTGTACCTCCTGTTCCCTTTGGTTCCCCTCTGTCATGCAGTGTTTTCACAGTTCCCCAATTTTTTCCTATCTGTTCCCCCTGATCCCTTTGGTTCCCCTCTGTCATGCAGTGTGCCCCACGGTTCCCCACTTTTTCCAATCCGTTCCCTCTGCTCCCTCTGGTTCCCCTCTGTTCTGCATTTTTCCACACTGTTCCCCACTTTTTCCAATCTGTTCCCCCTGCTTCCTTTGGTTCACCTCTGTTCTGCAGAACTCCCCACGATTCCCCACTTTTTCCAATCTTTTCCCCCTGCTCCCTTTGGTTCCCCACTGTTCTGCATTTTTCCACACGGTTCCCCACTTTTTCCAATCTGTTCCCCCTGCTCCCTTTGATTCCTCACTGTTCTCCACATTTTTTCCAACCAGCACCCCCTGCTCCCTATGGTTCCCCTCTGCCCTGCAGTGTCCCCCATGTTTCCCCACTTTTTCCCATCCGTTCCCCCTGTTCCCTTTTGTTTGCCTCTGTTCTGCAGTGTTCCCGACGCTTCCCCACTTTTTCCAATACGTTCCCCCTGCTCCCTTTTGTTCCCCTCTATTCTGCATTGTTCCCCACGTTTCTCCACATTTTTTTCCATCCTGTACTCCCTGCTCCCTATGGTTACCCTCTGCCTTGCAGTGTTCCCCATGGGACCCCACTTTTTCCAATCTGTTCCCCCTGCTCCTTTCGCTCCACTCTGTTCTGCAGTTTTCGCTATGGTTCTCCACATTTTTTCCAAACTGTTCCACCTGCTCCCTTTGGTTCTGCAGTGTTTCCCACGGTTCCCCACTTTTTCCAATCCATTTCCCCTGCTCCCTTTGGTTCCCCTCTATTGTTCAGTGTTCCCCACGGTTCCCCACTTTTTCCAATCCGTTCCCGTGCTCCCTTTGGTTCCCCTCTGTTCTGCAGTGATCTCCACGGTTCCCCACATTTTCCAAACTGTTCCCCCGGCTCGCTTTGGTTTCATACTGTTCTGCAGTTTTGGCCACGGTTCCCCACTTTTTTACAATCTGTTCGCCCTGCTCCCTTTGTTTCCCCTCTGTCCTGCAGTGTCCTCCACTGTTCCCCACTTTTTCCAACCTGTACCTCCTGTTCCCGTTGGTTCCCCTCTGTCATGCAGTGTTTTCACAGTTCCCCAATTTTTTCCTATCTGTTCCACCTGATCCCTTTGGTTCCCCTCTGTCATGCAGTGTTCCCCACAGTTCTCCACCTTTTCCAATTCGTTCCCCCTGCTCCCTTTGGTTTCCCACCTTTCTGCATTTTTCCACACGGTTCCCTACTTTTTCCAATCTGTTCCCCCTGCTCCCTTTGGTTCTCCTCTGTTCTGCAGTGTTCCCGAAACACCGCCACTTTTTGCAATCCGTTCCCCCTGCTGCCTTTGGTTCCCCTCTATTCTACAGTGTTCCCCACGATTCTCCACATTTTTTTACACACTGTACCCCCTGCTCCCTATGGTTCCCCTCTGCCTTGCAGTGTTACCCATGGGATACCACTTTTTCGAACCTGTACCCCCTGCTCCCTATGGTTCTCCTCTGCCCTGCAGTGTCCCCCATGATTCCCCACTTTTTCCAATCCGTTCCCCCTGCTCCCTTTGGTTCCCCTCTATTCTGCAGTGTTCCCCACGATTCTCCACATTTTTTTCTATCCTGTACCCCCTGCTCCCTTTGGTTCCCCACTGTTGTGCATTTTTCCACACGCTACCCCACTTCTTCTAATCTGTTCCTCCTGCACCCTTTGTTTCCCCACTGTTCTGCATTTTTCCACACGGTTCCCCACTTTTTCCAATCTGTTCCCCCGGCTCGCTTTGGTTTCATACTGTTCTGCAGTGTTCCCCACGGTTCCCCACTTTTTCCAACCTGTACCTCCTGTTCCCTTAGGTTCCCCTCTGTCATGCAGTGTTTTCACAGTTCCCCAATTTTTTCCTATCTGTTCCCCCTGATCCCTTTGGTTCGCCTCTGTCATGCAGTGAGCCCCACGGTTCCCCACTTTTTCCAATCCGTTCCCTCTGCTCCCTTTGGTTCCCCTCTGTTCTGCAGTGTTCCCGACTCTTCCCAACTTTTTCCAATTCGTTCCCCCTGCTCCCTTTGGTTCTCCTCTGTTCTGCAGTGTTCCCGACGCTTCCCCACTTTTTCCAATCCGTACCCCCTGCTCCCTTTGGTTCCCCTCTATTCTACAGTGTTCCCCACGATTCTCCACATTTTTTTACATACTGTACCCCCTGCTCCCTATGGTTCCCCTCTGCCTTGCAGTGTTACCCATGGGACACCACTTTTTCCAACCTGTTCCCCTTGTTCCCTTTGGTTCCCCTCTGTCCTTCCGTGTTCCCCACGGTTCCCCACTTTTTCCAATCTGTTCCCCCTGCTCCTTTGTCTCAACTCTGTTCTGCAGTTTTCCCCACGGTTCCTCATATTTTCCAAACCATTCCCCCGGCTCGCTTTCTTTTCATACTGTTCTGCAGAGTTCCCCACGGTTCCCCACTTTTTTTACAATCTGTTCGCCCTGCTCCCTTTGTTTCCCCTCTGTTCTGCAGTGTCCTCCACGCTTACCAACTTTTTGCAATCCATTCCCCCTGCTCTGTTTGTTTCCCCTCTGTCATGCATTGTCCTCCACGGTTCCCAACTTTTTGCAATCCATTTCCCCTGCTCCGTTTGTTTGCCCTCTGTTCTGCAGTGTTCCCCACAGTTCCCCACTTTTTCCAATCTGTTTCCCCTGCTACCTCTGGTTCCCCTCTGTTCTGCATTTTTCCACACTGTTCCCCACTTTTTCCAATCCGTTCCCCCTGCTTCATTTGGTTCACCTCTGTTCTGCAGATCTCTCCACGAATCCCCACTTTTTCCAATCTGTTCCCCCTGCTCCCTTTGGTTCCCCTTTGTTCTGCATTTTTCCACACGGTTCCCCACTTTTTCAAATCTGTTCCCCCTGCTCCCTTTGGTTCCTCTCTGTTCTGCATTGTTCCCCACGGGTCTCCACTTTTCCGAGCTGTTCCCCCTGCTCCCTTTGGTTCCTCTCTGCTCTGCAGTTTTCCCCACTGTTCTCAACTTTTTCCAATTTGTCCCTCCTGCTCCCTTTGGTTCCCCACTCTTCTGCATTTTTCTACACGGTACCCCACTTCTTCTAATCTGTTCCTCCTGCACCCTTTGTTTCCCCACTGTTCTGCATTTTACCACATGGTTCCCCACTTTTTCCAATCTGTTCCCCCTGCTCCCTTTGGTTCCTCACTGTTCTGCAGTGTTCCCCACGGTTCCCCACTTTTTCCAATGCGTTCCCCTGCTCCCTTTGGTTCCCCTCTGTTCTGCAGTGATCCCCACGGTTCCCCACATTTTCCAAACTGTTCCCCCTGCTCGCTTTGGTTTCATACTGTTCTGCAGTGTTCCCCACGGTTCCCCACTTTTTTACAATCTGTTCGCCCTGCTCCCTTTGGTTCCCCTCTGTCCTGCAGTGTCCTCCACGGTTCCCCACTTTTTCCAACCTGTACCTCCTGCTCCCTATGGTTCCCCTCTGTCATGCAGTGTTTTCACAGTTCCCCAATTTTTTCCTATCTGTTCCCCCGATCCCTTTGGTTCCCCTCCGTCGTGCAGTGTTCCCCATGGTTCCCCACTTTTTCCAATCCGTTCCCTCTGCTCCCTTTGGTTCCCCACCTTTCTGCATTTTTCCACACGGTTCCCTACTTTTTCCAATCGGTTCCCCACTTTTTCCAATCTGTTCCCCCTGCTCCCTTTGGTTCTGCTCTGTTCTGCAGTGTTCCCCACAGTTCCCCACTTTTTCCAATCTGTTCCCCCTGCTCCTTTGGCTCCACTCTGTTCTGCAGTTTTCCCCAAGGTTCCCCACATTTTCCAAACCATTCCCCCGGCTCGCTTTGGTTTCATACTGTTCTGCAGCATTCCCCATGGTTCCCCACTATTTTACAATCTGTTCGCCCTGCTCCCTTTGGTTCCCCGCTGTTCTGCAATGTCCTCCACGCTTCCCAACTTTTTGCAATCCATTCCCCCTGCTCTATTTGTTTCCCCACTGTTCTGCATTTTTCCACACGGTTCCCCACTTTGTCCAATCTGTTCCCCCTGCTCCCTTTGGTTCCTCACTGTTCTGCAGTGTTCCTCACGGTTCTCCACATTTTTTCCAACCTGTAGCCCCTGCTCCCTATGGCTCTCCTCTGCCCTGCAGTATTCCCCATGGTTCCCCACTTTTTCTAATCCGTTCCCCCTGCTCCCTTTGGTTCCCCTCTGTCCCGCAGTGTTCTGCACGATTCCCCACTTTTTCAAATCAGTTCCCCCTGCTCCCTTTGATTCCGCTCTGTCCTGCAGTGTTCCCCATGGGCCCCACTTTTTGCAGTCTGTTCCCCCTGCTCCTTTGGCTCCACTCTGTTCTACAGTTTTCCCCATGGTTCCACATATTTTGCAATCCATTCCCCCTGCTCCATTTGTTTCCCCTCTGTTCTGCAGTGTTCCCCACAGTTCCCCACTTTTTCCAATCAGTTCCCCCTGCTGCCTTTGATTCCCCTCTGTCCTGCAGTGTTCCCCATGGGCCCCACTTTTTACAATCCGTTCCCCCTGCTTCCTTTGCTTCACCTCTGTCGTGCAGTGTTCCAAACGGTTCCCCACTTTTTCCAATGCGTTCCCTCTGCTCCCTTTGGTGCCCCTCTGTTCTGCAGTGTTCCCCACAGTTCCCCACTTTTTCCAATCTGTTTCCCCTGCTCCCTCTGGTTCCCTTCTGTTCTGCAGTGTCCTCCACGGTTCCCCACTTTTTCCAACCTGTACCTCCTGTTCCCTTTGGTTCCCCTCTGTCATGCAGTGTTTTCACAGTTCCCCAATTTTTTCCTATCTGTTCCCCCTGATCTCTTTGGTTCCCCTCTGTCATGCAGTGTGCCCCACGGTTCCCCACTTTTTCCAATCCGTTCCCTCTGCTCCCTTTGGTTCCCCTCTGTTCTGCAGTGTTCCCCACAGTTCTCCACCTTTTCCAATTCATTCCCCCTGCTCCCTTTGGTTCTCCACCTTTCTGCATTTTTCCACACGGTTCCCTACTTTTTCCAGTCGGTTCCCGACTTTTTCCAATCTGTTCCCCCTGCTCCCTTTGGTTCCCCTCTATTCTACAGTGTTCCCCATGATTCTCCACATTTCTTTACATACTGTACCCCCTGTTCCCTATGGTTCCCCTCTGCCTTGCAGTGTTACCCATGGGACACCACTTTTTCCAACCTGTTCCCGCTGTTCCCTTTGGTTCCCCTCTGTCCTTCCGTGTTCTCCACGGTTCCCAACTTTTTGCAATCCGTTGCCCCTGCTCCGCTTGGTTCCCCTCTGTTCTGCAGTGTTCCCCACGGTTCCCCACTTTTTCCAATCTGTTCCCCCTGCTCCTTTGTCTCAACTCTGTTCTGCAGTTTTCCCCACGGTTCCTCACATTTTCCAAACCATTCCCCCGGCTCGCTTTCTTTTCATACTGTTCTGCAGCGTTCCCCACGGTTCCCCACTTTTTTACAATCTGTTCGCCCTGCTCCCTTTGGTTCCCCTCTGTTCTGCAGTGTCCTCCATGCTTACCAACTTTTTGCAATCCATTCCCCCTGCTCTGTTTGTTTCCCCTCTGTCCTGCATTGTCCTCCACGGTTCCCAACTTTTTGCAATCCGTTCCCCCTGCTTCGTTTGGTTCACCTGTGTTCTGCAGATCTCTCCACGAATCCCCACTTTTTCCAATCTGTTCCCCCAGCTCCCTTTGGTTCCCCTTTGTTCTGCATTTTTCGACTCGGTTCCCCACTTTTTCCAATCTGTTCCCCCTGCTCCCTTTGGTTCCTCTCTGTTCTGCATTGTTCCCCATGGGTCCCCAATTTTCCGAGCTGTTCCCCGTGCTCCCTTTGGTTCCGCTCTGTTCTGCAGTTTTCCCCACTGTTCTCAACTTTTTCCAATCTGTTCCTCCTGCTCCCTTTGGTTCCCCACTGTTCTGCATTTTTGCCCACGGTTCCCCACTTTTTCAAAACTGTTCCCCCTGCTCCCTTTGGTTCCTCACTGTTCTGCAGTTTTCCTCACGGTTCTCCACATTTTTCCAACCTGTACCCCCTGCTCCCTATGGTTCTCCTCTGCCCTGCAGTGTCCCCCATGATTCCCCACTTTTTCCAATCAATTCCCCCTGTTCCCTTTGGTTTGCCTCTGTTCTGCATTGTTCCCGACGCTTCCCCACTTTTTCCAATCCATTCCCCCTGCTCCCTTTGGTTCAACTCTATTCTGCAGTGTTCCCCACGATTCTCCACATTTTTTTCCATCCTATACCCCCTGTTCCCTTTGGTTCCCCACTGTTGTGCATTTTTCCACACGCTACTCCACTTCTTCTAATCTGTTCCTCCTGCACCCTTTGTTTCCCCACTGTTCTGCATTTTTCCACACGGTTCCCCACTTTTTCCAATCTGTTCCCCCTGCTCCCTTTGGTTCCTCACTGTTCTGCAGTGTTCCCCACGATTCCCCACTTTTTCCAATGCGTTCCCCTGCTCTTATTGGTTCCCCTCTGTTCTGCAGTGTTCCCTACGGTTCCCCACATTTTCCAAACTGTTCCCCCTGCTCGCTTTGGTTTCAAACTGTTCTGCAGTGTTCCCCACGGTTCCCCACTTTTTTACAATCTGTTCGCCCTGCTCCCTTTGGTTTCCCTCTGTCCTGCAGTGTCCTCCACGGTTCCCCACTTTTTCCAACCTGTACCTACTGCTCCCTTTGGTTCCCCTCTGTCATGCAGTGTTTTCACAGTTCCCCAATTTTTTCCTATCTGTTCCCCCTGATGTCTTTGGTTCCCCTCTGTCGTGCAGTGTTCCCCACGGTTCCCCACTTTTTCCAATCCGTTCCCTCTGCTCCCTTTGGTTCCCCTCTGTTCTGCAGTGTTCCCCACAGTTCTCCACATTTTCCAATTCTTTCCCCCTGCTCCCTTTGTTTCCCCACCTTTCTGCATTTTTCCACACGGTTCCCTACTTATTCCAATCGGTTCCCCACTTTTTCCAATCTGTTCCCCCTGCTCCCTTTGGTTCTCTTCTGTTCTCCAGTGTTCCCCACAGTTCCCCACTTTTTCCAATCTGTTCCCCCTGCTCCTTTGGCTCCACTCTGTTCTGCAGTTTTCCCCAAGGTTCCCCACATTTTCCAAACGATTCCCCCGGCTCGCTTTGGTTTCATTCTGTTCTGCAGCGTTCCCCACGGTTCCCCACTATTTTACAATCTGTTCGCCCTGCTCCCTTTGGTTCCCCTCTGTTCTGCAATGTCCTCCACGCTTACCAACTTTTTGCAATCCATTCCCCCTGCTCTGTTTGTTTCCCAATGTTCTGCATTTTTCCACACGGTTCCCCACTTTTTCTAATCTGTTCCCCCTGCTCTCTTTGGTTCCTCACTGTTCTGCAGTTTTCCTCACGGTTCTCCACATTTTTTCCAACCTGTAGCCCCTGCTCCCTAAGGCTCCCCTCTGCCCTGCAGTATTCCCCATGGTTCCCCACTTTTTCTAATCCGTTCCCCATATTCCCTTTGGTTCCCCTCTGTCCCGCAGTGTTCTGCACGATTCCCCACTTTTTCCAATCAGTTCCCCCTGCTCCCTTTGATTCCGCTCTGTCCTGCAGTGTTTCCCATGGGCCCCACTTTTTGCAATCCGTTCCCCCTGCTCCTTTGGCTCCACTCTGTTCTGCAGTTTTCCGCATGGTTCCCCACATTTTGCAATCCATACCCCCTGCTCCCTTTGTTTCCCCTCTGTTCTGCAGTGTTCCCCACAGTTCCCCACTTTTTCCAATCAGTTCCCCCTGCTCCCTTTGATTCCCCTCTGTCCTGCAGTGTTCCCCATGGGCCCCACTTTTTACAATCCGTTCCCCCTGCTTCCTTTGGTTCCCCTTTGTCGTGCAGTGTTCCAAACGGTTCCCCACTTTTTCCAATCTGTTGCCCCTGCTCCTTTGGCTCCACTCTGTTCTGCAGTTTTCCCCACGGTTCCCCACATTTTCCAAACCATTCCCCCGGCTCGCTTTCTTTTCACACTGTTCTGCAGCGTTCCTCACGGTTCCCCACTTTTTTACAATGGTTCGCCCTGCTCCCTTTGGTTCCCCTCTGTTCTGCAGTGTCCTCCACGCTTACCAACTTTTTGCAATCCATTACCCCTGCTCTGTTTGTTTCCCCTCTGTCCTGCACTGTCTTCCACGGTTCCCAACTTTTTGCAATCAGTTCCCCCTGCTCCCTTTGATTCCCCTCTGTCCTACAGTGTTCCCCATGGGCCCAACTTTTTACAATCCGTTCCCCCTGCTTCCTTTGGTTCCCCTCTGTCGTGCAGTATTCCCCACAGTTCCCCACTTGTTCCAATGTGTTCCCTCTGCTCCCTTTGGTGCCCCTCTGTTCTGCAGTGTTCCCCACGGTTCCCCACTTTTTCCAATCTGTTTCCCCTACTACCTCTGGTTCCCCTCTGTTCTGCATTTTTCCACACTGTTCCCCACTTTTTCCAATCTGTTCCCCCTGCTTCCTTTGGTTCACCTCTGTTCTGCAGAACTCCCCACGATTCCCCACTTTTTCCAATCTTTTCCCCCTGCTCCCTTTGGTTCCCCACTGTTCTGCATTTTTCCACACGGTTCCCCACTTTTTCCAATCTGTTCCCCCTGCTCCCTTTGATTCCTCACTGTTCTCCACATTTTTTCCAACCAGCACCCCCTGCTCCTTATGGTTCCCCTCTGCCCTGCAGTGTCCCCCATGGTTCCCCACTTTTTCCCATCCGTTCCCCCTGTTCCCTTTTGTTTGCCTCTGTTCTGCAGTGTTCCCGACGCTTCCCCACATTTTCCAATACGTTCCCCCTGCTCCCTTTTGTTCCCCTCTATTCTGCATTGTTCCCCACGTTTCTCCACATTTTTTTCCATCCTGTACTCCCTGCTCCATATGGTTCCCCTCTGCCTTGCAGTGTTCCCCATGGGACCCCACTTTTTCCAATCTGTTCCCCCTGCTCCTTTCGCTCCACTCTGTTCTGCAGTTTTCGCTATTGTTCTCCACATTTTTTCCAAACTGTTCCACCTGCTCCCTTTGGTTCTGCAGTGTTTCCCACGGTTCCCCACTTTTTCCAATCCATTTCCCCTGCTCCCTTTGGTTCCCCTCTATTGTTCAGTGTTCCCCACGGTTCCCCACTTTTTCCAATCCGTTCCCGTGCTCCCTTTGGTTCCCCTCTGTTCTGC
Source organism: Narcine bancroftii (assembly GCF_036971445.1). Classification (NCBI taxonomy): domain Eukaryota; kingdom Metazoa; phylum Chordata; class Chondrichthyes; order Torpediniformes; family Narcinidae; genus Narcine; species Narcine bancroftii. The sequence goes on from NW_027211892.1 coordinate 573,259, forward strand.
AGTGATCTCCACGGTTCCCCACATTTTCCAAACTGTTCCCCCGGCTCGCTTTGGTTTCATACTGTTCTGCAGTGTTTCCCACGGTTCCCCACTTTTTTACAATCTGTTCGCGCTGCTCCCTTTGGTTCCCCTCTGTCCTGCAGTGTCCTCCACGGTTCCCCACTTTTTCCAACCTGTACCTCCTGTTCCCTTTGGTTCCCCTCTGTCATGCAGTGTTTTCACAGTTCCCCAATTTTTTCCTATCTGTTCCCCCTGATACTTTTGGTTCCCCTCTGTCATGCAGTGTGCCCCACGGTTCCCCACTTTTTCCAATCCGTTCCCTCTGCTCCCTTTGGTTCCCCTCTGTTCTGCAGTGTTCCCCACAGTTCTCCACCTTTTCCAATTCGTTCCCCCTGCTCCCTTTGGTTTCCCACCTTTCTGCATTTTTCCACACAGTTCCCTACTTTTTCCAATCGGTTCCCCCCTTTTTCCAATCTGTTCCCCCTGCTCCCTATGGTTCCCCTCTGCCTTGCAGTGTTACCCATGGGATACCACTTTTTCCAACCTGTTCCCCTTGTTCCCTTTGGTTCCCCTCTGTCCTTCCGTGTTCTCCACGATTCTCCACATTTTTTGCAATCCGTTGCCCCTGCTCCGCTTGGTTCCCCTCTGTTCTGCAGTGTTCCCCACGGTTCCCCACTTTTTCCAATCTGTTCCTCCTGCCCCTTTTTCTCAACTCTGTTCTGCAGTTTTCCCCATGGTTCCTCACATTTTCCAAACCATTCCCCCGGCTCTCTTTCTTTTCATACTGTTCTGCAGCGTTCCCCACGGTTCCCCTCTTTTTTACAATCTGTTCGCCCTGCTCCCTTTGGTTCCCCTCTGTTCTGCAGTGTCCTCCACGCTTACCAACTTTTTGCAATCCATTCCCCCTGCTCTGTTTGTTTCCCCTCTGTCCTGCATTGTCCTCCACGGTTCCCAACTTTTTGCAATCCATTTCTCCTGCTCCGTTTGTTTGCCCTCTGTTCTGCAGTGTTCCCCACAGTTCCCCACTTTTTCCAATCTGTTTCCCCTGCTATCTCTGGTTCCCCTCTGTTCTGCATTTTTCCACACTGTTCCACACTTTTTCCAATCCGTTCCCCCTGCTTCCTTTGGTTCACCTCTGTTCTGCAGATCTCTCCACGAATCCCCACTTTTTCCAATCTGTTCCCCCTGCTCCCTTTGGTTCCTCTCTGTTCTGCATTGTTCCCCACGGGTCCCCACTTTTCCGAGCTGTTCCCCCTGCTCCCTTTGGTTCCGCTCTGTTCTGCAGTTTTCCCCACTGTTCTCAACTTTTTCCAATCTGTTCCTCCTGCTCCCTTTGGTTCCCCACTGTTCTGCATTTTTGCACACGGTTCCCCACTTTTTCAAAACTGTTCCCCCTGCTCCCTTTGGTTCCTCACTGTTCTGCAGTTTTCGTCACGGTTCTCCACATTTTTCCAACCTGTACCCCCTGCTCCCTATGGTTCTCCTCTGCCCTGCAGTGTCCCCCATGATTCCCCACTTTTTCCAATCCATTCCCCCTGTTCCATTTGGTTCGCCTCATTTCTGCAGTGTTCCCGACGCTTCCCCACTTTTTCCAATCCGTTCCCCGTGCTCCCTTTGGTTCCCCTCTATTCTGCAGTGTTCCCCACGATTCTCCACATTTTTTTCCATCCTGTACCCCCTGCTCCCTTTGGTTCCCCACTGTTGTGCATTTTTCCACACGCTACCCCACTTTCATCAGATGCAAGGATCGACAATGAGATAGACAACTGACTCGCCAAGGCAAATAGCGCCTTTGGAAGACTACACAAAAGAGTCTGGAAAAACAACCAACTGAAAAACCTCACAAAGATAAGCGTATACAGAGCCGTTCTCATACCCACACTCCTGTTCGGCTCCGAATCATGGGTCCTCTACCGGCACCACCTACGGCTCCTAGAACGCTTCCACCAGCGTTGTCTCCGCTCCATCCTCAACATCCATTGGAGTGCTCACACCCCTAACGTCGAGGTACTCGAGATGGCAGAGGTCGACAGCATCGAGTCCACGCTGCTGAAGATCCAGCTGCGCTGGATGGGTCACGTCTCCAGAATGGAGGACCATCGCCTTCTCAAGATCGTATTATATGGCGAGCTCTCCACTGGCCACCGTGACAGAGGTGCACCAAAGAAAAGGTACAAGGACTGCCTAAAGAATTCTCCTGGTGCCTGCCACATTGACCACCGCCAGTGGGCTGATAACGCCTCAAACCGTGCATCTTGGCGCCTCACAGTTTGGCGGGCAGCAGCCTCCTTTGAAGAAGACCGCAGAGCCCACCTCACTGACAAAAGGCAAAGGAGGAAAACCCCAACACCCAACCCCAACCAACCAATTTTCCCTTGCAACCGCTGCAATCGTGTCTGCCTGTCCCGCATCGGACTGGTCAGCCACAAACGAGCCTGCAGCTGACGTGGACTTTTTACCGCCTCCATAAATCTTCGTCCGCGAAGCCAAGCCAAAGAACCCCACTTCTTCTAATCTGTTCCTCCTGCACCCTTTGTTTCCCCACTGTTCTGCATTTTTCCACACGGTTCCCCACTTTTTCCAATCTGTTCCCCCTGCTCCCTTTGGTTCCTCACTGTTCTGCAGTGTTACCCACGATTCCCCACTTTTTCCAATGCGTTTCCTTGCTCCTATTGGTTCCCCTCTGTTCTGCAGTGTTCCCCACGGTTCCACACATTTTCCAAACTGTTCCCCCTGCTCGCTTTGGTTTCATACTGTTCTGCAGTGTTCCCCACGGTTCCCCACTTTTTTACAATCTGTTGGCCCTGCTCCCTTTGGTTCCCCTCTGACCTGCAGTGTCCTCCACGGTTCCCCACTTTTTCCAACCTGTACCTCCTGCTCCCTTTGGTTCCCATCTGTCATGCAGTGTTTTCACAGTTCCTCAATTTTTTCCTATCTGTTCCCCCTGATCCCTTTGGTTCCCCTCTGTCGTGCAGTGTTCCCCACGGTTCCCCACTTTTTCCAATCCGTTCCCTCTGCTCCCTTTGGTTCCCCTCTGTTCTGCAGTGTTCCCCACAGTTCTCCACATTTTCCAATTCTTTCCCCCTGCTCCCTTTGATTCCCCACCTTTCTGCATTTTTCCACACGGTTCCCTACTTTTTCCAATCGGTTCCCCACTTTTTCCAATCTGTTCCCCCTGCTCCCTTTGGTTCTGCTCTGTTCTGCAGTGTTCCCCACAGTTCCCCACTTTTTCCAATCTGTTCCCCCTGCTCCTTTGGCTCCACTCTGTTCTGCAGTTTTCCCCAAGGTTCCCCACATTTTCCAAACCATTCCCCCGGCTCCCCATGGTTCCCCAATATTTTACAATCTGTTCGCCCTGCTCCCTTTGGTTCCCCGCTGTTCTGCAATGTCCTCCACGCTTCCCAACTTTTTGCAATCCATTCCCCCTGCTCTGTTTGTTTCCCCACTGTTCTGCATTTTTCCACACGGTTCCCCACTTTGTCCAATCTGTTCCCCCTGCTCCCTTTGGTTCCTCACTGTTCTGCAGTGTTCCTCACGGTTCTCCACATTTTTTCCAACCTGTAGCCCCTGCTCCCTATGGCTCCCCTCTGCCCTGCAGTATTCCCCATGGTTCCCCACTTTTTCTAATCCGTTCCCCCTGCTCCCTTTGGTTCCCCTCTGTCCCGCAGTGTTCTGCACGATTCCCCACTTTTTCAAATCAGTTCCCCCTGCTCCCTTTGATTCCGCTCTGTCCTGCAGTGTTCCCCATGGGCCCCACTTTTTGCAATCTGTTCCCCCTGCTCCTTTGGCTCCACTCTGTTCTGCAGTTTTCCCCATGGTTCCACACATTTTGCAATCCATTCCCCCTGCTCCATTTGTTTCCCCTCTGTTCTGCAGTGTTCCCCACAGTTCCCCACTTTTTCCAATCAGTTCCCCCTGCTGCCTTTGATTCCCTTCTGTCCTGCAGTGTTCCCCATGGGCCCCACTTTTTACAATCCGTTCCCCCTGCTTCCTTTGCTTCACCTCTGTCGTGCGGTGTTCCAAACGGTTCCCCACTTTTTCCAATGCGTTCCCTCTGCTCCCTTTGGTGCCCCTCTGTTCTGCAGTGTTTCCCACAGTTCCCCACTTTTTCCAATCTGTTTCCCCTGCTCCCTCTGGTTCCCCTCTGTTCTGCAGTGTCCTCCACGGTTCCCCACTTTTTCCAACCTGTACCTCCTGTTCCCTTTGGTTCCCCTCTGTCATGCAGTGTTTTCACAGTTCCCCAATTTTTTCCTATCTGTTCCCCCTGATCCCTTTGGTTCCCCTCTGTCATTCAGTGTGCCCCATGGTTCCCCACTTTTTCCAATCCGTTCCCTCTGCTCCCTTTGGTTCCCCTCTGTTCTGCAGTGCTCCCCACAGTTCTCCACCTTTTCCAATTCATTCCCCCTGCTCCCTTTGGTTCTCCACCTTTCTGCATTTTTCCACACGGTTCCCTACTTTTTCCAATCGGTTCCCGACTTTTTCCAATCTGTTCCCCCTGCTCCCTTTGGTTCTCCTCTGTTCTGCAGTGTTCCCGACGCTTCCCCACTTTTTCCAATCCGTTCCCCCTGCTCCCTTTGGTTCCCCTCTATTCTACAGTGTTCCCCATGATTCTACACATTTCTTTACATACTGTACCCCCTGCTCCCTATTGTTCCCCTCTGCCTTGCAGTGTTACCCAGGGGACACCACTTTTTCCAACCTGTTCCCGCTGTTCCCTTTGGTTCCCCTCTGTCCTTCCGTGTTCTCCACGGTTCCCAACTTTTTGCAATCCGTTGCCCCTGCTCCGCTTGGTTCCCCTCTGTTCTGCAGTGTTCCCCACGGTTCCCCACTTTTTCCAATCTGTTCCCCCTGCTCCTTTGTCTCAACTCTGTTCTGCAGTTTTCCCCACGGTTCCTCACATTTTCCAAACCATTCCCCCGGCTCGCTTTCTTTTCATACTGTTCTGCAGCGTTCCCCACGGTTCCCCACTTTTTTACAATCTGTTCGCCCTGCTCCCTTTGGTTCCCCTCTGTTCTGCAGTGTCCTCCACGCTTACCAACTTTTTGCAATCCATTCCCCCTGCTCTGTTTGTTTCCCCTCTGTCCTGCATTGTCCTCCACGGTTCCCAACTTTTTGCAATCCATTCCCCTGCTCCGTTTGTTTGCCCTCTGTTCTGCAGTGTTCCCCACAGTTCTCCACTTTTTCCAATCTGTTTCCCCTGCTAACTCTGGTTCCCCTCTGTTCTGCATTTTTTCACACTGTTCCCCACTTTTTCCAATCCGTTCCCCCTGCTTCGTTTGGTTCACCTCTGTTCTGCAGATCTCTCCACGAATCCCCACTTTTTCCAATCTGTTCCCCCAGCTCCCTTTGGTTCCCCTTTGTTCTGCATTTTTCGACTCGGTTCCCCACTTTTTCCAATCTGTTCCCCCTGCTCCCTTTGGTTCCTCTCTGTTCTGCATTGTTACCCACGGGTCCCCACTTTTCCGAGCTATTCCCCGTGCTCCCTTTGGTTCCGCTCTGTTCTGCAGTTTTCCCCACTGTTCTCAACTTTTTCCAATCTGTTCCTCCTGCTCCCTTTTGTTCCCCACTGTTCTGCATTTTTGCCCACGGTTCCCCACTTTTTCAAAACTGTTCCCCCTGCTCCCTTTGGTTCCTCACTGTTCTGCAGTTTTGCTCACGGTTCTCCACATTTTTCCAACCTGTACCCCCTGCTCCCTATGGTTCTCCTCTGCCCTGCAGTGTCCCCCATGGTTCCCCACTTTTTCCAATCAATTCCCCCTGTTCCCTTTGGTTCGCCTCTGTTCTGCATTGTTCCCGACGCTTCCCCACTTTTTCCAATCCATTCCCCCTGCTCCCTTTGGTTCAACTCTATTCTGCAGTGTTCCCCACGATTCTCCACATTTTTTTCCATCCTATACCCACTGTTCCCTTTGGTTCCCCACTGTTGTGCATTTTTCCACACGCTACCCCACTTCTTCTAATCTGTTCCTCCTGCACCCTTTGTTTCCCCACTGTTCTGCATTTTTCCACACGGTTCCCCACTTTTTCCAATCTGTTCCCCCTGCTCCCTTTGGTTCCTCACTGTTCTGCAGTGTTCCCCACGATTCCCCACTTTTTCCAATGCGTTCCCCTGCTCTTATTGGTTCCCCTCTGTTCTGCAGTGTTCCCTACGGTTCCCCACATTTTCCAAACTGTTCCCCCTGCTCGCTTTGGTTTCAAACTGTTCTGCAGTGTTCCCCACGGTTCCCCACTTTTTTACAATCTGTTCGCCCTCCTCCCTTTGGTTTCCCTCTGTCCTGCAGTGTCCTCCACGGTTCCCCACTTTTTCCAACCTGTACCTACTGCTCCCTTTGGTTCCCCTCTGTCATGCAGTGTTTTCACAGTTCCCCAATTTTTTCCTATCTGTTCCCCCTGATGTCTTTGGTTCCCCTCTGTCGTGCAGTGTTCCCCACGGTTCCCCACTTTTTCCAATCCGTTCCCTCTGGCCCCTTTGGTTCCCCTCTGTTCTGCAGTGTTCCCCACAGTTCTCCACATTTTCCAATTCTTTCCCCCTGCTCCCTTTGGTTCCCCACCTTTCTGCATTTTTCCACACGGTTCCTTACTTATTCCAATCGGTTCCCCACTTTTTCCAATCTGTTCCCCCTGCTCCCTTTGGTTCTCTTCTGTTCTCCAGTGTTCCCCACAGTTCCCCACTTTTTCCAATCTGTTCCCCCTGCTGCTTTGGCTCCACTCTGTTCTGCAGTTTTCCCCAAGGTTCCCCACATTTTCCAAACGATTCCCCCGGCTCGCTTTGGTTTCATACTGTTCTGCAGCGTTCCCCACGGTTCCCCACTATTTTACAATCTGTTCGCCCTGCTCCCTTTGGTTCCCCTCTGTACTGCAATGTCCTCCACGCTTCCCAACTTTTTGCAAACCATTCCCCCTGCTCTGTTTGTTTCCCCACTGTTCTGCATTTTTCTACACGGTTCCCCACTTTTTCCAATCTGTTCCCCCTGCTCTCTTTGGTTCCTCACTGTTCTGCAGTGTTCCTCACGGTTCTCCACATTTTTTCCAACCTGTAGCCCCTGCTCCCTATGGCTCCCCTCTGCCCTGCAGTATTCCCCATGGTTCCCCACTTTTTCTAATCCGTTCCCCCTATTCCCTTTGGTTCCCCCCTGTCCCGCAGTGTTCTGCACGATTCCCCACTTTTTCCAATCAGTTCCCCCTGCTCCCTTTGATTCCGCTCTGTCCTGCAGTGTTCCCCATGGGCCCCACTTTTTGCAATCCGTTCCCCCTGCTCCTTTGGCTCCACTCTGTTCTGCAGTTTTCCCCATGGTTCCCCACATTTTGCAATCCATCCCCCCTGCTCCCTTTGATTCCGCTCTGTCCTGCAGTGTTCCCCATGGGCCCCACTTTTTACAATCCGTTCCCCCTGCTTCCTTTGGTTCACCTCTGTCGTGCAGTGTTCCAAACGGTTCCCCACTTTTTCCAATGCGTTCCCTCTGCTCCCTTTGGTTCCCCTCTGTTCTGCAGTGTTCCCCACAGTTCCCCACTTTTTCCAATCTGTTTCCCCTGCTCCCTCTGGTTTCCCCTCTGTTCTGCAGTGTCCTCCACGGTTCCCCACTTTTTCCAACCTGTACCTCCTGTGCCCTTTGGTTCTCCTCTGTCATGCAGTGTGCCCCACGGTTCCCCACTTTTTCCAATCCGTTCCCTCTGCTCCCTTTGGTTCCACTCTGTTCTGCAGTGTTCCCCACAGTTCTCCACCTTTTCCAATTTGTTCCCCCTGCTCCCTTTGGTTCCCCACCTTTCTGCATTTTTCCACACGGTTCCCTACTTTTTCCAATCGGTTCCCCACTTTTTCCAATCTGTTCCCCCTGCTCCCTTTGGTTCTCTTCTGTTCTGCAGTGTTTCCGATGCTTCCCCACTTTTTCCAATCCTTTCCCCCTGCTCCCTTTGGTTCCTCTCTGCTCTGCAGTTTTCCCCACTGTTCTCAACTTTTTCCAATTTGTCCCTCCTGCTCCCTTTGGTTCCCCACTCTTCTGCATTTTTCTACACGGTACCCCACTTCTTCTAATCTGTTCCTCCTGCACCCTTTGTTTCCCCACTGTTCTGCATTTCTCCACACGGTTCCCCACTTTTTCCAATCTGTTCCCCCTGCTCCCATTGCTTCCTCACTGTTCTGCAGTGTTCCCCACGGTTCCCCACTTTTTCCAATGCGTTCCCCTGATCCCTTTGGTTCCCCTCTGTTCTGCAGTGATCCCCACGGTTCCCCACATTTTCCAAACTGTTCCCCCTGCTCGCTTTGGTTTCATACTGTTCTGCAGTGTTCCCCACTTTTTTACAATCTGTTGGCCCTGCTCCCTTTGGTTCCCCTCTGACCTGCAGTGCCCTCCACGGTTCCCCACTTTTTCCAACCTGTACCTCCTGCTCCCTTTGGTTCCCATCTGTCATGCAGTGTTTTCACCGTTCCTCAATTTTTCCCTATCTGTTCCCCCTGATCCCTTTGGTTCCCCTCTGTCGTGCAGTGTTCCCCACGGTTCCCCACTTTTTCCAATCCGTTCCCTCTGCTCCCTTTGGTTCCCCTCTGTTCTGCAGTGTTCCCCACAGTTCTCCACATTTTCCAATTCTTTCCCCCTGCTCCCTTTGGTTCCCCACCTTTCTGCATTTTTCCACACGGTTCCCTACTTTTTCCAATCGGTTCCCCACTTTTTCCAATCTGTTCCCCCTGCTCCCTTTGGTTTTGCTCTGTTCTGCAGTGCTCCCCACAGTTCCCCACTTTTTCCAATCTGTTCCCCCTGCTCCTTTGGCTCCACTCTGTTCTGCAGTTTTCCCCAAGGTTGCCCACATTTTCCAAACCATTCCCCCGGCTCGCTTTCGTTTCATACTGTTCTGCAGCGTTCCCCATGGTTCCCCACTATTTTACAATCTGTTCGCCCTGCTCCCTTTGGTTCCCCGCTGTTCTGCAATGTCCTCCACGCTTCCCAACTTTTTGCAATCCATTCCCCCTGCTCCCTTTGGTTCCTCACTGTTCTGCAGTGTTCCTCACGGTTCTCCACATTTTTTCCAACCTGTAGCCCCTGCTCCCTATGGCTCCCCTCTGCCCTGCAGTATTCCCCATGGTTCCCCACTTTTTCTAATCCGTTCCCCCTGCTCCCTTTGGTTCCCCTCTGTCCCGCAGTGTTCTGCACGATTCCCCACTTTTTCAAATCAGTTCCCCCTGCTCCCTTTGATTCCGCTCTGTCCTGCAGTGTTCCCCATGGGCCCCACTTTTTGCAATCTGTTCCCCCTGCTCCTTTGGCTCCACTCTGTTCTGCAGTTTTCCCCATGGTTCCACACATTTTGCAATCCATTCCCCCTGCTCCATTTGTTTCCCCTCTGTTCTGCAGTGTTCCCCACAGTTCTCCACCTTTTCCAATTCATTCCCCCTGCTCCCTTTGGTTCTCCACCTTTCTGCATTTTTCCACATGGTTCCCTACTTTTTCCAATCGGTTCCCAACTTTTTCCAATCTGTTCTCCCTGCTCCCTTTGGTTCTCCTCTGTTCTGCAGTGTTCCCGACGCTTCCCCACTTTTTCCAATCCGTTCCCCCTGCTCCCTTTGGTTCCCCTCTATTCTACAGTGTTCCCCATGATTCTCCACATTTCTTTACATACTGTACCCCCTGCTCCCTATGGTTCCCCTCTGCCTTGCAGTGTTACCCATGGGACACCACTTTTTCCAACCTGTTCCCGCTGTTCCCTTTGGTTCCCCTCTGTCCTTCCGTGTTCTCCACGGTTCCCAACTTTTTGCAATCCGTTGCCCCTGCTCCGCTTGGTTCCCCTCTGTTCTGCAGTGTTCCCCACGGTTCCCCACTTTTTCCAATCTGTTCCCCCTTCTCCTTTGTCTCAACTCTGTTCTGCAGTTTTCCCCACGGTTCCTCACATTTTCCAAACCATTCCCCCGGCTCGCTTTCTTTTCATACTGTTCTGCAGCGTTCCCCACGGTTCCGCACTTTTTTACAATCTGTTCGCCCTGCTCCCTTTGGTTCCCCTCTGTTCTGCAGTGTCCTCCACGCTTACCAACTTTTTGCAATCCATTCCCCCTGCTCTGTTTGTTTCCCCTCTGTCCTGCATTGTCCTCCACGGTTCCCAACTTTTTGCAATCCATTCCCCTGCTCCGTTTGTTTGCCCTCTGTTCTGCAGTGTTCCCCACAGTTCCCCACTTTTTCCAATCTGTTACCCCTGCTAACTCTGGTTCCCCTCTGTTCTGCATTTTTTCACACTGTTCCCCACTTTTTCCAATCCGTTCCCCCTGCTTCGTTTGGTTCACCTCTGTTCTGCAGATCTCTCCACGAATCCCCACTTTTTCCAATCTGTTCCCCCAGCTCCCTTTGGTTCCCCTTTGTTCTGCATTTTTCGACTCGGTTCCCCACTTTTTCCAATCTGTTCCCCCTGCTCCCTTTGGTTCCTATCTGTTCTGCATTGTTCCCCACGGGTCCCCACTTTTCCGAGCTGTTCCCCGTGCTCCCTTTGGTTCCGCTCTGTTCTGCAGTTTTCCCCACTGTTCTCAACTTTTTCCAATCTGTTCCTCCTGCTCCCTTTGTTCCCCACTGTTCTGCATTTTTGCCCACGGTTCCCCACTTTTTCAAAACTGTTCCCCCTGCTCCCTTTGGTTCCTCACTGTTCTGCAGTTTTCCTCACGGTTCTCCACATTTTTCCATCCTGTACCCCCTGCTCCCTATGGTTCATCTCTGCCTTGCAGTGTTACCCATGGGACACCACTTTTTCCAACCTGTTTCCCTTGTTCCCTTTGGTTCCCCTCTGTCCTTCCGTGTTCCCCACGGTTCCCCACTTTTTCCAATCTGTTCCCCCTGCTCCTTTGTCTCAATTCTGTTCTGCAGTTTTCCCCACGGTTCCTCATATTTTCCAAACCATTCCCCCGGCTCGCTTTCTTTTCATACTGTTCTGCAGAGTTCTCCACGGTTCCCCACTTTTTTTACAATCTGTTCGCCCTGCTCCCTTTGTTTCCCCTCTGTTCTGCAGTGTCCTCCACGCTTACCAACTTTTTGCAATCCATTCCCCCTGCTCTGTTTGTTTCCCCTCTGTCATGCATTGTCCTCCACGGTTCCCAACTTTTTGCAATCCATTTCCCCTGCTCCGTTTGTTTGCCCTCTGTTCTGCAGTGTTCCCCACAGTTCCCCACTTTTTCCAATCTGTTTCCCCTGCTACCTCTGGTTCCCCTCTGTTCTGCATTTTTCCACACTGTTCCCCACTTTTTCCAATCCGTTCCCCCTGCTTCCTTTGGTTCACCTCTGTTCTGCAGATCTCTCCACGAATCCCCACTTTTTCCAATCTGTTCCCCCTGCTCCCTTTGGTTCCCCTTTGTTCTGCATTTTTCCACACGGTTCCCCACTTTTTCCAATCTGTTCCCCCTGCTCCCTTTGGTTCCCCTCTGTTCTGCAGTGTCCTCCACGCTTACCAACTTTTTGCAATCCATTCCCCCTGCTCTGTTTGTTTCCCCTCTGTCCTGCATTGTCCTCCACGGTTCCCAACTTTTTGCAATCCGTTGCCCCTGCTCCGCTTGGTTCCCCTCTGTTCTGCAGTGTTCCCCACGGTTCCCCACTTTTTCCAATCTGTTCCCCCTGCTCCTTTGTCTCAACTCTGTTCTGCAGTTTTCCCCACGGTTCCTCACATTTTCTAAACCATTCCCCCGGCTCGCTTTCTTTTCATACTGTTCTGCAGCGTTCCCCACGGTTCCGCACTTTTTTACAATCTGTTCGCCCTGCTCCCTTTGGTTCCCCTCTGTTCTGCAGTGTCCTCCACGCTTACCAACTTTTTGCAATCCATTCCCCCTGCTCTGTTTGTTTCCCCTCTGTCCTGCATTGTCCTCCACGGTTCCCAACTTTTTGCAATCCATTCCCCTGCTCCGTTTGTTTGCCCTCTGTTCTGCAGTGTTCCCCACAGTTCCCCACTTTTTCCAATCTGTTTCCCCTGCTAACTCTGGTTCCCCTCTGTTCTGCATTTTTTCACACTGTTCCCCACTTTTTCCAATCCGTTCCCCCTGCGTCGTTTGGTTCACCTCTGTTCTGCAGATCTCTCCACGAATCCCCACTTTTTCCAATCTGTTCCCCCTGCTCCCTTTGGTTCCCCTTTGTTCTGCATTTTTCCACACGGTTCCCCACTTTTTCCAATCTGTTCCCCCTGCTCCCTTTGGTTCCTCTCTGTTCTGCATTGTTCCCCACGGGTCTCCACTTTTCCGAGCTGTTCCCCATGCTCCCTTTGGTTCCGCTCTGCTCTGCAGTTTTCCCCACTGTTCTCAACTTTTTCCAATCTGTTCCTCCTGCTCCCTTTGGTTCCCCACTCTTCTGCATTTTTCCACACGGTACCCCACTTCTTCTAATCTGTTCCTCCTGCACCCTTTGTTTTCCCACTGTTCTGCATTTTTCCACACGGTTCCCCACTTTTTCCAATCTGTTCCCCCTGCTCCCTTTGGTTCCTCACTGTTCTGCAGTGTTCCCCACGGTTCCCCACTTTTTCCAATGCGTTCCCCTGCTCCCTTTGGTTCCCCTCTGTTCTGCAGTGATCCCCATGGTTCCCCACTTTTTTACAATCTGTTCGCCCTGCTCCCTTTGGTTCCCCTCTGTCCTGCAGTGTCCTCCACGGTTCCCCACTTTTTCCAACCTGTACCTCCTGCTCCCTATGGTTCCCCTCTGTCATGCACTGTTTTCACAGTTCCCCAATTTTTTCCTATCTGTTCCCCCGATCCCTTTGGTTCCCCTCTGTCGTGCAGTGTTCCCCACGGTTCCCCACTTTTTCCAATCCGTTCCCTCTGCTCCCTTTGGTTCCCCTCTGTTCTGCAGTGTTCCCCACAGTTCTCCACATTTTCCAATTCTTTCCCCCTGCTCCCTTTGGTTCCCCACCTTTCTGCATCTTTCCACACGTGTCCCTACTTTTTCCAATCGGTTCCCCACTTTTTCCAATCTGTTCCCCCTGCTCCCTTTGGTTCTGCTCTGTTCTGCAGTTTTCCCCACAGTTCCCCACTTTTTCCAATCTGTTCCCCCTTCTCTTTTGGCTCCACTCTGTTCTGCAGTTTTCCCCAAGGTTCCCCACATTTTCCAAACCATTCCCCCGGCTCGCTTTGGTTTCATACTGTTCTGCAGCGTTCCCCACGGTTCCCCACTATTTTACAATCTGTTCGCCCTGCTCCCTTTGGTGCCCCTCTGTTCTGCAGTGTACCCCACGGTTCCCCACTTTTTCCAATCTGTTTCCCCCTGCTCTGTTTGTTTCCCCACTGTTCTGCATTTTTCCACACGGTTCCCCACTTTTTCCAATCTGTTCCCCCTGCTCCCTTTGATTCCGCTCTGTCCTGCAGTGTTCCCCATGGGCCCCACTTTTTGCAATCCGTTCCCCCTGCTCCTTTGGCTCCACTCTGTTCTGCAGTTTTCCGCATGGTTCCCCACATTTTGCAATCCATTCCCCCTGCTCCCTTTGTTTCCCCTCTGTCCTGCAGTGTTCCCCATGGGCCCCACTTTTTACAATCCGTTCCCCCTGCTTCCTTTGGTTCCCCTTTGTCGTGCAGTGTTCCAAACGGTTCCCCACTTTTTCCAATCTGTTGCCCCTGCTCCTTTGGCTCCACTCTGTTCTGCAGTTTTCCCCACGGTTCCCCACATTTTCCAAACCATTCCCCCGGCTCGCTTTCTTTTCACACTGTTCTGCAGCGTTCCCCACGGTTCCCCACTTTTTTACAATCTGTTCGCCCTGCTCCCTTTGGTTCCCCTCTGTTCTGCAGTGTCCTCCACGCTTACCAACTTTTTGCAATCCATTACCCCTGCTCTGTTTGTTTCCCCTCTGTCCTGCATTGTCTTCCACGGTTCCCAACTTTTTGCAATCAGTTCCCCCTGCTCCCTTTGATTCCCCTCTGTCCTACAGTGTTCCCCATGGGCCCAACTTTTTACAATCCGTTCCCCCTGCTTCCTTTGGTTCCCCTCTGTCGTGCAGTATTCCCCACAGTTCCCCACTTATTCCAATGTGTTCCCTCTGCTCCCTTTGGTGCCCCTCTGTTCTGCAGTGTACCCCACGGTTCCCCACTTTTTCCAATCTGTTTCCCCTACTACCTCTGGTTCCCCTCTGTTCTGCATTTTTCCACACTGTTCCCCTTTTTTCCAATCTGTTCCCCCTGCATCCTTTGGTTCACCTCTGTACTGCAGAACTCCCCACGATTCCCCACTTTTTCCAATCTTTTCCCCCTGCTCCCTTTGGTTCCCCACTGTTCTGCATTTTTCCACACGGTTCCCCACTTTTTCCAATCTGTTCCCCCTGCTCCCTTTGATTCCTCACTGTTCTCCACATTTTTTCCAACCAGCAACCCCTGCTCCCTATGGTTCCCCTCTGCCCTGCAGTGTCCCCCATGTTTCCCCACTTTTTCCCATCCGTTCCCCCTGTTCCCTTTTGTTTGCCTCTGTTCTGCAGTGTTCCCGACGCTTCCCCACTTTTTCCAATACGTTCCCCCTGCTCCCTTTTGTTCCCCTCTATTCTGCATTGTTCCCCACGTTTCTCCACATTTTTTTCCATCCTGTACTCCCTGCTCCCTATGGTTCCCCTCTGCCTTGCAGTGTTCCCCATGGGACCCCACTTTTTCCAATCTGTTCCCCCTGCTCCTTTCGCTCCACTCTGTTCTGCAGTTTTCGCTATGGTTCTCCACATTTTTTCCAAACTGTTCCACCTGCTCCCTTTGGTTCTGCAGTGTTTCCCACGGTTCCCCACTTTTTCCAATCCATTTCCCCTGCTCCCTTTGGTTCCCCTCTATTGTTCAGTGTTCCCCACGGTTCCCCACTTTTTCCAATCCGTTCCCGTGCTCCCTTTGGTTCCCCTCTGTTCTGCAGTGATCTCCACGGTTCCCCACATTTTCCAAACTGTTCCCCCGGCTCGCTTTGGTTTCATACTGTTCTGCAGTTTTGGCCACGGTTCCCCACTTTTTTACAATCTGTTCGCCCTGCTCCCTTTGGTTCCCCTCTGTCCTGCAGTGTCCTCCACGGTTCCCCACTTTTTCCAACCTGTACCTCCTGTTCCCGTTGGTTCCCCTCTGTCATGCAGTGTTTTCACAGTTCCCCAATTTTTTCCTATCTGTTCCACCTGATCCCTTTGGTTCCCCTCTTCTCATGCAGTGTTCCCCACAGTTCTCCACCTTTTCCAATTCGTTCCCCCTGCTCCCTTTGGTTTCCCACCTTTCTGCATTTTTCCACACGGTTCCCTACTTTTTCCAATTCGTTCCCCCTGCTCCCTTTGGTTCTCCTCTGTTCTGCAGTGTTCCCGAAACACCGCCACTTTTTGCAATCCGTTCCCCCTGCTGCCTTTGGTTCCCCTCTATTCTACAGTGTTCCCCACGATTCTCCACATTTTTTTACACACTGTACCCCCTGCTCCCTATGGTTCCCCTCTGCCTTGCAGTGTTACCCATGGGATGCCACTTTTTTGAACCTGTACCCCCTGCTCCCTATGGTTCTCCTCTGCCCTGCAGTGTCCCCCATGATTCCCCACTTTTTCCAATCCGGTCCCCCTGTTCCATTTGGTTCGCCACTGTTCTGCAGTGTTCCCGACGCTTCCCCACTTTTTCCAATCCGTTCCCCCTGCTCCCTTTGGTTCCCCTCTATTCTGCAGTGTTCCCCACGATTCTCCACATTTTTTTCCATCCTGTACCCCCTGCTCCCTTTGGTTCCCCACTGTTGTGCATTTTTCCACACGCTACCCCACTTCTTCTAATCTGTTCCTCCTGCACCCTTTGTTTCCCCACTGTTCTGCATTTTTCCACACGGTTCCCCACTTTTTCCAATCTGTTCCCCCGGCTCGCTTTGGTTTCATACTGTTCTGCAGTGTTCCCCACGGTTCCCCACTTTTTCCAACCTGTACCTCCTGTTCCCTTAGGTTCCCCTCTGTCATGCAGTGTTTTCACAGTTCCCCAATTTTTTCCTATCTGTTCCCCCTGATCCCTTTGGTTCGCCTCTGTCATGCAGTGAGCCCCACGGTTCCCCACTTTTTCCAATCCGTTCCCTCTGCTCCCTTTGGTTCCCCTCTGTTCTGCAGTGTTCCCGACGCTTCCCAACTTTTTCCAATTCGTTCCCCCTGCTCCCTTTGGTTCTCCTCTGTTCTGCAGTGTTCCCGACGCTTCCCCACTTTTTCCAATCCGTACCCCCTGCTCCCTTTGGTTCCCCTCTATTCTACAGTGTTCCCCACGATTCTCCACATTTTTTTACATACTGTACCCCCTGCTCCCTATGGTTCCCCTCTGCCTTGCAGTGTTACCCATGGGACACCACTTTTTCCAACCTGTTCCCCTTGTTCCCTTTGGTTCCCCTCTGTCCTTCCGTGTTCCCCACGGTTCCCCACTTTTTCCAATCTGTTCCCCCTGCTCCTTTGTCTCAACTCTGTTCTGCAGTTTTCCCCACGGTTCCTCATATTTTCCAAACCATTCCCCCGGCTCGCTTTCTTTTCATACTGTTCTGCAGAGTTCCCCACGGTTCCCCACTTTTTTTACAATCTGTTCGCCCTGCTCCCTTTGTTTCCCCTCTGTTCTGCAGTGTCCTCCACGCTTACCAACTTTTTGCAATCCATACCCCCTGCTCTGTTTGTTTCCCCTCTGTCATGCATTGTCCTCCACGGTTCCCAACTTTTTGCAATCCATTTCCCCTGCTCCGTTTGTTTGCCCTCTGTTCTGCAGTGTTCCCCACAGTTCCCCACTTTTTCCAATCTGTTTCCCCTGCTACCTCTGGTTCCCCTCTGTTCTGCATTTTTCCACACTGTTCCCCACTTTTTCCAATCCGTTCCCCCTGCTTCATTTGGTTCACCTCTGTTCTGCAGATCTCTCCACGAATCCCCACTTTTTCCAATCTGTTCCCCCTGCTCCCTTTGGTTCCCCTTTGTTCTGCATTTTTCCACACGGTTCCCCACTTTTTCCAAACTGTTCCCCCTGCTCCCTTTGGTTCCTCTCTGTTCTGCATTGTTCCCCACGGGTCTCCACTTTTCCGAGCTGTTCCCTCTGCTCCCTTTGGTTCCTCTCTGCTCTGCAGTTTTCCCCACTGTTCTCAACTTTTTCCAATTTGTCCCTCCTGCTCCCTTTGGTTCCCCACTCTTCTGCATTTTTCTACACGGTACCCCACTTCTTCTAATCTGTTCCTCCTGCACCCTTTGTTTCCCCACTGTTCTGCATTTTACCACATGGTTCCCCACTTTTTCCAATCTGTTCCCCCTGCTCCCTTTGGTTCCTCACTGTTCTGCAGTGTTCCCCACGGTTCCCCACTTTTTCCAATGCGTTCCCCTGCTCCCTTTGGTTCCCCTCTGTTCTGCAGTGATCCCCACGGTTCCCCACATTTTCCAAACTGTTCCCCCTGCTCGCTTTGGTTTCATACTGTTCTGCAGTGTTCCCCACGGTTCCCCACTTTTTTACAATCTGTTCGCCCTGCTCCCTTTGGTTCCCCTCTGTCCTGCAGTGTCCTCCACGGTTCCCCACTTTTTCCAACCTGTACCTCCTGCTCCCTATGGTTCCCCTCTGTCATGCAGTGTTTTCACAGTTCCCCAATTTTTTCCTATCTGTTCCCCCGATCCCTTTGGTTCCCCTCCGTCGTGCAGTGTTCCCCATGGTTCCCCACTTTTTCCAATCCGTTCCCTCTGCTCCCTTTGGTTCCCCTCTGTTCTGCAGTGTTCCCCACAGTTCTCCACATTTTCCAATTCTTTCCCCCTGCTCCCTTTGGTTCCCCACCTTTCTGCATTTTTCCACACGGTTCCCTACTTTTTCCAATCGGTTCCCCACTTTTTCCAATCTGTTCCCCCTGCTCCCTTTGGTTCTGCTCTGTTCTGCAGTGTTCCCCACAGTTCCCCACTTTTTCCAATCTGTTCCCCCTGCTCCTTTGGCTCCACTCTGTTCTGCGGTTTTCCCCAAGGTTCCCCACATTTTCCAAACCATTCCCCCGGCTCGCTTTGGTTTCATACTGTTCTGCAGCGTTCCCCATGGTTCCCCACTATTTTACAATCTGTTCGCCCTGCTCCCTTTGGTTCCCCGCTGTTCTGCAATGTCCTCCACGCTTCCCAACTTTTTGCAATCCATTCCCCCTGCTCTATTTGTTTCCCCACTGTTCTGCATTTTTCCACACGGTTCCCCACTTTGTCCAATCTGTTCCCCCTGCTCCCTTTGGTTCCTCACTGTTCTGCAGTGTTCCCCACGGTTCCCCACTTTTTCCAATGCGTTCCCCTGCTCCCTTTGGTTCCCCTCTGTTCTGCAGTGATCCCCACGGTTCCCCACATTTTCCAAACTGTTCCCCCTGCTCGCTTTGGTTTCATACTGTTCTGCAGTGTTCCCCACGGTTCCCCACTTTTTTACAATCTGTTCGCCCTGCTCCCTTTGGTTCCCCTCTGTCCTGCAGTGTCCTCCACGGTTCCCCACTTTTTCCAACCTGTACCTCCTGCTCCCTATGGTTCCCCTCTGTCATGCAGTGTTTTCACAGTTCCCCAATTTTTTCCTATCTGTTCCCCCGATCCCTTTGGTTCCCCTCCGTCGTGCAGTGTTCCCCATGGTTCCCCACTTTTTCCAATCCGTTCCCTCTGCTCCCTTTGGTTCCCCTCTGTTCTGCAGTGTTCCCCACAGTTCTCCACATTTTCCAATTCTTTCCCCCTGCTCCCTTTGGTTCCCCACCTTTCTGCATTTTTCCACACGGTTCCCTACTTTTTCCAATCGGTTCCCCACTTTTTCCAATCTGTTCCCCCTGCTCCCTTTGGTTCTGCTCTGTTCTGCAGTGTTCCCCACAGTTCCCCACTTTTTCCAATCTGTTCCCACTGCTCCTTTGGCTCCACTCTGTTCTGCGGTTTTCCCCAAGGTTCCCCACATTTTCCAAACCATTCCCCCGGCTCGCTTTGGTTTCATACTGTTCTGCAGCGTTCCCCATGGTTCCCCACTATTTTACAATCTGTTCGCCCTGCTCCCTTTGGTTCCCCGCTGTTCTGCAATGTCCTCCACGCTTCCCAACTTTTTGCAATCCATTCCCCCTGCTCTATTTGTTTCCCCACTGTTCTGCATTTTTCCACACGGTTCCCCACTTTGTCCAATCTGTTCCCCCTGCTCCCTTTGGTTCCTCACTGTTCTGCAGTGTTCCTCACGGTTCTCCACATTTTTTCCAACCTGTAGCCCCTGCTCCCTATGGCTCTCCTCTGCCCTGCAGTATTCCCCATGGTTCCCCACTTTTTCTAATCCGTTCCCCCTGCTCCCTTTGGTTCCCCTCTGTCCCGCAGTGTTCTGCACGATTCCCCACTTTTTCAAATCAGTTCCCCCTGCTCCCTTTGATTCCGCTCTGTCCTGCAGTGTTCCCCATGGGCCCCACATTTTGCAATCTGTTCCCCCTGCTCCTTTGGCTCCACTCTGTTCTGCAGTTTTCCCCATGGTTCCACACATTTTGCAATCCATTCCCCCTGCTCCATTTGTTTCCCCTCTGTTCTGCAGTGTTCCCCACAGTTCCCCACTTTTTCCAATCAGTTCCCCCTGCTGCCTTTGATTCCCCTCTGTCCTGCAGTGTTCCCCATGGGCCCCACTTTTTACAATCCGTTCCCCCTGCTTCCTTTGCTTCACCTCTGTCGTGCAGTGTTCCAAACGGTTCCCCACTTTTTCCAATGCGTTCCCTCTGCTCCCTTTGGTGCCCCTCTGTTCTGCAGTGTTCCCCACAGTTCCCCACTTTTTCCAATCTGTTTCCCCTGCTCCCTCTGGTTCCCTTCTGTTCTGCAGTGTCCTCCACGGTTCCCCACTTTTTCCAACCTGTACCTCCTGTTCCCTTTGGTTCCCCTCTGTCATGCAGTGTTTTCATAGTTCCCCAATTTTTTCCTATCTGTTCCCCCTGATCCCTTTGGTTCCCCTCTGTCATGCAGTGTGCCCCACGGTTCCCCACTTTTTCCAATCCGTTCCCTCTGCTCCCTTTGGTTCCCCTCTGTTCTGCAGTGTTCCCCACAGTTCTCCACCTTTTCCAATTCATTCCCCCTGCTCCCTTTGGTTCTCCACCTTTCTGCATTTTTCCACACGGTTCCCTACTTTTTCCAATCGGTTCCCGACTTTTTCCAATCTGTTCCCCCTGCTCCCTTTGGTTCCCCTCTATTCTACAGTGTTCCCCATGATTCTCCACATTTCTTTACATACTGTACCCCCTGCTCCCTATTGTTCCCCTCTGCCTTGCAGTGTTACCCATGGGACACCACTTTTTACAATCCGTTCCCCCTGCTTCCTTTGGTTCCCCTTTGTCGTGCAGTGTTCCAAACGGTTCCCCACTTTTTCCAATCTGTTGCCCCTGCTCCTTTGGCTCCACTCTGTTCTGCAGTTTTCCCCACGGTTCCCCACATTTTCCAAACCATTCCCCCGGCTCGCTTTCTTTTCACACTGTTCTGCAGCGTTCCTCACGGTTCTCCACATTTTTTCCAACCTGTAGCCCCTGCTCCCTATGGCTCTCCTCTGCCCTGCAGTATTCCCCATGGTTCCCCACTTTTTCTAATCCGTTCCCCCTGCTCCCTTTGGTTCCCCTCTGTCCCGCAGTGTTCTGCACGATTCCCCACTTTTTCAAATCAGTTCCCCCTGCTCCCTTTGATTCCGCTCTGTCCTGCAGTGTTCCCCATGGGCCCCACTTTTTGCAATCTGTTCCCCCTGCTCCTTTGGCTCCACTCTGTTCTGCAGTTTTCCCCATGGTTCCACACATTTTGCAATCCATTCCCCCTGCTCCATTTGTTTCCCCTCTGTTCTGCAGTGTTCCCCACAGTTCCCCACTTTTTCCAATCAGTTCCCCCTGCTGCCTTTGATTCCCCTCTGTCCTGCAGTGTTCCCCATGGGCCCCACTTTTTACAATCCGTTCCCCCTGCTTCCTTTGCTTCACCTCTGTCGTGTAGTGTTCCAAACGGTTCCCCACTTTTTCCAATGCGTTCCCTCTGCTCCCTTTGGTGCCCCTCTGTTCTGCAGTGTTCCCCACAGTTCCCCACTTTTTCCAATCTGTTTCCCCTGCTCCCTCTGGTTCCCCTCTGTTCTGCAGTGTCCTCCACGGTTCCCCACTTTTTCCAACCTGTACCTCCTGTTCCCTTTGGTTCCCCTCTGTCATGCAGTGTTTTCACAGTTCCCCAATTTTTTCCTATCTGTTCCCCCTGATCCCTTTGGTTCCCCTCTGTCATGCAGTGTGCCCCACGGTTCCCCACTTTTTCCAATCCGTTCCCTCTGCTCCCTTTGGTTCCCCTCTGTTCTGCAGTGTTCCCCACAGTTCTCCACCTTTTCCAATTCATTCCCCCTATTCCCTTTGGTTCTCCACCTTTCTGCATTTTTCCACACGGTTCCCTAC
Organism: Narcine bancroftii; assembly: GCF_036971445.1. Taxonomy (NCBI): domain Eukaryota; kingdom Metazoa; phylum Chordata; class Chondrichthyes; order Torpediniformes; family Narcinidae; genus Narcine; species Narcine bancroftii. The sequence goes on from NW_027211892.1 coordinate 594,537, forward strand.
TTTTTCCAATCGGTTCCTGACTTTTTCCAATCTGTTCCCCCTGCTCCCTTTGGTTCTCCTCTGTTCTGCAGTGTTCCCGACGCTTCCCCACTTTTTCCAATCCGTTCCCCCTGCTCCCTTTGGTTCCCCTCTATTCTACAGTGTTCCCCATGATTCTCCACATTTCTTTACATACTGTACCCCCTGCTCCCTATTGTTCCCCTCTGCCTTGCAGTGTTACCCATGGGACACCACTTTTTCCAACCTGTTCCCGCTGTTCCCTTTGGTTCCCCTCTGTCCTTCCGTGTTCTCCACGGTTCCCAACTTTTTGCAATCCGTTGCCCCTGCTCCGCTTGGTTCCCCTCTGTTCTGCAGTGTTCCCCACGGTTCCCCACTTTTTCCAATCTGTTCCCCCTGCTCCTTTGTCTCAACTCTGTTCTGCAGTTTTCCCCACGGTTCCTCACATTTTCCAAACCATTCCCCCGGCTCGCTTTCTTTTCATACTGTTCTGCAGCGTTCCCCACGGTTCCCCACTTTTTTACAATCTGTTCGCCCTGCTCCCTTTGGTTCCCCTCTGTTCTGCAGTGTCCTCCATGCTTACCAACTTTTTGCAATCCATTCCCCCTGCTCTGTTTGTTTCCCCTCTGTCCTGCATTGTCCTCCACGGTTCCCAACTTTTTGCAATCCATTCCCCTGCTCCGTTTGTTTGCCCTCTGTTCTGCAGTGTTCCCCACAGTTCCCCACTTTTTCCAATCTGTTTCCCCTGCTAACTCTGGTTCCCCTCTGTTCTGCATTTTTTCACAATGTTCCCCACTTTTTCCAATCCGTTCCCCCTGCTTCGTTTGGTTCACCTCTGTTCTGCAGATCTCTCCACGAATCCCCACTTTTTCCAATCTGTTCCCCCAGCTCCCTTTGGTTCCCCTTTGTTCTGCATTTTTCGACTCGGTTCCCCACTTTTTCCAATCTGTTCCCCCTGCTCCCTTTGGTTCCTCTCTGTTCTGCATTGTTCCCCATGGGTCCCCACTTTTCCGAGCTGTTCCCCATGCTCCCTTTGGTTCCGCTCTGTTCTGCAGTTTTCCCCACTGTTCTCAACTTTTTCCAATCTGTTCCTCCTGCTCCCTTTGGTTCCCCACTGTTCTGCATTTTTGCCCACGGTTCCCCACTTTTTCAAAACTGTTCCCCCTGCTCCCTTTGGTTCCTCACTGTTCTGCAGTTTTCCTCACGGTTCTCCACATTTTTCCAACCTGTACCCCCTGCTCCCTATGGTTCTCCTCTGCCCTGCAGTGTCCCCCATGGTTCCCCACTTTTCCCAATCAATTCCCCCTGTTCCCTTTGGTTTGCCTCTGTTCTGCATTGTTCCCGACGCTTCCCCACTTTTTCCAATCCATTCCCCCTGCTCCCTTTGGTTCAACTCTATTCTGCAGTGTTCCCCACGATTCTCCACATTTTTTTCCATCCTATACCCCCTGTTCCCTTTGGTTCCCCACTGTTGTGCATTTTTCCACACGCTACTCCACTATTTCCAATCCGTTCCTCCTGCTTCCTTTGGTTCACCTCTGTTCTGCAGATCTCTCCACGAATCCCCACTTTTCCAATCTGTTCCCCCTGCTCCCTTTGGTTCCCCACTGTTCTGCATTTTTCCACACGGTTCCCCACTTTTTCCAATCTGTTCCCCCTGCTCCCTTTGATTCCTCACTGTTCTCCACATTTTTTCCAACCAGCACCCCCTGCTCCTTATGGTTCCCCTCTGCCCTGCAGTGTCCCCCATGGTTCCCCACTTTTTCCCATCCGTTCCCCCTGTTCCCTTTTGTTTGCCTCTGTTCTGCAGTGTTCCCGACGCTTCCCCACATTTTCCAATACGTTCCCCCTGCTCCCTTTTGTTCCCCTCTATTCTGCATTGTTCCCCACGTTTCTCCACATTTTTTTCCATCCTGTACTCCCTGCTCCATATGGTTCCCCTCTGCCTTGCAGTGTTCCCCATGGGACCCCACTTTTTCCAATCTGTTCCCCCTGCTCCTTTCGCTCCACTCTGTTCTGCAGTTTTCGCTATTGTTCTCCACATTTTTTCCAAACTGTTCCACCTGCTCCCTTTGGTTCTGCAGTGTTTCCCACGGTTCCCCACTTTTTCCAATCCATTTCCCCTGCTCCCTTTGGTTCCCCTCTATTGTTCAGTGTTCCCCACGGTTCCCCACTTTTTCCAATCCGTTCCCGTGCTCCCTTTGGTTCCCCTCTGTTCTGCAGTGATCTCCACGGTTCCCCACATTTTCCAAACTGTTCCCCCGGCTCGCTTTGGTTTCATACTGTTCTGCAGTGTTGCCCACGGTTCCTCACTTTTTTACAATCTGTTCGCCCTGCTCCCTTTGGTTCCCCTCTGTCCTGCAGTGTCCTCCACGGTTCCCCACTTTTTCCAACCTGTACCTCCTGTTCCCTTTGGTTCCCCTCTGTCATGCAGTGTTTTCACAGTTCCCCAATTTTTTCCTATCTGTTCCCCCTGATACTTTTGGTTCCCCTCTGTCATGCAGTGTGCCCCACGGTTCCCCACTTTTTCCAATCCGTTCCCTCTGCTCCCTTTGGTTCCCCTCTGTTCTGCAGTGTTCCCCACAGTTCTCCACCTTTTCCAATTCGTTCCCCCTGCTCCCTTTGGTTCCCCTCTATTCTACAGTGTTCCCCATGATTCTCCACATTTCTTTACATACTGTACCCCCTGCTCCCTATTGTTCCCCTCTGCCTTGCAGTGTTACCCATGGGACACCACTTTTTACAATCCGTTCCCCCTGCTTCCTTTGGTTCCCCTTTGTCGTGCAGTGTTCCAAACGGTTCCCCACTTTTTCCAATCTGTTGCCCCTGCTCCTTTGGCTCCACTCTGTTCTGCAGTTTTCCCCACGGTTCCCCACATTTTCCAAACCATTCCCCCGGCTCGCTTTCTTTTCACACTGTTCTGCAGCGTTCCTCACGGTTCTCCACATTTTTTCCAACCTGTAGCCCCTGCTCCCTATGGCTCTCCTCTGCCCTGCAGTATTCCCCATGGTTCCCCACTTTTTCTAATCCGTTCCCCCTGCTCCCTTTGGTTCCCCTCTGTCCCGCAGTGTTCTGCACGATTCCCCACTTTTTCAAATCAGTTCCCCCTGCTCCCTTTGATTCCGCTCTGTCCTGCAGTGTTCCCCATGGGCCCCACTTTTTGCAATCTGTTCCCCCTGCTCCTTTGGCTCCACTCTGTTCTGCAGTTTTCCCCATGGTTCCACACATTTTGCAATCCATTCCCCCTGCTCCATTTGTTTCCCCTCTGTTCTGCAGTGTTCCCCACAGTTCCCCACTTTTTCCAATCAGTTCCCCCTGCTGCCTTTGATTCCCCTCTGTCCTGCAGTGTTCCCCATGGGCCCCACTTTTTACAATCCGTTCCCCCTGCTTCCTTTGCTTCACCTCTGTCGTGTAGTGTTCCAAACGGTTCCCCACTTTTTCCAATGCGTTCCCTCTGCTCCCTTTGGTGCCCCTCTGTTCTGCAGTGTTCCCCACAGTTCCCCACTTTTTCCAATCTGTTTCCCCTGCTCCCTCTGGTTCCCCTCTGTTCTGCAGTGTCCTCCACGGTTCCCCACTTTTTCCAACCTGTACCTCCTGTTCCCTTTGGTTCCCCTCTGTCATGCAGTGTTTTCACAGTTCCCCAATTTTTTCCTATCTGTTCCCCCTGATCCCTTTGGTTCCCCTCTGTCATGCAGTGTGCCCCACGGTTCCCCACTTTTTCCAATCCGTTCCCTCTGCTCCCTTTGGTTCCCCTCTGTTCTGCAGTGTTCCCCACAGTTCTCCACCTTTTCCAATTCATTCCCCCTATTCCCTTTGGTTCTCCACCTTTCTGCATTTTTCCACACGGTTCCCTACTTTTTCCAATCGGTTCCTGACTTTTTCCAATCTGTTCCCCCTGCTCCCTTTGGTTCTCCTCTGTTCTGCAGTGTTCCCGACGCTTCCCCACTTTTTCCAATCCGTTCCCCCTGCTCCCTTTGGTTCCCCTCTATTCTACAGTGTTCCCCATGATTCTCCACATTTCTTTACATACTGTACCCCCTGCTCCCTATTGTTCCCCTCTGCCTTGCAGTGTTACCCATGGGACACCACTTTTTCCAACCTGTTCCCGCTGTTCCCTTTGGTTCCCCTCTGTCCTTCCGTGTTCTCCACGGTTCCCAACTTTTTGCAATCCGTTGCCCCTGCTCCGCTTGGTTCCCCTCTGTTCTGCAGTGTTCCCCACGGTTCCCCACTTTTTCCAATCTGTTCCCCCTGCTCCTTTGTCTCAACTCTGTTCTGCAGTTTTCCCCACGGTTCCTCACATTTTCCAAACCATTCCCCCGGCTCGCTTTCTTTTCATACTGTTCTGCAGCGTTCCCCACGGTTCCCCACTTTTTTACAATCTGTTCGCCCTGCTCCCTTTGGTTCCCCTCTGTTCTGCAGTGTCCTCCATGCTTACCAACTTTTTGCAATCCATTCCCCCTGCTCTGTTTGTTTCCCCTCTGTCCTGCATTGTCCTCCACGGTTCCCAACTTTTTGCAATCCATTCCCCTGCTCCGTTTGTTTGCCCTCTGTTCTGCAGTGTTCCCCACAGTTCCCCACTTTTTCCAATCTGTTTCCCCTGCTAACTCTGGTTCCCCTCTGTTCTGCATTTTTTCACAATGTTCCCCACTTTTTCCAATCCGTTCCCCCTGCTTCGTTTGGTTCACCTCTGTTCTGCAGATCTCTCCACGAATCCCCACTTTTTCCAATCTGTTCCCCCAGCTCCCTTTGGTTCCCCTTTGTTCTGCATTTTTCGACTCGGTTCCCCACTTTTTCCAATCTGTTCCCCCTGCTCCCTTTGGTTCCTCTCTGTTCTGCATTGTTCCCCATGGGTCCCCACTTTTCCGAGCTGTTCCCCATGCTCCCTTTGGTTCCGCTCTGTTCTGCAGTTTTCCCCACTGTTCTCAACTTTTTCCAATCTGTTCCTCCTGCTCCCTTTGGTTCCCCACTGTTCTGCATTTTTGCCCACGGTTCCCCACTTTTTCAAAACTGTTCCCCCTGCTCCCTTTGGTTCCTCACTGTTCTGCAGTTTTCCTCACGGTTCTCCACATTTTTCCAACCTGTACCCCCTGCTCCCTATGGTTCTCCTCTGCCCTGCAGTGTCCCCCATGGTTCCCCACTTTTCCCAATCAATTCCCCCTGTTCCCTTTGGTTTGCCTCTGTTCTGCATTGTTCCCGACGCTTCCCCACTTTTTCCAATCCATTCCCCCTGCTCCCTTTGGTTCAACTCTATTCTGCAGTGTTCCCCACGATTCTCCACATTTTTTTCCATCCTATACCCCCTGTTCCCTTTGGTTCCCCACTGTTGTGCATTTATCCACACGCTACTCCACTATTTCCAATCCGTTCCTCCTGCTTCCTTTGGTTCACCTCTGTTCTGCAGATCTCTCCACGAATCCCCACTTTTCCAATCTGTTCCCCCTGCTCCCTTTGGTTCCCCACTGTTCTGCATTTTTCCACACGGTTCCCCACTTTTTCCAATCTGTTCCCCCTGCTCCCTTTGATTCCTCACTGTTCTCCACATTTTTTCCAACCAGCACCCCCTGCTCCTTATGGTTCCCCTCTGCCCTGCAGTGTCCCCCATGGTTCCCCACTTTTTCCCATCCGTTCCCCCTGTTCCCTTTTGTTTGCCTCTGTTCTGCAGTGTTCCCGACGCCTCCCCACATTTTCCAATACGTTCCCCCTGCTCCCTTTTGTTCCCCTCTATTCTGCATTGTTCCCCACGTTTCTCCACATTTTTTTCCATCCTGTACTCCCTGCTCCATATGGTTCCCCTCTGCCTTGCAGTGTTCCCCATGGGACCCCACTTTTTCCAATCTGTTCCCCCTGCTCCTTTCGCTCCACTCTGTTCTGCAGTTTTCGCTATTGTTCTCCACATTTTTTCCAAACTGTTCCACCTGCTCCCTTTGGTTCTGCAGTGTTTCCCACGGTTCCCCACTTTTTCCAATCCATTTCCCCTGCTCCCTTTGGTTCCCCTCTATTGTTCAGTGTTCCCCACGGTTCCCCACTTTTTCCAATCCGTTCCCGTGCTCCCTTTGGTTCCCCTCTGTTCTGCAGTGATCTCCACGGTTCCCCACATTTTCCAAACTGTTCCCCCGGCTCGCTTTGGTTTCATACTGTTCTGCAGTGTTGCCCACGGTTCCTCACTTTTTTACAATCTGTTCGCCCTGCTCCCTTTGGTTCCCCTCTGTCCTGCAGTGTCCTCCATGGTTCCCCACTTTTTCCAACCTGTACCTCCTGTTCCCTTTGGTTCCCCTCTGTCATGCAGTGTTTTCACAGTTCCCCAATTTTTTCCTATCTGTTCCCCCTGATACTTTTGGTTCCCCTCTGTCATGCAGTGTGCCCCACGGTTCCCCACTTTTTCCAATCCGTTCCCTCTGCTCCCTTTGGTTCCCCTCTGTTCTGCAGTGTTCCCCACAGTTCTCCACCTTTTCCAATTCGTTCCCCCTGCTCCCTTTGGTTTCCCACCTTTCTGCATTTTTCCACACGGTTCCCTACTTTTTCCAATCGGTTCCCCCCTTTTTCCAATCTGTTCCCCCTGCTCCCTTTGGTTCTCCTCTGTTCTGCAGTGTTCCCGAAACACCCCCACTTTTTCCAATCCGTTCCCCCTGCTGCCTTTGGTTCCCCTCTATTCTACAGTGTTCTCCACGATTCTCCACATTTTTTTACATACTGTGCCCCCTGCTCCCTATGGTTCCCCTCTGCCTTGCAGTGTTACCCATGGGATACCACTTTTTCCAACCTGTTCCCCTTGTTCCCTTTGGTTCCCCTCTGTCCTTCCGTGTTCTCCACGGTTCCCAACTTTTTGCAATCCGTTGCCCCTGCTCCGCTTGGTTCCCCTCTGTTCTGCAGTGTTCCCCACGGTTCCCCACTTTTTCCAATCTGTTCCTCCTGCCCCTTTTTCTCAACTCTGTTCTGCAGTTTTCCCCACGGTTCCTCACATTTTCCAAACCATTCCCCCGGCTCTCTTTCTTTTCATACTGTTCTGCAGCGTTCCCCACGGTTCCCCTCTTTTTACAATCTGTTTGCCCTGCTCCCTTTGGTTCCCCTCTGTTCTGCAGTGTCCTCCACGCTTACCAACTTTTTGCAATCCATTCCCCCTGCTCTGTTTGTTTCCCCTCTGTCCTGCATTGTCCTCCACGGTTCCCAACTTTTTGCAATCCATTTCCCCTGCTCCGTTTGTTTGCCCTCTGTTCTGCAGTGTTCCCCACAGTTCCCCACTTTTTCCAATCTGTTTCCCCTGCTATCTCTGGTTCCCCTCTGTTCTGCATTTTTCCACACTGTTCCCCACTTTTTCCAATCCGTTCCCCCTGCTTCCTTTGGTTCACCTCTGTTCTGCAGATCTCTCCACGAATCCCCACTTTTTCCAATCTGTTCCCCCTGCTCCCTTTGGTTCCTCTCTGTTCTGCATTGTTCCCCACGGGTCCCCACTTTTCCGAGCTGTTCCCCCTGCTCCCTTTGGTTCCGCTCTGTTCTGCAGTTTTCCCCACTGTTCTCAACTTTTTCCAATCTGTTCCTCCTGCTCCCTTTGGTTCCCCACTGTTCTGCATTTTTGCACACGGTTCCCCACTTTTTCAAAACTGTTCCCCCTGCTCCCTTTGGTTCCCCACTGTTCTGCAGTTTTCCTCACGGTTCTCCACATTTTTCCAACCTGTACCCCCTGCTCCCTATGGTTCTCCTCTGCCCTGCAGTGTCCCCCATGATTCCCCACTTTTTCCAATCCATTCCCCCTGTTCCATTTGGTTCGCCTCATTTCTGCAGTGTTCCCGACACTTCCCCACTTTTTCCAATCCGTTCCCCGTGCTCCCTTTGGTTCCCCTCTATTCTGCAGTGTTCCCCACGATTCTCCACATTTTTTTCCATCCTGTACCCCCTGCTTCCTTTGGTTCCCCACTGTTGTGCATTTTTCCACACGCTACCCCACTTTCATCAGATGCAAGGATCGACAATGAGATAGACAACAGACTCGCCAAGGCAAATAGCGCCTTTGGAAGACTACACAAAAGAGTCTGGAAAAACAACCAACTGAAAAACCTCACAAAGATAAGCATATACAGAGCCGTTGTCATACCCACACTCCTGTTCGGCTCCGAATCATGGGTCCTCTACCGGCACCACCTACGGCTCCTAGAACGCTTCCACCAGCGTTGTCTCCGCTCCATCCTCAACATCCATTGGAGTGCTCACACCCCTAACGTCGAGGTACTCGAGATGGCAGAGGTCGACAGCATCGAGTCCACGCTGCTGAAGATCCAGCTGCGCTGGATGGGTCACGTCTCCAGAATGGAGGACCATCGCCTTCCCAAGATCGTATTATATGGCGAGCTCTCCACTGGCCACCGTGACAGAGGTGCACCAAAGAAAAGGTACAAGGACTGCCTAAAGAAATCTCTTGGTGCCTGCCACATTGACCACCGCCAGTGGGCTGATAACGCCTCAAACCGTGCATCTTGGCGCCTCACAGTTTGGCGGGCAGCAGCCTCCTTTGAAGAAGACCGCAGAGCCCACCTCATTGACAAAAGGCAAAGGAGGAAAAACCCAACCCCAACCAACCAATTTTCCCTTGCAACCGCTGCAATCGTGTCTGCCTGTCCCGCATCGGACTGGTCAGCCACAAACGAGCCTGCAGCTGACGTGGACTTTTTACCGCCTCCATAAATCTTCGTCCGCGAAGCCAAGCCAAAGAACCCCACTTCTTCTAATCTGTTCCTCCTGCACCCTTTGTTTCCCCACTGTTCTGCATTTTTCCACACGGTTCCCCACTTTTTCCAATCTGTTCCTCCTGCTCCCTTTGGTTCCTCACTGTTCTGCAGTGTTACCCACGATTCCCCACTTTTTCCAATGCGTTTCCCTGCTCCTATTGGTTCCCCTCTGTTCTGCAGTGTTCCCCACTGTTCCACACATTTTCCAAACTGTTCCCCCTGCTCGCTTTGGTTTCATACTGTTCTGCAGTGTTCCCCACGGTTCCCCACTTTTTTACAATCTGTTGGCCCTGCTCCCTTTGGTTCCCCTCTGACCTGCAGTGTCCTCCACGGTTCCCCACTTTTTCCAACCTGTACCTCCTGCTCCCTTTGGTTCCCATCTGTCATGCAGTGTTCTCACAGTTCCCCAATTTTTTCCTATCTGTTCCCCCTGATGTCTTTGGTTCCCCTCTGTCGTGCAGTGTTCCCCACGGTTCCCCACTTTTTCCAATCCGTTCCCTCTGCTCCCTTTGGTTCCCCTCTGTTCTGCAGTGTTCCCCACAGTTCTCCACATTTTCCAATTCTTTCCCCCTGCTCCCTTTGGTTCCCCACCTTTCTGCATTTTTCCACACGGTTCCCTACTTTTTCCAATCGGTTCCCCACTTTTTCCAATCTGTTCCCCCTGCTCCCTTTGGTTCTGCTCTGTTCTGCAGTGTTCCCCACAGTTCCCCACTTTTTCCAATCTGTTCCCCCTGCTCCTTTGGCTCCACTCTGTTCTGCAGTTTTCCCCAAGGTTCCCCACATTTTCCAAACCATTCCCCCGGCTCGCTTTCGTTTCATACTGTTCTGCAGCGTTCCCCATTGTTCCCCACTATTTTACAATCTGTTCGCCCTGCTCCCTTTGGTTCCCCGCTGTTCTGCAATGTCCTCCACGCTTCCCAACTTTTTGCAATCCATTCCCCCTGCTCTGTTTGTTTCCCCACTGTTCTGCATTTTTCCACACGGTTCCCCACTTTGCCAATCTGTTCCCCCTGCTCCCTTTGGTTCCTCACTGTTCTGCAGTGTTCCTCACGGTTCTCCACATTTTTTCCAACCTGTAGCCCCTGCTCCCTATGGCTCCCCTCTGCCCTGCAGTATTCCCCATGGTTCCCCACTTTTTCTAATCCGTTCCCCCTGCTCCCTTTGGTTCCCCTCTGTCCCGCAGTGTTCTGCACGATTCCCCACTTTTTCAAATCAGTTCCCCCTGCTCCCTTTGATTCCGCTCTGTCCTGCAGTGTTCCCCATGGGCCCCACTTTTTGCAATCTGTTCCCCCTGCTCCTTTGGCTCCACTCTGTTCTGCAGTTTTCCCCATGGTTCCACACATTTTGCAATCCATTCCCCCTGCTCCATTTGTTTCCCCTCTGTTCTGCAGTGTTCCCCACAGTTCCCCACTTTTTCCAATCAGTTCCCCCTGCTGCCTTTGATTCCCTTCTGTCCTGCAGTGTTCCCCATGGGCCCCACTTTTTACAATCCGTTCCCCCTGCTTCCTTTGCTTCACCTCTGTCGTGCAGTGTTCCAAACGGTTCCCCACTTTTTCCAATGCGTTCCCTCTGCTCCCTTTGGTGCCCCTCTGTTCTGCAGTGTTCCCCACAGTTCCCCACTTTTTCCAATCTGTTTCCCCTGCTCCCTCTGGTTCCCCTCTGTTCTGCAGTGTCCTCCACGGTTCCCCACTTTTTCCAACCTGTACCTCCTGTTCCCTTTGGTTCCCCTCTGTCATGCAGTGTTTTCACAGTTCCCCAATTTTTTCCTATCTGTTCCCCCTGATCCCTTTGGTTCCCCTCTGTCATGCAGTGTGCCCCACGATTCCCCACTTTTTCCAATCCGTTCCCTCTGCTCCCTTTGGTTCCCCTCTGTTCTGCAGTGTTCCCCACAGTTCTCCACCTTTTCCAATTCATTCCCCCTGCTCCCTTTGGTTCTCCACCTTTCTGCATTTTTCCACACGGTTCCCTACTTTTTCCAATCGGTTCCCGACTTTTTCCAATCTGTTCCCCCTGCTCCCTTTGGTTCTCCTCTGTTCTGCAGTGTTCCCGACGCTTCCCCACTTTTTCCAATCTGTTCCCCCTGCTCCCTTTGGTTCCCCTCTATTCTACAGTGTTCCCCATGATTCTACACATTTCTTTACATACTGTACCCCCTGCTCCCTATTGTTCCCCTCTGCCTTGCAGTGTTACCCAGAGGACACCACTTTTTCCAACCTGTTCCCGCTGTTCCCCTCTGTCCTTCCGTGTTGTCCACGGTTCCCAACTTTTTGCAATCCGTTGCCCCTGCTCCGCTTGGTTCCCCTCTGTTCTGCAGTGTTCCCCACGGTTCCCCACTTTTTCCAATTTGTTCCCCCTGCTCCTTTGTCTCAACTCTGTTCTGCAGTTTTCCCCACGGTTCCTCACATTTTCCAAACCATTCCCCCGGCTCGCTTTCTTTTCATACTGTTCTGCAGCGTTCCCCACGGTTCCCCACTTTTTTACAATCTGTTCGCCCTGCTCCCTTTGGTTCCCCTCTGTTCTGCAGTGTCCTCCACGCTTACCAACTTTTTGCAATCCATTCCCCCTGCTCTGTTTGTTTCCCCTCTGTCCTGCATTGTCCTCCACGGTTCCCAACTTTTTGCAATCCATTCCCCTGCTCCGTTTGTTTGCCCTCTGTTCTGCAGTGTTCCCCACATTTCTCCACTTTTTCCAATCTGTTTCCCCTGCTAACTCTGGTTCCCCTCTGTTCTGCATTTTTTCACACAGTTCCCCACTTTTTCCAATCCGTTCCCCCTGCTTCGTTTGGTTCACCTCTCTTCTGCAGATCTCTCCACGAATCCCCACTTTTTCCAATCTGTTCCCCCAGCTCCCTTTGGTTCCCCTTTGTTCTGCATTTTTCGACTCGGTTCCCCACTTTTTCCAATCTGTTCCCCCTGCTCCCTTTGGTTCCTCTCTGTTCTGCATTGTTCCCCACGGGTCCCCACTTTTCCGAGCTGTTCCCCGTGCTCCCTTTGGTTCCGCTCTGTTCTGCAGTTTTCCCCACTGTTCTCAACTTTTTCCAATCTGTTCCTCCTGCTCCCTTTTGTTCCCCACTGTTCTGCATTTTTGCCCACGGTTCCCCACTTTTTCCAATCTGTTCCCCCTGCTCCCTTTGGTTCCTCACTGTTCTGCAGTGTTCCCCACGATTCCCCACTTTTTCCAATGCGTTCCCCTGCTCTTATTGGTTCCCCTCTGTTCTGCAGTGTTCCCTACGGTTCCCCACATTTTCCAAACTGTTCCCCCTGCTCGCTTTGGTTTCAAACTGTTCTGCAGTGTTCCCCACGGTTCCCCACTTTTTTACAATCTGTTCGCCCTGCTCCCTTTGGTTTCCCTCTGTCCTGCAGTGTCCTCCACGGTTCCCCACTTTTTCCAACCTGTACCTACTGCTCCCTTTGGTTCCCCTCTGTCATGCAGTGTTTTCACAGTTCCCCAATTTTTTCCTATCTGTTCCCCCTGATGTCTTTGGTTCCCCTCTGTCGTGCAGTGTTCCCCACGGTTCCCCACTTTTTCCAATCCGTTCCCTCTGCCCCCTTTGGTTCCCCTCTGTTCTGCAGTGTTCCCCACAGTTCTCCACATTTTCCAATTCTTTCCCCCTGCTCCCTTTGGTTCCCCACCTTTCTGCATTTTTCCACACGGTTCCCTACTTATTCCAATCGGTTCCCCACTTTTTCCAATCTGTTCCCCCTGCTCCCTTTGGTTCTCTTCTGTTCTCCAGTGTTCCCCACAGTTCCCCACTTTTTCCAATCTGTTCCCCCTGCTCCTTTGGCTCCACTCTGTTCTGCAGTTTTCCCCAAGGTTCCCCACATTTTCCAAACGATTCCCCCGGCTCGCTTTGGTTTCATACTGTTCTGCAGCATTCCCCACGGTTCCCCACTTTTTTACAATCTGTTCGCCCTGCTCCCTTTGGTTCCCCTCTGTTCTGCAGTGTCCTCCATGCTTACCAACTTTTTGCAATCCATTCCCCCTGCTCTGTTTGTTTCCCCTCTGTCCTGCATTGTCCTCCACGGTTCCCAACTTTTTGCAATCCATTCCCCTGCTCCGTTTGTTTGCCCTCAGTTCTGCAGTGTTCCCCACAGTTCCCCACTTTTTCCAATCCGTTCCCCCTGCTTCGTTTGGTTCACCTCTCTTCTGCAGATCTCTCCACGAATCCCCACTTTTTCCAATCTGTTCCCCCAGCTCCCTTTGGTTCCCCTTTGTTCTGCATTTTTCGACTCGGTTCCCCACTTTTTCCAATCTGTTCCCCCTGCTCCCTTTGGTTCCTCTCTGTTCTGCATTGTTCCCCACGGGTCCCCACTTTTCCGAGCTGTTCCCCGTGCTCCCTTTGGTTCCGCTCTGTTCTGCAGTTTTCCCCACTGTTCTCAACTTTTTCCAATCTGTTCCTCCTGCTCCCTTTTGTTCCCCACTGTTCTGCATTTTTGCCCACGGTTCCCCACTTTTTCAAAACTGTTCCCCCTGCTCCCTTTGGTTCCTCACTGTTCTGCAGTTTTGCTCACGGTTCTCCACATTTTTCCAACCTGTACCTCCTGCTCCCTATGGTTCTCCTCTGCCCTGCAGTGTCCCCCATGGTTCCCCACTTTTTCCAATCAATTCCCCCTGTTCCCTTTGGTTCGCCTCTGTTCTGCATTGTTCCCGACACTTCCCCACTTTTTCCAATCCATTCCCCCTGCTCCCTTTGGTTCAACTCTATTCTGCAGTGTTCCCCACGATTCTCCACATTTTTTTCCATCCTATACCCACTGTTCCCTTTGGTTCCCCACTGTTGTGCATTTTTCCACACGCTACCCCACTTCTTCTAATCTGTTCCTCCTGCACCCTTTGTTTCCCCACTGTTCTGCATTTTTCCACACGGTTCCCCACTTTTTCCAATCTGTTCCCCCTGCTCCCTTTGGTTCCTCACTGTTCTGCAGTGTTCCCCACGATTCCCCACTTTTTCCAATGCGTTCCCCTGCTCTTATTGGTTCCCCTCTGTTCTGCAGTGTTCCCTACGGTTCCCCACATTTTCCAAACTGTTCCCCTTGCTCGCTTTGGTTTCAAACTGTTCTGCAGTGTTCCCCACGGTTCCCCACTTTTTCCAACCTGTACCTACTGCTCCCTTTGGTTCCCCTCTGTCATGCAGTGTTTTCACAGTTCCCCAATTTTTTCCTATCTGTTCCCCCTGATGTCTTTGGTTCCCCTCTGTCGTGCAGTGTTCCCCACGGTTCCCCACTTTTTCCAATCCGTTCCCTCTGCTCCCTTTGGTTCCCCTCTGTTCTGCAGTGTTCCCCACAGTTCTCCACATTTTCCAATTCTTTCCCCCTGCTCCCTTTGGTTCCCCACCTTTCTGCATTTTTCCACACGGTTCCCTACTTATTCCAATCGGTTCCCCACTTTTTCCAATCTGTTCCCCCTGCTCCCTTTGGTTCTCTTCTGTTCTCCAGTGTTCCCCACAGTTCCCCACTTTTTCCAATCTGTTCCCCCTGCTCCTTTGGCTCCACTCTGTTCTGCAGTTTTCCCCAAGGTTCCCCACATTTTCCAAACGATTCCCCCGGCTCGCTTTGGTTTCATTCTGTTCTGCAGCGTTCCCCACGGTTCCCCACTATTTTACAATCTGTTCGCCCTGCTCCCTTTGGTTCCCCTCTGTTCTGCAATGTCCTCCACGCTTACCAACTTTTTGCAATCCATTCCCCCTGCTCTGTTTGTTTCCCCACTGTTCTGCATTTTTCCACACGGTTCCCCACTTTTTCTAATCTGTTCCCCCTGCTCTCTTTGGTTCCTCACTGTTCTGCAGTGTTCCTCACGGTTCTCCACATTTTTTCCAACCTGTAGCCCCTGCTCCCTAAGGCTCCCCTCTGCCCTGCAGTATTCCCCATGGTTCCCCACTTTTTCTAATCCGTTCCCGCTATTCCCTTTGGTTTCATACTGTTCTGCAGCGTTCCCCATGGTTCCCCACTATTTTACAATCTGTTCGCCCTGCTCCCTTTGGTTCCCCGCTGTTCTGCAATGTCCTCCACGCTTCCCAACTTTTTGCAATCCATTCCCCCTGCTCTGTTTGTTTCCCCACTGTTCTGCATTTTTCCACACGGTTCCCCACTTTGTCCAATCTGTTCCCCCTGCTCCCTTTGGTTCCTCACTGTTCTGCAGTGTTCCTCACGGTTCTCCACATTTTTTCCAACCTGTAGCCCCTGCTCCCTTTGGCTCCCCTCTGCCCTGCAGTATTCCCCATGGTTCCCCACTTTTTCTAATCCGTTCCCCCTGCTCCCTTTGGTTCCCCTCTGTCCCGCAGTGTTCTGCACGATTCCCCACTTTTTCAAATCAGTTCCCCCTGCTCCCTTTGATTCCGCTCTGTCCTGCAGTGTTCCCCATGGGCCCCACTTTTTGCAATCTGTTCACCCTGCTCCTTTGGCTCCACTCTGTTCTGCAGTTTTCCCCATGGTTCCACACATTTTGCAATCCATTCCCCCTGCTCCATTTGTTTCCCCTCTGTTCTGCAGTGTTCCCCACAGTTCCCCACTTTTTCCAATCAGTTCCCCCTGCTGCCTTTGATTCCCTTCTGTCCTGCAGTGTTCCCCATGGGCCCCACTTTTTACAATCCGTTCCCCCTGCTTCCTTTGCTTCACCTCTGTCGTGCAGTGTTCCAAACGGTTCCCCACTTTTTCCAATGCGTTCCCTCTGCTCCCTTTGGTGCCCCTCTGTTCTGCAGTGTTTCCCACAGTTCCCCACTTTTTCCAATCTGTTTCCCCTGCTCCCTCTGGTTCCCCTCTGTTCTGCAGTGTCCTCCACGGTTCCCCACTTTTTCCAACCTGTACCTCCTGTTCCCTTTGGTTCCCCTCTGTCATGCAGTGTTTTCACAGTTCCCCAATTTTTTCCTATCTGTTCCCCCTGATCCCTTTGGTTCCCCTCTGTCATGCAGTGTGCCCCACGGTTCCCCACTTTTTCCAATCCGTTCCCTCTGCTCCCTTTGGTTCCCCTCTGTTCTGCAGTGTTCCCCACAGTTCTCCACCTTTTCCAATTCATTCCCCCTGCTCCCTTTGGTTCTCCACCTTTCTGCATTTTTCCACACGGTTCCCTACTTTTTCCAATCGGTTCCCGACTTTTTCCAATCTGTTCCCCCTGCTCCCTTTGGTTCTCCTCTGTTCTGCAGTGTTCCCGACGCTTCCCCACTTTTTCCAATCCGTTCCCCCTGCTCCCTTTGGTTCCCCTCTATTCTACAGTGTTCCCCATGATTCTCCACATTTCTTTACATACTGTACCCCCTGCTCCCTATTGTTCCCCTCTGCCTTGCAGTGTTACCCAGGGGACACCACTTTTTCCAACCTGTTCCCGCTGTTCCCCTCTGTCCTTCCGTGTTCTGCACGGTTCCCAACTTTTTGCAATCCGTTGCCCCTTCTCCTCTTGGTTCCCCTCTGTTCTGCAGTGTTCCCCACGGTTCCCCACTTTTTCCAATTTGTTCCCCCTGCTCCTTTGTCTCAACTCTGTTCTGCAGTTTTCCCCACGGTTCCTCACATTTTCCAAACCATTCCCCCGGCTCGCTTTCTTTTCATACTGTTCTGCAGCGTTCCCCACGGTTCCCCACTTTTTTACAATCTGTTCGCCCTGCTCCCTTTGGTTCCCCTCTGTTCTGCAGTGTCCTCCACGCTTACCAACTTTTTGCAATCCATTCCCCCTGCTCTGTTTGTTTCCCCTCTGTCCTGCATTGTCCTCCACGGTTCCCAACTTTTTGCAATCCATTCCCCTGCTCCGTTTGTTTGCCCTCTGTTCTGCAGTGTTCCCCACAGTTCTCCACTTTTTCCAATCTGTTTCCCCTGCTGCCTTTGATTCCCCTCTGTCCTGCAGTGTTCCCCATGGGCCCCACTTTTTCCAATCAGTTCCCCCTGCTGCCTTTGATTCCCCTCTGTCCTGCAGTGTTCCCCATGGGCCCCACTTTTTACAATCCGTTCCCCCTGCTTCCTTTGCTTCACCTCTGTCGTGTAGTGTTCCAAACGGTTCCCCACTTTTTCCAATGCGTTCCCTCTGCTCCCTTTGGTGCCCCTCTGTTCTGCAGTGTTCCCCACAGTTCCCCACTTTTTCCAATCTGTTTCCCCTGCTCCCTCTGGTTCCCCTCTGTTCTGCAGTGTCCTCCACGGTTCCCCACTTTTTCCAACCTGTACCTCCTGTTCCCTTTGGTTCCCCTCTGTCATGCAGTGTTTTCACAGTTCCCCAATTTTTTCCTATCTGTTCCCCCTGATCCCTTTGGTTCCCCTCTGTCATGCAGTGTGCCCCACGGTTCCCCACTTTTTCCAATCCGTTCCCTCTGCTCCCTTTGGTTCCCCTCTGTTCTGCAGTGTTCCCCACAGTTCTCCACCTTTTCCAATTCATTCCCCCTATTCCCTTTGGTTCTCCACCTTTCTGCATTTTTCCACACGGTTCCCTACTTTTTCCAATCGGTTCCTGACTTTTTCCAATCTGTTCCCCCTGCTCCCTTTGGTTCTCCTCTGTTCTGCAGTGTTCCCGACGCTTCCCCACTTTTTCCAATCCGTTCCCCCTGCTCCCTTTGGTTCCCCTCTATTCTACAGTGTTCCCCATGATTCTCCACATTTCTTTACATACTGTACCCCCTGCTCCCTATTGTTCCCCTCTGCCTTGCAGTGTTACCCATGGGACACCACTTTTTCCAACCTGTTCCCGCTGTTCCCTTTGGTTCCCCTCTGTCCTTCCGTGTTCTCCACGGTTCCCAACTTTTTGCAATCCGTTGCCCCTGCTCCGCTTGGTTCCCCTCTGTTCTGCAGTGTTCCCCACGGTTCCCCACTTTTTCCAATCTGTTCCCCCTGCTCCTTTGTCTCAACTCTGTTCTGCAGTTTTCCCCACGGTTCCTCACATTTTCCAAACCATTCCCCCGGCTCGCTTTCTTTTCATACTGTTCTGCAGCGTTCCCCACGGTTCCCCACTTTTTTACAATCTGTTCGCCCTGCTCCCTTTGGTTCCCCTCTGTTCTGCAGTGTCCTCCATGCTTACCAACTTTTTGCAATCCATTCCCCCTGCTCTGTTTGTTTCCCCTCTGTCCTGCATTGTCCTCCACGGTTCCCAACTTTTTGCAATCCATTCCCCTGCTCCGTTTGTTTGCCCTCTGTTCTGCAGTGTTCCCCACAGTTCCCCACTTTTTCCAATCTGTTTCCCCTGCTAACTCTGGTTCCCCTCTGTTCTGCATTTTTTCACAATGTTCCCCACTTTTTCCAATCCGTTCCCCCTGCTTCGTTTGGTTCACCTCTGTTCTGCAGATCTCTCCACGAATCCCCACTTTTTCCAATCTGTTCCCCCAGCTCCCTTTGGTTCCCCTTTGTTCTGCATTTTTCGACTCGGTTCCCCACTTTTTCCAATCTGTTCCCCCTGCTCCCTTTGGTTCCTCTCTGTTCTGCATTGTTCCCCATGGGTCCCCACTTTTCCGAGCTGTTCCCCATGCTCCCTTTGGTTCCGCTCTGTTCTGCAGTTTTCCCCACTGTTCTCAACTTTTTCCAATCTGTTCCTCCTGCTCCCTTTGGTTCCCCACTGTTCTGCATTTTTGCCCACGGTTCCCCACTTTTTCAAAACTGTTCCCCCTGCTCCCTTTGGTTCCTCACTGTTCTGCAGTTTTCCTCACGGTTCTCCACATTTTTCCAACCTGTACCCCCTGCTCCCTATGGTTCTCCTCTGCCCTGCAGTGTCCCCCATGGTTCCCCACTTTTCCCAATCAATTCCCCCTGTTCCCTTTGGTTTGCCTCTGTTCTGCATTGTTCCCGACGCTTCCCCACTTTTTCCAATCCATTCCCCCTGCTCCCTTTGGTTCAACTCTATTCTGCAGTGTTCCCCACGATTCTCCACATTTTTTTCCATCCTATACCCCCTGTTCCCTTTGGTTCCCCACTGTTGTGCATTTTTCCACACGCTACTCCACTATTTCCAATCCGTTCCTCCTGCTTCCTTTGGTTCACCTCTGTTCTGCAGATCTCTCCACGAATCCCCACTTTTCCAATCTGTTCCCCCTGCTCCCTTTGGTTCCCCACTGTTCTGCATTTTTCCACACGGTTCCCCACTTTTTCCAATCTGTTCCCCCTGCTCCCTTTGATTCCTCACTGTTCTCCACATTTTTTCCAACCAGCACCCCCTGCTCCTTATGGTTCCCCTCTGCCCTGCAGTGTCCCCCATGGTTCCCCACTTTTTCCCATCCGTTCCCCCTGTTCCCTTTTGTTTGCCTCTGTTCTGCAGTGTTCCCGACGCCTCCCCACATTTTCCAATACGTTCCCCCTGCTCCCTTTTGTTCCCCTCTATTCTGCATTGTTCCCCACGTTTCTCCACATTTTTTTCCATCCTGTACTCCCTGCTCCATATGGTTCCCCTCTGCCTTGCAGTGTTCCCCATGGGACCCCACTTTTTCCAATCTGTTCCCCCTGCTCCTTTCGCTCCACTCTGTTCTGCAGTTTTCGCTATTGTTCTCCACATTTTTTCCAAACTGTTCCACCTGCTCCCTTTGGTTCTGCAGTGTTTCCCACGGTTCCCCACTTTTTCCAATCCATTTCCCCTGCTCCCTTTGGTTCCCCTCTATTGTTCAGTGTTCCCCACGGTTCCCCACTTTTTCCAATCCGTTCCCGTGCTCCCTTTGGTTCCCCTCTGTTCTGCAGTGATCTCCACGGTTCCCCACATTTTCCAAACTGTTCCCCCGGCTCGCTTTGGTTTCATACTGTTCTGCAGTGTTGCCCACGGTTCCTCACTTTTTTACAATCTGTTCGCCCTGCTCCCTTTGGTTCCCCTCTGTCCTGCAGTGTCCTCCATGGTTCCCCACTTTTTCCAACCTGTACCTCCTGTTCCCTTTGGTTCCCCTCTGTCATGCAGTGTTTTCACAGTTCCCCAATTTTTTCCTATCTGTTCCCCCTGATACTTTTGGTTCCCCTCTGTCATGCAGTGTGCCCCACGGTTCCCCACTTTTTCCAATCCGTTCCCTCTGCTCCCTTTGGTTCCCCTCTGTTCTGCAGTGTTCCCCACAGTTCTCCACCTTTTCCAATTCGTTCCCCCTGCTCCCTTTGGTTTCCCACCTTTCTGCATTTTTCCACACGGTTCCCTACTTTTTCCAATCGGTTCCCCCCTTTTTCCAATCTGTTCCCCCTGCTCCCTTTGGTTCTCCTCTGTTCTGCAGTGTTCCCGAAACACCCCCACTTTTTCCAATCCGTTCCCCCTGCTGCCTTTGGTTCCCCTCTATTCTACAGTGTTCTCCACGATTCTCCACATTTTTTTACATACTGTGCCCCCTGCTCCCTATGGTTCCCCTCTGCCTTGCAGTGTTACCCATGGGATACCACTTTTTCCAACCTGTTCCCCTTGTTCCCTTTGGTTCCCCTCTGTCCTTCCGTGTTCTCCACGGTTCCCAACTTTTTGCAATCCGTTGCCCCTGCTCCGCTTGGTTCCCCTCTGTTCTGCAGTGTTCCCCACGGTTCCCCACTTTTTCCAATCTGTTCCTCCTGCCCCTTTTTCTCAACTCTGTTCTGCAGTTTTCCCCACGGTTCCTCACATTTTCCAAACCATTCCCCCGGCTCTCTTTCTTTTCATACTGTTCTGCAGCGTTCCCCACGGTTCCCCTCTTTTTACAATCTGTTTGCCCTGCTCCCTTTGGTTCCCCTCTGTTCTGCAGTGTCCTCCACGCTTACCAACTTTTTGCAATCCATTCCCCCTGCTCTGTTTGTTTCCCCTCTGTCCTGCATTGTCCTCCACGGTTCCCAACTTTTTGCAATCCATTTCCCCTGCTCCGTTTGTTTGCCCTCTGTTCTGCAGTGTTCCCCACAGTTCCCCACTTTTTCCAATCTGTTTCCCCTGCTATCTCTGGTTCCCCTCTGTTCTGCATTTTTCCACACTGTTCCCCACTTTTTCCAATCCGTTCCCCCTGCTTCCTTTGGTTCACCTCTGTTCTGCAGATCTCTCCACGAATCCCCACTTTTTCCAATCTGTTCCCCCTGCTCCCTTTGGTTCCTCTCTGTTCTGCATTGTTCCCCACGGGTCCCCACTTTTCCGAGCTGTTCCCCCTGCTCCCTTTGGTTCCGCTCTGTTCTGCAGTTTTCCCCACTGTTCTCAACTTTTTCCAATCTGTTCCTCCTGCTCCCTTTGGTTCCCCACTGTTCTGCATTTTTGCACACGGTTCCCCACTTTTTCAAAACTGTTCCCCCTGCTCCCTTTGGTTCCTCACTGTTCTGCAGTTTTCCTCACGGTTCTCCACATTTTTCCAACCTGTACCCCCTGCTCCCTATGGTTCTCCTCTGCCCTGCAGTGTCCCCCATGATTCCCCACTTTTTCCAATCCATTCCCCCTGTTCCATTTGGTTCGCCTCATTTCTGCAGTGTTCCCGACACTTCCCCACTTTTTCCAATCCGTTCCCCGTGCTCCCTTTGGTTCCCCTCTATTCTGCAGTGTTCCCCACGATTCTCCACATTTTTTTCCATCCTGTACCCCCTGCTTCCTTTGGTTCCCCACTGTTGTGCATTTTTCCACACGCTACCCCACTTTCATCAGATGCAAGGATCGACAATGAGATAGACAACAGACTCGCCAAGGCAAATAGCGCCTTTGGAAGACTACACAAAAGAGTCTGGAAAAACAACCAACTGAAAAACCTCACAAAGATAAGCATATACAGAGCCGTTGTCATACCCACACTCCTGTTCGGCTCCGAATCATGGGTCCTCTACCGGCACCACCTACGGCTCCTAGAACGCTTCCACCAGCGTTGTCTCCGCTCCATCCTCAACATCCATTGGAGTGCTCACACCCCTAACGTCGAGGTACTCGAGATGGCAGAGGTCGACAGCATCGAGTCCACGCTGCTGAAGATCCAGCTGCGCTGGATGGGTCACGTCTCCAGAATGGAGGACCATCGCCTTCCCAAGATCGTATTATATGGCGAGCTCTCCACTGGCCACCGTGACAGAGGTGCACCAAAGAAAAGGTACAAGGACTGCCTAAAGAAATCTCTTGGTGCCTGCCACATTGACCACCGCCAGTGGGCTGATAACGCCTCAAACCGTGCATCTTGGCGCCTCACAGTTTGGCGGGCAGCAGCCTCCTTTGAAGAAGACCGCAGAGCCCACCTCACTGACAAAAGGCAAAGGAGGAAAAACCCAACCCCAACCAACCAATTTTCCCTTGCAACCGCTGCAATCGTGTCTGCCTGTCCCGCATCGGACTGGTCAGCCACAAACGAGCCTGCAGCTGACGTGGACTTTTTACCGCCTCCATAAATCTTCGTCCGCGAAGCCAAGCCAAAGAACCCCACTTCTTCTAATCTGTTCCTCCTGCACCCTTTGTTTCCCCACTGTTCTGCATTTTTCCACACGGTTCCCCACTTTTTCCAATCTGTTCCTCCTGCTCCCTTTGGTTCCTCACTGTTCTGCAGTGTTACCCACGATTCCCCACTTTTTCCAATGCGTTTCCCTGCTCCTATTGGTTCCCCTCTGTTCTGCAGTGTTCCCCACTGTTCCACACATTTTCCAAACTGTTCCCCCTGCTCGCTTTGGTTTCATACTGTTCTGCAGTGTTCCCCACGGTTCCCCACTTTTTTACAATCTGTTGGCCCTGCTCCCTTTGGTTCCCCTCTGACCTGCAGTGTCCTCCACGGTTCCCCACTTTTTCCAACCTGTACCTCCTGCTCCCTTTGGTTCCCATCTGTCATGCAGTGTTCTCACAGTTCCCCAATTTTTTCCTATCTGTTCCCCCTGATGTCTTTGGTTCCCCTCTGTCGTGCAGTGTTCCCCACGGTTCCCCACTTTTTCCAATCCGTTCCCTCTGCTCCCTTTGGTTCCCCTCTGTTCTGCAGTGTTCCCCACAGTTCTCCACATTTTCCAATTCTTTCCCCCTGCTCCCTTTGGTTCCCCACCTTTCTGCATTTTTCCACACGGTTCCCTACTTTTTCCAATCGGTTCCCCACTTTTTCCAATCTGTTCCCCCTGCTCCCTTTGGTTCTGCTCTGTTCTGCAGTGTTCCCCACAGTTCCCCACTTTTTCCAATCTGTTCCCCCTGCTCCTTTGGCTCCACTCTGTTCTGCAGTTTTCCCCAAGGTTCCCCACATTTTCCAAACCATTCCCCCGGCTCGCTTTGGTTTCATACTGTTCTGCAGCGTTCCCCATTGTTCCCCACTATTTTACAATCTGTTCGCCCTGCTCCCTTTGGTTCCCCGCTGTTCTGCAATGTCCTCCACGCTTCCCAACTTTTTGCAATCCATTCCCCCTGCTCTGTTTGTTTCCCCACTGTTCTGCATTTTTCCACACGGTTCCCCACTTTGCCAATCTGTTCCCCCTGCTCCCTTTGGTTCCTCACTGTTCTGCAGTGTTCCTCACGGTTCTCCACATTTTTTCCAACCTGTAGCCCCTGCTCCCTATGGCTCCCCTCTGCCCTGCAGTATTCCCCATGGTTCCCCACTTTTTCTAATCCGTTCCCCCTGCTCCCTTTGGTTCCCCTCTGTCCCGCAGTGTTCTGCACGATTCCCCACTTTTTCAAATCAGTTCCCCCTGCTCCCTTTGATTCCGCTCTGTCCTGCAGTGTTCCCCATGGGCCCCACTTTTTGCAATCTGTTCCCCCTGCTCCTTTGGCTCCACTCTGTTCTGCAGTTTTCCCCATGGTTCCACACATTTTGCAATCCATTCCCCCTGCTCCATTTGTTTCCCCTCTGTTCTGCAGTGTTCCCCACAGTTCCCCACTTTTTCCAATCAGTTCCCCCTGCTGCCTTTGATTCCCTTCTGTCCTGCAGTGTTCCCCATGGGCCCCACTTTTTACAATCCGTTCCCCCTGCTTCCTTTGCTTCACCTCTGTCGTGCAGTGTTCCAAACGGTTCCCCACTTTTTCCAATGCGTTCCCTCTGCTCCCTTTGGTGCCCCTCTGTTCTGCAGTGTTCCCCACAGTTCCCCACTTTTTCCAATCTGTTTCCCCTGCTCCCTCTGGTTCCCCTCTGTTCTGCAGTGTCCTCCACGGTTCCCCACTTTTTCCAACCTGTACCTCCTGTTCCCTTTGGTTCCCCTCTGTCATGCAGTGTTTTCACAGTTCCCCAATTTTTTCCTATCTGTTCCCCCTGATCCCTTTGGTTCCCCTCTGTCATGCAGTGTGCCCCACGATTCCCCACTTTTTCCAATCCGTTCCCTCTGCTCCCTTTGGTTCCCCTCTGTTCTGCAGTGTTCCCCACAGTTCTCCACCTTTTCCAATTCATTCCCCCTGCTCCCTTTGGTTCTCCACCTTTCTGCATTTTTCCACACGGTTCCCTACTTTTTCCAATCGGTTCCCGACTTTTTCCAATCTGTTCCCCCTGCTCCCTTTGGTTCTCCTCTGTTCTGCAGTGTTCCCGACGCTTCCCCACTTTTTCCAATCTGTTCCCCCTGCTCCCTTTGGTTCCCCTCTATTCTACAGTGTTCCCCATGATTCTACACATTTCTTTACATACTGTACCCCCTGCTCCCTATTGTTCCCCTCTGCCTTGCAGTGTTACCCAG
The DNA here is from genome assembly GCF_036971445.1 of Narcine bancroftii. Taxonomy (NCBI): domain Eukaryota; kingdom Metazoa; phylum Chordata; class Chondrichthyes; order Torpediniformes; family Narcinidae; genus Narcine; species Narcine bancroftii. Next base: position 618,721 of record NW_027211892.1, read on the forward strand.
AGGACACCACTTTTTCCAACCTGTTCCCGCTGTTCCCCTCTGTCCTTCCGTGTTGTCCACGGTTCCCAACTTTTTGCAATCCGTTGCCCCTGCTCCGCTTGGTTCCCCTCTGTTCTGCAGTGTTCCCCACGGTTCCCCACTTTTTCCAATTTGTTCCCCCTGCTCCTTTGTCTCAACTCTGTTCTGCAGTTTTCCCCACGGTTCCTCACATTTTCCAAACCATTCCCCCGGCTCGCTTTCTTTTCATACTGTTCTGCAGCGTTCCCCACGGTTCCCCACTTTTTTACAATCTGTTCGCCCTGCTCCCTTTGGTTCCCCTCTGTTCTGCAGTGTCCTCCACGCTTACCAACTTTTTGCAATCCATTCCCCCTGCTCTGTTTGTTTCCCCTCTGTCCTGCATTGTCCTCCACGGTTCCCAACTTTTTGCAATCCATTCCCCTGCTCCGTTTGTTTGCCCTCTGTTCTGCAGTGTTCCCCACATTTCTCCACTTTTTCCAATCTGTTTCCCCTGCTAACTCTGGTTCCCCTCTGTTCTGCATTTTTTCACACAGTTCCCCACTTTTTCCAATCCGTTCCCCCTGCTTCGTTTGGTTCACCTCTCTTCTGCAGATCTCTCCACGAATCCCCACTTTTTCCAATCTGTTCCCCCAGCTCCCTTTGGTTCCCCTTTGTTCTGCATTTTTCGACTCGGTTCCCCACTTTTTCCAATCTGTTCCCCCTGCTCCCTTTGGTTCCTCTCTGTTCTGCATTGTTCCCCACGGGTCCCCACTTTTCCGAGCTGTTCCCCGTGCTCCCTTTGGTTCCGCTCTGTTCTGCAGTTTTCCCCACTGTTCTCAACTTTTTCCAATCTGTTCCTCCTGCTCCCTTTTGTTCCCCACTGTTCTGCATTTTTGCCCACGGTTCCCCACTTTTTCCAATCTGTTCCCCCTGCTCCCTTTGGTTCCTCACTGTTCTGCAGTGTTCCCCACGATTCCCCACTTTTTCCAATGCGTTCCCCTGCTCTTATTGGTTCCCCTCTGTTCTGCAGTGTTCCCTACGGTTCCCCACATTTTCCAAACTGTTCCCCCTGCTCGCTTTGGTTTCAAACTGTTCTGCAGTGTTCCCCACGGTTCCCCACTTTTTTACAATCTGTTCGCCCTGCTCCCTTTGGTTTCCCTCTGTCCTGCAGTGTCCTCCACGGTTCCCCACTTTTTCCAACCTGTACCTACTGCTCCCTTTGGTTCCCCTCTGTCATGCAGTGTTTTCACAGTTCCCCAATTTTTTCCTATCTGTTCCCCCTGATGTCTTTGGTTCCCCTCTGTCGTGCAGTGTTCCCCACGGTTCCCCACTTTTTCCAATCCGTTCCCTCTGCCCCCTTTGGTTCCCCTCTGTTCTGCAGTGTTCCCCACAGTTCTCCACATTTTCCAATTCTTTCCCCCTGCTCCCTTTGGTTCCCCACCTTTCTGCATTTTTCCACACGGTTCCCTACTTATTCCAATCGGTTCCCCACTTTTTCCAATCTGTTCCCCCTGCTCCCTTTGGTTCTCTTCTGTTCTCCAGTGTTCCCCACAGTTCCCCACTTTTTCCAATCTGTTCCCCCTGCTCCTTTGGCTCCACTCTGTTCTGCAGTTTTCCCCAAGGTTCCCCACATTTTCCAAACGATTCCCCCGGCTCGCTTTGGTTTCATACTGTTCTGCAGCATTCCCCACGGTTCCCCACTTTTTTACAATCTGTTCGCCCTGCTCCCTTTGGTTCCCCTCTGTTCTGCAGTGTCCTCCATGCTTACCAACTTTTTGCAATCCATTCCCCCTGCTCTGTTTGTTTCCCCTCTGTCCTGCATTGTCCTCCACGGTTCCCAACTTTTTGCAATCCATTCCCCTGCTCCGTTTGTTTGCCCTCAGTTCTGCAGTGTTCCCCACAGTTCCCCACTTTTTCCAATCCGTTCCCCCTGCTTCGTTTGGTTCACCTCTCTTCTGCAGATCTCTCCACGAATCCCCACTTTTTCCAATCTGTTCCCCCAGCTCCCTTTGGTTCCCCTTTGTTCTGCATTTTTCGACTCGGTTCCCCACTTTTTCCAATCTGTTCCCCCTGCTCCCTTTGGTTCCTCTCTGTTCTGCATTGTTCCCCACGGGTCCCCACTTTTCCGAGCTGTTCCCCGTGCTCCCTTTGGTTCCGCTCTGTTCTGCAGTTTTCCCCACTGTTCTCAACTTTTTCCAATCTGTTCCTCCTGCTCCCTTTTGTTCCCCACTGTTCTGCATTTTTGCCCACGGTTCCCCACTTTTTCAAAACTGTTCCCCCTGCTCCCTTTGGTTCCTCACTGTTCTGCAGTTTTGCTCACGGTTCTCCACATTTTTCCAACCTGTACCTCCTGCTCCCTATGGTTCTCCTCTGCCCTGCAGTGTCCCCCATGGTTCCCCACTTTTTCCAATCAATTCCCCCTGTTCCCTTTGGTTCGCCTCTGTTCTGCATTGTTCCCGACACTTCCCCACTTTTTCCAATCCATTCCCCCTGCTCCCTTTGGTTCAACTCTATTCTGCAGTGTTCCCCACGATTCTCCACATTTTTTTCCATCCTATACCCACTGTTCCCTTTGGTTCCCCACTGTTGTGCATTTTTCCACACGCTACCCCACTTCTTCTAATCTGTTCCTCCTGCACCCTTTGTTTCCCCACTGTTCTGCATTTTTCCACACGGTTCCCCACTTTTTCCAATCTGTTCCCCCTGCTCCCTTTGGTTCCTCACTGTTCTGCAGTGTTCCCCACGATTCCCCACTTTTTCCAATGCGTTCCCCTGCTCTTATTGGTTCCCCTCTGTTCTGCAGTGTTCCCTACGGTTCCCCACATTTTCCAAACTGTTCCCCTTGCTCGCTTTGGTTTCAAACTGTTCTGCAGTGTTCCCCACGGTTCCCCACTTTTTCCAACCTGTACCTACTGCTCCCTTTGGTTCCCCTCTGTCATGCAGTGTTTTCACAGTTCCCCAATTTTTTCCTATCTGTTCCCCCTGATGTCTTTGGTTCCCCTCTGTCGTGCAGTGTTCCCCACGGTTCCCCACTTTTTCCAATCCGTTCCCTCTGCTCCCTTTGGTTCCCCTCTGTTCTGCAGTGTTCCCCACAGTTCTCCACATTTTCCAATTCTTTCCCCCTGCTCCCTTTGGTTCCCCACCTTTCTGCATTTTTCCACACGGTTCCCTACTTATTCCAATCGGTTCCCCACTTTTTCCAATCTGTTCCCCCTGCTCCCTTTGGTTCTCTTCTGTTCTCCAGTGTTCCCCACAGTTCCCCACTTTTTCCAATCTGTTCCCCCTGCTCCTTTGGCTCCACTCTGTTCTGCAGTTTTCCCCAAGGTTCCCCACATTTTCCAAACGATTCCCCCGGCTCGCTTTGGTTTCATTCTGTTCTGCAGCGTTCCCCACGGTTCCCCACTATTTTACAATCTGTTCGCCCTGCTCCCTTTGGTTCCCCTCTGTTCTGCAATGTCCTCCACGCTTACCAACTTTTTGCAATCCATTCCCCCTGCTCTGTTTGTTTCCCCACTGTTCTGCATTTTTCCACACGGTTCCCCACTTTTTCTAATCTGTTCCCCCTGCTCTCTTTGGTTCCTCACTGTTCTGCAGTGTTCCTCACGGTTCTCCACATTTTTTCCAACCTGTAGCCCCTGCTCCCTAAGGCTCCCCTCTGCCCTGCAGTATTCCCCATGGTTCCCCACTTTTTCTAATCCGTTCCCGCTATTCCCTTTGGTTTCATACTGTTCTGCAGCGTTCCCCATGGTTCCCCACTATTTTACAATCTGTTCGCCCTGCTCCCTTTGGTTCCCCGCTGTTCTGCAATGTCCTCCACGCTTCCCAACTTTTTGCAATCCATTCCCCCTGCTCTGTTTGTTTCCCCACTGTTCTGCATTTTTCCACACGGTTCCCCACTTTGTCCAATCTGTTCCCCCTGCTCCCTTTGGTTCCTCACTGTTCTGCAGTGTTCCTCACGGTTCTCCACATTTTTTCCAACCTGTAGCCCCTGCTCCCTTTGGCTCCCCTCTGCCCTGCAGTATTCCCCATGGTTCCCCACTTTTTCTAATCCGTTCCCCCTGCTCCCTTTGGTTCCCCTCTGTCCCGCAGTGTTCTGCACGATTCCCCACTTTTTCAAATCAGTTCCCCCTGCTCCCTTTGATTCCGCTCTGTCCTGCAGTGTTCCCCATGGGCCCCACTTTTTGCAATCTGTTCACCCTGCTCCTTTGGCTCCACTCTGTTCTGCAGTTTTCCCCATGGTTCCACACATTTTGCAATCCATTCCCCCTGCTCCATTTGTTTCCCCTCTGTTCTGCAGTGTTCCCCACAGTTCCCCACTTTTTCCAATCAGTTCCCCCTGCTGCCTTTGATTCCCTTCTGTCCTGCAGTGTTCCCCATGGGCCCCACTTTTTACAATCCGTTCCCCCTGCTTCCTTTGCTTCACCTCTGTCGTGCAGTGTTCCAAACGGTTCCCCACTTTTTCCAATGCGTTCCCTCTGCTCCCTTTGGTGCCCCTCTGTTCTGCAGTGTTTCCCACAGTTCCCCACTTTTTCCAATCTGTTTCCCCTGCTCCCTCTGGTTCCCCTCTGTTCTGCAGTGTCCTCCACGGTTCCCCACTTTTTCCAACCTGTACCTCCTGTTCCCTTTGGTTCCCCTCTGTCATGCAGTGTTTTCACAGTTCCCCAATTTTTTCCTATCTGTTCCCCCTGATCCCTTTGGTTCCCCTCTGTCATGCAGTGTGCCCCACGGTTCCCCACTTTTTCCAATCCGTTCCCTCTGCTCCCTTTGGTTCCCCTCTGTTCTGCAGTGTTCCCCACAGTTCTCCACCTTTTCCAATTCATTCCCCCTGCTCCCTTTGGTTCTCCACCTTTCTGCATTTTTCCACACGGTTCCCTACTTTTTCCAATCGGTTCCCGACTTTTTCCAATCTGTTCCCCCTGCTCCCTTTGGTTCTCCTCTGTTCTGCAGTGTTCCCGACGCTTCCCCACTTTTTCCAATCCGTTCCCCCTGCTCCCTTTGGTTCCCCTCTATTCTACAGTGTTCCCCATGATTCTCCACATTTCTTTACATACTGTACCCCCTGCTCCCTATTGTTCCCCTCTGCCTTGCAGTGTTACCCAGGGGACACCACTTTTTCCAACCTGTTCCCGCTGTTCCCCTCTGTCCTTCCGTGTTCTGCACGGTTCCCAACTTTTTGCAATCCGTTGCCCCTTCTCCTCTTGGTTCCCCTCTGTTCTGCAGTGTTCCCCACGGTTCCCCACTTTTTCCAATTTGTTCCCCCTGCTCCTTTGTCTCAACTCTGTTCTGCAGTTTTCCCCACGGTTCCTCACATTTTCCAAACCATTCCCCCGGCTCGCTTTCTTTTCATACTGTTCTGCAGCGTTCCCCACGGTTCCCCACTTTTTTACAATCTGTTCGCCCTGCTCCCTTTGGTTCCCCTCTGTTCTGCAGTGTCCTCCACGCTTACCAACTTTTTGCAATCCATTCCCCCTGCTCTGTTTGTTTCCCCTCTGTCCTGCATTGTCCTCCACGGTTCCCAACTTTTTGCAATCCATTCCCCTGCTCCGTTTGTTTGCCCTCTGTTCTGCAGTGTTCCCCACAGTTCTCCACTTTTTCCAATCTGTTTCCCCTGCTAACTCTGGTTCCCCCCTGTTCTGCATTTTTTCACACTGTTCCCCACTTTTTCCAATCCGTTCCCCCTGCTTCGTTTGGTTCACCTCTGTTCTGCAGATCTCTCCACGAATCCCCACTTTTTCCAATCTGTTCCCCCAGCTCTCTTTGGTTCCCCTTTGTTCTGCATTTTTCGACTCGGTTCCCCACTTTTTCCAATCTGTTCCCCCTGCTCCCTTTGGTTCCTCTCTGTTCTGCATTGTTCCCCATGGGTCCCCACTTTTCCGAGCTGTTCCCCGTGCTCCCTTTGGTTCCGCTCTGTTCTGCAGTTTTCCCCACTGTTCTCAACTTTTTCCAATCTGTTCCTCCTGCTCCCTTTGGTTCCCCACTGTTCTGCATTTTTGCCCACGGTTCCCCACTTTTTCAAAACTGTTCCCCCTGCTCCCTTTGGTTCCTCACTGTTCTGCAGTTTTCCTCACGGTTCTCCACATTTTTCCAACCTGTACCCCCTGCTCCCTATGGTTCTCCTCTGCCCTGCAGTGTCCCCCATGGTTCCCCACTTTTTCCAATCAATTCCCCCTGTTCCCTTTGGTTTGCCTCTGTTCTGCATTGTTCCCGACTCTTCCCCACTTTTTCCAATCCATTCCCCCTGCTCCCTTTGGTTCAACTCTATTCTGCAGTGTTCCCCACGATTCTCCACATTTTTTTCCATCCTATACCCCCTGTTCCCTTTGGTTCCCCACTGTTGTGCATTTTTCCACACGCTACTCCACTTCTTCTAATCTGTTCCTCCTGCACCCTTTGTTTCCCCACTGTTCTGCATTTTTCCACACGGTTCCCCACTTTTTCCAATCTGTTCCCCCTGCTCCCTTTGGTTCCTCACTGTTCTGCAGTGTTCCCCACGATTCCCCACTTTTTCCAATGCGTTCCCCTGCTCTTATTGGTTCCCCTCTGTTCTGCAGTGTTCCCTACGGTTCCCCACATTTTCCAAACTGTTCCCCTTGCTCGCTTTGGTTTCAAACTGTTCTGCAATGTTCCCCACGGTTCCCCACTTTTTTACAATCTGTTCGCCCTGCTCCCTTTGGTTTCCCTCTGTCCTGCAGTGTCCTCCACGGTTCCCCACTTTTTCCAACCTGTACCTACTGCTCCCTTTGGTTCCCCTCTGTCATGCAGTGTTTTCACAGTTCCCCAATTTGTTCCTATCTGTTCCCCCTGCTCTCTTTGGTTCCTCACTGTTCTGCAGTGTTCCTCACGGTTCTCCACATTTTTTCCAACCTGTAGCCCCTGCTCCCTAAAGCTCCCCTCTGCCCTGCAGTATTCCCCATGGTTCCCCACTTTTTCTAATCCGTTCCCCCTATTCCCTTTGGTTCCCCTCTGTCCCGCAGTGTTCTGCACGATTCCCCACTTTTTCCAAACCATTCCCCCGGCTCGCTTTCTTTTCACACTGTTCTGCAGCGTTCCCCACGGTTCCCCACTTTTTTACAATCTGTTCGCCCTGCTCCCTTTGGTTCCCCTCTGTTCTGCAGTGTCCTCCACGCTTACCAACTTTTTGCAATCCATTACCCCTGCTCTGTTTGTTTCCCCTCTGTCCTGCACTGTCTTCCACGGTTCCCAACTTTTTGCAATCAGTTCCCCCTGCTCCCTTTTATTCCCCTCTGTCCTACAGTGTTCCCCATGGGCCCAACTTTTTACAATCCGTTCCCCCTGCTTCCTTTGGTTCCCCTCTGTCGTGCAGTATTCCCCACAGTTCCCCACTTATTCCAATGTGTTCCCTCTGCTCCCTTTGGTGCCCCTCTGTTCTGCAGTGTTCCCCACGGTTCCCCACTTTTTCCAATCTGTTTACCCTACTACCTCTGGTTCTCCTCTGTTCTGCATTTTTCCACACTGTTCCCCACTTTTTCCAATCTGTTCCCCCTGCTTCCTTTGGTTCACCTCTGTTCTGCAGAACTCCCCACGATTCCCCACTTTTTTCAATCTTTTCCCCCTGCTCCCTTTGGTTCCCCACTGCTCTGCATTTTTCCACACGGTTCCCCACTTTTTCCAATCTGTTCCCCCTGCTCCCTTTGATTCCTCACTGTTCTCCACATTTTTTCCAACCAGCACCCCCTGCTCCTTATGGTTCCCCTCTGCCCTGCAGTGTCCCCCATGGTTCCCCACATTTTCCAATACGTTCCCCCTGCTCCCTTTTGTTCCCCTCTATTCTGCATTGTTCCCCACGTTTCTCCACATTTTTTTCCATCCTGTACTCCCTGCTCCATATGGTTCCCCTCTGCCTTGCAGTGTTCCCCATGGGACCCCACTTTTTCCAATCTGTTCCCCCTGCTCCTTTCGCTCCACTCTGTTCTGCAGTTTTCGCTATTGTTCTCCACATTTTTTCCAAACTGTTCCACCTGCTCCCTTTGGTTCTGCAGTGTTTCCCACGGTTCCCCACTTTTTCCAATCCATTTCCCCTGCTCCCTTTGGTTCCCCTCTATTGTTCAGTGTTCCCCACGGTTCCCCACTTTTTCCAATCCGTTCCCGTGCTCCCTTTGGTTCCCCTCTGTTCTGCAGTGATCTCCACGGTTCCCCACATTTTCCAAACTGTTCCCCCGGCTCGCTTTGGTTTCATACTGTTCTGCAGTGTTGCCCACGGTTCCCCACTTTTTTACAATCTGTTCGCCCTGCTCCCTTTTGTTCCCCTCTGTCCTGCAGTGTCCTCCACGGTTCCCCACTTTTTCCAACCTGTACCTCCTGTTCCCTTTGGTTCCCCTCTGTCATGCAGTGTTTTCAATGTTCCCCAATTTTTTCCTATCTGTTCCCCCTGATACTTTTGGTTCCCCTCTGTCATGCAGTGTGCCCCACGGTTCCCCACTTTTTCCAATCCGTTCCCTCTGCTCCCTTTGGTTCCCCTCTGTTCTGCAGTGTTCCCCACAGTTCTCCACCTTTTCCAATTCGTTCCCCCTGCTCCCTTTGGTTTCCCACCTTTCTGCATTTTTCCACACGGTTCCCTACTTTTTCCAATCGGTTCCCCCCTTTTTCCAATCTGTTCCCCCTGCTCCCTTTGGTTCTCCTCTGTTCTGCAGTGTTCCCGAAACACCCCCACTTTTTCCAATCCGTTCCCCCTGCTGCCTTTGGTTCCCCTCTATTCTACAGTGTTCTCCACGATTCTCCACATTTTTTTACATACTGTACCCCCTGCTCCCTATGGTTCCCCTCTGCCTTGCAGTGTTACCCATGGGATACCACTTTTTCCAACCTGGCCCCTTGTTCCCTTTGGTTCCCCTCTGTCCTTCCGTGTTCTCCACGGTTCCCAACTTTTTGCAATCCGTTGCCCCTGCTCCTCTTGGTTCCCCTCTGTTCTGCAGTGTTCCCCACGGTTCCCCACTTTTTCCAATCTGTTCCTCCTGCCCCTTTTTCTCAACTCTGTTCTGCAGTTTTCCCCACGGTTCCTCACATTTTCCAAACCATTCCCCCGGCACTCTTTCTTTTCATACTGTTCTGCAGCGTTCCCCACGGTTCCCCTCTTTTTTACAATCTGTTCGCCCTGCTCCCTTTGGTTCCCCTCTGTTCTGCAGTGTCCTCCACGCTTACCAACTTTTTGCAATCCATTCCCCCTGCTCTGTTTGTTTCCCCTCTGTCCTGCATTGTCCTCCACGGTTCCCAACTTTTTGCAATCCATTTCCCCTGCTCCATTTGTTTGCCCTCTGTTCTGCAGTGTTCCCCACAGTTCCCCACTTTTTCCAATCTGTTTCCCCTGCTATCTCTGGTTCCCCTCTGTTCTGCATTTTTCCACACTGTTCCCCACTTTTTCCAATCCGTTCCCCCTGCTTCGTTTGGTTCACCTCTGTTCTGCAGATCTCTCCACGAATCCCCACTTTTTCCAATCTGTTCCCCCTGCTCCCTTTGGTTCCTCTCTGTTCGGCATTGTTCCCCACGGGTCCCCACTTTTCCGAGCTGTTCCCCCTGCTCCCTTTGGTTCCGCTCTGTTCTGCAGTTTTCCCCACTGTTCTCAACTTTTTCCAATCTGTTCCTCCTGCTCCCTTTGGTTCCCCACTGTTCTGCATTTTTGCACACGGTTCCCCACTTTTTCAAAACTGTTCCCCCTGCTCCCTTTGGTTCCTCACTGTTCTGCAGTTTTCCTCACGGTTCTCCACATTTTTCCAACCTGTACCCCCTGCTCCCTATGGTTCTCCTCTGCCCTGCAGTGTCCCCCATGATTCCCCACTTTTTCCAATCCATTCCCCCTGTTCCATTTGGTTCACCTCATTTCTGCAGTGTTCCCGACGCTTCCCCACTTTTTCCAATCCGTTCCCCGTGCTCCCTTTGGTTCCCCTCTATTCTGCAGTGTTCCCCTCGATTCTCCACATTTTTTTCCATCCTGTACCCCCTGCTTCCTTTGGTTCCCCACTGTTCTGCATTTTTCCACACGGTTCTCCACTTTTTCCAATCTGTTCCCCCTGCTCCCTTTGGTTCCTCTCTGTTCTGCATTGTTCCCCACGGGTCTCCACTTTTCCGAGCTGTTCCCCATGCTCCCTTTGGTTCCGCTCTGCTCTGCAGTTTTCCCCACTGTTCTCAACTTTTTCCAATCTGTTCCTCCTGCTCCATTTGTTTCCCCACTCTTCTGCATTTTTCCACACGGTACCCCACTTCTTCTAATCTGTTCCTCCTGCACCCTTTGTTTTCCCACTTTTCTGCATTTTTCCACACGGTTCCCCACTTTTTCCAATCTGTTCCCCCTGCTCCCTTTGGTTCCTCACTGTTCTGCAGTGTTCCCCACGGTTCCCCACTTTTTCCAATGCGTTCCCCTGCTCCCTTTGGTTCCCCTCTGTTCTGCAGTGATCCCCATGGTTCCCCACTTTTTTACAATCTGTTCGCCCTGCTCCCTTTGGTTCCCCTCTGTCCTGCAGTGTCCTCCACAGTTCCCCACTTTTTCCAACCTGTACCTCCTGCTCCCTATGGTTCCCCTCTGTCATGCACTGTTTTCACAGTTCCCCAATTTTTTCCTATCTGTTCCCCCGATCCCTTTGGTTCCCCTCTGTCGTGCAGTGTTCCCCACGGTTCCCCACTTTTTCCAATCCGTTCCCTCTGCTCCCTTTGGTTCCCCTCTCTTCTGCAGTGTTCCCCACAGTTCTCCACATTTTCCAATTCTTTCCCCCTGCTCCCTTTGGTTCCCCACCTTTCTGCATCTTTCCACACGTGTCCCTACTTTTTCCAATCGGTTTCCCACTTTACCAATCTGTTCCCCCTGCTCCCTTTGGTTCCCCTCTGTCCTGCAGTGTCCTCCACGGTTCCCCACTTTTTCCAACCTGTACCTCCTGTTCCCTTTGGTTCCCCTCTGTCATGCAGTGTTTTCACAGTTCCCCAATTTTTTCCTATCTGTTCCACCTGATCCCTTTGGTTCCCCTCTGTCATGCAGTGTTCCCCACAGTTCTCCACCTTTTCCAATTCGTTCCCCCTGCTCCCTTTGGTTTCCCACCTTTCTGCATTTTTCCACACGGTTCCCTACTTTTTCCAATCTGTTCCCCCTGCTCCCTTTGGTTCTCCTCTGTTCTGCAGTGTTCCCGAAACACCGCCACTTTTTGCAATCCGTTCCCCCTGCTGCCTTTGGTTCCCCTCTATTCTACAGTGTTCCCCACGATTCTCCACATTTTTTTTACACACTGTACCCCCTGCTCCCTATGGTTCCCCTCTGCCTTGCAGTGTTACCCATGGGATACCACTTTTTCCAACCTGTACCCCCTGCTCCCTATGGTTCTCCTCTGTCCTGCAGTGTCCCCCATGATTCCCCACTTTTTCCAATCCGTTCCCCCTGTTCCATTTGGTTCGCCTCTGTTCTGCAGTGTTCCCGACGCTTCCCCACTTTTTCCAATCCGTTCCCCCTGCTCCCTTTGGTTCCCCTCTATTCTGCAGTGTTCCCCACGATTCTCCACATTTTTTTCCATCCTGTACCCCCTGCTCCCTTTGGTTCCCCACTGTTGTGCATTTTTCCACACGCTACCCCACTTCTTCTAATCTGTTCCTCCTGCACCCTTTGTTTCCCCACTGTTCTGCATTTTTCCACACGGTTCCCCACTTTTTCCAATCTGTTCCCCCGGCTCGCTTTGGTTTCATACTGTTCTGCAGTGTTCCCCACGGTTCCCCACTTTTTCCAACCTGTACCTCCTGTTCCCTTAGGTTCCCCTCTGTCATGCAGTGTTTTCACAGTTCCCCAATTTTTTCCTATCTGTTCCCCCTGATCCCTTTGGTTCGCCTCTGTCATGCAGTGAGCCCCACGGTTCCCCACTTTTTCCAATCCGTTCCCTCTGCTCCCTTTGGTTCCCCTCTGTTCTGCAGTGTTCCCGACGCTTCCCCACTTTTTCCAATTCGTTCCCCCTGCTCCCTTTGGTTCTCCTCTGTTCTGCAGTGTTCCCGACGCTTCCCCACTTTTTCCAATCCGTACCCCCTGCTCCCTTTGGTTCCCCTCTGCCTTGCAGTGTTACCCATGGGACACCACTTGTTCCAACCTGTTCCCCTTGTTCCCTTTGGTTCCCCTCTGTCCTTCCGTGTTCCCCACGGTTCCCCACTTTTTCCAATCTGTTCCCCCTGCTCCTTTGTCTCAACTCTGTTCTGCAGTTTTCCCCACGGTTCCTCATATTTTCCAAACAATTCCCCCGGCTCGCTTTCTTTTCATACTGTTCTGCAGAGTTCCCCACGGTTCCCCACTTTTTTTACAATCTGTTCGCCCTGCTCCCTTTGTTTCCCCTCTGTTCTGCAGTGTCCTCCACGCTTACCAACTTTTTGCAATCCATTCCCCCTGCTCTGTTTGTTTCCCCTCTGTCATGCATTGTCCTCCACGGTTCCCAACTTTTTGCAATCCATTTCCCCTGCTCCGTTTGTTTGCCCTCTGTTCTGCAGTGTTCCCCACAGTTCCCCACTTTTTCCAATCTGTTTCCCCTGCTACCTCTGGTTCCCCTCTGTTCTGCATTTTTCCACACTGTTCCCCACTTTTTCCAATCCGTTCCCCCTGCTTCCTTTGGTTCACCTCTGTTCTGCAGATCTCTCCACGAATCCCCACTTTTTCCAATCTGTTCCCCCTGCTCCCTTTGGTTCCCCTTTGTTCTGCATTTTTCCACACGGTTCCCCACTTTTTCCAATCTGTTCCCCCTGCTCCCTTTGGTTCCTCTCTGTTCTGCATTGTTCCCCACGGGTCTCCACTTTTCCGAGCTGTTCCCCCTGCTCCCTTTGGTTCCTCTCTGCTCTGCAGTTTTCCCCACTGTTCTCAACTTTTTCCAATTTGTCCCTCCTGCTCCCTTTGGTTCCCCACTCTTCTGCATTTTTCTACACGGTACCCCACTTCTTCTAATCTGTTCCTCCTGCACCCTTTGTTTCCCCACTGTTCTGCATTTTACCACATGGTTCCCCACTTTTTCCAATCTGTTCCCCCTGCTCCCTTTGGTTCCTCACTGTTCTGCAGTGTTCCCCACGGTTCTCCACTTTTTCCAATGCGTTCCCCTGCTCCCTTTGGTTCCCCTCTGTTCTGCAGTGATCCCCACAGTTCCCCACATTTTCCAAACTGTTCCCCCTGCTCGCTTTGGTTTCATACTGTTCTGCAGTGTTCCCCACGGTTCCCCACTTTTTTACAATCTGTTCGCCCTGCTCCCTTTGGTTCCCCTCTGTCCTGCAGTGTCCTCCACGGTTCCCCACTTTTTCCAACCTGTACCTCCTGCTCCCTATGGTTCCCCTCTGTCATGCAGTGTTTTCACAGTTCCCCAATTTTTTCCTATCTGTTCCCCCGATCCCTTTGGTTCCCCTCCGTCGTGCAGTGTTCCCCACGGTTCCCCACTTTTTCCAATCCGTTCCCTCTGCTCCCTTTGGTTCCCCTCTGTTCTGCAGTGTTCCCCACAGTTCTCCACATTTTCCAATTCTTTCCCCCTGCTCCCTTTGGTTCCCCACCTTTCTGCATTTTTCCACACGGTTCCCTACTTTTTCCAATCGGTTCCCCACTTTTTCCAATCTGTTCCCCCTGCTCCCTTTGGTTCTGCTCTGTTCTGCAGTGTTCCCCACAGTTCCCCACTTTTTCCAATCTGTTCCCCCTGCTCCTTTGGCTCCACTCTGTTCTGCAGTTTTCCCCAAGGTTCCCCACATTTTCCAAACCATTCCCCCGGCTCGCTTTGGTTTCATACTGTTCTGCAGCGTTCCCCATGGTTCCCCACTATTTTACAATCTGTTCGCCCTGCTCCCTTTGGTTCCCCGCTGTTCTGCAATGTCCTCAACGCTTCCCAACTTTTTGCAATCCATTCCCCCTGCTCTATTTGTTTCCCCACTGTTCTGCATTTTTCCACACGGTTCCCCACTTTGTCCAATCTGTTCCCCCTGCTCCCTTTGGTTCCTCACTGTTCTGCAGTGTTCCTCACGGTTCTCCACATTTTTTCCAACCTGTAGCCCCTGCTCCCTATGGCTCTCCTCTGCCCTGCAGTATTCCCCATGGTTCCCCACTTTTTCTAATCCGTTCCCCCTGCTCCCTTTGGTTCCCCTCTGTCCCGCAGTGTTCTGCACGATTCCCCACTTTTTCAAATCAGTTCCCCCTGCTCCCTTTGATTCCGCTCTGTCCTGCAGTGTTCCCCATGGGCCCCACTTTTTGCAATCTGTTCCCCCTGCTCCTTTGGCTCCACTCTGTTCTGCAGTTTTCCCCATGGTTCCACACATTTTGCAATCCATTCCCCCTGCTCCATTTGTTTCCCCTCTGTTCTGCAGTGTTCCCCATGGGCCCCACTTTTTACAATCCGTTCCCCCTGCTTCCTTTGCTTCATCTCTGTCGTGCAGTGTTCCAAACGGTTCCCCACTTTTTCCAATGCGTTCCCTCTGCTCCCTTTGGTGCCCCTCTGTTCTGCAGTGTTCCCCACAGTTCCCCACTTTTTCCAATCTGTTTCCCCTGCTCCCTCTGGTTCCCCTCTGTTCTGCAGTGTCCTCCACGGTTCCCCACTTTTTCCAACCTGTACCTCCTGTTCCCTTTGGTTCCCCTCTGTCATGCAGTGTTTTCACAGTTCCCCAATTTTTTCCTATCTGTTCCCCCTGATCCCTTTGGTTCCCCTCTGTCATGCAGTGTGCCCCACGGTTCCCCACTTTTTCCAATCCGTTCCCTCTGCTCCCTTTGGTTCCCCTCTGTTCTGCAGTGTTCCCCACAGTTCACCACCTTTTCCAATTCATTCCCCCTGCTCCCTTTGGTTCTCCACCTTTCTGCATTTTTCCACACGGTTCCCTACTTTTTCCAATCGGTTCCCGACTTTTTCCAATCTGTTCCCCCTGCTCCCTTTGGTTCTCCTCTGTTCTGCAGTGTTCCCGACGCTTCCCCACTTTTTCCAATCCGTTCCCCCTGCTCCCTTTGGTTCCCCTCTATTCTACAGTGTTCCCCATGATTCTCCACATTTCTTTACATACTGTACCCCCTCCTCCCTATTGTTCCCCTCTGCCTTGCAGTGTTACCCATGGGACACCACTTTTTCCAACCTGTTCCCGCTGTTCCCTTTGTTTCCCCTCTGTCCTTCCGTGTTCTCCACGGTTCCCAACTTTTTGCAATCCGTTGCCCCTGCTCCGCTTGGTTCCCCTCTGTTCTGCAGTGTTCCCCACGGTTCCCCACTTTTTCCAATCTGTTCCCCCTGCTCCTTTGTCTCAACTCTGTTCTGCAGTTTTCCCCACGTTTCCTCACATTTTCCAAACCATTCCCCCGGCTCGCTTTCTTTTCATACTGTTCTGCAGCGTTCCCCACGGTTCCCCACTTTTTTACAATCTGTTCGCCCTGCTCCCTTTGGTTCCCCTCTGTTCTGCAGTGTCCTCCATGCTTACAAACTTTTTGCAATCCATTCCCCCTGCTCTGTTTGTTTCCCCTCTGTCCTGCATTGTCCTCCACGGTTCCCAACTTTTTGCAATCCATTCCCCTGCTCCGTTTGTTTGCCCTCTGTTCTGCAGTGTTCCCCACAGTTCCCCACTTTTTCCAATCTGTTTCCCCTGCTAACTCTGGTTCCCCTCTGTTCTGCATTTTTTCACACTGTTCCCCACTTTTTCCAATCCGTTCCCCCTGCTTCGTTTGGTTCACCTCTGTTCTGCAGATCTCTCCACGAATCCCCACTTTTTCCAATCTGTTCCCCCAGCTCCCTTTGGGTCCCCACTGTTCTGCAGAACTCCCCACGATTCCCCACTTTTTCCAATCTGTTCACCCTTCTCCCTTTGGTTCCTCTCTGTTCTGCATTGTTCCCCATGGGTCCCCACTTTTCCGAGCTGTTCCCCGTGCTCCCTTTGGTTCCGCTCTTTTCTGCAGTTTTCCCCACTGTTCTCAACTTTTTCCAATCTGTTCCTCCTGCTCCCTTTGGTTCCCCACTGTTCTGCATTTTTGCCCACGGTTCCCCACTTTTTCAAAACTGTTCCCCCTGCTCCCTTTGGTTCCTCACTGTTCTGCAGTTTTCCTCACGGTTCTCCACATTTTTCCAACCTGTACCCCCTGCTCCCTATGGTTCTCCTCTGCCCTGCAGTGTCCCCCATGGTTCCCCACTTTTTCCAATCAATTCCCCCTGTTCCCTTTGGTTCGCCTCTGTTCTGCA
The DNA here is from genome assembly GCF_036971445.1 of Narcine bancroftii. Classification (NCBI taxonomy): domain Eukaryota; kingdom Metazoa; phylum Chordata; class Chondrichthyes; order Torpediniformes; family Narcinidae; genus Narcine; species Narcine bancroftii. The sequence continues at coordinate 634,860 of NW_027211892.1, forward strand.
TTGTTCCCGACGCTTCCCCACTTTTTCCAATCCATTCCCCCTGCTCTCTTTGGTTCAACTCTATTCTGCAGTGTTCCCCACGATTCTCCACATTTTTTTCCATCCTCTACCCCCTGTTCCCTTTGGTTCCCCACTGTTGTGCATTTTTCCACACGCTACTCCACTTCTTCTAATCTGTTCCTCCTGCACCCTTTGTTTCCCCACTGTTCTGCATTTTTCCACACGGTTCCCCACTTTTTCCAATCTGTTCTCCCTGCTCCCTTTGGTTCCTCACTGTTCTGCAGTGTTCCCCACGATTCCCCACTTTTTCCAATGCGTTCCCCTGCTCTTATTGGTTCCCCTCTGTTCTGCAGTGTTCCCTACGGTTCCCCACATTTTCCAAACTGTTCCCCCTGCTCGCTTTGGTTTCAAACTGTTCTGCAGTGTTCCCCACGGTTCCCCACTTTTTTACAATCTGTTCGCCCTGCTCCCTTTGGTTTCCCTCTGTCCTGCAGTGTCCTCCACGGTTCCCCACTTTTTCCAACCTGTACCTACTGCTCCCTTTGGTTCCCCTCTGTCATGCAGTGTTTTCACAGTTCCCCAATTTTTTCCTATCTGTTCCCCCTGATGTCTTTGGTTCCCCTCTGTCGTGCAGTGTTCCCCACGGTTCCCCACTTTTTCCAATCCGTTCCCTCTGCTCCCTTTGGTTCCCCTCTGTTCTGCAGTGTTCCCCACAGTTCTCCACATTTTCCAATTCTTTCCCCCTGCTCCCTTTGGTTCCCCACCTTTCTGCATTTTTCCACTCGGTTCCCTACTTATTCCAATCGGTTCCCCACTTTTTCCAATCTGTTCCCCCTGCTCCCTTTGGTTCTCTTCTGTTCTCCAGTGTTCCCCACAGTTCCCAACTTTTTCCAATCTGTTCCCCCTGCTCCTTTGGCTCCACTCTGTTCTGCAGTTTTCCCCAAGGTTCCCCACATTTTCCAAACGATTCCCCCGGCTCGCTTTGGTTTCATTCTGTTCTGCAGCGTTCCCCACGGTTCCCCACTATTTTACAATCTGTTCGCCCTGCTCCCTTTGGTTCCCCTCTGTTCTGCAATGTCCTCCACGCTTACCAACTTTTTGCAATCCATTCCCCCTGCTCTGTTTGTTTCCCCACTGTTCTGCATTTTTCCACACGGTTCCCCACTTTTTCTAATCTGTTCCCCCTGCCCTCTTTGGTTCCTCACTGTTCTGCAGTGTTCCTCACGGTTCTCCACATTTTTTCCAACCTGTAGCCCCTGCTCCCTAAGGCTCCCCTCTGCCCTGCAGTATTCCCCATGGTTCCCCACTTTTTCTAATCCGTTCCCCCTATTCCCTTTGGTTCCCCTCTGTCCCGCAGTGTTCTGCACGATTCCCCACTTTTTCCAATCCGTTCCCCCTGCTCCCTTTGGTTCCCCTCTATTCTACAGTGTTCCCCATGATTCTCCACATTTCTTTACATACTGTACCCCCTGCTCCCTATGGTTCCCCTCTGCCTTGCAGTTTTACCCATGGGACACCACTTTTTCCAACCTGTTCCCGCTGTTCCCTTTGGTTCCCCTCTGTCCTTCCGTGTTCTCCACGGTTCCCAACTTTTTGCAATCCGTTGCCCCTGCTCCGCTTGGTTCCCCTCTGTTCTGCAGTGTTCCCCACGGTTCCCCAATTTTTCCAATCTGTTCCCCCTGCTCCTTTGTCTCAACTCTGTTCTGCAGTTTTCCCCACGGTTCCTCACATTTTCCAAACCATTCCCCCGGCTCGCTTTCTTTTCATACTGTTCTGCAGCGTTCCCCACGGTTCCGCACTTTTTTACAATCTGTTCGCCCTGCTCCCTTTGGTTCCCCTCTGTTCTGCAGTGTCCTCCACGCTTACCAACTTTTTGCAATCCATTCCCCCTGCTCTGTTTGTTTCCCCTCTGTCCTGCATTGTCCTCCACGGTTCCCAACTTTTTGCAATCCATTCCCCTGCTCCGTTTGTTTGCCCTCTGTTCTGCAGTGTTCCCCACAGTTCGCCACTTTTTCCAATCTGTTTCCCCTGCTAACTCTGGTTCCCCTCTGTTCTGCATTTTTTCACACTGTTCCCCACTTTTTCCAATCCGTTCCCCCTGCTTCGTTTGGTTCACCTCTGTTCTGCAGATCTCTCCACGAATCCCCACTTTTTCCAATCTGTTCCCCCAGCTCCCTTTGGTTCCCCTTTGTTCTGCATTTTTCGACTCGGTTCCCCACTTTTTCCAATCTGTTCCCCCTGCTCCCTTTGGTTCCTATCTGTTCTGCATTGTTCCCCACGGGTCCCCACTTTTCCGAGCTGTTCCCCGTGCTCCCTTTGTTTCCGCTCTGTTCTGCAGTTTTCCCCACTGTTCTCAACTTTTTCCAATCTGTTCCTCCTGCTCCCTTTGTTCCCCACTGTTCTGCATTTTTGCCCACGGTTCCCCACTTTTTCAAAACTGTTCCCCCTGCTCCCTTTGGTTCCTCACTGTTCTGCAGTTTTCCTCACGGTTCTCCACATTTTTCCATCCTGTACCCCCTGCTCCCTATGGTTCATCTCTGCCTTGCAGTGTTACCCATGGGACACCACTTTTTCCAACCTGTTCCCCTTGTTCCCTTTGGTTCCCCTCTGTCCTTCCGTGTTCCCCACGGTTCCCCACTTTTTCCAATCTGTTCCCCCTGCTCCTTTGTCTCAACTCTGTTCTGTAGTTTTCCCCACGGTTCCTCATATTTTCCAAACCATTCCCCCGGCTCGCTTTCTTATCATACTGTTCTGCAGAGTTCCCCACGGTTCCCCACTTTTTTTACAATCTGTTCGCCCTGCTCCCTTTGTTTCCCCTCCGTTCTGCAGTGTCCTCCACGCTTACCAACTTTTTGCAATCCATTCCCCCTGCTCTGTTTGTTTCCCCTCTGTCATGCATTGTCCTCCACGGTTCCCAACTTTTTGCAATCCATTTCCCCTGCTCCGTTTGTTTGCCCTCTGTTCTGCAGTGTTCCCCACAGTTCCCCACTTTTTCCAATCTGTTTCCCCTGCTACCTCTGGTTCCCCTCTGTTCTGCATTTTTCCACACTGTTCCCCACTTTTTCCAATCCGTTCCCCCTGCTTCCTTTGGTTCACCTCTGTTCTGCAGATCTCTCCACGAATCCCCACTTTTTCCAATCTGTTCCCCCTGCTCCCTTTGGTTCCCCTTTGTTCTGCATTTTTCCACACGGTTCCCCACTTTTTCCAATCTGTTCCCCCTGCTCCCTTTGGTTCCTCTCTGTTCTGCATTGTTCCCCACGGGTCTCCACTTTTCCGAGCTGTTCCCCATGCTCCCTTTGGTTCCGCTCTGCTCTGCAGTTTTCCCCACTGTTCTCAACTTTTTCCAATCTGTTCCTCCTGCTCCCTTTGGTTCCCCACTCTTCTGCATTTTTCCACACGGTACCCCACTTCTTCTAATCTGTTCCTCCTGCAGCCTTTGTTTTCCCACTGTTCTGCATTTTTCCACACGGTTCCCCACTTTTTCCAATCTGTTCCCCCTGCTCCCTTTGGTTCCTCACTGTTCTGCAGTGTTCCCCACGGTTCCCCACTTTTTCAAATGCGTTCCCCTGCTCCCTTTGGTTCCCCTCTGTTCTGCAGTGATCCCCATGGTTCCCCACTTTTTTACAATCTGTTCGCCCTGCTCCCTTTGGTTCCCATCTGTCCTGCAGTGTCCTCCACGGTTCCCCACTTTTTCCAACCTGTACCTCCTGCTCCCTATGGTTCCCCTCTGTCATGCACTGTTTTCACAGTTCCCCAATTTTTTCCTATCTGTTCCCCCGATCCCTTTGGTTCCCCTCTGTCGTGCAGTGTTCCCCACGGTTCCCCACTTTTTCCAATCCGTTCCCTCTGCTCCCTTTGGTTCCCCTCTCTTCTGCAGTGTTCCCCACAGTTCTCCACATTTTCCAATTCTTTCCCCCTGCTCCCTTTGGTTCCCCACCTTTCTGCATCTTTCCACACGTGTCCCTACTTTTTCCAATCGGTTCCCCACTTTTTCCAATCTGTTCCCCCTGCTCCCTTTGGTTCTGCTCTGTTCTGCAGTTTTCCCCACAGTTCCCCACTTTTTCCAATCTGTTCCCCCTGCTCTTTTGGCTCCACTCTGTTCTGCAGTTTTCCCCAAGGTTCCCCACATTTTCCAAACCATTCCCCCGGCTCGCTTATGTTTCATACTGTCCTGCAGCGTTCCCCACGGTTCCCCACTATTTTACAATCTGTTCGCCCTGCTCCCTTTGGTTCCCCTCTGTTCTGCAGTGTCCTCCACGCTTCCCAACTTTTTGCAATCCATTCCCCCTGCTCTGTTTGTTTCCCCACTGTTCTGCATTTTTCCACACGGTTCCCCACTTTTTCCAATCTGTTCCCCCTGCTCCCTTTGATTCCGCTCTGTCCTGCAGTGTTCCCCATGGGCCCCACTTTTTGCAATCTGTTCCCCCTGCTCCTTTGGCTCCACTCTGTTCTGCAGTTTTCCGCATGGTTCCCCACATTTTGCAATCCATTCCCCCTGCTCCCTTTGTTTCCCCTCTGTCCTGCAGTGTTCCCCATGGGCCCCACTTTTTACAATCCGTTCCCCCTGCTTCCTTTGGTTCCCCTTTGTCGTGCAGTGTTCCAAACGGTTCCCCACTTTTTCCACTCTGTTGCCCCTGCTCCTTTGGCTCCACTCTGTTCTGCAGTTTTCCCCACGGTTCCCCACATTTTCCAAACCATTCCCCCGGCTCGCTTTCTTTTCACACTGTTCTGCAGCGTTCCCCACGGTTCCCCACTTTTTTACAATCTGTTCGGCCTGCTCCCTTTGGTTCCCCTCTGTTCTGCAGTGTCCTCCACGCTTACCAACTTTTTGCAATCCATTACCCCTGCTCTGTTTGTTTCCCCTCTGTCCTGCATTGTCTTCCACGGTTCCCAACTTTTTGCAATCAGTTCCCCCTGCTCCCTTTGATTCCCATCTGTCCTACAGTGTTCCCCATGGGCCCAACTTTTTACAATCCGTTCCCCCTGCTTCCTTTGGTTCCCCTCTGTCGTGCAGTATTCCCCACAGTTCCCCACTTATTCCAATGTGTTCCCTCTGCTCCCTTTGGTGCCCCTCTGTTCTGCAGTGTACCCCACGGTTCCCCACTTTTTCCAATCTGTTTCCCCTACTACCTCTGGTTCCCCTCTGTTCTGCATTTTTCCACACTGTTCCCCACTTTTTCCAATCTGTTCCCCCTGCTTCCTTTGGTTCACCTCTGTTCTGCAGAACTCCCCACGATTCCCCACTTTTTCCAATCTTTTCCCCCTGCTCGCTTTGGTTTCATACTGTTCTGCAGTGTTCCCCACGGTTCCCCACTTTTTCCAATGCGTTCCTCTGCTCCTATTGGTTCCCCTCTGTTCTGCAGTGATCCCCACGGTTCCCCACAATTTCCAAAGTGTTCCCCCTGCTCGCTTTGGTTTCATACTGTTCTGCAGTGTTCCCCACGGTTCCCCACTTTTTTCCAATCTGTTACCCCTGCTACCTCTGGTTCCCCTCTGTTCTGCATTTTTTCACACTGTTCCCCACTTTTTCCAATCCGTTCCCCCTGCTTCGTTTGGTTCACCTCTGTTCTGCAGATCTCTCCACGAATCCCCACTTTTTCCAATCTGTTCCCCCAGCTCCCTTTGGTTCCCCTTTGTTCTGCATTTTTCGACTCGGTTCCCCACTTTTTCGAATCCTTTCCCCCTGCTCCCTTTGGGTCCCCACTGTTCTGCAGAACTCCCCACGATTCCCCACTTTTTCCAATCTGTTCACCCTTCTCCCTTTGGTTCCTCTCTGTTCTGCATTGTTCCCCATGGGTCCCCACTTTTCCGAGCTGTTCCCCGTGCTCCCTTTGGTTCCGCTCTTTTCTGCAGTTTTCCCCACTGTTCTCAACTTTTTCCAATCTGTTCCTCCTGCTCCCTTTGGTTCCCCACTGTTCTGCATTTTTGCCCACGGTTCCCCACTTTTTCAAAACTGTTCCCCCTGCTCCCTTTGGTTCCTCACTGTTCTGCAGTTTTCCTCACGGTTCTCCACATTTTTCCAACCTGTACCCCCTGCTCCCTATGGTTCTCCTCTGCCCTGCAGTGTCCCCCATGGTTCCCCACTTTTTCCAATCAATTCCCCCTGTTCCCTTTGGTTCGCCTCTGTTCTGCATTGTTCCCGACGCTTCCCCACTTTTTCCAATCCATTCCCCCTGCTCTCTTTGGTTCAACTCTATTCTGCAGTGTTCCCCACGATTCTCCACATTTTTTTCCATCCTCTACCCCCTGTTCCCTTTGGTTCCCCACTGTTGTGCATTTTTCCACACGCTACTCCACTTCTTCTAATCTGTTCCTCCTGCACCCTTTGTTTCCCCACTGTTCTGCATTTTTCCACACGGTTCCCCACTTTTTCCAATCTGTTCTCCCTGCTCCCTTTGGTTCCTCACTGTTCTGCAGTGTTCCCCACGATTCCCCACTTTTTCCAATGCGTTCCCCTGCTCTTATTGGTTCCCCTCTGTTCTGCAGTGTTCCCTACGGTTCCCCACATTTTCCAAACTGTTCCCCCTGCTCGCTTTGGTTTCAAACTGTTCTGCAGTGTTCCCCACGGTTCCCCACTTTTTTACAATCTGTTCGCCCTGCTCCCTTTGGTTTCCCTCTGTCCTGCAGTGTCCTCCACGGTTCCCCACTTTTTCCAACCTGTACCTACTGCTCCCTTTGGTTCCCCTCTGTCATGCAGTGTTTTCACAGTTCCCCAATTTTTTCCTATCTGTTCCCCCTGATGTCTTTGGTTCCCCTCTGTCGTGCAGTGTTCCCCACGGTTCCCCACTTTTTCCAATCCGTTCCCTCTGCTCCCTTTGGTTCCCCTCTGTTCTGCAGTGTTCCCCACAGTTCTCCACATTTTCCAATTCTTTCCCCCTGCTCCCTTTGGTTCCCCACCTTTCTGCATTTTTCCACTCGGTTCCCTACTTATTCCAATCGGTTCCCCACTTTTTCCAATCTGTTCCCCCTGCTCCCTTTGGTTCTCTTCTGTTCTCCAGTGTTCCCCACAGTTCCCAACTTTTTCCAATCTGTTCCCCCTGCTCCTTTGGCTCCACTCTGTTCTGCAGTTTTCCCCAAGGTTCCCCACATTTTCCAAACGATTCCCCCTGCTCGCTTTGGTTTCATTCTGTTCTGCAGCGTTCCCCACGGTTCCCCACTATTTTACAATCTGTTCGCCCTGCTCCCTTTGGTTCCCCTCTGTTCTGCAATGTCCTCCACGCTTACCAACTTTTTGCAATCCATTCCCCCTGCTCTGTTTGTTTCCCCACTGTTCTGCATTTTTCCACACGGTTCCCCACTTTTTCTAATCTGTTCCCCCTGCCCTCTTTGGTTCCTCACTGTTCTGCAGTGTTCCTCACGGTTCTCCACATTTTTTCCAACCTGTAGCCCCTGCTCCCTAAGGCTCCCCTCTGCCCTGCAGTATTCCCCATGGTTCCCCACTTTTTCTAATCCGTTCCCCCTATTCCCTTTGGTTCCCCTCTGTCCCGCAGTGTTCTGCACGATTCCCCACTTTTTCCAATCCGTTCCCCCTGCTCCCTTTGGTTCCCCTCTATTCTACAGTGTTCCCCATGATTCTCCACATTTCTTTACATACTGTACCCCCGGCTCCCTATGGTTCCCCTCTGCCTTGCAGTTTTACCCATGGGACACCACTTTTTCCAACCTGTTCCCGCTGTTCCCTTTGGTTCCCCTCTGTCCTTCCGTGTTCTCCACGGTTCCCAACTTTTTGCAATCCGTTGCCCCTGCTCCGCTTGGTTCCCCTCTGTTCTGCAGTGTTCCCCACGGTTCCCCAATTTTTCCAATCTGTTCCCCCTGCTCCTTTGTCTCAACTCTGTTCTGCAGTTTTCCCCACGGTTCCTCACATTTTCCAAACCATTCCCCCGGCTCGCTTTCTTTTCATACTGTTCTGCAGCGTTCCCCACGGTTCCGCACTTTTTTACAATCTGTTCGCCCTGCTCCCTTTGGTTCCCCTCTGTTCTGCAGTGTCCTCCACGCTTCCCAACTTTTTGCAATCCATTCCCCTGCTCCGTTTGTTTGCCCTCTGTTCTGCAGTGTTCCCCACAGTTCGCCACTTTTTCCAATCTGTTTCCCCTGCTAACTCTGGTTCCCCTCTGTTCTGCATTTTTTCACACTGTTCCCCACTTTTTCCAATCCGTTCCCCCTGCTTCGTTTGGTTCACCTCTGTTCTGCAGATCTCTCCACGAATCCCCACTTTTTCCAATCTGTTCCCCCAGCTCCCTTTGGTTCCCCTTTGTTCTGCATTTTTCGACTCGGTTCCCCACTTTTTCCAATCTGTTCCCCCTGCTCCCTTTGGTTCCTATCTGTTCTGCATTGTTCCCCACGGGTCCCCACTTTTCCGAGCTGTTCCCCGTGCTCCCTTTGGTTCCGCTCTGTTCTGCAGTTTTCCCCACTGTTCTCAACTTTTTCCAATCTGTTCCTCCTGCTCCCTTTGTTCCCCACTGTTCTGCATTTTTGCCCACGGTTCCCCACTTTTTCAAAACTGTTCCCCCTGCTCCCTTTGGTTCCTCACTGTTCTGCAGTTTTCCTCACGGTTCTCCACATTTTTCCATCCTGTACCCCCTGCTCCCTATGGTTCATCTCTGCCTTGCAGTGTTACCCATGGGACACCACTTTTTCCAACCTGTTCCCCTTGTTCCCTTTGGTTCCCCTCTGTCCTTCCGTGTTCCCCACGGTTCCCCACTTTTTCCAATCTGTTCCCCCTGCTCCTTTGTCTCAACTCTGTTCTGCAGTTTTCCCCACGGTTCCTCATATTTTCCAAACCATTCCCCCGGCTCGCTTTCTTATCATACTGTTCTGCAGAGTTCCCCACGGTTCCCCACTTTTTTTACAATCTGTTCGCCCTGCTCCCTTTGTTTCCCCTCTGTTCTGCAGTGTCCTCCACGCTTACCAACTTTTTGCAATCCATTCCCCCTGCTCTGTTTGTTTCCCCTCTGTCATGCATTGTCCTCCACGGTTCCCAACTTTTTGCAATCCATTTCCCCTGCTCCGTTTGTTTGCCCTCTGTTCTGCAGTGTTCCCCACAGTTCCCCACTTTTTCCAATCTGTTTCCCCTGCTACCTCTGGTTCCCCTCTGTTCTGCATTTTTCCACACTGTTCCCCACTTTTTCCAATCCGTTCCCCCTGCTTCCTTTGGTTCACCTCTGTTCTGCAGATCTCTCCACGAATCCCCACTTTTTCCAATCTGTTCCCCCTGCTCCCTTTGGTTCCCCTTTGTTCTGCATTTTTCCACACGGTTCCCCACTTTTTCCAATCTGTTCCCCCTGCTCCCTTTGGTTCCTCTCTGTTCTGCATTGTTCCCCACGGGTCTCCACTTTTCCGAGCTGTTCCCCATGCTCCCTTTGGTTCCGCTCTGCTCTGCAGTTTTCCCCACTGTTCTCAACTTTTTCCAATCTGTTCCTCCTGCTCCCTTTGGTTCCCCACTCTTCTGCATTTTTCCACACGGTACCCCACTTCTTCTAATCTGTTCCTCCTGCAGCCTTTGTTTTCCCACTGTTCTGCATTTTTCCACACGGTTCCCCACTTTTTCCAATCTGTTCCCCCTGCTCCCTTTGGTTCCTCACTGTTCTGCAGTGTTCCCCACGGTTCCCCACTTTTTCCAATGCGTTCCCCTGCTCCCTTTGGTTCCCCTCTGTTCTGCAGTGATCCCCATGGTTCCCCACTTTTTTACAATCTGTTCGCCCTGCTCCCTTTGGTTCCCATCTGTCCTGCAGTGTCCTCCACGGTTCCCCACTTTTTCCAACCTGTACCTCCTGCTCCCTATGGTTCCCCTCTGTCATGCACTGTTTTCACAGTTCCCCAATTTTTTCCTATCTGTTCCCCCGATCCCTTTGGTTCCCCTCTGTCGTGCAGTGTTCCCCACGGTTCCCCACTTTTTCCAATCCGTTCCCTCTGCTCCCTTTGGTTCCCCTCTCTTCTGCAGTGTTCCCCACAGTTCTCCACATTTTCCAATTCTTTCCCCCTGCTCCCTTTAGTTCCCCACCTTTCTGCATCTTTCCACACGTGTCCCTACTTTTTCCAATCGGTTCCCCACTTTTTCCAATCTGTTCCCCCTGCTCCCTTTGGTTCTGCTCTGTTCTGCAGTTTTCCCCACAGTTCCCCACTTTTTCCAATCTGTTCCCCCTGCTCTTTTGGCTCCACTCTGTTCTGCAGTTTTCCCCAAGGTTCCCCACATTTTCCAAACCATTCCCCCGGCTCGCTTTGGTTTCATACTGTCCTGCAGCGTTCCCCACGGTTCCCCACTATTTTACAATCTGTTCGCCCTGCTCCCTTTGGTTCCCCTCTGTTCTGCAGTGTCCTCCACGCTTCCCAACTTTTTGCAATCCATTCCCCCTGCTCTGTTTGTTTCCCCACTGTTCTGCATTTTTCCACACGGTTCCCCACTTTTTCCAATCTGTTCCCCCTGCTCCCTTTGATTCCGCTCTGTCCTGCAGTGTTCCCCATGGGCCCCACTTTTTGCAATCTGTTCCCCCTGCTCCTTTGGCTCCACTCTGTTCTGCAGTTTTCCGCATGGTTCCCCACATTTTGCAATCCATTCCCCCTGCTCCCTTTGTTTCCCCTCTGTCCTGCAGTGTTCCCCATGGGCCCCACTTTTTACAATCCGTTCCCCCTGCTTCCTTTGGTTCCCCTTTGTCGTGCAGTGTTCCAAACGGTTCCCCACTTTTTCCACTCTGTTGCCCCTGCTCCTTTGGCTCCACTCTGTTCTGCAGTTTTCCCCACGGTTCCCCACATTTTCCAAACCATTCCCCCGGCTCGCTTTCTTTTCACACTGTTCTGCAGCGTTCCCCACGGTTCCCCACTTTTTTACAATCTGTTCGGCCTGCTCCCTTTGGTTCCCCTCTGTTCTGCAGTGTCCTCCACGCTTACCAACTTTTTGCAATCCATTACCCCTGCTCTGTTTGTTTCCCCTCTGTCCTGCATTGTCTTCCACGGTTCCCTACTTTTTGCAATCAGTTCCCCCTGCTCCCTTTGATTCCCATCTGTCCTACAGTGTTCCCCATGGGCCCAACTTTTTACAATCCGTTCCCCCTGCTTCCTTTGGTTCCCCTCTGTCGTGCAGTATTCCCCACAGTTCCCCACTTATTCCAATGTGTTCCCTCTGCTCCCTTTGGTGCCCCTCTGTTCTGCAGTGTACCCCACGGTTCCCCACTTTTTCCAATCTGTTTCCCCTACTACCTCTGGTTCCCCTCTGTTCTGCATTTTTCCACACTGTTCCCCACTTTTTCCAATCTGTTCCCCCTGCTTCCTTTGGTTCACCTCTGTTCTGCAGAACTCCCCACGATTCCCCACTTTTTCCAATCTTTTCCCCCTGCTCGCTTTGGTTTCATACTGTTCTGCAGTGTTCCCCACGGTTCCCCACTTTTTCCAATGCGTTCCTCTGCTCCTATTGGTTCCCCTCTGTTCTGCAGTGATCCCCACGGTTCCCCACATTTTCCAAAGTGTTCCCCCTGCTCGCTTTGGTTTCATACTGTTCTGCAGTGTTCCCCACGGTTCCCCACTTTTTTCCAATCTGTTTCCCCTGCTACCTCTGGTTCCCCTCTGTTCTGCATTTTTCCACACTGTTCCCCACTTTTTCCAATCTGTTCCCCCTGCTTCCTTTGGTTCACCTCTGTTCTGCAGAACTCCCCACGATTTCCCACTTTTTCCAATCTGTTCCCCCTGCTCCCTTTGATTCCTCACTGTTCTCCACATTTTTTCCAACCAGCACCCCCTGCTCCCTATGGTTCCCCTCTGCCCTGCAGTGTCCCCCATGATTCCCCACTTTTTCCCATCCGTTCCCCCTGTTCCCTTTTGTTTGCCTCTGTTCTGCAGTATTCCCGACTCTTCCCCACTTTTTCCAATACGTTCCCCCTGCTCCCTTTTGTTCCCCTCTATTCTGCATTGTTCCCCACGTTTCTCCACATTTTTTTCCATCCTGTACTCCCTGCTCCCTATGGTTCCCCTCTGCCTTGCAGTGTTCCCCATGGGACCCCACTTTTTCCAATCTGTTGCCCCTGCTCCTTTCGCTCCACTCTGTTCTGCAGTTTTCGCTATGGTTCTCCACATTTTTTCCAAACTGTTCCACCTGCTCCCTTTGGTTCTGCAGTGTTTCCCACGGTTCCCCACTTTTTCCAATCCATTTCCCCTGCTCCCTTTGGTTCCCCTCTATTGTTCAGTGTTCCCCACGGTTCCCCACTTTTTCCAATCCGTTCCCGTGCTCCCTTTGGTTCCCCTCTGTTCTGCAGTGATCTCCACGGTTCCCCACATTTTCCAAACTGTTCCCCCGGCTCGCTTTGGTTTCATACTGTTCTGCAGTTTTGGCCACGGTTCCCCACTTTTTTACAATCTGTTCGCCCTGCTCCCTTTGGTTCCCCTCTGTCCTGCAGTGTCCTCCACGGTTCCCCACTTTTTCCAACCTGTACCTCCTGTTCCCTTTGGTTCCCCTCTGTCATGCAGTGTTTTCACAGTTCCCCAATTTTTTCCTATCTGTTCCACCTGATCTCTTTGGTTCCCCTCTGTCATGCAGTGTTCCCCACAGTTCTCCACCTTTTCCAATTCGTTCCCCCTGCTCCCTTTGGTTTCCCACCTTTCTGCATTTTTCCACACGGTTCCCTACTTTTTCCAATCTGTTCCCCCTGCTCCCTTTGGTTCTCCTCTGTTCTGCAGTGTTCCCGAAACACCGCCACTTTTTGCAATCCGTTCCCCCTGCTGCCTTTGGTTCCCCTCTATTCTACAGTGTTCCCCACGATTCTCCACATTTTTTTTACACACTGTACCCCCTGCTCCCTATGGTTCCCCTCTGCCTTGCAGTGTTACCCATGGGATACCACTTTTTCCAACCTGTACCCCCTGCTCCCTATGGTTCTCCTCTGCCCTGCAGTGTCCCCCATGATTCCCCACTTTTTCCAATCCGTTCCCCCTGTTCCATTTGGTTCGCCTCTGTTCTGCAGTGTTCCCGACGCTTCCCCACTTTTTCCAATCCGTTCCCCCTGCTCCCTTTGGTTCCCCTCTATTCTGCAGTGTTCCCCACGATTCTCCACATTTTTTTCCATCCTGTACCCCCTGCTCCCTTTGGTTCCCCACTGTTGTGCATTTTTCCACACGCTACCCCACTTCTTCTAATCTGTTCCTCCTGCACCCTTTGTTTCCCCACTGTTCTGCATTTTTCCACACGGTTCCCCACTTTTTCCAATCTGTTCCCCCGGCTCGCTTTGGTTTCATACTGTTCTGCAGTGTTCCCCACGGTTCCCCACTTTTTCCAACCTGTACCTCCTGTTCCCTTAGGTTCCCCTCTGTCATGCAGTGTTTTCACAGTTCCCCAATTTTTTCCTATCTGTTCCCCCTGATCCCTTTGGTTCGCCTCTGTCATGCAGTGAGCCCCACGGTTCCCCACTTTTTCCAATCCGTTCCCTCTGCTCCCTTTGGTTCCCCTCTGTTCTGCAGTGTTCCCGACGCTTCCCCACTTTTTCCAATTCGTTCCCCCTGCTCCCTTTGGCTCTCCTCTGTTCTGCAGTGTTCCCGACGCTTCCGCACTTTTTCCAATCCGTACCCCCTGCTCCCTTTGGTTCCCCTCTGCCTTGCAGTGTTACCCATGGGACACCACTTGTTCCAACCTGTTCCCCTTGTTCCCTTTGGTTCCCCTCTGTCCTTCCGTGTTCCCCACGGTTCCCCACTTTTTCCAATCTGTTCCCCCTGCTCCTTTGTCTCAACTCTGTTCTGCAGTTTTCCCCACGGTTCCTCATATTTTCCAAACAATTCCCCCGGCTCGCTTTCTTTTCATACTGTTCTGCAGAGTTCCCCACGGTTCCCCACTTTTTTTACAATCTGTTCGCCCTGCTCCCTTTGTTTCCCCTCTGTTCTGCAGTGTCCTCCACGCTTACCAACTTTTTGCAATCCATTCCCCCTGCTCTGTTTGTTTCCCCTCTGTCATGCATTGTCCTCCACGGTTCCCAACTTTTTGCAATCCATTTCCCCTGCTCCGTTTGTTTGCCCTCTGTTCTGCAGTGTTCCCCACAGTTCCCCACTTTTTCCAATCTGTTTCCCCTGCTACCTCTGGTTCCCCTCTGTTCTGCATTTTTCCACACTGTTCCCCACTTTTTCCAATCCGTTCCCCCTGCTTCCTTTGGTTCACCTCTGTTCTGCAGATCTCTCCACGAATCCCCACTTTTTCCAATCTGTTCCCCCTGCTCCCTTTGGTTCCCCTTTGTTCTGCATTTTTCCACACGGTTCCCCACTTTTTCCAATCTGTTCCCCCTGCTCCCTTTGGTTCCTCTCTGTTCTGCATTGTTCCCCACGGGTCACCACTTTTCCGAGCTGTTCCCCCTGCTCCCTTTGGTTCCTCTCTGCTCTGCAGTTTTCCCCACTGTTCTCAACTTTTTCCAATTTGTCCCTCCTGCTCCCTTTGGTTCCCCACTCTTCTGCATTTTTCTACACGGTACCCACTTCTTCTAATCTGTTCCTCCTGCACCCTTTGTTTCCCCACTGTTCTGCATTTTACCACATGGTTCCCCACTTTTTCCAATCTGTTCCCCCTGCTCCCTTTGGTTCCTCACTGTTCTGCAGTGTTCCCCACGGTTCCCCACTTTTTCCAATGCGTTCCCCTGCTCCCTTTGGTTCCCCTCTGTTCTGCAGTGATCCCCACGGTTCCCCACATTTTCCAAACTGTTCCCCCTGCTCGCTTTGGTTTCATACTGTTCTGCAGTGTTCCCCACGGTTCCCCACTTTTTTACAATCTGTTCGCCCTGCTCCCTTTGGTTCCCCTCTGTCCTGCAGTGTCCTCCACGGTTCCCCACTTTTTCCAACCTGTACCTCCTGCTCCCTATGGTTCCCCTCTGTCATGCAGTGTTTTCACAGTTCCCCAATTTTTTCCTATCTGTTCCCCCGATCCCTTTGGTTCCCCTCCGTCGTGCAGTGTTCCCCACGGTTCCCCACTTTTTCCAATCCGTTTCCTCTGCTCCCTTTGGTTCCCCTCTGTTCTGCAGTGTTCCCCAGAGTTCTCCACATTTTCCAATTCTTTCCCCCTGCTCCCTTTGGTTCCCCACCTTTCTGCATTTTTCCACACGGTTCCCTACTTTTTCCAATCGGTTCCCCACTTTTTCCAATCTGTTCCCCCTGCTCCCTTTGGTTCTGCTCTGTTCTGCAGTGTTCCCCACAGTTCCCCACTTTTTCCAATCTGTTCCCCCTGCTCCTTTGGCTCCACTCTGTTCTACAGTGTTCCCCATGATTCTCCACATTTCTTTACATACTGTACCCCCTGCTCCCTATGGTTCCCCTCTGCCTTGCAGTGTTACCCATGGGATACCACTTTTTCCAACCTGTACCCCCTGCTCCCTATGGTTCTCCTCTGCCCTGCAGTGTCCCCCATGATTCCCCACTTTTTCCAATCCGTTCCCCCTGTTCCATTTGGTTCGCCTCTGTTCTGCAGTGTTCCCCACAGTTCTCCACATTTTCCAATTCTTTCCCCCTGCTCCCTTTGGTTCCCCACCTTTCTGCATTTTTCCACACGGTTCCCTACTTTTTCCAATCGGTTCCCCACTTTTTCCAATCTGTTCCCCCTGCTCCCTTTGGTTCTGCTCTGTTCTGCAGTGTTCCCCACAGTTCCCCACTTTTTCCAATCTGTTCCCCCTGCTCCTTTGGCTCCACTCTGTTCTACAGTGTTCCCCATGATTCTCCACATTTCTTTACATACTGTACCCCCTGCTCCCTATGGTTCCCCTCTGCCTTGCAGTGTTACCCATGGGATACCACTTTTTCCAACCTGTACCCCCTGCTCCCTATGGTTCTCCTCTGCCCTGCAGTGTCCCCCATGATTCCCCACTTTTTCCAATCCGTTCCCCCTGTTCCATTTGGTTCGCCTCTGTTCTGCAGTGTTCCCGACGCTTCCCCACTTTTTCCAATCCGTTCCCCCTGCTCCCTTTGGTTCCCCTCTATTCTGCAGTGTTCCCCACGATTCTCCACATTTTTTTCCATCCTGTACCCCCTGCTCCCTTTGGTTCCCCACTGTTGTGCATTTTTCCACACGCTACCCCACTTCTTCTAATCTGTTCCTCCTGCACCCTTTGTTTCCCCACTGTTCTGCATTTTTCCACACGGTTCCCCACTTTTTCCAATCTGTTCCCCCGGCTCGCTTTGGTTTCATACTGTTCTGCAGTGTTCCCCACGGTTCCCCACTTTTTCCAACCTGTACCTCCTGTTCCCTTAGGTTCCCCTCTGTCATGCAGTGTTTTCACAGTTCCCCAATTTTTTCCTATCTGTTCCCCCTGATCCCTTTGGTTCGCCTCTGTCATGCAGTGAGCCCCACGGTTCCCCACTTTTTCCAATCCGTTCCCTCTGCTCCCTTTGGTTCCCCTCTGTTCTGCAGTGTTCCCGACGCTTCCCCACTTTTTCCAATTCGTTCCCCCTGCTCCCTTTGGTTCTCCTCTGTTCTGCAGTGTTCCCGACGCTTCCCCACTTTTTCCAATCCGTACCCCCTGCTCCCTTTGGTTCCCCTCTATTCTACAGTGTTCCCCATGATTCTCCACATTTTTTTACTAACTGTACCCCCTGCTCCCTATGGTTCCCCTCTGCCTTGCAGTGTTACCCATGGGACACCACTTGTTCCAACCTGTTCCCCTTGTTCCCTTTGGTTCCCCTCTGTCCTTCCGTGTTCCCCACGGTTCCCCACTTTTTCCAATCTGTTCCCCCTGCTCCTTTGTCTCAACTCTGTTCTGCAGTTTTCCCCACGGTTCCTCATATTTTCCAAACCATTCCCCCGGCTCGCTTTCTTTTCATACTGTTCTGCAGAGTTCCCCACGGTTCCCCACTTTTTTTACAATCTGTTCGCCCTGCTCCCTTTGTTTCCCCTCTGTTCTGCAGTGTCCTCCACGCTTACCAACTTTTTGCAATCCATTCCTCCTGCTCTGTTTGTTTCCCCTCTGTCATGCATTGTCCTCCACGGTTCCCAACTTTTTGCAATCCATTTCCCCTGCTCCGTTTGTTTGCCCTCTGTTCTGCAGTGTTCCCCACAGTTCCCCACTTTTTCCAATCTGTTTCCCCTGCTACCTCTGGTTCCCCTCTGTTCTGCATTTTTCCACACTGTTCCCCACTTTTTCCAATCCGTTCCCCCTGCTTCCTTTGGTTCACCTCTGTTCTGCAGATCTCTCCACGAATCCCCACTTTTTCCAATCTGTTCCCCCTGCTCCCTTTGGTTCCCCTTTGTTCTGCATTTTTCCACACGTTTCCCCACTTTTTCCAATCTGTTCCCCCTGCTCCCTTTGGTTCCTCTCTGTTCTGCATTGTTCCCCACGGGTCTCCACTTTTCCGAGCTGTTCCCCCTGCTCCCTTTGGTTGTTCACTGTTCTGCAGTGTTCCCCACGGTTCCCCACTTTTTCCAATGCGTTCCCCTGCTCCCTTTGGTTCCCCTCTGTTCTGCAGTGATCCCCACGGTTCCCCACATTTTCCAAACTGTTCCCCCTGCTCGCTTTGGTTTCATACTGTTCTGCAGTGTTCCCCACGGTTCCCCACTTTTTTACAATCTGTTCGCCCTGCTCCCTTTGGTTCCCCTCTGTCCTGCAGCGTCCTCCACGGTTCCCCACTTTTTCCAACCTGTACCTCCTGCTCCCTATGGTTCCCCTCTGTCATGCAGTGTTTTCACAGTTCCCCAATTTTTTCCTATCTGTTCCCCCGATCCCTTTGGTTCCCCTCCGTCGTGCAGTGTTCCCCACGGTTCCCCACTTTTTCCAATCCGTTCCCTCTGCTCCCTTTGGTTCCCCTCTGTTCTGCAGTGTTCCCCACAGTTCTCCACATTTTCCAATTCTTTCCCCCTGCTCCCTTTGGTTCCCCACCTTTCTGCATTTTTCCACACGGTTCCCTA
This sequence comes from Narcine bancroftii, assembly GCF_036971445.1. Lineage (NCBI taxonomy): Eukaryota > Metazoa > Chordata > Chondrichthyes > Torpediniformes > Narcinidae > Narcine > Narcine bancroftii. The sequence goes on from NW_027211892.1 coordinate 652,708, forward strand.
CTTTTTCCAATCGGTTCCCCACTTTTTCCAATCTGTTCCCCCTGCTCCCTTTGGTTCTGCTCTGTTCTGCAGTGTTCCCCACAGTTCCCCACTTTTTCCAATCTGTTCCCCCTGCTCCTTTGGCTCCACTCTGTTCTGCAGTTTTCCCCAAGGTTCCCCACATTTTCCAAACCATTCCCCCGGCTCGCTTTGGTTTCATACTGTTCTGCAGCGTTCCCCATGGTTCCCCACTATTTTACAATCTGTTCGCCCTGCTCCCTTTGGTTCCCCGCTGTTCTGCAATGTCCTCCACGCTTCCCAACTTTTTGCAATCCATTCCCCCTGCTCTATTTGTTTCCCCACTGTTCTGCATTTTTCCACACGGTTCCCCACTTTGTCCAATCTGTTCCCCCTGCTCCCTTTGGTTCCTCACTGTTCTGCAGTGTTCCTCACGGTTCTCCACATTTTTTCCAACCTGTAGCCCCTGCTCCCTATGGCTCTCCTCTGCCCTGCAGTATTCCCCATGGTTCCCCACTTTTTCTAATCCGTTCCCCCTGCTCCCTTTGGTTCCCCTCTGTCCCGCAGTGTTCTGCACGATTCCCCACTTTTTCAAATCAGTTCCCCCTGCTCCCTTTGATTCCGCTCTGTCCTGCAGTGTTCCCCATGGGCCCCACTTTTTGCAATCTGTTCCCCCTGCTCCTTTGGCTCCACTCTGTTCTGCAGTTTTCCCCATGGTTCCACACATTTTGCAATCCATTCCCCCTGCTCCATTTGTTTCCCCTCTGTTCTGCAGTGTTCCCCACAGTTCCCCACTTTTTCCAATCAGTTCCCCCTGCTGCCTTTGATTCCCCTCTGTCCTGCAGTGTTCCCCATGGGCCCCACTTTTTACAATCCGTTCCCCCTGCTTCCTTTGCTTCACCTCTGTCGTGTAGTGTTCCAAACGGTTCCCCACTTTTTCCAATGCGTTCCCTCTGCTCCCTTTGGTGCCCCTCTGTTCTGCAGTGTTCCCCACAGTTCCCCACTTTTTCCAATCTGTTTCCCCTGCTCCCTCTGGTTCCCCTCTGTTCTGCAGTGTCCTCCACGGTTCCCCACTTTTTCCAACCTGTACCTCCTGTTCCCTTTGGTTCCCCTCTGTCATGCAGTGTTTTCACAGTTCCCCAATTTTTTCCTATCTGCTCCCCCTGATCCCTTTGGTTCCCCTCTGTCATGCAGTGTGCCCCACGGTTCCCCACTTTTTCCAATCCGTTCCCTCTGCTCCCTTTGGTTCCCCTCTGTTCTGCAGTGTTCCCCACAGTTCTCCACCTTTTCCAATTAATTCCCCCTGCTCCCTTTGGTTCTCCACCTTTCTGCATTTTTCCACACGGTTCCCTACTTTTTCCAATCGGTTCCCGACTTTTTCCAATCTGTTCCCCCTGCTCCCTTTGGTTCTCCTCTGTTCTGCAGTGTTCCCGACGCTTCCCCACTTTTTCCAATCCGTTCCCCCTGCTCCCTTTGGTTCCCCTCTATTCTACAGTGTTCCCCATGATTCTCCACATTTCTTTACATACTGTACCCCCTGCTCCCTATTGTTCCCCTCTGCCTTGCAGTGTTACCCATGGGACACCACTTTTTCCAACCTGTTCCCGCTGTTCCCTTTGGTTCTGCTCTGTTCTGCAGTTTTCCCCACAGTTCCCCACTTTTTCCAATCTGTTCCCCCTGCTCTTTTGGCTCCACTCTGTTCTGCAGTTTTCCCCAAGGTTCCCCACATTTTCCAAACCATTCCCCCGGCTCGCTTTGGTTTCATACTGTTCTGCAGCGTTCCCCACGGTTCCCCACTATTTTACAATCTGTTCGCCCTGCTCCCTTTGGTTCCCCTCTGTTCTGCAGTGTCCTCCACGCTTCCCAACTTTTTGCAATCCATTCCCCCTGCTCTGTTTGTTTCCCCACTGTTCTGCATTTTTCCACACGGTTCCCCACTTTTTCCAATCTGTTCCCCCTGCTCCCTTTGATTCCGCTCTGTCCTGCAGTGTTCCCCATGGGCCCCACTTTTTGCAATCTGTTCCCCCTGCTTCTTTGGCTCCACTCTGTTCTGCAGTTTTCCGCATGGTTCCCCACATTTTGCAATCCATTCCCCCTGCTCCCTTTGTTTCCCCTCTGTCCTGCAGTGTTCCCCATGGGCCCCACTTTTTACAATCCGTTCCCCCTGCTTCCTTTGGTTCCCCTTTGTCGTGCAGTGTTCCAAACGGTTCCCCACTTTTTCCACTCTGTTGCCCCTGCTCCTTTGGCTCCACTCTGTTCTGCAGTTTTCCCCACGGTTCCCCACATTTTCCAAACCATTCCCCCGGCTCGCTTTCTTTTCACACTGTTCTGCAGCGTTCCCCACGGTTCCCCACTTTTTTACAATCTGTTCGCCCTGCTCCCTTTGGTTCCCCTCTGTTCTGCAGTGTCCTCCACGCTTACCAACTTTTTGCAATCCATTACCCCTGCTCTGTTTGTTTCCCCTCTGTCCTGCATTGTCTTCCACGGTTCCCAACTTTTTGCAATCAGTTCCCCCTGCTCCCTTTGATTCCCATCTGTCCTACAGTGTTCCCCATGGGCCCAACTTTTTACAATCCGTTCCCCCTGCTTCCTTTGGTTCCCCTCTGTCGTGCAGTATTCCCCACAGTTCCCCACTTATTCCAATGTGTTCCCTCTGCTCCCTTTGGTGCCCCTCTGTTCTGCAGTGTACCCCACGGTTCCCCACTTTTTCCAATCTGTTTCCCCTACTACCTCTGGTTCCCCTCTGTTCTGCATTTTTCCACACTGTTCCCCACTTTTTCCAATCTGTTCCCCCTGCTTCCTTTGGTTCACCTCTGTTCTGCAGAACTCCCCACGATTCCCCACTTTTTCCAATCTTTTCCCCCTGCTCGCTTTGGTTTCATACTGTTCTGCAGTGTTCCCCACGGTTCCCCACTTTTTCCAATGCGTTCCCCTGCTCCTATTGGTTCCCCTCTGTTCTGCAGTGATCCCCACGTTTCCCCACATTTTCCAAAGTGTTCCCCCTGCTCGCTTTGGTTTCATACTGTTCTGCAGTGTTCCCCACGGTTCCCCACTTTTTTCCAATCTGTTTCCCCTGCTACCTCTGGTTCCCCTCTGTTCTGCATTTTTCCACACTGTTCCCCACTTTTTCCAATCTGTTCCCCCTGCTTCCTTTGGTTCACCTCTGTTCTGCAGAACTCCCCACGATTCCCCACTTTTTCCAATCTGTTCCCCCTGCTCCCTTTGATTCCTCACTGTTCTCCACATTTTTTCCAACCAGCACCCCCTGCTCCCTATGGTTTCCCTCTGCCCTGCAGTGTCCCCCATGGTTCCCCACTTTTTCCCATCCGTTCCCCCTGTTCCCTTTTGTTTGCCTCTGTTCTGCAGTATTCCCGATCTTCCCCACTTTTTCCAATACGTTCCCCCTGCTCCCTTTTGTTCCCCTCTATTCTGCATTGTTCCCCACGTTTCTCCACATTTTTTTCCATCCTGTACTCCCTGCTCCCTATGGTTCCCCTCTGCCTTGCAGTGTTCCCCATGGGACCCCACTTTTTCCAATCTGTTCCCCCTGCTCCTTTCGCTCCACTCTGTTCTTCAGTTTTCGCTATGGTTCTCCACATTTTTTCCAAACTGTTCCACCTGCTCCCTTTGGTTCTGCAGTGTTTCCCACGGTTCCCCACTTTTTCCAATCCATTTCCCCTGCTCCCTTTGGTTCCCCTCTATTGTTCAGTGTTCCCCACGGTTCCCCACTTTTTCCAATCCGTTCCCGTGCTCCCTTTGGTTCCCCTCTGTTCTGCAGTGATCTCCACGGTTCCCCACATTTTCCAAACTGTTCCCCCGGCTCGCTTTGGTTTCATACTGTTCTGCAGTTTTGGCCACGGTTCCCCACTTTTTTACAATCTGTTCGCCCTGCTCCCTTTGGTTCCCCTCTGTCCTGCAGTGTCATCCACGGTTCCCCACTTTTTCCAACCTGTACCTCCTGTTCCCTTTGGTTCCCCTCTGTCATGCAGTGTTTTCACAGTTCCCCAATTTTTTCCTATCTGTTCCACCTGATCCCTTTGGTTCCCCTCTGTCATGCAGTGTTCCCCACAGTTCTCCACCTTTTCCAATTCGTTCCCCCTGCTCCCTTTGGTTTCCCACCTTTCTGCATTTTTCCACACGGTTCCCTACTTTTTCCAATCTGTTCCCCCTGCTCCCTTTGGTTCTCCTCTGTTCTGCAGTGTTCCCGAAACACCGCCACTTTTTGCAATCCGTTCCCCCTGCTGCCTTTGGTTCCCCTCTATTCTACAGTGTTCCCCACGATTCTCCACATTTTTTTTACACACTGTACCCCTGCTCCCTATGGTTCCCCTCTGCTTTGCAGTGTTACCCATGGGATACCACTTTTTCCAACCTGTACCCCCTGCTCCCTATGGTTCTCCTCTGCCCTGCAGTGTCCCCCATGATTCCCCACTTTTTCCAATCCGTTCCCCCTGTTCCATTTGGTTCGCCTCTGTTCTGCAGTGTTCCCGACGCTTCCCCACTTTTTCCAATCCGTTCCCCCTGCTCCCTTTGGTTCCCCTCTATTCTGCAGTGTTCCCCACGATTCTCCACATTTTTTTCCATCCTGTACCCCCTGCTCCCTTTGGTTCCCCACTGTTGTGCATTTTTCCACACGCTACCCCACTTCTTCTAATCTGTTCCTCCTGCACCCTTTGTTTCCCCACTGTTCTGCATTTTTCCACACGGTTCCCCACTTTTTCCAATCTGTTCCCCCGGCTCGCTTTGGTTTCATACTGTTCTGCAGTGTTCCCCACGGTTCCCCACTTTTTCCAACCTGTACCTCCTGTTCCCTTAGGTTCCCCTCTGTCATGCAGTGTTTTCACAGTTCCCCAATTTTTTCCTATCTGTTCCCCCTGATCCCTTTGGTTCGCCTCTGTCATGCAGTGAGCCCCACGGTTCCCCACTTTTTCCAATCCGTTCCCTCTGCTCCCTTTGGTTCCCCTCTGTTCTGCAGTGTTCCTGACGCTTCCCCACTTTTTCCAATTCGTTCCCCCTGCTCCCTTTGGCTCTCCTCTGTTCTGCAGTGTTCCCGACGCTTCCCCACTTTTTCCAATCCGTACCCCCTGCTCCCTTTGGTTACCCTCTGCCTTGCAGTGTTACCCATGGGACACCACTTGTTCCAACCTGTTCCCCTTGTTCCCTTTGGTTCCCCTCTGTCCTTCCGTGTTCCCCACGGTTCCCCACTTTTTCCAATCTGTTCCCCCTGCTCCTTTGTCTCAACTCTGTTCTGCAGTTTTCCCCACGGTTCCTCATATTTTCCAAACAATTCCCCCGGCTCGCTTTCTTTTCATACTGTTCTGCAGAGTTCCCCACGGTTCCCCACTTTTTTTACAATCTGTTCGCCCTGCTCCCTTTGTTTCCCCTCTGTTCTGCAGTGTCCTCCACGCTTACCAACTTTTTGCAATCCATTCCCCCTGCTCTGTTTGTTTCCCCTCTGTCATGCATTGTCCTACACGGTTCCCAACTTTTTGCAATCCATTTCCCCTGCTCCGTTTGTTTGCCCTCTGTTCTGCAGTGTTCCCCACAGTTCCCCAGTTTTTCCAATCTGTTTCCCCTGCTACCTCTGGTTTCCCTCTGTTCTGCATTTTTCCACACTGTTCCCCACTTTTTCCAATCCGTTCCCCCTGCTTCCTTTGGTTCACCTCTGTTCTGCAGATCTCTCCACGAATCCCCACTTTTTCCAATCTGTTCCCCCTGCTCCCTTTGGTTCCCCTTTGTTCTGCATTTTTCCACACGGTTCCCCACTTTTTCCAATCTGTTCCCCCTGCTCCCTTTGGTTCCTCTCTGTTCTGCATTGTTCCCCACGGGTCTCCACTTTTCCGAGCTGTTCCCCCTGCTCCCTTTGGTTCCTCTCTGCTCTGCAGTTTTCCCCACTGTTCTCAACTTTTTCCAATTTGTCCCTCCTGCTCCCTTTGGTTCCCCACTCTTCTGCATTTTTCTACACGGTACCCACTTCTTCTAATCTGTTCCTCCTGCACCTTTTGTTTCCCCACTGTTCTGCATTTTACCACATGGTTCCCCACTTTTTCCAATCTGTTCCCCCTGCTCCCTTTGGTTCCTCACTGTTCTGCAGTGTTCCCCACGGTTCCCCACTTTTTCCAATGCGTTCCCCTGCTCCCTTTGGTTCCCCTCTGTTCTGCAGTGATCCCCACGGTTCCCCACATTTTCCAAACTGTTCCCCCTGCTCGCTTTGGTTTCATACTGTTCTGCAGTGTTCCCCACGGTTCCCCACTTTTTTACAATCTGTTCGCCCTGCTCCCTTTGGTTCCCCTCTGTCCTGCAGTGTCCTCCACGGTTCCCCACTTTTTCCAACCTGTACCTCCTGCTCCCTATGGTTCCCCTCTGTCATGCAGTGTTTTCACAGTTCCCCAATTTTTTCCTATCTGTTCCCCCGATCCCTTTGGTTCCCCTCCGTCGTGCAGTGTTCCCCACGGTTCCCCACTTTTTCCAATCCGTTCCCTCTGCTCCCTTTGGTTCCCCTCTGTTCTGCAGTGTTCCCCACAGTTCTCCACATTTTCCAATTCTTTCCCCCTGCTCCCTTTGGTTCCCCACCTTTCTGCATTTTTCCACACGGTTCCCTACTTTTTCCAATCGGTTCCCCACTTTTTCCAATCTGTTCCCCCTGCTCCCTTTGGTTCTGCTCTGTTCTGCAGTGTTCCCCACAGTTCCCCACTTTTTCCAATCTGTTCCCCCTGCTCCTTTGGCTCCACTCTGTTCTACAGTGTTCCCCATGATTCTCCACATTTCTTTACATACTGTACCCCCTGCTCCCTATGGTTCCCCTCTGCCTTGCAGTGTTACCCATGGGATACCACTTTTTCCAACCTGTACCCCCTGCTCCCTATGGTTCTCCTCTGCCCTGCAGTGTCCCCCATGATTCCCCACTTTTTCCAATCCGTTCCCCCTGTTCCATTTGGTTCGCCTCTGTTCTGCAGTGTTCCCGACGCTTCCCCACTTTTTCCAATCCGTTCCCCCTGCTCCCTTTGGTTCCCCTCTATTCTGCAGTGTTCCCCACGATTCTCCACATTTTTTTCCATCCTGTACCCCCTGCTCCCTTTGGTTCCCCACTGTTGTGCATTTTTCCACACGCTACCCCACTTCTTCTAATCTGTTCCTCCTGCACCCTTTGTTTCCCCACTGTTCTGCATTTTTCCACACGGTTCCCCACATTTTCCAATCTGTTCCCCCGGCTCGCTTTGGTTTCATACTGTTCTGCAGTGTTCCCCACGGTTCCCCACTTTTTCCAACCTGTACCTCCTGTTCCCTTAGGTTCCCCTCTGTCATGCAGTGTTTTCACAGTTCCCCAATTTTTTCCTATCTGTTCCCCCTGATCCCTTTGGTTCGCCTCTGTCATGCAGTGAGCCCCACGGTTCCCCACTTTTTCCAATCCGTTCCCTCTGCTCCCTTTGGTTCCCCTCTGTTCTGCAGTGTTCCCGACGCTTCCCCACTTTTTCCAATTCGTTCCCCCTGCTCCCTTTGGTTCTCCTCTGTTCTGCAGTGTTCCCGACGCTTCCCCACTTTTTCCAATCCGTACCCCCTGCTCCCTTTGGTTCCCCTCTATTCTACAGTGTTCCCCACGATTCTCCACATTTTTTTACATACTGTACCCCCTGCTCCTTATGGTTCCCCTCTGCCTTGCAGTGTTACCCATGGGACACCACTTGTTCCAACCTGTTCCCCTTGTTCCCTTTGGTTCCCCTCTGTCCTTCCGTGTTCCCGACGGTTCCCCACTTTTTCCAATCTGTTCCCCCTGCTCCTTTGTCTCAACTCTGTTCTGCAGTTTTCCCCACTGTTCCTCATATTTTCCAAACCATTCCCCCGGCTCGCTTTCTTTTCATACTGTTCTGCAGAGTTCCCCACGGTTCCCCACTTTTTTTACAATCTGTTCGCCCTGCTCCCTTTGTTTCCCCTCTGTTCTGCAGTGTCCTCCACGCTTACCAACTTTTTGAAATCCATTCCTCCTGCTCTGTTTGTTTCCCCTCTGTCATGCATTGTCCTCCACGGTTCCCAACTTTTTGCAATCCATTTCCCCTGCTCCGTTTGTTTGCCCTCTGTTCTGCAGTGTTCCCCACAGTTCCCCACTTTTTCCAATCTGTTTTCCCTGCTACCTCTGGTTCCCCTCTGTTCTGCATTTTTCCACACTGTTCCCCACTTTTTCCAATCCGTTCCCCCTGCTTCCTTTGGTTCATCTCTGTTCTGCAGATCTCTCCACGAATCCCCACTTTTTCCAATCTGTTCCCCCTGCTCCCTTTGGTTCCCCTTTGTTCTGCATTTTTCCACATGGTTCCCCACTTTTTCCAATCTGTTCCCCCTGCTCCCTTTGGTTCCTCTCTGTTCTGCATTGTTCCCCACGGGTCTCCACTTTTCCGAGCTGTTCCCCCTGCTCCCTTTGGTTCCTCACTGTTCTGCAGTGTTCCCCACGGTTCCCCACTTTTTCCAATGCGTTCCCCTGCTCCCTTTGGTTCCCCTCTGTTCTGCAGTGATCCCCACGGTTCCCCACATTTTCCAAACTGTTCCCCCTGCTCGCTTTGGTTTCATACTGTTCTGCAGTGTTCCCCACGGTTCCCCACTTTTTTACAATCTGTTCGCCCTGCTCCCTTTGGTTCCCCTCTGTCCTGCAGTGTCCTCCACGGTTCCCCACTTTTTCCAACCTGTACCTCCTGCTCCCTATTGTTCCCCTCTGTCATGCAGTGTTTTCACAGTTCCCCAATTTTTTCCTATCTGTTCCCCCGATCCCTTTGGTTCCCCTCCGTCGTGCAGTGTTCCCCACGGTTCCCCACTTTTTCCAATCCGTTCCCTCTGCTCCCTTTGGTTCCCCTCTGTTCTGCAGTGTTCCCCACAGTTCTCCACATTTTCCAATTCTTTCCCCCTGCTCCCTTTGGTTCCCCACCTTTCTGCATTTTTCCACACGGTTCCCTACTTTTTCCAATCGGTTCCCCAATTTTTCCAATCTGTTCCCCCTGCTCCCTTTGGTTCTGCTCTGTTCTGCAGTGTTCCCCACAGTTCCCCACTTTTTCCAATCTGTTCCCCCTGCTCCTTTGGCTCCACTCTGTTCTGCAGTTTTCCCCAAGGTTCCCCACATTTTCCAAACCATTCCCCCGGCTCGCTTTGGTTTCATACTGTTCTGCAGCGTTCCCCACGGTTCCCCACTATTTTACAATCTGTTCGCCCTGCTCCCTTTGGTTCCCCGCTGTTCTGCAATGTCCTCCACGCTTCCCAACTTTTTGCAATCCATTCCCCCTGCTCTATTTGTTTCCCCACTGTTCTGCATTTTTCCACACGGTTCCCCGCTTTGTCCAATCTGTTCCCCCTGCTCCCTTTGGTTCCTCACTGTTCTGCAGTGTTCCTCACGGTTCTCCACATTTTTTCCAACCTGTAGCCCCTGCTCCCTTTGGTTCACCTCTGTTCTGCAGAACTCCCCACGATTCCCCACTTTTTCCAATCTTTTCCCCCTGCTCGCTTTGGTTTCATACTGTTCTGCAGTGTTCCCCACGGTTCCCCACTTTTTCCAATGCGTTCCCCTGCTCCTATTGGTTCCCCTCTGTTCTGCAGTGATCCCCACGTTTCCCCACATTTTCCAAAGTGTTCCCCCTGCTCGCTTTGGTTTCATACTGTTCTGCAGTGTTCCCCACGGTTCCCCACTTTTTTCCAATCTGTTTCCCCTGCTACCTCTGGTTCCCCTCTGTTCTGCATTTTTCCACACTGTTCCCCACTTTTTCCAATCTGTTCCCCCTGCTTCCTTTGGTTCACCTCTGTTCTGCAGAACTCCCCACGATTCCCCACTTTTTCCAATCTGTTCCCCCTGCTCCCTTTGATTCCTCACTGTTCTCCACATTTTTTCCAACCAGCACCCCCTGCTCCCTATGGTTTCCCTCTGCCCTGCAGTGTCCCCCATGGTTCCCCACTTTTTCCCATCCGTTCCCCCTGTTCCCTTTTGTTTGCCTCTGTTCTGCAGTATTCCCGATCTTCCCCACTTTTTCCAATACGTTCCCCCTGCTCCCTTTTGTTCCCCTCTATTCTGCATTGTTCCCCACGTTTCTCCACATTTTTTTCCATCCTGTACTCCCTGCTCCCTATGGTTCCCCTCTGCCTTGCAGTGTTCCCCATGGGACCCCACTTTTTCCAATCTGTTCCCCCTGCTCCTTTCGCTCCACTCTGTTCTTCAGTTTTCGCTATGGTTCTCCACATTTTTTCCAAACTGTTCCACCTGCTCCCTTTGGTTCTGCAGTGTTTCCCACGGTTCCCCACTTTTTCCAATCCATTTCCCCTGCTCCCTTTGGTTCCCCTCTATTGTTCAGTGTTCCCCACGGTTCCCCACTTTTTCCAATCCGTTCCCGTGCTCCCTTTGGTTCCCCTCTGTTCTGCAGTGATCTCCACGGTTCCCCACATTTTCCAAACTGTTCCCCCGGCTCGCTTTGGTTTCATACTGTTCTGCAGTTTTGGCCACGGTTCCCCACTTTTTTACAATCTGTTCGCCCTGCTCCCTTTGGTTCCCCTCTGTCCTGCAGTGTCATCCACGGTTCCCCACTTTTTCCAACCTGTACCTCCTGTTCCCTTTGGTTCCCCTCTGTCATGCAGTGTTTTCACAGTTCCCCAATTTTTTCCTATCTGTTCCACCTGATCCCTTTGGTTCCCCTCTGTCATGCAGTGTTCCCCACAGTTCTCCACCTTTTCCAATTCGTTCCCCCTGCTCCCTTTGGTTTCCCACCTTTCTGCATTTTTCCACACGGTTCCCTACTTTTTCCAATCTGTTCCCCCTGCTCCCTTTGGTTCTCCTCTGTTCTGCAGTGTTCCCGAAACACCGCCACTTTTTGCAATCCGTTCCCCCTGCTGCCTTTGGTTCCCCTCTATTCTACAGTGTTCCCCACGATTCTCCACATTTTTTTTACACACTGTACCCCTGCTCCCTATGGTTCCCCTCTGCTTTGCAGTGTTACCCATGGGATACCACTTTTTCCAACCTGTACCCCCTGCTCCCTATGGTTCTCCTCTGCCCTGCAGTGTCCCCCATGATTCCCCACTTTTTCCAATCCGTTCCCCCTGTTCCATTTGGTTCGCCTCTGTTCTGCAGTGTTCCCGACGCTTCCCCACTTTTTCCAATCCGTTCCCCCTGCTCCCTTTGGTTCCCCTCTATTCTGCAGTGTTCCCCACGATTCTCCACATTTTTTTCCATCCTGTACCCCCTGCTCCCTTTGGTTCCCCACTGTTGTGCATTTTTCCACACGCTACCCCACTTCTTCTAATCTGTTCCTCCTGCACCCTTTGTTTCCCCACTGTTCTGCATTTTTCCACACGGTTCCCCACTTTTTCCAATCTGTTCCCCCGGCTCGCTTTGGTTTCATACTGTTCTGCAGTGTTCCCCACGGTTCCCCACTTTTTCCAACCTGTACCTCCTGTTCCCTTAGGTTCCCCTCTGTCATGCAGTGTTTTCACAGTTCCCCAATTTTTTCCTATCTGTTCCCCCTGATCCCTTTGGTTCGCCTCTGTCATGCAGTGAGCCCCACGGTTCCCCACTTTTTCCAATCCGTTCCCTCTGCTCCCTTTGGTTCCCCTCTGTTCTGCAGTGTTCCTGACGCTTCCCCACTTTTTCCAATTCGTTCCCCCTGCTCCCTTTGGCTCTCCTCTGTTCTGCAGTGTTCCCGACGCTTCCCCACTTTTTCCAATCCGTACCCCCTGCTCCCTTTGGTTACCCTCTGCCTTGCAGTGTTACCCATGGGACACCACTTGTTCCAACCTGTTCCCCTTGTTCCCTTTGGTTCCCCTCTGTCCTTCCGTGTTCCCCACGGTTCCCCACTTTTTCCAATCTGTTCCCCCTGCTCCTTTGTCTCAACTCTGTTCTGCAGTTTTCCCCACGGTTCCTCATATTTTCCAAACAATTCCCCCGGCTCGCTTTCTTTTCATACTGTTCTGCAGAGTTCCCCACGGTTCCCCACTTTTTTTACAATCTGTTCGCCCTGCTCCCTTTGTTTCCCCTCTGTTCTGCAGTGTCCTCCACGCTTACCAACTTTTTGCAATCCATTCCCCCTGCTCTGTTTGTTTCCCCTCTGTCATGCATTGTCCTACACGGTTCCCAACTTTTTGCAATCCATTTCCCCTGCTCCGTTTGTTTGCCCTCTGTTCTGCAGTGTTCCCCACAGTTCCCCAGTTTTTCCAATCTGTTTCCCCTGCTACCTCTGGTTTCCCTCTGTTCTGCATTTTTCCACACTGTTCCCCACTTTTTCCAATCCGTTCCCCCTGCTTCCTTTGGTTCACCTCTGTTCTGCAGATCTCTCCACGAATCCCCACTTTTTCCAATCTGTTCCCCCTGCTCCCTTTGGTTCCCCTTTGTTCTGCATTTTTCCACACGGTTCCCCACTTTTTCCAATCTGTTCCCCCTGCTCCCTTTGGTTCCTCTCTGTTCTGCATTGTTCCCCACGGGTCTCCACTTTTCCGAGCTGTTCCCCCTGCTCCCTTTGGTTCCTCTCTGCTCTGCAGTTTTCCCCACTGTTCTCAACTTTTTCCAATTTGTCCCTCCTGCTCCCTTTGGTTCCCCACTCTTCTGCATTTTTCTACACGGTACCCACTTCTTCTAATCTGTTCCTCCTGCACCTTTTGTTTCCCCACTGTTCTGCATTTTACCACATGGTTCCCCACTTTTTCCAATCTGTTCCCCCTGCTCCCTTTGGTTCCTCACTGTTCTGCAGTGTTCCCCACGGTTCCCCACTTTTTCCAATGCGTTCCCCTGCTCCCTTTGGTTCCCCTCTGTTCTGCAGTGATCCCCACGGTTCCCCACATTTTCCAAACTGTTCCCCCTGCTCGCTTTGGTTTCATACTGTTCTGCAGTGTTCCCCACGGTTCCCCACTTTTTTACAATCTGTTCGCCCTGCTCCCTTTGGTTCCCCTCTGTCCTGCAGTGTCCTCCACGGTTCCCCACTTTTTCCAACCTGTACCTCCTGCTCCCTATGGTTCCCCTCTGTCATGCAGTGTTTTCACAGTTCCCCAATTTTTTCCTATCTGTTCCCCCGATCCCTTTGGTTCCCCTCCGTCGTGCAGTGTTCCCCACGGTTCCCCACTTTTTCCAATCCGTTCCCTCTGCTCCCTTTGGTTCCCCTCTGTTCTGCAGTGTTCCCCACAGTTCTCCACATTTTCCAATTCTTTCCCCCTGCTCCCTTTGGTTCCCCACCTTTCTGCATTTTTCCACACGGTTCCCTACTTTTTCCAATCGGTTCCCCACTTTTTCCAATCTGTTCCCCCTGCTCCCTTTGGTTCTGCTCTGTTCTGCAGTGTTCCCCACAGTTCCCCACTTTTTCCAATCTGTTCCCCCTGCTCCTTTGGCTCCACTCTGTTCTACAGTGTTCCCCATGATTCTCCACATTTCTTTACATACTGTACCCCCTGCTCCCTATGGTTCCCCTCTGCCTTGCAGTGTTACCCATGGGATACCACTTTTTCCAACCTGTACCCCCTGCTCCCTATGGTTCTCCTCTGCCCTGCAGTGTCCCCCATGATTCCCCACTTTTTCCAATCCGTTCCCCCTGTTCCATTTGGTTCGCCTCTGTTCTGCAGTGTTCCCGACGCTTCCCCACTTTTTCCAATCCGTTCCCCCTGCTCCCTTTGGTTCCCCTCTATTCTGCAGTGTTCCCCACGATTCTCCACATTTTTTTCCATCCTGTACCCCCTGCTCCCTTTGGTTCCCCACTGTTGTGCATTTTTCCACACGCTACCCCACTTCTTCTAATCTGTTCCTCCTGCACCCTTTGTTTCCCCACTGTTCTGCATTTTTCCACACGGTTCCCCACATTTTCCAATCTGTTCCCCCGGCTCGCTTTGGTTTCATACTGTTCTGCAGTGTTCCCCACGGTTCCCCACTTTTTCCAACCTGTACCTCCTGTTCCCTTAGGTTCCCCTCTGTCATGCAGTGTTTTCACAGTTCCCCAATTTTTTCCTATCTGTTCCCCCTGATCCCTTTGGTTCGCCTCTGTCATGCAGTGAGCCCCACGGTTCCCCACTTTTTCCAATCCGTTCCCTCTGCTCCCTTTGGTTCCCCTCTGTTCTGCAGTGTTCCCGACGCTTCCCCACTTTTTCCAATTCGTTCCCCCTGCTCCCTTTGGTTCTCCTCTGTTCTGCAGTGTTCCCGACGCTTCCCCACTTTTTCCAATCCGTACCCCCTGCTCCCTTTGGTTCCCCTCTATTCTACAGTGTTCCCCACGATTCTCCACATTTTTTTACATACTGTACCCCCTGCTCCTTATGGTTCCCCTCTGCCTTGCAGTGTTACCCATGGGACACCACTTGTTCCAACCTGTTCCCCTTGTTCCCTTTGGTTCCCCTCTGTCCTTCCGTGTTCCCGACGGTTCCCCACTTTTTCCAATCTGTTCCCCCTGCTCCTTTGTCTCAACTCTGTTCTGCAGTTTTCCCCACTGTTCCTCATATTTTCCAAACCATTCCCCCGGCTCGCTTTCTTTTCATACTGTTCTGCAGAGTTCCCCACGGTTCCCCACTTTTTTTACAATCTGTTCGCCCTGCTCCCTTTGTTTCCCCTCTGTTCTGCAGTGTCCTCCACGCTTACCAACTTTTTGAAATCCATTCCTCCTGCTCTGTTTGTTTCCCCTCTGTCATGCATTGTCCTCCACGGTTCCCAACTTTTTGCAATCCATTTCCCCTGCTCCGTTTGTTTGCCCTCTGTTCTGCAGTGTTCCCCACAGTTCCCCACTTTTTCCAATCTGTTTTCCCTGCTACCTCTGGTTCCCCTCTGTTCTGCATTTTTCCACACTGTTCCCCACTTTTTCCAATCCGTTCCCCCTGCTTCCTTTGGTTCATCTCTGTTCTGCAGATCTCTCCACGAATCCCCACTTTTTCCAATCTGTTCCCCCTGCTCCCTTTGGTTCCCCTTTGTTCTGCATTTTTCCACATGGTTCCCCACTTTTTCCAATCTGTTCCCCCTGCTCCCTTTGGTTCCTCTCTGTTCTGCATTGTTCCCCACGGGTCTCCACTTTTCCGAGCTGTTCCCCCTGCTCCCTTTGGTTCCTCACTGTTCTGCAGTGTTCCCCACGGTTCCCCACTTTTTCCAATGCGTTCCCCTGCTCCCTTTGGTTCCCCTCTGTTCTGCAGTGATCCCCACGGTTCCCCACATTTTCCAAACTGTTCCCCCTGCTCGCTTTGGTTTCATACTGTTCTGCAGTGTTCCCCACGGTTCCCCACTTTTTTACAATCTGTTCGCCCTGCTCCCTTTGGTTCCCCTCTGTCCTGCAGTGTCCTCCACGGTTCCCCACTTTTTCCAACCTGTACCTCCTGCTCCCTATTGTTCCCCTCTGTCATGCAGTGTTTTCACAGTTCCCCAATTTTTTCCTATCTGTTCCCCCGATCCCTTTGGTTCCCCTCCGTCGTGCAGTGTTCCCCACGGTTCCCCACTTTTTCCAATCCGTTCCCTCTGCTCCCTTTGGTTCCCCTCTGTTCTGCAGTGTTCCCCACAGTTCTCCACATTTTCCAATTCTTTCCCCCTGCTCCCTTTGGTTCCCCACCTTTCTGCATTTTTCCACACGGTTCCCTACTTTTTCCAATCGGTTCCCCAATTTTTCCAATCTGTTCCCCCTGCTCCCTTTGGTTCTGCTCTGTTCTGCAGTGTTCCCCACAGTTCCCCACTTTTTCCAATCTGTTCCCCCTGCTCCTTTGGCTCCACTCTGTTCTGCAGTTTTCCCCAAGGTTCCCCACATTTTCCAAACCATTCCCCCGGCTCGCTTTGGTTTCATACTGTTCTGCAGCGTTCCCCACGGTTCCCCACTATTTTACAATCTGTTCGCCCTGCTCCCTTTGGTTCCCCGCTGTTCTGCAATGTCCTCCACGCTTCCCAACTTTTTGCAATCCATTCCCCCTGCTCTATTTGTTTCCCCACTGTTCTGCATTTTTCCACACGGTTCCCCGCTTTGTCCAATCTGTTCCCCCTGCTCCCTTTGGTTCCTCACTGTTCTGCAGTGTTCCTCACGGTTCTCCACATTTTTTCCAACCTGTAGCCCCTGCTCCCTATGGCTCTCCTCTGCCCTGCAGTATTCCCCATGGTTCCCCACTTTTTCTAATCCGTTCCCCCTGCTCCCTTTGGTTCCCCTCTGTCCCGCAGTGTTCTGCACGATTCCCCACTTTTTCAAATCAGTTCCCCCTGCTCCCTTTGATTCCGCTCTGTCCTGCAGTGTTCCCCATGGGCCCCACTTTTTGCAATCTGTTCCCCCTGCTCCTTTGGCTCCACTCTGTTCTGCAGTTTTCCCTATGGTTCCACACATTTTGCAATCCATTCCCCCTGCTCCATTTGTTTCCCCTCTGTTCTGCAGTGTTCCCCACAGTTCCCCACTTTTTCCAATCAGTTCCCCCTGCTGCCTTTGATTCCCCTCTGTCCTGCAGTGTTCCCCATGGGCCCCACTTTTTACAATCCGTTCCCCCTGCTTCCTTTGCTTCACCTCTGTCGTGCAGTGTTCCAAACGGTTCCCCACTTTTTCCAATGCGTTCCCTCTGCTCCCTTTGGTGCCCCTCTGTTCTGCAGTGTTCCCCACAGTTCCCCACTTTTTCCAATCTGTTTCCCCTGCTCCCTCTGGTTCCCCTGTGTTCTGCAGTGTCCTCCACGGTTCCCCACTTTTTCCAACCTGTACCTCCTGTTCCCTTTGGTTCCCCTCTGTCATGCAGTGTTTTCACAGTTCCCCAATTTTTTCCTATCTGTTCCCCCTGATCCCTTTGGTTCCCCTCTGTCATGCAGTGTGCCCCACGGTTCCCCACTTTTTCCAATCCGTTCCCTCTGCTCCCTTTGGTTCCCCTCTGTTCTGCAGTGTTCCCCACAGTTCTCCACCTTTTCCAATTAATTCCCCCTGCTCCCTTTGGTTCTCCACCTTTCTGCATTTTTCCACACGGTTCCCTACTTTTTCCAATCGGTTCCCGACTTTTTCCAATCTGTTCCCCCTGCTCCCTTTGGTTCTCCTCTGTTCTGCAGTGTTCCCGACGCTTCCCCACTTTTTCCAATCCGTTCCCCCTGCTCCCTTTGGTTCCCCTCTATTCTACAGTGTTCCCCATGATTCTCCACATTTCTTTACATACTGTACCCCCTGCTCCCTATTGTTCCCCTCTGCCTTGCAGTGTTACCCATGGGACACCACTTTTTCCAACCTGTTCCCGCTGTTCCCTTTGGTTCCCCTCTGTCCTTCCGTGTTCTCCACGGTTCCCAACTTTTTGCAATCCGTTGCCCCTGCTCCGCTTGGTTCCCCTCTGTTCTGCAGTGTTCCCCACGGTTCCCCACTTTTTCCAATCTGTTCCCCCTGCTCCTTTGTCTCAACTCTGTTCTGCAGTTTTCCCCACGTTTCCTCACATTTTCCAAACCATTCCCCCGGCTCGCTTTCTTTTCATACTGTTCTGCAGCGTTCCCCACGGTTCCCCACTTTTTTACAATCTGTTCGCCCTGCTCCCTTTGGTTCCCCTCTGTTCTGCAGTGTCCTCCATGCTTACCAACTTTTTGCAATCCATTCCCCCTGCTCTGTTTGTTTCCCCTCTGTCCTGCATTGTCCTCCACGGTTCCCAACTTTTTGCAATCCATTCCCCTGCTCCGTTTGTTTGCCCTCTGTTCTGCAGTGTTCCCCACAGTTCCCCACTTTTTCCAATCTGTATCCCCTGCTAACTCTGGTTCCCCTCTGTTCTGCATTTTTTCACACTGTTCCCCACTTTTTCCAATCCGTTCCCCCTGCTTCGTTTGGTTCACCTCTGTTCTACAGATCTCTCCACGAATCCCCACTTTTTCCAATCTGTTCCCCCAGCTCCCTTTGGTTCCCCTTTGTTCTGCATTTTTCGACTCGGTTCCCCACTTTTTCGAATCCTTTCCCCCTGCTCCCTTTGGGTCCCCACTGTTCTGCAGAACTCCCCACGATTCCCCACTTTTTCCAATCTGTTCACCCTTCTCCCTTTGGTTCCTCTCTGTTCTGCATTGTTCCCCATGGGTCCCCACTTTTCCGAGCTGTTCCCCGTGCTCCCTTTGGTTCCGCTCTTTTCTGCAGTTTTCCCCACTGTTCTCAACTTTTTCCAATCTGTTCCTCCTGCTCCCTTTGGTTGCCCACTGTTCTGCATTTTTGCCCACGGTTCCCCACTTTTTCAAAACTGTTCCCCCTGCTCCCTTTGGTTCCTCACTGTTCTGCAGTTTTCCTCACGGTTCTCCACATTTTTCCAACCTGTACCCCCTGCTCCCTATGGTTCTCCTCTGCCCTGCAGTGTCCCCCATGGTTCCCCACTTTTTCCAATCAATTCCCCCTGTTCCCTTTGGTTCGCCTCTGTTCTGCATTGTCCCCGACGCTTCCCCACTTTTTCCAATCCATTCCCCCTGCTCTCTTTGGTTCAACTCTATTCTGCAGTGTTCCCCACGATTCTCCACATTTTTTTCCATCCTATACCCCCTGTTCCCTTTGGTTCCCCACTGTTGTGCATTTTTCCACACGCTACTCCACTTCTTCTAATCTGTTCCTCCTGCACCCTTTGTTTCCCCACTGTTCTGCATTTTTCCACACGGTTCCCCACTTTTTCCAATCTGTTCTCCCTGCTCCCTTCGGTTCCTCACTGTTCTGCAGTGTTCCCCACGATTCCCCACTTTTTCCAATGCGTTCCCCTGCTCTTATTGGTTCCCCTCTGTTCTGCAGTGTTCCCTACGGTTCCCCACATTTTCCAAACTGTTCCCCCTGCTCGCTTTGGTTTCAAACTGTTCTGCAGTGTTCCCCACGGTTCCCCACTTTTTTACAATCTGTTCGCCCTGCTCCCTTTGGTTTCCCTCTGTCCTGCAGTGTCCTCCACGGTTCCCCACTTTTTCCAACCTGTACCTACTGCTCCCTTTGGTTCCCCTCTGTCATGCAGTGTTTTCACAGTTCCCCAATTTTTTCCTATCTGTTCCCCCTGATGTCTTTGATTCCCCTCTGTCGTGCAGTGTTCCCCACGGTTCCCCACTTTTTCCAATCCGTTCCCTCTGCTCCCTTTGGTTCCCCTCTGTTCTGCAGTGTTCCCCACAGTTCTCCACATTTTCCAATTCTTTCCCCCTGCTCCCTTTGGTTCCCCACCTTTCTGCATTTTTCCACACGGTTCCCTACTTATTCCAATCGGTTCCCCACTTTTTCCAATCTGTTCCCCCTGCTCCCTTTGGTTCTCTTCTGTTCTCCAGTGTTCCCCACAGTTCCCAACTTTTTCCAATCTGTTCCCCCTGCTCCTTTGGCTCCACTCTGTTCTGCAGTTTTCCCCAAGGTTCCCCACATTTTCCAAACGATTCCCCCGGCTCGCTTTGGTTTCATTCTGTTCTGCAGCGTTCCCCACGGTTCCCCACTATTTTACAATCTGTTCGCCCTGCTCCCTTTGGTTCCCCTCTGTTCTGCAATGTCCTCCACGCTTACCAACTTTTTGCAATCCATTCCCCCTGCTCTGTTTGTTTCCCCACTGTTCTGCATTTTTCCACACGGTTCCCCACTTTTTCTAATCTGTTCCCCCTGCTCTCTTTGGTTCCTCACTGTTCTGCAGTGTTCCTCACGGTTCTCCACATTTTTTCCAACCTGTAGCCCCTGCTCCCTAAGGCTCCCCTCTGCCCTGCAGTATTCCCCATGGTTCCCCACTTTTTCTAATCCGTTCCCCCTATTCCCTTTGGTTCCCCTCTGTCCCGCAGTGTTCTGCACGATTCCCCACTTTTTCCAATCAGTTCCCCCTGCTCCCTTTGATTCCGCTCTGTCCTGCAGTGTTCCCCATGGGCCCCACTTTTTGCAATCCGTTCCCCCTGCTCCTTTGGCTCCACTCTGTTCTGCAGTTTTCCGCATGGTTCCCCACATTTTGCAATCCATACCCCCTGCTCCCTTTGTTTCCCCTCTGTTCTGCAGTGTTCCCCACAGTTCCCCACTTTTTCCAATCAGTTCCCCCTGCTCCCTTTGATTCTCCTCTGTCCTGCAGTGTTCCCCATGGGCCCCACTTTTTACAATCCGTTCCCCCTGCTTCCTTTGGTTCCCCTTTGTCGTGCAGTGTTCCAAACGGTTCCCCACTTTTTCCAATCTGTTGCCCCTGCTCCTTTGGCTCCACTCTGTTCTGCAGTTTTCCCCACGGTTCCCCACATTTTCCAAACCATTCCCCCGGCTCGCTTTCTTTTCACACTGTTCTGCAGCGTTCCCCACGGTTCCCCACTTTTTTACAATCTGTTCGCCCTGCTCCCTTTGGTTCCCCTCTGTTCTGCAGTGTCCTCCACGCTTACCAACTTTTTGCAATCCATTACCCCTGCTCTGTTTGTTTCCCCTCTGTCCTGCATTGTCTTCCACGGTTCCCAACTTTTTGCAATCAGTTCCCCCTGCTCCCTTTGATTCCCCTCTGTCCTACAGTGTTCCCCATGGGCCCAACTTTTTACAATCCGTTCCCCCTGCTTCCTTTGGTTCCCCTCTGTCGTGCAGTATTCCCCACAGTTCCCCACTTATTCCAATGTGTTCCCTCTGCTCCCTTTGGTGCCCCTCTGTTCTGCAGTGTTCCCCACGGTTCCCCACTTTTTCCAATCTGTTTCCCCTACTACCTCTGGTTCCCCTCTGTTCTGCATTTTTCCACACTGTTCCCCACTTTTTCCAATCTGTTCCCCCTGCTTCCTTTGGTTCACCTCTGTTCTGCAGAACTCCCCACGATTCCCCACTTTTTCCAATCTTTTCCCCCTGCTCCCTTTGGTTCCCCACTGTTCTGCATTTTTCCACACGGTTCCCCACTTTTTCCAATCTGTTCCCCCTGCTCCCTTTGATTCCTCACTGTTCTCCACATTTTCTCCAACCAGCACCCCCTGCTCCTTATGGTTCCCCTCTGCCCTGCAGTGTCCCCCATGGTTCCCCACTTTTTCCCATCCGTTCCCCCTGTTCCCTTTTGTTGCCTCTGTTCTGCAGTGTTCCCGACGCTTCCCCACTTTTTCCAATCCATTCCCCCTGCTCTCTTTGGTTCAACTCTATTCTGCAGTGTTCCCCACGATTCTCCACATTTTTTTCCATCCTATACCCCCTGTTCCCTTTGGTTCCCCACTGTTGTGCATTTTTCCACACGCTACTCCACTTCTTCTAATCTGTTCCTCCTGCACCCTTTGTTTCCCCACTGTTCTGCATTTTTCCACACGGTTCCCCACTTTTTCCAATCTGTTCTCCCTGCTCCCTTCGGTTCCTCACTGTTCTGCAGTGTTCCCCACGATTCCCCACTTTTTCCAATGCGTTCCCCTGCTCTTATTGGTTCCCCTCTGTTCTGCAGTGTTCCCTACGGTTCCCCACATTTTCCAAACTGTTCCCCCTGCTCGCTTTGGTTTCAAACTGTTCTGCAGTGTTCCCCACGGTTCCCCACTTTTTTACAATCTGTTCGCCCTGCACCCTTTGGTTTCCCTCTGTCCTGCAGTGTCCTCCACGGTTCCCCACTTTTTCCAACCTGTACCTACTGCTCCCTTTGGTTCCCCTCTGTCATGCAGTGTTTTCACAGTTCCCCAATTTTTTCCTATCTGTTCCCCCTGATGTCTTTGGTTCCCCTCTGTCGTGCAGTGTTCCCCACGGTTCCCCACTTTTTCCAATCCGTTCCCTCTGCTCCCTTTGGTTCCCCTCTGTTCTGCAGTGTTCCCCACAGTTCTCCACATTTTCCAATTCTTTCCCCCTGCTCCCTTTGGTTCCCCACCTTTCTGCATTTTTCCACACGGTTCCCTACTTATTCCAATCGGTCCCCCACTTTTTCCAATCTGTTCCCCCTGCTCCCTTTGGTTCTCTTCTGTTCTCCAGTGTTCCCCACAGTTCCCAACTTTTTCCAATCTGTTCCCCCTGCTCCTTTGGCTCCACTCTGTTCTGCAGTTTTCCCCAAGGTTCCCCACATTTTCCAAACGATTCCCCCGGCTCGCTTTGGTTTCATTCTGTTCTGCAGCGTTCCCCACGGTTCCCCACTATTTTACAATCTGTTCGCCCTGCTCCCTTTGGTTCCCCTCTGTTCTGCAATGTCCTCCACGCTTACCAACTTTTTGCAATCCATTCCCCCTGCTCTGTTTGTTTCCCCACTGTTCTGCATTTTTCCACACGGTTCCCCACTTTTTCTAATCTGTTCCCCCTGCTCTCTTTGGTTCCTCACTGTTCTGCAGTGTTCCTCACGGTTCTCCACATTTTTTCCAACCTGTAGCCCCTGCTCCCTAAGGCTCCCCTCTGCCCTGCAGTATTCCCCATGGTTCCCCACTTTTTCTAATCCGTTCCCCCTATTCCCTTTGGTTCTCCTCTGTCCCGCAGTGTTCTGCACGATTCCCCACTTTTTCCAATCAGTTCCTCCTGCTCCCTTTGATTCCGCTCTGTCCTGCAGTGTTCCCCATGGGCCCCACTTTTTGCAATCCGTTCCCCCTGCTCCTTTGGCTCCACTCTGTTCTGCAGTTTTCCGCATGGTTCCCCACATTTTGCAATCCATACCCCCTGCTCCCTTTGTTTCCCCTCTGTTCTGCAGTGTTCCCCACAGTTCCCCACTTTTTCCAATCAGTTCCCCCTGCTCCCTTTGATTCTCCTCTGTCCTGCAGTGTTCCCCATGGGCCCCACTTTTTACAATCCGTTCCCCCTGCTTCCTTTGGTTCCCCTTTGTCGTGCAGTGTTCCAAACGGTTCCCCACTTTTTCCAATCTGTTGCCCCTGCTCCTTTGGCTCCACTCTGTTCTGCAGTTTTCCCCACGGTTCCCCACATTTTCCAAACCATTCCCCCGGCTCGCTTTCTTTTCACACTGTTCTGCAGCGTTCCCCACGGTTCCCCACTTTTTTACAATCTGTTCGCCCTGCTCCCTTTGGTTCCCCTCTGTTCTGCAGTGTCCTCCACGCTTACCAACTTTTTGCAATCCATTACCCCTGCTCTGTTTGTTTCCCCTCTGTCCTGCATTGTCTTCCACGGTTCCCAACTTTTTGCAATCAGTTCCCCCTGCTCCCTTTGATTCCCCTCTGTCCTACAGTGTTCCCCATGGGCCCAACTTTTTACAATCCGTTCCCCCTGCTTCCTTTGGTTCCCCTCTGTCGTGCAGTATTCCCCACAGTTCCCCACTTATTCCAATGTGTTCCCTCTGCTCCCTTTGGTGCCCCTCTGTTCTGCAGTGTTCCCCACGGTTCCCCACTTTTTCCAATCTGTTTCCCCTACTACCTCTGGTTCCCCTCTGTTCTGCATTTTTCCACACTGTTCCCCACTTTTTCCAATCTGTTCCCCCTGCTTCCTTTGGTTCACCTCTGTTCTGCAGAACTCCCCACGATTCCCCACTTTTTCCAATCTTTTCCCCCTGCTCCCTTTGGTTCCCCACTGTTCTGCATTTTTCCACACGGTTCCCCACTTTTTCCAATCTGTTCCCCCTGCTCCCTTTGATTCCTCACTGTTCTCCACATTTTTTCCAACCAGCACCCCCTGCTCCTTATGGTTCCCCTCTGCCCTGCAGTGTCCCCCATGGTTCCCCACTTTTTCCCATCCGTTCCCCCTGTTCCCTTTTGTTGCCTCTGTTCTGCAGTGTTCCCGACGCTTCCCCACATTTTCCAATACGTTCCCCCTGCTCCCTTTTGTTCCCCTCTATTCTGCATTGTTCCCCACGTTTCTCCACATTTTTTTCCATCCTGTACTCCCTGCTCCATATGGTTCCGCTCTGCCTTGCAGTGTTCCCCATGGGACCCCACTTTTTCCAATCTGTTCCCCCTGCTCCTTTCGCTCCACTCTGTTCTGCAGTTTTCGCTATGGTTCTCCACATTTTTTCCAAACTGTTCCACCTGCTCCCTTTGGTTCTGCAGTGTTTCCCACGGTTCCCCACTTTTTCCAATCCATTTCCCCTGCTCCCTTTGGTTCCCCTCTATTGTTCAGTGTTCCCCACGGTTCCCCACTTTTTCCAATCCGTTCCCGTGCTCCCTTTGGTTCCCCTCTGTTCTGCAGTGATCTCCACGGTTCCCCACATTTTCCAAACTGTTCCCCCGGCTCGCTTTGGTTTCATACTGTTCTGCAGTGTTGCCCACGGTTCCCCACTTTTTTACAATCTGTTCGCCCTGCTCCCTTTGGTTCCCCTCTGTCCTGCAGTGTCCTCCACGGTTCCCCACTTTTTCCAACCTGTACCTCCTGTTCCCTTTGGTTCCCCTCTGTCATGCAGTGTTTTCACAGTTCCCCAATTTTTTCCTATCTGTTCCCCCTGATACTTTTGGTTCCCCTCTGTCATGCAGTGTGCCCCACGGTTCCCCACTTTTTCCAATCCGTTCCCTCTGCTCCCTTTGGTTCCCCTCTGTTCTGCAGTGTTCCCCACAGTTCTCCACCTTTTCCAATTCGTTCCCCCTGCTCCCTTTGGTTTCCCACCTTTCTGCATTTTTCCACACGGTTCCCTACTTTTTCCAATCGGTTCCCCCCTCTTTCCAATCTGTTCCCCCTGCTCCCTTTGGTTCTCCTCTGTTCTGCAGTGTTCCCGAAACACCCCCACTTTTTCCAATCCGTTCCCCCTGCTGCCTTTGGTTCCCCTCTATTCTACAGTGTTCTCCACGATTCTCCACAATTTTTTACATACTGTACCCCCTGCTCCCTATGGTTCCCCTCTGCCTTGCAGTGTTACCCATGGGATACCACTTTTTCCAACCTGTTCCCCTTGTTCCCTTTGGTTCCCCTCTGTCCTTCCGTGTTCTCCACGGTTCCCAACTTTTTGCAATCCGTTGCCCCTGCTCCGCTTCCCCTCTTTTTTACAATCTGTTCGCCCTGCTCCCTTTGGTTCCCCTCTGTTCTGCAGTGTCCTCCACGCTTACCAACTTTTTGCAATCCATTCCCCCTGCTCTATTTGTTTCCCCTCTGTCCTGCATTGTCCTCCACGGTTCCCAACTTTTTGCAATCCATTTCCCCTGCTCCGTTTGTTTGCCCTCTGTTCTGCAGTGTTCCCCACAGTTCCCCACTTTTTCCAATCCGTTCCCCCTGCTTCCTTTGGTTCACCTCTGTTCTGCAGATCTCTCCACGAATCCCCACTTTTTCCAATCTGTTCCCCCTGCTCCCTTTGGTTCCTCTCTGTTCTGCATTGTTCCCCACGGGTCCCCACTTTTCCGAGCTGTTCCCCCTGCTCCCTTTGGTTCTGCTCTGTTCTGCAGTTTTCCCCACTGTTCTCAACTTTTTCCAATCTGTTCCTCCTGCTCCCTTTGGTTCCCCACTGTTCTGCATTTTTGCACACGGTTCCCCACTTTTTCAAAACTGTTCCCCCTGCTCCCTTTGGTTCCTCACTGTTCTGCAGTTTTCCTCACGGTTCTCCACATTTTTCCAACCTGTACCCCCTGCTCCCTATGGTTCTCCTCTGCCCTGCAGTGTCCCCCATGATTCCCCACTTTTTCCAATCCATTCCCCCTGTTCCATTTGGTTCGCCTCATTTCTGCAGTGTTCCCGACGCTTCCCCACTTTTTCCAATCCGTTCCCCGTGCTCCCTTTGGTTCCCCCCTATTCTGCAGTGTTCCCCACGATTCTCCACATTTTTTCCATCCTGTACCCCCTGCTCCCTTTGGTTCCCCACTGTTGTGCATTTTTCCACACGCTACCCCACTTTCATCAGATGCAAGGATCGACAATGAGATAGACAACAGACTCGCCAAGGCAAATAGCGCCTTTGGAAGACTACACAAAAGAGTCTGGAAAAACAACCAACTGAAAAACCTCACAAAGATAAGCGTATACAGAGCCGTTGTCATACCCACACTCCTGTTCGGCTCCGAATCATGGGTCCTCTACCGGCACCACCTATGGCTCCTAGAACGCTTCCACCAGCGTTGTCTCCGCTCCATCCTCAACATCCATTGGAGTGCTCACACCCCTAACGTCGAGGTACTCGAGATGGCAGAGGTCGACAGCATCGAGTCCACGCTGCTGAAGATCCAGCTGCGCTGGATGGGTCACGTCTCCAGAATGGAGGACCATCGCCTTCCCAAGATCGTATTATATGGCGAGCTCTCCACTGGCCACCGTGACAGAGGTGCACCAAAGAAAAGGTACAAGGACTGCCTAAAGAAATCTCTTGGTGCCTGCCACATTGACCACCGCCAGTGGGCTGATAACGCCTCAAACCGTGCATCTTGGCGCCTCACAGTTTGGCGGGCAGCAGCCTCCTTTGAAGAAGACCGCAGATCCCACCTCACAGACAAAAGGCAAAGGAGGAAAAACCCAACACCCAACCCCAACCAACCAATTTTCCCTTGCAACCGCTGCAATCGTGTCTGCCTGTCCCGCATCGGACTGGTCAGCCACAAACGAGCCTGCAGCTGACGTGGACTTTTTACCGCCCCCATATATCTTCGTCCGCGAAGCCAAGCCAAAGAACCCCACTTCTTCTAATCTGTTCCTCCTGCACCCTTTGTTTCCCCACTGTTCTGCATTTTTCCACACGGTTCCCCACTTTTTCCAATCTGTTCCCCCTGCTCCCTTTGGTTCCTCACTGTTCTGCAGTGTTACCCACGATTCCCCACTTTTTCCAATGCGTTTCCCTGCTCCTATTGGTTCCCCTCTGTTCTGCAGTGTTCCCCACGGTTCCACACATTTTCCAAACTGTTCCCCCTGCTCGCTTTGGTTTCATACTGTTCTGCAGTGTTCCCCACGGTTCCCCACTTTTTTACAATCTGTTGGCCCTGCTCCCTTTGGTTCCCCTCTGACCTGCAGTGTCCTCCACGGTTCCCCACTTTTTCCAACCTGTACCTCCTGCTCCCTTTCGTTCCCATCTGTCATGCAGTGTTTTCACAGTTCCTCAATTTTTTCCTATCTGTTCCCCCTGATCCCTTTGGTTCCCCTCTGTCGTGCAGTGTTCCCCACGGTTCCCCACTTTTTCCAATCCGTTCCCTCTGCTCCCTTTGGTTCCCCTCTGTTCTGCAGTGTTCCCCACAGTTCTCCACATTTTCCAATTCTTTCCCCCTGCTCCCTTTGGTTCCCCACCTTTCTGCATTTTTCCACACGGTTCCCTACTTTTTCCAATCGGTTCCCCACTTTTTCCAATCTGTTCCCCCTGCTCCCTTTGGTTCTGCTCTGTTCTGCAGTGTTCCCCACAGTTCCCCACTATTTTACAATCTGTTCGCCCTGCTCCCTTTGGTTCCCCGCTGTTCTGCAATGTCCTCCACGCTTCCCAACTTTTTGCAATCCATTCCCCCTGCTCTGTTTGTTTCCCCACTGTTCTGCATTTTTCCACACGGTTCCCCACTTTGTCCAATCTGTTCCCCCTGCTCCCTTTGGTTCCTCACTGCTCTGCAGTGTTCCTCACGGTTCTCCACATTTTTTCCAACTTGTAGCCCCTGCTCCCTATGGCTCCCCTCTGCCCTGCAGTATTCCCCATGGTTCCCCACATTTTCTAATCCGTTCCCCCTGCTCCCTTTGGTTCCCCTCTGTTCCGCAGTGTTCTGCACGATTCCCCACTTTTTCAAATCAGTTCCCCCTGCTCCCTTTGATTCCGTTCTGTCCTGCAGTGTTCCCCATGGGCCCCACTTTTTGCAATCTGTTCCCCCTGCTCCTTTGGCTCCACTCTGTTCTGCAGTTTTCTCCATGGTTCCACACATTTTGCAATCCATTCCCCCTGCTCCATTTGTTTCCCCTCTGTTCTGCAGTGTTCCCCACAGTTCCCCACTTTTTCCAATCAGTTCCCACTGCTGCCTTTGATTCCCTTCTGTCCTGCAGTGTTCCCCATGGGCCCCACTTTTTACAATCCGTTGGCCCTGCTCCCTTTGGTTCCTCTCTGACCTGCAGTGTCCTCCACGGTTCCCCACTTTTTTCAACCTGTACCTCCTGCTCCCTTTGGTTCCCATCTGTCATGCAGTGTTTTCACAGTTCCTCAATTTTTTCCTATCTGTTCCCCCTGATCCCTTTGGTTCCCCTCTGTCGTGCAGTGTTCCCCACGGTTCCCCACTTTTTCCAATCCGTTCCCTCTGCTCCCTTTGGTTCCCCTCTGTTCTGCAGTGTTCCCCACAGTTCTCCACATTTTCCAATTCTTTCCCCCTGCTCCCTTTGGTTCCCCACCTTTCTGCATTTTTCCACACGGTTCCCTACTTTTTCCAATCGGTTCCCCACTTTTTCCAATCTGTTCCCCCTGCTCCCTTT
Source organism: Narcine bancroftii (assembly GCF_036971445.1). NCBI lineage: Eukaryota > Metazoa > Chordata > Chondrichthyes > Torpediniformes > Narcinidae > Narcine > Narcine bancroftii. Next base: position 680,760 of record NW_027211892.1, read on the forward strand.
GGTTCTGCTCTGTTCTGCAGTGTTCCCCACAGTTCCCCACTTTTTCCAATCTGTTCCCCCTGCTCCTTTGGCTCCACTCTGTTCTGCAGTTTTCCCCAAGGTTCCCCACATTTTCCAAACCATTCCCCCGGCTCGCTTTGGTTTCATACTGTTCTGCAGCGTTCCCCATGGTTCCCCACTATTTTACAATCTGTTCGCCCTGCTCCCTTTGTTTCCCCGCTGTTCTGCAATGTCCTCCACGCTTCCCAACTTTTTGCAATCCATTCCCCCTGCTCTGTTTGTTTCCCCACTGTTCTGCATTTTTCCACACGGTTCCCCACTTTGTCCAATCTGTTCCCCCTGCTCCCTTTGGTTCCTCACTGTTCTGCAGTGTTCCTCACGGTTCTCCACATTTTTTCCAACCTGTAGCCCCTGCTCCCTATGGCTCCCCTCTGCCCTGCAGTATTCCCCATGGTTCCCCACTTTTTCTAATCCGTTCCCCCTGCTCCCTTTGGTTCCCCTCTGTTCCGCAGTGTTCTGCACGATTCCCCACTTTTTCAAATCAGTTCCCCCAGCTCCCTTTGATTCCGCTCTGTCCTGCAGTGTTCCCCATGGGCCCCACTTTTTGCAATCTGTTCCCCCTGCTCCTTTGGCTCCACTCTGTTCTGCAGTTTTCCCCATGGTTCCACACATTTTGCAATCCATTCCCCCTGCTCCATTTGTTTCCCCTCTGTTCTGCAGTGTTCCCCACAGTTCCCCACTTTTTCCAATCAGTTCCCCCTGCTCCCTTTGATTCCCCTCTGTCCTGCAGTGTTACCCATGGGCCCCACTTTTTACAATCCGTTCCCCCTGCTTCCTTTGGTTCCCCTCTGTCGTGCAGTGTTCCGAACGGTTCCCCACTTTTTCCAATCTGTTCCCCCTGCTCCTTTTGCTCCACTCTGTTCTGCAGTTTTCCCCACGGTTCCCCACATTTTCCAAGACATTCCCCCGACTCGCTTTCTTTTCACACTGTTCTGCAGTGTTCCCCACGGTTCCCCACTTTTTTACAATCTGTTCGCCCTGCTCCCTTTGGTTCCCCTCTATTCTGCAGTGTTCCCCACGATTCTCCACATTTTTTTCCATCCTGTATCCCCGGTTCCCTATGGTTCCCCTCTGCATTGCAGTGTTACCCATGAGACCACACTTTTTCCAACCTGTTGCCCTTGTTCCCTTTGGTTCCCCTCTGTCCTGCCGTGTTCTCCACTGTTATCAACTTCTTGCAATCCGTTCCCCCTGCTCCGTTTGATTCCCCTCTGTTCTGCAGTGTTCCCCACGGTTCCCCACTTTTTGCAATCTGTTCCCCCTGCTCCTTTGGCTCCACTCTGTTCTGCAGTTTTCCACACGTTTCCCCACATTTTCCAAAACATTCCCCCGGCTCGCTTTGTTTTCATACAGTTCTGCAGCGTTCCCCACGGTTCCTCACTTTTTTATAATCTGTTCGTCCTGCTCCCTTTGGTTCCCCTCTGTTCTGCAGTGTCCTCCACGCTTACCAAATTTTTGCAATCCATAACCCCTGCTCTGTTTGTTTCCCCTCTGTCCTGCATAGTCCTCCACGGTTCCCAACTTTTTGCAATCAGTTCCCCCTGCTCCCTTTGATTCCCCTCTGTCCTACAGTGTTCCCCATGGGCCCAACTTTTTACAATCCGTTCCCCCTGCTTCCTTTGGTTCCCCTCTGTCGTGCAGTATTCCCCACAGTTCCCCACTTATTCCAATGTGTTCCCTCTGCTCCCTTTGGTGCCCCTCTGTTCTGCAGTGTTCCCCACGGTTCCCCACTTTTTCCAATCTCTTTCCCCGGCTACCTCTGGTTCCCCTCTTCTGTTCAGTGTTCCCCACGGTTCCCCACTTTTTCCAATCCGTTCCCGTGCTCCCTTTGGTTCCCCTCTGTTCTGCAGTGTCCTCCACGCTTACCAACTTTTTGCAATCCTTTCCCCCTGCTCTGTTTGTTTCCCCTCTGTCCTGCATTGTCCTCCACGGTTCCCAACTTTTTGCAATCCATTTCCCCTGCTCCGTTTGTTTACCCTTTGTTCTGCAGTGTTCCCCACAGTTCCCCACTTTTTCCAATCTGTTTCCCCTGCTACCTCTGGTTCCCCTCTGTTTTCATTTTTCCACACTGTTCCCCACTATTTCCAATCCGTTCCCCCTGCTTCCTTTGGTTCACCTCTGTTCTGCAGATCTCTCCACGAATCCCCACTATTTCCAATCCGTTCCCCCTGCTTCCTTTGGTTCACCTCTGTTCTGCAGATCTCTCCACGAATCCCCACTTTTTCCAATCTGTTCCCCCTGCTCCCTTTGGTTCCTCTCTGTTCTGCATTGTTCCCCACGGGTCCCCACTTTTCCGAGCTGTTCCCCCTACTCCCTTTGGTTCCGCTCTGTTCTGCAGTTTTCCCCACTGTTCTGAACTTTTTCCAATCTGTTCCTCCTGCTCCCTTTGGTTCCCCACTGTTCTGCATTTTTGCCCACGGTTCCCCACTTTTTCAAAACTGTTCCCCCTGCTCCCTTTGGTTCCCAACTGTCCCGCAGTGTTCTGCACTATTCCCCACTTTTTCAAATCAGTTCCCCCTGCTCCCTTTGATTCCGCTCTTTCCTGCAGTGTTCCCCATGGGCCCCACTTTTTGCAATCCGTTCCCCCTGCTCCTTTGGCTCTACTCTGTTCTGCAGTGATCCCCACGGTTCCCCACATTTTCCAAACTGTTCCCCCTGCTCGCTTTGGTTTCATACTGTTCTGCAGTGTTCCCCACGGTTCCCCACTTTTTCCAATGCGTTCCCCTGCTCCTATTGGTTCCCCTCTGTTCTGCAGTGATCCCCACGGTTCCCCACATTTTCCAAAGTGTTCCCCCTGCTCGCTTTGGTTTCATACTGTTCTGCAGTGTTCCCCACGGTTCCCCACTTTTTTCCAATCTGTTTCCCCTGCTACCTCTGGTTCCCCTCTGTTCTGCATTTTTCCACACTGTTCCCCACTTTTTCCAATCTGTTCCCCCTGCTTCCTTTGGTTCACCTCTGTTCTGCAGAACTCCCCACGATTCCCCACTTTTTCCAATCTGTTCCCCCTGCTCCCTTTGATTCCTCACTGTTCTCCACATTTTTTCCAACCAGCACCCCCTGCTCCCTATGGTTCCCCTCTGCCCTGCAGTGTCCCCCATGGTTCCCCACTTTTTCCAATCCGTTCCCCCTGTTCCCTTTTGTTTGCCTCTATTCTGCAGTGTTACCGACGCTTCCCCACTTTTTCCAATCCGTTCCCCCTGCTGCCTTTGGTTCCCCTCTATTCTGCATTGTTCCCCACGTTTCTCCACATTTTTTTCCATCCTGTACTCCCTGCTCCCTATGGTTCCCCTCTGCCTTGCAGTGTTCCCCATGGGACCCCACTTTTTCCAATCTGTTCTCCCTGCTCCTTTCGCTCCACTCTGTTCTGCAGTTTTCGCCATTTTTCTCCACATTTTTTCCAAACTGTTCCACCTGCTCCCTTTGGTTCTGCAGTGTTTCCCACGGTTCCCCACTTTTTCCAATCCATTTCCCCTGCTCCCTTTGGTTCCCCTCTATTGTTCAGTGTTCCCCATGGTTCCCCACTTTTTCCAATCCATTCCCGTGCTCCCTTTGGTTCCCCTCTGTTCTGCAGTGATCTCCACGGTTCCCCACATTTTCCAAACTGTTCACCCGGCTCGCTTTGGTTTCATACTGTTCTGCAGTGTTCCCCACGGTTCCCCACTTTTTTACAATCTGTTCGCCCTGCTCCCTTTGGTTCCCCTCTGTCCTGCAGTGTCCTCCACGGTTCCCCACTTTTTCCAACCTGTACCTCCTGTTCCCTTTGGTTCCCCTCTGTCATGCAGTGTTTTCACAGTTCCCCAATTTTTTCCTATCTGTTCCCCCTGATCCCTTTGGTTCCCCTCTGTTATGCAGTGTGCCCCACGATTCCCCACTTTTCCCAATCCGTTCCCTCTGCTCCCTTTGGTTCCCCTCTGTTCTGCAGTGTTCCCCACAGTTCTCCACCTTTTCCAATTCGTTCCCCCTGCTCTCTTTGGTTCCCCACCTTTCTGCATTTTTCCACACGGTTCCCTACTTTTTCCAATCGGTTCCACAATTTTTCCAATCTGTTCCCCCTGCTCCCTTTGGTTCTCCTCTGTTCTGCAGTGTTCCTGACGCTTCCCCACTGTTTCCAATCCGTTCCCCCTGCTCCCTTTGGTTCCCCTCTATTCTACAGTGTTCCCCACGATTCTCCACATTTTTTTACATACTGTACCCCCTGCTCCCTATGGTTCCCCTCTGCCTTGCAGTGTTACCCATGGGACACCACTTTTTCCAACCTGTTCCCCTTGTTCCCTTTGGTTCCCCTCTGTCCTTCCGTGTTCTCCACGGTTCCCAACTTTTTGCAATCCGTTGCCCCTGCTCCGCTTGGTTCGCCTCTGTTCTGCAGTGTTCACCACGGTTCCCCACTTTTTCCAATCTGTTCCCCCTGCTCCTTTGTCTCAACTCTGTTCTGCAGTTTTCCCCATGGTTCCTCACATTTTCCAAACCATTCCCCCGGCTCGCTTTCTTTTCATACTGTTCTGCAGCGTTCCCCACGGTTCCCCACTTTTTTTACAATCTGTTCGCCCTGCTCCCTTTGGTTCCCCTCTGTTCCGCAGTGTCCTCCACGCTTACCAACTTTTTGCAATCTATTCCCCCTGCTCTGTTTGTTTCCTCTCTGTCCTGCATTGTCCTCCACGGTTCCCAACTTTTTGCAATCCATTTCCCCTGCTCCGTTTGTTTGCCCTCTGTTCTGCAGTGTTCCCCACAGTTTCCCACTTTTTCCAATCTGTTTCCCCTGCTACCTCTGGTTCCCCTCTGTTCTGCATTTGTCCACACTGTTCCCCACTTTTTCCAATCCGTTCCTCCTGCTTCCTTTGGTTCACCTCTGTTCTGCAGATCTCTCCACGAATCCCCACTTTTCCAATCTGTTCCCCCTGCTCCATTTGGTTCCCCTTTGTTCTGCATTTTTCCACACGGTCCCCCACTTTTTCCAATCTGTTCCCGCTGCTCCCTTTGGTTCCTCTCTATTCTGCAGTGTTCCCGACGCTTCCCCACTTTTTCCAATCCGTTCCCCTGCTCCCTTTGGCTCCCCTCTATTCTGCAGTGTTCCCCACGATTCTCCACATTTTTTTCCATCCTGTACCCCCTGCTCCCTTTGGTTCCCCACTGTTGTGCATTTTTCCACACGCTACCCCACTTCTTCTAATCTGTTCCTCCTGCACCCTTTGTTTCCCCACTGTTCTGCATTTTTCCACACGGTTCCCTACTTTTTCCAATCGGTTCCCCACTTTTTCCAATCTGTTCCCCCTGCTCCCTTTGGTTCTGCTCTGTTCTGCAGTGTTCCCCACAGTTCCCCACTTTTTCCAATCCGTTCCCCCTGCTCCTTAGGCTCCACTCTGTTCTGCAGTTTTCCCCAAGGTTCCCCACATTTTCCAAACCATTCCCCCGGCTCGCTTTGGTTTCATACTGTTCTGCAGCGTTCCCCACGGTTCCCCACTATTTTACAATCTGTTCGCCCTGATCCCTTTGGTTCCCCTCTGTTCTGCAATGTCCTCCACGCTTCCCAACTTTTTGCAATCCATTCCCCCTGCTCTGTTTCTTTCCCCACTGTTCTGCATTTTTCCACACGGTTCCCCACTTTTTCCAATCTGTTCCCCCTGCTCCCTTTGGTTCCTCACTGTTGGGCAGTTTTCCTCTCGGTTCTCCACATTTTTTCCAACCTGTAGCCCCTGCTCCCTATGGCTCCCCTCTGCCCTGCAGTATTCCCCATGGTTCCCCACTTTTTCTAATCCGTTCCCCCTATTCCCTTTGGTTCCCCTCTGTCCCGTAGTGTTCTGCACGATTCCCCACTTTTTCCAATCAATTCCCCCTGCTCCCTTTGATTCCGCTCTGTCCTGCAGTGTTCCCAATGGGCCCCACTTTTTGCAATCCGTTCCCCCTGCTCCTTTGGCTCCACTCTGTTCTGCAGTTTTCCCCATGGTTCCCCACATTTTGCAATCCATTCCCCCTGCTCCATTTGTTTCCCCTCTGTTCTGCAATGTTCCCCACAGTTCCCCACTTTTTCCAATCAGTTCCCCCTGCTCCCTTTGATTCCCCTCTGTCCTGCAGTGTTCCCCATGGGCCCCACTTTTTCCAATGCGTTCCCCCTGCTTCCTTTGGTTCACCTCTATCGTGCAGTGTTCCAAACGGTTCCCCACTTTTTCCAATGCGTTCCCTCTGCTCCCTTTGGTGCCCCTTTGTTCTGCAGTGTTCCCCACAGTTCCCCACTTTTTCCAATCTGTTTCCCCTGCTACCTCTGGTTCCCCTCTGTTTTCATTTTTCCACACTGTTCCCCACTATTTCCAATCCGTTCCCCCTGCTCCCTTTGGTGCCCCTCTGTTCTGCAGTGTTCCCCACGGTTCCCCACTTTTTCCAATCTGTTTCCCCTGCTACCTCTGGTTCCCCTCTGTTCTGCATTTTACCACACTGTTCCCCACTTTTTCCAATCTGTTCCCCCTGCTTCCTTTGGTTCACCTCTGTTCTGCAGAACTCCCCACGATTCCCCAATTTTTCCAATCTGTTCCCCCTGCTCCCTTTGATTCGTCACTGTTCTCCACATTTTTTCCAACCAACACCCCCTGCTCCCATGGTTCCCCTCTGCCCTGCAGTGTCCCCCATGGTTCCCCACTTTTTCCAATCCGTTCCCCCTGCTCCCTTTGGTTCCCCTCTATTCTGCATTGTTCCCCACGTTTCTCCACATTTTTTTCCATCCTGTACTTCCTGCACCCTATGGTTCCCCTCTGCCTTGCAGTGTTCCGCATGGGACCCCACTTTTTCCAATCTGTTCCCCCTGCTCCTTTCGTTCCACTCGGTTCTGCAGTTTTCGTCATCGTTCTCCACATTTTTTCCAAACTGTTCCACCTGCTCCCTTTGGTTCTGCAGTGTTTCCCACGTTTCCCCACTTTTTCCAATCCATTTCCCCTGCTCCCTTTGGTTCCCCTCTATTGTTCAGTGTTCCCCACGGTTCCCCACTTTTTCCAATCCGTTCCCGTGCTCCCTTTGGTTCCCCTCTGTTCTGCAGTGTCCTCCACGCTTACCAACTTTTTGCAATCCATTCCCCCTGCTCTGTTTGTTTCCCCTCTGCCCTGCATTGTCCTCCACGGTTCCCAACTTTTTGCAATCCATTTCCCCTGCTCCGTTTGTTTGCCCTTTGTTCTGCAGTGTTCCCGACAGTTCCCCACTTTTTCCAATCTGTTTCCCCTGCTACCTCTGGTTCCCCTCTGTTTTCATTTTTCCACACTGTTCCCCACTATTTCCAATCCGTTCCCCCTGCTTCCTTTGGTTCACCTCTGTTCTGCAGATCTCTCCACGAATCCCCACTTTTTCCAATCTGTTCCCCCAGCTCCCTTTGGTTACTCTCTGTTCTGCATTGTTCCCCACGGTTCCCCACTTTTCCGAGCTGTTCCCCCTGCTCCCTTTGGTTCCGCTCTGTTCTGCAGTTTACCCCACTGTTCTCAACTTTTTCCAATCTGTTCCTCCTGCTCCCTTTGGTTCCCCACTGTTCTGCATTTTTGCACACGGTTCCCCACTTTTTCAAAACTGTTCCCCCTGCTCCCTTTGGTTCCTCACTGTTCTGCAGTTTTCCTCACGGTTCTCCACATTTTTCCAACCTGTACCCCCTGCTCCCTATGGTTCTCCTCTGCCCTGCAGTGTCCCCCATGATTCCCCACTTTTTCCAATCCGTTCCCCCTGTTCCATTTGGTTCGCCTCTGTTCTGCAGTGTTCCCGACGCTTCCCCACTTTTTCCAATCCGTTCCCCCTGCTCCCTTTGGTTCCCCTCTATTCTGCAGTGTTCCCGACGATTCTCCACATTTTTTTCCATCCTGTACCCCCTGCTCCCTTTGGTTCCCCACTGTTGTGCATTTGTCCACACACTACCCCACTTTCATCAGATGCAAGGATCGACAATGAGATAGACAACAGACTCGCCAAGGCAAATAGCGCCTTTGGAAGACTACACAAAAGAGTCTGGAAAAACAACCAACTGAAAAACCTCACAAAGATAAGCGTATACAGAGCCGTTGTCATACCCACACTCCTGTTCGGCTCCGAATCATGGGTCCTCTACCGGCACCACCTACGGCTCCTAGAACGCTTCCACCAGCGTTGTCTCCGCTCCATCCTCAACATCCATTGGAGTGCTCACACCCCTAACGTCGAGGTACTCGAGATGGCAGAGGTCGACAGCATCGAGTCCACGCTGCTGAAGATCCAGCTGCGCTGGATGGGTCACGTCTCCAGAATGGAGGACCATCGCCTTCCCAAGATCGTATTATATGGCGAGCTCTCCACTGGCCACCGTGACAGAGGTGCACCAAAGAAAAGGTACAAGGACTGCCTAAAGAAATCTCTTGGTGCCTGCCACATTGACCACCGCCAGTGGGCTGATAACGCCTCAAACCGTGCATCTTGGCGCCTCACAGTTTGGCGGGCAGCAGCCTCCTTTGAAGAAGACCGCAGATCCCACCTCACAGACAAAAGGCAAAGGAGGAAAAACCCAACACCCAACCCCAACCAACCAATTTTCCCTTGCAACCGCTGCAATCGTGTCTGCCTGTCCCGCATCGGACTGGTCAGCCACAAACGAGCCTGCAGCTGACGTGGACTTTTTACCGCCCCCATAAATCTTCGTCCGCGAAGCCAAGCCAAAGAACCCCACTTCTTCTAATCTGTTCCTCCTGCACCCTTTGTTTCCCCACTGTTCTGCATTTTTCCACACGGTTCCCCACTTTTTCCAATCTGTTCCCCCTGCTCCCTTTGGTTCCTCACTGTTCTGCAGTGTTACCCACGATTCCCCACTTTTTCCAATGCGTTTCCCTGCTCCTATTGGTTCCCCTCTGTTCTGCAGTGTTCCCCACGGTTCCACACATTTTCCAAACTGTTCCCCCTGCTCGCTTTGGTTTCATACTGTTCTGCAGTATTCCCCACGGTTCCCCACTTTTTTACAATCTGTTGGCCCTGCTCCCTTTGGTTCCCCTCTGACCTGCAGTGTCCTCCACGGTTCCCCACTTTTTCCAACCTGTACCTCCTGCTCCCTTTGGTTCCCATCTGTCATGCAGTGTTTTCACAGTTCCTCAATTTTTTCCTATCTGTTCCCCCTGATCCCTTTGGTTCCCCTCTGTCGTGCAGTGTTCCCCACGGTTCCCCACTTTTTCCAATCCGTTCCCTCTGCTCCCTTTGGTTCCCCTCTGTTCTGCAGTGTTCCCCACAGTTCTCCACATTTTCCAATTCTTTCCCCCTGCTCCCTTTGGTTCCCCACCTTTCTGCATTTTTCCACACGGTTCCCTACTTTTTCCAATCGGTTCCCCACTTTTTCCAATCTGTTCCCCCTGCTCCCTTTGGTTCTGCTCTGTTCTGCAGTGTTCCCCACAGTTCCCCACTATTTTACAATCTGTTCGCCCTGCTCCCTTTGGTTCCCCTCTGTTCTGCAATGTCCTCCACGCTTACCAACTTTTTGCAATCTATTCCCCCTGCTCTGTTTGTTTCCTCTCTGTCCTGCATTGTCCTCCACGGTTCCCAACTTTTTGCAATCCATTTCCCCTGCTCCGTTTGTTTGCCCTCTGTTCTGCAGTGTTCCCCACAGTTTCCCACTTTTTCCAATCTGTTTCCCCTGCTACCTCTGGTTCCCCTCTGTTCTGCATTTGTCCACACTGTTCCCCACTTTTTCCAATCCGTTCCTCCTGCTTCCTTTGGTTCACCTCTGTTCTGCAGATCTCTCCACGAATCCCCACTTTTCCAATCTGTTCCCCCTGCTCCATTTGGTTCCCCTTTGTTCTGCATTTTTCCACACGGTTCCCCACTTTTTCCAATCTGTTCCCGCTGCTCCCTTTGGTTCCTCTCTATTCTGCAGTGTTCCCGACGCTTCCCCACTTTTTCCAATCCGTTCCCCTGCTCCCTTTGGCTCCCCTCTATTCTGCAGTGTTCCCCACGATTCTCCACATTTTTTTCCATCCTGTACCCCCTGCTCCCTTTGGTTCCCCACTGTTGTGCATTTTTCCACACGCTACCCCACTTCTTCTAATCTGTTCCTCCTGCACCCTTTGTTTCCCCACTGTTCTGCATTTTTCCACACGGTTCCCTACTTTTTCCAATCGGTTCCCCACTTTTTCCAATCTGTTCCCCCTGCTCCCTTTGGTTCTGCTCTGTTCTGCAGTGTTCCCCACAGTTCCCCACTTTTTCCAATCCGTTCCCCCTGCTCCTTAGGCTCCACTCTGTTCTGCAGTTTTCCCCAAGGTTCCCCACATTTTCCAAACCATTCCCCCGGCTCGCTTTGGTTTCATACTGTTCTGCAGCGTTCCCCACGGTTCCCCACTATTTTACAATCTGTTCGCCCTGATCCCTTTGGTTCCCCTCTGTTCTGCAATGTCCTCCACGCTTCCCAACTTTTTGCAATCCATTCCCCCTGCTCTGTTTCTTTCCCCACTGTTCTGCATTTTTCCACACGGTTCCCCACTTTTTCCAATCTGTTCCCCCTGCTCCCTTTGGTTCCTCACTGTTGGGCAGTTTTCCTCACGGTTCTCCACATTTTTTCCAACCTGTAGCCCCTGCTCCCTATGGCTCCCCTCTGCCCTGCAGTATTCCCCATGGTTCCCCACTTTTTCTAATCCGTTCCCCCTATTCCCTTTGGTTCCCCTCTGTCCCGCAGTGTTCTGCACGATTCCCCACTTTTTCCAATCAATTCCCCCTGCTCCCTTTGATTCCGCTCTGTCCTGCAGTGTTCCCAATGGGCCCCACTTTTTGCAATCCGTTCCCCCTGCTCCTTTGGCTCCACTCTGTTCTGCAGTTTTCCCCATGGTTCCCCACATTTTGCAATCCATTCCCCCTGCTCCATTTGTTTCCCCTCTGTTCTGCAATGTTCCCCACAGTTCCCCACTTTTTCCAATCAGTTCCCCCTGCTCCCTTTGATTCCCCTCTGTCCTGCAGTGTTCCCCATGGGCCCCACTTTTTCCAATGCGTTCCCCCTGCTTCCTTTGGTTCACCTCTATCGTGCAGTGTTCCAAACGGTTCCCCACTTTTTCCAATGCGTTCCCTCTGCTCCCTTTGGTGCCCCTTTGTTCTGCAGTGTTCCCCACAGTTCCCCACTTTTTCCAATCTGTTTCCCCTGCTACCTCTGGTTCCCCTCTGTTTTCATTTTTCCACACTGTTCCCCACTATTTCTAATCCGTTCCCCCTGCTCCCTTTGGTGCCCCTCTGTTCTGCAGTGTTCCCCACGGTTCCCCACTTTTTCCAATCTGTTTCCCCTGCTACCTCTGGTTCCCCTCTGTTCTGCATTTTACCACACTGTTCCCCACTTTTTCCAATCTGTTCCCCCTGCTTCCTTTGGTTCACCTCTGTTCTGCAGAACTCCCCACGATTCCCCAATTTTTCCAATCTGTTCCCCCTGCTCCCTTTGATTCGTCACTGTTCTCCACATTTTTTCCAACCAACACCCCCTGCTCCCATGGTTCCCCTCTGCCCTGCAGTGTCCCCCATGGTTCCCCACTTTTTCTAATCCGTTCTTCCTGTTCCCTTTTGTTTGCCTCTGTTCTGCAGTGTTCCCGACGCTTCCCCACTTTTTCCAATCCGTTCCCCCTGCTCCCTTTGGTTCCCCTCTATTCTGCATTGTTCCCCACGTTTCTCCACATTTTTTTCCATCCTGTACTTCCTGCAACCTATGGTTCCCCTCTGCCTTGCAGTGTTCCGCATGGGACCCCACTTTTTCCAATCTGTTCCCCCTGCTCCTTTCGTTCCACTCGGTTCTGCAGTTTTCGTCATCGTTCTCCACATTTTTTCCAAACTGTTCCACCTGCTCCCTTTGGTTCTGCAGTGTTTCCCACGTTTCCCCACTTTTTCCAATCCATTTCCCCTGCTCCCTTTGGTTCCCCTCTATTGTTCAGTGTTCCCCACGGTTCCCCACTTTTTCCAATCCGTTCCCGTGCTCCCTTTGGTTCCCCTCTGTTCTGCAGTGTCCTCCACGCTTACCAACTTTTTGCAATCCATTCCCCCTGCTCTGTTTGTTTCCCCTCTGTCCTGCATTGTTCTCCATAGTTCCCAACTTTTTGCAATCCATTTCCCCTGCTCCGTTTGTTTGCCCTTTGTTCTGCAGTGTTCCCCACAGTTCCCCACTTTTTCCAATCTGTTTCCCCTGCTACCTCTGGTTCCCCTCTGTTTTCATTTTTCCACACTGTTCCCCACTATTTCCAATCCGTTCCCCCTGCTTCCTTTGGTTCACCTCTGTTCTGCAGATCTCTCCACGAATCCCCACTTTTTCCAATCTGTTCCCCCAGCTCCCTTTGGTTACTCTCTGTTCTGCATTGTTCCCCACGGTTCCCCACTTTTCCGAGCTGTTCCCCCTGCTCCCTTTGGTTCCGCTCTGTTCTGCAGTTTTGCCCACTGTTCTCAACTTTTTCCAATCTGTTCCTCCTGCTCCCTTTGGTTCCCCACTGTTCTGCATTTTTGCACACGGTTCCCCACTTTTTCAAAACTGTTCCCCCCGCTCCCTTTGGTTCCTCACTGTTCTGCAGTTTTCCTCACGGTTCTCCACATTTTTCCAACCTGTACCCCCTGCTCCCTATGGTTCTCCTCTGCCCTGCAGTGTCCCCCATGGTTCCCCACTTTTTCCAATCCGTTCCCCCTGTTCCCTTTGGTTCGCCTCTGTTCTGCAGTGTTCCCGACGCTTCCCCACTTTTTCCAATCCGTTCCCCCTCCTCCCTTTGGTTCCCCTCTATTCTGCAGTGTTCCCCACGATTCTCCACATTTTTTTCCAACCTGTACCCACTGCTCCCTATGGTTCTCCTCTGCCCTGCAGTTTTCCCCATGGTTCCCCACTTTTTCTAATCCGTTCCCCATGCTCCCTTTGGTTCCCAACTGTCCCGCAGTGTTCTGCACTATTCCCCTCTTTTTCAAATCAGTTCCCCCTGCTCCCTTTGATTCCGCTCTTTCCTGCAGTGTTCCCCATGGGCCCCACTTTTTGCAATCCGTTCCCCCTGCTCCTTTGGCTCTACTCTGTTCTGCAGTGATCCCCACGGTTCCCCACATTTTCCAAACTGTTCCCCCTGCTCGCTTTGGTTTCATACTGTTCTGCAGTGTTCCCCACGGTTCCCCACTTTTTTCCAATCTGTTTCCCCTGCAACCTCTGGTTCACCTCTGTTCTGCATTTTTCCACACTGTTCCCCACTTTTTCCAATCTGTTCCCCCTGCTTCCTTTGGTTCACCTCTGTTCTGCAGAACTCCCCACGATTCCCCACTTTTTCCAATCTGTTCCCCCTGCTCCCTTTGATTCCTCACTGTTCTCCACATTTTTTCCAACCAGCACCCCCTGCTCCCTATGGTTCCCCTCTGCCCTGCAGTGTCCCCCATGGTTCCCCACTTTTTCCAATCCGTTCCCCCTGTTCCCTTTTGTTTGCCTCTATTCTGCAGTGTTCCCGACGCTTCCCCACTTTTTCAAAACTGTTCCCCCTGCTCCCTTTGGTTTCCCTCTATTCTGCATTGTTCCCCACGTTTCTCCACATTTTTTTCCATCCTGTACTCCCTGCTCCCTATGATTCCCCTCTGCCTTGCAGTGTTCCCCATGGGACCCCACTTTTTCCAATCTGTTCTCCCTGCTCCTTTCGCTCCACTCTGTTCTGCAGTTTTCGCCATTTTTCTCCGCATTTTTTCCAAACTGTTCCACCTGCTCCCTTTGGTTCTGCAGTGTTTCCGACGGTTCCCCACTTTTTCCAATACATTTCCCCTGCTCCCTTTGGTTCCCCTCTATTGTTCAGTGTTCCCCACGGTTCCCCACTTTTTCCAATCCATTCCCGTGCTCCCTTTGGTTCCCCTCTGTTCTGCAGTGATCTCCACGGTTCCCCACATTTTCCAAACTGTTCACCCGGCTCGCTTTGGTTTCATACTGTTATGCAGTGTTCCCCACGGTTCCCCACTTTTTTACAATCTGTTCGACCTGCTCCCTTTGGTTCCCCTCTGTCCTGCAGTGTCCTCCACGGTTCCCCACTTTTTCCAACCTGTAACTCCTGTTCCCTTTGGTTACCCTCTGTCATGCAGCGTTTTCACAGTTCCCCAATTTTTTCCTATCTGTTCCCCCTGATCCCCTTGGTTCCCCTCTGTTATGCAGTGTGCCCCACGGTTCCCCACTTTTTCCAATCCGTTCCCTCTGCTCCCTTTGGTTCCCCTCTGTTCTGCAGTGTTCCCAACAGTTCTCCACCTCTTCCAATTTGTTCCCCCTGCTCTCTTTGGTTCCCCACCTTTCTGCATTTTTCCACACGGTTCCCTACTTTTTCCAATCGGTTCCCCAATTTTTCCAATCTGTTCCCCCTGCTCCCTTTGGTTCTCCTCTGTTCTGCAGTGTTCCCGACGCTTCCCCACTGTTTCCAATCCGTTCCCCCTGCTCCCTTTGGTTCCCCTCTATTCTACAGTGTTCCCCACGATTCTCCACATTTTTTTACATACTGTACCCCCTGTTCCCTATGGTTCCCCTCTGCCTTGCAGTGTTACCCATGGGACACCACTTTTTCCAACCTGTTCCCCTTGTTCCCTTTGGTTCCCCTCTGTCTTTCCGTGTTCTCCACGGTTCCCAACTTTTTGCAATCCGTTGCCCCTGCTCCGCTTGGTTCGCCTCTGTTCTGCAGTGTTCACCACGGTTCCCCACTTTTTCCAATCTGTTCCCCCTGCTCCTTTGTCTCAACTCTGTTCTGCAGTTTTCCCCACGGTTCCTCACATTTTCCAAACCATTCCCCCGGCTCGCTTTCTTTTCATACTGTTCTGCAGCGTTCCCCACGGTTCCCCACTTTTTTTACAATCTGTTCGCCCTGCTCCCTTTGGTTCCCCTCTGTTCTGCAGTGTCCTCCACGCTTACCAACTTTTTGCAATCTATTCCCCCTGCTCTGTTTGTTTCCTCTCTGTCCTGCATTGTCCTCCACGGTTCCCAACTTTTTGCAATCCATTTCCCCTGCTCCGTTTGTTTGCCCTCTGTTCTGCAGTGTTCCCCACAGTTTCCCACTTTTTCCAATCTGTTTCCCCTGCTACCTCTGGTTCCCCTCTGTTCTGCAGATCTCTCCACGAATCCCCACTTTTCCAATCTGTTCCCCCTGCTCCATTTGGTTCCCCTTTGTTCTGCATTTTTCCACACGGTTCCCCACTTTTTCCAATCTGTTCCCGCTGCTCCCTTTGGTTCCTCTCTATTCTGCATTGTTCCCCACGGGTCCCCACTTTTCCGAGCTGTTCCCCCTGCTCCCTTTGGTTCCGCTCTGTTCTGCAGTTTTCCCCACTGTTCTCAACTTTTTCCAATCTGTTCCTCCTGCTCCCTTTGGTTCCCCACTGTTCTGCATTTTTGCACACGGTTCCCCACTTTTTCAAAACTGTTCCCCCTGCTCCCTTTGGTTCCTGACTGTTCTGCAGTTTTCCTCACGGATCTCCACATTTTTCCAACCTATACCCCCTGCTCCCTATGGTTCTCCTCTGCCCTGCAGTATCCCCCATGGTTCTCCACTTTTTCAAATCCGTTCCCCCTGTTCCCTTTGGTTCGCCTCTGTTCTGCAGTGTTCCCGACGCTTCCCCACTTTTTCCAATCCGTTCCCCCTGCTCCCTTTGGCTCCCCTCTATTCTGCATTGTTCCCCACGATTCTCCACATTTTTTTCCATCCTGTACCCCCTGCTCCCTTTGGTTCCCCACTGTTGTGCATTTTTCCACACGCTACCCCACTTCTTCTAATCTGTTCCTCCTGCACCCTTTGTTTCCCCACTGTTCTGCATTTTTCCACACGGTTCCGCACTTTTTCCAATCTGTTCCCCCTGCTCCCTTTGGTTCCTCACTGTCCTGCAGTGTTCCCCATGATTCCCCACTTTTTCCAATGCGTTCCCCTGCTCCTATTGGTTCCCCTCTGTTCTGCAGTGTTCCCCACAGTTCCCCACATTTTCCAAACTGTTCCCCCTGCTCGCTTTGGTTTCATACTGTTCTGCAGTGTTCCCCACGGTTCCCCACTTTTTTACAATCTGTTCGCCCTGCTCCCTTTGGTTCCCCTCTGTCCTGCAGTGTTCCCCACGGTTCCCCACTTTTTCCAATCCGTTCCCATTCTCCCTTTGGTTCCCCTCTGTTCTGCAGTGTTCCCCACAGTTCTCCACATTTTCCAATTTATCCCCCTGCTCCCTTTGGTTCCCCACCTTTCTGCATTTTTCCACACGGTTCCCTACTTTTTCCAATCGGTTCCCCACTTTTTCCAATCTGTTCCCCCTGCTCCTTAGGCTCCACTCTGTTCTGCAGTTTTCCCCAAGGTTCCCCACATTTTCCAAACCATTCCCCCGGCTCACTTTGGTTTCATACTGTTCTGCAGCGTTCCCCACGGTTCCCCACTATTTTACAATCTGTTCGCCCTGATCCCTTTGGTTCCCCTCTGTTCTGCAATGTCCTCCACGCTTCCCAGCTTTTTGCAATCCATTCCCCCTGCTCTGTTTGTTTCCCCACTGTTCTGCATTTTTCCACACCATTCCCCACTCTTCTGCAGTGTTCGCCACAGTTCCCCACTATTTCCAACCTGTACCTCCTGTTCACTTTTGTTCCCCTCTGTTCTGCAGTTTTCCCCACAGTTCCCACTTTTTCCCATCTGTTCCCCCTGCTCCCTTTGGTTCCCCTCTATTCTGCAGTTTTGCCCACAGTTCCCCACTTTTTCCAATCTGTTCCCCCTGCTCCCTTTGGTTCCTCTCCGTCCTGCACTGTCCTCCATGGTTTCCCAATTTTTCCAATCTCTTCCCCGTGCTCCTTTGGTTCCCCTCTGTTCTGCAGTGTTCCTAACGGTTCCCCACTTTTTCCAATTCGTTCCCCCTGCTCCCTTTGATTCCCCTCTGTTCTGCAGTGTTCCACACAGTTCCCCACTTTTTCCACACCGTTCACCCTGCTCCCGTTGTTTCTCCACACTTCTGCATTTTTCCACACCGTTCCCCACTCTTCTGCAGTGTTCGCCACAGTTCCCCACTTTTTCCAACCTGTACCTCCTGTTCACTTTTGTTCCCCTCTGTTCTGCAGTTTTCCCCACAGTTCCCACTTTTTCCCATCTGTTCCCCCTGCTCCCTTTGGTTCCCCTCTATTCTGCAGTTTTGCCCACAGTTCCCACTTTTTCCCATCTGTTCCCCCTGCTCCGTTTTGTTCTCCTTTATTCTGCAGTGTTCCCCACGGTTCCCCAATTTTCCGAGCTGTTCCCCCTGCTCCCTTTGGTTCCCCTCTATTCTGCAGTGTTCCCCCCGGTTCCCTACATTTTACAACCTGTATCTCCTGTTCCCTTTGGTTCCCATCTGTCCTGCAGTGTTCCCCACGGTTCCACACTTTTTCTAATCTGATCACCGTGCTCTCTTTGGTTCCCCTCTATTCTGCAGTGTTCCCCACAGTTCCCCACATTTTCCAATCTGTTCCCCCTGCTACCTTTCGTTCCCCTCCATCCTGCACTGTCCTCCATGGTTTCCCAATTTTTCCACTCTCTTCCCCGTGCTCCTTTGCTTCCTCTCTTTTCTGCAGTGTTCCTAACGGTTCCCCACTTTTTCCAATCCGTTCCCCCTGTTTCCTTTGATTCCCCTCTGTTCTGCAGTGTTCCACACAGTTCCCCACTTTTTCCAATCTGTTCCCTCTGCTCCCTTTGGTTCCCCTCTATTCTGCAGTTTTCCATACAGTTCCCCACATTTTCCAATCCGTTACCCATGCTCCCTTTGGTTCCCCTCTGTCCTGCAGTGTTCCCCACAGTTCCCGACTTTTTGCAATCTGTTCCTCCTGCTCCCTTTGGTTCCCCACTGTTCTGCATTTTTCCACACAGTTCCCCACTTTTTCCAATCTGTTCCCTCTGCTCCCTTTGGTTCCCCTCTATTCTGCAGTTTTCCATACAGTTCCCCACATTTTCCAATCCGTTACCCATGCTCCCTTTGGTTCCCCTCTGTCCTGCAGTGTTCCCCACAGTTCCCGACTTTTTGCAATCTGTTCCTCCTGCTCCCATTGGTTCCCCTCTGTTCTGCAGAGTTCCCCACAGTTCCCCACTTTTTTCAATCCGTTCCCCCTGTTCCCTTTGGTTCCCCTCTATTCTGCAGTTTTCCATACAGTTCCCCACATTTTCCAATCCGTTACCCATGCTCCCTTTGGTTCCCCTCTATTCTGCAGTGTTCCCCCCGGTTCCCTACATTTTACAACCTGTATCTCCTGTTCCCTTTGGTTCCCATCTGTCCTGCAGTGTTCCCCACGGTTCCACACTTTTTCTAATCTGATCACCGTGCTCTCTTTGGTTCCCCTCTATTCTGCAGTGTTCCCCACAGTTCCCCACATTTTCCAATCTGTTCCCCCTGCTACCTTTGGTTCCCCTCCATCCTGCACTGTTCTCCATGGTTTCCCAATTTTTCCACTCTCTTCCCCGTGCTCCTTTGCTTCCTCTCTTTTCTGCAGTGTTCCTAACGGTTCCCCACTTTTTCCAATCCGTTCCCCCTGTTTCCTTTGATTCCCCTCTGTTCTGCAGTGTTCCACACAGTTCCCCACTTTTTCCAATCTGTTCCCTCTGCTCCCTTTGGTTCCCCTCTATTCTGCAGTTTTCCATACAGTTCCCCACATTTTCCAATCCGTTACCCATGCTCCCTTTCGTTCCCCTCTGTCCTGCAGTGTTCCCCACAGTTCCCGACTTTTTGCAATCTGTTCCTCCTGCTCCCTTTGGTTCCCCACTGTTCTGCATTTTTCCACACAGTTCCCCACTTTTTCCAATCTGTTCCCTCTGCTCCCTTTGGTTCCCCTCTATTCTGCAGTTTTCCATACAGTTCCCCACATTTTCCAATCCGTTACCCATGCTCCCTTTGGTTCCCCTCTGTCCTGCAGTGTTCCCCACAGTTCCCGACTTTTTGCAATCTGTTCCTCCTGCTCCCATTGGTTCCCCTCTGTTCTGCAGAGTTCCCCACAGTTCCCCACTTTTTTCAATCCGTTCCCCCTGTTCCCTTTGGTTCCCCTCTGTCCTGCAGTGTCCTTCACATTTCCCCTCTTTTTCCAATCCATTCCCCCTGCTCTCTTAGTTCCACTCTGTTCTACAGTTTTCCCCACGGTTCCCCACTTTTTCCAATCTTTTCCCATGCTTCCATTTGGTTCCCCTCTTTTTTGCAATATTCCCCACTGTTCCCCAATTTTTCCAATCTGTTCTCCCAGCTCCCTTTGGTTCCCCACTGCTCTGCAGTTTTCGCCACGGTTCCCGACTTTTTCCAACCTGTACCTCCTGTTCCCTTTGGTTCCCCTTTGTCCTGCAGAGTTCCCCACGGTTCCACACTTTTTCCAATCTGTTCGCCATACTCTCTTTGGTTCCCCTCTATTCTACACATTTCCCCACAGTTCCCCACTTTTTCCAATCTGTACCCCCTGCTCCCTTTGGTTCCTCTCCGTCCTGCACTGTCCTCCATGGTTTCCCAAATTTTCCAATCTCTTCCCCGTGCTCCTTTGGTTCCCCTTTGTTCTGCAGTGTTCCTAACGGTTCCCCACTTTTTCCAATTCGTTCCCCCTGCTCCCTTTGATTCCCCTCTGTTCTGCAGTGTTCCACACAGTTCCCCACTTTTTCCACTCCGTTCACCCTGCTCCCGTTATTTCTCCACACTTCTGCATTTTTCCACACCGTTCCCCACTCTTCTGCAGTGTTCGCCACAGTTCCCCACTTTTTCCAACCTGTACCTCCTGTTCACTTTTGTTCCCCTCTGTTCTGCAGTTTTCCCCACAGTTCCCACTTTTTCCCATCTGTTCCCCCTGCTCCCTTTGGTTCCCCTCTATTCTGCAGTTTTGCCCACAGTTCCCACTTTCTCCCATCTGTTCCCCCTGCTCCCTTTGGTTCCCTTCGCTTCTGCATTTTTGCACACCGTTCCCCACTTTTTCCAATCCATTCCCCCTGCTTCCTTTGGCTCACCTCTGTCCTGCAGTGTTGCCCACGGTTCCCCACTTTTTCCAATCCGTTCCCCCTGCTCCCTTTCGTTCCCCTCTGTCCTGAAGTATTCTCTACGGTTCCCCACTTTTCCGAACTGTTCCCCCTGCTCCCTTTCGTTCCCCTCTGTCCTGAAGTATTCTCTACGGTTCCCCACTTTTCCGAACTGTTCCCCCTGCTACCTTTGGTTCCCCTCCATCCTGCACTGTCCTCCATGGTTTCCCAATTTTTCCACTCTCTTCCCCGTGCTCCTTTGCTTCCTCTCTTTTCTGCAGTGTTCCTAACGGTTCCCCACTTTTTCCAATCCGTTCCCCCTGTTTCCTTTGATTCCCCTCTGTTCTGCAGTGTTCCACACAGTTCCCCACTTTTTCCAATCTGTTCCCTCTGCTCCCTTTGGTTCCCCTCTATTCTGCAGTTTTCCATACAGTTCCCCACATTTTCCAATCCGTTACCCATGCTCCCTTTGGTTCCCCTCTGTCCTGCAGTGTTCCCCACAGTTCCCGACTTTTTGCAATCTGTTCCTCCTGCTCCCTTTGGTTCCCCACTGCTCTGCATTTTTCCACACAGTTCCCCACTTTTTCCAATCTGTTCCCTCTGCTCCCTTTGGTTCCCCTCTATTCTGCAGTTTTCCATACAGTTCCCCACATTTTCCAATCCGTTACCCATGCTCCCTTTGGTTCCCCTCTGTCCTGCAGTGTTCCCCACAGTTCCCGACTTTTTGCAATCTGTTCCTCCTGCTCCCATTGGTTCCCCTCTGTTCTGCAGAGTTCCCCACAGTTCCCCACTTTTTTCAATCCGTTCCCCCTGTTCCCTTTGGTTCCCCTCTGTCCTGCAGTGTCCTTCACATTTCCCCTCTTTTTCCAATCCATTCCCCCTGCTCTCTTAGTTCCACTCTGTTCTACAGTTTTCCCCACGGTTCCCCACTTTTTCCAATCTTTTCCCATGCTCCATTTGGTTCCCCTCTTTTTTGCAATATTCCCCACTGTTCCCCAATTTTTCCAATCTGTTCTCCAAGCTCCCTTTGGTTCCCCACTGCTCTGCAGTTTTCGCCACGGTTCCCGACTTTTTCCAACCTGTACCTCCTGTTCCCTTTGGTTCCCCTTTGTCCTGCAGAGTTCCCCACGGTTCCACACTTTTTCCAATCTGTTCGCCATACTCTCTTTGGTTCCCCTCTATTCTACACATTTCCCCACAGTTCCCCACTTTTTCCAATCTGTTCCCCCTGCTCCCTTTGGTTCCTCTCCGTCCTGCACTGTCCTCCATGGTTTCCCAAATTTTCCAATCTCTTCCCCGTGCTCCTTTGGTTCCCCTCTGTTCTGCAGTGTTCCTAACGGTTCCCCACTTTTTCCAATTCGTTCCCCCTGCTCCCTTTGATTCCCCTCTGTTCTGCAGTGTTCCACACAGTTCCCCACTTTTTCCACTCCGTTCACCCTGCTCCCGTTGTTTCTCCACACTTCTGCATTTTTCCACACCGTTCCCCACTCTTCTGCAGTGTTCGCCACAGTTCCCCACTTTTTCCAACCTGTACCTCCTGTTCACTTTTGTTCCCCTCTGTTCTGCAGTTTTCCCCACAGTTCCCGCTTTTTCCCATCTGTTCCCCCTGCTCCCTTTGGTTCCCCTCTATTCTGCAGTTTTGCCCACAGTTCCCACTTTTTCCCATCTGTTCCCCCTGCTCCCTTTGGTTCCCTTCGCTTCTGCATTTTTGCACACCGTTCCCCACTTTTTCCAATCCATTCCCCCTGCTTCCTTTGGCTCACCTCTGTCCTGCAGTGTTGCCCACGGTTCCCCACTTTTTCCAATCCGTTCCCCCTGCTCCCTTTCGTTCCCCTCTGTCCTGAAGTATTCTCTACGGTTCCCCACTTTTCCGAACTGTTCCCCCTGCTCCCTTTGGTTCCCCTCTGTTCTGCAGTGTTCGCCACGGTTCCCCACTTTTTCCAACCTGTACCTCCTGTTCCCTTTGGTTCCCCTTTGTCCTGCAGTGTTCCCCACAGTTCCCCACTTTTTCCAATCTGTTCCCCCTGCTCCGTTTGGTTCTCCTTTATTCTGCAGTGTTCCCCACGGTTCCCCACTTTTCTGAGCTGTTCCCCCTGCTCCCTTTGGTTCCCCTCTATTCTGCAGTGTTCCCCCTGCTTTACTACATTTTCCAACCTGTATCTCCCGTTCCCTTTGGTTCCCATCTGTCCTGCAGTGTTCCCCACGGTTCCACACTTTTTCTAATCTGATTGCCGTGCTCTCTTTGGTTCCCCTCTATTCTGCTGTGTTCCCCACAGTTCCCCACATTTTCCAATCTGTTCCCCCTGCTCCCTTTGGTTCCCCTCTGTCCTGCACTGTCCTCCATGGTTTCCCAATTTTTCCAATCTCTTCCCCGTGCTCCTTTGCTTCCTCTCTGTTCTGCAGTGTTCCTAATGGTTCCCCACTTTTTCCAATCCGTTCACCCTGCTCCCATTGTTTCCCCACTCTTCTGCATTTTTCCACACCGTCCCCCACTTTTTCCAATCTGTTCCCTCTGCTCCTTGGGCTCCCCCCTGTTCTGCAGTTTTCCCCACGGTTCCCACTTTTTCCAAGCTGTTCCCCCTGCTCCCTTTGGTTCCCCTCTATTCTGCAGTTTTCCATACAGTTCCCCACATTTTCCAATCTGTTACCCATGCTCCCTTTGGTTCCCCTGTGTCCTGCAGTGTTCCGCACAGTTCCCGACTTTTTCCAATCTGTTCCTCCTGCTCCCTTTGGTTCCCCACTGTTCTGCATTTTTCGACACAGTTCCCCACTTTTTCCAATCCGTTCCCCCTGCTTCCTTTGATTCCTCTCTGTTCTGCAGTGTTCCACACAGTTCCCCACTTTTTCCAACCTGTACCTCCTGTTCACTTTTGTTCCCCTCTGTTCTGCAGTTTTCCCCACAGTTCCCACTTTTTCCCATCTGTTCCCCCTGCTCCCTTTGGTTCCCCTCTATTCTGCAGTTTTGCCCACAGTTCCCACTTTTTCCCATCTGTTCCCCCTGCTCCCTTTGGTTCCCCTCTATTCTGCAGTTTTGCCCACAGTTCCCACTTTTTCCCATCTGTTCCCCCTGCTCCCTTTGGTTCCCTTCGCTTCTGCATTTTTGCACACCGTTCCCCACTTTTTCCAATCCATTCCCCCTGCTTCCTTTGGCTCACCTCTGTCCTGCAGTGTTGCCCACGGTTCCCCACTTTTTCCAATCCGTTCCCCCTGCTCCCTTTCGTTCCCCTCTGTCCTGAAGTATTCTCTACGGTTCCCCACTTTTCCGAACTGTTCCCCCTGCTCCCTTTCGTTCCCCTCTGTCCTGAAGTATTCTCTACGGTTCCCCACTTTTCCGAACTGTTCCCCCTGCTACCTTTGGTTCCCCTCCATCCTGCACTGTCCTCCATGGTTTCCCAATTTTTCCTCTCTCTTCCCCGTGCTCCTTTGCTTCCTCTCTTTTCTGCAGTGTTCCTAACGGTTCCCCACTTTTTCCAATCCGTTCCCCCTGTTTCCTTTGATTCCCCTCTGTTCTGCAGTGTTCCACACAGTTCCCCACTTTTTCCAATCTGTTCCCTCTGCTCCCTTTGGTTCCCCTCTATTCTGCAGTTTTCCATACAGTTCCCCACATTTTCCAATCCGTTACCCATGCTCCCTTTGGTTCCCCTCTGTCCTGCAGTGTTCCCCACAGTTCCCGACTTTTTGCAATCTGTTCCTCCTGCTCCCTTTGGTTCCCCACTGTTCTGCATTTTTCCACACAGTTCCCCACTTTTTCCAATCTGTTCCCTCTGCTCCCTTTGGTTCCCCTCTATTCTGCAGTTTTCCATACAGTTCCCCACATTTTCCAATCCGTTACCCATGCTCCCTTTGGTTCCCCTCTGTCCTGCAGTGTTCCCCACAGTTCCCGACTTTTTGCAATCTGTTCCTCCTGCTCCCATTGGTTCCCCTCTGTTCTGCAGAGTTCCCCACAGTTCCCCACTTTTTTCAATCCATTCCCCCTGTTCCCTTTGGTTCCCCTCTGTCCTGCAGTGTCCTTCACATTTCCCCTCTTTTTCCAATCCATTCCCCCTGCTCTCTTAGTTCCACTCTGTTCTACAGTTTTCCCCACGGTTCCCCACTTTTTCCAATCTTTTCCCATGCTCCATTTGGTTCCCCTCTTTTTTGCAATATTCCCCACTGTTCCCCAATTTTTCCAATCTGTTCTCCCAGCTCCCTTTGGTTCCCCACTGCTCTGCAGTTTTCGCCACGGTTCCCGACTTTTTCCAACCTGTACCTCCTGTTCCCTTTGGTTCCCCTTTGTCCTGCAGAGTTCCCCACGGTTCCACACTTTTTCCAATCTGTTCGCCATACTCTCTTTGGTTCCCCTCTATTCTACACATTTCCCCACAGTTCCCCACTTTTTCCAATCTGTTCCCCCTGCTCCCTTTGGTTCCTCTCCGTCCTGCACTGTCCTCCATGGTTTCCCAAATTTTCCAATCTCTTCCCCGTGCTCCTTTGGTTCCCCTCTGTTCTGCAGTGTTCCTAACGGTTCCCCACTTTTTCCAATTTGTTCCCCCTGCTCCCTTTGATTCCCCTCTGTTCTGCAGTGTTCGCCACAGTTCCCCACTTTTTCCAACCTGTACCTCCTGTTCACTTTTGTTCCCCTCTGTTCTGCAGTTTTCCCCACAGTTCCCACTTTTTCCCATCTGTTCCCCCTGCTCCCTTTGGTTCCCCTCTATTCTGCAGTTTTGCCCACAGTTCCCACTTTTTCCCATCTGTTCCCCCTGCTCCCTTTGGTTCCCTTCGCTTCTGCATTTTTGCACACCGTTCCCCACTTTTTCCAATCCATTCCCCCTGCTTCCTTTGGCTCACCTCTGTCCTGCAGTGTTGCCCACGGTTCCCCACTTTTTCCAATCCGTTCCCCCTGCTCCCTTTCGTTCCCCTCTGTCCTGAAGTATTCTCTACGGTTCCCCACTTTTCCGAACTGTTCCCCCTGCTCCCTTTGGTTCCCCTCTGTTCTGCAGTGTTCGCCACGGTTCCCCACTTTTTCCAACCTGTACCTCCTGTTCCCTTTGGTTCCCCTTTGTCCTGCAGTGTTCCCCACAGTTCCCCACTTTTTCCAATCTGTTCCCACTGCTCCGTTTGGTTCTCCTTTATTCTGCAGTGTTCCCCACGGTTCCCCACTTTTCTGAGCTGTTCCCCCTGCTCCCTTTGGTTCCCCTCTATTCTGCAGTGTTCCCCCTGCTTTACTACATTTTCCAACCTGTATCTCCCGTTCCCTTTGGTTCCCATCTGTCCTGCAATGTTCCCCACGGTTCCACACTTTTTCTAATCTGATTGCCGTGCTCTCTTTGGTTCCCCTCTATTCTGCTGTGTTCCCCACAGTTCCCCACATTTTCCAATCTGTTCCCCCTGCTCCCTTTGGTTCCCCTCTGTCCTGCACTGTCCTCCATGGTTTCCCAATTTTTCCAATCTCTTCCCCGTGCTCCTTTGCTTCCTCTCTGTTCTGCAGTGTTCCTAATGGTTCCCCACTTTTTCCAATCCGTTCACCCTGCTCCCATTGTTTCCCCACTCTTCTGCATTTTTCCACACCGTCCCCCACTTTTTCCAATCTGTTCCCTCTGCTCCTTGGGCTCCCCCCTGTTCTGCAGTTTTCCCCACGGTTCCCACTTTTTCCAAGCTGTTCCCCCTGCTCCCTTTGGTTCCCCTCTATTCTGCAGTTTTCCATACAGTTCCCCACATTTTCCAATCTGTTACCCATGCTCCCTTTGGTTCCCCTGTGTCCTGCAGTGTTCCGCACAGTTCCCGACTTTTTCCAATCTGTTCCTCCTGCTCCCTTTGGTTCCCCACTGTTCTGCATTTTTCGACACAGTTCCCCACTTTTTCCAATCCGTTCCCCCTGCTTCCTTTGATTCCTCTCTGTTCTGCAGTGTTCCACACAGTTCCCCACTTTTTCCAACCTGTACCTCCTGTTCACTTTTGTTCCACTCTGTTCTGCAGTTTTCCCCACAGTTCCCACTTTTTCCCATCTGTTCCCCCTGCTCCCTTTGGTTCCCCTCTATTCTGCAGTTTTGCCCACAGTTCCCACTTTTTCCCATCTGTTCCCCCTGCTCCCTTTGGTTCCCCTCGCTTCTGCATTTTTCCACACGGTTCCCCACTTTTTCCAATCCATTCCCCCTGCTTCCTTTGGCTCACCTCTGTCCTGCAGTGTTGCCCACGGTTCCCCACTTTTTCCAATCCGTTCCCCCTGCTCCCTTTCGCTCCCCTCTGTCCTGAAGTATTCTCTACGTTTCCCCACTTTTTCCAATCTGATCCCCCTGCTCCCTTTGCTTCTCCTCTAATCTGCAGTGAATCCCACAGTTCCCCACTTTTCCGAACTGTTCCCCCTGCTCCCTTTGGTTCCCCACTGTTCTGCAGTGTTCGCCACGGTTCCCCACTTTTTCCAACCTGTACCTCCTGTTCCCTTTGGTTTCCCTTTGTCCTGCAGTGTTCCCCACAGTTCTCCACTTTTTCCAATCTGTTCCCCCTGCTCCGTTTGGTTCTTCTTTATTCTGCAGTGTTCCCCACGGTTCCCCACTTTTCTGAGCTGTTCCCCCTGCTTCCTTTGGTTCCCCTCTATTCTGCAGTGTTCCCCCCGCTTCGCTACATTTTCCAACCTGTATCTCCTGTTCCCTTTGGTTCCCATCTGTCCTGCAGTGTTCCCCACGGTTCCACACTTTTTCTAATCTGATCGCCGTGCTCTCTTTGGTTCCCCTCTATTCTGCAGTGTTCCCCACAGTTCCCCACATTTTCCAATCTGTTCCCTCTGCTACCTTTGGTTCCCCTCCATCCTGCACTGTCCTCCATGGTTTCCCAATTTTTCCAATCTCTTCCCCGTGCTCCTTTTCTTCCTCTCTGTTCTGCAGTGTTCCACACAGTTCCCCACTTTTTCCAATCTGTTCCCTCTGCTCCTTGGGCTCCCCCCGTTCTGCAATTTTTCCCACGGTTCCCACTTTTTCCAATCTGTTCTCCCTGCTCCCTTTGGTTCCCCTCTATTCTGCAGTTTTCCATACAGTTCCCCACATTTTCCAATCCGTTACGCATGCTCCCTTTGGTTCTCCTGTGTCCTGCAGTGTTCCGCACATTCCCGACTTTTTCCAATCTGTTCCTCCTGCTCCCTTTGGTTCCCCACTGTTCTGCATTTTTCCACACAGTTCCCCACTTCTTCCAATCTGTTCCCCCTGCTCCCTTTGGCTCCCCACTGTTCTGCAGTGTTCCCCACTTCACCACTTTTTTCCAATTTGTTCGACCTGCTCCCATTGGTTCCCCTCTGTTCTGCAGAGTTCCCCACAGTTCCCCACTTTTTTCAATCCGTTCCGCCTGTTCCCTTTGGTTCCCCTCTGTCCTGCAGTGTCCTTCACAGTTCCCCACTTTTTCCAATCCATTGCCCCTGCTCTCTTAGTTCCACTCTGTTCTACAGTGTTCCCCACGGTTCCTCAATTTTCCGAACTGATCCCCCTGCTCCCTTTGGTTCCCTACTCTTCTGCAGTGTTCGCCATGGTTCCCCACTTTTTCCAACCTGTTCCCCCTGCTCCGTTTGGTTCTCCTTTATTCTGCAGTGTTCCCCACGGTTCCCCACTTTTCCGAGCTGTTCCCCCTGCTCCCTTTGGTTCCCCTCTATTCTGCAGTGTTCCACCCGGTTCCCTACATTTTCCAACCTGTATCTCCTGTTCCCTTTGGTTCCCATCTGTCCTGCAGTGTTCCCCACGGTTCCACACTTTTTCTAATCTGATCGCCGTGCTCTCTTTGGTTCCCCTCTATTCTGCAGTGTTCCCCACTGTTCCCCACATTTTCCAATCTGTTCCCCCTGCTACCTTTGGTTCCCCTCCATCCTGCACTGTCCTCCATGGTTTCCCAATTTTTCCAATCTCTTCCCCGTGCTCCTTTGCTTCCTCTCTGTTCTGCAGTGTTCCTAACGGTTCCCCACTTTTTCCAATCCGTCCCCCCTGCTTCCTTTGATTCCCCTCTGTTCTGCAGTGTTCCACACAGTTCCCCACTTTTTCCAATCTGTTCCCTCTGCTCCTTGGGCTCCCCACTGTTCTACAGTTTTCCCCACGGTTCCCACTTTTTCCAATCTGTTCCCCCTGCTCCCTTTGTTTCCCCACTGTTCTGCATTTTTCCACACAGTTCCCCACTTTTTCCAATCTGTTCCCCCTGCTCCCTTTGGCTCCCCACTGTTCTGCAGTGTTCCCCACTTCTCCACTTTTTTCCAATTTGTTCGACCTGCTACCATTGGTTCTCCTCTGTTCTGCAGAGTTCCCTACATTTCCCCACTTTTTTCAATCCGTTCTTTCCGTTCCCTTTGGTTCCCCTCTGTCCTGCAGTGTCCTTCACAGTTCCCCACTTTTTCCAATCCATTTCCCCTGCTCTCTTGATTCCCCTCTGTTCTACTGTTTTCCCCACGTTTCCCCACTTTTTCCAACCTGTACCTCCTGTTCACTATTGTTCCCCTCTATTCTGCAGTTTTCCCCACGGTTTCCCACTTTTTCCAATCCATTCCCCCTGCTTTTTTGGCTCACCTCTGTTCTGCAGTGTTGCCCACGGTTCCCCACTTTTTCCAATCCGTTCCCCCTGCTCCCTTTCGTTTCCCTCTGTCCTGAAGTATTCTCCACGGTTCCCCACTTTTTCCAATCTGTTCCGCCTGCTCCCTTTGGTTCCCCTCGCTTCTGCATTTTTCCACACGGTTTCCCACTTTTTCCAATCCATTCCCCCTACTTCCTTTGGCTCACCTCTGTCCTGCAGTGTTGCCCACGGTTCCCCACTTTTTCCAATCCGTTCCCCCTGCTCCCTTTCGTTCCCCTCTGTCCTGAAGTATTCTCCACGGTTCCCCACTTTTTCCAATCTGTTCCGCCTGCTCCCTTTGGTTCCCCACTGTTCTGCATTTTTCCACACAGTTCCCCACTTTTTCCAATCTGTTCCCCCTGCTCCCTTTGGCTCCCCACTGTTCTGCAGTGTTCCCCACTTCTCCACTTTTTTCCAATTTGTTCGACCTGCTCCCTTTGGTTCCTGTCTGTCCTGCAGTGTCCTTCACAGTTCCCCACTTTTTCCAATCCATTTCCCCTGCTCTCTTGGTTCCCCTCTGTTCTACTGTTTTCCCCACGTTTCCCCACTTTTTCCAATCTGTTCCCCCAGCTCCCTTTGGTTCCCCACTGTTCTGCAGTGTTCACCACGGTTCCCCACTTTTTCCAACCTGTACCTCCTGTTCCCTTTGGTTCCCCTCTGTCCTGCAGTGTTCCCCACGGTTCCACACTTTTTCCAATCTGTTCGCCGTACTCTCTTTGGTTCCCCTCTGTTCTGCAGTGTTCTCCACAGTTCCCCACTTTTTCCAATCTGTTCCCCCTGCTCCCTTTGGTTCCCCTCCGTCCTGCACTGTCCTCCATGGTTTCCCAATTTTTCCAATCTTTTCCCCGTGTTCCTTTGGTTCCCCTCTGTTCTGCAGTGTTCCCCACGGTTGCTACTTTTTTCCAATCTGTTCCCCCTGCTCCCTTTGGTTCCACTCTGTTCTGCAGTTTCCCCACGGTTCTCCACATTTTTTCCAATCTGTTCCCCCTGCTCCCTTTGGTTCCACTCTGTTCTGCAGTTTCCCCACGGTTCTCCACATTTTTTCAAATCTGTTCCCCCTGCTCCATTTGGTTCCCCTCTTTTCTGCACTATTCCCCACTGTTCCCCACTTTTTCCAATCTGTTCCCCCTGCTCCCTTTGGTTCCACACTGTTCTGCAGTGTTCGCCACGGTTCCCCACTTTTTCCAATCTGTTCTCCCTGCTCCCATTGGTTCCCCTCTATTCTTCATGGTTCCCCATGCTTCCCCAGTTTTTCCAATCTGTTCCCCCTGCTTCCTTTGGATCCCCTCTTTTCTGCAGTGTTTCCCAAGATTCCCCACTTTTTCCAATCTGTTCTCCCTGCTCCATTGCTCTGCAGTGAACCGTACGTATCCACAATGTTCCCCATCTGTTCCCCACTGTCCCCATTTTTCCCACTGTTCTCCACTGTCTCAGTCCTGTTACCCTCTGTTCCCCATAGAACTCCAATCTTCTCCATCAGTTTCCCACATGTTCCCTCTGCTCTCCAGCAGTTGCCGATCTGTTCCGCACTGTTCACCAGTTTTTCCCGAAATGTTCCCCACAGTTACCCATCTGTTCCACATTTTACCAACTCTTCCCAATTGTTCCTCACTGTTCCCACCTGATCCCCAAATTTACTCACTGTTACACCCTCTGTTACATTCTGTTCTTCACCTGATCCCCAACTTTTCCCCACTGTACACAACAATCCCAACTGTACCACATAGTGCCAAACTGCTCCACAGTGTTCAGCATTGTTCTCCACTCTTCCCCATGGGTCCACTCCATTTCCAATCTGCTTCCCACTGTTTCACATCTGTACCCCATCCTCCCTATTGTTCCCCTCTGTTCAGCAGTATTCCCCACTGTTCCCCTTTCCTCATTGTTCCCCCTTTCCCCAATTCATTCCTCCATTGCCCATTGTTCTGCAGTGATCCCCATGTTTCCACAATGTTCCCCATTTTTCCCCTCTGTTCTCCATTTTTCTCACTGTTCTCCACTGTCTCACACATGTTACACTCTGTTCCCCATGCTTCCCCACTGTTCTCCATCAATTTCCCATATTTTCCCACTGCTCTCCAGCAGTTGCCGATCTATTCCCCATGGTTCTCCAGCTTCTCCAGAACTGTTCCCCACTGTTACCCATCTGTTCTACATTTTTCCTACTGTTCCCTACTTTTCTTTACTGTTTCCAATTGTTCCGCATCTGTTCTGCACTGTTGCCCATTTTCCCAAATGTTCCCCACTGTTCCCCAACCCTTCCTAATTGTTCCCCACTGTTCACCTTTCCTCATTTTTCCCCACTGTTCCCCATTTTTCCCACTGTTCTCCACTGTCTCACACCTGTTACCCTCTGTTCCCCATGGTTCCTCACTGTTC
The DNA here is from genome assembly GCF_036971445.1 of Narcine bancroftii. Classification (NCBI taxonomy): domain Eukaryota; kingdom Metazoa; phylum Chordata; class Chondrichthyes; order Torpediniformes; family Narcinidae; genus Narcine; species Narcine bancroftii. The sequence continues at coordinate 711,638 of NW_027211892.1, forward strand.
TCCATCAGTTTCCCATATGTTCTCCAGCAGTTGCCGATCTGTTCCCCACTGTTCCCCAGCTATTTTCGAACTGTTCCCCACTGTTACCCATCTGTTCTACATTTTTCCTACTGTTCCCTACTGTTTCCAACTGTTCTGCATCTGTTCCGCACTGTTGCCCATTTCCCACGTTCCCCACTGTTCCCCAACCCTTCCCAATTGTTCCTCACTGTACCCCACGTGTTCTCCAAATTTACCCACTTTTACACCCTCTGTTCCCCACTGATCTTCACCTGTTCCCCAACTTTTACCCACTGTTCTCAACAATCCCAACTGTTTCCCATCTGTTCCCCACTGCTCCCCATTTTCCCCAATGTTCTCCACTGTCTCACAACTGTTACCTCTGTTCCCCATGGTACTCCAATGTTCTCCCTCAGTTTCCCATATGCTCCCCTCTCCTCTCCAGCAGTTGCCAATCTGTTCCCCGCTGTTCTCCAGCTGTTCCCCACTGTTACCCATCTGCTCTACCTTTTTCCTACGATTCCCTCCTGTTCTTCAGTATTCCCCACTGTTCCGCATCTGTTCCACACTGTTGCCCATTTTCCCAATTGTTCCTCACTGTTCCCCACCTGTTCCTCAAATTTACCAAGTGTTACACCCTCTGCTCCCTACTGTTCTTCAGCTGTTCCCCAACGTTTCCCAGTGTTCCCCATGTTTCCACAATGTTCCACATCTGTTCTCCACTGTCCCCATTTTTCCCACTGTTCTCCACTGTCACACACCTGTTACCCTCTGTTCAGAACTCCAATCTTCTCCATCAGTTTCCCATTTGTTTCCACTGCTCTCCAGCAGTTGCCGATCTGTTCCCCACTGTTCTCCAGCTTTTCCAGAACTGTTACCCACTGTTCCCCATCTGTTCTACATTTTACCTACTGTTCCCCACTGTGCCCCATCTGTTCTACATTTTTCCTACTGTTCCCTACTCTTCTTTAATGTTTCCAACTGTTCTACATCTGTTCTGCACTGTTGCCCAGTCTCCCTCATGTTCCCCTTTGTTCCCCAACTCTTCCCAATTGTTCCTCACTGTTCCCACCTGATCCCCAAATTTACCCACTGTTACATCCTCTGTTACATTCTGTTCTTCACCTGATCCCCAACTTTTCCCCACTGTACACAACAATCCCAACTGTACCCCACAGTCCCCACCTGTTCTGCAGCTGTTTACCACCAGTTCCCCACTATTCACCACAGAGACTCTATGTTCCCCACTGTTCCCCATGGATCCCCACAGTTCCTCTCATTTCCCAATCTGTTTCCCATTTTTCCCAACTGTTCCCGCATTTTCCACAGTTCGCTATCTGTTCTCCACCGCTCCCCACTATTCCCCACTGTTCCGCAGTTTTCCAAACTGTTCACCATATGTTCCCTGAGGTCCGCATTATTCTCCGCTACTCCCCACTATTCCCCTCTATTCCCAATTATTATGTAGTGTTCACCAGAGTTCCACACTGTTGCCCATTTGTTCCTCACTGTTAATCACATGTTCGACATATTTTACCCACATGTTCGACACATGTTCCCCACAAGTCCCAACTGTAACTCAGCAGTTCCACACTACGTCTCCAATGTTCCCCACTATTCTGCAGTTTTCCCTACAGTTCCCCACTGTTCCTCAATATTCCCCTCTGTTCCTAACTGTTCCCCAGCTGTTCTCCATTTCTTTTCCATCTGTTACTCACTGTTCCCCCATTCTCCACTGTTCCCCATCTGTTCCCCTTTCCTCATTGTTAACTCCCTGCTTCCCACTATTCCCCTCTATTTCCCACTGCCCAACAGTATTTTCCACGGTACCCCACACTATCCCATCTGTTCCTCACTGTTCCCCACCTGTTCCTCAACAGTTTACCACAATTTCTAGTCTGTTCCCCATCTATTCTCCACTGTTCCTCACAGGTTCCCCACTGTTCACCACTTAGACACTATGTTCCGCCACTGTTCCCTTTGGATCCCCACTGTTCCCCTCATTTCCCAATCTGTTTCCCACTTTTCCCCACTGTTCCCCCATTCTCCACAGTTCACCATCTGTTCACCACTGCTCCCCACTATTCCCCTCTTTTCTGCAGATTTTCCCACTGTTCCCCATCTGTTCCTTCAATTCCTCATTTTTCTCCCCTATTCCCCTCCGTTCCCCATTGTTATGCAGTGTTCACCCCAGTTCCACACTGTTCCCCACATGTTTGTCACATGTTCACCACTTGTTTGACACATGTTCCACACTATTCCCCTCTGTTCACCAGCAGTTCTCTCCATTCCTTAATGTTACCCTCTGTTACCCACTCTTCTCCACTGATCCCCACTGTTCCTCAATGATCCCCCTCTGTTCTCAACTGTTCCACAGTTCCTCACTGTTTCCCAGCTGTTCTCCATCTCATTTCCATCTGTTACCCACTGTTCCCCACATTCTCCAATGTTCTGTATTTGTTCACCTTTCCTCGTTATTCACCCCTGCACCCCACTCTTCCCCTCTGTTCTGCACTGTTCTCAACTGTTCAACATTTGTTCCCCTTTCCTCATTGTTCACTCCTGCTCCCCACTATTCTCCTCTGTTCTGCACTGTTGTCCACTGTTCAACATCTGTTCCCCTTTCCTCATTGTTCACCCCTGCTCCCCACTATTCCCTCTGTTACCCACTGCTTGGCAGTGTTCCCCAAGGTTCCCCACTCCTCCCCATCTTTTCCTCACTTTTTCCCACCTGTTAGATACATGTTCCCACAAGTCCCCATTTTTCACCTGCAGTTCCCCACCATCTCTCCACTGTTCCCCATCAGTTCCCCATTTAATACCCACTGTTTTCAAGCTGTTTCCGCAATGTTCCCCACCTGTTCAACACATGTCCCCAGCAGTTCTCCACCATTTCTCCACTTTTCCCTACGGTTCTCCATCATTTTAACATTCCTCAGTGTTTCCCCCCCCCCCCTGCTCTCCAATATTCCCATCCATTCCCCATTATTCTGCAGTGTTCTCCATGGTTCCACATTGTTCCCTACTATTCCCCACTGATCCACATCTGTTCTTCCCCGTTGCCCATATTCCCAAATGTTCCTCACAGTTCCCCATTTTTCCCCATTAATACCACTGTTCCCCATCTGTTCGTCACAGTTGCCTAATTTTAGCAATATTCCCACTGTTCACTATCAGTTCCCCACTGTTCCTCAATTGTTCCCCACAGTTTCCCACCTTAACCTTCTTATTCCCACTGTTCCACATATGTTCCCCACAGTTCCTTACATTTCCCCACTGTTCCCCACCAATCCCATCTGTTTCCCAGAAGTTTCCCAACTGTTACCTAGGGTTGCCCACTGTCCCCAATAGTTCCTCACTGTTCCCTACCTGTTCGACACATGTTCCCCAGCAGTTGTCCATCATTTCTCCACTGTTCCCCACTGATCCCCAGAGTTCCACATCAGTTCCCCATCTGTACTAAACTGTTTCACACTGTCCCTCCACATCAGTTCCCCATCTGTACTAAACTGTTTCACACTGTCCCTCACCTTTTCCCCATCTGTTCCTCACTGTTCCCGACCTGTTCGACACATGTTCCCCAGCAGTTGCCCACCATTTCTGCACTGTTCCTCACTGATCGCCACAGTTCCACATCAGTTCTCCATTTGTTCTAAACATTTTCCCACCGTCCCTCACCTTTTTCGACTGTTCCCCACCTGTGTCCCACCAGTTCTGCACTTTTCAACACTGTTTCCCAAGATTCCCCACTGTTCACCTCATTCCCAATCTGTTCCCCATTTTTCCCCACTCTTCCCCCATTCTCCATTGTTCACCATCTGTTCCACACTGTTCTTCCTGTTCCCCACAGTTTGGCAGCTGTTTTCCAGCAGTTCCCCTTTTACCACTGTAGCCTACTGTTCCGGATCTGCTCCCCACTGTACCCCACTTTTTTCCACATGTTCCCCAACTGTTTCCTACTCTTCCCCATCAATCCCAACTGTTTACCAGCAGTTTCCCACCTGTCCCCCTTGGTTTACCTGTGTTCCCCATCAGTTCCCCATCTGTTCCCCTCTGTTCTCCAGCTGTTCCTAAACTGTTCCCCACTGTTCACCACTGTTCCCCATTGTTCCCCATTTTTCTTACTGTTCCACATCTGTTCCCCAACTTTTCCCCACTGTTTCCCACCAATCCCAACTTTATCCCAGCATTTTCCCACATATTACCCACAGTTCCCCACTGTTTCCCATCAGATTCCCAACTGTTCCCCCTACACTCTTTTGCTCACCTCTGTTCTGCAGTGTTCCCCATCAGTTCCCCTTTCTTCATTGTTCCACCCTGCTCCCCAATATTCCCCTCTGTTCCCCACTGTTATCCAGCTGTTTCCCACCACTTCCCCACTTTTCACCACTGTTCCACATGGTTCCCCACTTTTCCCAATCTGTTCCCCACTGTTCCCACATTCTCCACAGGTTAATATCTGTTCCCCATTGCTCCCCCCTATTTGTCTCTGTTCCACTGTTCTCCACTGTTCCTCAGTGATCCCCACTTTTCCCCATCTCTTCCTTCTGCACCTCAATTTTCCCCACTGTAGCCCACTATACACCACTGTTCCCTAATTGTTCCCCGTGTTTCCCACTGTTCCTCACAGTTCCCCATCTGTCACACACATTTGACCACCGTTCCCCACATTCTCCAATGTTCGCATTCTGTTCCCCACTGCTCTCCCCATTACCCTGTATACCCCACTGTTACTCATTCTTCCCCTGTTTCCCACTGTCTCCCACAGTTCCTCACTGTTCCCCACTTCTCTCCATCTATTCAAAACTGTTCCCTACTGTTCCACACCTGTTCCCCACTGTTCCCCAGCTGCTCTTGAACTGTTCACCATTGTTCCCCATTTTTCCTACTGTTGCCTACTGCTCCATATCTGTTCCACACTGATCCCCACAGTTCTTCACTGTTCCCCACTGCACTCCAGCTGTTCACAAACTGTTCCCCACTCTTCCCCATTTTTTCTACTGTTTCCTAATGATTCACATCTATTTCCCACAATTATTCACTATACCACACTGTTTTTCACCTGTTCCCCAACTGTTCCGCACTTTTCCCCACCAATCCCAACTGTTTTCCAGCAGTTTCCCTCCTGTTCCCCACGGTTCCACACTGTTCCACATCAGTTCCTCCTGCTCCCTACTGTTCCCCTCTGTTCTCCTCCATTCAGCAGTGTTCCCCACTGTTTCCCATCTGTTCCCTTTCCTCATTTTTCTCCCCTATTCCCCAATATTCCCCTCTGATCCCCATTGTCCTGCAGTGTTCCCCATGGTTCCAGACTGTTCCCCATCTGTTCCCCACTCTTCCCATTTTCCCCCATGTTCTGCACTGTTTCCCAATGTTCTCTAGCTGTTCCCCATCTGTTCCCCACTTTTTTCTACAGTTACCTAATGTTATTAATGTTTCACACCTGTTCCCTACTGATCCCAACTGTTCCCTTTAGTTCCCCACTTTTCCCCACTGTTTCCCATTTTTGTCACTGTTCCACATCTGTTCACCAACATTGCTGACTGTTCCCCACTATTCCCCTATATTCCACATCAGTTCCCCACTGTTCCCCCTATTCCCCAATGTTCTGCACTTTTCCCCTCATTACCCATCAGTTACCCACTTTTCTCCACTGTTCCCCCGTTATCCACAGTTCGCTATCTATTACCCACTGTTACTCATTCTTCCCCTTTGACCCCTCAGTTTCCCACCAGGTCCCATGGTTCTCCACTGTTCCCCATCAGTTCCCCATCTGTTCCCCACTGTTATCCAGCTGTTTCCCACCAGTTCCCCACTTTTCACCACTGTTCCACATGGTTCCCCACTTTTCCCCTCATTTCCCAATCTGTTCCCCACTGTTCCCACATTCTCCACAGGTCAATATCTGTTCCCCATTGCTCCCCCCTATTTGTCTCTGTTCCACTCTTCTCCACTGTTCCTCAGTGATTCCCACTGTTCCCCATCTCTTCCTTCTGTACCTCAATTTTTCCACTGTTGCCCACTATACACCACTGTTCCCTAATTGTTCCCCGTGTTTCCCACTGTTCCTCACAGTTCCCCATCTGTCACACACATTTAACCACTGTTCCACACATTCTCCAATGTTCGCATTCTGTTCCCCACTGCTCTCCCCGTTACCCTGTATACCCCACTGTTACTCATTCTTCTCCTCTGTTTCCCACTGTCTCCCACAGTTCCTCACTGTTCCCCACTTCTCTCCATCTGTTCCCTACTTTTCCACTCTGTTCACCACTGTTCCCCTGTTCTTTACTTTTCCCCTCTGTTCCCAACTGTTCCCCATTTCTCCCACTTTCCCCTATTGTTCCTCACTGTTCCCGACTGTTCCCCACAGATCCCAACTGTTACCCACTGCACCCCATGTTTCCCATTGTTGCCCATCAGATACTCCTCTTTTTCCCATCTGTGACCTAAATTTCCACACTGTTTCCCACAGTTCTCCACTGTTCCCCACTGCTCCCCACTGTCCTCAACAGTTCCCCAGTTTTCACCAATGTTTCCCAGAGTTGCTCACAGTTCCCCAGCTGTTCAACACATGTTCCCCATAGTTCCCCACATTTCTCCACTGTTCACTAATGTTCCACATCAGTTCCCCATCTGTTCTAAACTGTTTCCCACTGTCCCTCATCTTTTCCCCACTGTTCCCCACTGTTCCCCACCGTTTTCCTACTGTTCCAAACCTGTTCCCACTGTTCCCCAGCTATTCCACACCTCTTCACCACTGTTCCCCAACTGTCTCCCACCAATTCCTCACTTTTCCCCCATTCTCCACCGTTCACCATCCCTTCCACACTGTTCCCCTGCTCCTCACAGTTCACCTCTGTTTTCCAGCTGTTCACCAATTTTTCCACTGTACCCTACTGTTCCACCTCTTTACCCCACAGTTCATCACTGTCCCCCACTGTTCTTCATCTGTTCCCAAATGTTCCCTACTCTTCTCCACCAATCCCAACTGTTTCCTACCAGTTTCCCACCTGTTTCCCCATGGTTCCCCACTGTTCCCCATCAGTTCCCCTCTGTTCTCCAGCTGTTCCCGAACAGTTCTCTACTGTTTCACATCTGTTCCCCACAGTTCTGCACAGTAGCCCATTGTTCTTCACCTGTTCCCCAACTTTCCCCACTGTTCCCCACCAATTCTAACTGTTTTCTAGCAGTATCCCACCTATTACCCACAGTTCCCCACTGATTCCCATCAGTTCCCCATCTGTTCTCCTGCTCCCTTTTGTTCCCCTCTGTTCTGCAGTGTTCCCCACTCTTTCCCATCTGTTCCCCTTTCCTCATTGTTCCACCCTGCTCCCCAATATTCCTGTGTTCTCCATTTTACTGCAGTGATCACCACGGTTCCACACCATTCCCTACTTTTCCCCACACTTGATCTCATGACAAGATCTACCTTGGAGAAAGCACAGAAATTGTGCAGATGGGCAGCGAAATCTCGCATATGAGGTATAGGGTATCTGTCGGCTGTAGTTATTGATCCTACGGTAATCACTGCAGGGTCTCCATCCACCTGTTTTCTTGGGTACCATGTTTAACAGTGATGCCCAAGGACTGTTGGAGCGCTGAATGATACCTAATTCCTCAATTGCAGTTCACTCTGCCCTTGCCTGCGCAGTTTATCAGGTGGAAGACGACGAACCCTGGCGTCATTTGGTGGGCCTAAAGTGTCTATGTAAAGGGACACACCCTGGGCTGTTTAGGAGATATTGAAATTAGGTGAGAGAGTACAGGGAAATTCGTTGAGCAGAGCAGCATGTGCACATTTGTTCAAGGTATGCACCCCGAGGTGGGAAACTCTCCCTTTGCTGCATCCCAGAGGGTATGTTTGAAAAGTGGTAGCAGGAACCAATTTCCTCCACTTCACATCTACTGGCAAGTCATGGGACCTTAAAAAATCTGCACCCAAAATAGGCTGTGCAATGGAAACCAATACGCAATTCCAATGGAATGTCACACCTCCTATCCCAATCGTGACCTATCCTGTGCCAAAGCAGGGAATTTGCGTCCCATTTGTGTTTGAAGAGACAGGTGGTGTTGTTTATGTGGGTTTTATTTCAAAATAGGTTGGTGGGAGCAAACGAACCTCAGCACTCGTGTCTACAAGAAACATGTGCTTACCAGCGCAGTCTTGGAAAATACAATGGGACGTACTTGTGCCAGCTGCCATGGCCATAAATGGTAGCCGGCCTTATCGTTTCCTGCCTTTTTTCTGTAATAGGTACATGTCGGGACACATTTATGGGCATTTTTTCACCAACGGCCATGGTAAAAACACCATTCTCACCGCCTGTCAACACGTTCATCCTTCTTTGACTGAACTGAAGATATAGTTGGCTCATAGGACACGGGATATGGATCTGCTGCGAAAACAGTCTGTACGTGAGCAGACTCTAGTGTTGGAGTGTGATCCAGCCTGTCAGTCTCCTGCACTACATCATGGGGATGGTGGAAATCCATGTTAATGATTGGTATTGCGACACGACCTGGGAGTTTGGACAGGAATAGAGTCTCAAAAAGTAAACAATGAGAATAACCATCTGCTAATGCGAGCATCTCATTCATTAAATCGGATAGATTCCTATCACCTAGGTCCTCCATATTTAAAAGTCGTGCTCATGTCTAGTCAATTCCAGCGAGTCCAGGAGAAATTGGCGGAACCTGGTTTACTGGTTTTCTGCCAGGGGATTGGCAACATATTCTATTACTTGAGACGCTGCAGCAGTGTCCGATGCACCTATTACATGGCAGAATTTCATGTCCTCAGCCATTATGCCACAAGACAAATCTGGGTTTCAGCCTGATTAAGCCATACCCGAGGTTGATGTGTCCAGAAAGGAGGCAAGTGAAGTTCCACCACATTAACTGCAGCCGTGGTGGCAACAGCTGCTGCCGTCCTTGTGTACATGGTAACTGGAGATTCAAGCTTCCCTGAATCTTGCATTTGGGGTCCCCAATTGTAGCGACGACTTCGGTAGAGCTACTAAAGTAATACACACACAAACACACACACACCAAGTTAGTCAACACAAGACTGCTTTATTGAGACTTTACAGACTTCTTTTAGGAACAGTGGGGAACAGTGAGGGAACAGTGGGGAACAGAGGGGAAAAGTGGTGTATAGTGGGCAACAGAGGTGAAAATTGAGGAATGAAAGGAAGAGATGAGGAAAAGTGGGGATCACTGAGGAACAATGGAGAACAGTGGGGAACAGAGACAAATGGGAGGAACAGTGGGGAACAGATTGGGAAATGAGGGGAAGAGTGGGGAATCATGTGGAACGGTGGTGAATAGTGGGGAACTGGTGGGGAACAGCTGGGGAATAGTGGGGAACAGGTGTACCACATCTGTTCCACCCTGTTGCCCATTCTTCACAATGTTCCCCACTTTGCCCCATCTGTTCCCCACTGTTCCCCATTTATCCCAGCCCATAAGTATGACATTCCTTAAATGGCAATTATTACCCCTTCTGGGCTTTTTGAATTTCTTAGGATGCCACTTGGGTTGAAGAATGCTGTTCAAACCTGCCAGCAGCTTATTGGCACTTAGGGCAGAGATTTAGAATTCCCTTAAATCTACTTGGAAAACGTCTGGTAAAAACAATGGCGTCATGAATATTCTGTCCAGACTGACTGTATATCATATTCAGGATGAGATTGATATTCCTGAATTAGCCAGTGTCCAGGCAATGGACCCCGATGGTCAGCCATATAGTACGACCATGACTAACTTGGACATACTGCAGGTGGCATCACAACTGGGCGGCCAACCTTACTTTGTGACATGTCTTTGGGCTACATTAGACCAGTGATTCCGGCATCTTGGAGGCAACACCTTTTTGACCAGATACACACCTTGTCTCATCCGTCCATCAGAACATCTGTCAAGCTCATGTCAAATAAATAGGTATGGCATGGACTAAAAAAGGGTGTTGCATAATGGGTCTGCACAGGTACCTCCTGCCAGACTGCAAAAATTCAGCGGCACAATAAGGCACCTCTTCAACATTTCCCGGTGGTACACAGGCGGTTGGAACACGTGCATGTGGACCTGCTTGGATCATTGCCATTATCTCAAATTTTGAAATACATTCTAACAGTCATAGAACGTTTCACACGCTGGTCAGAGGCTGTCCCATTGCCATCCAGTGACACTGAGACAAGGGCAAGAGCATTCACTGTCGATTGGATGGCTAGATTTGGTTTTCCGACACACATTACTTCAGATCGTTGAGCACAATTCATCCACAGTCCAACAGACTTGTGGAACGTTTATACTGGCAACTGAAGTCTGCACTTAAGGCCTGACTCACCAGTCCCAATTTAGGTCGATGAGTTGCCATGGATTCTATTCGGAGTGCACATCTCTTCAAAGGAAGATATGTCCGCATTGTCCACAGAGATGGTTTATGGTACAGTTCTTACAGTTTCATGGGACATTCATTTCACAACCAACTCTGACCTGGATTTCCTTCACAGCTTTAACATGGAGTCATGATCAGCAAACTTTTTCCTACCCACTGGCATGGATCACCTAAACAGAATGTGCCCCACCATTCCTGGACGCTGATTTTGTTTTTGTGCGCAGACAGGTCCCAGGAGCGCCAATACAATTAACGTATGAGGGCCCTTTCCATGTGGTGAAGAAGGATGGGCTTGTGTATACTTTGGACATAAGGGGACATTCACAGCTGTTTAGTGTAGACTCAAGCCTGCCCATGTGAAACCTGCTTCACCTATTTCAGTGCCCCCAGCCCAGACGGCGAGGGGGTCCACCTCAGGTGCATGCAGCTGATGTTTTAGTTTCTGTGAAGGTTCTGGAGGGGAACTGGGTGGTTTAGCAGCTGTGTAGTGGGCCGAGCGGGTAAGGTTCTTTGGCACGCGAGTGAAAATATAAGACAGACAGTTGGGAACTCATCCATTTAATTGACTGTCCACGCGTGTGCTTCATGGCGAGGAACGGCACGTTGATCTGTGGATTCTCATGCCGGATGGCACGGGACACTCACACGGCTTCATTTAAATCTGCGGTCCTGTGGTTCAGAAGCAAACTCATAATGATGTCCCATGGAGCCCAGGACACACTAAATCAAAGAAGCCTGTAAAGTCTGAATAAAGCAGTCTTGTGTTGACTAACCTGGTGTGTGTGTGTGGGTGTGTTGCTTTAGTAGCCCTATCGAAGTAGCCGCTACATATATAAATATGTGGGATGATTATCCCACTTACAGGATACTTTTCTTCCATCTCACAGCCTGTTGGAAGAAGCTATTCCCCAGCCTGGCAGTCCTGATTTTGATGATGGACGTGGTTAAAGATGCTGTGCACTGGATGGAAATGGTCTTTTTACAATTCCTTGAGCCCTATTTAAACAACACTCCCAGTAAATGTCATCTACAGAAGAAAGGGAGACCCCAGTGATCCTCACAACTCTTTGCATCATTCCTGTCTGATGCTTTACAGCTACTAGACCATCCAATGATGCAGCCAGACAGGAGACTCAACTGCGCTCCTGTAAAATCTCAGGATGAGAGCCGTTGGCCTTGACCTCCTCAGTCTCCTTGTGAGGTTTACGCACTTCCTGACCAATAAGGAGGTGTGATTGTTTTGTGTATTAATACATGTTCTGTATAGATGTAACAATCTTTAGTGGAGAGAATTACTCATTGTACTTCAGGATGTACAATCAGGTACAGAATGTCCTTAAATAGCCATTTGGCCCAGATGTCTATTCAGTACAAGAATACTTTCAATCTCAGGCAGATTTTGAACAATAACACCATTCATTTTGCAACAAGCGCAACTTAATTTTGCCAGTTGTTCAATGGCAAGCGACATGGGGAAAACACCATTGTCAACTCTTCTACCTTAAAGGAGTAATTTTATTCAAATGGGCAGTAGATCAAGAGATGGAAACTGAAATCAGACAGAGGTGAGTGATTGGTTAAAATTAGAAACATTCGTATTCATGCTATAGAGTTTAAGGCTGCCCAGGAGGAATATAATATGTTTTCTTTAAGTTTGTGTGCCCTCAGCCTGCCAAAGGATGGGGCCAACAGACGTGTTGCTGGAAGGGTTTGAGAAATGATATGGTAGGCCACAGGAAGCTCAAGGTTAGATCCACAGAGCACAGGTGTTTAGCAAAATGGCTACCCAGTCTGTATTTGGTCTTGGTGATATCGAGGTCAACTGAGTCGACCAAATGTAGTAGATTAGGTTGGATGGGGTGCATGTGAAACAGTGCCTCACCTGGAAGGTCTGATTGTGGCCTTGGATGGAGGTGGCAGGAAATGGAGGGACAAGTTTGGAAATTTCTGCAATTCCAAAGGGGAGTGCGTCAGGTGGTGGTGGGTGGAGAGGGAAGTGCTGTCAAGGGAGAGGGAAGTGCTCTTGAGGGAGTCACAGAAAGACGTGCCCCTGTGAAAAGAGGATCTGAGTGGGGTGGGTTAGATGTAGCAGGTTAGAGAATGGTGCTGAAGTTGGAAGTGTTCAAGGATAATGTGTCAGATGTGGCAGCTGATGGGTGGTAAGCGAGAAATCTGAGGATTCTGTCCTTGTTCTGCCGGAGAGGAGGTGGGGTAAGGGCAGAAAGAAAATTGGAGATATGGGTGCAGGCTTTATGGGGGAATCTGCATTTATTGAAGAAATAAGACATTTTGGGTGTTCTGGAGTAGAAAACCTCCTTGGGACTTTTACAAGCCCAGAGGACCCAAAATCTAGCAGCAATAGAAAATCACCAAGACAAAAGATACTTAAACAAACGTCATTTTTAATTTTCTTTAAACAAAAAAACAGGATCAAACTTTAACTTATCACTATTAACTTAACAGCCTTACATTGCCCCGTTCTAATTCTCAGTGCAGGTGTATTTAATGTGCATAAAGTTCTTTGACACAACTCCATGTTCACTGGTGTCTATCAATTCTTATACTGTGCAAAGAATTCAACATTTATGAATTTGCACCAAGCTCTGGTGCTTAAAAGTGAATGGTTACCCCTCCAGGAAGGCTCTTGTTGGTTTCAGAGAGGGATTTCTTGCTCATTGGACACACAAAAACTGATTCCCTCTGATCAGCCACTTTGGGGTCTTGTCAATGAAACCCGTCACGGTTTTCCAAATGATCACCTCTTCTGCAGGTCACCATAGAGTTCCTTTTGTTTTCCTTATTTCAGGTGAAACACTCAGGCCAGCCATTTCCTATAGTTTGGATTAAAAGTTTTTCAACAGGCTGAACTGAGAACTCACAAACCGTCTTCAGCTTGCCATCTCTCTATTAGAAAAAGCATATTTGGTCTCTCCTCTATGCTTGCAAAAGCACATGACCTTCTTAGAACAGCAAACTGCAACCAGCCAGATTACTGCACTGGACCCAAACTTCTGAGTCCATTCATCAGTTGATTTAAAATCAATAATCCATTTACACCTGCTTTTGAAATTCTTTAGCAAAGCAGTCTCCTTGTTTTGTCTTTGCAAAGGCTCTTGGCACCTGAATGACTCTCTATCAGCAAAGCTCTTGCATTTTAAATAAGAGCTGTTTTGTGAAGTGTTTGTGTTTGTTTGTGGCCTCCACGACTCCTACAATAATCTCTTTCAAAAACATATCAATATACAATGTGGTGTCCTTGCAAAAAAATAAAGTGGGAAGAGGTATAATCCAGGTAGCTCTGGTGACTGGAGTTTGTAATAGTTTGAAACTTGAACCTCTCTCTCTATTTACTGTCATATAATTAAAAAGTGTCTTATCACACAAAATTGCCTTTTTCCTGCTGTGAGGCAGACAGATTCGCCATTGATTTTAATTATCTTTAAATATGAATATGGAATTACACTTCAACTTATGACTGTTTTACTACTTTAAATTACTTTACTTAACTTACCCCCCTTCTAATTCTAAGTGCACGTGTGTGTAATGTGTGTGTAAGTTCAGAAAAGTTCTTTGGTTCACAGTCCAATCTCACTTCTCATTCCTCAAAGTTCACTGGTTGCAGGCCATTCTTATACTGTGCACAGAATTTAACATATGTAAAATTCACCAGGCTTTGGTGCTCGAAAGGTAAAAAAAACATTACAGTTCAGGAAGGTTCTTGCTGGTTTTCAGAGAGAGGTGTGTTGTTCAGGGAAGTATTAGGGTGTTTCTGACTCGTCGTATCTGCATCTGAATTCTGATATCTCTTCAGAAAAGCTCTGATAGCTTTAGCATGGAGCAGAGCTGAGCCAGGACTTTGGAGGTATTTAAGGGAGTGTGTGGGCAGGGTTTGTTCTGGACCAACAATCTCACCAAATGACTCTGCTTGAAATCAAGATTCAAACCATTTTGAGGAATACAACAGGAATTGTTCAACAAAAGCCTGAGTTTTCTTTCAATAGTGGAAATGATTTTTTTTTAAAAGCCCGTTAATATTCCTGATACAGATCTTTGTATTTATCTTTCAGGTTGCTATCTGTTGTTAACTTGGAGGCCTTTAATGAGGTGACTGGGAGGAATCTTTGCTTTAACCCAGCAGTTCTCTTGCAATTTTCCAGCTGTAGGATGAGGTGCAGTTGCTTGCAAGTTTAGCAAGTGGGATTAAGATGTGAAACTGCAAGTCACAGCACCATTTTTGTTTTTGAAAATGCAAATATGAAAATTTTAACTTTGGTCTCCTTGGTTTGCTTAAGTTTACAGAGGAGACGTTGGGTCAAGCTGAGAAGAGAGAGTTGGATGCCCATTTGGTGAAGCTGCACAGGCAAAAAAGAAAACACAAAACGAGGGACTGAAAAAATAATGAAGCAAACTGAAGAGCTGTTGCAACCAAACCCAAGTAAAGAATTTAATTTTGTGAGGCGTACTTTAGAGACCAAATGATTTGGGCTTTTAATGGTGACCTATTTAAATGAACAAAATCTGATTAGAATTTAACTTTATGGAAAGTTTGGAAGTTGCCACAAGAAAAATGGAGCACATAAATTAGATGTTGTCTTTTCTTTGGCTTGGCTTCGCGGACGAAGATTTATGGAGGGGGTAAAAAGTCCACGTCAGCTGCAGGCTCGTTTGTGGCTGACCAGTCCGATGCGGGACAGGCAGACACGATTGCAGCGGTTGCAAGGGAAAATTGGTTGGTTGGGGTTGGGTGTTGGGTTTTTCCTCCTTTGCCTTTTGTCAGTGAGGTGGGCTCTGCGGTCTTCTTCAAAGGAGGCTGCTGCCCGCCAAACTGTGAGGCGCCAAGATGCACGGTTTGAGGCGTTATCAGCCCACTGGCGGTGGTCAATGTGGCAGGCACCAAGAGATTTCTTTAGGCAGTCCTTGTACCTTTTCTTTGGTGCACCTCTGTCACGGTGGCCAGTGGAGAGCTCGCCATATAATACGATCTTGGGAAGGCGATGGTCCTCCATTCTGGAGACGTGACCCATAATGAAGAGAAATTAACAATACAATGAGCCTTGTGTCATAGTATCTACCTCAGTCTACCGTACATCACGTTAAACCTTCTCCCCATTGTGAACTTGGTGTCACAGTATCAAACACAGTTTATCGTACATTACTGTTCAACCGTATGACGGATGTGAACCCAGTGTCCCAATATTTGACACAGTTTATCGTTCATCACTGTTTAAACTCATTCCCTCTATTCAACTAGTGTCACAGTATCCATCTCAATTTACCATACATCACCGTTCATCCTTCTCCCCACTGTGAACCTGGGGTCACAGTATTTGACACAGTTCATCGTTCATTACTGTGACAGCTTCTCGCACTGTGAACCTAAGATCAAAGTATCTTGCACAGTTTATCGTCCAGCAGTGATTCACCTTCTCCCCATTGTGAATCCGGTTTCACAGTATCCGCCTCTGTCTTCTGTTCATCACTATTAAACCACTCCCCACAGTGAATCCGGTGTCACAGTATCTCATGGAGTTTATAGTATCTGTCTCAGTCTGCCGTACATCACCATTAAACCATCTCTCCACAGTGAACCCGGTGTCATAATATCTGGAACTGTTTATCGTGTATCACTGTTAAACATTCTCATTACTGTGAACCCGGTGTCACAGTATCTGACGTAGTTTATTGTACATCAATGTTGAACCTTCTCTCCACTGTGAAACTGGCGTCATAGTATATGCCAGAGTTTATTATACATCACCATTAAAACTTCATAATATTGTGAACATCATGTCACAGTATTGCCACAATTTATCATACATCACTGTTCATCCTTCTCCCCACTGTAAACCCATTGTCTCTCTATCTGCCACAGATTATCGTACATCGCCATTAAACCTCTTTCCCCTTTGAACCTTCTGTCAAAATATCTGCTACACATAATCCTACACTGTTAAATCCACTAACAAATGGTTATCAGGTGTCACAGAACCTGGGACTGTTTATCGTACTGTTAAATCTTCCACCACTGTGAACTCAATGTCACACAGTATCTGTCTCACTCTAACAAACATCATAAAACCTTCTCCTCACTGTGAACCTGGTGTCTCTGCATCTGCCATAATGTATCATCTTTGGCTTGGCTTCGCGGACGAAGATTTATGGAGGGGGTAAAAAGTCCACGTCAGCTGCAGGCTCGTTTGTGGCTGACAAGTCCGATGCGGGACAGGCAGACACGATTGCAGCGGTTGCAAGGGAAAATTGGTTGGTTGGGGTTTGGTGTTGGGTTTTTCCTCCTTTGCCTTTTGTCAGTGAGGTGGGCTCTGCGGTCTTCTTCAAAGGAGGTTGCTGCCCGCCAAACTGTGAGGCGCCAAGATGCACGGTTTGAGGCGTTATCAGCCCACTGGCGGTGGTCAATGTGGCAGGCACCAAGAGATTTCTTTAGGCAGTCCTTGTACCTTTTCTTTGGTACACCTCTGTCACGGTGGCCAGTGGAGAGCTCGCCATATAATACGATCTTGGGAAGGCGATGGTCCTCCATTCTGGAGACGTGACCCATCCAGCGCAGCTGGATCTTCAGCAGCGTGGACTCGATGCTATCGACTTCTGCCATCTCGAGTACTTCGACGTTAGGGGTGTAAGCGCTCCAATGGATGTTGAGGATGGAGCGGAGACAACGCTGGTGGAAGCGTTCTAGGAGCCGTAGGTGGTGCCGGTAGAGGACCCATGATTCGGAGCCGAACAGGAGTGTGGGTATGACAACGGCTCTGTATACGCTTATCTTTGTGAGGTTTTTCAGTTGGTTGTTTTTCCAGACTTGTAGTCTTCCAAAGGCGCTATTTGCCTTGGCGAGTCTGTTGTCTATCTCAATGTATCATATATCACTGTTAAACCTACTCACTACTGTGTACCTGGTGTGAACAGTATCTGTCAAAGTGTACCATACATCCTCATTAAACATTCTCCCCACTGTGTAACTGGTGTCACAGTATCTGCCTCAGTCTGCCATACATCACCATTGTTTTATCTCTCAAATGTGAATCCAGTGTCACAGTATTTGCTACATTATATTGGACATCACTGTTAAACCTTCTCACTGCTGCTGTGAACCCTGTCTCACAGTATCTTCCTCATTCTTCCGTATATCACCGTTAAACCTTCTGCCCGGTGAACCCGGTGTAACATTATTTGCCTATGTCTGCCATGCATCACCGTTAAACCTTCTCACTACTGTGAGCCCAGTGTCTGAGTACCTGCCTCAGTCAACCATATACCACCATTGAACATTCTCACGTCTGTGAACTTGGTGTCTCAGTATCTGTCACAGTTTATCTTACAGCACCGTTAAACCTTATGCCAACTGGAAACCTCTTGTCAGAGTTTCTGCCACAGTTTATTGTACAAAACTGTAAACTTTCTCCCCACTGTGAACCCAGTGTAACGGTCTCTGCCTCAGTCTGCCGTACATCACCATTAAACCTTCTTACTGTGAACATGGTGTTACAGTATCTGACACAGTTTATCGTACATCACTTTTTAACCATTTCACTACTGTGAACACAGTGTCACAAAATATGCCTGAGTCTACCATATATCACCATTAAACCATCTCTCCACTTTAAACTCGGTCACCATATCCACCAAAGTTTATCGTACGTCACTATTTAAACTTCTCAACACTGTGAAACCTTTGTCACAGGATCTGTCTAACATCACCGTTAATCTTTCTCCCCACTATGAGACCCGTGTTACTGTATTTGGCACAGTTTATTGTACATCACTGTTAAACCCTCTCAACACTGTGTACCTGGTATCATAATATCTGCTTCAGTTTACAGTACATCACTGTTAAACCATCTCCTAACTGTCAAATTGGCAGGAAGACCATTCTACATCCGGCATCTGGCAGGTGGACCATTGGAAATCCGACATATTGAAGAAGAACCATTCCAGATCCAGCAACTGGCAGGAAGACCATTCTCCTTCTTGCTTCTGGCAGGCAGACTATTCCTCATCCAGCATATGTCAGATGGACCATTCCATATCGGACATTTTCCAGGAAGGCCATTCCACATCATGAACCTGACAGGCAGAACATTCCACATCCGGCATCTGGCAAAGGACCATTCCACATTCTGTAAGTTGCTAGCAGTCCATTCCACATCCAGAAACTGGCACGAAGTCCATTCCACCTCCGGATTCTCACATGAGGACCATTCCACCTCCAACATTTGGCAGGTGTACCATTCCACATCCGGAATCTGGCAGAGGAACATTCCACATCCAGCAATGACAGGCAGACCATTCCACATCCGGCATCTGGCAGGTAGTCAATTCTAAATCCGGCTTCTCGTTGGCAGACCAGTCCAAATCTGGCATCTGGCAGGCCAACCGCTCCACATTCAGCATCTGGCAGGAATACCATTCCACATCTGGCATTTGGCATCAAACCAATCCACATCTGGCAATTGAAAGCTGGACCATTCCACATCTGGCATTCTATAGGAGTACCATTCTACAATCGGCATCTGGCAGGCAGACAATTTCACATCAGGCATTTTTCAGGCAGACCATTCCATATCTGGCATCTGTCGACCATTCAACATCCAGTGTTTGGCAGGTGGACCATTTCACATCTGGCATCTGTTAATTGGACAATTTCACATCTGGCAGTAGGACCATACCATATCTGGCATCTGGTAGGTGCACCATTCCGTCTGCAATTTGTCAGGATGACCATTCCACCTCTGCATCTGGCAGGTGGACTATTCCACATTAACATCAGCCAGGCAGGACATTCCACATCTGTCATCTGGCAGGAGGACAATTCCACCTCTGATATCTGGCAAGTGGACAATTTCACATCTGAAATCTGGTAGGCAGACAATTCCACATCTGGCATCTGGCAGGATGACCATTCAACCTCAGGCATCTGGCAGATGGACTATTCCACTACAGCATCAGCCAGGTGGCTCATTCCACATCCAGCATCTGGCAGGAGTACCATTATACATTCAGCATCTGGCAGGCATACCATTTGACATCAGGCATTTTTCAGATGAATCATTCCATATCTGGTATCTGTCGACCATTCACCATCCAGCATCTGGCAGGTGGACCATTTCACATCTGGCATCTGTCAAGTGAACCATTCCACATATGGCAGGAGGACAATACCATATCTGGCACCTTCTAGGCGGACCATTCCACATTTGCAATTTGTCAGGATGACCATTCAACCTCCAGCATCTGGCAGGTGGACTATTCCACACCAGCATCAGCCACGCAGACCATTCCACATCTGGCATCTGGCATGAATTCCATTCCACATCCAGCATCTGTCCAGAAGATAATTCTACATTTGGCATATGGCCGGTGAACCATTACACATCTGGCAACTGGCAAGTGGACGTTTCCATATCCAGCAAATGGCAGGAAGCTGATATGACATTTGACATCTGACATGCAGACCATTCTGCATCCGGCATCTGACAAGTGGTCCATTACAAATCCGGCATCTGACAGGTAGACCATTGCACATCTGGCATCTGTCAGGTAGACTAGTCAATATCTGACCTCAAGTGGGTGGACAATGCCACATCTGGCATCTGGCCAGACGACCACTCCACATCCTGCATCTAGGAAAAACACCATTCCACATCTGGCATCTGACAGCAAACCATTCCTCATCCGGCAACTGTGGTCTATTCCACTCCAGCAAACTATTCCTCATCTGGCAACGTGGTCTATTCCACTCCAGCATCAGCCAGGCGGACCATTCCATATCTTTCATCAGTCAGGTCCATCATTCCACATCTAGCAACTGGGAGGCGGACCAGACCATTACACATCTGGCATCTCTCAGGCGGTCCATTCTACATCTGGCATCTGGTAGGCGGACCATTCAACATCTGGCATGTGGCAGGAGGACCATTCCACCTCCGGCATCTGTCTGGTGGACCATTCCACATCCAGCAACTGGCATGCGGAACATTCCACATGTGGCATCTGGCAGGAGGACTATTCCACATGCCATCTGGCAGGAGGTCCTTTCCAAATCTGGCATCTGACCAGAAGATCATTCCACATCTAGCATCTGGCAAGTGGACCATTCCACATCCGGCAACTGCCAGTTGGACTGTTTGACATCTGACATCTTTAAGGAAGACCATTCCACATCTAGCATTTGGCAGGAGGACTATTCCATTTAAGGCATCTGGCAGGCGGAACTTTCCAAACCTGGCATCTGGCCATAAGACCATTCTACATCTGGCATCTGGCAGGCGGACCATTCCACATCCAGCATCTGGCAGGTTGACCATTCCACATCCAGCATCTGGCAGGTTGACCATTTCACATCCAGCATCTGGCAGGCGGTCCATTCCACATCCGGTATATGGCAGGCGGACCATTCCACGTCCAGCATCTTGCATATGGACTATTCCACATCCGGCATCCTGAAGTGCTCTCGGCAATGGGTAAAGTAGTACCTCTCACTTTGTTCGTTTTAGATTGGTCACAATGTTTGAGCTTCTGAAAGAAAACAGACACACACACTGAGAGCACTTTAGTTTATACAAAACTTTATTACTAAATCTGAAGCTGAATTCAAAGTACAATATCACATCTCCAGGTCACACTGATAAAATTACTCACATAACAAGCTTACACTGTGGGACTCAGTAACATAAAATGTACAATATGGGATTTACAAAGAAAACATGATTATACAGTGGAACTCACTCACGTAACAAGGTTACACTGTGGAACTCACTAACAAAACATTTTCAATGTCGAACCCAGTGATATAACAAGGTCAGAATGTGGGACTCACTCACATAACAAGTTCACCCTGTTTGACTAACTCACTTTAATGTTGACACAGTAGAACTCGCTCACATAACATGATAACACTATGGGAATCCCTCAAATAACAAGGTTACACTGTGGAACTGACTCACATAACAAGGTCACACTGTGAACGTCACCAACATAACAATCTCACACTGTGCTCCACTTTACTTCACAAGGTTACACTGTGAGACTCATTAACATCACATGGCTGGAATGAGGACCTCACTCACATGACCAGTCCACATTGTGAAGGTCGTTAATATCAAAAGGTGAAGCTGTGAAAACCACTCACATTACATTTTCAATCTCGAACTCACTGACATAAGAAGGTGAAACTGTGGGACTCATGAACAAAACATTTTCAACGTCGAACACCAGTGATATAACAAGGTCAGAATGTGGGACTCACTCACATAACAAGGTTAGACGGCAGGTAAAAATTACATCACATGTTCATTCTGTGGAACTCATTCACATAACAAAGTTACATTGTGGAATCCCCCTCAATAAGAAAGTTAAACTGTGGAAATCTCTCACATAATAAGTTTACAGTGTGGAACTCATGACCTCAGCAATGTCACACTGTGGAACTGACGTACATAACAAGGTCAAACTGTGGGACTCACTCACCTAAAAATGTTACACTGAGTAACTCACTAACGTAACATTTTGAATATCGAAATTAGCGAATTTAGTGAAACTCACCCACATAACAAGTTTACACGGTGGGACTCATTAACATAAAGTTTACACTATGGATTCCCTAAGTAAACAAAATTATACTGTGCAACTCTATCACATGACAAGTTTACACTGTGGAACTGAGTCACATAACACGGTTACACTGTGTAACTCACTCACCTAAAAAGGTTACACTGAGGAACTCACTAACAACACATTTTCAATATTGAATTTAGCAAAATTACAAGGTTACACTGTGAAACTCACCCACATAACAAATTTACACCTTGGGAATCTCACACATAAAATGTCACACTGTCGAACGCACTCCATACCAATGTTACACCCTGAGACTCACTAAGTAGAAAGGTTCATACTGTGGAAATCACTTCGATAACAATGTCAAACTTTCAAACTCTTTCATATAACAAGGTCAAACGGTGGGACTCACTCACATAACAAGGTCACACTGTGGGACAGACTAACATATAGTTTAGAATATGGGTTTCACTAAGCAAACAAATTTATACTGTGCAACTCTCTCACACGACAAGTTTACACTGTGGAAATGACTCACATAACACGGTTACACTGTGGAACTCACTAACGTCACATTTTCAATATCGAATTTAGCGAAATTACAAGGTAACACTGTGAAACTCACTTACATAACAAGTTTACACGGTGGGAATCGCACACATAACAATGTCACACAGTCAAACTCCATACTGTGAGAGATGAGGAAACTTGACATAAAAATATGAAAGATGGGGAAACTAGTGCAGACATGTGGAGTGATGGATTAAACCAGTAAGAACAGGCTAAGCATGGAAATTAGAATGCAGGAAGCAGAGTTAGCCTATGTAAGATTAGAATCTTCTAGTCTTTTCGACAGGATCAGTGAGCCCACCGTATGAATAAGATAAGGAGAGGTAAGGAATAATAGAATGTAGGAAGTTGAGATAGTCTGGATGAGATAAGGGTCTCCTAGCCCTAGACAGAAGTACCAAGTTCTACATATATAATTAGTAAGCCATACACAGATTTATCAAGTTAGGCATATTTTAATTAGTAAACCCTAGACAGGATTAGCGAACTCTGCATATGAAGAGACTGTAGCTCTGAGAGTCAGAAAGGTGTGAATGGGGATAAGGGCAAGGTTGTGAATAAGGACAATGAGGATAATGACATTAGAAGACAGCGACAGGATAGCCCCTGGTCCTCCAAAAACTGCACGTAGGCAGGAAGGATTGCCTATGCCAAACCCATCCAGGGGGCAGAAGAATGTAAGGGGGAGGGAATTCTGATACTGAAATTCACTGTATAAAAGTTGGGTGAGCCCCAGTGTATGTGTGTATTCCCAGGGTAAGGGGAAGCACCCAACTTTGCATTGTTGTTATAATAAATTTTCTTTGTTCTCAATTTTTGTCTCGAGCAATTTCTGTTAAGGTACTTCTTTTTCTAACAAATGGGGGCTCGTCCGGGATCACACTCCCTCCACTGACAGAGTGCCCGACGACGGTGGTAGGTGCACCCCAGCTGATTCAGCTGGACTCATGGACGACGGGTGGCTACTCAGTGGAAGAAGTGAGTGATATCTGAGAAGAGGCATTGAGAACAAACGACGGGAGAACGTTAAGGAAGCGCGATAAGAGTAGCTACTGGATCTGATAAGAGAAATTTTTATACCTGTCAGTATGGGAGATATGGGCAGTAAGAAAGAGAATCCTAGTGAAGGATTGGATGATCAGATAACCAAACAGAGTCCGTTAGGAGTAATGTTATCTGACTGGGGTTCGGGGAGAACCCGGGGAAAAGACAAACTTATCATGATTAAATACTGTTGTCTGGAATGGGTTAAAAGCCCCATTAAAGGGAGCTCGGTATATTGGCCGAGGCTCGGATACGAGGATGACTGGATGTGTCAGGAACTTAACATCTGGCTGTATAAGAATCAAAGGGATAACATTGAAAGCAGGGAATATGCCGCCTGCTGGCTCAGGGGATCGGTTGACCAACTGGTCCTGAACAAAAGGAGAAGTGAGGACAAGAGGGATGAGGAACCCCTTGTACCTGAGACGCAAGGATGGGATGTGTTACATTCCTTTCCTCCACCCTATGCCCCTCCTTTACCAGTTCCTATCTATCCCCCCCTCCTGTGCTCTACCCTTCTGCACCTTCCCCTCCTCCCCCGCAACTAACGAAAGGAGAAGAGAATAGGGGTGGCATGTTAACCCATTCGCAAAGTATTAGATTGCCTATGAGAGACAGAGGCAAGGTTAGTTTTGAGCAGAGTGTATAAGCTAGAAGTTAGCTGGATGAGACCCCTGCGGGAGGTTCCCTTGGGAGGGGGTCTTGGTTTTGTAAATGTGCCCTTGACCAGTACGGAGGTGCCTAATTTTAAGAGGGAAATGATTTCCCTGATAGAGGATCCCCAGGGATGCGCTGAACAATTAGATCAATTGTTAGGACCGAATATATATACATGGGATGAATTAACGGCTATATTTAGGACTCTGTTTACCCTGGATGAGCATGGAATGATTCGCCAGGCAGGGATTAGAGTCTGGGATCGGGATCACCAAGGGGGACCTGGAGAAGCTAAATTCCCCTTGGCTAGACCTAATTGGGATAAAAATACCAATGATGGTCGGGTATTAATGGAAGAGTATAGGGCTAATCTGATTAAAGGAATCAGGGAATCTGTTCCGAAGGGACATAACTTTAAAAAGGCATTCGAAGTTCCTCAGGGACCCGACGAGACCCCCTCGGTATTTTTGAATAGATTGCGTATGGGTATACAGCAATATGGGGGTCTGGATATAGAATCTCCAGCAGGGGAACAATTAATATTAACGAGTTTCATTACAAATTCAGCCCCAGACATAAGGAGGAAATTACAGAAAGCTGAGAATTGGCATGAGCAGGGAATAACCCAGCTTCTACAAATTGCGCAAAAAGCCTTTGTACAGAGATCTGAGGATATGCAGAAGGGAAAGGCTAAGATTTTAATGCAGGCATTTAAGGGACAGCAAGGAAAAGGTAGGGACTTTGTGCCAGCTCCTGGGCATTGAGAGGAGAGCCAGGGGTGGGGAAATAGGGTCCAGAGTAGAGGAAGGAGTAGAGGAGGATTCCGGGGACGCCAACCATTCCCGGGACCCCGAGGAGACCCAACTAGGAATTGGGAAGTGGGAACAATGGTCTGCTACTATTGTAACATGGAGGGACACTTCAAGAGAGAGTGCCCATGCGAGCCAGGGAGACGCGATCGTATGCCCTGATGGAAACAGACTATGAATAGGGGAGTCACGGTTCTCAGTCAATACACACTGTGGGGCTGCACGGAGTACCATTGGTAAATTTAAACATAGAACCCCACAGTGATAGGATGATATTCTTAGTATATTCCGGGGCAGCCCGGTCTAGTATATTACACCCACCCGAGGGTGTGAGGATAGAAGGGAGAATAATGATTTCGGGGGTAGGGGGAAGAGATTTCCCGGTCCCTGTATTAAGAGATGTTAGGATACAGATGGGAGAAAAGGTTATAACGGAGGATCTCTTACTAGTTCCCCAAGCTGGAGTTTGTTTGCTGGGACGGGATTTACAAGATCAATTGGCTATCGGCACCAGACGACAAGAATCAGGTATTGGGGTTCAACTATATGTATTAAGTGAGGAGGATCGGGAACTCATAAATCCTGGAGTATGGGCAGGAAGAGGCAATAGAGGAGTGTTACATATCCCTCCCCTACGAGTTACCTTAAAAGATCCTGAGCAGATTATTAGGCGAAAGCAGTATCCCGTTCCAATGGCTGGCCGAAAGGGGCTGCAGCCAGTACCTGACCAATTGGTGAAAGATGGCATTCTAGAACATTGTATGTCACCTTTTAATACCCCAATCTTACCTGTCCAAAAACCAGACGGTACCTATAGATTAGTACAGGATTTGAGGGAACTAAACAAAATTATTCTCACCCGTCACCCTGTCGTACCTAATCCCCACAGTAAATGGTTTAGCGTAATTGACCTCAAGGATGCTTTCTGGACCTGCCCGTTAGCAGCAGAGAGCAGAGATATGTTTCCTTTTGAATGGAAGAATCCTTTTACGGGACGTAAAAATCAATACAGGTGGACCGTACTCCCTCAGGGCTTTACGGAATCACCAAACTTATTTGGCCAGGTCCTAGAACAAATATTAGAGGAGGCTCCTCGGGAAGAGAGTTGTCAGTTAATTCAAAATGTAGACGATTTATTAATTACGGGAAGGACGTATGAATCAGCTAAACTATATACCATTGCACTTTTGAATTTTCTCGAAAAGAAGGGTCTCAGGGTGAGTGAATCCAAATTACAATTCGTACAACCAGAGGTTAAATACCTGGGTCATTTGTTAAGTCAGGGAACCAGAAAGATCAGTCCAGAAAGGATTCAAGGTATTCTACAGATCCCACCTCCTAAGAATGCCCAAGAACTCAGGAAATTCCTTGGTCTAGTGGGATACTGTAGAATTTGGATAGAAAATTATTCTAATCTAGTTTGATTCCTTTACGATAAACTCGCGATTCTAGGGGGCGAAGCGCTAGTTTGGACGGAAGAAGAGATTAATAATTTTAACTTGGTGAAACAGCGCCTTATTAGTGCCCCAGTGTTGACTTTACCCAACCTTAATAAGTCTTTTGACCTTTATACTAACACAAAAGGGGGTGTAGCAACCGGTGTTTTAACACAAGAAAGGGCAGGCAGCAGGCAGCCAGTTGCTTTTCTCTCAAAAGTTTTGGAATCTTTTTGTCGTGGTTGGCCAGAATGTGTTCAAGCTATCGCAGCCACTGCTATTTTAGTTGAAGAAGCACGAAAAATTACATTTGGTGCCCCGATGATAGTACACACTCCTCACACCGTTCGCAATATTCTGTTACAGCGTGCTGGTAGGTGGCTTACAGATTCTAGAATCTTGAAATACGAAGCGATCTTGATGGATAGGGATGATCTAACTCTGACTACAAGTAGAGAACATAATCCAGCAGCCTTTTTAGTCACTCCAACCTCTCCCAATACAATCAATGAGTTAGAGCATATATGTTTGGAAGTGATAGACCTGCAGACTAAGATTAGAGAAGATTTGAGTGATAAGCCTTTACAGGAGGGAGAACGGTGGTTTATTGATGGCTCTTCCCGCTGTATTGATGGCACTCGCTATAGCGGATATAGTATAGTGGATGGATATGAGGGGGTAGTTATTGAAGCTGGTCGCCTTCCCGGTCACTGGTCAGCCCAGTCTTGTGAATTATATGCCCTCTGTCGAGCTCTCCAAGGTCTGGAAAATAAGGTGGGCACAATCTATACAGATTCAAAATACGCTTTTGGGGTAGTACACACCTTTGGGAGAATCTGGAAGGAATGGGGAATGATAACAGGAAAAGGACAGAAATTGATGCATGAGAACCTAATTGTCCAATCCTTGGAGGCTCTGACTTTACCTGAGGAAATAGCTGTGGTCCATGTATAGGGCCATCAAACTGGTGACAGCCCTGAAGCACAGGGCAACAGACAGGCAGCGCTCACTGCGAAAGTGGACATGCAGCTGTTCCTCCCCATCCCACAGGAGCTTAAAAAGACTCCCATCCTTTCACAAGAGGAGGAGGTTTATATGAGGGATCAGGGGATGCGTCAAACAAGTGATGGGTTGTGGTGGACAGCCGAAGGACACCAAGTGCTGAATAAAGCTTTGGCACGGCAACTGTTTGACCAGCTCCATCAACAGACACACTGGGGAGCCCAGGCACTTGTCGACACTTTTGTTTGCTCCTTTCATTGTTCAGGCGTTTACACTCTAGCCAAGCAGAGTACCCAGGGGTTCCAAATTTGTCAAAGGATTAATAAGAAGGTCATGCGCCAGGTAATGCCTGGCGGTCGCGATATCGCTGTACGCCCTTTCCAACGCATTCAAGTGGACTTCACAGAGTTACCTAAGATAGGTATTTACAAGTACCTGTTGGTGATGGTAGATCATTTCACACGATGGGTTGAGGCTTTCCCGACCCCGAATGATCGTGCCAGCACCGTTATCAGAGTACTACTGGATTCTGTAATTCCACGGTATGGGATGATCCAGACCATCGACTCGGATCGTGGTACACACTTCACTTCTCGGGTACTCCAGGGGGTTTGTAAAAGATTGGGCATTGACTGGCAGCTCCATACCCCATGGCACCCCCAGAGTTTGGGCCGGGTTGAGCGAATGAATCAGACTTTGAAATACCAGCTCACTCGACTTCATGAGGAAACTGGCCTCTCCTGGATTAAATTCTTGCCCTTAGCTTTAATCAGGATTCGCACAGCTCCTCGTAAAGACCTTGCTGTCTCACCATATGAGATGATGTTTGGTCTTCCTTACATGGGATTCCACACTGATACTCCCATCCCTGAGGCTAATGACCAATATATCAATAAATATTTACAGGAACTGTCTACTTCGCTCCTTGAATTAAAACAGAAGGGTTTACTTCTCAAACTCCCCCCCTGGAGTATCCAATTCATTCTATTAAACCTGGTGATTGGGTATTTGTTAAAGCTTGGCAAGATAAACAACTAAAACCTGTCTGGGATGGCCCCTACTGTGTACTTTTGATTACAGACACCGCTGTACGAACGAAAGAAAAGGGTTGGAGCCACGTCCAACGAATCAAACGAGTTGCTGAACCACAGACTACAGATCTTGAAAATCCACCCTCCACCTGGGGTGCAGTCCTTCATCCTGACTTGAAAGTCACACTACGCCGAGAAACAGCCTTGTAATGTTGTTTTTAATTTTTATTGTACTATTTAATAGTTGCCTCCCAAATTCTGGGACATCACTGAAATTTTCAAAATGTATTAAGTCCTCCTGGAATAGGGGCAGCATAGATGGCCATTATTTTACTTTACAATGTAGACGGGACATAGATATAGGGTACGATCATAGGAAGGTAGGGGTTAATGTAGATTTCAAATGTGGACCAGGGGCACAGAACACCTCTCAATATGATTTTAATGGGTTTTTGGACTCTGCAGATATTTACAACATCAGTTTTAATGGTTTAGCACAAGGCAGATGTGGGCACAAAGGCAGACAGGATAATTGTCAGGATTGTACATGTGTTAGAGAGAGAGTTGATACATATGCTAATGTTCGCAGGCAGGCTACAACTCATAGATTAAGTTACAAGAAACACCCCTCCCCAACCTGTGCTATTCTAAAGCATCCTTTGGGTTACACAGCCAGTCCAACTGTTAAATGCCACCCACCACTGTAAGGGGAGTTCCAATTATCAACGAAGTAAACAGCTCCAGAATACTAAAGGTGCTGGGCATTTAAATCGTTTGTTCAGACTCCAGGCGGCTTTGGAGATCGTCGCCGAACGGACGGCGATGGCCCTGAATGTAGGGGCTGAAGAATGACTACAGCTACAAGCAATGATTCAACGAAACCACCTGGCTCTCTATTGCTCGTTGGGTGCTGGAGGCAGCGTTTGTGCGAGAATCAGGACTGACAATGCTTACAACAGTCAGGCGGTTAAAGACACTGCTTCAGGACTTCGACAAAAATCTTCCCATGCCCATGTTCAGACTTGGCAACCTTGGACTGATGTGGGATGGACTTGACTTTTTACTGAGAACTGGAGCCTGATACTCACAGCCCTGATAGCAGCAGGACTCACTATTCTGGTCAGTGTGGTGCTCCCCTACCTAAAGGCTGGTATTCATTTCATGATTTTGCGGACCCTTATTTCTATAACTCAAGGGGTGTGTGTTTCCCAAATGGATGCTTATGACACTACAATTCGTTTATTGACCCGCTGGGAGAAAGACCAACTTTAGCAATAGCACATTTTATTTGACAGATCAGTGACACTGATCTAAAAGAGAAGTGAGGATTGTGAGAGATGAAGAAACTTGACATAAAAATATGAAAGATGGGGAAACTAGTGCAGACATGTGGAGTGATGGATTAAACCAGTAAGAACAGGCTAAGCATGGAAATTAGAATGCAGGAAACAGAGTCAGCCTATGTAAGATTAGAATCTTCTAGTCTTTTGGACAGGATCAGTGAGCCCACCGTATGAATAAGATAAGGAGAGGTAAGGAATAATAGAATGTAGGAAATTGAGATAGTCTGGATAAGGGTCTCCTAGCCCTAGACAGAAGTACCAAGTTCTACATATATAATTAGTAAGCCATACACAGATTTATCAAGTATTGCATATTAAATTAGTAAACCCTAGACAGGAGTAGCGAACTCTGCAAATGAAGGGACTGTAGCTCTGAGAGTTGGAAAGGTGTGAATGGGGACAAGGGCAAGGTTGTGAATAAGGACAATGGGGATAATGACATGAGAGGACACCGACAGGATACCCCCTGGTCCTCCAAAAACTGCAAGTAGGCAGGAAAGATTGCCTATGCCAAACCCATCCAGGGGGCAGAAGAATGTAAGGGGGAGGGAATTCTGATACTGAAATTCACTGTATAAAAGTTGGGTGAGCCCCAGTGTATGTGTGTATTCCCAGGGTAAGGGGAAGCACCCAACTTTGCATTGTTGTTGTAATAAATGTTCTTTGTTCTCAATTTTTGTCTCGAGCAATTTCTGTTAAGGTACTTCTATTTCTAACACTGTGTAAAAACCTAACTCCTAGTGTCTCCTCTAAACTTTCCTCCCCTTACCTTCTTCACATGACTGCTGGTATTTTCCATTATTGCCCCAGGAAAAAGGTCCATGATCTATGCCTCTCATAATCTTGTAGACCTCTATTGTCAACTCTAATCCCTTTATACTCCTAAGATAAAAACTCTGTCTGTTAACTTTCCTCATAAGGCATGTTCTCCAATCTAGGCAACATCTTGGTTCATCTTCTCTGCACCCTTTCCAAAGCTTCCACATCTTTTGTGTAATGAGGCAACCAGAACTGAATATATTATTCCAAAGTGGCCTCAACAGTTTTATAGAGCTGCAACATTACCGCACATTTCTTGAACTCAATCTTCCGACCAATGAAGGCCAGTATTCCAGAACCTTCTTAACTACTCTATCAACATGTGTGGCAATATTGAACGATCTATAATTTGGACCCCAAGGTCCATTTCATATTCCACACTGTTAAGAGTCCTGTCTTTAACCAAACACTTCACCTATATGATCAACCTACAAAAATGCATCACTTCACACTTATCTGGATTGAATTCTATCTGCCACTTCTCTGACCAACTCTGCATCCTGTCTATATCCTGTGGTAACCTACGGCAACCTTCGACACTATGCGCAACCTTCATGTGTTGGTGTGCTTCCTTCACAGTTGGGTCAATTTTCCGGCTTCAGCGAAAGACTTCTGAAATGTGGACTCCCATGAAATTAAAATTCTGACTGGCTGCACCTTTCCATGGATTAGTCTCCTGGACCAGATGGATTACACCCTTGGTTCTGAAAAAAGCAGTAGAGATTGTGAAGGTTCTGGAAATTGTCTTTCAGGAATCAATAAATTCGGGTTTGGTCCCAGAGGTCTGGAAAATTGGAAATGTCACTTCACTATTCAAGAAGGAACACAGGCAGCAGAAAGGAAATTATAGCCTGACGTCAGTGGTTGAGAAGATGTTGGATCGATTGTCAAAGATGAGGCGATGGAGTACTTGGAGACACATGACAAGACAGGCCAAAGCCAGCATGGTTTCCTTATGGGAAAATCTTGCTTGATAAAGCTGTTGGAATTCTTTGATGATGTGACAAGCAGGCTAGATAAGGGAATGCAGTAACTATATAACCATTTACAGCACAGAAACAGGCCAGTTCGGCCCTACTAGTCCATGCTGAACATCTTCTCCCACCCAGTCCCACTAACCTGCATTCAGCCCATAACCCTCCACACCTATCCTGTCCAAATATCTATCCAACATTTCCTTGAATATTACCATCGATCTCACTTCTTCCCCTTATACTTTTGAATACCTCTATCAAATCACCCCTCAACCTTCCATGCTCCAGGGAATAAAGCCCCAGCCTGCCCAACCTTTCCCTGTATCTCAAACCCTGAAATCCTGGCAACATTCTCGTAAACCTCTTCTCTGTTCTGTTTATATCTTTCCTGCAATTTGGTGACCAAAACTGCACACAATATTCCAAATTTGGCCTCATCAATGCCATACAATTTCAACATAACATCCCAACTCCCGTGTTCTATACTCTGATTTATAAATGCCTTCTTCACCACCCTATCCAATGTGATTCAACTTTCAGGGAATTATGTACCATGATGCCCAAATCTCTTTGTTTCACTGCACTCCTCAATTGTCCACCATTTAACATGTATGGCCAGTTTTGATTATTCCTACCAAAATGTAGCACTCACATTTATCTGTATTAAACTCCATCTGCCATCTTTCAGCCCATTCTTCCAACTGTCCTATATCACCCTGTAAACTTTGATAATCATCCTCACGGTCCACAACACCACCAACTTTTGTATCATCTGCAAAATTACTAATCCAATTTACCACCCTATCATCTAGATCGTTAATATATATAACAGCAGTGGACCCAGTACTGATCCCTGAGGCACTCCACTCATGACCGGCCTCCAATTCTATAAACAATTTTCCACAATTTCTGAATCCATTTCTCTACTTCATTAATACCTAATGCTTCTACCTTACTTACTAACCTCTCATGGGAAACCTTGTCAAAAGCCTTACTAAAGTCCAGATAGACAACATCCACCACCTTCCCCTCATCAACCTTTTTAGTAACCTCCTCGAAAAACTCTACAAGATTTGTTAAACATGAACTACCGCGTACAAATCCATGCTGACTACTCCGAAACAAATCCCGTCTTTCTAAATAGTTGCATATAACATCTCTAAGAACGCTTCCCATTAATTTACCCACCACCATTGTTAGATTTACAGGCCTATAATTAGCAGGTATACTTTTCGATGCTTATTTGAACAGCGGAACAACATGAGCCACCCTCCAGTCCTCTGGCACTTCCCCCGAGGCCAGTGACATTATAAATATTTCTGTCAACATCCCCATTATTTGTTCACTAACCTCCCTCGGGGACCGAGGGATTATTTTGCCAGGACCTGGAGATTTATCCACCTTGATATTTTTCATTATAGCCAACATTAATCATTAATCCTTACATTATCCATGAGCTCCCGACCATATTTCTTCGCTTCATCTGGGTCAATATTATTTTCCTTAGTGAATACGGAATTTAAAAAATCATTAAAAATTTCTCCCATCTCCTCTGGCTTCTCACAGAGCTACCCCCCTGATCTTCAAGGGGTCCAATTTTATCCTTCACTATTATTTTACTTTTAATGTACATAAAGAAACCCTTTGGATTTATAT
Organism: Narcine bancroftii; assembly: GCF_036971445.1. Classification (NCBI taxonomy): domain Eukaryota; kingdom Metazoa; phylum Chordata; class Chondrichthyes; order Torpediniformes; family Narcinidae; genus Narcine; species Narcine bancroftii. The sequence goes on from NW_027211892.1 coordinate 744,949, forward strand.
TTACTTTTCCTGCCAAAGCAGCCACGTTTCTCCTTTTAGCCGATCTCATTGATTTCTTGTTTTTTTTTACACTTCTTATATTCCTCAAGCAGTTCATCCGCTGCCTGCTGTTTATATCTGTTGTACACATCCCTCTTCCTCCAAACCAGGTTCCCAATATCTTTAGAAAACAAAGACATCCTACAGTTTCTAACCTTTCCTTTAATCCTCACAGGGACAGACAGACTCTGTGCCTTCAGAATTTCTCCTTTGAGATCCCCCAATTATCTTTTACATTCTTCCCTGAGAATATCCCAATCCACACCCTCCAAATCATTTCACATCCCCTTGAAATTTGCTTTCTTCCAATCAAGAATCTCAATCTTTGACCCACCTCTATTCTTTTCCATTACTAACCTAAAACTAATAGTATTGTGATCACTAGACCCAAAGTGTTCCCCAACGCAAACCTCTGTCACCTGACCTATCTCATTCCCTAATAGGAGATCCAATACTCCCCCCTCTCAAGTCAGTTCTCCGACATATTGATTAAAAAAACTTTCCTGAACACACTTAACAAACCCTGCCCCATCCAGCCCTCTTACTGTATGGGCATCCCAGTTAATGTAGTCTTCCATAACTACCACCTTATGTTTATGACACATATATGCAAACTGCTTACACATTTGCTCCTCTAATTCTCTCAGCCCATTTGGTCGTCTATAATACACTCCCATTAATGTCCTTATGACTCTGCCATTCCTCAATTCTACCCAAATAAACCAGCTGGACAATCCCACCAAACCATCCTGCCACAGCACTGCTATAATGTCCTCTCTAATAAGCAATGCAACTCCTCCACCTTTTATCCCCCCCACCCCTCCCAACCATTCTATCATGCCGAAAACAAAATACTGGTATATTTAACTGCCAAATATACTCTTCCTGCAACCGTTTCACTGATGGCCACGATATCCTATTTCCATGTGGACATCCATGCCATAAGTTCATTCCCCTCCCCATCCCGCCTTCTTCTCTCCCCACCCACCACCCAACTATTCCCCTCACCACCCATCCCCACCTTCTTCCCTCCCTACCAAACCCCACTATCTTCCCTCCCCACCCACACCCCATCCCACCATCTACCCTCCCCACACACCACCCCACTACCTTCCCCCACCTTCTTCCCTCCCCACCTTCATCCCCTCCCTATTGAACACTCATTTTTTTCTCCTCCAATTCCACACCCACCTTCTTCCCCTCCCCATCCACCCTCCACCAACTTCCATTCCACCCACACCTTCTTCCCCTCCCTATCCAACCCCCACCTTCTTCCCTCTTATTTCACCCCCACTTTCTCCTCCCATTCCAACCCCCACCCTCTTCCCATCCCCATTCTCCCCCCAACTTCTTCCCCTCAACACACACCCCCAACTTTTTCTCTTCCCCATCAAGCCCCCACGTCCTTACCTACCCATTCACCTCCCACAATCTTACCTCCCCATCCACCCCTCAGCTATTCCCCATGCTTAACACCCCCACCTTCTTCCCTCCCTACCAACCCTCACCATCTTCCCTCACAACACACACCCCACCCTCTTTCCCTCCAGATTCACCCCAACTTTCCACTCCCCCACCCACCCCCCACCTTCCTCTCCCCAACAACCCAGCAACTATTCCCCTCCCCACCCACACCCGCCTTCTTCCATCCCCACCCACCCTTCAACTATTCCCCTCACCACCAACCCCCACCATCTTCCATCCACAACCACCCACCAACATCTTCCCTCCCCACCCACCAACCACCATCTTCCCTCCCCACCCACACCACACACCATCAACTTACCTCCCCACCCACCCACCCCCTACCACCTTCTTCCCTCCCCACTGTTAGAAGCAGAGGTGCCTTCACAGATTTCACTCGAGACAAAAATTGAGAACAAAGAACATTTATTATAATTTTACAACAATGCAAAGTTGGGTGCTTCCCCTTACCCTGGGAATACACACTGATACTGGGGCTTACCCAACTTTTTATACATTTCATTTCAAGACAGATATACCTTCCCCCTTAACATTCTTCTGCCTCCTGGATTGGTTTAGCGTTAGGTAATTCAGTCTACGTGTATTCTAACTTCTTATCAGTTTATGCAAACTTGTTTACCTGGAAATATCATGTCTTTGTTCTTTCTTTTTCTTCTTTGGCTTGGCTTCATGGACGAAGATTTAAAGGACGTGGAGGGGGAGGATGTGGAGGGGGAGGACGTGGAGGGGGAGGACGTGGAGGGGGAGGACGTGGACCTGTCCTCAAGCCTGCGCAAAGGAGCTTTTAGGTGGAGTGCAGTGTGCGCAGTACTGGCCCCACCCTTTACACCCATGGTTCGTGTGCCGTGGCCAAGCAAGCTGGGACGTGGCAGCGAGGTCCTTGGGTCGTAGGTTTTATATCGGAGTGACCTTCTCCTATGCAGGTTTCTTACCCGGGCTGGAGGGGTCTGCCTCCCCTCTTCCATACTGCCCGGACCAGGGCCGAGGCTGCCGCCGCTCTCCCTGTGCCCGGACCGGGGCCGCCACCCACAACTCTCCACCCGGATCGGGGCCTCCGCCTGCCCCACCCGACCGAGGCCGGGGCCGCCGCCTCCTCCCTGCTCCTGCCCGGATTGGGGCCGCCGCCGCTGCTCCCCCTGTGCCCAGACTGAGGTAAGGGGGAGGCGGCGGCTCCGGCCCCGGTCGAGCGAGGCAGGCGCTGTAGTATTCTTGAGCAGCTTAAGTCGTTTACAACTGGAATCCCCCTTATAGTGACGGCCTTCAGCCTTCCGGATGCATTCGTCACCCAATGGATGATTTGCAAGATGCCAAGCTTGGGAGGGGAGTTCAATTTTATTAGTTGTATCATTAAAGCGTAGAAGTTCCCATATATCCAAAGGCTCACCTTGCCAGGGCCAGGTACCATCTCTAGTTGGGCCTCCACAAATCCAACAATTCTTCAACGCCAGCAAGTCAGCTGTTTGTTGACTCAAATCTACCCACTTATTGTCACCTAACAGTGAATAGCAACCTGTCTGCGAGCACCAGCATATATATCCCCTTTAATCCTACTCCATTTATAGCCCTGACTGATGTTTTGCCTTATAATTCTCCCACCATCTCCTCTGTACCATATTTTAATACTCGTCGAGGCCAGGATGCAGACCCAAGCCACTCCCCTAGGACAGTTTTGCTTCCCTGGTCCATGTTTGGATCCTAAATTAAACCATATTAAATAAGGTACCCCACTGTGAATGCACTTCCTACCTGTGCCCCGTTTGCATTCTAAAGGTAAACTTATCCATTCTTCAAAGTAACTATCACCTCTGCTGCCCCTATTCCAGGAGGACTTAATACATTGTGTACAATTGGGTAGTTTCCCAAAAATTGGGAACCAGCAAGAAAACAATACCGCAAATAGTAAAAATAACATTATAACAATTTTTTTCGGTGGAGCGTGACTTTCAGTCCAGAAGGATGCAAGACTGCATGCCAGGGAGAGGGGATATTGTCAACGTCTTTAGTCTGTGGATTAGCACGCTTAACACATTGCACGAGAGTCCATCCCTTTTCTTTTGTTCGTACTTCAGTGTCTGTAATCAAAAGTACACAATAAGGGCCGTCCCATATAGGTTAGAGTTCATGGTGTTGCCCGCTTTAATGGAATGAATGGGATAGTCCAAGGGTGGGGTTTGAGCGAATAATCCCTTCTGTTTTAAGACATACAAAGAAGTGGAAAGCCCCTGTAAATATTTAGAGGTCGTTAGCCTCAGGGGTATGGGAATCGGTGTGGAAGCCCATGTAGGGAAGACCGAACATCATCTCAGATGGTGAGACAGCAAGGTCCTTACGAGGATCTGTGCGAATCCTGATTAAAGCTAAAGGTAAGTATTTAACCCAGGAGAGGCCAGTTTCCTCATGAAGTCGAGTGAGTTGATTTTTCAGGGTCTGATTCATCCGCACAACACGGCCTGAACTCTGGGGTGTCATGGGGTGTGTAACTGCCAATCTATCCCCAAGATTTTACACACACCCTGGAGTACCTGAGAGGTAAAATGTGTACCTTGATCTTAGTCAATGGTTTGAACAATGCCATAACACTGAACAATAGCCTCTAGTAATATACGGATAACGGTGTTAGCACGATCATTAGGGGTCGGGAAAGCCTCAACACATCGAGTAAAATAATCCACCATCACCAGGAGATATTGATCAACCCCTATCTTAGGTAATTCCGTGAAGTCAATCTGTATTCATTGAAATGGGCGTAGGGGCATATCGTGAACCCCAGGCATTACATGGCGCATTACTTTCTTATTCACTCGCTGACAAATTGGACATCCCCGTGTACTTTGTTTGGCTATGGTATATATTCCAGAACAATTAAAGGACCGTACAAAGGCATCAACAAGTGCCTGCATTCCCCAGTGTGTCTGCTGGTGGAGCTGATCATTAATTTGACGAGCCAAGGCCTTATTCAGGACTTGGCGTCCCTCTACCGTCCACCATAACCCGCAGTTTGACGCATTCCCTGATTCTCATATAAACCTCCTCTTCCTGTGAAAAGATGGGAGTCTTTTGAATCTCATGTGGGGTGGGTGTAACAGCTGCATCTCTATGATTTTTGATAGTGCAGCCTGTTTGGCAGCTTCATCTGCCCATCTGTTACCTGGGGTTCAGGACTATCAATAATTTGATGGCCTTGTACATGAACTACAGCTATCTCCTCAGGTAACATAAGAGCATCTCAGGATTGAACAATTAAGTTCTCATGGATCAAATTTTGTCCTTTCCCGGTTATCATTCCCCGCTCTTTCCAAATCTTTCTGAAGGTGTGTACTACACCAAAAGCATACTTGGAGTCAGTATAGATTGTGCCCACCTTTCCCTCTAGACCCTGAAGAACTCTACAGAGGGCATACAATTCACAGGATTGTTCCAACCAAGTACCGGGGAGACGACCGGCCTTAATCACAACTCCTTCATTCCCGTCCACTACACTATACCAGCTATAACGAATGCCATCAATGCAGCCGGAAGATCCATTAATGAACCATCTTTCACCCTCTCGTAAAGGTTCATCGCTTAAATCATCTCTAATTTTAGTCTGCAAATCACTTCTGTGCATACATGCTCTAAATTATTGGGGACTTTATCAGAATCTGGAGAAACCAAGAAGGCGGCTGGATTCTGATCTTTATTTGTAACCAGTGTCAAATCATCCCTATCCATAAGGATTGCGTCATACTTCAAAATTCTGGAATCAGTAAGCCACCTTCCGGCACGTTTAAGAGAATGGTGTGAACTGTGTGAGGGGTGTGAAGTATCATCGGGGCACCAAACGTAATTTTTCGTCCTTCCTCTACTAAAATAGTAGTGGCTGCAATTGCTTGCACACATTCTGGTCAACCACGACAAACAAGATCTAAAATCTTTGATAGAAAGGCAACTAGTTGTCTAAAGCCTGCCAGTTCTTGTGTTAATACTCCCATGGCCACACCGTCTTTCACATTTGTATATAGGTTCAAATGGCTTATTTAGGTCAGGTATGGCCAAAACCGGGGCACTAGCAAGACGCTGTTTCACCAAGGTAAAATCTTTAATCTCCTCCTCCGTCCAGACAACAGTTTCGCCCCCTAGAGTCGCAAGTTTATCATAAAGAAATTTGACCAGGATAGAATAATTCTCAATCCAAATTCTACAGAATCCCACCAAACCAAGGAATTTCCTAAGTTCTTGAGCATTCTTTTGAAGCGGGACCTGCAAAATACCGCGTATTCTCTCTGGACTTATCTTCCTAATTCCTTGACTAACCAAATGACCTAAGTATTTAACCTCGGATTGAACAATTTTCAACTTCGATTCACTCACTCTAAGACCCTTATTCCCTAGAAAATTCAATAAATCAACAGTGTATAGTTTAACCAAATCATACATTTCCCCCATGATTAATAAATCTTCAACATATTGTACTAATTGACAATCCTCTCTCCGAGGGGCCTCATCTAGTACTTGTTCTAAAACATGGCCAAAAAATTTGGTGATTCTGTAAAGCCCTGGGGAAGGACCGTCCACCGATATTGATTCTTGCGTCCAGTAAAAGGATTTTCCCATTCAAAGGCAAACATGTCTCTGCTCTCTGTTGCTAACGGACAGGTCCAGAAAGCATCTTTCAGGTCAATCACACTAAACCATTTACTATGGGGATCGATTTTACCCATTATTGTATAGGGATTAGGTACAACCGGGTGACGGGTGAGAATAATTTTGTTCAGCTCCCTCAAGTCCTGCACTAATCGATATGTACCGTCTGGTTTTTGGACAGGTAAAATTGGGGTATTAAAAGGTGACATACAAGGTTCGAGTATACCATCTTTCACCAACTGGTCAATTACTGGCTGCGGCCCCTTTCGGCCAGCCATAGGAATTGGATACCGTTTTTGTCGAACTACCTGGTCAGGGTCCTTTAGACTAACTTGCAGGGGAGGAACATCTAACCCTCCTCTATTGCCTCTTTTTGCCCATACCCTAGGATTTATTAGTCCCCGGTCCTCCTCCGTCAGTACATAAAATTAAACCCCGATACCTGATCCCTGTGGTCTGTTACCGATAGCCAATTGGTCCTGTAAATCACGTCCCAACAAGCAAACCCCAGCTTGGGGAACTAACAAGATATCCTCTGTTACAATTTTTCATCCCATTTGTATCTTTACATCTTTAATTTAGGGACCACAAAATCTCTCCCCTCCACTCCCAAAATCATCACCGTCCCTTCTGTAGTAACACCCTCGGGCCATCATACATTATTAGAGCGAGCTGCCCCGGAGTCTACTAGGAAAGTCATTTTGTCACCGTGGGGTCCTACGCTTAAATTTACCAATGGTTCTCCGTGCAGCCCCATGGTGTGCATTGACTGAGAACCGTGACCGCCTATTCATTATCTGCCTCCATCAATGCGTAAGATCGCGTCTCCCTGGCCCGCATTGGGCATTCCCTCTTAAAGTGTCCCTCCTTTTTACAATAATAGCAAACTAATGCTCCTGTCTCCCAATTTCTGCCAGGGTCTCCACGGGGTCCCAGGAATGGTAGCCATCCCCGGAATTCTCCTCTACCCCTACTTCTGCCCTGGTCTCTACTTCCCCACACCCGGTGCTCCTCCCAACATCCAGGAGCTGCCACACGGCTCCTAACACTTCCTTGCTTTCCATCCACAACTTCCTTTACTGCCTGCATCAAAATCTTAGCCTTCCCTTTCTGTTTTTCTTCAGACCTCTGGACATATGTCCTTCGTGCGATCTGCAAAAGCTGAGATATTCCCTGTTCATGCCAATTCTCTGTTTTTTGTAATTTCTTCCTGATATCTGGGGCTGAATTTGTAATAAAACCTGTCAATACCAACTGTTCACCTGCTGGGGATTCTATATCCAACCCCCCATATTGCTGTATGGCCACACGTAATCTAGTCAGAAATGCAGAAGGGCTCTCCTCGGGACCTTGGGGCTCACCTCGGGACCTTGGGGAACCTCAAATGCCTTCTTAAAGTTCTGTCCTTTTGGAACAGACTCCTTTATTCCTCTTATTAGATTAACCCTGAACTCATCCATTCGTGTGCGACCATCATTAGTAGTTTTATCCCAATTTGGGTTTACTAGGGGAAATTTAACTTCTCCAGGTATCGCCTCTGGCCCCCCCCCACCCCCCCCGGTGTTCCCTATCTCAGACTCTGATCCCTGCCTGGCGGATAATTCCACGCTCGTCCAAAGTAAATAGAGCCTTAAAAATAGACATTAATTCATCCCAGGTATATATTAGGTCCCAAAAATTGATCTAATTGTTCTGCACATCCCTGAGGGTCTTCTATCCGAGAGGTCATTTCCTTCTTAAAATTGCGCACCTCAGTACTAGTCAAAGGCACATTCACAAATCTGAGACCCCCTGCATCCCCTCCCAAGGGAACCTCTCGTAAAGGTCTCATCCAGTTTGTTTCTGGCTTATCTCCTCCTCTATGATGGTTAGGTTCCTGCCCTCAGGGAGACAAATCAGAGTCCTGCCCCTTCCTCCCGAAGGGCCTCACACTGTTCTTCTGAATGACCCTCACAATCAAAGTCTCCTCCCTCTCGTGTCAATTGAGGCGGTAATCTTGCACTCTGTGAGCGAGTCATCATACCACTCCTACTTTTTCCTTCTTTCTTTAACTGTGGAGGAGGGGAAGGTGAAGAAGGGTAAAGCGTAGGGGAGGGGGAAGGAATGGGAGCCGGCACAGGGGAAACATAAGGTGGAGGAAGGGAATGTAACACATCCCATCATTTTATTTCGGGGGCAGAAGGTTCCTTATCTTCTTATTTCTAAATTCCTTCTCGCTCAAAATCATCTGATCAGACAATCCACTCAGGCAACAGGTTGCATATTCTCTAGTCTCGGTATTATCTCCTTGATTTTGGTAGAGCCAGATGTTCAATGCCTGACACATCCAGTCCTCGTCGGATCCAAACTTTGGCCAATATACCGCACTCCCCTTTATGGGATTCATAACCCATTCCTGACAACAATATCTGACCATGGTCTGCTTATCCTTCTCACGGGTTTTCCCCGCACCCCAATTGGATAACATTAATCCTAACGGACTATATTTTTGTATCTTATTCCACTTTGCTTCTTCAGGACTTTTTCCCTTGCTACTTCCTCCTCCCATATTGACAGGAAAATAAAATTCCTCTTACCGGAATCCAGTAGCTATTCCTAGCGCGCTTCCTTAACGTCCTCCCGTCATTTCTTCTCAATGCCTCTTCTTGGGTATCACTCACTTTGTCCACTGACCAGCTACCCGTCGTCCGGGAGTCCAGCTGAATCAGCCGGGGTGCACCTACCCCCATAGTCAGGCACTTTGTCAGTGGAGGGAGTGCAATCCTGGACAACCCCCACCCCAGTTCTGAGAAGCAGAGCTGCCTTCACAGATTTAATTCGAGACAAAAATTGAGAACAAAGAACATTTATTATAATTTTACAACAATGCAAAGTTGGGTGCTTCCCCTCACCCTGGGAATACACACTGATATTGGGGCTTACGCAACTTTTTATACATTTCATTTCAGTACAGAGGTACCTTCCCCCTTAACATTCTTCTTCCTCCTGTATTGGTTTAGCATTAGGTAATTCTGTCTACGTGTATTCTAACTTCTTATCAGTTTATGTGTCTTCCTGCAAACTTGTTTCACAGGAAATATCATGTCTTTGTTAATCAACCACCAAGATTTGCTAAATCTATCTACTTGCTATCCTGTTTTGAAGACCCCTATTTTATTATACTTGTTTAAACCTTCCTCACATTCCATGATCCCTTCTCCCTGATATACCCATCATACTTCATTCTTAATTAGCACTTACTTTACTCCTCACTTTCCAGTATCCCTTACACCACCTTCTTCCTCTACATATCCAACCCCAATCTTTTTGTCCACCAATTCCACCCCCCACCTTCTTCCCCTCCCTATCCAACCCCCTTTTTGTCATCCAATTCCACCTCCCAACTTCTTCCCCTCCCATTCCATCCCTACACTCTTCCCCTCACCATTCTCTCCCACACTTCTTCCCCTCCACACCCACCCCCAACTTCTTTCCCTCCTATTCCACCCACCACCCTCTTCCCCTCCCCATTCCACCACCACCCACTTCCCCTCCATACCCACCCCCACATTTTCACCCTCCCCACCCACCACCTTCTTCCTTCCCCACCCACCACCTTCTTCCCTCCCCACCCACCACCTTCTTCCCTCCCCACCCACCACCTTCTTCCCTCCCCACCCACCACCTTCTTCCCTTCCGATCCAGCCCCCAACTATTCCCCTCGCCATCAACGCCCCACCTTCTTCTCTCCCAACCAACTCCCACCTTCTTCCCCACCCCATTCCACCCACACCTTCTTCCCTTCTGATTCCACCCAGCCCCTCCCCATTCTTCCCCCAACTTCTTCCCCTCCCCATTCTTCCCCAACATCTTCCCCTCCCCAATCTTCCCCCAACATCTCACCCTCCACAACCACCCCCTCATTTCACCCCTCCTCATCCTCCCCCCCACTTTCTTCCCCTCCCCATCCTCCCCCACCTTCTTCCCCTCTCCAGTCAAAACCCACATTCTTCCCATCTCCACCCACCCCACACCTTCTTCCCTCCCCAACCCCACCTCCTTCCCCTCACATTCCACTGCCCACCTTCTTCCCCACCCCATTAACCCCCAACTTTCTTCTACTCCCTATCCACCCCCACCTTCTTCCACTCCCCATCCACCTCCAACCTCTTCCCCTCCCCACCCACCACCCACCTTTTCCCACTCCCCACCCATCCCCACATTCTTCCCACTGCATTCACCCCTGACCTACTTCCCACCACCCACCATATTCCCCTCCCCATCCACCCCAATCTCCTTCCCCCATCCACTTACATACTTTACCTCCCAACCGAACGCCCACCTTCTTCCCACCCCACCGCCCTGCCACCCCACCGCCCTGCCACCCCACCGCCCTGCCACCCCACCGCCCTGCCACCCCACCGCCCTGCCACCCCACCGCCCTGCCACCCCACCGCCTCCCCACCCCACCTCCCCCCACCCCACCAACCCCCCAAGCCACAACCCCCACCCCACCTCCCCCCCAAGCCACCACCCCACTTCCCCCCACCCCACCTCCCCCTCAAGCCACCAACCCCCCAACCCACTCCACACAACCCACACACACAATGAACTCCCCACTGCCCCCCACATACCACCTCCCCACCCCACCGCCCAGCCACCCCAACCCACCGACCCCCCCAAGCCACAACCCCCACCCCACCTCCCCCCCAAGCCACCGCCCACCACCACACTTCCCCCCACCCCACCTCCTCCCACCCCACCATCTCCCCACCGCCCCCACACCCAACCACCTCCCCACCACCCCCCACCACCTTCCCACCGACCCCACCGCCTCCCCACCCCACTGCCCCCCTCACCCAACCACCTCCCCACTGACCCCCACACTGCCCCCACACACAACCACCTCCCCACTTCCCCCCACACCCCACCACCTCCCCACCACCACCCACCGCACCGCCCTACAACCCCACCTCCTGCCCATTTACCCCCCACCCCACCGCCTCCCCACCACCTCCCCACCCCACCGCCCCTCACACCCAACCACATCCCCACCTCCCCCCGTACCGTCTCCACAACCCACCACCTCCACCTCACCGCCCTCCCCACCACCTCCCCACCCCACCGCCCCCACACCCAACAACCTCCCCACCGCCCCCCGTACCGTCCCCACACCACACCACCTCCCCACACCACCGCCTCCCCACCACCCTCCACACCACCTCCCCACCCCATCGCCCCCCACACCCAACCATCTCCTCACCACCCCCCGCACCGCCCCGACACCGAACCATCTCCCCACCACCCCCCACCCAACCACCTCCCAACCGACTCCCCACCCCACTGCCCCCATACCCAACCACCTCCCCACCGCCCCACACACCGCCCCCACACACAATCAACCCACTGCCCCCCACACCCCACCACCACCACCCCACCCCACCGCCCCCCAACCCCACCGCCCACCAACCCCACCACCCCGCTTCCCCACCCGACCTTCCCCACCCGACCTTCCCCCAGGCCACCTCCCCCTCAAGCCACCGCCACACGACCCCACCACCGCCTACCACCCCACCACGCTCCGCACCTAACCACCTCCGCACTGCACCCGGCACCGCCCCCACACTCCACCACCTCACCTCCACCTCCCCACCCCACCAACCCCCACCCCACAGCCCTGCCACCCCACCGCCTTGCCACCCCACCACCCCAAACCCAACCACCCCCAACCCCACCGCCTCCCCACCCGACAACCCCCCACCCCACCGACCCCCCAAGCCACAACCCCCACCCCACCTCCCCCCAAGCCACCGCCCACCACCCCACTTCCCCCTACCCCACCACCCCCTCCCACAACCAACCACCTCCCCACCGACCCCCACACAACCCCCACACACAATGAACTCCCCACTGCCCCCCACACCACACCACCTCCCCAACCCACCGCCCCTAACTCCACCGCCGCGCCACCCCACCACCTCCCAACCCACCACCTCCCCTCCGCACCGCCCCCACACCACACCACCTCCCCACCCCACCGCCCCCAAACCCCACCGCCCCGCCACCTCCCACCCCACCACCTCCCAACCCCACCGCCACCCACACCCAACCACCTCCCAACTGCCCCCACACCCAACCACCTCCACACCACCCCTACACAGAACCATCTCCCCACCACCCCCCACCCAACCACCTCCCCACCGACTCCCCACCCCACTGCCCCCATACCCAGTGGGGAGTTCATTGTGTGTGGGGGTTGTGTGGAGGGGTCGGTGGGGAGGTGGTTGGTTGTGGGAGGGGATGGTGGGGTGGGGGGAAGTGGGATGGTGGGCGGTGGCTTGGGGGGAGGTCAGGTGGGGGTTGTGGCTTGGGGGGTCGGTGGGGTGGGGGTTGGTCGGGTGGGGATGCGGGGGGGTGGGGGGCGGTGGGGTGGCAGGGCTGGGGGGTGGTGGGGTGGGAAGGTGAGGTGGTGGAGTGTGGGGGCGGTCCTGGGTGTGGTGCGGAGGTGGTTAGGTGTGGGGGGTGGTGGGGTGGTAGGCGGTGGGGGGTGGTGGGGTGGGGTGGCGGTGGCTTGAGGGGGAGGTGGCCTGGGGGAGGTGGGGTGGGGGAAGGTCGGGTGGGGAAACGGGGTGGTGGGGTTGGGGGGCGGTGGGGTTGGGGGGCGGTGGGGTGGGGGGGCGGTGGGGTGGGGGTTGGTGGGGAGGTGGTGGGGTGTGGGGGGCAGTGGGTTGATTGTGTGTGCGTGCGGTGTGGGGGGTGGTGGTGAGGTGGTTGGGTATGGGGGGCAGTGGGGTGGGGAGTCGGTTGGGAGGTGGTGGGGTGTGGGAGGTGGTGGGGAGATGGTTCGGTGTCGGTGCGGTGCGGGGGTGGTGAGGAGATGGTTGGATGTGGGGGGCGATTGGGTGGGGAGGTGGTGTGGAGGGCGGTGGGGAGGCGGTGGTGTGGGGAGGTGGTGGGGTGTGGGGACGGTACGGGGGGCGGTGGGGAGGTTGTTGGGTGTGGGGGGTGGTGGGGTGGGGAGGCGGTGCGGAGGGCGGTGGGGTGGGAGGTGGTGGGGTGGCGGTGGGGATGGGGGGCGGTGGTGTGGGGAGGTGGTGTGGTGTGGGGGGCAGTGGGGAGTTCATTGTGTGCGTGGGTTGTGTGGGGGGCGGTGGGGTGGGGGGTTGGTGGCTTGAGGGGGAGGTGGGGTGGGGGGAAGTGGGGTGGTGGGCGGTGGCTTGGGGGGGAGGTGGGGTGGGGGTTGTGGCTTGGGGGGGTCGGTGGGGTGGGGTGGCAGGGCGGTGGGGTGGGGAGGTGGTGAGGTGTGGGGGGCAGTGGGGAGTACATTGTGTGCGGGGGTTGTGTGGAATGAGGTGGTGTGGGGAGGTGGTGTGGTGTGGGGGGCAGTGGGGAGTTCATTGTGTGCGGGGGTTGTGTGGGGGGCGGTGGGGTGGGGGGTTGGTGGCCCCCCACACCCAACCACCTCCCAACTGCCCCCACACCCAACCACCTCCACACCACCCCCTACACCCCACCTCCTGCCCATCGACCCCCCACACAACCCCCACACAATGAACTCCCCACTGCCCCCCACACCACACCACCTCCCCACCCCACTGCCCAACTCCACCAAAGCGCCACCCCACCACCTCCCCACCCCACCGCCCCCCACACCCAACCACCTCCCCACCGCCCCCCGTACCATCCCCACACCTCACCACCGCCTCCCCATCGCCCTCCACACCAACTCCCCACCCCATTGCCCCCCACACCCAACCATCTCCACACCACCCCCCCGCACCGCCCCGACACCCAACCACATCCCCACCACCTCCCCACTGACACCCCACCCCACTGAACCCCACACCCAACCACCTCCCCACCGCCCCCACACACAATCAACCCACTGCCCCCCACACCCCACCACCTCCCCACCAAACCCCCACCCCACCAGCCCCCAACCCCACCACCCTGCCACCCCACCACCCCACACCCCACCGCCTCCCCACCGCCCTCCACACCCAACCATCTCCCCACCACACCCCCGCACCGCCCCGACACCCAACCACCTCCCCACCACCACCCCACACCCCACCACCTCCCCACTGACTCCCCACCCCACTGCACCCCACACCCAACCACCTCCCCACCGCCCCCACACACAATCAACCCACTACCCCCCACACCCCACCACCTCCCCACCAAACCCCCACCCCACCATCCCCCAACCCCACCGCCCTGCCACCAACCTCCCCCCACCCCACCTCCCCCCAGGCCACCTCCCCCTCAAGCCACCGACAACCCACCCCACCATCCCCCCACCGCCTCCCACCTCACCACCCCCACACCCAACCACATCCGCACCGCCCCCCGTACCGTGCCCACACCCCACCGCCTCCCCACCGCCCTCCACACCACCTCCCCATCCCATCACCCCCCACACCCAACCATCTCCCCACAAACCCCTGCACCGCGCCGACACCCAACCACCTCCACACCACCCCCCACCACCTCCCCACCGACTCCCCACCCCACTGCCCCCCACACCAACCACCTCCCCACCAAACCCCCACCCCACCAGCCCCCAACCCCACCGCCCTGCCACCCCAACCATCTCCCCACAAACCCCTGCACCGCCCCGACACCCAACCACCTCCACACCACCCCCCACCACCTCCCCACCGACTCCCCACCCCACTGCCCCCCACACCAACCACCTCCCCACCAAACCCCCACCCCACCAGCCCCCAACCCCACCGCCCTGCCACCCCACCACCCCACACCCCACCGCCTCCCCACCGCCCTCCACACCACCTCCCCACCCCATCGCCCCCCACACCCAACCATCTCCCCACCACACCCCCGCACCGCCCCGACACCCAACCACCTCCCCACCACCACCCCACACCCCACCACCTCCCCACTGACTCCCCACCCCACTGCCCCCCACACCCCACCACCTCCCCACCAAACCCCCACCCCACCATCCCCCAACCCCACCGCCCTGCCACCCACCACCCCACACCCCACCGCTTCCCCACCCTACCTCCCCCGACCCACCTCCCCCAGGCCACCTCCCCCTCAAACCACTGACAACCAACCCCACCAACCCCCACCGCCTCCCACCCCACCACCCCCACACCCAACCACATCCCCACTGCCCCCCGTACCATGCCCACACCCCACCACCTCCCCGTACCACTGCCTCCCCACCGCCCTCCACACCACCTCCCCATCCCATCACCCCCCCACTCCCAACCATCTCCCCACAAACCCCTGCACCGCGCCGACACCCAACCACCTCCCCACCACCCCCAACCACCTCCCCACCGACTCCCCACCCCACTGCCCCCCACACCCCACCACCTCCCCACCAAACCCCCACACCACCACCCCACACCCCACCGCTTCCCCACCCTACCTCCCCCGACCCCACCTCCCCCAGGCCACCTCCCCCTCAAGCCACCGACAACCAACCCCACCATCCCCCCACCGCCTCCCACCCCACCACCCCCACACCCAACCACATCCCCACCGCCCCCCGTACCGTGCCCACACCCCACCATCTCCCCACAAACCCCTGCACCCCCCGACACCCAACCACCTCCCCACCACCCCCCACCACCTCCCCACCGACTCCCCTCCCCACTGCCCCCCACACCCAACCACCTCGCCAACGCCCCCCCACCCACCGCCCCCCAACCCCACTGCCCCGCCACCCCACACCCCACAGCTTCCCCACCCGACCTCCCCCCACCCAACCTCCCCCCACCCCACCAACCCCCCAAGCCACAACCCCCACCCCACCTCCCCTCCAAGCCACCGCCCACCACCCCACTTCCCCCCACCACACCTCCCCCTCAAGCCATCAACCCCCCACCCCACCGCCCCCCACACAATCCCCTTACACAATGAACTCCCCACTCCCCCCAACACCACACCATCTCCCCACCCCACTGCCCTCCAACCCCACCGCCCCGCCACCCCACCACCTCCCACCCTACCAACTCCCCACTGCCCTCCCCACCGCCCTCCGCACCGCCTCCCCACCCCACCGCCCCCCACACCCAACCACCGCCCCCGGCACCGCCCCCGGCACCGCCCCCGGCACCGCCCCCGGCACCGGCACCGGCACCGCCCCCGGCACCGGCACCGCCCCCACACTCCACCACATCACCTCCGTCTCCCCACCCCGCCACCCCACCGCCCTGCCACCCCACCGCCCTGCCACCCCACCCCACCCCACCGCCTCCCCACCCAACCTCCCCCCACCCCACCAACCCCCCAAGCCACAACCCCCACCCCACCTCCCCCCCAAGCCACCGCCCACCACCCCACTTCCCCCCACCACACCTCCCCCTCAAGCCACCAACCCCCCACCCCACCGCCCCCCACACAATCCCCATACACAATGAACTCCCCACTCCCCCCCACACCACACCACCTCCCCATCGCCCTGCCACCCCACCCCACCGACCCCCCAAGCCACAACCCCCACCCCACCTCCCCCCCAACCCACCGCCCACCACCCACATCCCCCCACCCCACCTCCCTCTCAAGCCACCAACCCTCCACCCCACCGCCGCCCACACAACCCCCGCACACAATGTACTCCCCACTGCCCCCCACACCACACCACCTCCCCACCCCACCGCCCTGCCACCTCACCCCACCGACCCCCCAAGCCACAACCCCCACCCCACCTCCTCCCCAAGCCACCGCCCACCACCCCACTTCCCCCCACCCCACCTCAAGCCACCAACCCCCCACCCCACCGCCCCCCACAACCCCCGCACACAATGAACTCCCCACTGCCCCCCACACCACACCACCTACCCACACCACCGCCCCCCATCCCCACCGCCACCCCACCACCTCCCACCCCACCACCTCCCCACCGCCCTCCGCACCGCCTCACCACCCTACCGCCCCCCACACCCAACCATCTCCCCGCCGCCTCCCCACCGCCCTCCCCACCTTCCGCCCTCCCCACCTTCCACCCTCCCCACCTTCTTCCCTCCCCACCTTCCTCCATCCCCACCTTCTTCCCCTCCCCATCCAACTCCCACCTTTAACCCCTCTCCACCCACACACCAACTATTCAAATTGTCACCCAACCCCCACCATCTTCCCTCCACATTTTGACCACAACTTTTATCCCTGCCCACCCACCACCACCATTTCCCCTCCTTATCCTCCCACCACCTTCTTCCCTTCCCCATCCACCCCCACCTTTTTCAAGTACCTACCCACCCCCACCTTTTTCAAGTACCCACCCACCCCCACCTTTTTCAAGTACCCACCCACCCCCTCCTGCTTCCCACCGCCCTCCAACCCCAGCGCCCCCCCACTCCATCGCCTCCCCACTTCCTCGCCACCCCAACGCCCCCCCGACTCCACCACCTCGCCAACCCACCACCTCCCCTCCCCACCTCCTTCCCTCCCCACCACTTCCCCTCCCCACCTTCCTCCTTCCCCACCTTCTTCCCCTCCCCATCCAACTCCCACCTTTAATCCCTCCCCACCCATACACTCTATTCAAATCGTTACCCAACCCCTACCATCTTCCCTCCCCACCCATCCACCACCATCATCGCTCCCCATCCACACCACCCTTCACTCACACGCATCCCCCACCATCGTACCTCCCGACCTTCCTCCCCTCCCAAACTTCTACCCCTGCCCATTCCAACCTCACCCTCTTCCCTTCCCCATTCCACACCCACCCTCTTCCCTTCCCCATTCTCCTATCCTACCCACCTTCTTCCCTCCCCACCTCCTTCCCTCCCCACCTCCTTCCCTCCCCACCTCCTTCCCTCCCCACCTCCTTCCCTCCCCACCTCCTTCCCACCCCACCTCCTTCCCTCCCCACCTCCTTCCCTCCCCACCTTCTTTCCTCCCCATATTCTTCCCTCCCCACCTTCTTTCCTCCCCACCTTCTTCCCTACACACCATCTTCCCTACACACCATCTTCCCTACCCACCATCTTCCCTACCCACCATCTTCCCTACCCACCATCTTCCCCTCCCCATTCAACTCCCACCTTTATCCCCTCCCCACCCACACACCAACTATTCAAATCGCCACCCAAACCCCACCTTCTTCCCACCCTACCAAACCGCACCAACTTCCCTCCCCACCCACGAACCACCCCCTTCACTCACACACATCCCCCACCATCGTACCTCCCGACCTTCTTCCCCTCCCCACCTTCTACCCCTGCCCATTCCAACCCCAACTTCTTCCCTCCCATTCTACCCCCCACCCTCTTCCCTTCCCCATCCAACCCCCACCCTCATCCCTTCCCCATTCCACCCCTACCCTCTTCCCTCCCCATTCTCCCAACTTCTACCCCCTCCCCATTCCACCTCCACATTCTTCCTCTCCCATTTCACCCCCCACCCTCTTCCCTTCCTCTTTTCCCCCAACTTCTACCCCTCCCCACCAACCACCACCTTTTCTCCTCCCCATCCTCCCCCACCTTCTTCCCCTGGCCACCCAACACCCACCATCTACCCCTCCTCATCCCCATCTTCTTCTCCCCATCCACCCCCACATACTTCCCCTCCAGACCCAACCCCCACATTGTTCCCTCCCCACCCACCTGCCACCATATTGCCGACCCACCTTATTCCCCTCCCATTCCACCCCCTACCCTCTTCCCCTCCCATTCCACACCCCACTCTCTTCCCCTCTTTATTCTCCCCATCCTCTTCCCCTCCCATTCCACCCCTACCCTTTTCACCTCCCCATCCACCCCTCACCTTCTTCACTCCCCATCCACCACCACATTCTTCCCCTCCCTATCGACTCCATGCCTTATTCCCCTTCTATCCACCTCCGACTTCCCCTTCCTATCCACCCCGTAACTTCTTCCCCTCCCATCCCCCTCCCGCCTTCTTCCCCTCCTCCATTCACCCAGACCTACTTACAATCCTATTCCCCTTACCATTCATCCCCGCCTACTTCCCCTCCCCATTCACACTCCACCTTCTTCCCCTCAACTTCCATACCCCACCTTCTTCACCCCCCAATCCACCACCCACCATTTTCCCCTCCCCATCCACCCAGCACTTTCTTTCCCTCCCCATCCACCCCGCACCGTCTTCCCCTCCTCATCCACTTCCCGCATTCTTCGCCTCCCATCCAACTCCCCCCTAGTTCCCCACCCATCCACCCCCACCTTCTTCCCCTCTTCATCCTCCTCTCGCCTTCTTCACCTTCCCATCCACCACCAACCTTCTTCCCCTCCCCATCCACCCGTCTTCTTTCCATCCCTCCCCATTCACGCCCTGCCATCTTCCACCCCACCCCTTCCACTCCCCGCCTTCTTCCCCTCCTATCCATCCCCCGCTTCCTTCACCATCCATCCACCGCTCGCCTTCTTCCCTCCCCATCCTCCTGCCGCCTTCTTCTCCTCCCATTCCAACCACAACTACTTTCCCTCCCCTTTCCCATCCATCCCCACCTTATTCCACTCCCCAGCCACACCCTGCCTACTTCCTTCAACCACCCGCATTCACCCCCGCCTTCTTCTCCCCTCGCAATCCACCCCCCATCTTCATTCCCTCCCCTTTCGCTATCCATCCAACCCCTGCCTTCTTCCTTCTGCACCTTCTTCCTCTCCCTATCCACCCCAACCTTCTTCCCCTCCCCATTCACCCCTCACCTTCTTCCATCCCCATCCCTCCCGTCTTCTTTTCCACTCGCCTGCATCCACTGCCCATCCACCCCATATCTTCTTCCCCTCCCCATTCATCCCCCACCTTAATCCCCTACCTTCTTCCCCTCCCCAACCACCACCCTCATTCTTCCCTCCCCACCTTCTTCTCATCCCCATCCACCCCACACTTTTTCCCCAACTCATCCGCCCCCCCATTCTACTCCCTAGCCTTCATCTCCCCTCGACCTTCCCCTCCCATTCACCCCCACCTAGTTCCCCTTCCCATCCACCACCCGCCTTGTTCCCCTCCCTATCCACCCCCACCAACTTTTCTTCCCCTTCCTCCATCTACCCTCCACCTTCTTCCCACCCCACCTTCTACCCCATCCCATCCACCCTCCGCCATCTTTCCCTCCCCATCCACCCACGTCTTCTTCACTTCCCCATCCACTACTCGCCTTCTTACCCCCCCATCCATCCCTGCTTTCTTCCCCTTCTCATTCATTCCCACCTTTTTCCCCTCCCCATCCATCCCCACATACTTTCCCTCCCCTTCCCATCCACCTTCCCTTCTTCACTTCTCATCCACCCCCTGCCATCTTCTCGCCTTGCCATCCCCTCCCCATCCAGCCACCCCACCTTCATCCCCTCCACATCTACCCCCATCTATATTCCCTCCCCTTTTCCTACCCATCTACACCCTGCCTTCTTCCCTATGCACCTTCTTCCTCTCCCTATCCACCCCCACCTTCATCCCATCCCCATCCACCCCTCACCTTCTGCCCTCCCCATCCCCCTGCTTTCTTCTCCGCTCGCCTTCGTCCCCTGCCCATTCACCCCATAACTTCTTCCCCTCCCCATCCATCCCCCAACTTCTTTCCCTCCCCATCCACCATCCTCATTCTTCGCTCCCTCCCTTCTTACCATCCCCATCCACCCCTCGCTTTTTCCCCTACCCATCCACCCACCATTCTTCTCCCCGCCTTCATCTACGCTCGACGTCTTCCCCTCCCATCCATCCCTGCCTACTTCCCTTTCCCATCTACCCCACGCCTACTTCCACTCCCCATTCTAACCCTCCTAACCCCACCTACTTTCCCTCTCCCTTCCAATCCATCCCCCCAACTTATTTCATTCCCGATCCACCACCGCCTTCTCCCCTCCCCATTCACCCCCGTCTTCTTCCCTCCCCATCCACTCCATGCATTCTTCCCTCCCCATCCACTCCCTGCGTTCTTCTCCCCTCACTTTCATCCTCTCACCATCCATTCCCTACCTTCATCCACTTCCCATCCACCCCCACCTACTTTCCCTCCCCCTTTCCGTATCCATCCACCCCATCTTCTTCTGCTCCCCATCCACCCCCACCTACTTTCCCTCCCATTTCATCCCCGCCTTATTCCTCTCCCTATCCATCCCCTACCTAGTTCCACACCACTTCAACCCGCCGCATTCACCTCTCCATCCATCCCCACCTTCTTCCCCTCCCCATCCATCCCTGTGTCCTACCCTCCCCATCCACCCCCGTGTCCTACCCTCCCCATCCACCCCCATGTTCTCGCCTCCCCATCCAGCCCCAAGTTCTCGCTTCCCCATCCACCCCATCTGCTTCTCCGCTCGCCTTCATTCCCTCACCATCTACCCCCCATCTTTGTCCCCGCTCCCTTCCCCCACCTCTTTCCCTACCCATCAACCCCCCGCCTTCTTCCCTCCACATGTTCTTCCTCTCCACATCCACCCCCAACCTACTTCCGTTCCCCTTCCACTACCCACCTTTTTCTCCTCCCCATCCACACCCCTCCTTCTTAATCTACTGATCCACCCCCCGCCTTCTTCCCCTCCCCATCCACACCCAGCCTTAATTCCCTACACATCCACTCCCCCAACTTTTTCCCCTCCCCATCCACTCCTGACCTTTTCCCCTTCCCATCCACCTCCACCTTTTTCCCCTCCAGTTCCACTGCCCGCCTTCTTCCCCTCCCCATCCAACTCACACCTTTTTCCTCTCCCCATCCAACACGCTATCTTCCCTCCCCACATCAGTCCCCTCCCCATCCACCCCTCGCCTTCTTCCCTCCCCATCAAGCACCTTCTTCTCCGCTCGCCTTCGTCCCCTGCCCATCCACCCCATAACTTCTTTCCTTCCCCATCCACCATCCCCGTTCTTCTCTCGTTGCCTTCTTACCATCCCCATCCACCCCTCACCTTTTCCCTTACCCATCCACCCCGCATTCTTCTCCCAGCCTTCATCTCCCCACGACTTCTTCCCCTCAGATCCACCCCTGCCTACTTCCCCTTCCCATCTACCCTGCGCCTTCTTCCACTCCCCATCCTCCTACCGCATTCTTCCCCTCCTAACCCCCCTACTTTCCCTCCCCCTTCCAATCCATCCTCCACCTTATTCCACTCCCCATCCACCCCCGCCTTCTTCCGCTCCCCATCCACCTCCGTCTTCTTCCGCTCCCCATCCACCTCCGTCTTCTTCCGCTCCCCATCCATTCCCCACATTCTTACCTCCCTATCGACTCCCCGCGTTCTACAACCCTCACTTTTATCCCCTCCTCATCCACTCCCTACCTTCATATGCTCCCCATCCACCCCCACCTACTTTCCCTCCCCCATTCCCTACCCATCCTCCATCCCTTCTTCCCTCCGCACCTTCCCCTCCTATCCACCCCTCGCATTCTTCCATCCCCATCCAACCCCTCCTTAGTCCACTCCCCATCCACCCATCACCTTCTTCCCCTCCCCATCCACTCCCCACCTACTTTCCCTCCCATTCCATCCCTACATTACTCCTCTCCCTATCTATCCCCTACCTACTTCCACTCCCCTTCAACCACCTACATTCATCTCTCCAACCACCCCCACCTTCTTGCCCTCCCCATCCACCATCCTCATTCTTCCCTCCCTGCCTTCTTACCATCCCCATCCACCCCTCGCTTTTTCCCCTACCCATCCACCCACTATTCTTCTCCCCGCCTTCATCTCCGCTCGAGGTCTTCCCCACCCATCCACCCCTGCCTACTTCCCTTTCCCATCTACCCCACGCCTTCTTCCATTCCCCATTCTTCCCCTCCTATCCCCACCTACTTTCCCTCTCCCTTCCAATCCATCCCCGCCTTATTTCACTCACGATCCATCCCTTCCTACTTTCTCTCCCCTTCAATCACCCCCATTCACCTCCCCATCCACCCCCGCATTCTTCCCCTCCCCATCCACCCCCATCTTCTTCCCCTCCCCATCCACCCCATCTTCTTCCCCTCCCCATCCACCCCCATCTTCTTCCCTCCACATCCACTCCCCGCATACTTCCTTCCCCATCCACTCCCTGCATTCTTCTCCCCTCACTTTCATCCCCTCCCCATCCACTTCCTGCCTTCATCCCCTCCCCATCCACCCCCGTCTTCTTCCCTCCGCATCTTCCCCTCCTATTTACCCCTTGCATTCTTCCCTCCCCATCCAACCCCTCCTTAGTCCACTCCCTATGCACCCTCACCTTCTTCCCCTCCCCATCGACCCCCACCTACTTTCTGTCCCCATCCACCCCCGCCTTCTTCCCCACCCCATCGACCCCCACCTACATTCCCTCCCATTCCATCCCCGCCTTATTTCTCTCCCTATCCATCCCCTACCTACTTCCACTCCCCTTCAACCACCCGCATTCACCTCTGCATCCATCCCCACCTTCTTCCCTTTCCCCATCCACCCCTGTGTCCTACCCTCCCCATCCACCCCCATGTCCAACCCTCCCCATCCACCCCCATCTGCTTCTCCCATCACTTTCATCCCCTCACCATCCACCCCCCATCTTCGTCCCCTCCCCATCTACCCCCACCTACTTTCCCTCCCTCTTTCCCTACCCATCTGCCCCCCGCCTTCTTCCCTCCGCATGTTTTTCCTCTCCCCATCCACACCCCACCTACTTCTGTTCCCCTTCCACTACCTGCCTTCTTCTCCTCCCCATCGACACCCCGCCTTCTTAACCTACTGATACATCCCCCGCCTTCTTCCCCTCCCCCATCCACACCCAGCCTTAATCCCCTCCACATCCACTCCCCCACCTTTTTCCCCTCCCCATCCACCCCTGGCCTTTTCCCCTCCCCATCCACCCCCACCTTTTTCCCCTCCTGTTCCACTGTCCACATTCTTCCCCTACCCCATCCAACTCACGCCTTCTTCCCCACCCCCATTCAACACACCTTCTTCTCTCCCCCCCTTCAGTCCCCTCCCCATCCACCCCTCGCTTTCTTCCCTCCCCATCCACCACCTTCTTCTTCGCTCGCCTTCGTCCCATGCCCATCCACCCCATAACTTGTTTCGTTCTCCATCCACTATCCTCATTCTTCCCTCGCCGCCTTCTTACCATCCCCATCCACCCCTCACTTTTTCCCCTACACATCCACCCTGCATTCTTCTCCCCGCCTTCATCTCCCCTCGACTTCTTCCGCTCACCATCCACCCCAGTCTTCTTCCCTCCCCACCCACTCCACACATTTTACCCTCCCCATCCACTCCCCGCATTCTTATCCCCTCACTTTAATCCCCTCTTCATCCACTCCCTACCTTCATCCGCTCCACATCCACCCCCACCTACTTTCCCTCCCCATTCCCTGCTCATCCACCCCCTTCTTCCCTCTGCACCTTCCCCTCCTATCCACCCCTCGCATTCTTTCCTCCCAATCCAACCCCTCCTTCGTCTGCTCCCCATCCACCCCCGCCTTCTTCCCCTCCCCATCCACCCTCCACTCCCCCATTCACCCAGACCTACTTACAATCCCCTTCCCCTTACCATACGTCCCCGCCTACTTCCCCTCCACATCCACAGTCCACCTTCTTCCCCTCAACTTCCATACCCCAACTTCTTCGCCCCCCAATCCACCACCCGTCATCTTCCCCTTCCCATCCACTCTGCACCTTCTTCCCCTCCCCATCCACCCCGCATTCTTCCCCTCCCATCCAACTCCCCCCTAGTTCCCCTCCCATCCACTCCCACCTTATTCCCCTCCTCATCCTCCTCTCGCCTTCTTCCCCTCCCCATCCACCCGTCTTCTTTCCATCCCTCCCCATTCATGCACTGCCATTTCCCCCCCCGCCTTCAACCCCACCCCATCCACTCCCCGCCGTCTTCCCCTCCTATCCACACCCGTTTCCTTCACCTTCCATCCACCCTTTGCCTTCTTCCCCTCCCCTTCCAACCACACCTACTTTCCCTCCCCCTTCCCATCCACCCCGCCTTATTTCTCTCCCCATCGACACCCTGCCTACTTCCTTCAACCACCCGCATTCACCTCCCCATCCAACCCCTGCCTTCTTCCCTCTGCACCTTCTTCCTCTCCCTATCCACCCTAACCTTCTTCCCCTCCCCATTCACCCCTCGCCTTCTTCCATACCCATCCCTCCCGTCTTTCTCTCCGCTCGACTGTGTCCACTCCCCATCCACCACCACCTTCTTCCCCTTCCCCATTCATCCCCCACCACCTTCTTCCCCTTCCCCATTCATCCCCCACCTTAATCCCTACCTTCTTCCCCTCCCCAACCACCACCCTCATTCTTCCCTCCCCACCTTCTTCCCATCCCCATCCACCCCACACTTTTTTTCCGTACTCATCCACCCCCCATTCTATTCCCTAGCCTTCATCTCCCCTCAACCTTCCCCTCCCATCCACCCCCGTGTCCTACCCTCCCCATCCACCCCCGTGTCCTACCCTCCCCATCCAACCACGTCTTACCCTCCCCATCCATCCCCGTGTTCTAGCCTCACCATCCACCACACATCTTCGTCTGCTCCCCATCTACCCCCAACTACTTTCCTCCCTCTTTCCCTACCCATCTACACTCCGCCTTCTTTCCTCCGCATGTTCTTCCTCTCCCCATCCTCCATCACCTACTTCCGTTCTCCTTCCACTACCCGCCTTCTTCTCCTCCCCATCCACATCCCACCTTCTTAACCTAATGATCCACACCCCCACCTTCTTCCCCTCCCCCATCCAAACCCAGCCTTAATCCCCTCCACATCCACTCCCCCACCTTTTTCCACTCCCCATCCACCCCTGACCTTTTCCCCTCCCCACCCACCCCCACTGTTTTTCCCTCCTGTTCCACTGTCTACATTCTTCCCCTCCGCCATTCAACTCGCACCTTTTTCCCCTAACCCCTGCAACTCACACCTTCTTCCCCACCCCCATTCAACACACCTTCTTCCCTCCCCACATCAGTCCCCTACCAATTCACCCCTTGCTTTCTTCCCTCCCCATCCACCACCTTCTTCTCCGCTCGCCTTCGTCCCATGCCCATTCACCCCATAACTTGTTTCGTTCCCCATCTACCATCCTCATTCTTCCCTCGCCGCCTTCTTATCATGTCCATCCACCCTTCACTTTTTCCCCTAAACATCCACCCCGCATTCTTCTCCCCGCCTTCATCTCTCCTCGACGTCTTCCTCTCCCCATCCACCCCCGTCTTACCCACCCCATCCACCCCGTGTCCTACCCTCCCCATCCACCCAGCATCTTCGTCCGCTCCCCATCCACCCCCACCTACTTTCCCTCCCGCATTTCCTACTTATCCACCCCCTTCTTCCCTTCGCACCTTCCACTCCTATCCACCCCTCGCATTATTTCCTCCCCATCCAACCCCTCCTTAGTCCACTCCTCATCCACCCCTGCCTTCTTCCCCTCCCCATCCACCCCTACCTACTTCCACTCCCCATCCTTAGTCCTCTCCCATTCCATCCCCACCTTATTCCTCTCCCTATCCATCCCCTACCTACTTCCACTCCCCTTCAACCACCCGCATTCACCTCTCCAGCCACCCCCACCTTCTTCCCCTCCCCATCCACCCCCGTGTTCTACTCTCCCCACCCACCCCCATGTCCTACCATCCCCATCCACCCCGTGTTCTCTCCTCCCCATCCACCCCCGCCTTCTTCTCCCCTTGCCTTCATCCCCTCACCATCCACGTTTGTCCCACTCCCCATCTACCCCCAACTACTTTCCCTCCCTCTTTCCCCACCCATCCACCCCCCGCCTTCTTCCCTCCTCACTTTCTTCCTCCAACCATGCACCCCCCACCTACTTCCGATCCCCTTCTCTACCCGCCTTCTTCTCCTCCCCATCCACACCCCGCCTTCTTCACCTTCTGATCCAGCCCCGCCTTCTTCCCCTCCCCCATCCACAACCAGCCTTAATCGCCTCCCCATCCACCCCCGCCTTCTTCCCCTCCCCATTGACCCCCACCTACTTTCCCTCCCATTCCATCCCCACCTTATTCCTCTCCCTATCCATCCCCTACCTACTTCCACTCCCCTTCAACCACCCGCATTGACCTCTGCATCCATCCCCACCTTCTTCCCTTTCCCCATCCACCCCCATGTCGTATCCTCCCCAACCACCCCTGTTTCCTACCCTCCCCATCCACCCCCGTGTCCTACCCTCCCCATCCACCCCCGTCTTACCCTCCCCATCCATCCCCGTGTTCTAGCCTCACCATCCACCACACATCTTCATCTGCTTCCCATCTACCCCCAACTACTTTCCTCCCTCTTTCCCTACCCATCTACACTCTGCCTTCTTTCCTTCGCATGTTCTTCCTCTCCCCATCCTCCACCCACCTACTTCCGTTCCCCTTCCACTACCCGCCTTCTTCTCCTCCCCATCCACATCCCACCTTCTTAACCTAATGATCCACACCCCCACCTTCTTCCCCTCCCCCATCCAAACCCAGCCTTAATCCCCTCCACATCCACTCCCCCACCTTTTTCCACTCCCCATCCACCCCTGACCTTTTCCCCTCCCCATCCACCCCCACTGTTTTTCCCGCCTGTTCCACTGTCTACATTCTTCCCCTCCGCCATTCAACTCACACCTTTTTCCCCTAACCCCTGCAACTCACACCTTCTTCCCCACCCCCATTCAACACACCTTCTTCCCTCCCCAGATCAGTCCCCTACCAATCCACCCCTCGCTTTCTTCCCTCCCCATCCACCACCTTCTTCTCCGCTCGCCTTCGTCCCATGCCCATTCACCCCATAACTTGTTTCGTTCCCCATCTACCATCCTCATTCTTCCCTCGCCGCCTTCTTATCATGTCCATCCACCCTTCACTTTTTCCCCTAAACATCCACCCCGCATTCTTCTCCCCGCCTTCATCTCCCCTCGACGTCTTCCTCTCCCCATCCACCCCCATGTCCGACCCTCCCCATCCACACCCCGCCTTCTTCACCTTCTGATCCAGCCCCCGCCTTCTTCCCCTCCCCATTCACAACCAGCCTTAATCCCCTCCCCATCCACTCCTGACCTTTTTCCCCTCCCCATCCACCCCCACCTTTTTCCCTCCCGTTCCTCTGCCCGCCTTTTACCCCTCTCCCATCCACCTCCCACCTTCTTCTCTCCCCACATTAACCCTCCCCATGCACTACCCACCTTCTTCATCACTCCCCGCCTTTTTCCCCCACACCCCCCACCTTCTTCTCCTCCCCATCCACACACAGCCTTAATCCCTTCACCTCCCCCCACTTTCTACCACTCCACATCCCCCCACTTTCTACCCCTCCCCATCCCCCCACCCTCTACCCCTTCCCATCCCCCACCTTCCCCTCCCCATCCACCCCTGTGTTCTACCCTCACCATCCACCCAGTGTTCTCTCCTCCCCTTCCTCCCCTCACATTCATCCCCTCACCATTCACCCCCCATCTTTGTCCCATCCCCATCTACTTTCCCTCCCCCTCCCCCTGCCCCCTCCCCCCCTGCCCCCTCCCCCCCTCCCCCTGCCCCCCTCCCCATCCACCCCCTGCTCTCCCCCTCCCCTTCCCCCTCCCCCTTCCCCCTCCCCCTCCCCTACCCCCTCCCTCTCCCCTTCCCCTCCCCTCCCCCTCCCCCCCTCCCCCTCCCCCCTCCCCTCCCCCTCTCCCCCTCCCCCTCTCCCCCTCCCTCTCCCTCCCCCTCCCCCCTCCCTCTCCCCTTCCCATTCCCCTCCCCTCCCCCTCCCCCCTCCCCCCTCCCCTCCCTCCTCCTCCCCTCCCCCCTCCCTCTCCCCCTCCCCTCCCCTCCCTCCCTTCCCCCTCCCCCCTTCCCCCTCCCCCCTCCCTCTCCCCCCTTCCCCCCTCCCCTTCCCCCCTCCCCCTCCCCCCCTCCCCCTCCCCCCCTCCCCCTCCCCCCCTCCCCTTCCCCCCTCCCCCTCCCCCCTCCCCCTCTCCCCCTCCCCCCTCCCTCTCCCCTTCCCATTCCCCTCCCCTTTCCCTCCCCCTCCCCTCCCTCTCCCCTCCCCCCTCCCCCTCCCCTCCCTCCTCCTCCCCTCCCCCCTCCCTCTCCCCCTCCCCTCCCCCTCCCCTCCCCCCCTCCCCTTTCCCTCCCCCTCCCCCTCCCCTTTCCCTCCCCCTCCCCCTCCCCCTCCCCCTCCCCTCCCCCTCCCCCTCCCCCTCCCCTCCCCCTCCCCCAACACTCATCTCCTCCCCCTGTGCCTCTTCTCTGCCCTTTCAGGCACGAGTGCGCTCTCGCCCCCCGAATCCGGCTCCACGGACCCGGTGCCACCCTCGTGCTCTTCGCTGCGTCGCGTCGAGTCCGTTGCCGGCCTCCCCCGTGACGAGAAGCAGCAGGCGCGAGCGCGGCTCGAGTCTCGGCCAACGGCACGTGGCGGCTTTCAAATCCAAGCAGGGGGCGGGGCGGATGCAGCCAATCAGCTTGAAGGGGGCGGAAGCCTCTGTTTCCCCGCCTCCTGGGCCCCAGGAACGTCGAGCGCCCGCACGTTCCCCGCTGCCCCTCGGCGCTCGAGCATCTGGGAGAGAATCCTGCACCGTCGGGCCTGTTCCCCGCCCGCTGGGAAGGGAAGAGCCAGCCTTGGGCCCCCTTCACCTCCACAGCGGGCAGTGGGTTGGGGCGGGGCCGAACGAGTTCCCAGACGGTCAGAGGCAGACCCGTCTCCCGAGGCCGTGGCCGCTGCTGGCGCTGACTGGAGGCGGGTGAAGGAGCTGGAGGCTGGGGATTGAAGGGGCCGCTGTCACCTGCTGCTCACTCAGTCCCACGGGCAGGGGGTGGGCGGTCAGAGGGATGGGGTTCCACCAGGGTCTGGGGAGGAATCACCAGGACGTGGAGATGAGGCAAAGACCCCCCACCTGGTGAGTTTGGTCCAGCAAACTCTTGGGGGGAAAAGTCACCTATTAGGGATTGAGCTCGGCTGTTCTCATGAGCTTGTCTTTTTAATGGTGGAGAAGGATCACAGCATTAAAGCTCGACCAGGTTCCCTCAGTGGCTGAAACTGATCTTCTCCTTGAAGGGTCACGTGACAAGGAGGAGGATTTGGCCACATTGCAAAGCATCATTTTCAAGCTGCAGGCCACTTCAGAACTTAGTGAAGGGCATTCAAATGCCTTCCAAAATCCAGAGAAACCCCAACGTCAGCAGATGCCGTGATCGTCGGAAAAACACACTGACGTTCAGGATCTCAGCTGGCCTTTTCAGATCCCTTCAAGGAATAGGCAGAATGAACCAGAAGTGGGAAATGGCAGGATTCAAACAATGCTGGCTGGGGGAGGAATCCAGACCAACAAAGGGGTTCATTCGTTTATTGAGAGAGCAATTAAACAATTCAAGTTGACCAAAGTGCCGTACAGATCAAAAAGACCACAACTCGGCAACTATTTAAAATACAGAACAAAATGAATACGAGGTTAAAACACGGGTAACAATTAGGCGTATGAGGAGGAATCAAAATGCGAGAGAATAAAAGTACATCTTCAATCTAGATATAAAAATGTCAATAGAAAGGGAAATGTCGTTCCACAGTTTGGGGGCTGAAATAGCAAAGGTGTAATCTCTGAGTTGACAGTTTGAGGAACAGCCAAGTGCCCCAAGTTAGTCGACCTGAGGGGTCTTGAAGTGAAATAAGGAATTAGAAGATCTGTGATATAAGAGGGGCTAGCCTATTAAGGCCTTCATAGACAAACAGGAGAACGTTAAAATCAATTCTGAGCCATACTGGCCGCCAATGAGGGAGGCCAGAATAGGAGTGATATGGTCCCTCTTCTTGGCAACTGTCAAGAGCCTGGAGACAGCATTCTGAACCAGTTGCAGATGGGATAATGAAAATTATCTAATTCCAGTATATAAAGAGTTAGAATAGTTTAAACAGGAGAATATAAAGGCATAGATAACTTTCTCAAGATCTTTAAACAGGAACAATTTGATTTTAGCAATAGTGCGAAGCTGGAAAAAGCTATCCTTTACGACTGCATTAACTTGTTTGTTGAACTTGTGAGAAACAGAAGTACCTTCACAGAATTTGCTTGAGACAAAAATTGAGAACAAAGAACTTTTATTACAACAATGCAAAGTTGGGTGCTTCCCCTTACCCTGGGAATACACACAGATACTGAGGCTGACCCAACTTTTATACATTTCATTTCAGTACAGAGATACCTTCCCCCTAACATTCTTCTGCCTCCTGGATTGGTTTAGCATTAGGTAATTCTGCCCACGTGGATTCTAACTTCTTATCAGTTTATGTGCCTTCCTGCAAACTTGTTAGCTGGGAAATATCATGTCTTTGTTCTTTACTCATTAATCAATCCCCAAGACTTCGTAAAGCTATCTCCTTGCTATCCTGTTTTGAAGATCCTTATTTTATTATACTTTTATAACCCTTCCTCCCATTCCAGCATCCCTTCACCCTGATTTAACCCATAATACTTCATTTCTAATGAGCACTTGCTTGACTCCTTACATTCCAGCATCCCTTCACCTTAAGTTAACCCATAATACTTTATTCTTAATTAGCACTTGCTTGACTCCTCACATTCCAGTATCCCTTACAAACTTGAAGGTGGAATCATCTATCACACCAAGAGATTTAACGTGGGGTTTAATAAGGGTGGATGTGACCAAGAGTTGGAGATAATTTTGGTAGAATTCAGGGGAACCAAATAGGATAACCTCAAATTTGCCCTCATTTAGCTGTAAGAAGTTTTGAGCCATCCAACACTTTATAGATAGTGAGGCTGACTATCTTTAATTGGTCATTAGGTTTCAAGGGGAGATAGACCTGAGTATCATCGGTTTTGTGGAAAGATTTTGAATGATAGGACTAAGCGGAATGGAGCCAAGAATAGACACTTGTGGGTTAGGGTTAGGTTACCTTGTGGGTTAGGGTTAGGTTACCCTGCAGGAAAGGGTAACTGAAGAAGACAAAAATTTGCCCCTATTAACTGAGGAAGTCCTATCATTAAGATATGATTCAAACCAGTTCAAGGCCGTCTTATTGATACCGACCCCATACTGGGGACGATCTATTAAAATAGTGTGATCCACATTATCAAACGCTACGCTAAGGTTCAGGAGAATTAGAATGGCAGAGCCACCCAAGTCAAAGAGGGTGTGCAACATAGCTCTGTGCTATGTTGGGCCTTATAACCTGATTGAAATCTCCAATAAGTTATTTTGATGTAGGTAGGGCAAGAATTGACTAAAAACAACTTTTTCAAGGATCTTTGACAGGAATGGAAGTTTAGAAACAGGTCTGTAATGTTTGGGTGTGGTGGATTTAATTTGGGTTTTTACAGGAGGGACTGGACCATAGCATGCTTGAAACAAATTGGAAGAGTACCAGTGGCTAGGGAACTGTTAATGCTAGGATGAACTATGTCAAAAATGGAAGGGGGTAGGGATAATGTCGAGGGGGCAGGTTTTAGGCTTCATGGAGGGCACAATTTTTCTAAGGGTGGGTAGTGTGATGGGATTAAGACAGTCCAGGTTAGATGAACAGAACTGTAGTACAGTTAGGTTATGGGTCGGGGGAGACATTTTCCTGATGCTCTCAACTTTGTTTATGAAGAATTTTTTTAATTCTTTGCATTTGGTAAGAGATGCATGAGAGTTGGTATTGGGTGCAGGATAATGACCCAGTTGATGGTACTGAACAAGACCTTGGGATTATGGGAGTTGGAAATTAGGTTGGCAAAAAATTTGTTCTTTTGGCTTTTACTGCTTCCTGGTATTTTATCCCGCTTCCACTTTTGTTCAACTATCTTGCACTCCCTCTTTGTTGGTATTATTAAACCAAGACACAGTCTTAAGCTTAGTTTTTTTCACTTTAAGTGGGGCTACAGTCAGGATAGAAGAACAGGTGGTATTAAATAGGGAAGTAAAAATTCCTCAGTGTTGAGGTGAAGAGAGAACACCTCAATAGTGGAGATATTTGAAGCTGCTATAAGAGCCTCTGTGTACTTACTAATAGTCCATGAGTTAATTTAATTGAGTAGCATTTAGGAAGACAAGATTTGTTAGCGGGGAAAGGCAGGGATAGGTCAAAAGTAACAGCTATAGGTGGGACATACAGGTATCAATTATTACCAGGTTGCTAATTGAAAAATCAGACAGAAGAACTAGAACAAAATCTAGGATCCATTTGAAAGCAGTCATAAATTAAAGCACTCAATAGATAAAATAATTTACAAGGGGCTTAGTTGGACAACACACAGAGATATTGAAGTCACCAAGAATCAGAACTTGATGGAAGGAAATCTATGAACTGAGTGATAAAATCTTTATATATTTTTGGTGGGTGATATATAAGAGCAATTAAAAAGGGGTTGACCAGTCCCACTTTAATTAGTTGGACTTTGAAAGTGGAGAAATTATCAGGATTCAATAAACAGCACAAAATGATTTATCAACGGCTAAACCCCCACCATGACTTGCTGTGAACAATGCAATGGAACAATCTCGCCAATGCTCAGCCAGGTTTCTGTCAATAGTAGGAAGTCCAAAACTTGAGTAATAATTGGATATGATAAGGGATGAGGTAAGAATCTATCAGGTTTTTGTGAAAGGAGACGGAAGGGAGAGACAGAGATGGGGAAGAAGTGAAGGGGGGCGGGGTTTAACGAAAACTAGAAAAGTTGATATTAATGCCATCTAGTTGAAGGGTGCCCAGTCAGAAGATGGTGTTGTTCCTCCAATTTGCGGGTGGTCTGTGGTCTGAAAGGGAATGACGTTGACCGCTGGGAGATCCACACTATTGCGGCGACAGATCAAAAACAATCTCCCTGTCTGATGTAGAGGAGACTACAACGGGAGCACTGGATGCAGTAGAAGACCCCTGCAGATTCACAAGTGAAATATTGCTTCACTTGGAAGGTCTGTTTGGGCCCCAAATGGTGGTGAAGGAGGAGGTGTGGCCACAATTGGTGTATCTCCTGTGGTCACAGAGGAAGGTCCAAAGGAGACAATTGGTAGGGAACTTTATTGATGGACAAGGGAGTCACGGAAGGTGGAGAGGGGAATATGTGTCAAGTGGTAGAGGGGCAGCACCTTGGCACTGTCCACAGCAATAATGTGGGTCTCCTAATTGCCACCCATTTAAATTCCCCATCCCTTTCACTTATTGACATTTCCATGGTCTTGTGCACTGCTAGACTGAGAGGACCTGCAAATTGGAGAAACAACACCTTATTTTCCACATGAGCACCCTCTTAGTAGGTGGAATTAATAGTGACTTCTCTGGGTTTCATTAAACCCCCCACCCCATCAATTCTTCTCCCTTCACCTTCCCCCAGCCCTGTCTCTCCCTTCCGTCTCCTTTCACACAAACATGATAAATTCTTACCTCATCTCTTATCATTTCCAATGAACACCTTTTGTTGGTATGAATTCTGATGTTTCCTGCTTCTGGCTCATTCTGCATATTCCTTGAAGAAGGGCTCGGAGCCAAAATATCGGCAATATATTTTTGTATCTTATGGATGCTGAAAAGGCTGGCTGAGTTCCTCCAGCATTTCGGTGTGTTTTTAGAATGTACCTTCTCCACAATATATTTGCTGAGTGACAGCACAGTGGACAATTAAGAGAGTTGCTGCTTCGCATCTCCAGTGACCTGGGTACAATCCTGATCTCAGGTGGTGGTTATATGGAGTTTGCATATTCTAGGATTTCTCTTGGTGTTCCAATTTCCTCCCACATCCTAAGACATGCAGATTTGTCTCTAAATCACCCTTAATGTGCTCCCAAGGTCAGTGGTCCTCAACCTTTTTTATTGCACTGACATCCCACCTTTATTACTCCCTTATTATCATAGGTGCTCTGTGTCTAGTAGGATATTCTGAATTCGAGACCTTTCTTCTTGTAATAGTTGTTCACAAGATTGCAGCTACCAATACTTTGGACAACCCTTTTTTATGACTCATCCATTATTTGAGAGGAATTTGTTGTTCTTATCCCATCTAAGATTCACATGACTGAAATCAATTACACATGGAGTTGTGCCAGGATTGTGTAACCTGAGGTAATTTCTCTTTCTTCTTCCAATTGGGAGGAGATCCTTCATGTACTGACTCATTTTTTATTTTTTTTTAAATTTTTCACACTATAAACCATATTGACCAAGATACATACAGACATTTTTCTTCTTAAATATATAGTGTCATTTTCTCTCCCTTTTACCCCCCTCCCTTCCCTCCCTCCCTCCCTCACTCCCTTTCCCATTTATTTAAAGTTCAATCTATAAGATACATTAAACCCGTTAAACAATGTTGTCACTTAATAAAAATAAACAAGAGATTTTACTGAGTCAGTTCTTTTCGTTATCTTCTCCTTCTGTCATTTTAGATGGTGGAAGTCCACGGTAGGATTTCCCTATTGTGTTTCATGTATGGCTCCCATATTTGTTCGAATATTGTAATGTTATTTCTTAAATTATATGTTATTTTTTCTAATGGAATACATTTTTTCATTTCTATATACCATTGTTGAATTCTCAAGTTGTCTACTAATTTCCAGGTTGACATAATACCTTTTTTTGCTACAGCTACGGCTATCATAACAAATCTTTTTTGTGCTCCATCCAAATCGAGTCCAAATTCTTTGTTTCTTATATTACTTAGGAGGAAGATATCTGGGTTTTTTGGTATATTACTTTTTGTGATTTTATTTAATATCTGGTTTAGATCTTCCCAAAATTTTTACACTTTCTCAAATGTCTAAATTGCATGAATTGTTGTTCCCGTTTCCTTTTTACAGCGAAATCATCTGTCTGATACTGTTGGGTCCCATTTATTTAACTTTTGAGGTGTGATGTATAGCCTGTGTATCCAGTTATATTGCATCATACGTAACCTCGTGTTTATTGTATTTCTCATAATTCTGGAGCATAGCTTCTCCCATGTTTCATTCTTTATCTTTATGTTTAGATCTTGTTCCCATTTTTGTTTAGGTTTACCATTTGTTTCCTTGTTCTCCTTTTCTTGCAGTTTGATGTACATGTTTGTTACAAATGTTTGGATTATCATTGTGTCTGTAATCACATATTCAAAATTGCTTCCTTC
The DNA here is from genome assembly GCF_036971445.1 of Narcine bancroftii. Classification (NCBI taxonomy): domain Eukaryota; kingdom Metazoa; phylum Chordata; class Chondrichthyes; order Torpediniformes; family Narcinidae; genus Narcine; species Narcine bancroftii. Next base: position 781,031 of record NW_027211892.1, read on the forward strand.
TGGTAACCTCAGACTGTTTCCCAATTTGTCCTTCAAGTAGGTTTTCAGTTGGTAGTATGCAAACATTGTATTGTGAGTTTTATTATATTTATCCTTCATTTGTTCAAAGGATAATAATTTATTTCCCGAAAAACTATTTTCTATTCTTTTGATCCCTTTTCTCTCCCATTCTCTGAAGGAAAGGTTATCTATTGTAAAAGGAATTAGCTGATTTTGCGTCAATATTAGTTTTGGTAGTTGGTAATTTGTTTTATTCCTTTCTACATGAATCTTCTTCCAAATGTTGAGCAGATGATGCAATACCTATGTTGTACCAATTTTTCATCGCATTTATATAGTATATGTTTAGGTATCTTCTCCCCTATTTTATCTAGTTCTAATCTAGTCCAATCTGGTTTTTCCCTTGTTTTTTTTTAAACTTTATTTAAGATTTTATAACATGAATAACATATAGGATTACATTAAAAAAAATAATAAAATAATAAAATTACAAAACAGTATCAGTAATCTAAATAAACTATACCCTCTCCAATAATTATTACACATTAATAACCCAACTCAAATTAGTCCAACCCCCCCTTCCCCCAAATAAAGAGTGAAGAATTAATAAAGTTAATAATATATGTGAGAAAAAAACCCCACTTACAAAAAAAAACAAAAACATAAGCGATTAAAATACTAACAAAAAGAAAAGTGATTAATACTAAGATATCAGACTTAAAAAACATTTAAATCAAACTTAAATGCATATATTTAATAAACGGAGTTAAGATGAAACATATATTTAACTCAAACTTAATATAAAAAATTAGTAAAGTTAGTAACATTATCAAAAATTCTTAAACAATAATCAATTCTTAAAAAAAATTGTAGCATGAATAAAATAGATGAAAAAAAACTTTCTTTATAGAGATAAACCTTCACCAAATATCAACTAACTTCACATCTATCATATTAGTCACATAAACCACTATCTTAAAACAAAATTCAAACCTCATTAAGCATTGTACAATTCAATTTTAGTACTCTTCCACCATTTTTCCCTTTTATTCTTGAATAGTTATCCAATAAAAGCTCCAAAACCACATTTAAATATCCCCAATCATACGTTAAAATTCAGATATCCAAATAATAAAAACACATCTACAACGAAATCTATATCTTCAACAAATGGAGCATAAACCACAAACAAAATTCAAGCCTCATTAAGAATTGTGCAATTCAATTTATAACTTTCCCTTCGTTCTATAACTAAAATAGCAAAATAATATACACCAGAATTACCACTCCTTTCACCTTAAAGTTAAAGAAAAAATAAAAAAAATCCATCCCATTCACATTTAAATTTCAGATATTCCTTATCTAGTGAATAATCTTTACAAAAAAAACCACTTCAATTTTTAGTTTTTTAAACAATCAAGTACTTTCTTATGCTTTTTTTTATATGTAAACAAAAAAAACCCCTTCACTCTTTAATCTAATAATACAAAAAAAAAGGAAAAAAAAACGGGTAGGAGGTTAAAAATACCCCCTCCCTTCTAAACCGCGCAATGCGGTAACTCCGAAAAAAAAATGGGTGTCACACGTAACAGATGACTTTCAGGAAATAGTGCCTATCCAGTTCTCTCCCCCAACTCTCACTTCATCTTAAACTAACATCATCATTATTTAATATCCCTTTTTTTAAAAAAAAACATTAGAAAAAAAAGGACAACTCTTCTTTTAATCAGCTCCATCTGCCGAGTCACCATTACAACCATTCCTTCTTGGAGCACGGCTTTTTTCTTCCATCTCTTGTCTCCTTAGAGATCGCGGTGGACTATGTTTCTGTTGAAACTGAGTAATTGGCAGCTCTTGAGCAAATGCTATAGCTTCCTTTGTAGAATCAAAGAACTTTGGTTCGTAACCATCTTGAAAAATCTTCAAAACAGCTGGATATCAAAAGGTTGCCTTGTAACCTTTCTTCCACAACAACTCTTTAGCAGGATTGAATTCCCATCGTTGGAACATAACTTCTTGACTCAAATCCGCATAGAAGAAAACTCGATTATTTTGAATCATCAAGGGTGATTTTCTCTGTTGTGCATTTCTAATAGCCACTCGTAAAATTATTTCTCTGTCGTAATAATTCAAGCAACGAACCAAAACAGGTCTTGGACTTTGACCTGAAATAGGTCTTCTACGCAAGGCTCTGTGAGCACGTTCCAGTATTATACCTTCCGGGAAATGTTCTTGACCCAGCACCTGTGGAATCCATTCAGTAAAAAAATTTCTTGGGTTTGATCCCTCCATACCTTCCGGCAAACCAATAATCTTTATATTGTTCCATCTGGATTGGTTTTCCAGGAAGACTCTTGTTGGTTTCAGAGAGGGATTTCCTGCTCATTGGACACACAAAAACTGATTCCCTCTGATCAGCCACTTTGGGGTCTTGTCAATGAAACCCATCAGGGTTTTCCAAATGATCACCTCTTCTGCAGGTCACCATAGAGTTCCTTTTATTTCCCTTATTTCAGGTGAAACACTCTCACCAGCCATTTCCTCATTTGGACAACAAAGTTTTTCAACAGGCTGAACTGAGAACTCACAAACCATCTTCAAAATGGGATTTCAACAAGATGCCAGCTTGCCATCTCTCTCTTAGAAAAAGCCAGTTTGGTCTCTCCTCTCTGCTTGCAAAAGCACATGACCTTCTTAGAAGAGCAAACTGCAACCAGCCAGATTACTGCACCGGACCCAAACTTCTGAGTCCATTCATCAGTTGCTTTAAAATCAATCATCCATTTACACCTGTTTTGAAATTCTTTAGCAAAGCAGTCTCCTTGTTTTGTCTTTGCAAAGGCTCTTGGCGCCTGAATGACTCACTCTCAGCAAAGCTCATGCATTTTAAATAAGAGCTGTTTTTTGAAGTGTTTGTGTTTGTTTGTGGCCTCCACGACTTCTACAATCCATCTCTTTCAAAAACATATCAATATACAATGTGGTGTCCTTGCAAAAAAATAAAGTGGGAATAGGTATAATCCAGGTAGCTCTGGTGAGTGGAGTGTGTAATAGTTTGAAACTTGAACCTCTCTATTTCAGAAGACAATTTACTGTCATGTAATTAAAAGGTGTCATATCACACAAAATTGCTTTTTTCCTGCTGAGAGGCAGACAGATTCGCCATTGGCAGAAATTGCCTGAAATGCCTCTTGCAGTCAGAGAAAGAAGCAAGAGTCGTCTTCTCCCCCCAACCTCCACCCTGAACCCTGGGCCAAGACACTGAGGGTTTGTGGATTCTCTTTCAATGCTCACAGACCAATCCAAGTCATTGGCAATGACATGATTAGGAACCATTTAACATCCAATAGTATCCCATCCGATACCTGATACCCTTTTAGCCAGTTTGGAACCAGCCTCTAGCAATCCACGACCTAATGTGAGTCCCATTACTGCTTTTTCCAGAAGCTCAAAGCCTGCTTGGGTTCCTCTCCTCAAATTACCAACAGCCTGTCACTTATGTGGGACCTTCAGCTGCAGAAACCCTCAATGGTCTGCTTCCATGGACCTTGACCATTGGATTGAATCCTCTGCTTCTCAGTTGTTGATGGTGTGTGGTCTTCCTGTTTTCTGATGCCGTGTATTAGACCTTCGCTTCCCCAGAGATCGTGGTGGTGAGGAAATCTAACACATCTAAATAAAAATGTTACAACTTAGAGGAGAATCTTGCATGTCTAGAAGGACGGAAAGAGCATTATTACAAATTGAAGCCTAATATTTGAATATTCAGGTGTCAAATTTGCAAAAGCATAGAGTATATATTTCTCAAGCTATATGTAATTTTTTTCAAAAGGAATATAACTTTAAATTTCTGCATGTCATCTTGGCATCCCTAAAAATATATCTGATTTCCAAGTAAGTGCAATATATTTCCTCATCTCCGCTAACACTTATTTAACAAATTTCAATTGATATATTAATAGTTTTAATTTGGGCCTTGTTCCTTCAATATTTCCCAATAAAATTAAGGTTGAATTTTGCAAAAAAATAACTCCTGTAACTTGTTCCAAAAAATTTGTAATTCTCCCCAAAAAGATCTTGCATTAGGACAAAGCTAAATTGAATGCAAGAAATTTGCTACATCTTCACAACACCTAAAACATTGATCTGATAATTCTGATTTTATTCCATTCAATTTCTCTAGTGTAAGAAGTAACTGTAGAAGAAAAACCAGTTGTGAATTCCTTCCTCACTGCTGCAGTGTGGAACTCTGGTCAATGGATCCAAAATGCTGAGTTGAAGAAAATTAATACAACTCCCCAATATCATGTGATCTCTTGCCAAATCAGCTTCTTGTAGAGCTTTTCAAATCCAACTGCTTGAGTCACCTGACTCCAGGTGCAGCTTTCAGATAAAATCCTTGCTGACATCTGCTACATGACTGATGTAAAAATAATTATACTGAACTAATTTATATCTTACATTGAGATCCTTATATGGATCTGCCCATATTTGCCAATCGATTACAATGTTCAGATCCATTTCCCACCTTTGTCTCGACTTAAGAACTCCTCATTTAAAAGTTCCTACTTGTAATAAAGAGGACATCATGGAAGTAAATTTTTTAACAATTCCTCTTTGTAAGGAATTTCTATTTCAGTACAACATGGTTGTTCCTAACTTATCCTTCAAATATGCTCTTCATTGGAAATAGCAAAAAAGATTGCTATGAGTTATATGATATTTATTTCTCAGTTGCTCAAAGGACATTAATTGACCCCTTTCATAACAATCTTCAACATTCATAATCCCCTGACAAAACCAGATATCCAGAAATTGATGCTCCTTTGAAAAAGATCCGAGGATTTTAAATCAAAGCTATTCTGGGTGATGTACATCCACTTACACCAAATTCATCATTTAGTTTATTCAATATATGTTTCAAAAATGGTGTATCTCTCCCACCAACCATTAATTTCAATTCCCACTTGTATATAAATTCTTCTACTTTTCTCTCTCTTATTTTATGGTAATTTTTCCCTTTCAAAGTAAGAAGCAAGATATCTCATTTGAGCTGCTCGATAAAAATTTTTTTTTAATTAGGAAGCTGTGGTCCTTTCAAGGCAGAATTTTCACTGGGTCACATAACATGGGATTCAATTGGAAATTAATGGAGAAAATTCTTAGAGATAGTACTTATAAACATCTGGATAGACAGGGTCTGATCAGGAGTACTCAACATGGATTTGTGGGAGGAAGGTCATGTTTGACCAATCTGATTGAATTTTTTGAAGAGGTGACTAGGAGTGTGGATGAGGTTAGTGCAGTGGATGTTGTCTATATGGACAAGGTATAAGGTACCACATGGAAGGTTAGTTAGGAAGGTGCAGTCTTTAGGTATAAATTTTAAGATAGTCAAATGGATTGAACATTGGCTGAAAGGGAGAGGCCAGAGAGTGGTAGTGGATAATTGTCTGTCAGGTTGGAGGCCGGTGACCAGTGGTGGGCCTCAAGGATCTGTATTGGGCCCATTGTTGTTCGTTATATACATTAATGATCTAGATGATGCGGTGGTAAATTGGATTAGTAAATATGCAGATGATACTAAGATAGGTGGAATAGTGGATAATGAAGAAGGTTTTCAAGGATTGCAGAGGGCTGCTTAGAAAAGTGGGCTGAAAAATGGCAGATGGAATTTAATGCTGATAAGTGTGAGGTGCTTCATTTTGGTAAGAAGAATCAGAATAGGACATACGTGGTAAATGGGAGAGCATTGATGAATACAGAAGAGCAGAAAGATTTAGGAGTAACGGTACATCGTTCCCTGAAGGTAGAAACTCACGTGAATAGGGTGGTGAAGAAGGCTTTTAGTATGCTGGCCTTTATCAATCATTGCATGGAATATAGGAGTTGGGAGGTGATGTTGAGATTGTATAAGACGTTGGTGCGGCCTAATTTGGAGTTCTGTGTGCAGTTCTGGTCGCCTAATTATAGGAAGGATATAAACAGAGTGGAGAGAGTGCAGAGAAGGTTTACCAGAATGTTACCTGGGTTTAAGCATCTAGAGTATAGGGAGTGATTGGACAGATTAGGTCTTTATTCTTTGGAGCGTAGAAGGTTGAGAGGGGATTTGATAGAAGTATTTAAGATTATGAAAGGGATAGACAGAGTGGATGTGGATAGACTATTTCCGTTAAGAGGAGGAAAGATTAAAACAAGAGGACATGAGTTAAGAATTAAGGGGGAGAGGTTTAGAGGTAACATGAGGGGGAACTTCTTTACTCAGAGAGTGGTAGCCGTGTGGAATGATCTTCCGGGAGAAATAGTGGCGGCGGAGTCAATTGTATTATTTAAGAAAAGGTTGGACAGGTATATGGATGAGAAGAAGATGGAGGGTTATGGGCATTGTGCAGGGAGGTGGGACTAGAAAGGGGTGTTTGGTTCGGTGCGGACTAGAAGGGCCTAATAGCCTGTTTCCGTGCTGTAATTGTTATGTTATGTTATGTTATGTTATGACATAAAACCACTATGCAGACTGTTTTCTAAGAATGGAATACCTGAGGAGGGTTGTCTAGGTCTATTGCAGGATAAAGATCACAAGACATAGGCCCATTGAGTCTGTTCCACCATTTTACCACAGCCCCAATGCCCAGCTTTCTCCCCATAACCCTTGATTCCTTGACTGATTAAATACCTCTCAATCTCTGCCTGAAATACACGCAATGACCTCAGTTCCACGATTCACGACCCACTGACAAAATAATTTTTTCCACATCTGTTTCATAGTGGCACCCTTTTATCCTGAAATTATGCTCTCTTGTCCTCAAATCTCCTACCATGGGAAACTTCTTTGCCATATGTACTCTGTCCAGGCCTTCCAGCATTTGAAATGCCTCTGACATCCCCCTTATCTGTACTCCAACTAGTACAGTCAAAGAGGTGACAAATGTTCCTCATACACTAACCCTTTCATTCCTGATATTCCAGTCAATCATCTCTGAACCTTCCCCAACACCAGCACATCTTTTCTCAAATACGGCATCCAACACTCTAATTCTGATTGAATGGAAAGGCAATTCTCCAACGACGCATACACAATGGTTAAATGATATTATGTCTTGTTGATATTTACAAAAAATTATTGAAGAGTCAATTAATAACTTTTAAAAGATTCTGGGGTCCTTTTATGGACAATTATCATAACCTGAAGCTTGGTGCAGTGTTACAAGACCAGAGGATCCCAAAACACAGCAGCAATAGATATTCACTAAGACAAATGTTTACTTCAACCAAAATTGATTTTAATTATTTTTAAACATGAACATGGAATTACACTTTAACTTATCACTGTTTTACTACTTTAAATTACTTTACTTAACTTACCCCCCTTCTAATTCTAAGTGCACGTGTGTGTAGTGTGTGTGTAAGTTCAGAAAAGTTCTTAGGTTCACAGTCCAATCTCACTTCTCATTCCTCCAAGTTCACTGGTTGCAGGCTATTCTTATACTGTGCACAGAATTTAACATATATAAAATTCACCAGGCTTTGGTGCTCGAAAGGTAAAAAAAAACATTACAGTTCAGAAAGGTTCTTGATGGTTTTCAGAGAGAGGTGTGTTGTTCAGGGAAGTATTAGTGTGTTTCTGACTCGTCGTATCAGCATCTGAAATCTGTTATCTCTTCAGAAAAGCTCTGATAGCTTTAGCATGGAGCAGAGCTGAGCCAGGACTTTGCAGTGTGTGGGCAGGGTTTGTTCTGGACCAACAATCTCACCAAATGACTCTGCTTGAAATCAAGATTCAAACCATTTTGAGGAATACAACAGGAATTGTTGAACAAGAGCCTAGTGTTCCCTTATGAGTTTTCTTTCATGAGTAGATATGATTTTTTTAAAAGGCCGTTAATCTTCCTGATACAGATCTTTGTATTTAACTTTCAGGTTGCTATCTGTTGTTAACTTGGAGGCATTTAATGGGGTGACTGGGTGGAATCTTTGCTTTAACCCAGCAGTTCTCTTGCAATTTTCCAGCTGTAGGATGAGGTGCAGTTTCTTGCAAGTTTAGCAAGAGGGATTATGATGTAAAACTGCAAGTCACAGCACCATTTTTGTTTTTGAAAATGCAAATGTGAAAATTTTAACTTTGATCTCCTTGGTTTGCTTAAGTTTACAGAGGAGATGTTGGGTCAAGCTGAGAAGACAGAGTTGGATGCCCATTTGGTGAAACTGCACAGGCAAAAAAGAAAACACAAAATGAGGGACTGAAAAAATAATGAAGCAGACTGAAGAGCTGTTGCAACCAAACCCAAGTAAAGAATTTAATTTTGTGAGGCGTACTTTAGAGACCAAATGATTTGGGCTTTTAATGGTGACCTATTTAAATGAACAAAATCTGATTAGAATTGAAGTTTATGGAAAGTTTGGAAGTTGCCACAAAAAAAAATGGAGCATATAAATTAGATGTTGTAATGAAGAGAAATTAACAATACAATGAGCCTTGTGTCATTGTATCTGCCTCAGTCTACCATACATCACCATTAAACCTTCTCCCCACTGTGAATGCGGTATCTCCCGCTGTTTATTGTACATCACTGTTATATCTACTCCATACTCTGAAATCTGTGTCACAGTATCGGCCTCCATCTACTGTACATTCCCATTAACATTCTCCTATTGTGAACTTGGTGTCACAGTATCAAACACAGTTTATTGTACATTACTGTTCAACCGTATGACGGATGTGAACCCAGTGTCACTATATTTGACACAGTTTATCATTCATCACTGTTAAAACTTATTCCCTCTGTTCACCTGGTGTCACAGTATCCATCTCAATTTACCATACATCACCGTTAAACTTTCTCCCCACTGTGAACCTTCTCGCACTGTGAACCTAGGGTCAAAGTATCTTGCACAGTTTATCGTGCAGCAGTGATTGACCTTCTCCCCATTGTGAATCCGGTTTCACAGTATCTTCCCCTGTCTTCCGTTCATCACCATAAAACCACTCCCCACAGTGAACCTGGTGTCATAGTATATGCCAGAGTTTATTATACATCACCATTAAAACTTCATAATATTGTGAACATCATGTCACAGTATTGCCACAGTTTATCATATATCACTGTTCATCCTTCTCCCCATTGTAAACCCATTGTCTCTCTATCTGCCACAGATTATCGTACATCGCCATTAGACCTCTTTCCCCTTTGAACCTTCTGTCAAAATATCTGCTACACATAATCCTACACTGTTAAATCCACTAACAAATGGTTATCAGGTGTCACAGAACCTGGGACTGTTTATCGTTCTGTTAAATCTTCCACCACTGTGAACTCAATGTCACAGTATCTATCTCACTCTAACAAACATCATAAAACCTTCTCCTCACTGTGAACCTGGTGTCTCTGCATCTGCCATAATTTATCATACATCACTGTTAAACCTACTCACTACTGTGTACCTGGTGTCAACAGTATCTGTCAAAGTGTACCATACATCCTCATTAAACATTCTCCCCACTGTGTAACTGGTGTCACAGTATCTGCCTCAGTCTTCCATACATCACTGTTGTTTTATCTCTCAAATGTGAATCCAGTGTCACAGTATTTGCTACATTATATTGGACATCACTGTTAAACCTTCTCACTGCTGCTGTGAACCCTGTCTCACAGTATCTTCCTCATTCTTCCGTATATCACCGTTAAACCTTCTGCCCACTGTGAACCCGGTGTAACATTATTTGCCTACGTCTGCCATGCATCACCGTTAAACCTTCTCACTACTGTGAGCCCAGAGTCTGAGTACCTGCCTCAGTCAACCATATACCACCATTGAACATTCTCACCTCTGTGAACTTGGTGTCTCAGTATCTGTCACAGTTTATCTCTTTCTTTTTGGCTTCTCTCTTTGGCTTGGCTTCGCGGACGAAGATTTATGGAGAGGGTAAATGTCCACATCAGCTGCAGGCTCGTTTGTGGCTGACAAGTCCAATGCGGGACGGGCAGACACGGTTGCAGCGGTTGCAGGGGAAAATTGGTTGGTTGGGGTTGGATGTTGGGTTTTTCCTCCTTTGTCTTTTGTCAGTGAGTTGGGCTCTGCGGTCTTCTTCAAAGGAGGTTGCTGCCCGCCGATCTGTGAGGCACCAAGATGCACGGTTTGGGGCGATATCAGCCCACTGGTGGTGGTCAATGTGGCAGGCACCAAGAGATTTCTTTAGGCAGTCTTTGTACCTCTTCTTTGGTGCACCTCTGGCACGGTGGCCAGTGGAGAGCTCGCCATATAACACGATCTTGGGAAGGCAATGTTCCTCCATTCTGGAGATGTGCCAACTGGAAACCTGTTGTCAGAATTTCTGCCACAGTTTATTGTACAAAACTGGTAAACCTTCTCCCCACTGTGAACCTTTTGTAACGGTTTCTGCCTCAGTCTGCCGTACATCACCATTAAACCTTCTCCTTACTGTGAACCTGGTGTTACAGTATCTGACACAGTTTATCGTACATCACTTTTTAACCATTTCACTACTGTGAACCCAGTGTCACAAAATATGCCTGAGTCTATCGTATATCACCATTGAACCATCTCTCCACTTTAAACTCGAAGTCACCATATCCAGCAAAGTTTATCGTATGTCACTATTAAAACTTCTCACCACTGTGAAACCTTTGTCACAGGATCCATCTAACTCTACTGAACATCACCGTTAATCTTTCTCCCCACTATGAGACCCGTGTTACTGTATTTGGTACAGTTTATTGTTTTTTCTTTGGCTTGGCTTCGCGGACGAAGATTTATGGAGGGGGTAAAAAGTCCACGTCAGCTGCAGGCTCGTTTGTGGCTGACCAGTCCGATGCGGGACAGGCAGACACGATTGCAGCGGTTGCAAGGGAAAATTGGTTGGTTGGGGTTGGGTGTTGGGTTTTTCCTCCTTTGCCTTTTGTCAGTGAGGTGGGCTCTGCGGTCTTCTTCAAAGGAGGCTGCTGCCCGCCAAACTGTGAGGCGCCAAGATGCACGGTTTGAGGCGTTATCAGCCCACTGGCGGTGGTCAATGTGGCAGGCACCAAGAGATTTCTTTAGGCAGTCCTTGTACCTTTTCTTTGGTGCACCTCTGTCACGGTGGCCAGTGGAGAGCTCGCCATATAATACGATCTTGGGAAGGCGATGGTCCTCCATTCTGGAGACGTGACCCATCCAGCGCAGCTGGATCTTCAGCAGCGTGGACTCGATGCTGTCGACCTCTGCCATCTCGAGTACCTCGACGTTAGGGGTATGAGCGCTCCAATGGATGTTGAGGATGGAGCGGAGTCAACGCTGGTGGAAGCGTTCTAGGAGCCGTAGGTGGTGCCGGTAGAGGACCCATGATTCGGAGCCGAACAGGAGTGTGGGTATGACAACGGCTCTGTATACGCTTATCTTTGTGAGGTTTTTCAGTTGGTTGTTTTTCCAGACTCTTTTGTGTAGTCTTCCAAAGGTGCTATTTGCCTTGGCGAGTCTGTTGTCTATCTCATTGTCGATCCTTGCATCTGATGAAATGGTGCAGCCGAGATAGGTAAACTGGTTGACCGTTTTGAGTTTTGTGTGCCCGATGGAGATGTGGGGGGGCTGGTAGTCATGGTGGGGAGCTGGCTGATGGAGGACCTCAGTTTTCTTCAGGCTGACTTCCAGGCCAAACATTTTGGCAGTTTCCGCAAAGCAGGACGTCAAGCGCTGAAGAGCTGGCTCTGAATGGGCAACTAAAGCGGCATCATCTGCAAAGAGTAGTTCACGGACAAGTTTCTCTTGTGTCTTGGTGTGAGCTTGCAGGCGCCTCAGATTGAAGAGACTGCCATCCGTGCGGTACCGGATGTAAACAGCGTCTTCATTGTTGGGGTCTTTCATGGCTTGGTTCAGCATCATGCTGAAGAAGATTGAAAAGAGGGTTGGTGCGAGAACACAGCCTTGCTTCACGCCATTGTTAATGGAGAAGGGTTCAGAGAGCTCATTGCTGTATCTGACCCGACCTTGTTGGTTTTCGTGCAGTTGGATAATCATGTTGAGGAACTTTGGGGGACATCCGATGCGCTCTAGTATTTGCCAAAGCCCTTTCCTGCTCACGGTGTCGAAGGCTTTGGTGAGGTCAACAAAGGTGATGTAGAGTCCTTTGTTTTGTTCTCTACACTTTTCTTGGAGCTGTCTGAGGGCAAAGACCATGTCAGTGGTTCCTCTGTTAGCGCGAAAGCCGCACTGTGATTCTGGGAGAATATTCTCAGCGACACTAGGTATTATTCTATTTAGTAGAATCCTAGCGAATATTTTGCCTGCAATGGAGAGCAACGTGATTCCCCTGTAGTTTGAGCAGTCTGATTTCTCGCCTTTGTTTTTGTACAGGGTGATGATGGTGGCATCACGAAGATCCTGAGGCACTTTACATTAAACCCTCTCAACACTGTGTACCTGGTATCATAATATCTGCTTCAGTCTCCAGTACATCACTGTTAAACCATCTCCCAACTGTCAAATTGGAATCATTGCATCTGGCAGGAAGACCATTCTACATCCAGCATCTGGCAGGTGGACCATTGGAAATCCAACATCTGGAAGAAGAACCATTCCACATCCAGCAACTGGCAGGAAGACCATTCCCCTTCTGGCTTCTGGCAGGTGGACTATTCCACATCTGGAATATGACAGATGGACCATTCCACATCAGGCATTTTCCAGGAAGGCCATTCCACATCAAGAATCTGACAGGCGGAACATTCCAGATCTGGCATCTGGCAGGCGGACCATTCGACATCCAGAATCCGGCAGGTGGACCATTCCACATTCGGAAAATGTCTTGAAGCTAATAACAAATGCGGCATCTTGCAGACGGACCATTCCACATCATGAATCTGACAGGCGGAACATTCCACATCTGGCCACTACCTGAAGACCACTACACGGCTGGCATCTGGCATGAGGACCATCCACATCCAGCATATGGTTGGCATACCATTCCATATCCAGCATCTGGGAGGTGGACAATTCCACATGCAGCATCTGGCAGGTGGAGCAATCGACATCTTGCACCTGAAAGGATTACCAATCCACACCTGCCATCTGGCAGGGGGACCATTCCACATCCGGCATCTGGCAGGTGGACCATTCCACATCCTGTATCTTGCAGGTGGACCATTCCGCATCCGGCATCTGGCAAGTTTACCATACCCCATCTGGCATCAATCGGACTATTCCAAATCTGGCATCAGGCAGGCTGACCACTGCACATCCAACATCTGACAGGACTACCTTTCCACATCTGGCAGAAAACCATTTCACATCTGGCAACTGTCAGGTGGACCATTCCATATCAAACATCTGACATGAAGTCCATTTAACTTCTGGCATCTGGCACGAATTTCATTCCACATTTGGGATATGTCCAGAAGTTCATTCTACATCTGGCATCTGGCCAGTGAACCATTACACATCCGGCAACTGGCAGGTGGACCATTCCACATCTGGTATTTTACAGGGGGACCATTCCATATCTGCCATCTGTTAGGTGGACATTTCCATATCCAGCAAATGGCAGGAAGCTGATACGACATTTGACATCTGACTGGCAGACCATTCCACATCTGGCATCTGTCAGGCAGACTAGTCAATATCAGGCATCAAATGGGTGGACAATACCACATTTGGCATCTGGAAGGCTGACCACTCCACATCCAGCATCTGGGAAAAAAAAACCATTCCACATCTGGCATCTTGCAGCAAACCATTCCCCATCTGGCAACTGGCAGGTGGTCTATTCCACTCCAGCATCAGCCAGGCAGACCATTCCATATCCAGCATCTGGCAGAGGATCATTCCACATCCTGCAACTGACAAGCATACCATTTCATATCTGCATCTGGTACGAATTCCATTCCACATCCGGCATCTGTCCAGAAGATCATTCTACATCCAGCATCTTGCCACTGTACCTTTAAACATCTGGCATCTGGCACAAAGTCCATTCAACATCCGGATTCTCACAGAAGGATCATTCCACCTCCGGGATCTGGCAGGTGGACCATTCCACATCTGGCATCTCGCAGAGGGACCATTCCACATTTGGCATTTTGCAGGTGGACAATACACCTCCGGCATCTGCAGGTGGACAATTCAACGTCTGGTATTTTACAGGGAGACCATTCCATATCTGCCATCTTTTAGGTGGACATTTTCATATCCAGCAAATGGCAGGAATCTAATACGACATTTGACATCTGACTGGCAGACCATTCCACATCTGGCATCTGTCAGGCAGACTAGTCAATATCTGGCATCAAGTGGGTGGACAATACCACATCTGGCATCTGGCAGTCCGACCACTCCACATCCAGCATCTGGGGAAAAAAACATTCCACATCTGGCATCTGTCAGGCAGACTAGTCAATATCTGGCATCAAGTGGGAGGACAATACCACATCTGGCATCTGGCATGCCGACCACTCCACATCCAGCATCTGGGAAAAAAACATTCCACATCTGGCATCTGGCAGCAAACCATTCCCCATCCTGCAACTGGCAGGTGATCTAATGCACCAGCATCAGCCAGGCAGACCATTCTATATCCAGCATCTGGCAGAGGACCATTCCACACCCTGCAACTGACAAGCATACCATTTACCATCTGGCATCTGGCAGGTAGTCAATTCTAAATCCGGCATCTCACTGGCAGACCAGTCCAAATCTGGCATCTGGCAGGCCAACCACTCCACATTCAGTATCTGGCAGGAGTACCATTCCACATCTGGCATTTGGCAGCAAACAAATCCACATCCGGCGATTGACAGTATAAAATTGTTAAGTGAGAGAGTTCCACAGTGTAACCGTGATATGTGAGTCAGTTCCACAGTGTAAACTTGTCATGTGAGAGATTTGCACAGTATAATTTTGGGTACTTAGGGAATCCCATATTGTAAACATTATGTTAGTGAGTCCCACAGTGTAAATTTGTTATGTGAGTAATTTTCACAGTGTGACCTTATTATGTGCGTCCCACAAATTCACCTTATTATGTGAGAGATTCCCAGAGTGTAAACTTGTTATGTGAGTGAGTTTGAAAGTGTGACATTTTTATCGAAGTGATTTCCATTGTGTCAACCTTTATACTTAGTGAGTATCAGGGTGTAACATTGGTATGGAGTGTGTTCGACAGTGTGACATTGTTATATGTTAGTTCCCACCGTGTAAACTTGTTATGTGGGTGAGTTTCACAGTGTTACCTTGTATTTCGCTAAATTCGACATTGAAAATGTTGTGTTAGTGAATTCCTCAGTGTAACCTTTTTTGGTGAGTGAGTCCCACACTGTAAATTCACCGCTGTACCATTCCACATCTGGCATCTGGCAGGTGCACCATTCCACATCTGGCATCTGGCAGGCACACCATTCCACATTTGGGCTTTTGCAGGTGGACAATTCCACCTCCGGGATCTGGCAGGTGGACCATTCCACATCTGGCATCTCGCAGAGGGACCATTCCACATTTGGCATTTTGCAGGTGGACAATACACCTCCGGCATCTGCAGGTGGACAATTCAACGTCTGGTATTTTACAGGGAGACCATTCCATATCTGCCATCTTTTAGGTGGACATTTTCATATCCAGCAAATGGCAGGAATCTAATACGACATTTGACATCTGACTGGCAGACCATTCCACATCTGGCATCTGTCAGGCAGACTAGTCAATATCTGGCATCAAGTGGGTGGACAATACCACATCTGGCATCTGGCAGTCCGACCACTCCACATCCAGCATCTGGGGAAAAAAACATTCCACATCTGGCATCTGTCAGGCAGACTAGTCAATATCTGGCATCAAGTGGGAGGACAATACCACATCTGGCATCTGGCATGCCGACCACTCCACATCCAGCATCTGGGAAAAAAACATTCCACATCTGGCATCTGGCAGCAAACCATTCCCCATCCTGCAACTGGCAGGTGATCTAATGCACCAGCATCAGCCAGGCAGACCATTCTATATCCAGCATTTGGCAGAGGACCATTCCACACCCTGCAACTGACAAGCATACCATTTACCATCTGGCATCTGGCAGGTAGTCAATTCTAAATCCGGCATCTCACTGGCAGACCAGTCCAAATCTGGCATCTGGCAGGCCAACCACTCCACATTCAGTATCTGGCAGGAGTACCATTCCACATCTGGCATTTGGCAGCAAACAAATCCACATCCGGCGATTGACAGTATAAAATTGTTAAGTGAGAGAGTTCCACAGTGTAACCGTGATATGTGAGTCAGTTCCACAGTGTAAACTTGTCATGTGAGAGATTTGCACAGTATAATTTTGGGTACTTAGGGAATCCCATATTGTAAACATTATGTTAGTGAGTCCCACAGTGTAAATTTGTTATGTGAGTAATTTTCACAGTGTGACCTTATTATGTGCGTCCCACAAATTCACCTTATTATGTGAGAGATTCCCAGAGTGTAAACTTGTTATGTGAGTGAGTTTGAAAGTGTGACATTTTTATCGAAGTGATTTCCATTGTGTCAACCTTTATACTTAGTGAGTATCAGGGTGTAACATTGGTATGGAGTGTGTTCGACAGTGTGACATTGTTATATGTTAGTTCCCACCGTGTAAACTTGTTATGTGGGTGAGTTTCACAGTGTTACCTTGTATTTCGCTAAATTCGACATTGAAAATGTTGTGTTAGTGAATTCCTCAGTGTAACCTTTTTAGGTGAGTGAGTCCCACACTGTAAATTCACCGCTGTACCATTCCACATCTGGCATCTGGCAGGTGCACCATTCCACATCTGGCATCTGGCAGGCACACCATTCCACATTTGGGCTTTTGCAGGTGGACAATTCCACCTCCGGGATCTGGCAAGCATACAATTCCACATCTGGCATATGGCACGAATTATATTGTACATCTAGAGTCTCACATGAGGAACATTCCACCTCCGGCATCTGGCAGATGTACCATTCCACATCCGGAATGTGTCAGAGGAACATTCCACATCCAGGATCATCTAGGTGGACAAATCCACATTCATCATCTGTTAGGCTGAGCAGTCCAATTCCAGCAAATGGCAGGAAGATGATACCAGATTCAGCATCTTACAGGCAGACCATTCCACATGCAGCATCTGGCAGGTAGTCAATTCTAAATGCGGCATCTCGCTGGCAAACCAGTCCACATCTGGCATCTATCAGGCAGACTAGTCAATAACTGGCATCAAGTGTGTGGACAATGCCAGATCTGGCATCTGGCAGGCCGACAATTCCACATCCTTCATCTGGGAAAAAAAAACCATTCCACATCTGGCATCTGGCAGCAAACCATTCCGCATCCTGCAACTGGCAGGTGGTCTATTCCACTCCAGCAACAGCCAGGCAGACCATTCCATATCCAACATCTGGCAGAGGACCATTCCACATCCTGCAACTGACAAGCATACCATTTCACATCTGGCATCTGGCACGAATTTCATTCCACATCCGGCATCTGTCAAGAAGATCATTTTACATCCGGCATCACGCCGCTGTACCATTACACGTCCGGCATCTGGTACAAAGTCCATTCCACATCTGGATTTTCACAGAAGGACCATTCCACCTCCGGCATCTGGCAGGTGGACCATTCCACATCTGCCATCTGGCAGGCAGACCATTCCACATTTGGGCTTTTGCAGGTCAACAATTCCACCTCCGGGATCTGGCAAGCATACAATTCCACATCTGGCATCTGGCACGAATTATATTTTACATCCAGAGTCTCACATGAGGAACATTCCACCTCCGGCATCTGGCAGATTTGCCGTTCCACATCCGGAATGTGTCAGAGGAACATTCCACATCCAGCATCTTCCAGGTGAACAATTCCACATCCCTCATCTGTTAGGCTGAGCAGTCCAATTCCAGAAAATGGCAGGAAGATGATACCAGATTCAGCATCTTACAGGCAGACCATTCCACATCCAGCATCTGGCAGGGAGTCAATTCTAAATGCGGCATCTCGCTGGCAGACCAGTCCACATCTGGCATCTATCAGGCAGACTAGTCAATATCTGGCATCAAGTGGGTGGACAATGCCACATCTGGCATCTGGCAGGTCGACCATTCCACATCTGCCATCTGGCAGGCAGACCATTCCACATTTGGGCTTTTGCAGGTCAACAATTCCACCTCCGGGATCTGGCAAGCATACAATTCCACATCTGGCTTCTGGCACGAATTATATTTTACATCCAGAGTCTCACATGAGGAACATTCCACCTCCGGCATCTGGCAGATTTGCCGTTCCACATCCGGAATGTGTCAGAGGAACATTCCACATCCAGCATCTTCCAGGTGAACAATTCCACATCCCTCATCTGTTAGGCTGAGCAGTCCAATTCCAGAAAATGGCAGGAAGATGATACCAGATTCAGCATCTTACAGGCAGACCATTCCACATCCAGCATCTGGCAGGGAGTCAATTCTAAATGCGGCATCTCGCTGGCAGACCAGTCCACATCTGGCATCTATCAGGCAGACTAGTCAATATCTGGCATCAAGTGGGTGGACAATGCCACATCTGGCATCTGGCAGGCCGACCACTCCACATCCTGCATCTGGGAAAAAAAAAACATTCTACATCTGGCATCTGGCAGCAAACCATTTTTCCATCCTGCAACTGGCAGGTGGTCTATTCCACTCCAGCATCAGCCAGGCAGACCATTCCATATCCAGCATCTGGCAGAGGACCATTCCACATCCTGCAACTGACAAGCATACCATTTCACATTTGGCATCTGGCACGAATTTCATTCCAGATCAGGCATCCGTCCAGAAGATCATTCTACATCCGGCATCTCGCCGCTGTAGCATTACACGTCCGGCATCTGGTACAAAGTACATTCCACATCCGGATTCTCACAGAAGGACCATTCCACCTCCGGCATCTGGCAGGTGGAACATTCCACATCTGGCGTCTCGCAGGTGGACAATTATACCTCCGACATCTTGCAGGTGCACAATTCCACATCTAGCATCTGGCACGAATTATATTGTAAATCCACATTCTCACATGAGGACCATCTGGCAGATGTACCATTCCAAATCTGGAATGTGTCAGAGGAACATTCCACATCGAGCATCTTCCAGATGGACAATTCCACATCTGGCATCTGTTAGGCAGAGCATTCCATGTCCAGCAAATGGCAGGAAGATGATACCAGATTCAGCATCTTACAGGCAGACCATTCCACATCTAGCATCTGGCAGGTAGTCAATTCTAAATCGGGCATCTCACTGGCAGACCAGTCTAAATCTGGCATCTGGCAGGCCAACCACTCCACATTCAGTATCTGGTAGGAGTACCATTCCACATCTGGCATTTGGCAGCAAACAAATCCACATCCGGCGATGGACAGTATAAATTTGTTATGTGAGTCAGTTCCACAGTGTAAACTTGTCATATGAGAGAGTTGCACAGTATAATTTTGTTTACTTAGTGTAACACATATTCCAAACTATATGTTACTGTGTCCCACAGAGTAAACTTGTTGTGTGAGTAATTTACACAGTGTGACCTTATTATGTGAGTGATTCCCACCATGTAAACTTGTTATTTGTCTGAGTTTCACAGTGTAACCTTGTAATTTTGCAAAATTCGATATTGAAAATGTGATGTTAATGAGTTCCTCAGTGCAACTTTTTTAGGTGAGTGAGTTCCACAGTGTAACCGTGTTATGTGAGTCATTTCCACAGTGTAAACGTCATGTAAGAGAAATGCACAGTATAATTTTGTTTACTTTGTGAAACCCATAGTCTAAACTATATGTTAGTGTGTCCCACAGTGTAAACTTGTTATGTAATTTACACAGTGTGACCTTGTAATGTGAGTGAGTCCCACCGTTTGACCTTGTTATATGAGAGAGTTTGAAAGTGTGACGTTGTTATGGAAGTGAATTCCACAGTGTCAACCTGTCTAGTTAGTGAGCCTCAGAGTGTAACATTGGAGAGAGTGAGTTTGACTGTGTGACATTGTTATGTGTGAGATTCCCACAGTGTAAATTTGTTATGTGGGTGAGTTTCACAGTCTAACCTTGTAATTTTGCTAAATTCGATATGGAACATGTTATATTAGTGAGTTCCTCAATGAAACATGTTTAGGTGAGTGTGTTCCACAGTGTAACCGTGTTATTTTGGAGAGTTCCACAGTATAATTTTGGGTACTTAGGGCATCCCATATTGTAAACTTTATGTTAGTGAGTCCCACAGTGTAAATTTGTTCTGTGAGTAATTTTCACAATGTGACCTTATTATGTTAGTCCCACAAGTTGTCCTTTTTATGTGAGAAATTCCCACAGAGTAAACTTGTAATGTCAGTGAGTTTGAAAGTGTGACATTGTTATGTGTGAGAGTCCCACCATGTAAACTTGTTATGTGTCTGAGTTTCACAGTGTTACCTTTTAATTTCGCTAAATTCGATATTGAAAATGTGATGTTAATGAGTTCCTCAGTGTAACCTTTTTAGGTGAGTGAGTCCCACAATGTAAACTTGTTATGGGAGTCATTTACACAGTGTGACCTTATTATGTGAGTCCCAAAATTTCACCTTGTTGTGTGAGAGATTCCCACCATGTAAACCTGTTATGTATCTGAGTTTCACAGTGTAACCTTGTAATTTTGCTAAATTCGATATTGAAAATGTTATGTTAGTCCGTTCCTCAGTGTAACCTTTTTAGGTGAGTTCCACAGTGTAACCGTTTAAAGTGAGCGAATTACACAGTGTTATCGTGTTATGTGAGTCAGTTCCACAGTGTAAACTTGTCATGTTAGAGAGTTTCACAGTCCAATTTTGTTCACTTAGGGAATCCCATATTGTAAACTTCATGTAAGTGAGTCCCACAGTGTTAACTTGATTTGTGAATCATTTACACAGTGTGACCTTATTGTGAGTGATTCCCACCATGTAAACTTGTTATGTGTCTGAGTTTCACAGTGTAACCCTGTAATTTTACTAAATGCGATATTGAAAAAGTTATGTTCGTGAGTTCCTCTGTGCAACCTTTTTAGGTGAGTGAGTCCCACACTGTAAATTCACCGCTGTACCATTTCACATCCGGCATCTGGCACGAATTTCATTCCACATCCGGCATCCGTCCAGAAGATTATTCTACATCCGGCATCTCGCTGCTGTAGCATTACACGTCCGGCATCTGGTACAAAGTCCATTCCACATCCGGATTCTCACAGAAGGACCATTCTAGCTTCGGCATCTGGCAGGTGGACCATTCCACATCTGGCATCTGGCAGGTGGACCATTCCACATTTGGGCTTTTGCAGGTGGACAATTCCACCTCCGGGATCTGGCAAGCATACAATTCCACATCTGGCATCTGGCACGAATTATATTTTACATACAGAGTCTCACATGAGGAACATTCCACATCCAGCATCTTCCAGGTGAACAATTCCACATCCCTCATCTGTTAGGCTGAGCAGTCCAATTCCAGCAAATGGCAGGAAGATGATACCAGATTCAGCATCTTACAGGCAGACCATTCCAAATCCAGCATCTGGCAGGTAGTCAAATCTAAATGCGGCATCTCGCTGGCAGACCAGTCCACATCTGGCATCTATCAGGCAGACTAGTCAATATCTGGCATCAAGTGGGTGGACAATGCCACATCTGGCATCTGGCAGGCCGACCACTCCACATCCTGCATCTGGCAAAAAAAAAACATTCTACATCTGGCATCTGGCAGCAAACCATTCCCCATCCTGCAACTGGCAGGTGGTCTATTCCACTCCAGCATCAGCCAGGCAGACCATTCCATATCCAGCATCTGGCAGAGGACCATTCCACATCCTGCAACTGACAAGCATACCATTTCACATCTGGCATCTGGCACGAATTTCATTCCACATCCGGCATCCGTCCAGAAGATTATTCTACATCTGGCATCTCGCCGCTGTACCATTACACGTCCGGCATCTGTCATGAAGTCCATTCCACATCCGGATTCTCACAGAAGGACCATTCCACCTTCGGTATCTGGCAGGTGGACCATTCCACATCTGGCATCTGGCAGGTGGACCATTCCACATCTGCCATCTGGCAGGCAGACCATTCCACATTTGGGCTTTTGCAGGTCAACAATTCCACCTCCGGGATCTGGCAAGCATACAATTCCACATCTGGCATCTGGCACGAATTATATTTTACATCCAGAGTCTCACATGAGGAACATTCCACCTCCGGCATCTGGCAGATTTGCCGTTCCACATCCGGAATGTGTCAGAGGAACATTCCACATCCAGCATCTTCCAGGTGAACAATTCCACATCCCTCATCTGTTAGGCTGAGCAGTCCAATTCCAGAAAATGGCAGGAAGATGATACCAGATTCAGCATCTTACAGGCAGACCATTCCACATCCAGCATCTGGCAGGGAGTCAATTCTAAATGCGGCATCTCGCTGGCAGACCAGTCCACATCTGGCATCTATCAGGCAGACTAGTCAATATCTGGCATCAAGTGGGTGGACAATGCCACATCTGGCATCTGGCAGGCCGACCACTCCACATCCTGCATCTGGGAAAAAAAAAACATTCTACATCTGGCATCTGGCAGCAAACCATTTTTCCATCCTGCAACTGGCAGGTGGTCTATTCCACTCCAGCATCAGCCAGGCAGACCATTCCATATCCAGCATCTGGCAGAGGACCATTCCACATCCTGCAACTGACAAGCATACCATTTCACATTTGGCATCTGGCACGAATTTCATTCCAGATCAGGCATCCGTCCAGAAGATCATTCTACATCCGGCATCTCGCCGCTGTAGCATTACACGTCCGGCATCTGGTACAAAGTACATTCCACATCCGGATTCTCACAGAAGGACCATTCCACCTCCGGCATCTGGCAGGTGGAACATTCCACATCTGGCGTCTCGCAGGTGGACAATTATACCTCCGACATCTTGCAGGTGCACAATTCCACATCTAGCATCTGGCACGAATTATATTGTAAATCCACATTCTCACATGAGGACCATCTGGCAGATGTACCATTCCAAATCTGGAATGTGTCAGAGGAACATTCCACATCGAGCATCTTCCAGATGGACAATTCCACATCTGGCATCTGTTAGGCAGAGCATTCCATGTCCAGCAAATGGCAGGAAGATGATACCAGATTCAGCATCTTACAGGCAGACCATTCCACATCTAGCATCTGGCAGGTAGTCAATTCTAAATCGGGCATCTCACTGGCAGACCAGTCTAAATCTGGCATCTGGCAGGCCAACCACTCCACATTCAGTATCTGGTAGGAGTACCATTCCACATCTGGCATTTGGCAGCAAACAAATCCACATCCGGCGATGGACAGTATAAATTTGTTATGTGAGTCAGTTCCACAGTGTAAACTTGTCATATGAGAGAGTTGCACAGTATAATTTTGTTTACTTAGTGTAACACATATTCCAAACTATATGTTACTGTGTCCCACAGAGTAAACTTGTTGTATGAGTAATTTACACAGTGTGACCTTATTATGTGAGTGATTCCCACCATGTAAACTTGTTATTTGTCTGAGTTTCACAGTGTAACCTTGTAATTTTGCAAAATTCGATATTGAAAATGTGATGTTAATGAGTTCCTCAGTGCAACTTTTTTAGGTGAGTGAGTTCCACAGTGTAACCGTGTTATGTGAGTCATTTCCACAGTGTAAACGTCATGTAAGAGAAATGCACAGTATAATTTTGTTTACTTTGTGAAACCCATAGTCTAAACTATATGTTAGTGTGTCCCACAGTGTAAACTTGTTATGTAATTTACACAGTGTGACCTTGTAATGTGAGTGAGTCCCACCGTTTGACCTTGTTATATGAGAGAGTTTGAAAGTGTGACGTTGTTATGGAAGTGAATTCCACAGTGTCAACCTGTCTAGTTAGTGAGCCTCAGAGTGTAACATTGGAGAGAGTGAGTTTGACTGTGTGACATTGTTATGTGTGAGATTCCCACAGTGTAAATTTGTTATGTGGGTGAGTTTCACAGTCTAACCTTGTAATTTTGCTAAATTCGATATGGAACATGTTATATTAGTGAGTTCCTCAATGAAACATGTTTAGGTGAGTGTGTTCCACAGTGTAACCGTGTTATTTTGGAGAGTTCCACAGTATAATTTTGGGTACTTAGGGCATCCCATATTGTAAACTTTATGTTAGTGAGTCCCACAGTGTAAATTTGTTCTGTGAGTAATTTTCACAATGTGACCTTATTATGTTAGTCCCACAAGTTGTCCTTTTTATGTGAGAAATTCCCACAGAGTAAACTTGTAATGTCAGTGAGTTTGAAAGTGTGACATTGTTATGTGTGAGAGTCCCACCATGTAAACTTGTTATGTGTCTGAGTTTCACAGTGTTACCTTTTAATTTCGCTAAATTCGATATTGAAAATGTGATGTTAATGAGTTCCTCAGTGTAACCTTTTTAGGTGAGTGAGTCCCACAATGTAAACTTGTTATGGGAGTCATTTACACAGTGTGACCTTATTATGTGAGTCCCAAAATTTCACCTTGTTGTGTGAGAGATTCCCACCATGTAAACCTGTTATGTATCTGAGTTTCACAGTGTAACCTTGTAATTTTGCTAAATTCGATATTGAAAATGTTATGTTAGTCCGTTCCTCAGTGTAACCTTTTTAGGTGAGTTCCACAGTGTAACCGTTTAAAGTGAGCGAATTACACAGTGTTATCGTGTTATGTGAGTCAGTTCCACAGTGTAAACTTGTCATGTTAGAGAGTTTCACAGTCCAATTTTGTTCACTTAGGGAATCCAATATTGTAAACTTCATGTAAGTGAGTCCCACAGTGTTAACTTGATTTGTGAATCATTTACACAGTGTGACCTTATTGTGAGTGATTCCCACCATGTAAACTTGTTATGTGTCTGAGTTTCACAGTGTAACCCTGTAATTTTACTAAATGCGATATTGAAAAAGTTATGTTCGTGAGTTCCTCTGTGCAACCTTTTTAGGTGAGTGAGTCCCACACTGTAAATTCACCGCTGTACCATTTCACATCCGGCATCTGGCACGAATTTCATTCCACATCCGGCATCCGTCCAGAAGATTATTCTACATCCGGCATCTCGCTGCTGTAGCATTACACGTCCGGCATCTGGTACAAAGTCCATTCCACATCCGGATTCTCACAGAAGGACCATTCTAGCTTCGGCATCTGGCAGGTGGACCATTCCACATCTGGCATCTGGCAGGTGGACCATTCCACATTTGGGCTTTTGCAGGTGGACAATTCCACCTCCGGGATCTGGCAAGCATACAATTCCACATCTGGCATCTGGCACGAATTATATTTTACATACAGAGTCTCACATGAGGAACATTCCACCTCCGGCATCTGGCAGATTTGCCGTTCTACATCCGGAATGTGTCAGAGAAACATTCCACATCCAGCATCTTCCAGGTGAACAATTCCACATCCCTCATCTGTTAGGCTGAGCAGTCCAATTCCAGCAAATGGCAGGAAGATGATACCAGATTCAGCATCTTACAGGCAGACCATTCCAAATCCAGCATCTGGCAGGTAGTCAAATCTAAATGCGGCATCTCGCTGGCAGACCAGTCCACATCTGGCATCTATCAGGCAGACTAGTCAATATCTGGCATCAAGTGGGTGGACAATGCCACATCTGGCATCTGGCAGGCCGACCACTCCACATCCTGCATCTGGCAAAAAAAAAACATTCTACATCTGGCATCTGGCAGCAAACCATTCCCCATCCTGCAACTGGCAGGTGGTCTATTCCACTCCAGCATCAGCCAGGCAGACCATTCCATATCCAGCATCTGGCAGAGGACCATTCCACATCCTGCAACTGACAAGCATACCATTTCACATCTGGCATCTGGCACGAATTTCATTCCACATCCGGCATCCGTCCAGAAGATTATTCTACATCTGGCATCTCGCCGCTGTACCATTACACGTCCGGCATCTGTCATGAAGTCCATTCCACATCCGGATTCTCACAGAAGGACCATTCCACCTTCGGTATCTGGCAGGTGGACCATTCCACATCTGGCATCTGGCAGGTGGACCATTCCACATCTGCCATCTGGCAGGCAGACCATTCCACATTTGGGCTTTTGCAGGTCAACAATTCCACCTCCGGGATCTGGCAAGCATACAATTCCACATCTGGCATCTGGCACGAATTATATTTTACATCCAGAGTCTCACATGAGGAACATTCCACCTCCGGCATCTGGCAGATTTGCCGTTCCACATCCGGAATGTGTCAGAGGAACATTCCACATCCAGCATCTTCCAGGTGAACAATTCCACATCCCTCATCTGTTAGGCTGAGCAGTCCAATTCCAGAAAATGGCAGGAAGATGATACCAGATTCAGCATCTTACAGGCAGACCATTCCACATCCAGCATCTGGCAGGGAGTCAATTCTAAATGCGGCATCTCGCTGGCAGACCAGTCCACATCTGGCATCTATCAGGCAGACTAGTCAATATCTGGCATCAAGTGGGTGGACAATGCCACATCTGGCATCTGGCAGGCCGACCACTCCACATCCTGCATCTGGGAAAAAAAAAACATTCTACATCTGGCATCTGGCAGCAAACCATTTTTCCATCCTGCAACTGGCAGGTGGTCTATTCCACTCCAGCATCAGCCAGGCAGACCATTCCATATCCAGCATCTGGCAGAGGACCATTCCACATCCTGCAACTGACAAGCATACCATTTCACATTTGGCATCTGGCACGAATTTCATTCCAGATCAGGCATCCGTCCAGAAGATCATTCTACATCCGGCATCTCGCCGCTGTAGCATTACACGTCCGGCATCTGGTACAAAGTACATTCCACATCCGGATTCTCACAGAAGGACCATTCCACCTCCGGCATCTGGCAGGTGGAACATTCCACATCTGGCGTCTCGCAGGTGGACAATTATACCTCCGACATCTTGCAGGTGCACAATTCCACATCTAGCATCTGGCACGAATTATATTGTAAATCCACATTCTCACATGAGGACCATCTGGCAGATGTACCATTCCAAATCTGGAATGTGTCAGAGGAACATTCCACATCGAGCATCTTCCAGATGGACAATTCCACATCTGGCATCTGTTAGGCAGAGCATTCCATGTCCAGCAAATGGCAGGAAGATGATACCAGATTCAGCATCTTACAGGCAGACCATTCCACATCTAGCATCTGGCAGGTAGTCAATTCTAAATCGGGCATCTCACTGGCAGACCAGTCTAAATCTGGCATCTGGCAGGCCAACCACTCCACATTCAGTATCTGGTAGGAGTACCATTCCACATCTGGCATTTGGCAGCAAACAAATCCACATCCGGCGATGGACAGTATAAATTTGTTATGTGAGTCAGTTCCACAGTGTAAACTTGTCATATGAGAGAGTTGCACAGTATAATTTTGTTTACTTAGTGTAACACATATTCCAAACTATATGTTACTGTGTCCCACAGAGTAAACTTGTTGTATGAGTAATTTACACAGTGTGACCTTATTATGTGAGTGATTCCCACCATGTAAACTTGTTATTTGTCTGAGTTTCACAGTGTAACCTTGTAATTTTGCAAAATTCGATATTGAAAATGTGATGTTAATGAGTTCCTCAGTGCAACTTTTTTAGGTGAGTGAGTTCCACAGTGTAACCGTGTTATGTGAGTCATTTCCACAGTGTAAACGTCATGTAAGAGTATAATTTTATACTATAAAATTTTAATTACTATAATTTTATAATTTTAATTTTAATTTTAATTTTAATTACTAATTTTAATTTTAATTTTAATTTTAATTACTATAATTTTATAATTTTATACACAGTATAATTTTGTTTACTTTGTGAAACCCATAGTCTAAACTATATGTTAGTGTGTCCCACAGTGTAAACTTGTTATGTAATTTACACAGTGTGACCTTGTAATGTGAGTGAGTCCCACCGTTTGACCTTGTTATATGAGAGAGTTTGAAAGTGTGACGTTGTTATGGAAGTGAATTCCACAGTGTCAACCTGTCTAGTTAGTGAGCCTCAGAGTGTAACATTGGAGAGAGTGAGTTTGACTGTGTGACATTGTTATGTGTGAGATTCCCACAGTGTAAATTTGTTATGTGGGTGAGTTTCACAGTCTAACCTTGTAATTTTGCTAAATTCGATATGGAACATGTTATATTAGTGAGTTCCTCAATGAAACATGTTTAGGTGAGTGTGTTCCACAGTGTAACCGTGTTATTTTGGAGAGTTCCACAGTTAAATTTTGGGTACTTAGGGCATCCCATATTGTAAACTTTATGTTAGTGAGTCCCACAGTGTAAATTTGTTCTGTGAGTAATTTTCACAATGTGACCTTATTATGTTAGTCCCACAAGTTGTCCTTTTTATGTGAGAAATTCCCACAGAGTAAACTTGTAATGTCAGTGAGTTTGAAAGTGTGACATTGTTATGTGTGAGAGTCCCACCATGTAAACTTGTTATGTGTCTGAGTTTCACAGTGTTACCTTTTAATTTCGCTAAATTCGATATTGAAAATGTGATGTTAATGAGTTCCTCAGTGTAACCTTTTTAGGTGAGTGAGTCCCACAATGTAAACTTGTTATGGGAGTCATTTACACAGTGTGACCTTATTATGTGAGTCCCAAAATTTCACCTTGTTGTGTGAGAGATTCCCACCATGTAAACCTGTTATGTATCTGAGTTTCACAGTGTAACCTTGTAATTTTGCTAAATTCGATATTGAAAATGTTATGTTAGTCCGTTCCTCAGTGTAACCTTTTTAGGTGAGTTCCACAGTGTAACCGTTTAAAGTGAGCGAATTACACAGTGTTATCGTGTTATGTGAGTCAGTTCCACAGTGTAAACTTGTCATGTTAGAGAGTTTCACAGTCCAATTTTGTTCACTTAGGGAATCCCATATTGTAAACTTCATGTAAGTGAGTCCCACAGTGTTAACTTGATTTGTGAATCATTTACACAGTGTGACCTTATTGTGAGTGATTCCCACCATGTAAACTTGTTATGTGTCTGAGTTTCACAGTGTAACCCTGTAATTTTACTAAATGCGATATTGAAAAAGTTATGTTCGTGAGTTCCTCTGTGCAACCTTTTTAGGTGAGTGAGTCCCACACTGTAAATTCACCGCTGTACCATTTCACATCCGGCATCTGGCACGAATTTCATTCCACATCCGGCATCCGTCCAGAAGATTATTCTACATCCGGCATCTCGCTGCTGTAGCATTACACGTCCGGCATCTGGTACAAAGTCCATTCCACATCCGGATTCTCACAGAAGGACCATTCTAGCTTCGGCATCTGGCAGGTGGACCATTCCACATCTGGCATCTGGCAGGTGGACCATTCCACATTTGGGCTTTTGCAGGTGGACAATTCCACCTCCGGGATCTGGCAAGCATACAATTCCACATCTGGCATCTGGCACGAATTATATTTTACATACAGAGTCTCACATGAGGAACATTCCACCTCCGGCATCTGGCAGATTTGCCGTTCTACATCCGGAATGTGTCAGAGAAACATTCCACATCCAGCATCTTCCAGGTGAACAATTCCACATCCCTCATCTGTTAGGCTGAGCAGTCCAATTCCAGCAAATGGCAGGAAGATGATACCAGATTCAGCATCTTACAGGCAGACCATTCCAAATCCAGCATCTGGCAGGTAGTCAAATCTAAATGCGGCATCTCGCTGGCAGACCAGTCCACATCTGGCATCTATCAGGCAGACTAGTCAATATCTGGCATCAAGTGGGTGGACAATGCCACATCTGGCATCTGGCAGGCCGACCACTCCACATCCTGCATCTGGCAAAAAAAAAACATTCTACATCTGGCATCTGGCAGCAAACCATTCCCCATCCTGCAACTGGCAGGTGGTCTATTCCACTCCAGCATCAGCCAGGCAGACCATTCCATATCCAGCATCTGGCAGAGGACCATTCCACATCCTGCAACTGACAAGCATACCATTTCACATCTGGCATCTGGCACGAATTTCATTCCACATCCGGCATCCGTCCAGAAGATTATTCTACATCTGGCATCTCGCCGCTGTACCATTACACGTCCGGCATCTGTCATGAAGTCCATTCCACATCCGGATTCTCACAGAAGGACCATTCCACCTTCGGTATCTGGCAGGTGGACCATTCCACATCTGGCATCTGGCAGGTGGACCATTCCACATCTGCCATCTGGCAGGCAGACCATTCCACATTTGGGCTTTTGCAGGTCAACAATTCCACCTCCGGGATCTGGCAAGCATACAATTCCACATCTGGCATCTGGCACGAATTATATTTTACATCCAGAGTCTCACATGAGGAACATTCCACCTCCGGCATCTGGCAGATTTGCCGTTCCACATCCGGAATGTGTCAGAGGAACATTCCACATCCAGCATCTTCCAGGTGAACAATTCCACATCCCTCATCTGTTAGGCTGAGCAGTCCAATTCCAGAAAATGGCAGGAAGATGATACCAGATTCAGCATCTTACAGGCAGACCATTCCACATCCAGCATCTGGCAGGGAGTCAATTCTAAATGCGGCATCTCGCTGGCAGACCAGTCCACATCTGGCATCTATCAGGCAGACTAGTCAATATCTGGCATCAAGTGGGTGGACAATGCCACATCTGGCATCTGGCAGGCCGACCACTCCACATCCTGCATCTGGGAAAAAAAAAACATTCTACATCTGGCATCTGGCAGCAAACCATTTTTCCATCCTGCAACTGGCAGGTGGTCTATTCCACTCCAGCATCAGCCAGGCAGACCATTCCATATCCAGCATCTGGCAGAGGACCATTCCACATCCTGCAACTGACAAGCATACCATTTCACATTTGGCATCTGGCACGAATTTCATTCCAGATCAGGCATCCGTCCAGAAGATCATTCTACATCCGGCATCTCGCCGCTGTAGCATTACACGTCCGGCATCTGGTACAAAGTACATTCCACATCCGGATTCTCACAGAAGGACCATTCCACCTCCGGCATCTGGCAGGTGGAACATTCCACATCTGGCGTCTCACAGGTGGACAATTATATTCTGACATCTTGCAGGTGGACAATTACACATCTAGCATCTGGCACGAATTATATTGTACAACCACATTCTCACATGAGGACCACCTGATAGATGTACCATTCCAAATCCAGAATGTGCCAGAGGAACATTCCACATCCAGCATCTTCCAGATGGACAATTCCACATCTGGCATCTGTTAGGCAGAGCTGTCCATGTCCAGCAAATGGCAGGAAGATGATACCAGATTCAGCATCTTACTTGCAGACCATTCCACATCTAGCATCTGGCAGGTAGTCAATTTTAAATCCGCATCTCACTGGCAGACCAGTCCAAATCTGGCATCTGGCAGGCCAACCACTCCACATTCAGTGTCTGGCAGGAGTACCATTCCACATCTGGCATTTGGCAGCAAACAAATCCACATCCGGCGATTGACAGTATAAATTTGTTACGTGAGTGAGTTCCACAGTGTAACCGTGTTATGTGAGTCAGTTCCACAGTGTAAACTTGTGATATGAGAGAGTTGCACAGTATAATTTTGTTTACTTAGTGTAACCCATATTCCAAACTATATGTTAGTGTGTCCCACAGTGTAAACTTCTGTGAGTAATTTACATAGTGTGACCTTGTCATGTGATTGATTCCCACCATGTAAACTTGTTATGTGTCTGAATTTCACAGTCTAACCTTGTAATTTTGCTAAATTCGACATTGAAAAAGTTATGTTAGTGAGTTCCTCAGTGCAACTTTTTTAGGTGAGTGTGTTCCACAGTGTGAGTGAGTCTCACCATTTGACCTTGTAATGTCAGTGAGTTTGAAAGTGTGACATTGTTATGGAAGTGAATTCCACAGTGTCAACCTGTCTAGTTAGTGAGCCTCAGAGTGTAACATTGGTATAGAGTGAGTTTGACAGTGTGACATTGTTATGTGTGAGAGTCCCACCGTGTAAACTTGTTATGTGTCTGAGTTTCACAGAGTTACCTTTTAATTTCGCTAAATTCGATATTCAAAATGTGATTTTAATGAGTTCCTCAGTGTAACCTTTTTAGGTGAGATATTCCCACAGTGTAACCATGTTATGTGAGTTATTTCCACAGTGTAAACTTGTCGTGTGAGAGAGTTGCACCGTATAATTTTGTTCACTTGTGGAATCCCATATTGTAAACTTCATGTGAGTTAGTCCCACAGTGTAAACTTGTTGTGTGAGTCATTTACACAGTGTGACCTTGTTATGTGAGTGATTCCCACCATGTAAACTTGTTATGTGTCTGAGTTTCACTGTGTAACCTTGTAATTTTGCTAAATTCGATATTGTTTGTTGGTGAGTTCCTCAGTGCAACTTTTTTTAGGTGAGTGTGTTCCACAGTGTGAGTGAGTCTCACCATTTGACCTTGTAATGTCAATGAGTTTGAAAGTGTGACATTGTTATGGAAGTGAATTCCACAGTGTCAACCTGTCCAGTTAATGAGCCTCAGAGTGTAACATTGGTATAGAGTGTGTTCGACAGTGTAACATTGTTATATGTGAGATTCTCACCGTGTAAACTTGTTATGTGGTTGAGTTTCACAGTGTTACCTTGTAATTCGCTAAATTCGACATTGAAAATGTTATGTTAGTGAATTCCTCAGTGTAACCTTTTTAGGTGAGTGAGTCCCACACTGTAAACTCGCCGCTGTACACTTTCACATCTGGCATCTGGCACGAATTCCATTCAACATCTGGTATCTGTCCTGAAGATCATTCTACTCTGGCATCTCGCCGCTGTACCATTACACATCCAGCATCTGTCAGGAAGTCCATTCCACATCCGGATTCTCACAGAAGGACCATTCCACCTCTGGCATCTGGCAGGTGGACCATTCCACATCTGGCATTTGGCAGGTGTACCATTCCACATCTGGCATCTGGCAGGCAGACCATTCTACATTTGGACTTTTTCAGGTGGACAATTCCACCTCCGGGATCTGGCAAGCATACAATTCCACATATGGCATCTGGCACGAATTATTTTGTAATTCCAGAGTCTCACATGAGGAACATTCCACCTCCGGCATCTGGCAGATGTACCATTGCTCATCCGGAATGTGTCAGAGGAACATTCCACATCCAATATCTTCCAGATGGACAATTCCACATCTGGCATCTGTTAGGCAGAGCAGTCCATGTCCAGCAAATGGCAGGAAGATGATACCAGATTCAGCATCTTACAGGCAGACCATTCCATATCTAGCATCTGGCAGGTAATCAATGCTAAATCCGGCATCTCACTGGCAGACCAGTCCAAATCTGGCATCTGGCAGGCCAACCACTCCACATTTAGTATCTGGCAGGAGTACCATTCCACATCTGGCATCTGGCAGGCAGACTAGTCAATATCTGGCATCAAGTGGGTGGACAATGCCACATCTGGCATCAGGCAGTCCGACCATTCCACATGCTGCATCTGTGAAAAAAAAACATTCTATATCTGGCATCTGGCAGCAAACCATTCCCCATCCTGCAACTGGCAGGTGGTCTATTCCACACCAGCATCAGCCAGGCAGACTATTCCATATCCAGCATCTATCAGAGGACCATTCCACATCCTGAAACTGACAAGCATACCATTTCACATCTGGCATCTGGCACGAATTTCATTCCACATCCGGCATCCGTCCAGAAGATCAGTCTACATCCGGCATCTCGCCGCTGTACCATTACACGTCCGGCATCTGGTATAAAGTCCATTCCACATCCGGATTCTCACAGAAGGACCATTCCACCTCCGGCATCTGGCAGGTGGAACATTCCACATCTGCCGTCTCGCAGGTGGACAATTATACCTCCGACATCTTGCAGGTGCACAATTCCACATCTAGCATTTGGGACGAATTATATTGTAAATCCACATTCTCACATGAGGACCATCTGGTAGATGTACCATTCCAAATCCGGAATGTGTCAGAGGAACATTCCACATCCAGCATCTTCCAGATGGACAATTCCACATCTGGCATCTGTTAGGCAGAGCAGTCCATGTCCAGCAAATGGCAGGAAGATGATACCAGATTTAGCATCTTACTGGCAGACCATTCCACATCTAGCATGTGGCAGGTAGTCAATTCTAAATCCGGCATCTCACTGGCAGACCAGTCCAAATCTGGCATCTGGCAGGCCAACCACTCCACATTTAGTATCTGGCAGGAGTACCATTCCACATCTGGCATTTGGCAGCAAACAAATCCACATCTGGCGAGTAACAGTATAAATTTGTTATGTGAGTGAGTTCCACAGTGTAACCGTGTTATGTGAGTCAGTTCCATGGTGTAAACTTGTCATATGAGAGAGTTGCACAGTATAATTTTGTTTACTTAGTGTAACCCATATTCCAAACTATATGTTAGTGAGTCCCACAGTGTAAACTTGTTCTGTGAGTAATTTACACAGTGTGACCTTATTATGTGCATCCCACAAATTCACCTTATTATGTGAGAGATTCCCAGAGTGTAAACTTGTTATGTGAGTGAGTTTGAAAGTGTGACATTGTTATCGAAGTGATTTCCATAGTGTCAACCTTTCTACTTAGTGAGTATCAGAGTGTAACATTGGTATGGAGTGTGTTCGACAGTGTTACATTGTTATATGTGAGATTCCCACCGTGTAAACTTGTTATGTGGGTGAGTTTCACAGTGTAACCTTGTAATTTCGCTAAATTCAGTATTAAAAATGTTATGTTAGTGAATTCCTCAGCGTGACCTTTTTAGGTGAGTGAGTCCCACACTGTAAACTCACCGCTGTACCATTTCAAATCTGGCATCTGGCACGAATTCCATTCCACATCCGGTATATTGTCCAGAAGATCATTATACTCTGGCATCTCGCCGCTGTTCCATTACACATCCAGCATCTGTCATGAAGTCCATTCCACATCCGGATTCTCACAGAAGGACCATTCCACCTCCGGCATCTGGCAGGTGGACCATTCCACATCTGGCATCTGGCAGGCAGACCATTCCACATTTGTGTGTTTGCAGGTCGACAATTCCAACTCCGGGATCTTGCAAGCATACATATCCACATCTGGCATCTGACACAAATTATATTGTACATCCAGAGCCTCACATGAGGAACATTCCACCTCCGTCATCTGGCAGATGTACCATTCCACATGCGGAATGTGTCAGAGGAACATTCCACATCCAGCATCTTCCAGGTGGACAATTCCACATCCATTATCTGTTAGGCTGAGCAGTCCAATTCGAGCAAATGGCAGGAAGATGATACCATATTCAGCATCTTACAGGCAGACCATTCCACATCCAGCATCTGGCAGGTAGTCAATTCTAAATGCGGCATCTCGCTGGCAGACCAGTCCACATCTGGCATCTATCAGGCAGACTAGTCAATATCTGGGATCAAGTGGGTGGACAATGCCACATCTGGCATCAGGCAGTCCGACCACTCCACATGCTGCATCTGGGAAAAAAAAACATTCTATATCTGGCATCTGGCAGCAAACCATTCCCCATCCTGCAACTGGCAGGTGGTCTATTCCACACCAGCATCAGCCAGGCAGACTATTCCATATCCAGCATCTGGCAGAGGACCATTCCACATCCTGAAACTGACAAGCATACCATTTCACATCTGGCATCTGGCACGAATTTCATTCCACATCCGGCATCCGTCCAGAAGATCATTCTACATCCGGCATCTCGCCGCTGTACCATTACACGTCCGGCATCTGGTACAAAGTCCATTCCACATCCGGATTCTCACAGAAGGACCATTCCACTTCCGGCATCTGGCAGGTGGAACATTCCACATCTGCCGTCTCGCAGGTGGACAATTATACCTCCGACATCTTGCAGGTGCACAATTCCACATCTAGCATTTGGCACGAATTATATTGTAAATCCACATTCTCACATGAGGACCATCTGGCAGATGTACCATTCCAAATCCAGAATGTGTCAGAGGAACATTCCACATTCAGCATCTTCCAGATGGACAATTCCACATCTGGCATCTGTTAGGCAGAGCAGTCTATGTCCAGCAAATGGCAGGAAGATGATACCAGATTCAGCATCTTACTGGCAGACCATTCCACATCTAGCATGTGGCAGGTAGTCAATTCTAAATCCTGCATCTCACTGGCAGACCAGTCCAAATCTGGCATCTGGCAGGCCAAACACTCCACATTCAGTATCTGGCAGGAGTACCATTCCACATCTGGCATTTGGCAGCAAACAAATCCACATCCTGCGATGGACAGTATA
Source organism: Narcine bancroftii (assembly GCF_036971445.1). Taxonomy (NCBI): domain Eukaryota; kingdom Metazoa; phylum Chordata; class Chondrichthyes; order Torpediniformes; family Narcinidae; genus Narcine; species Narcine bancroftii. The sequence goes on from NW_027211892.1 coordinate 817,376, forward strand.
AATTTGTTATGTGAGTGAGTTCCACAGTGTAACCGTGTTATGTGAGTCAGTTCCACAGTGTAAACGTCATGTGAGAGAGTTGCACAGTACAATTTTGTTTACTTAGTGTAACCCATATTCCAAACTATATGTTAGTGTGTCCCACAGAGTAAACTTGTTGTGTGAGCAATTTAGACAGTGTGACCTTATTATGTGAGTGATTCCCACCATGTAAACTTGTAATGTGTCTGAGTTTCACTGTGTAACCTTATAATTTTGCTAAATTCGATATTGTTTGTTCGTGAGTTCCTCAGTGCAACTTTTTTAGGTGAGTGAGTTCCACAGTGTAAACTTGTTATGTGAGTGAGTTCCACAGTGTAAACTTGTCATGTGAGAGATTTGCACAGTATAATTTTGGGTACTTAGGGAATCCCATATTGTAAACTTTATGTTAGTGAGTCCCACAGTGTAAATTTGTTCTGTGAGTAATTTACACAGTGCGACCTTATTATGTGCATCCCACAAATTCACCTTATTATGTGAGAGATTCCCAGAGTGTAAACTTGTTATGTGATTGAGTTTGAAAGTGTGACATTGTTATCGAAGTGATTTCCATAGTGTCAACCTTTCTACTTAGTGAGTATCAGAGTGTAACATTGGTATGGAGTGTGTTCGACAGTGTTACATTGTTATATGTGAGATTCCCACCGTGGAAACTTGTTATGTGGGTGAGTTTCACAGTGTAACCTTGTAATTTCGCTAAATTCAGTATTGAAAATGTTATGTTAGTGAATTCCTCAGCGAGACCTTTTTAGGTGAGTGTGTCCCACACTGTAAACTCACCGCTGTACCATTTCAAATCTGGCATCTGGCACGAATTCCATTCCACATCCGGTATATTGTCTAGAAGATCATTATACTCTGGCATCTCGCCGCTGTTCCATTACACATCCAGCATCTGTCATGAAGTCCATTCCACATCCGGATTCTCACAGAAGGACCATTCCACCTCCGGCATCTGACAGGTGGACCATTCCACATCTGGAATCTGGCAGGCAGACCATTCCACATTTGTGTGTTTGCAGGTCGACAATTCCAACTACGGGATCTTGCAAGCATACATATCCACATCCAGCATCTGGCAGGTAGTCAATTCTAAATGCGGCATCTCGCTGGCAGACCAGTCCACATCTGGCATCTATCAGGCAGACTAGTCAATATCTGGGATCAAGTGGGTGGACAATGCCACATCTGGCATCAGGCAGTCCGACCACTCCACATGCTGCATCTGGGAAAAAAAAACATTCTATATCTGGCATCTGGCAGCAAACCATTCCCCATCCTGCAACTGGCAGGTGGTCTATTCCACACCAGCATCAGCCAGGCAGACTATTCCATATCCAGCATCTATCAGAGGACCATTCCACATCCTGAAACTGACAAGCATACCATTTCACATCTGGCATCTGGCACGAATTTCATTCCACATCCGGCATCCGTCCAGAAGATCAGTCTACATCCGGCATCTCGCCGCTGTACCATTACACGTCCGGCATCTGGTATAAAGTCCATTGCACATCCGGATTCTCACAGAAGGACCATTCCACCTCCGGCATCTGGCAGGTGGAACATTCCACATCTGCCGTCTCGCAGGTGGACAATTATACCTCCGACATCTTGCAGGTGCACAATTGCACATCTAGCATTTGGGACGAATTATATTGTAAATCCACATTCTCACATGAGGACCATCTGGCAGATGTACCATTCCAAATCCGGAATGTGTCAGAGGAACATTCCATATCCAGCATCTTCCAGATGGACAATTCCACATCTGGCATCTGTTAGGCAGAGCAGTCCATGTCCAGCAAATGGCAGGAAGATGATACCAGATTTAGCATCTTACTGGCAGACCATTCCACATCTAGCATGTGGCAGGTAGTCAATTCTAAATCTGGCATCTCACTGGCAGACCAGTCCAAATCTGGCATCTGGCAGGCCAAACACTCCACATTCAGTATCTGGCAGGAGTACCATTCCACATCTGGCATTTGGCAGCAAACAAATCCACATCCGGCGATGGACAGTATAAATTTGTTATGTGAGTGAGTTCCACAGTGTAACCGTGTTATGTGAGTCAGTTCCACAGTGTAAACGTCATGTGAGAGAGTTGCACAGTACAATTTTGTTTACTTAGTGTAACCCATATTCCAAACTATATGTTAGTGTGTCCCACAGAGTAAACTTGTTGTGTGAGCAATTTAGACAGTGTGACCTTATTATGTGAGTGATTCCCACCATGTAAACTTGTAATGTGTCTGAGTTTCACTGTGTAACCTTATAATTTTGCTAAATTCGATATTGTTTGTTCGTGAGTTCCTCAGTGCAACTTTTTTAGGTGAGTGAGTTCCACAGTGTAACCGTGTTATGTAATTTACACAGTGTGACCTTGTTATGTGAGTGAATCCCACCGTTTGACCTTGTTATATGAGAGAGTTTGAAAGTGTGACGTTGTTATGGAAGTGAATTCCACAGTGTCAACCTGTCTAGTTAGTGAGCCTCAGAGTGTAACATTGGTAGAGAGTGAGTTTGACTGTGTGACATTGTTATGTGTGAGATTCCCACAGTGTAAACTTGTTATGTGGGTGTGTTTCACAGTGTTACCTCGTAATTTTGCTAAATTCGATATTGAACATGTTATGTTAGTGAGTTCCTCAATGAAACATGTTCAGGTGTGTGTGTTCCACAGTGTGACCGTGTTATTTTGGAGAGTTCCACAGTATAATTTTGGGTATTTAGGGCATCCCATATTGTAAACTTTATGTTAGTGAGTCCCACAGTGTAAATTTGTTATGTGAGTAATTTTCACAGTGTGACCTTATTATGTGAGTCCCACAAATTGACCTTATTATGTGAGAAATTCCCACAGAGTAAACTTGTAATGTCAGTGACTTTGAAAGTGTGACATTGTTATGGAAGTTAATTCCACAGTGTCAGCCTGTCTAGTTAGTGGGCCTCAGAGTGTAACATTGGTAGAGAGTGAGTTTGACTGTGTGACATTGTTATGTGTGAGATTCCCACAGTGTAAACTTGTTATGCGGGTGAGTTTCACAGTGTTACCTTGTAATTTTGCTAAATTCCATATTGAACATGTTTTGTTAGTGAGTTCCTCAGTGTAACCTTTTTAGGTGAGTGAGTCCCACACTGTAAACTCGCCGTTGTATCATTTCACATCTGGCATCTGGCACGAATTCCATTCCACATCCGGTATCTGTCCAGAAGATCATTCTACTCTGGCATCACGCCGCTGTACAATTTCACATCCAGCATCTGTTATGAAGTCCATTCCACATCCGGATTCTCACAGAAGGACCATTCCACCTCCGGCATCTGACAGGTGGACCATTCCACATCTGGCATCTGGCAGGCAGACCATTCCACATTCGGAATGTGTCAGACGAACATTCCACATCCAGCATCTTCCAGGTGGACAATTCCACATCCATCATCTGTTAGGCTGAGCAGTCCAATTCCAGCAAATGGCAGGAAGATGATACCAGATTCAGCATTTTACAGGCAGACCATTCCACATCCAGCATCTGGCAGGTAGTCAATTCTAAATGCGACAACTCACTGGCAGACCAGTCCACATCTGGCGTCTATCAGGCAGACTAGTCAATATCTGGCATCAAGTGGGTGGAGAATGCCACATCTGGCATCTGGCAGGCCGACCACTCCACATCCTGCATCTGGGAAAAGAAAACCATTCTACATCTGGCATCCGGCAGCAAACAATTTCCCATCCTGCAACTGGCAGGTGGTCTATTCCACTCCAGCATCAGCCAGGCAGACCATTCCATATCCAGCATCTGGCAGAGGACCATTCCACATCCTGCAACTGACAAGCATACCATTTCACATCTGGCATCTGGCACGAATTTCATTCCAGATCCGGCATCCGTCCAGAAGATCATTCTACATCCGGCATCTCGCCGCTGTACCATTACACGTCCGGCATCTGGTACAAAGTCCATTCCACATCCGGATTCTCACAGAAGGACTATTCCACATCTTGCGACTCGCAGGTGGACAATTATACCTCCGACATCTTGCAGGTGGACAATTCCACATCTAGCATCTGGCATGAATTATATTGTACATCCACATTCTCACATGAGGACCATCTGGCAGATGTACCTTTCCAAATCCGGAATGTGTCAGAGGAACATTCCACATCCAGCATCTTCCAGATGGACAATTCCACATCTGGCATCTGTTAGGCAGAGCATTCCATGTCCAGCAAATGGCAGGAAGATGATACCAGATTCAGCATCTTACAGGCAGACCATTCCATATCTATTATCTGGCAGGTAGTCAATTCTAAATCGGGCATCTCACTGGCAGACCAGTCGAAATCTGGCATCTGGCAGGCCAACCACTCCACATTCAGTATCTGGCAGGAGTACCATTCCACATCTGGCATTTGGCAGATAACAAATCCACATCCGGCGATTGACAGTATAAATTTGTTATGCGAGTGAGTTCCACAGTGTAACCGTGTTATGTGAGTCATTTCCACAGTGTAAACTTGTCGTGTGAGAGAGTTGCACCGTATAATTTTGTTCACTTGGGGAATCCCATGTTGTAAACTTCATGTGAGTTAATCCCACAGTGTAAACGTTGTTTGAGTAATTTAGACAGTATGACCTTATTATGTGAGTGATTCCCACCATGTAAACTTGTAATGTGTCTGAGTTTCACTGTGTAACCTTGTAATTTTGCTAAATTCGATCTTGTAAAAGTTATGTAAGTGTATTCCTCGGTGCAACTTTTTTAGGTGAGTGAGTTCCACAGTGTAAACTTGTCGTGTGAGAGATTTACACAGTATAATTTAGGGTACTTAGGGAATCCCATATTGTAAACTTTATGTTAGTGAGTCCCACAGTGTAAATTTGTTCTGTGAGTAATTTACACAGTGTGACCTTATTATGTGCGTCCCAAAAATTCACCTTATTATGTGAGAGATTCCCAGAGTTTAAATTTGTTTTGTGAGTGAGTTTGAAAGTGTGACATTGTTATCGAAGTGATTTCCATAGTGTCAACCTTTCTACTTAGTGAGTATCAGGGTGTAACATTGGTTTGGAGTGTGTGCGACAGTGTGACATTGTTATATGTGAGATTCCCACCGTGTAAACTTGTTATGTGGGTGAGTTTCACAGTGTTACCTTGTATTTCGCTAAATTCGAGATTGAAAATGTCATGTTAGTGAATTCCTCAGTGTAACCTTTTTAGGTGAGTGAGTCCCACACTGTAAACTCACCGCTGTACCATTTCACATCTGGCATCTGGCACGAATTTCATTCCACATCCGGCATCCGTCCAGAAGATCATTCTACATCCGGCATCTCGCCGCTGTACCATTACACGTCCGGCATCTGGTACAAAGTCCATTCCACATCCGGATTATCACAGAAGGACCATTCCACATCCGGCATCTGGCAGGTGGAACATTCCACATCTGGCGTCTCGCAGGTGTACAATTATACCTCCGATATCTTGCAGGTGGACAATTCCACATCTTGCATCTGGTACGAATTATATTGTACATCCACATTCTCACATGAGGACCATCTGGCAGATGTACCATTCCAAATCCGGAAGTGCCAGAGGAACATTCCACATCCAGCGTCTTCCAGATGGACATTTCCACATCTGGCATCTGTTAGGCAGAGCAGTCCATGTCCAGCAAATGGCAGGAAGATGATACCAGATTCAGCATCTTACTGGCAGACCATTCCACATCTAGCATCTGGCAGGTAGTCAATTCTAAATCCGGCATCTCACTGGGAGACCAGTCCAAATCTGGTACCTGGCAGGCCAACCACTCCACATTCAGTATCTGGCAGGAGTACCATTCCACATCTAGCATTTGGCAGCAAACAAATCCACATCCGGAGATTGACAGTATAAATTTGTTATGTGAGTCAGTTCCACAGTGTAAACTTGTCATATGAGAGAGTTGCACAGTATAATTTTGTTGACTTAGCGTAACCCATATTCCAAACTATATGTTAGTGTGTCCCACAGAGTAAACTTGTTGTGTGAGTAATTTAGACAGTGTGACCTTATTATGTGAGTGATTCCCACCATGTAAACTTGTTATTTGTCTGAGTTTCACAGTCTAACCTTGTAATTTTGCTAAATTCGATATTGAAAATGTTATGTGAGTGAGTTCCACTGTGTAAACTTGTCAAGTCAGAGAGTTGCACAGTATAATTTTGTTTACCTAGTGAAACCCATATTCTAAACTATATGTTAGTGTGTCCCACAGTGTAAACTTCTGTGAGTAATTTACATAATGTGACCTTGTCATGTGATTGATTCCCACCATGTAAACTTGTTATGTGTCTGAGTTTCACAGTGTAACCTTGTAATTTTGCTAAATTCGACATTGAAAATGTGATGTTTGTGAGTTCCACAGTGTAACCGTGTTATGTGAGTCATTTCCACAGTGTAAACGTCGTGTGAGAGAGTTGCACCGTATAATTTTGTTTACTTGGGGAATCCCATATTGTAAACTTCATGTGAGTTAGTCCCACAGTGTAAACTTGTTATGTGTGTGAGTTTCACACTGTAACCTTGTAATTTCGCTAAATCCGATAGATAAAAACTCAGTGCAACATTTTTATGTGAGTGTTTTAAAGAGTGTAACCGTGTTATGTTAGTCAGTTCCACAGTGTAAACTTGTCATGTGAGAGAATTGCACAGTATAATTTTGTTTACTTATTGAAACCCATATTCTAAACTATCACGTGAGAGAGTTGCACAGTATAATTTTGTTTTCTTAGTGAAACCCATATTCTAAACTATCTATGTGTTAGTGTGTCCCTCAATGTAAACTTGTTGTGTGAGTAATTTACTTTGTGTGATGTGATTTATTCCCACCATGTAAACTTGTTATGTGTCTGAGTTTCACAGTGTAACCTTGTAATTTGGCTAAATTCGATATTATAAAAGTTATTTTAGTGAGTTCCTCAGTTGAAATTTTTTAGGTGAGTGTGTTCCACAGTGTGAGTGAGTCCCACCATTTGACCTTGTAATATGAGAGAGTTTCAAAGTGTGACGTTGTTATGGAAGTGAATTCTAGTGTCAACCTGGCTAGTTAGTGATCTTCAGAGTGTAACATTGGTACAGAGTGAGTATGACAGTGTGACATTGTTATGTGTGAGATTCCCACCGTGTAAACTTGTTATGTGTCTGAGTTTCACAGTGTTACCTTTTAATTTCGCTAAATTCGATATTGAAAATGTGATGTTAGTGAGTTCTTCAGTGAAACCTATTTAGGTGAGTGAGTTACACAGTATAACCTTGTTTTGTGAGTGAGTTCCACAGTGTAACAGTGTCATGTGAATCAGTTGTACAGTGTAAACGTCATGTGAGAGAGTTGCACAGTATACTTTTGTTTACTTAGTGAAACCCATATTCTAAACTATATGTTAGTGTGTCCCACAGTGTAAACTTGTTGTGTGAGTAATTTACACAGTGTGACCTTGTTATGTGAGGGATTTCCACCATGTAAAATTGTTATGTGTCGTAGTTTCACAGTGTTTTCTTGTAATTTTGCTAAATTCGATATTGAAAATGTTATGTTAGTGATTCCCACAGTGTAAATTTTTTATGTGAGAGAGTTCCACAGTGTAAGCTTGTTATCTGGGTCAGTTTCACGGTGTAACATTGTTATTTGAGGGATTCCCATAGTGTTCTCATGTTCTGTGAGTGAGTCGCACAGTTTGACCTGTTATGTCAGTGAGTTCGACATTGAAAATGTAAAGTGAGTGATTTTCACAGTGTGACCTGGTGATAGGAATGATTTTCACAGTGCGGACTGGTTCTGTGAGTGAGTTCCACATTCAAACCATGTTATGTCAGTGAGTCCCACAGTGAAACCTTGTGAACTAATTGAGTACCAGTGTGAGCTTGTTATGTTAGTCACTTCAACACTGTGACCTTGGTGTTCTAGTGAGTTCCAAAGGGTAAATTTATTATGTGAGATATTCCCACAGTTTATTTCACCTTCTTATTGAGGAGGTGAATGAGTTCCACAGAATGAACTTTTTATGTCAGTGTATTCGACATTTGAAAATGTCATGTGAGATAGTTCAATGGTGTAAATTTGTTATGTGTGAGAGTTGCACAGTATAATTTGGTTTACTTAGAGAATCCCACATTGTAAATGTTACGTGAGTGAGTCCCACAATTTGACCTTGTTATGTGAATCAGTTCCACAGTGTGACATTGCTGAGGTCATGAGTTCCACATTGTAAACTTATTATGTGAGAGATTTCCACAGTTTAACTTTCTTATTGAGGGGGATTCCACAATGTGAATGAGTTCCACAGAATGAACATGTGATGTGATTTTTACCTGCCGTCTAACCTTGTTATGTGATTGAGTCCCACATTCTGACCTTGTTATATCACTGGTGTTCGACATTGAAAATGTTTTGTTAGTGAGTTCCACAGTGTAACCTTGTTACGTGAGTGAGTTCCACTGTATAATCATGTTTTCTTTGTAAATCCCATATTATACATTTTATGTTCCTGAGTCCCACAGTGTAACCGTGTTATGTGAGTGATGGGAGTGAATTCCACACTGTCAACCTCTAGTTAGTGAATCTCAGAGTGTAAAATTGGTATGTTAGTGAGTTTGACAGTGTGACGTTGTTATGTGTGAGATTCCCACCATGTAAACATTTTGTTAGTCAGTTCCACAGTGTGACCTTGTTATTTGAGGTATTCCCATAGTGTTATCATGTTATGTGAGCGAGTTCTACTGTGTAAACATTAAAGTGAGTTAGTCAAACAGGGTGAACTTGTTCTGTGAGTGAGTCCCACAGTTTCACCTTGTTATGTCAGTGAGTTCGAGATTGAAAATGTAAAGTGAGTGGTTTTTACAGTGTGACCTTTTGATATGAACAATTTTCACAATGTGGATGGTTATGTGTGTGAATTCCACATTCCAGCCATGTTATGTTAATGAGTTGCACTGTGTAACCTTGTTAAGTAAAGTGTACCACAGTGTGAGATTGTTATGTTGGTGACTTTCACAGTGTGACCTTGCTATTTGAGTTAGTTCCACAGTGTGATATTGATGTGCTAGTGAGTTCCACATTGCAAACCTATTATATGAGAGATTCCCACAGTTTAATTTTCTTATTGAGGGGGATTACACAACTTAACTTTGTTATTTGAATGAGTTCCACAGAATGAACATGTGATGTAATTTTTACCTGCCATCTAACCTTGTTATGTGAGTGAGTCCCATATTCTGACCTTGTTATATCACTGGGTTCGACATTGAAAATGTTTTGTTAGTGAGTTCCACAGTGTAACCTTGTTACGTGAGTGAGTTCCACTGTATAATCATGTTTTCTTTGTAAATCCCATATTGTACATTTTATGTTACTGAGTCCCACAGTGTAAGCTTGTTATGTGAGTAATTTTATCAGTGTGACCTGGAGATGTGATATTGTACTTTGAATTCAGCTTCAGATTTAGTAATAAAGTTTTGTACAAACTAAAGTACTCTCAGTGTGTGTGTCTGTTTTCTTTCAGAAGCTCAAACATTGTGACCAATCTAAAACGAACAAAGTGAGAGGTACTACTTTACCCATTGCCGAGAGCACTTCAGGATGCCGGATGTGGAATAGTCCATATGCAAGATGCTGGACGTGGAATGGTCCGCCTGCCATATACCGGATGTGGAATGGACCAACTGCCAGATGCTGGATGTGAAATGGTCAACCTGCCAGATGCTGGATGTGGAATGGTCAACCTGCCAGATGCTGGATGTGGAATGGTCCGCCTGCCAGATGCCAGATGTAGAATGGTCTTATGGCCAGATGCCAGGTTTGGAAAGTTCCGCCTGCCAGATGCCTTAAATGGAATAGTCCTCCTGCCAAATGCTAGATGTGGAATGGTCTTCCTTAAAGATGTCAGATGTCAAACAGTCCAACTGGCAGTTGCCGGATGTGGAATGGTCCACCTGCCAGATGCCGGAAGTGGAATGGTCCACTTGACAGATGCTAGATGTGGAATGATCTTCTGGTCAGATGCCAGATTTGGAAAGGACCTCCTGCCAGATGGCATGTGGAATAGTCCTCCTGCCAGATGCCACATGTGGAATGTTCCGCATGCCAGTTGCTGGATGTGGAATGGTCCACCAGACAGATGCCGGAGGTGGAATGGTCCTCCTGCCACATGCCAGATTTTGAATGGTCCGCCTACCAGATGCCAGCTGTAGAATGGACCGCCTGAGAGATGCCAGATGTGTAATGGTCTGGTCCGCCTCCCAGTTGCTAGATGTGGAATGATGGACCTGACTGATGAAAGATATGGAATGGTCCGCCTGGCTGATGCTGGAGTGGAATAGACCACGTTGCCAGATGAGGAATAGTTTGCTGGAGTGGAATAGACCACAGTTGCCGGATGAGGAATGGTTTGCTGTCAGATGCCAAATGTGGAATGGTGTTTTTCCTAGATGCAGGATGTGGAGTGGTCGTCTGGCCAGATGCCAGATGTGGCATTGTCCACCCACTTGAGGTCAGATATTGACTAGTCTACCTGACAGATGCCAGATGTGCAATGGTCTACCTGTCAGATGCCGGATTTGGAATGGACCACTTGTCAGATGCCGGATGCAGAATGGTCTGCATGTCAGATGTCAAATGTCATATCAGCTTCCTGCCATTTGCTGGATATGGAAACGTCCACTAGCCAGTTGCCAGATGTGTAATGGTTCACCGGCCATATGCCAAATGTAGAATTATCTTCTGGACAGATGCTGGATGTGGAATGGAATTCATGCCAGATGCCAGATGTGGAATGGTCTGCGTGGCTGATGCTGGTGTGGAATAGTCCACCTGCCAGATGCTGGAGGTTGAATGGTCATCCTGACAAATTGCAAATGTGGAATGGTCCGCCTAGAAGGTGCCAGATATGGTATTGTCCTCCTGCCATATGTGGAATGGTTCACTTGACAGATGCCAGATGTGAAATGGTCCACCTGCCAGATGCTGGATGGTGAATGGTCGACAGATACCAGATATGGAATGATCCATCTGAAAAATGCCTGATGTCAAATGGTATGCCTGCCAGATGCTGAATGTATAATGGTACTCCTGCCAGATGCTGGATGTGGAATGAGCCACCTGGCTGATGCTGTAGTGGAATAGTCCATCTGCCAGATGCCTGAGGTTGAATGGTCATCCTGCCAGATGCCAGATGTGGAATTGTCTGCCTACCAGATTTCAGATGTGAAATTGTCCACTTGCCAGATATCAGAGGTGGAATTGTCCTCCTGCCAGATGACAGATGTGGAATGTCCTGCCTGGCTGATGTTAATGTGGAATAGTCCACCTGCCAGATGCAGAGGTGGAATGGTCATCCTGACAAATTGCAGACGGAATGGTCCACCTACCAGATGCCAGATATGGTATGGTCCTACTGCCAGATGTGAAATTGTCCAATTAACAGATGCCAGATGTGAAATGGTCCACCTGCCAAACACTGGATGTTGAATGGTCGACAGATGCCAGATATGGAATGGTCTGCCTGAAAAATGCCTGATGTGAAATTGTCTGCCTGCCAGATGCCGATTGTAGAATGGTACTCCTGTAGAATGCCAGATGTGGAATGGTCCAGCTTTCAATTGCCAGATGTGGATTGGTTTGCTGCCAAATGCCAGATGTGGAATGGTATTCCTGCCAGATGCTGAATGTGGAGCGGTTGGCCTGCCAGATGCCAGATTTGGACTGGTCTGCCAACGAGATGCCGGATTTAGAATTGACTACCTGCCAGATGCCGGATGTGGAATGGTCTGCCTGTCAGATGCTGGATGTGGAATGTTCCTCTGCCAGATTCCGGATGTGGAATGGTACACCTGCCAAATGTTGGAGGTGGAATGGTCCTCATGTGAGAATCTGGATGTGGAATGGACTTCGTGCCAGTTTCTGGATGTGGAATGGACTGCTAGCAACTTACAGAATGTGGAATGGTCCTTTGCCAGATGCCGGATGTGGAATGTTTTGCCTGTCAGATTCATGATGTGGAATGGCCTTCCTGGAAAATGTCCGATATGGAATGGTCCATCTGACATATGCTGGATGAGGAATAGTCTGCCTGCCAGAAGCAAGAAGGAGAATGGTCTTCCTGCCAGTTGCTGGATCTGGAATGGTTCTTCTTCAATATGTCGGATTTCCAATGGTCCACCTGCCAGATGCCGGATGTAGAATGGTCTTCCTGCCAGATGCAGTGACTCCAATTTGACAGTTAGGAGATGGTTTAACAGTGATGTACTGTAAACTGAAGCAGATATTATGATACCAGGTACACAGTGTTGAGATGGTTTAACAGTGATGTACAATAAACTGTGCCAAATACAGTAACACGGGTCTCATAGTGGGGAGAAAGATTAACGGTGATGTTAGACAGATCCTGTGACAAAGGTTTCACAGTGTTGAGAAGTTTAAATAGTGACGTACGATAAACTTTGGTGGATATGGTGACCGAGTTTAAAGTGGAGAGATGGTTTAATGGTGATATATGGTAGACTCAGGCATATTTTGTGACACTGTGTTCACAGTAGTGAAATGGTTAAAAAGTGATGTACGATAAACTGTGTCAGATACTGTAACACCATGTTCACAGTAAGAAGGTTTAATGGTGATGTACGGCAGACTGAGGCAGAGACCGTTACACTGGGTTCACAGTGGGGAGAAAGTTTACAGTTTTGTACAATAAACTGTGGCAGAAACTCTGACAAGAGGTTTCCAGTTGGCATAAGGTTTAACGGTGCTGTAAGATAAACTGTGACAGATACTGAGACACCAAGTTCACAGACGTGAGAATGTTCAATGGTGGTATATGGTTGACTGAGGCAGGTACTCAGACACTGGGCTCACAGTAGTGAGAAGATTTAACGGTGATGCATGGCAGACATAGGCAAATAATGTTACACCGGGTTCACCGGGCAGAAGGTTTAACGGTGATATACGGAAGAATGAGGAAGATACTGTGAGACAGGGTTCACAGAAGCAGTGAGAAGGTTTAACAATGATGTCCAATATAATGTAGCAAATACTGTGACACTGGATTCACATTTGAGAGATAAAACAATGGTGATGTATGGCAGACTGAGGCAGATACTGTGACACCAGTTACACAGTGGGGAGAATGTTTAATGAGGATGTATGGTACACTTTGACAGATACTGTTCACACCAGGTACACAGTAGTGAGTAGGTTTAACAGTGATATATGATACATTGAGAAAGACAACAGACTCGCCAAGGCAAATAGCGCCTTTGGAAGACTACACAAAAGAGTCTGGAAAAACAACCAACTGAAAAACCTCACAAAGATAAGCGTATACAGAGCCGTTGTCATACCCACACTCCTGTTCGGCTCCGAATCATGGGTCCTCTACCGGCACCACCTACGGCTCCTAGAACGCTTCCACCAGCGTTGTCTCCGCTCCATCCTCAACATCCATTGGAGCGCTTACACCCCTAACGTCGAAGTACTCGAGATGGCGGAGGTCGACAGCATCGAGTCCACGCTGCTGAAGATCCATCTGCGCTGGATGGGTCACGTCTCCAGAATGGAGGACCATCGCCTTCCCAAGATCGTGTTAAATGGCGAGCTCTCCACTGGCCACCGTGACAGAGGTGCACCAAAGAAAAGGTACAAGGACTGCCTAAAGAAATCTCTTGGTGCCTGCCACATTGACCACCGCCAGTGGGCTGATAACGCCTCAAACCGTGCATCTTGGCGCCTCACAGTTTGGCGGGCAGCAACCTCCTTTGAAGAAGACCGCAGAGCCCACCTCACTGACAAAAGGCAAAGGAGGAAAAACCCAACACCCAACCCCAACCAACCAATTTTCCCTTGCAACCGCTGCAATCGTGTCTGCCTGTCCCGCATCGGACTTGTCAGCCACAAACGAGCCTGCAGCTGACGTGGACTTTTTACCCCCTCCATAAATCTTCGTCCGCGAAGCCAAGCCAAAGATGATACATTATGGCAGATGCAGAGACACCAGGTTCACAGTGAGGAGAAGGTTTTATGATGTTTGTTAGAGTGAGACAGATACTGTGACATTGAGTTCACAGTGGTGGAAGATTTAACAGTACGATAAACAGTCCCAGGTTCTGTGACACCTGATAACCATTTGTTAGTGGATTTAACAGTGTAGGATTATGTGTAGCAGATATTTTGACAGAAGGTTCAAAGGGGAAAGAGGTTTAATGGCGATGTACGATAATCTGTGGCAGATAGAGAGACAATGGGTTTACAGTGGGGAGAAGGATGAACAGTGATGTATCATAAATTGTGGCAATACTGTGACATGATGTTCACAATATTATGAAGTTTTAATGGTGATGTATAATAAACTCTGGCATATACTATGACCCCGGTTTCATAGTGGGGAGAAGGTTCAACATTGATGTACAATAAACTACGTCAGATACTGTGACACCGGGTTCACAGTAATGAGAATGTTTAACAGTGATACACGATAAACAGTTCCAGATATTATGACACCGGGTTCACTGTGGGGAGATGGTTTAATGATGATGTATGGCAGATTGAGACAGATACTATAAACTCCATGAGATACTGTGACACCGGATTCAGTGTGGGGAGTGGTTTAATGGTGATGAACGGAAGACAGAGGCAGATACTGTGAAACCGGATTCACAATGGGGAGAAGGTCAATCACTGCTGGACCATAAACTGTGCAAGATACTTTGACCCTAGGTTCACAGTGCGAGAATGTTTCACAGTAATGAACGATGAACTGTGTCAAATACTGTGACCCCAGGTTCACAGTGGGGAGAAAGTTTAATGGTGATGTACGGTAAATTGAGATGGATACTGTGACACTAGTTGAATAGAGGGAATGAGTTTAAACAGTGATGAACAATAAACTGTGTCAAATATTGTGACACTGGGTTCACATCCGTCATACGGTTGAACAGTAATGTACGATAAACTGTGTTTGATACTGTGACACCAAGTTCACAATGGGGAGAAGGTTTAACGTGATGTACGGTAGACTGAGGTAGATACTATGACACAAGGCTCATTGTATTGTTAATTTCTCTTCATTACAACATCTAATTTATATGCTCCATTTTTCTTGTGGCAACTTCCAAACTTTCCATAAAGTTAAATTCTAATCAGATTTTGTTCATTTAAATAGGTCACCATTAAAAACCCAAATCATTTGGTCTCTAAAGTACGCCTCACAAAATTAAATTCTTTACTTGGGTTTGGTTGCAACAGCTCTTCATTTTGCTTCATTATTTTTTCAGTCCCTCGTTTTGTGTTTTCTTTTTTGCCTGTGCAGCTTCACCAAATGGGCATCCAACTCTCTCTTCTCAGCTTGACCCAACGTCTCCTCTGTAAACTTAAGCAAACCAAGGAGACCAAAGTTAAAATTTTCATATTTGCATTTTCAAAAACAAAAATGGTGCTGTGACTTGCAGTTTCACATCTTAATCCCACTTGCTAAACTTGCAAGCAACTGCACCTCATCCTACAGCTGGAAAATTGCAAGAGAACTGCTGGGTTAAAGCAAAGATTCCTCCCAGTCACCTCATTAAAGGCCTCCAAGTTAACAACAGATAGCAACCTGAAAGATAAATACAAAGATCTGTATCAGGAATATTAACGGGCTTTTAAAAAAAAATCATTTCCACTATTGAAAGAAAACTCAGGCTTTTGTTGAACAATTCCTGTTGTATTCCTCAAAATGGTTTGAATCTTGATTTCAAGCAGAGTCATTTGGTGAGATTGTTGGTCCAGAACAAACCCTGCCCACAAACTCCCTTAAATACCTCCAAAGTCCTGGCTCAGCTCTGCTCCATGCTAAAGCTATCAGAGCTTTTCTGAAGAGATATCAGAATTCAGATGCAGATACGACGAGTCAGAAACACCCTAATACTTCCCTGAACAACACACCTCTCTCTGAAAACCAGCAAGAACCTTCCTGAACTGTAATGTTTTTTTTACCTTTCGAGCACCAAAGCCTGGTGAATTTTACATATGTTAAATTCTGTGCACAGTATAAGAATGGCCTGCAACCAGTGAACTTTGAGGAATGAGAAGTGAGATTGGACTGTGAACCAAAGAACTTTTCTGAACTTACACACACATTACACACACGTGCACTTAGAATTAGAAGGGGGGTAAGTTAAGTAAAGTAATTTAAAGTAGTAAAACAGTCATAAGTTGAAGTGTAATTCCATATTCATATTTAAAGATAATTAAAATCAATGGCGAATCTGTCTGCCTCACAGCAGGAAAAAGGCAATTTTGTGTGATAAGACACTTTTTAATTATATGACAGTAAATAGAGAGAGAGGTTCAAGTTTCAAACTATTACAAACTCCAGTCACCAGAGCTACCTGGATTATACCTCTTCCCACTTTATTTTTTTGCAAGGACACCACATTGTATATTGATATGTTTTTGAAAGAGATTATTGTAGGAGTCGTGGAGGCCACAAACAAACACAAACACTTCACAAAACAGCTCTTATTTAAAATGCAAGAGCTTTGCTGATAGAGAGTCATTCAGGTGCCAAGAGCCTTTGCAAAGACAAAACAAGGAGACTGCTTTGCTAAAGAATTTCAAAAGCAGGTGTAAATGGATTATTGATTTTAAATCAACTGATGAATGGACTCAGAAGTTTGGGTCCAGTGCAGTAATCTGGCTGGTTGCAGTTTGCTGTTCTACGAAGGTCATGTGCTTTTGCAAGCATAGAGGAGAGACCAAATATGCTTTTTCTAATAGAGAGATGGCAAGCTGAAGACGGTTTGTGCGTTCTCAGTTCAGCCTGTTGAAAAACTTTTAATCCAAACTATAGGAAATGGCTGGCCTGAGTGTTTCAACTGAAATAAGGAAAACAAAAGGAACTCTATGGTGACCTGCAGAAGAGGTGATCATTTGGAAAACCGTGACGGGTTTCATTGACAAGACCCCAAAGTGGCTGATCAGAGGGAATCAGTTTTTGTGTGTCCAATGAGCAAGAAATCCCTCTCTGAAACCAACAAGTGCCTTCCTGGAGGGGTAACCATTCACTTTTAAGCACCAGAGCTTGGTGCAAATTCATAAATGTTGAATTCTTTGCACAGTATAAGAATTGATAGACACCAGTGAACATGGAGTTGTGTCAAAGAACTTTATGCACATTAAATACACCTGCACTGAGAATTAGAACGGGGCAATGTAAGGCTGTTAAGTTAATAGTGATAAGTTAAAGTTTGATCCTGTTTTTTTGTTTAAAGAAAATTAAAAATGACGTTTGTTAAAGTATCTTTTGTCTTGGTGATTTTCTATTGCTGCTAGGTTTTGGGTCCTCTGGGCTTGTAAAAGTCCCAAGGAGGTTTTCTACTCCAGAACACCCAAAATGTCTTATTTCTTCAATAAATGCAGATTCCCCCATAAAGCCTGCACCCATATCTCCAATTTTCTTTCTGCCCTTACCCCACCTCCTCTCCGGCAGAACAAGGACAGAATCCTCAGATTTCTCGCTTACCACCCATCAGCTGCCACATCTGACACATTATCCTTGAACACTTCCAACTTCAGCACCATTCTCTAACCTGCTACATCTAACCCACTCCACTCAGATCCTCTTTTCACAGGGGCACGTCTTTCTGTGACTCCCTCAAGAGCACTTCCCTCTCCCTTGACAGCACTTCCCTCTCCACCCACCACCACCTGACGCACTCCCCTTTGGAATTGCAGAAATTTCCAAAGTTGTCCCTCCATTTCCTGCCACCTCCATCCAAGGCCACAATCAGACCTTCCAGGTGATGCACTGTTTCACATGCACCCCATCCAACCTAATCTACTACATTTGGTCGACTCAGTTGACCTCGATATCACCAAGACCAAATACAGACTGGGTAGCCATTTTGCTAAACATCTGTACTCTGTGGATCTAACCTTGAGCTTCCTGTGGCCTACCATATCATTTCTCAAACCCTTCCAGCAACATGTCTGTTGGCCCCATCCTTTGGCAGGCTGAGGGCACACAAACTTAAAGAAAACATATTATATTCCTCCTGGGCAGCCTTAAACTCTATAGCATGAATACGAATGTTTCTAATTTTAACCAATCACTCACCTCTGTCTGATTTCAGTTTCCATCTCTTGATCTACTGCCCATTTGAATAAAATTACTCCTTTAAGGTAGAAGAGTTGACAGTGGTGTTTTCCCCATGTCGCTTGCCATTGAACAACTGGCAAAATTAAGTTGCGCTTGTTGCAAAATGAATGGTGTTATTGTTCAAAATCTCCCTGAGATTGAAAGTATTCTTGTACTGAATAGACATCTGGGCCAAATGGCTATTTAAGGATATTCTGTACCTGATTGTACACCCTGAAGTACAATGAGTAATTCTCTCCACTAAAGATTGTTACATCTATACAGAACATGTATTAATACACAAAACAATCACACCTCCTTATTGGTCAGGAAGTGCGTAAACCTCACAAGGAGACTGAGGAGGTCAAGGCCAACGGCTCTCATCCTGAGATTTTACAGGAGCGCAGTTGAGTCTCCTGTCTGGCTGCATCATTGGATGGTCTAGTAGCTGTAAAGCATCAGACAGGAATGATGCAAAGAGTTGTGAGGATCACTGGGGTCTCCCTTTCTTCTGTAGATGACATTTACTGGGAGTGTTGTTTAAATAGGGCTCAAGGAATTGTAAAAAGACCATTTCCATCCAGTGCACAGCATCTTTAACCACGTCCATCATCAAAATCAGGACTGCCAGGCTGGGGAATAGCTTCTTCCCACAGGCTGTGAGATGGAAGAAAAGTATCCTGTAAGTGGGATAATCATCCCAAATATTTATATATGTAGCGGCTACTTCGATAGGGCTACTAAAGCAACACACCCACACACACACACCAGGTTAGTCAACACAAGACTGCTTTATTCAGACTTTACAGGCTTCTTTGATTTAGTGTGTCCTGGGCTCCATGGGACATCATTATGAGTTTGCTTCTGAACCACAGGACCGCAGATTTAAATGAAGCCGTGTGAGTGTCCCGTGCCATCCGGCAGGAGAATCCACAGATCAACGTGCCGTTCCACGCCACGAAGCACCACGCCTGGACAGTCAATTAAATGGATGAGTTCCCAACTGTCTGTCTTATATTTTCACTCGCGTGCCAAAGAACCTTACCCGCTCGGCCCACTACACAGCTGCTAAACCACCCAGTTCCCCCACAGAACCTTCACAGAAACTAAAACATCAGCTGCATGCACCTGAGGTGGACCCCCTCGCCGTCTGGGCTGGGGGCACTGAAATAGGTGAAGCGGGCTTCACATGGGCAGGCTTGAGTCTACACGAAACAGCTGTGAATGTCCCCTTATGTCCAAAGTATACACAAGCCCATCCTTCTTCACCACATGGAAAGGGCCCTCATACGTTAATTGTAATGGCGCTCCTGGGACCTGTCTGCGCACAAAAACAAAATCAGCGTCCAGGAATGGTGGGGCACATTCTGTTTAGGTGATCCATGCCAGTGGGTAGGAAAAAGTTTGCTGATCATGACTCCATGTCAAAGCTGTGAAGGAAATTCAGGTCAGAGTTGGTTGTGAAATGAATGTCCCATGAAACTGTAAGAACTGTACCATCAACCATCTCTGTGGACAATGCGGACATATCTTCCTTTGAAGAGATGTGCACTCCGAATAGAATCCATGGCAACTCATCGACCTAATTGGGACTGGTGAGTCAGGCCTTAAGTGCGGACTTCAGTTGCCAGTAGAAACGTTCCACAAGTCTGTTGGACTGTGGATGAATTGTGCTCAACGATCTGAAGTAATGTGTGTTGGAAAACCAAATCTAGCCATCCAATCGACAGTGAATGCTCTTGCCCTTGTCTCAGTGTCACTGGATGGCAACGGGACAGCCCCTGACCAGCGTGTGAAACGTTCTATGACTATTAGAATGTATTTCAAAATTTGAGATAATGGCAATGATCCAAGCAGGTCCACATGCACGTGTTCCAACCGCCTGTGTACCACCGGGAAATGTTGAAGAGGTGCCTTATTGTGCCGCTGAATTTTGGCAGTCTGGCAGGAGGTACCTGTGCAGACCCATTATGCAACACCCTTTTTTAGTCCATGCAATACATATTTATTTGACATGAGCTTGACAGATGTTCTGATGGACAGATGAGACAAGGTGTGTATCTGGTCAAAAAGGCGTTGCCTCCAAGATATCCGGAATCACTGGTCTAATGTAGCCCAAAGACATGTCACAAAGTAAGGTTGGCCGCCCAGTTGTGATGCCACCTGCAGTATGTCCAAGTTAGTCATGGTCGTACTATATGGCTGACCATCGGGGTCCATTGCCTGGACACTGGCTAATTCAGGAATATCAATCTCATCCTGAATATGATATACAGTCGGTCTGGACAGAATATTCATGACGCCATTGTTTTTACCAGATGTTTCCAAGTATATTTAAGGGAATTCTAAATATCTGCCCTAAGTGCCAATAAGCTGCTGGCAGGTTTGAACAGCATTCTTCAACCCAAGTGGCATCCTAAGAAATTCAAAAAGCCCAGAAGGGGTAATAATTGCCATTTAAGGAATGTAATACTTATGGGCTGGGATAAATGGGGAACAGTGGGGAACAGATGGGGCAAAGTGGGGAACATTGTGAAGAATGGGCAACAGGGTGGAACAGATGTGGTACACCTGTTCCCCACTATTCCCCAGCTGTTCCCCAGCTGTTCCCCACCAGTTCCCCACTATTCACCACCGTACCCCATGATTCCCCACTCTTCCCCTCATTTCCCAATCTGTTCCCCACTGTTCCTCCCATTTGTCTCTGTTCCCCACTGTTCTCCATTGTTCCTCAGCGATCCCCACTTTTTCTCATCTCTTCCTTTCATTCCTCAATTTTCACCTCTGTTGCCCACTATACACCACTTTTCCCCTCTGTTCCCCACTGTTCCCTCATTGTTCCCCACTGTTCCTAAAAGAAGTCTGTAAAGTCTGAATAAAGCAGTCTTGTGTTGACTAACTTGGTGTATGTGTGTTTGTGTGTGTATTACTTTAGTAGCTCTACCGAAGTCGCCGCTACAATTGGGGACCCCAAATGCAAGATTCAGGGAAACTTGAATCTCCAGTTACCATGTACACAAGGATGGCAGCAGCTGTTGCCACCAGGGCTGCAGTTAATGTGGTGGAACTTCACTTCCCTCCTTTCTGGACACATCAACCTCGGGTATGGCTTAATCAGGCTGAAACCCAGATTTGTCTTGTGGCATAATGGCAGAGGACATGAAATTCTGCCATGTAATAGGTGCATTGGACACTACTGCAGCGTCTCAAGTAATAGAATATGTTGCCAATCCCCTGGCAGAAAACCAGTAAACCAGGTTCCGCCAATTTCTCCTGGACTCGCTGGAATTGACTAGACATGAGCACGACTTTTAAATATGGAGGACCTAGGTGATAGGAATCTATCCGATTTAATGAATGAGATGCTCGCATTAGCAGATGGTTATTCTCATTGTTTACTTTTTGAGACTCTATTCCTGTCCAAACTCCCAGGTCGTGTCGCAATACCAATCATTAACATGGATTTCCACCATCCCCATGACGTAGCGCAGGAGGCTGACAGGCTGGATCACACTCCAACGCTAGAGTCTGCTCACGTACAGACTGTTTTCGCAGCAGATCCATATCCCGTTTCCTATGAGCCAACTATATCTTCAGTTCAGTCAAAGAAGGATGAACATGCTGACAGGCGGTGAGAATGGTGTTTTTACCATGGCCATTGGTGAAAAATGCCCATAAATGTGTCCCGACATGTACCTATTACAGAAAAAAGGCAGGAAAGATAAGGCCGTCTACCATTTATGGCCATGGCAGCTGGCACAAGTACGTCCCATTGTATCTTTCAAGACTGCGCTGGTAAGCACAAGTTTCTTGTAGACACGAGTGCTGAGGTTCGTTTGCTCCCACCAACCTATTTTGAAATAAAACCCACATAAACAACACCACCTGACTCTTCAAACACAAATGGGATGAAAATTCCCTGCTTTGGCACAGGATAGGCCACGATTGGGATAGGAGGTGTGACATTCCATTGGAATTGCCTATTGGCTTCCATTGCACAGCCTATTTTGGGTGCAGATTTTTTAAGGTCCCATGACTTGCCAGTAGATGTGAAGTGGAGGAAATTGGTTCCTGCTACCACTTTTCAAACATACCCTCTGGGATGCAGCAAAGGGAGAGTTTCCCACCTCGGGGTGCATACCTTGAACAAATGTGCACATGCTGCTCTGCTCAACGAATTTCCCTGTACTCTCTCACCTAATTTCAATATCTCCTAAACAGCCCAGGGTGTGTCCCATTACATAGACACTTCAGGCCCACCAAATTACGCCAGGGTTCGTCATCTTCCACCTGATAAACTGCGCAGGCAAGGGCAGAGTGAACTGCAATTGAGGAATTAGGTATCATTCAGCGCTCCAACAGTCCTTGGGCATCACTGTTAAACATGGCACCCAAGAAAACAGGTGGATGGACACCCTGCAGTGATTACCGTAGGATCAATAACTACAGCCGATAGATACCCTATACCTCATATGCGAGATTTCGCTGCCCATCTGCACAATTTCTGTGCTTTCACCAAGGTAGATCTTGTCATGAGATCAAGTGTGGGGAAAAGTAGGGAATGGTGTGGAACCGTGGTGATCACTGCAGTAAAATGGAGAACACGGGAATATTGGGGAGCAGGGTGGAACAATGAGGAAAGGGGAACAGATGGGAAAGAGTGGGGAACACTGCAGAACAGAGGGGAACAAAAGGGAGCAGGGGGATTGATGGGAATCAGTGGGGAACTGTGGGTAATAGGTGGGATACTGCTAGAAAACAGTTGGGATTGGTGGGGAACAGTGGGGAAAGTTGGGGAACAGGTGAAGAACAATGGGCTACAGTGCAGAACTGTGTGGAACAGATGTGAAACAGTAGAGAACTGTTTGGGAACAGCTGGAGAACAGAGGGGAACTGATGGGGAACAGTGGGGAACCATGGGGAAACAGGTGGGAAACTGGTAGAAAACAGTTGGGATTGGTGGAGAAGAGTAGGGAACATTTGGGAACAGGTGAAGAACAGTGGGGGACAGTGATGAACTGTGGAGTAAAGAGGTGGAACAGTAGGGTACAGTGGAAAAATTGGTGAACAGCTGGAAAACAGAGCCGAACTGTGGGGAGCAGGGGAACAGTGTGGAAGAGATGGTGAACGGTGGAGAATGGGGGAAAAGTGGGGAATTGGTGGGAGACAGTTGGGGAACAGTGGCGAACAGGTGTGGAATAGCTGGGGAACAGTGGGAACAGGTTTGGAACAGTAGGAAAACGGTGGGGAACAGTGGGGAAAAGATGAGGGACAGTGGGAAACAGTTTAGAACAGATGGGGAACTGATGTGGAACATTAGTGAACAGTGGAGAAATGTGGGGAACTATCGGGAACATGTGTCGAACAGCTGGGGAACTGTGAGCAACTCTGGGAAACATTGGTGAAAACTGGGGAACATTTGAGGACAGTGGGGAGCAGTGGGGAACAGATGGTGAACAGTGGAGAACTGTGGGAAACAGTGTGGAAAATTAGGTCACAGATGGGAAAAAGAGGAGTATCTGATGGGCAACAATGGGAAACATGGGGTGCAGTGGGTAACAGTTGGGATCTGTGGGGTACAGTCGGGAACAGTGAGGAACAATAGGGGAAAGTGGGAGAAATGGGGAACAGTTGGGAACAGAGGGGAAAAGTAAAAAACAGAGGGGAACAGTGGTGAACAGAGTGGAAAAGTAGGGAACAGTTTAGAATAGATGGAGAGAAGTGGGGAACAGTGAGGAACTGTGGGAGACAGTGGGAAAGAGGGGAAGAATGAGTAACAGTGGGGTATACAGGGTAACGGGGAGAGCAGTGGGGAACAGAATGTGAACATTGGAGAATGTGGGGAACAGTGGTCAAATGTGTGTGACAGATGGAGAACTGTGAAGAACAGTGGGAAACACGGGGCACAATTAGGGAACAGTGGTGTATAGTGGGCAACAGTGGGGAAAATTGAGGTACAGAAGGAAGAGATGGGGAAAAGTGGGGATCACTGAGGAACAGTGGAGAACAGTGGAACAGAGACAAATAGGGGGGAGCAATGGGGAACAGATATTGACCTGTGGAGAATGTGGGAACAGTGGGGAACAGATTGGGAAATGAGGGGAAAAGTGGGGAACCATGTGGAACAGTGGTGAAAAGTGGGGAAGTGGTGGGAAACAGCTGGATAACAGTGGGGAACAAATGGGGAACAGTGGGGAACAGTGGGGAACCATGGGACCTGGTGGGAAACTGAGGGGTCAAAGGGAAGAATGAGTAACAGTGGGTAATAGATAGCGAACTGTGGAGAACGGGGTAATAGTGGAGAAAAGTGGGTAACTGATGGGTAATGAGGGGAACAGTGGAGAACATTGGGGAATAGGAGGAACAGTGGGGAACAGATGGGGGACTGATGAGAATAGTGGGGAATAGTCAGGAACAGTCAGTAATAGTGGTGAACAGATGTGGAACAATGGCAAAAATGGGAAACAGTGGGGAAAAGTGGGGAACTAAAGGGAACAGTTGGGATCAGTAGGGAACAGGTGTGAAATAGTGGAGAACAGTGAGGACAATGAGGAACAAGGGGAACAGATGGGGTATAGTGGGGTACACTGCAGAACTGTGGAGAACATTGGGGAACAGTGAGGAACAGTGGAGAAAAGTGGCGAACAGTAGGAAACAGTTCGGGAACATCTGGATAACAGTGGAGAGGTGGAGAACAGTGAAGAACCATGGGGAACAGTAGGCAACAGAGCGGAACAGTGGAGAACTGTGGGGAATAGTCGGGAACAGTGGTGATCAGATGGCGAACAGTGGGAAAAATGGGGAACAGTTCGGCTACAGTTGGGAAAAGTGTGGAACAGTGAAGAACTCTGGGGAACAGTGGGGAACAGAGGTGAACAATGGGGAATTGGGGTAACTGTGGAAAAAATTAGGGAACAGATGGGGAACAGCTAGAGAACATTGGGAAACAGTGCAGAACATGGGGGAAAATGGAAGAGTGGGGAACAGATGGAGAACAGTGGGGAAAAATGGGCAACAGTGTGGAACAGATGTGAAACAGTCTGGAAGCATGGGGAACACTGTAGGACAATGGGGATCAGAGGGGAATATTGGGGAGCAGGGGGGATCAATGAGGAAAGGAACAGATGGGAAACAGTGGGGAACACTGCAGAACAGATGAGAACAGAGGGGAACAGTAGGGACCAGGGGGAACTGATGGGGAACAGTGTGGAACCGTGAGGAACAGGAGGGAAACTGCTGGAAAACAGTTGGGATTGGTGGGGAAAAGTGTGGAACAGTTGGAGAAAGGTGAAAAACAGTGTGGTATAGTGAATAATTGTGGGAAATAGATGTGGAACATTAGGGAACGGTAGAACAAATGGGGAAGAGTGGGGAACAGTTTGTGAATAGCTGGAGTACAGTGGGGAACAGTGAAGAACTGTGGGGATCAGTGTGGAACAGATATGGAGCATTAGGGAACAATGGGAAAAATGGGGAACAGTGGTGAACAGTTTGAGAGCAGCTGGGGAACAGTGGAGAACAGGTGTGGAACAGTAGGAAACAGTGGGAAAAATGGAGAACAGTGGTGAACAGTTTGAGAGCAGCTGGGGAACAGTGGAGAACAGGTGTGGAACAGTAGGAAACAGTGGGAAAAATGGAGAACAGTGGTGAACAGTTTGAGAGCAGCTGGGGAACAGTGGAGAACAGATGTGGAACAGTAGGAAACAGTGGGAAAAATGGAGAACAGTGGTGAACAGTTTGAGAGCAGCTGGGGAACAGTGGAGAACAGGTGTGGAACAGTAGGAAACAGTGGGAAAAATGGAGAACAGTGGTGAACAGTTTGAGAGCAGCTGGGGAACAGTGGAGAACAGGTGTGGAACAGTAGGAAACAGTGGGAAAAATGGAGAACAGTGGTGAACAGTTTGAGAGCAGCTGGGGAACAGTGGAGAACAGGTGTGGAACAGTAGGAAACAGTGGGAAAAATGGAGAACAGTGGTGAACAGTTTGAGAGCAGCTGGGGAACAGTGGAGAACAGGTGTGGAACAGTAGGAAACAGTGGGAAAAATGGAGAACAGTGGTGAACAGTTTGAGAGCAGCTGGGGAACAGTGGAGAACAGGTGTGGAACAGTAGGAAACAGTGGGAAAAATGGAGAACAGTGGTGAACAGTTTGAGAGCAGCTGGGGAACAGTGGAGAACAGATGTGGAACAGTAGGAAACAGTGGGAAAAATGGAGAACAGTGGTGAACAGTTTGAGAGCAGCTGGGGAACAGTGGAGAACAGGTGTGGAACAGTAGGAAACAGTGGGAAAAATGGAGAACAGTGGTGAACAGTTTGAGAGCAGCTGGGGAACAGTGGAGAACAGGTGTGGAACAGTAGGAAACAGTGGGAAAAATGGAGAACAGTGGTGAACAGTTTGAGAGCAGCTGGGGAACAGTGGAGAACAGGTGTGGAACAGTAGGAAACAGTGGGAAAAATGGAGAACAGTGGTGAACAGTTTGAGAGCAGCTGGGGAACAGTGGAGAACAGGTGTGGAACAGTAGGAAACAGTGGGAAAAATGGAGAACAGTGGTGAACAGTTTGAGAGCAGCTGGGGAACAGTGGAGAACAGGTGTGGAACAGTAGGAAACAGTGGGAAAAATGGAGAACAGTGGTGAACAGTTTGAGAGCAGCTGGGGAACAGTGGAGAACAGATGTGGAACAGTAGGAAACAGTGGGAAAAATGGAGAACAGTGGTGAACAGTTTGAGAGCAGCTGGGGAACAGTGGAGAACAGGTGTGGAACAGTAGGAAACAGTGGGAAAAATGGAGAACAGTGGAGAAAGGATGGGTAACATTTGGGAACAGCTGGAGAACAGTGAGGAACTGTGAGGGAACAGTGGGTAATGGGGAGAATGAGTAACAGTGGAGAACAGAGGGTAACAGGGGAGAGCAGTAGGGAACACTGGAGAATGTGGTTAACTGTTAAAAAGTGTGTGACAGGTGGGGAACAGCAGGGAACACTTGGGAAAAAGTTGAGGAACAGTGGTGTATAGAGGGCAACATTGGGGAAAATTGAGGAATGGAAGGAAGGGATGGGGAACAGTGGAGATCTCTGCAGAACAGAGGAGAACAGTGGGCAACAGCGGGGAATAGTGGGGACCAGATAGGGAATTGTGGAGAACGGGGGAACAGTGGGGAACAGATTGGGAAATGAGGTGTCAGTGGGGATCCATGGGGAACCGTGGGGAACAGGTGGGAAAATGCTGGAAAACAGTTGGGATTGGTGGCGAACAGTGCGTAACAGTTGGGAAACAGGTGAAGAACAGCATGGTACAGTGAAGAATTGTGGGTAACAGATGTGGAACAATAGGGATCAGTGGGATAAATGGGGAACAATTAGGGTACGGCGAGAGAATAGTGAAGAACTGTGTGGAACAGTGCGGAACAGATGTGGAACAGTAGGGAACAGTGGGGAAAATGAGGAAGAGTTGGGAACAAAGGGGAACAGTGGGGAACAGCGATGAACTTTGGGAAATAGTTGGGAAAAGGTGGGGAACAGTTTGGTTACAGCTAGAGAACAGTGGGGACCATGCAGAACAGGTGAAGAACAGTGGAGTACAGTGAAGAATTATGTGGAACTGTGGGGAACAGCTGGAGAATATTGGGGAACATTGGGGGACAGTCGGGAATGGTGGTGAACAGAGGTGGAAAGGTGGGAAAAAAGAGAAACAGTGGGGAAAAGTGGTGAACTGTGTGGAACAGTGGGAAGCAGATTGGTAACTGTTGGGGAACAGTGTGGACCCATGGGGAACAGTGGGAAAAATGGGGAACAGATCGGGAACAGATCGGGAACAGATCGGGAACAGCTGGAGAACAGTGGGGAACTGATGGGGAACATGTGTCGAACAGGTAGGGAATAGTGAGGAACAATTGGGGAACAGTGGGGAAAAGTAAGGAACATTTGGGGAATAGTTGTGGAATAGTGGAGAACAGTTGTAAAACATTGGGGAACAGTGGTATAAATGGGGAACAGAGGGGAAAAGTGGGGAACAGTGTGGAACAGTGGGGAATAGTTGTGGGACAGTGGGGAACTGAATATGAAGATTGGGGAACATTGCAAAAATTGGGCAACAATGCAGAACAGATGGGGAACAGTGGGGAAAAGTAATTGTGGAGCAGTTGTTAAATAAAGGAGAACAGGTGTGAAACAGTGGGGAAAAGTGTGGAACCGTGGGGAAAACTCTAGAAAAATGATGAACAGGGGAATATTGGGGAGCAGGGTGGAACAACGAGGAAAGGGGAACTGATGGGGAACACTGCAGAACAGAGGTGAGCAAAAGAGTGTTGGGGGAACAGTTGGGAATCTGATGGGAAACAGTGGGGAACTGTGGGTAATATGTGGGAAAATGCTGGGATAAAGTTGGGATTGGTGGGAAAGTGGGGAAAAGTTGGGGAACAGATGTGGAACAGTAAGAAAAATGGGGAACAAAGGGGAACAGTGGTGAACAGTGGGGAACAGTTTAGGAACAGCTGGAGAACAGAGGGGAACAGATGGGGAACTGATGGGGAACACAGGTAAACCAAGGGGGACAGGTGGGAAACTGCTGGTAAACAGTTGGGATTGATGGGGAAGAGTAGGAAACAGTTGGGGAACATGTGGAAAAAAGTGGGGTACAGTGGGGAGCAGATCCAGAACAGTAGGCTACAGTGGTAAAAGGGGAACTGCTGGAAAACAGCTGCCAAACTGTGGGGAGCAGGAAGAACAGTGTGGAACAGATGGTGAACAATGGAGAATGGGGGAAGAGTGGGGAAAAATGGGGAACAGATTGGGAATGAGGTGAACAGTGGGGAATCTTGGAAACAGTGTTGAAAAGTGCAGAACTGGTGGGACACAGGTGGGGAACAGTCGAAAAAGGTGAGGGACGGTGGGAAAATGTTTAGAACAAATGGAGAACTGATGTGGAACTGTGGCGATCAGTGAGGAACAGTGCAGAAATGGTGGGCAACTGCTGGGGAACATGTGTCGAACAGGTCGGGAACAGTGAGGAACAGATGGGGAAAAGGTGAGGGACAGTGTGAAACAGTTTAGTACAGATGGGGAACTGATGTGGAGGGACAGTGTGAAACAGTTTAGTACAGATGGGGAACTGATGTGGAACTCTGGGGATCAGTGGGGAACAGTGGTGAAATGATGGACAACTGCTGGGGAACATGTGTCGAACAGGTAGGGAACAGTGAGGAACTATTGGGGACAGTGGGCAACCCTAGGGAACAGTTGGGAAACTTCTGGGAAACAGATGGGATTGGTGGGGAACAGTGGGGAAATGTAAGGAACTGTGGGGAACAGTTGTGGAACAGTGGAGAACAGGTGTGAAACAGTGGGGAACAGTGGGTAAATGGGAAACAGTGGGAAAAGATGGGGAACAGTGGGAAACATTGGGGAAAATGGGCAAGATGGCGGAACATATGTGGAACTGTGGGAATAAGAAGGTTAAAGTGGGAAACTGTGGGGAACAATTGAGGAACAGTGGGGAACTGATAGTGAACAGTGGGAATATTACTAAAATTGGGCAACAGTGACGAACAGATGGGCAACAGTGGTATTAATGGGGAAAAATGGGGAACTGTGAGGAACATTTGGGAATATGGGCAACGGGGAAGAACAGATGTGGATCAGTGGGGAATAGTAGGGAACAATGTGGAACCGTGCAGAACACTGCAGAATAATGGGTAATGGAGGGGAATATTGGAGAGCAGTGGGGGGGGGAAACACTGAGGAATGTTAAAATGATGGGGAACCGTAGGGAAAAGTGGAGAAATGGTGGAGAACTGCTGGGGACATGTGTCGAACAGGAGGGGAACATTGCGGAAACAGCTTGAAAACAGTGGGTATTAGATGGGGAACTGATGGGGAACAGTGGAGAGATGGTGGGGAACTGCAGGTGAAAAATGGGGACTTGTGGGAACATGTATCTAACAGGTGGGAAAAAGTGAAGAAAAGATGGGGAGGAGTGGGGAACCTTGGGGAACACTGCCAAGCAGTGGGTAACAGAGGGAATAGTGGGGAGCAGGGGTGAACAATGAGGAAAGGGGAACAAATGTTGAACAGTTGAGAACAGTGCAGAACAGAGGGAAAGAGTGGGGTGCAGGGGTGAATAACGAGGAAAGGTGAACAAATGCAGAACATTGGAGAATGTGGGGAACAGTGGGTAACAGATGGAAATGAGATAGAGAACAGCTGGGAAACAGTGAGGAACTGTGTGGAACAGTGGATAACAGAGGGGGATCATTGAGGAACAGTGGGGATCAGTGGAGAAGAGTGGGTAACAGAGGGTAACATTAAGGAATGGAGAGAACTGCTGGTGAACAGAGGGGAATAGTGTGGAACATGTGTCAAACAAGTGGTGAACATGTGTCAAACATGTGGGGAACAGTGTGGAACTGGGATGAACACTGCATAACAATGGGGAATGGAGGGGAATAGTGGGGAATAGGGGAGAAAAATGAGGAATTGAAGGAACAGATGGGGAACAGTGGGAAAATCTGCAGAACAGAGGGGAATAGTGGGGAGCAGTGGTGAACTGTGGAGAATGGGGGAACAGTGGGGAAAAATGGGAAACAGATTGGGAAATGAGGGGAACAGTGGGGATCCAAAGGGAACAGTGGGGGAACATAGTGTCTAAGTGGTGAACAGTGGGGAACTTGTGAGGAACAGTGGAGAACAGATGGGGAACAGACTAGAAATTGTGGTAAACTGTTGAGGAACAGGTGGGGAACAGTGAGGAACAGATGGGAGAGTGTGGGGTACCGTGGAAAATACTGCTGGGCAGTGGGAAATAGAGGGGAATAGTGGGAAGCAGGGGGTTAACAATGAGGAAAGGGGAACAGATGGGGAACAGTGGAGAATGGGGGAACAGTGAGTAACAGATGGAAAAGAAATGGAGAACAGCTGGGGAACAGTTAGGAACAGAGGGGAATATTGAGGAACAGTGGGGAACTGTAGGGAAAACTGAGAATAGTGGGGAACATTGGAGACATAGTGTGGAACTGCTGAGTTACAGTTGGGACTTGTGGGGAACATGTGTCGAACATGTGGGTAAAATATGTCGAACATGTGATTAACAGTGAGGAACAAATGGGCAACAGTGTGGAACTCTGGTGAACACTGCATAATAATTGGGAATGGAGGGGAATAGTGGGGAGTAGCGGAGAATAATGCGGACCTCAGGGAACATATGGTGAACAGTTTGGAAAACTGCGGAACAGTGGGGAATAGTGGGGAGCGGTGGAGAACAGATAGCGAACTGTGGAAAATGCGGGAACAGTGGGAAACAGTTCGGGACCTGCTGGAGAACAGCAGGGAAGAGTGAAGTAATGTGGGGTTCAGTGGGGAATTGAGAGGAACAGTGGGGACGTCTGGTGAACCTGTTTTGAACAGGTGGGAAACAGTGAGGAACAAATGGGGTACAGTGTGGAACCATGAGGAACACTGCAGAAAAATGGGGAACAGAGGGGAATAGTGGGGAACAATTAGGAAAGGGGAACCGTGGCGAACACTGCAAAACAGTGGGGAACCAAAGGGAGCAGTGGGAACGGATTGGAAAAAGTGGGGAACCGTGGAAAACACTGCAGAACAGAGGGTAACGAAAGGGAGCAGGGCGAACATATCGGAAAAAAGTTGAGAAGTGGGGAACACTGCAGAACAGTGGGAAATCAAAGGGAGCAGGGGGATCAGATTGGAAAAAGTGGGGAACAGTGTGGAAAAATGCAGAACAGTGGGGAAGCAAAGGGAGCAGGAGGAACAGATTGGAAAAAGTCGGGAACCATGGAGAAAACTGCAGAACAGAGGGGAACCAAAGGGAGCAGGATGTACAGGTTGGAAAAAGTGGGGAACCGTTGGCGAACACTGCAGAACAGTGGGGAACGAAAGGGAGCAGGGGGAACAGATTGCAAAAAGTGGGGAACAGTGGGGAATATTGCAGAAAAGAGGGGAACCAAATGGAGCATGGGAACAGATTGGAAAAATTGGGGAACCGTGTGGAAAAATGCAGAACAGTGGGAAACCAAAGGGAGCAGGGAGAACGGATTGGAAAATGTGGGGAATCGTGGGGAGCACTGCAGTACAGAGGGGAACTAAAGGGATCAGGGGGAACGGATTGGAAAAAGTGGGGAACCGTTCGGAACATTGCACAACAGAGGGGAACCAAAGGAGCACGGGGAAGAGATTGGAAAAATTGGGAAACCATGGAGGACAGTGCAGGACGGAGGGGAACCAAAGGGAGCAGGGGGAACAGATTGGAAAAAGTGGGGAACTGTGGGGAACACTGCAGTACAGAGGGGAAACAAAGGGAGCAGGGTGAACAGATTCGAAAAAGTGTGCATCCTTGGGGAACACTGCAGAATAGAGGGGAACTAAACGGAGCATGGAGAACAGATTGGAAAAAGTGGAGAACCATGGGGAACACTGCAGGACAGAGGGGAACAAAAGGGAACAGGAGGTACAGGTTGGAAAAAGTGGGGAACCGTTGGCGAACACTGCAGAACAGTGGGGAACCAAAGGGAGCAGGGGGAACAGATTTCAAAAAGTGGGGAACAGTGGGGAATATTGCAGGAAAGAGGGGAACCAAATGGAGCATGGGAACAGATTGGAAAAATTGGGGAACCGTGTGGAAAAATGCAGAACAGTGGGAAACCAAAGGGAGCAGGGAGAACAGATTGGAAAATGTGGGGAATCGTGGGGAGCACTGCAGTACAGAGGGGAAACAAAGGGAGCAGGGTGAACAGATTCGAAAAAGTGTGCATCCTCGCGGAACACTGCAGAATAGAGGGGAACTAAACGGAGCATGGAGAACAGATTGGAAAAAGTGCAGAACCATGACGAACACTGCAAAACAGTGGGGAACCAAAGGGAGCAGCGGGAACGGATTGGAAAAAGTGGGGAACCGTTAGGAACACTGCACAACAGAGGGGAAACAAAGGAGCACGGGGAAGAGATTGGAAAAATTGGGAAACCATGGAGGACAGTGCAGGACGGAGGGGAACCAAAGGGAGCAGGGGGAACAGATTGCAAAAAATGGGGAACTGTGGGGAACATTGTAGAACTGAGGGGAACCAAAGAGAGCACGGCGAACAGATTGGAAAATGTGTGGAACTGTGGGGAACACTGCAGGACAGAGGGGAACCAAAGGGAACAGGAGGTACAGATTGTAAAAAGTGGGGAACCGTTAGCGAACACTGCAGAACAGTGGGGAACCAAAGGGAGCAGGGGGAACAGATTGCAAAAGGTGGGGAACAGTGGGGAATATTGCAGAAAAGAGGGGAACCAAATGGAGCATGGGAACAGATTGGAAAAATTGGGGAACCGTGTGGAAAAATGCAGAACAGTGGGAAACAAAAGGGAGCAGGGGGAACAGATTGCAAAAGGTGGGGAACAGTGGGGAATATTGCAGAAAAGAGGGGAACCAAATGGAGCATGGGAACAGATTGGAAAAATTGGGGAACCGTGTGGAAAAATGCAGAACAGTGGGAAACCAAAGGGAGCAGGGGGATCAGATTGGAAAAAGTGGCGAACAGTGTGGAAAAATGCAGAAGAGTGAGGAAACAAAGGGAGCAGGGGGAACAGATTGGAAAAAGTGGGGAACTGTGGAGAACACTGCAGAACAGAGGGGAACCAAAGGGAGCAGGTGTAACGGATTGGAAAATGTGGGAAACTGTATAGAATACTGCAGAATAGAGGGGAAACCAAAGGGAGCAGGGGGAACAGATTGGAAAAAGTGGTAACTGTGGAGTAAACTGCAGAACAGAGGGGAGCCCAAGCAGAAGGGCGAACAGATTGGAAAAAGTGGGGAACGGTGTGGAAAAATGCAGAAGAGTGGAGAAACAATGGGAGCAGGGTGAACGGATTGGAAAAATTGGGGAACAGTGTGGAACACTGCAGAACAGAAGGGAATCAAAGAAAGCAGGGGGAACGGATTGGAAAAAGTGGGGAACCGTTCGGAACACTGCACAACAGAGGGGAACCAAAGGAGCACGGGGAAGAGATTGGGAAAATTGGGAAACCATGGAGGACAGTGCAGGACGGAGGGGAACCAAAGGGAGCAGGGGGAACAGATTGGATAAAGTGAGGAACTGTGGGGAACATTGTAGAACTGAGGGGAACCAAAGAGAGCACTGCGAACAGATTGGAAAAAGTGTGGAACCGTGGGGAACACTGCAGGACAGAGGGGAACCAAAGGGAACAGGAGGTACAGGTTGTAAAAAGTGGGGAACCGTTAGCGAACACTGCAGAACAGTGGGGAACCAAAGGGAGCAGGGGGAACAGATTGCAAAAGGTGGGGAACTGTGGGGAATATTGCAGAAAAGAGGGGAACCAAATGGAGCATGGGAACAGATTGGAAAAATTGGGGAACCGTGTGGAAAAATGCAGAACAGTGGGAAACCAAAGGGAGCAGGGAGAACGGATTGGAAAATGCGGGGAACCGTGGAGAGCACTGCAGTACAGAGGGGAACTAAAGGGAGCAGGGGGAACGGATTGGAAAAGTGGAGAATTGTGGGGGAAAATGCAGGACAGAGGGGAACGAAAGGGAGCAGGGGGAATGGATTGGAATAAGAGGGTAACCGTGGGGAACACTGCAGGACAGAGGGGAACCAAAGGGAGCAGGGGGAACGGTTTGGAAAAAGTGGGTAACCGTGGGGAACACTGCTGAACACTGCAGAACCAAAGGGAGCAGGGGGAACAGCTCAGAAAAGTGGGGAACCTTGGGGAACACTGCAGAATAAAGGAGAACCAAACGGAGCAGGGGGAACAGATTGGAAAAAGTGGGGAATCGAGGGGAGTTCTGCAGAACAGTGGGGAACCAAAAGTAGCAGGGGGAATGGATTGGAAAAAGTGGGGAACCGTGGAGAACATTGGAGGACAGAGGGGAAACAAAGGGAGCAGGGCGAACTGATTGGAAAAAGTGGGGAAACATGGGGAACACTGCAGGACAGAGGGGAAACAAAGGGAGCAGGGTGAACAGATTCGAAAAAGTGTGCACCTTGGGGAACACTACAGAATAGAGGGGAACTAAACGGAGCATGGGGAACAGATTGGAAAAATTGGGGAACTGTGTGGAAAAATGCAGAAGAGTGGGAAACCAAAGGGAGCAGGGGGATCAGATTGGAAAAAGTGGCGAACAGTGTGGAAAAATGCAGAAGAGTGAGGAAACAAAGGGAGCAGGGGGAACAGATTGGAAAAAGTGGGGAACCGTTGGCGAACACTGCAGAACAGTGGGGAACCAAAGGGAGCAGGGGGAACAGATTTCAAAAAGTGGGGAACAGTGGGGAATATTGCAGAAAAGAGGGGAACCAAATGGAGCATGGGAACAGATTGGAAAAATTGGGGAACCGTGTGGAAAAATGCAGAACAGTGGGAAACCAAAGGGAGCAGGGAGAACAGATTGGAAAATGTGGGGAATCGTGGGGAGCACTGCAGTACAGAGGGGAAACAAAGGGAGCAGGGTGAACAGATTCGAAAAAGTGTGCATCCTCGCGGAACACTGCAGAATAGAGGGGAACTAAACGGAGCATGGAGAACAGATTGGAAAAAGTGCAGAACCATGAGGAACACTGCAAAACAGTGGGGAACCAAAGGGAGCAGCGGGAACGGATTGGAAAAAGTGGGGAACCGTTAGGAACACTGCACAACAGAGGGGAAACAAAGGAGCACGGGGAAGAGATTGGAAAAATTGGGAAACCATGGAGGACAGTGCAGGACGGAGGGGAACCAAAGGGAGCAGGGGGAACAGATTGCAAAAAATGGGGAACTGTGGGGAACATTGTAGAACTGAGGGGAACCAAAGAGAGCACGGCGAACAGATTGGAAAATGTGTGGAACTGTGGGGAACACTGCAGGACAGAGGGGAACCAAAGGGAACAGGAGGTACAGATTGTAAAAAGTGGGGAACCGTTAGCGAACACTGCAGAACAGTGGGGAACCAAAGGGAGCAGGGGGAACAGATTGCAAAAGGTGGGGAACAGTGGGGAATATTGCAGAAAAGAGGGGAACCAAATGGAGCATGGGAACAGATTGGAAAAATTGGGGAACCGTGTGGAAAAATGCAGAACAGTGGGAAACAAAAGGGAGCAGGGGGAACAGATTGCAAAAGGTGGGGAACAGTGGGGAATATTGCAGAAAAGAGGGGAACCAAATGGAGCATGGGAACAGATTGGAAAAATTGGGGAACCGTGTGGAAAAATGCAGAACAGTGGGAAACCAAAGGGAGCAGGGGGATCAGATTGGAAAAAGTGGCGAACAGTGTGGAAAAATGCAGAAGAGTGAGGAAACAAAGGGAGCAGGGGGAACAGATTGGAAAAAGTGGGGAACTGTGGAGAACACTGCAGAACAGAGGGGAACCAAAGGGAGCAGGGGTAACGGATTGGAAAATGTGGGAAACTGTATAGAATACTGCAGAATAGAGGGGAAACCAAAGGGAGCAGGGGGAACAGATTGGAAAAAGTGGTAACTGTGGAGTAAACTGCAGAACAGAGGGGAGCCCAAGCAGAAGGGCGAACAGATTGGAAAAAGTGGGGAACGGTGTGGAAAAATGCAGAAGAGTGGAGAAACAATGGGAGCAGGGTGAACGGATTGGAAAAATTGGGGAACAGTGTGGAACACTGCAGAAAAGAAGGGAATCAAAGAAAGCAGGGGGAACGGATTGGAAAAAGTGGGGAACCGTTCGGAACACTGCACAACAGAGGGGAACCAAAGGAGCACGGGGAAGAGATTGGGAAAATTGGGAAACCATGGAGGACAGTGCAGGACGGAGGGGAACCAAAGGGAGCAGGGGGAACAGATTGGATAAAGTGAGGAACTGTGGGGAACATTGTAGAACTGAGGGGAACCAAAGAGAGCACTGCGAACAGATTGGAAAAAGTGTGGAACCGTGGGGAACACTGCAGGACAGAGGGGAACCAAAGGGAACAGGAGGTACAGGTTGTAAAAAGTGGGGAACCGTTAGCGAACACTGCAGAACAGTGGGGAACCAAAGGGAGCAGGGGGAACAGATTGCAAAAGGTGGGGAACAGTGGGGAATATTGCAGAAAAGAGGGGAACCAAATGGAGCATGGGAACAGATTGGAAAAATTGGGGAACCGTGTGGAAAAATGCAGAACAGTGGGAAACCAAAGGGAGCAGGGAGAACGGATTGGAAAATGCGGGGAACCGTGGAGAGCACTGCAGTACAGAGGGGAACTAAAGGGAGCAGGGGGAACGGATTGGAAAAGTGGAGAATTGTGGGGGAAAATGCAGGACAGAGGGGAACGAAAGGGAGCAGGGGGAATGGATTGGAATAAGAGGGTAACCGTGGGGAACACTGCAGGACAGAGGGGAACCAAAGGGAGCAGGGGGAACGGTTTGGAAAATGTGGGTAACCGTGGGGAACACTGCTGAACACTGCAGAACCAAAGGGAGCAGGGGGAACAGCTCAGAAAAGTGGGGAACCTTGGGGAACACTGCAGAATAAAGGAGAACCAAACGGAGCAGGGGGAACAGATTGGAAAAAGTGGGGAATCGAGGGGAGGTCTGCAGAACAGTGGGGAACCAAAAGTAGCAGGGGGAATGGATTGGAAAAAGTGGGGAACCGTGGAGAACACTGCAGGACAGAGGGGAAACAAAGGGAGCAGGGTGAACAGATTCGAAAAAGTGTGCACCTTGGGGAACACGACAGAATAGAGGGGAACTAAACGGAGCATGGGGAACAGATTGGAAAAATTGGGGAACTGTGAGGAAAAATGCAGAACAGTGGGAAACCAAAGGGAGCAGGGGGATCAGATTGGAAAAAGTGGCGAACAGTGTGGAAAAATGCAGAAGAGTGAGGAAACAAAGGGAGCAGGGGGAACAGATTGGAAAAAGTGGGGAACTGTGGAGAACACTGCAGAACAGAGGGGAACCAAAGGGAGCAGGGGGAACAGATTGCAAAAGGTGGGGAACTGTGGGGAATATTGCAGAAAAGAGGGGAACCAAATGGAGCATGGGAACAGATTGGAAAAATTGGGGAACCGTGTGGAAAAATGCAGAACAGTGGGAAACCAAAGGGAGCAGGGAGAACGGATTGGAAAATGCGGGGAACCGTGGAGAGCACTGCAGTACAGAGGGGAACTAAAGGGAGCAGGGGGAACGGATTGGAACAGTGGAGAACTGTGGGGGAAAATGCAGGATAGAGGGGAACGAAAGGGAGCAGGGGGAATGGATTGGAATAAGAGGGTAACCGTGGGGAACACTGCAGGACAGAGGGGAACCAAAGGGAGCAGGGGGAACGGTTTGGAAAAAGTGGGTAACCGTGGGGAACACTGCTGAACACTGCAGAACCAAAGGGAGCAGGGGGATCAGATTGGAAAAAGTGGCGAACAGTGTGGAAAAATGCAGAAGAGTGAGGAAACAAAGGGAGCAGGGGGAACAGATTGGAAAAAGTGGGGAACCGTGGAGAACACTGCAGAACAGAGCGGAACCAAAGGGAGCAGGGGTAACGGATTGGAAAATGTGGGGAACTGTATAGAATACTGCAGAATAGAGGGGAAACCAAAGGGAGCAGGGGTACAGATTGGAAAAAGTGGAAACTGTGGGGTAAACTGCAGAACACAGGGGAGCCCATGGAGAAGGGCGAACAGATTGGAAAAAGTGGGGAACGGTGTGGAAAAATGCAGAAGAGTGGAGAAACAATGGGAGCAGGGTGAACGGATTGGAAAAATTGGGGAACAGTGTGGAACACTGCAGAACAGAAGGGAATCAAAGAAAGCAGGGGGAACGGATTGGAAAAAGTGGGGAACCGTTTGGAACACTGCACAACAGAGGGGAACCAAAGGAGCACGGGGAAGAGATTGGAAAAATTGGGAAACCATGGAGGACAGTGCAGGACGGAGGGGAACCAAAGGGAGCAGGGGGAACAGATTGGATAAAGTGGGGAACTGTGGGGAACATTGTAGAACTGAGGGGAACCAAAGAGAGCACGGCGAACAGATTGGAAAAAGTGTGGAACCATGGGGAATACTGCAGGACAGAGGGGAACCAAAGGGAACAGGAGGTACAGGTTCTAAAAAGTGGGGAACCGTTAGCGAACACTGCAGAACAGTGGGGAACCAAAGGGAGCAGGGGGAACAGATTGCAAAAGGTGGGGAACAGTGGGGAATATTGCAGAAAAGAGGGGAACCAAATGGAGCATGGGAACAGATTGGAAAAATTGGGGAACCGTGTGGAAAAATGCAGAACAGTGGGAAACCAAAGGGAGCAGGGAGAACGGATTGGAAAATGCGGGGAACCGTGGAGAGCACTGCAGTACAGAGGGGAACTAAAGGGAGCAGAGGGAACGGATTGGAAAAGTGGGGAACTGTGGGGGAAAATGCAGGACAGAGGGGAACCAAAGGGGGCAGGGGGAATGGATTAGAATACGAGGGTAACCGTGGGGAACACTGCAGGACAGAGGGGAACCAAAGGGAGCAGGGGAAACGGTTTGGAAAAAGTGGGTAACCGTTGGGAACACTGCTGAACACTGCAGAACCAAAGGGAGCAGGGGTAACAGCTCGGAAAAGTGGGGAACCTTGGGGAACACTGCAGAATAAAGGAGAACCAAACGGAGCAGGGGGAACAGATTGGAAAAAGTGGGGAATCGTGGGGAGTTCTGCAGAACAGTGGGTAACCAAAAGTAGCAGGGGGAATGGATTGGAAAAAGTGGGGAACCGTGGAGAACATTGGAGGACAGAGGGGAAACAAAGGGAGCAGGGTGAACTGATTGGAAAAAGTGGGGAAACATGGGGAACACTGCAGGACAGAGGGGAAACAAAGGGAGCAGGGTGAACAGATTCGAAAAAGTGTGCACCTCGGGGAACACTACAGAATAGAGGGGAACTAAACGGAGCATGGGGAACAGATTGGAAAAAGTGCAGAACCCTGGCGAACACTGCAAAACAGTGGGGAACCAAAGGGAGCAGCGGGAACGGATTGGAAAAAGTGGGGAACCGTGGGAAACACTGCAGAACAGAGGCGAACGAAATGGAGCACGGCGAGCATATCGGAAAGAAGTTGAGAAGTGGGGAACACTGCAGGACAGAGGGGAACCAAAGGGAGCAGGGGGGAACGGATTGGATAAAGTTGGGAACTGTGAAGAACACTGCAGACAGAGAGGAACCAAAGCGATCACGGCGAACAAATTTGAAAATAGTGGAAAAGTGGGGAATACTGCAGAACAGTGGGGAACCAAAGGGATCGGGGGAAACAGATTGGAAAAAGTGGGGAACAGTGTGGAAAAATGCAGAAGAGTGAGGAAACAAAGGGAGCAGGGGGATCAGATTGGAAAAAGTGGCGAACAGTGTGGAAAAATGCAGAAGAGTGAGGAAACAAAGGGAGCAGGGGGAACAGATTGGAAAAAGTGGGGAACTGTGTGGAAAAATGCAGAACAGTGGGGAATCAAAGGGAGCAGGAGGAACAGATTGGAAAAAGTCGGGAACCGTGGAGAACACTGCAGAACAGAGGGGAACCAAAGGGAGCAGGGGTAACGGATTGGAAAATGTGGGGAACTGTATAGAATACTGCAGAATAGAGGGGAAACCAAAGGGAGCAGGGGGAACAGATTGGAAAAAGTGGAAACTGTGGGGTAAACTGCAGAACACAGGGGAGCCCATGGAGAAGGGCGAACAGATTGGAAAAAGTGGGGAACGGTGTGGAAAAATGCACAAGAGTGGAGAAACAATGGGAGCAGGGTGAACGGATTGGAAAATTTGGGGAACAGTGTGGAACACTGCAGAACAGAAGGGAATCAAAGAAAGCAGGGGGAACGGATTGGAAAAAGTGGGGAATCGTTCGGAACACTGCACAACAGAGGGGAACCAAAGGAGCACGGGGAAGAGATTGGAAAAATTGGGAAACAATGGAGGACAGTGCAGGACGGAGGGGAACCAAAGGGAGCAGGGGGAACAGATTGGATAAAGTGGAGAACTGTGGGGAACATTGTAGAACTGAGGGAAACCAAAGGGAGCAGGGAGAACGGAATGGAAAATACGGGGAACCGTGGAGAGCACTGCAGTACAGAAGGGAACTAAAGGTAGCAGGGGAAACGGATTGGAAAAGTGGGGAACTGTGGGGGAAAATGCAGGACAGAGGGGAACCAAAGGGGGCAGGGGGAATGGATTGGAATAAGAGGGTAACCGTGGGGAACACTGCAGGACAGAGGGGAACCAAAGGGAGCAGGGGGAACGGTTTGGAAAAAGTGGGTAACCGTGGGGAACACTGCAGAACACTGCAGAACCAAAGGGAGCAGGGGAAACAGCTCGGAAAAGTGGGGAGCCTTGGGGAACACTGCAGAATAAAGGAGAACCAAACGGAGCAGGGGGAACAGATTGGAAAAAGTGGGGAATCGTGGGGAGTTCTGCAGAACAGTGGGGAACCAAAAGGAGCAGGGGGAATGGATTGGAAAGAGTGGGGAACCGTGGAGAACATTGCAGGACAGAGGGGAAACAAAGGGAGCAGGGTGAACAGATTCGAAAAAGTGTGCACCTTGGGGAACACTGCAGAATAGAGGGGAACTAAACGGAGCATGGGGAACAGATTGGAAAAAGTGCAGAATCATGGCGAACACTGCAAAACAGTGGGGAACCAAAGGGAGCAGCGGGAACGGATTGGAAAAAGTGGGGAACCGTGGGAAAACTGCAGAACAGAGGGGAACGAAATGGAGCACGGCGAGCATATCGGAAAGAATTTGAGAAGTGGGGAACACAGCAGGACAGAGGGGAACCAAAGGGAGCAGGGGGGAACGGATTGGATAAAGTGGGGAACTGTGAAGAACAATGCAGACAGAGAGGAACAAAAGCGATCACGGCGAACAAATTCGAAAATAGTGGAAAAGTGGGGAATACTGCAGAACAGTGGAAAATCAAAGGGATCGGGGGAAACTGATTGGAAAAAGTGGGGAACAGTGTGGAAAAATGCAGAAGAGTGAGGAAACAAAGGGAGCAGGGGGTATACATTGGAAAAATTGGGGAACCATGGGGAACACTGAAGAACAGAGGGGAACCAAGGGAGCAGGTGGAACGGATTAGAAAAAGTGGGGAATCGCGAAGGACAATGCAGGACAGAGGGGAAAGAAAGGGCACAGGGGGAACGGATTGGAAAAAGTGGGGAACTGTGGGGAACACTGCACAACAGAGGGGAACCAAAGGGAGCAGGGGGAACAGCTCGGAAAAGTGGGGAACCGTGGGGAACACTGCAGAATAAAGGAGAACCAAACGGAGCAGGGGGAACAGATTGGAAAAAGTGGGGTATCGTGGGGAGTTCTGCAGAACAGTGGGGAACCAAAAGGAGCAGGGGGAATGGATTGGAAAAAGTGGGGAACCGTGGAGAACAATGCATGACAGAGGGGAACAAAGGGAGCAGGGTGAACAGATTCGAAAAAGTGGGGAACTGTGTGGAACACTGCAGAACATAGGGGAACTAAAGGGAACATGGAGAATAGATTGGAAAAAGTGCGGAACCATGGCGAACACTGCAAAACAGTGGGGAACGAAAGAGAGCAGTGGGAACGGATTGGAAAAAGTTGGGAACCGTGGGAAACACTGCAGAACAGAGGGGAACGAAAGGGAGCAGGACGAACATATCGGAAAAAAGTTGAGAAGTGGGGAACACTGCAGAACAGTGGGGAATCAAAGGGAGCAGGGGGATCAGATTGGAAAAAGTTGGGAACCGTGGAGAACCCTGCAGAACAGAGGGGAACCAAAGGGAGCAGGGGTAAGGGATTGGAAAATGTGGGGAACTGTATAGAAAACTGCAGAATAGAGGGGAACCAACGGGAGCAGGGGGAACAGATTGGAAAAAGTGGAAACTGTGGGGAAAACTGCAGAACAGAGGGGAGCCCAAGGAGAAGGGGGAACAGATTGGAAAAAGTGGGGAACGGTGTGGAAAATGCAGAAGAGTTGAGAAACAACGGGAGCAGGGTGAACGGATTGGAAAAAGTGGGGAACAGTGTGGAACACTGCAGAACAGAGGGGAATCAAAGGAAGCAGGGGGATTGGATTGGAAAAAGTGGGGAACCGTTCGGAACACTGAACAACAGAGGGGAACCAAAGGGGCACGGGGAAGAGATTGGAAAAATTGGGAAACCATGGAGGACAGTGCAGGACGGAGGGGAACCAAAGGGAGCAGGGGGAACAGATTGGATAAAGTGGGGAACTGTGGGGAACATTGTAGAACTGAGGGGAACCAAAGAGAGCACGGCGAACAGATTGGAAAAAGTGTGGAACCGTGGGGAATACTGCAGGACAGAGGGGAACCAAAGGGATCGGGGGAAACAGATTGGAAAAAGTGGGGAACAGTGTGGAAAAATGCAGAAGAGTGAGGAAACAAAGGGAGCAGGGGGAACAGATTGCAAAAGGTGGAGAACAGTGGGGAATATTGCAGAAAAGAGGGGAACCAAATGGAGCATGGGAACAGATTGGAAAAATTGGGGAACCGTGTGGAAAAATGCAGAACAGTGAGAAACAAAGGGAGCAGGGAGAACGGATTGGAAAATGCGGGGAACCGTGGAGAGCACTGCAGTACAGAGGGGAACTAAAGGGAGCAGGGGAAACCGATTGGAAAAGTGGGGAACTGTGGGGGAAAATGCAGGACAGAGGGGAACCAAAGGAGGCAGGGGGAATGGATTGGAATAAGAGGGTAACCGTGGGGAACACTGCAGGACAGAGGGGAACCAAAGGGAGCAGGGGGAACGGTTTGGAAAAAGTGGGTAACCGTGGGGAACACTGCAGAACACTGCAGAACCAAAGGGAGCAGGGGGAACAACTCGGAAAAGTGGGGAACCTTGGGGAACACTGCAGAATAAAGGAGAACCAAACGGAGCAGGGGGAACAGATTGGAAAAAGAGGGGAATCGTGGGGAGTTCTGCAGAACAGTGGGGAACCAAAAGGAGCAGGGGGAATGGATTGGAAAAAGTGGGGAACCGTGGAGAACATAGCAGGACAGAGGGGAAATAAAGGGAGCACGGCGAACTGATTGGAAAAAGTGGGGAAACATGGGGAACACTGCAGGACAGAGGGGAAACAAAGGGAGCAGGGTGAACAGATTCGAAAAAGTGTGCACCTTGGGGAACACTGCAGAATAGAGGGGAACTAAACGGAGCATGGGGAACAGATTGGAAAAAGTGCAGAATCATGGCGAACACTGCAAAACAGTGG
This sequence comes from Narcine bancroftii, assembly GCF_036971445.1. Lineage (NCBI taxonomy): Eukaryota > Metazoa > Chordata > Chondrichthyes > Torpediniformes > Narcinidae > Narcine > Narcine bancroftii. Next base: position 861,724 of record NW_027211892.1, read on the forward strand.
GGAACCAAAGGGAGCAGCGGGAACGGATTGGAAAAAGTGGGGAACCGTGGGAAAACAGCAGAACAGAGGGGAACGAAATGGAGCACGGCGAACATATCGGAAAGAAGTTGAGAAGTGGGGAACACTGCAGGACGGAGGGGAACCAAAGGGAGCAGGGGGGAACGGATTGGATAAAGTGGGGAACTGTGAAGAACACTGCAGACAGAGAGGAACCAAAGCGATCACGGCGAACAAATTCGAAAATAGTGGAAAAGTGTGGAATACTGCAGAACAGTGGGGAACCAAAGGGATCGGGGGAAACAGATTGGAAAAAGTGGGGAATAGTGTGGAAAAATGCAGAAGAGTGAGGAAACAAATGGAGCAGGGGGATAAGATTGGAAAAAGTGGCGAACAGTGTGGAAAAATGCAGAAGAGTGAGGAAACAAAGGGAGCAGGGGGAACAGAATGGAAAAAGTGGGGAACTGTGTGGAAAAATGCAGAACTGTGGGGAATCAAAGGGAGCAGAAGGAACAGATTTGAAAAAGTCGGGAACCGTGGAGAACACTGCAGAACAGAGGGGAACCAAAGGGAGCAGGGGTAACGGATTGGAAAATGTGGGGAACTGTATAGAATACTGCAGAATAGAGGGGAAACCAAAGGGAGCAGGGGGAACAGATTGGAAAAAGTGGAAACTGTGGGGTAAACTGCAGAACACAGGGGAGCCCATGGAGAAGGGCGAACAGATTGGAAAAAGTGGGGAACGGTGTGGAAAAATGCAGAAGAGTGAGGAAACAAAGGGAGCAGGGGGTATACATTGGAAAAATTGGGGAACCATGGGGAACACTGAAGAACAGAGGGGAACCAAAGGAGCAGGTGGAACGGATTGGAAAAAGTGGGGAATCGCGAAGGACAATGCAGGACAGAAGGGAAAGAAAGGGCACAGGGGGAACGGATTGGAAAAAGTGGGGAACTGTGGGGAACACTGCACAACAGAGGGGAACCAAAGGGAGCAGGGGGAACAGCTCGGAAAAGTGGGGAACCGTGGGGAACACTGCAGAATAAAGGAGAACCAAACGGAGCAGGGGGAACAGATTGGAAAAAGTGGGGTATCGTGGGGAGTTCTGCAGAACAGTGGGGAACCAAAAGGAGCAGGGGGAATGGATTGGAAAAAGTGGGGAACCGTGGAGAACCCTGCAGAACAGAGGGGAACCAAAGGGAGCAGGGGTAAGGGATTGGAAAATGTGGGGAACTGTATAGAAAACTGCAGAATAGAGGGGAACCAACGGGAGCAGAGGGAACAGATTGGAAAAAGTTGAAACTGTGGGGAAAACTGCAGAACAGAGGGGAGCCCAAGGAGAAGGGGGAACAGATTGGAAAAAGTGGGGAACGGTGTGGAAAATGCAGAAGAGTGGAGAAACAACGGGAGCAGGGTGAACGGATTGGAAAAAGTGGGGAACAGTGTGGAACACTGCAGAACAGAGGGGAATCAAAGGAAGCAGGGGGATTGGATTGGAAAAAGTGGGGAACCGTTCGGAAAACTGAACAACAGAGGGGAACCAAAGGGGCACGGGGAAGAGATTGGAAAAATTGGGAAACCATGGAGGACAGTGCAGGACGGAGGGGAACCAAAGGGAGCTGGGGGAACAGATTGGATAAAGTGGGGAACTGTGGGGAACATTGTAGAACTGAGGGGAACCAAAGAGAGCACGGCGAACAGATTGGAAAAAGTGTGGAACCGTGGGGAATACTGCAGGACAGAGGGGAACCAAAGGGAACAGGAGGTACAGGTTGTAAAAAGTGGGGAACCGTTAGCGAACACTGCAGAACAGTGGGGAACCAAAGGGAGCAGGGGGAACAGATTGCAAAAGGTGGAGAACAGTGGGGAATATTGCAGAAAAGAGGGGAACCAAATGGAGCATGGGAACAGATTGGAAAAATTGGGGAACCGTGTGGAAAAATGCAGAACAGTGGGAAACCAAAGGGAGCAGGGAGAACGGATTGGAAAATGCGGGGAACCGTGGAGAGCACTGCAGTACAGAGGGGAACTAAAGGGAGCAGGGGAAACGGATTGGAAAAGTGGGGAACTGTGGGGGAAAATGCAGGACAGAGGGGAACCAAAGGAGGCAGGGGGAATGGATTGGAATAAGAGGGTAACCGTGGGGAACACTGCAGGACAGAGGGGAACCAAAGGGAGCAGGGGGAACGGTTTGGAAAAAGTGGGTAACCGTGGGGAACACTGCAGAACACTGCAGAACCAAAGGGAGCAGGGGGAACAACTCGGAAAAGTGGGGAACCTTGGGGAACACTGCAGAATAAAGGAGAACCAAACGGAGCAGGGGGAACAGATTGGAAAAAGAGGGGAATCGTGGGGAGTTCTGCAGAACAGTGGGGAACCAAAAGGAGCTGGGGGAATGGATTGGCAAAAGTGGGGAACCGTGGAGAACATTGCAGGACAGAGGGGAAATAAAGGGAGCACGGCGAACTGATTGGAAAAAGTGGGGAAACATGGGGAACACTGCAGGACAGAGGGGAAACAAAGGGAGCATGGTGAACAGATTCGAAAAAGTGTGCACCTTGGGGAACACTGCAGAATAGAGGGGAACTAAACGGAGCATGGGGAACAGATTGGAAAAAGTGCAGAATCATGGCGAACACTGCAAAACAGTGGGGAACCAAAGGGAGCAGCGGGAACGGATTGGAAAAAGTGGGGAACCGTGGGAAAACTGCAGAACAGAGGGGAACGAAATGGAGCACGGCGAACATATCGGAAAGAAGTTGAGAAGTGGGGAACACTGCAGGACGGAGGGGAACCAAAGGGAGCAGGGGGGAACGGATTGGATAAAGTGGGGAACTGTGAAGAACACTGCAGACAGAGTGGAACCAAAGCGATCACGGCGAACAAATTCGAAAATAGTGGAAAAGTGGGGAATACTGCAGAACAGTGGGGAACCAAAGGGATCGGGGGAAACAGATTGGAAAAAGTGGGGAATAGTGTGGAAAAATGCAGAAGAGTGAGGAAACAAATGGAGCAGGGAGATCAGATTGGAAAAAGTGGCGAACAGTGTGGAAAAATGCAGAAGAGTGAGGAAACAAAGGGAGCAGGGGGAACAGAATGGAAAAAGTGGGGAACTGTGTGGAAAAATGCAGAACTGTGGGGAATCAAAGGGAGCAGAAGGAACAGATTGGAAAAAGTCGGGAACCGTGGAGAACACTGCAGAACAGAGGGGAACCAAAGGGAGCAGGGGTAACGGATTGGAAAATGTGGGGAACTGTATAGAATACTGCAGAATAGAGGGGAAACCAAAGGGAGCAGGGGGAACAGATTGGAAAAAGTGGAAAATGTGGGGTAAACTGCAGAACACAGGGGAGCCCATGGAGAAGGGCGAACAGATTGGAAAAAGTGGGGAACGGTGTGGAAAAATGCAGAAGAGTGAGGAAACAAAGGGAGCAGGGGGTATACATTGGAAAAATTGGGGAACCATGGGGAACACTGAAGAACAGAGGGGAACCAAAGGAGCAGGTGGAACGGATTGGAAAAAGTGTGGAATCGCGAAGGACAATGCAGGACAGAGGGGAAAGAAAGGGCACAGGGGGAACGGATTGGAAAAAGTGGGGAACTGTGGGGAACACTGCACAACAGAGGGGAACCAAAGGGAGCAGGGGGAACAGCTCGGAAAAGTGGGGAACCGTGGGGAACAATGCAGAATAAAGGAGAACCAAACGGAGCAGGGGGAACAGATTGGAAAAAGTGGGGTATCGTGGAGAACAATGCAGGACAGAGGGGAAACAAAGGGAGCAGGGTGAACAGATTCGAAAAAGTGGGGAACCGTGGAGAACAATGCAGGACAGAGGGGAAACAAAGGGAGCAGGGTGAACAGATTCAAAAAAGTGGGGAACTGTGTGGAACACTGCAGAACATAGGGGAACTAAAGGGAACATGGAGAATAGATTGGAAAAAGTGCGGAACCGTGGCGAACACTGCAAAACAGTGGGGAACGAAAGGGAGCAGTGCGAAGGGATTGGAAAAAGTTGGGAACCGTGGGAAACACTGCAGAACAGAGTGGAACGAAAGGGAGCAGGACGAACATATCGGAAAAAAGTTGAGAAGTGGGGAACACTGCAGAACAGTGGGGAATCAAAGGGAGCAGGGGGATCAGATTGGAAAAAGTGGGGAACTGTGTGGAAAAATGCAGGAGAGTGGGGAACCAAAGGGAGCAGGAGGAACAGATTGGAAAAAGTCGGGAACCGTGGAGAAACCTGCAGAACAGAGGGGAACCAAAGGGAGCAGGGGTAAGGGATTGGAAAATGTGGGGAACTGTATAGAAAACTGCAGAATAGAGGGGAACCAACGGGAGCAGGGGGAACAGATTGGAAAAAGTGGAAACTGTGGGGAAAACTGCAGAACAGAGGGGAGCCCAAGGAGAAGGGGGAACAAATTGGAAAAAGTGGGGAACGGTGTGGAAAATGCAGAAGAGTGGAGAAACAACGGGAGCAGGGTGAACGGATTGGAAAAAGTGGGGAACAGTGTTGAATACTGCAGAACAGAGGGGAATCAAAGGAAGCAGGGGGAATGGATTGGAAAAAGTGGGGAACCGTTCGGAACACTGAACAACAAAGGGGAACCAAAGGAGCACGGGGAAGAGATTGGAAAAATTGGGAAACCATGGAGGACAGTGCAGGACGCAGGGGAACCAAAGGGAGCAGGGGGAACAGATTGGAAAAAGTGGGGAACTGTGGGGAACACTGTAGAACAGAGAGGAACCAAAGAGAGCACGGAGAACAGATTGGAAAAAGTGTGGAACTGTGGGGAACACTGCAGGACAGAGGGGAACCAAAGGGAACATGAGGTACAGGTTGGAAAAAGTGGGGAACCGTTGGCGAACACTGCAGAACAGTGGGGAACCAAAGGGAGCAGGGGGAACAGACTGTAAAAAGTGGGGAACAGTGGGGAATATTGCAGAAAAGAGGGGAAGCAAATGGTGTATGGGAACAGATTCGAAAAATCGGGGAACCGTGTGGAAAAATGCAGAACAGTGGGAAACCAAAGGGAGCAGGAAGAACGGATTGGAAAATGTGGGGAACCGTGGGGATCACTGCAGTACAGAGGGGAACTAAAGGGAGCAAGGGGAACGGATTGGAAAAGTGGGGAAATATGGGGGAAAATGCAGGAAAGAGGGGAACCAAAGGGAGCAGGGGGAACGGTTTGGAAAAAGTGGGTAACCGTGGGGAACACTGAAGAACACTGCGGAACCAAAGGGAGCATGGGGAACAGCTCGGAAAAGTGGGGATCCGTGGGGAACACTGCAGAATAAAGGAGAACCAAACGGAGCAGGGGGAACAGATTGGAAAAAGTGGGGAATCGTGGTGAGTTCTGCAGAACAGTGGGGAACCAAAAGGAGCAGGGGGAATGGATTGGAAAAAGTGGGGAAACGTGGGGGAAAATGCAGGACAGAGGGGAACCAAAGGGAGCAGGGGGAATGGATTGGAATAAGAGGGTAACCGTGGGGAACACTGCAGGACAGAGGGGAACCAAAGGGAGCAGGGCGAACGGTTTGGAAAAAGTGGGTAACCGTGGGGAACACTGCAGAACACTGCAGAAGCAAAGGGAGCAGGGGGAACAGCTCGGAAAAGTGGGGAACCTTGGGGAACACTGCAGAATAAAGGAGAACCAAATGGAGCAGGGGGAACAGATTGGAAAAAGTGGGGAATCGTGGGGAGTTCTGCAGAACAGTGGGGAACCAAAAGGAGCAGGGGGAATGGATTGGAAAAAGTGGGGAACCGTGGAGAACATTGCAGGACAGAGGGGAAACAAAGGGAGCAGGGCGAACTGATTGGAAAAAGTGGGGAAACGTGGGGAACACTGCAGGACAGAGGGGAAACAAAGGGAGCAGGGTGAACAGATTCGAAAAAGTGTGCAAATTGGGGAACACTGCTGAATAGAGGGGAACTAAACGGAGCAAAGGGAACAGATTGGAAAAAGTGCAGAACCATGGCGAAAACTGCAAAACAGTGGGGAACCAAAGGGAGCAGGGGGAACGGATTGGATAAAGTGGGGAACTGTGAAGAACACTGCATAAAGAGAGGAACCAAAGCGATCACGGCGAACAAATTCGAAAATAGTGGAAAAGTGGGGAATACTGCAGAACAGTGGGAACCAAAGGGAGCGGGGGAAACAGATTGGAAAAAGTGGGGATCAGTGTGGAAAAATGCAGAAGAGTGAGGAAACAAAGGGAGCAGGGGGTATACATTGGAAAATTTGCGGAACCGTGGGGAACACTGCAGAACAGAGGGGAACCAATGGAGCAGGTGGAACGGATTGGAAAAAGTGGGGAATCGCGAAGGACAATGCAGGACAGAGAGGAAAGAAAGGGCACAGGGGGAACGGATTGGAAAAAGTGGGGAACTGTGGGGAACACTGCAGAACCGAGGGGAAACAATGGGAGCAGGGCGAACAGATTGGAAAAAGTAGGGAACGGTGTGGAAAAATGCAGAAGAGTGGAGAAACAACGGGAGCAGGGTGAACGGATTGGAAAAAGTGGGGAAGTGTTTGGAACACTGCAGAACAGAGGGGAAACAAAGGAAGCAGGGGGAACGGATTGGAAAAAGTGGGGAACCGTTAGGAACACAGCACAACAGAGGGGAACCAAAGGAGCACGGGGAAGAGATTGGAAAAATTGGGAAACAATGGAGGACAGTGCAGGACGGAGGGGAACCAAAGGGAGCAGGGGGAACAGATTGGAAAAAGTGGGGAACTGTGGGGAACACTGTTGAACAGAGGGGAACCAAAGAGAGCACGGCGAACAGATTGGAAAAAGTGTGGAGGCGTGGGGAACACTGCAGGACAGAGGGGAACCAAAGGGAGCAGGGAGAACAGATTGGAAAAATTGGGGAATCCTGGGAAACACTGCAGAAAAGAGGGGAACCAAAGGGAGCAGGGGGTACAGATTGGAAAAATGTGGAGAACCGTGGGGAAACTGCAGAACAGAGGGGAACCAAAGGGAGCGGGGGAAAAAGATTGGAAAAAGTGGGGAACAGTGTGGAAAATGCAGAAGAGTGAGGAAACAAAGGGAGCAGGGGGTATACATTGGAAAAAGTGGGGAACTGTGGGGAACACTGTAGAACGGAGGGGAACCAAAGAGAGCACGGCAAACAGATTGTAAAAAGTGTGGAGCCATGGCGAACACTGCAGGACAGAGGGGAACCAAAGGGAGCAGGGAGAACAGATTGGAAAAAGTGGGGAATCTTGGGGAACACTGCAGAAAAGAGGGGAACCAAAGGGATCAGGGGGAACAGATTGGAAAAATTTGGAGAACAGTGGGGAAGCTGCAGAACAGAGGGGAACCAAAGGCGCAGGGGGAACAGATTTGAAAAAATTGGGGAACTGTCTGGAACACAGCAGAACAGAGGGGAAAATAATGGAGCATGGGAACAGATTGGAAAGAATGTGGAGAACTATGGGGAACACTGCAGAACAGAGAGGACTCAAAGGGAGCAGAGGGAAGAACTCGGAAAAGTGGGGAACCGTGGGGAACACTGCAGAATAGAGGGGAACCGAGAGAGCAGGGGTAACGGATTGGAAAAAGTGGGGAACTGTGAACAACACTGCAGACAGAGAGGAACCAAAGCGAGCACGGCGAACAAATTGGAAAATAGTGGAGAAGTGGGGAACACTGCAGAACAGTGGGGAACCAAAGGGAGCGGGGGAAACAGATTGGAAAAAGTGGGGAGCAGTGTGGAAAATGCAGAAGAGTGAGGAAACAAAGGGAGCAGGGGGAACAGATTGGAAAAAGTGGGGAACGGTGTGGAAAATGCAGTAGAGTGAGGAAAAAAAAGGGAGCAGGGGGAACAGATTGGAAAAAGTGGGTAACCGTGGGAAACACTGCAGGACAGAGGGGAACCAAAGGGAGCAGGGGGAACGGTTTGGAAAAAGTGGGGAACCGTGGGGAGTTCTGCAGAACAGTGGAGAACCAAAAGGAGTAGGGGGAATGTATTGCAAAAAGTGGGGAACCGTGGAGAACATTGCAGGACAGAGGGGAAACAAAGGTAGCAGGGGGAACGGATTGGATAAAGTGGGGAACTGTGAAGAACACTGCAGACAGAGAGGAACCAAAGCGATCATGGCAAAAAAATTGGAAAATAGTGGAGAAGTGGGGAATACTGCAGAACAGTGGGGAACCAAAGGGAGCGGGGAAAACAGAGTGGAAAAAGTGGGGAACAGTGTGGAAAAATGCAGAAGAGTGAGGAAACAAAGGGAGCAGGGGTTATACATTGGAAAAATTGGGGAACCATGGGGAACCCTGCAGAACACAGGGGAACCAAGGGAGCAGGTGGAACGGATTGGAAAAAGTGGGGAACTGTGTGGAAAAATGCAGAAGAGTGGGGAACCAAAGGGAGCAGGAGGAACAGATTGAAAAAAGTCGGGGCCGTGTAGAACACTGCAGAACAGAAGGGAACCAAACGGAGCAGGGGTAACGGATTGGAAAATGTGGGGAACTGTATAGAAAACTGCAGAATAGAGGGGAACCAACGGGAGTAGGGGGAACTGATTGGAAAAAGTGGGGAACAGTGGGGAACACTACAGAACAGAGGAGAACCAAAGAGAGCACGGCGAACAGATTGGAAAAAGTGTGGAGCCGTGGGGAACACTGCAGGACAGAGGGGAACCAAAGGGAGCAGGGAGAACAGATTGGAAAAGTGGGGAAATATGGGGAAAAATGCAGGACAGAGGGAAACCAAAGGGAGCAGGGGGAATGGATTGGAAAAAGTGGGTAACCGTGGGAAACACTGCAGGGCAGAGGGGAACCAAAGGGAGCAGGGGGAACGGTTTGGAAAAATTGGGTAACCGTGGGGAACACTGCAGAACACTGCGGAACCAAAGGGAGCAGGGGGAACAGCTCGGAAAAGTGGGGAACCGTGGGGAACACTGCAGAATAAAGGAGAACCAAACGGAGCAGGGGGAACAGATTGGAAAAAGTGGGGAATCGTGGGGAGTTCTGCAGAACAGTGGTGAACCAAGAGGAGCAGGGGGAATGGATTGGAAAAAGTGGGGAACCGTGGAGAACATTGCAGGACAGAGGGGAAACAAAGGGAGCAGGGCGAACTGATTGGAAAAAGTGGGGAAACGTGGAGAACACTGCAAGACAGAGGGGAAACAAAGGGAGCAGGGTGAACAGATTCGAAAAAGTGTGCAACCTTGGGGAACACTGCAGAATAGAGGGGAACTAAACGGAGCAAAGGGAACAGATTGGAAAAAGTGCAGAACCATGGCGAACACTGCAAAACAGTGGGGAACCAAAGGGAGCAGCAGGAACGGATTGGAAAAAGTGGGGAACCGTGGGAAACACTGCAGAACAGAGGGGAACGAAATGGAGCACGGCGATCATATCGGAAAGAAGTTGAGAAGTGGGGAACACTGCAGGACAGAGGGGAACCAAAGGTTGCAGGGGGAACGGATTGGATAAAGTTGGGAACTGTGAAGAACACTGCAGAAAGAGAGGAAACAAAGCGATCACGGCGAACAAATTCGAAAATAGTGGAAAAGTGGGGAATACTGCAGAACAGTGGGGAACCAAAGGGAGCGGGGGAAACAGATTGGAAAAAGTGGGGAACAGTGTGGAAAAATGCAGAAGAGTGAGAAAACAAAGGGAGAAGGGGGTATACATTGGAAAAATTGCGGAACCGTGGGTAACACTGCAGAACAGAGGGGAACCAATGGAGCAGGTGGAACGGATTGGAAAAAGTGGGGGATCGCGAAGGACAATGCAGGACAGAGGGGAACCAAAGGGAGCAGGGGGAATGTTTTGGAAAAAGTGGGTAACCGTGGGGAACACTGCAGAACATCGCGGAACGAAAGGGAGCAGGGGGAACAGTTCGGAAAATTGGGGAACCGTGGGGAACACTGCAGAATAAAGGAGAACCAAACGGAGCAGGGGGAACAGAGTCGAAAAAGTGGGGAATCGTGGGGAGTTCTGCAGAACAGTGGGGAACCAAAAGGAGTAGGGGGAATGGATTGGAAAAAGTGCAGAACCATGGCGAACACTGCAAAACAGTGGGGAACCAAAGGGAGCAGCAGGAACGGATTGGATAAAGTGGGCAACGGTGTGGAAACTGCAGAAGTGAGTGGAACCAAAGGAGCAGGGGGAACGGAGTGGAAAAAATGGGGAACCGTGGGGAACACTGCAGAACAGAGGGGAACCAAAGGAGCACGGGGAAGAGATTGGAAAAATTGGGAAACAATGGAGGACAGTGCAGGACGGAGGGGAACCAAAGGGAGCATGGGGAACAGATTGGAAAAAGTGGGGAACTGTGGGGAACACTGTTGAACAGAGGGGAACCAAAGAGAGCACGGCGAACAGATTGGAAAAAGTGTGGAGGCGTGGGGAACACTGCAGGACAGAGGGGAACCAAAGGGAGCAGGGAGAACAGATTGGAAAAATTGGGGAATCCTGGGAAACACTGCAGAAAAGAGGGGAACCAAAGGGAGCAGGGGGTACAGATTGGAAAAATGTGGAGAACCGTGGGGAAACTGCAGAACAGAGGGGAACCAAAGGGAGCGGGGGAAAAAGATTGGAAAAAGTGGGGAACAGTGTGGAAAATGCAGAAGAGTGAGGAAACAAAGGGAGCAGGGGGTATACATTGGAAAAAGTGGGGAACTGTGGGGAACACTGTAGAACGGAGGGGAACCAAAGAGAGCACGGCGAACAGATTGTAAAAAGTGTGGAGCCATGGCGAACACTGCAGGACAGAGGGGAACCAAAGGGAGCAGGGAGAACAGATTGGAAAAAGTGGGGAATCTTGGGGAACACTGCAGAAAAGAGGGGAACCAAAGGGATCAGGGGGAACAGATTGGAACAATTTGGAGAACCGTGGGGAAGCTGCAGAACAGAGGGGAACCAAAGGCGCAGGGGGAACAGATTTGAAAAAATTGGGGAACTGTCTGGAACACAGCAGAACAGAGGGGAAAATAATGGAGCATGGGAACAGATTGGAAAGAATGTGGAGAACTACGGGGAACACTGCAGAACAGAGAGGACTCAAAGGGAGCAGAGGGAAGAACTCGGAAAAGTGGGGAACCGTGGGGAACACTGCAGAATAGAGGGGAACCGAGAGAGCAGGGGTAACGGATTGGAAAAAGTGGGGAACTGTGAACAACACTGCAGACAGAGAGGAACCAAAGCGAGCACGGCGAACAAATTGGAAAATAGTGGAGAAGTGGGGAACACTGCAGAACAGTGGGGAACCAAAGGGAGCGGGGGAAACAGATTGGAAAAAGTGGGGAGCAGTGTGGAAAATGCAGAAGAGTGAGGAAACAAAGGGAGCAGGGGGAACAGATTGGAAAAAGTGGGGAACGGTGTGGAAAATGCAGTAGAGTGAGGAAAAAAAAGGGAGCAGGGGGAACAGATTGGAAAAAGTGGGTAATCGTGGGAAACACTGCAGGACAGAGGGGAACCAAAGGGAGCAGGGGGAACGGTTTGGAAAAAGTGGGGAACCGTGGGGAGTTTTGCAGAACAGTGGAGAACCAAAAGGAGTAGGGGGAATGGATTGCAAAAAGTGGGGAACCGTGGAGAACATTGCAGGACAGAGGGGAAACAAAGGTAGCAGGGGGAACGGATTGGATAAAGTGGGGAACTGTGAAGAACACTGCAGACAGAGAGGAACCAAAGCGATCATGGCAAAAAAATTGGAAAATAGTGGAGAAGTGGGGAATACTGCAGAACAGTGGGGAACCAAAGGGAGCGGGGAAAACAGAGTGGAAAAAGTGGGGAACAGTGTGGAAAAATGCAGAAGAGTGAGGAAACAAAGGGAGCAGGGGTTATACATTGGAAAAATTGGGGAACCATGGGGAACCCTGCAGAACACAGGGGAACCAAGGGAGCAGGTGGAAAGGATTGGAAAAAGTGGGGAACTGTGTGGAAAAATGCAGAAGAGTGGGGAACCAAAGGGAGCAGGAGGAACAGATTGAAAAAAGTCGGGGACCGTGTAGAACACTGCAGAACAGAAGGGAACCAAACGGAGCAGGGGTAACGGATTGGAAAATGTGGGGAACTGTATAGAAAACTGCAGAATAGAGGGGAACCAACGGGAGTAGGGGGAACTGATTGGAAAAAGTGGGGAACAGTGGGGAACACTACAGAACAGAGGAGAACCAAAGAGAGCACGGCGAACAGATTGGAAAAAGTGTGGAGCCTTGGGGAACACTGCAGGACAGAGGGGAACCAAAGGGAGCAGGGAGAACAGATTGGAAAAGTGGGGAAATATGGGGGAAAATGCAGGACAGAGGGAAACCAAAGGGAGCAGGGGGAATGGATTGGAAAAAGTGGGTAACCGTGGGAAACACTGCAGGGCAGAGGGGAACCAAAGGGAGCAGGGGGAACGGTTTGGAAAAATTGGGTAACCGTGGGAAACACTGCAGAACACTGCGGAACCAAAGGGAGCAGGGGGAACAGCTCGGAAAAGTGGGGAACCGTGGGGAACACTGCAGGACAGAGGGGAACCAAAGGGAGCAGGGAGAACAGATTGGAAAAGTGGGGAAATATGGGGGAAAATGCAGGACAGAGGGAAACCAAAGGGAGCAGGGGGAACAGATTGGAAAAAGTGGGGAATCGTGGGGAGTTCTGCAGAACAGTGGGGAACCAAAAGGAGCAGGGGGAATGGATTGGAAAAAGTGGGGAACCGTGGAGAACATTGCAGGACAGAGGGGAAACAAAGGGAGCAGGGCGAACTGATTAGAAAAAGTGTGCAACCTTGGGTAACACTGCAGAATAGAGGGGAACTAAACGGAGCAAAGGGAACAGATTGGAAAAAGTGCAGAACCATGGCGAACACTGCAAAACAGTGGGGAACCAAAGGGAGCAGCAGGAACGGATTGGAAAAAGTGGGGAACCGTGGGAAACACTGCAGAACAGAGGGGAACGAAATGGAGCACGGCGATCATATCGGAAAGAAGTTGAGAAGTGGGGAACACTGCAGGACAGAGGGGAACCAAAGGTTGCAGGGGGAACGGATTGGATAAAGTTGGGAACTGTGAAGAACACTGCAGAACGAGAGGAAACAAAGCGATTACGGCGAACAAATTCGAAAATAGTGGAAAAGTGGGGAATACTGCAGAACAGTGGGGAACCAAAGGGAGCGGGGGAAACAGATTGGAAAAAGTGGGGAACAGTGTGGAAAAATGCAGAAGAGTGAGAAAACAAAGGGAGAAGGGGGTATACATTGGAAAAATTGCGGAACCGTGGGTAACACTGCAGAACAGAGGGGAACCAATGGAGCAGGTGGAACGGATTGGAAAAAGTGGGGAATCGCGAAGGACAATGCAGGACAGAGGGGAACCAAAGGGAGCAGGGGGAACGTTTTGGAAAAAGTGGGTAACCGTGGGGAACACTGCAGAACAATGCGGAACGAAAGGGAGCAGGGGGAACAGCTCGGAAAATTGGGGAACCGTGGGGAACACTGCAGAATAAAGGAGAACCAAACGGAGCAGGGGGAACAGAGTCGAAAAAGTGGGGAATCGTGGGGAGTTCTGCAGAACAGTGGGGAACCAAAAGGAGTAGGGGGAATGGATTGGAAAAAGTGCAGAACCATGGCGAACACTGCAAAACAGTGGGGAACCAAAGGGAGCAGCAGGAATGGATTGGATAAAGTGGGCAACGGTGTGGAAACTGCAGAAGTGAGTGGAACCAAAGGAGCAGGGGGAACAGATTGGAAAAAAGTGGGGAACCGTGGAGAACACTGCAGAACAGAGGGGGAAAAAAGGGAGAAGGGGAATAGATTGGAAAAAATGTGAAGAACCGTGGGGAACACTGCAGAACAGAGGGGAACCAAAGGAGCAAGGGCAACTGATTAGAAAAAAAGGGGAACCATGGGGAACACTGCAGAACAGAGGGGAACCGAATGGAGTACGGGGTACAGATTCGAAAAATTGGGGGATTATGTGGAAATGTACAGAACAGTGGGGAACCAAAGGGAGCAGGGGGAACAGATTGCAAAAAGTGGGGAACCGTGGGGAACACTGCAGAACAGAGGGGAACCAAAGGAGCACGGGGAAGAGATTGGAAAAATTGGGAAACAATGGAGGACAGTGCAGGACGGAGGGGAACCAAAGGGAGCAGGGAAAACAGATTGGAAAAAGTGGGGAACAGTGTGGAAAATGCAGAAGAGTGAGGAAACAAAGGGAGCAGGGGGTATACATTGGAAAAAGTGGGGAACTGTGGGGAACACTGTAGAACGGAGGGGAACCAAAGAGAGCACGGCGAACAGATTGTAAAAAGTGTGGAGCCATGGCGAACACTGCAGGACAGAGGGGAACCAAAGGGAGCAGGGAGAACAGATTGGAAAAAGTGGGGAATCTTGGGGAACACTGCAGAAAAGAGGGGAACCAAAGGGATCAGGGGGAACAGATTGGAACAATTTGGAGAACCGTGGGGAAGCTGCAGAACAGAGGGGAACCAAAGGCGCAGGGGGAACAGATTTGAAAAAATTGGGGAACTGTCTGGAACACAGCAGAACAGAGGGGAAAATAATGGAGCATGGGAACAGATTGGAAAGAATGTGGAGAACTATGGGGAACACTGCAGAACAGAGAGGACTCAAAGGGAGCAGAGGGAAGAACTCGGAAAAGTGGGGAACCGTGGGGAACACTGCAGAATAGAGGGGAACCGAGAGAGCAGGGGTAACGGATTGGAAAAAGTGGGGAACTGTGAAGAACACTGCAGACAGAGAGGAACCAAAGCGAGCACGGCGAACAAATTGGAAAATAGTGGAGAAGTGGGGAACACTGCAGAACAGTGGGGAACCAAAGGGAGCGGGGGAAACAGATTGGAAAAAGTGGGGAGCAGTGTGGAAAATGCAGAAGAGTGAGGAAACAAAGGGAGCAGGGGGAACAGATTGGAAAAAGTGGGGAACGGTGTGGAAAATGCAGTAGAGTGAGGAAAAAAAAGGGAGCAGGGGGAACAGATTGGAAAAAGTGGGTAACCGTGGGAAACACTGCAGGACAGAGGGGAACCAAAGGGAGCAGGGGGAACGGTTTGGAAAAAGTGGGGAACCGTGGGGAGTTCTGCAGAACAGTGGAGAACCAAAAGGAGTAGGGGGAATGGATTGCAAAAAGTGGGGAACCGTGGAGAACATTGCAGGACAGAGGGGAAACAAAGGTAGCAGGGGGAACGGATTGGATAAAGTGGGGAACTGTGAAGAACACTGCAGACAGAGAGGATCCAAAGCGATCATGGCAAAAAAATTGGAAAATAGTGGAGAAGTGGGGAAAACTGCAGAACAGTGGGGAACCAAAGGGAGCGGGGAAAACAGAGTGGAAAAAGTGGGGAACAGTGTGGAAAAATGCAGAAGAGTGAGGAAAGAAAGGGAGCAGGGGTTATACATTTGAAAAATTGGGGAACCATGGGGAACCCTGCAGAACACAGGGGAACCAAGGGAGCAGGTGGAACGGATTGGAAAAAGTGGGGAACTGTGTGGAAAAATGCAGAAGAGTGGGGAACCAAAGGGAGCAGGAGGAACAGATTGAAAAAAGTCGGGGACCGTGTAGAACACTGCAGAACAGAAGGGAACCAAACGGAGCAGGGGTAACGGATTGGAAAATGTGGGGAACTGTATAGAAAACTGCAGAATAGAGGGGAACCAACGGGAGTAGGGGGAACTGATTGGAAAAAGTGGGGAACAGTGGGGAACACTACAGAACAGAGGAGAACCAAAGAGAGCACGGCGAACAGATTGGAAAAAGTGTGGAACAGTGTGGAAAATGCAGAAGATTGAGGAAACAAAGGGAGCAGGGGGAACAGATTGGAAAAAGTGGGGAACGGTGTGGAAAATGCAGAAGAGTGAGGAAAAAAAAGGGAGCAGGGGGAACGGTTTGGAAAAAGTGGGTAACCGTGGGGAACACTGCAGAACACTGCAGAAGCAAAGGGAGCAGGGGGAACAGCTCGGAAAAGTGGGGAACCTTGGGGAACACTGCAGAATAAAGGAGAACCAAACGGAGCAGGGGGAACAGATTGGAAAAAGTGGGGAATCGTGGGGAGTTCTGCAGAACAGTGGGGAACCAAAAGGAGCAGGGGGAATGGATTGGAAATAGTGGGGAACCGTGGAGAACATTGCAGGACAGAGGGGAAACAAAGGGAGCAGGGCGAACTGATTGGAAAAAGTGGGGAAACGTGGGGAACACTGCAGGACAGAGGGGAAACAAAGTGAGCAGGGTGAACAGATTCGAAAAAGTGTGCAAATTGGGGAACACTGCTGAATAGAGGGGAACTAAACGGAGCAAAGGGAACAGATTGGAAAAAGTGCAGAACCATGGCGAAAACTGCAAAACAGTGGGGAACCAAAGGGAGCAGCGGGAACGGATTGGAAAAAGTGGGGAACCGTGGGAAACACTGCAGAACGGAGGGGAATGAAATGGAGCACGGCGAGCATATCGGAAAGAAGTTGAGAAGTGGGGAACACTGCAGGACAGAGGGGAACCAAAGGGAGCAGGGGGAACGGATTGGATAAAGTGGGGAACTGTGAAGAACACTGCAGAAAGAGAGGAACCAAAGCGATCACGGCGAACAAATTCGAAAATAGTGGAAAAGTGGGGAATACTGCAGAACAGTGGGAACCAAAGGGAGCGGGGGAAACAGATAGGAAAAAGTGGGGAACAGTGTGGAAAAATGCAGAAGAGTGAGGAAACAAAGGGAGCAGGGGGTATACATTGGAAAATTTGCGGAACCGTGGGGAACACTGCAGAACAGAGGGGAACCAATGGAGCAGGTGGAACGGATTGGAAAAAGTGGGGCATCGCGAAGGACAATGCAGGACAGAGGGGAAAGAAAGGGCACAGGGGGAACGGATTGGAAAAAGTGGGGAACTATGGGGAACACTGCAGAACCGAGGGGAAACAATGGGAGCAGGGCGAACAGATTGGAAAAAGTGGGGAACGGTGTGGAAAAATGCAGAAGAGTGGAGACACAACGGGAGCAGGGTGAACGGATTGGAAAAAGTGGGGAAGTGTTTGGAACACTGCAGAACAGAGGGGAAACAAAGGAAGCAGGGGGAACGGATTGGAAAAAGTGGGGAACAGTGTGGAAAATGCAGAAGATTGAGGAAACAAAGGGAGCAGGGGGAACAGATTGGAAAAAGTGGGGAACGGTGTGGAAAATGCAGAAGAGTGAGGAAAAAATAGGGAGCAGGGGGAACAGATTGGAAAAAGTGGGCAACGGTGTGGAAACTGCAGAAGTGAGTGGAACCAAAGGAGCAGGGGGAACAGATTGGAAAAAAGTGGGGAACCGTGGGGAGTTCTGCAGAACAGTGGAGAACCAAAAGGAGTAGGGGGAATGGATTGCAAAAAGTGGGGAACCGTGGAGAACATTGCAGGACAGAGGTGAAACAAAGGTAGCAGGGGGAACGGATTGGATCAAGTGGGGAACTGTGAAGAACACTGCAGACAGAGAGGAACCAAAGCGATCATGGCAAAAAAATTGGAAAATAGTGGAGAAGTGGGGAATACTGCAGAACAGTGGGGAACCAAAGGGAGCGGGGAAAACAGAGTGGAAAAAGTGGGGAACAGTGTGGAAAAATGCAGAAGAGTGAGGAAACAAAGGGAGCAGGGGTTATACATTGGAAAAATTGGGGAAACATGGGGAACCCTGCAGAACACAGGGGAACCAAGGGAGCAGGTGGAACGGATTGGAAAAAGTGGGGAACTGTGTTGAAAAATGCAGAAGAGTGGGGAACCAAAGGGAGCAGGAGGAACAGATTGAAAAAAGTCGGGGACCGTGTAGAACACTGCAGAACAGAAGGGAACCAAACGGAGCAGGGGTAACGGATTGGAAAATGTGGGGAACTGTATAGAAAATTGCAGAATAGAGGGGAACCAACGGGAGTAGGGGGAACTGATTGGAAAAACTGGGGAACAGTGGGGAACACTACAGAACAGAGGAGAACCAAAGAGAGCACGGCGAACAGATTGGAAAAAGTGTGGAACAGTGTGGAAAATGCAGAAGATTGAGGAAACAAAGGGAGCAGGGGGAACATATTGGAAAAAGTGGGGAACGGTGTGGAAAATGCAGAAGAGTGGAGAAACAACGGGAGCAGGTAGAACGGATTGGAAAATGTGGTGAACCGTGGGGAGCACTGCAGTATAGAGGGGAACCAAAGGGAGCAGGGAGAACAGATTGGAAAAGTGGGGAAATATGGGGGAAAGTGCAGGACAGATGGGAACCAAAGGGAGAAGGGGGAATGGATTGGAAAAAGTGGGTAACCGTGGGGAACCCTGCAGAACACAGGGGAACCAAGGGAGCAGGTGGAACGGATTGGAAAAAGTGGGGAACTGTGTGGAAAAATGCAGAAGAGTGGGGAACCAAAGGGAGCAGGAGGAACAGATTGAAAAAAGTCGGGGACCGTGTAGAACACTGCAGAACAGAAGGGAACCAAACGGAGCAGGGGTAACGGATTGGAAAATGTGGGGAACTGTATAGAAAACTGCAGAATAGAGGGGAACCAACGGGAGTAGGGGGAACTGATTGGAAAAAGTGGGGAACAGTGGGGAACACTACAGAACAGAGGAGAACCAAAGAGAGCACGGCGAACAGATTGGAAAAAGTGTGGAACAGTGTGGAAAATGCAGAAGATTGAGGAAACAAAGGGAGCAGGGGGAACAGATTGGAAAAAGTGGGGAACGGTGTGGAAAATGCAGAAGAGTGAGGAAAAAAAAGGGAGCAGGGGGAACGGTTTGGAAAAAGTGGGTAACCGTGGGGAACACTGCAGAACACTGCAGAAGCAAAGGGAGCAGGGGGAACAGCTCGGAAAAGTGGGGAACCTTGGGGAACACTGCAGAATAAAGGAGAACCAAACGGAGCAGGGGGAACAGATTGGAAAAAGTGGGGAATCGTGGGGAGTTCTGCAGAACAGTGGGGAACCAAAAGGAGCAGGGGGAATGGATTGGAAATAGTGGGGAACCGTGGAGAACATTGCAGGACAGAGGGGAAACAAAGGGAGCAGGGCGAACTGATTGGAAAAAGTGGGGAAACGTGGGGAACACTGCAGGACAGAGGGGAAACAAAGTGAGCAGGGTGAACAGATTCGAAAAAGTGTGCAAATTGGGGAACACTGCTGAATAGAGGGGAACTAAACGGAGCAAAGGGAACAGATTGGAAAAAGTGCAGAACCATGGCGAAAACTGCAAAACAGTGGGGAACCAAAGGGAGCAGCGGGAACAGATTGGAAAAAGTGGGGAACCGTGGGAAACACTGCAGAACGGAGGGGAACGAAATGGAGCACGGCGAGCATATCGGAAAGAAGTTGAGAAGTGGGGAACACTGCAGGACAGAGGGGAACCAAAGGGAGCAGGGGGAACGGATTGGATAAAGTGGGGAACTGTGAAGAACACTGCAGAAAGAGAGGAACCAAAGCGATCACGGCGAACAAATTCGAAAATAGTGGAAAAGTGGGGAATACTGCAGAACAGTGGGAACCAAAGGGAGCGGGGGAAACAGATAGGAAAAAGTGGGGAACAGTGTGGAAAAATGCAGAAGAGTGAGGAAACAAAGGGAGCAGGGGGTATACATTGGAAAATTTGCGGAACCGTGGGGAACACTGCAGAACAGAGGGGAACCAATGGAGCAGGTGGAACGGATTGGAAAAAGTGGGGCATCGCGAAGGACAATGCAGGACAGAGGGGAAAGAAAGGGCACAGGGGGAACGGATTGGAAAAAGTGGGGAACTGTGGGGAACACTGCAGAACCGAGGGGAAACAATGGGAGCAGGGCGAACAGATTGGAAAAAGTGGGGAACGGTGTGGAAAAATGCAGAAGAGTGGAGACACAACGGGAGCAGGGTGAACGGATTGGAAAAAGTGGGGAAGTGTTTGGAACACTGCAGAACAGAGGGGAAACAAAGGAAGCAGGGGGAACGGATTGGAAAAAGTGGGGAACAGTGTGGAAAATGCAGAAGATTGAGGAAACAAAGGGAGCAGGGGGAACAGATTGGAAAAAGTGGGGAACGGTGTGGAAAATGCAGAAGAGTGAGGAAAAAAAAGGGAGCAGGGGGAACAGATTGGAAAAATTGGGCAACGGTGTGGAAACTGCAGAAGTGAGTGGAACCAAAGGAGCAGGGGGAACAGATTGGAAAAAAGTGGGGAACCGTGGGGAGTTCTGCAGAACAGTGGAGAACCAAAAGGAGTAGGGGGAATGGATTGCAAAAAGTGGGGAACCGTGGAGAACATTGCAGGACAGAGGGGAAACAAAGGTAGCAGGGGGAACGGATTGGATCAAGTGGGGAACTGTGAAGAACACTGCAGACAGAGAGGAACCAAAGCGATCATGGCAAAAAAATTGGAAAATAGTGGAGAAGTGGGGAATACTGCAGAACAGTGGGGAACCAAAGGGAGCGGGGAAAACAGAGTGGAAAAAGTGGGGAACAGTGTGGAAAAATGCAGAAGAGTGAGGAAAGAAAGGGAGCAGGGGTTATACATTGGAAAAATTGGGGAACCATGGGGAACCCTGCAGAACACAGGGGAACCAAGGGAGCAGGTGGAACGGATTGGAAAAAGTGGGGAACTGTGTGGAAAAATGCAGAAGAGTGGGGAACCAAAGGGAGCAGGAGGAACAGATTGAAAAAAGTCGGGGACCGTGTAGAACACTGCAGAACAGAAGGGAACCAAACGGAGCAGGGGTAACGGATTGGAAAATGTGGGGAACTGTATAGAAAACTGCAGAATAGAGGGGAACCAACGGGAGTAGGGGGAACTGATTGGAAAAAGTGGGGAACAGTGGGGAACACTACAGAACAGAGGAGAACCAAAGAGAGCACGGCGAACAGATTGGAAAAAGTGTGGAACAGTGTGGAAAATGCAGAAGATTGAGGAAACAAAGGGAGCAGGGGGAACAGATTGGAAAAAGTGGGGAACGGTGTGGAAAATGCAGAAGAGTGGAGAAACAACGGGAGCAGGTAGAACGGATTGGAAAATGTGGTGAACCGTGGGGAGCACTGCAGTATAGAGGGGAACCAAAGGGAGCAGGGAGAACAGATTGGAAAAGTGGGGAAATATGGGGGAAAGTGCAGGACAGATGGGAACCAAAGGGAGAAGGGGGAATGGATTGGAAAAAGTGGGTAACCGTGGGGAACACTGCAGGACAGAGGGGAACCAAAGGGAGAAGGGGGAACGGTTTGGAAAAAGTGGGTAACCGTGGGGAACACTGCAGAACACTGCGGAACCAAAGGGAGCAGGGGGAATGGATTGGAAAAAGTGGGTAACCGTGGGGAACACTGCAGGACAGAGGGGAACCAAAGGGAGCAGGGGGAACGGTTTGGAAAAAGTGGGGAAACGTGGGGAACACTGCAGAATAAAGGAGAACCAAACGGAGCAGGGGCAACAGATTGGAAAAAGTGGGGAATCGTGGGGAGTTCTGCAGAACAGTGGGGAACCAAAAGGAGCAGGGGGAATGGATTGGAAAAAGTGGGGAACCGTGGAGAACATTGCAGGACAGAGGGGAACCAAAGGGAGCAGGGGGAACGGTTTGGAAAAAGTGGGGTAACGTGGGGAACACTGCAGAATAAAGGAGAACCAAACGGAGCAGGGGGAACAGATTGGAAAAAGTGGGGAATCGTGGGGAGTTCTGCAGAACAGTGGGGAACCAAAAGGAGCAGGGGGAATGGATTGGAAAAAGTGGGGAACCGTGGAGAACATTGCAGGACAGAGGGGAACCAAAGGGAGCAGGGGGAACGGTTTGGAAAAAGTGGGGAAACGTGGGGAACACTGCAGAATAAAGGAGAACCAAACGGAGCAGGGGGAACAGATTGGAAAAAGTGGGGAATCGTGGGGAGTTCTGCAGAACAGTGGGGAACCAAAAGGAGCAGGGGGTATGGATTGGAAAAAGTGGGGAACCGTGGAGAACATTGCAGGACAGAGGGGAAACAAAGGGAGCAGGGCGAACTGATTGGAAAAAGTGGGGAAACGTGGGGAACACTGCAGGACAGAGGGGAAACAAAGGGAGCAGGGTGAACAGATTCGAAAAAGTGTGCAACCTTGGGGAACACTGCAGAATAGAGGGGAACTAAACGGAGCAAAGGGAACAGATTGGAAAAAGCTTAGAAACATGGCGAACACTGCAAAACAGTGGGGAACCAAAGGGAGCAGCGGGAACGGATTGGAAAAAGTGGGGAACCGTGGGAAACACTGCAGAACAGAGGGGAACGAAATGGAGCACGGCGAGCATATCGGAAAGAAGTTGAGAAGTGGGGAACACTGCAGGACAGAGGGGAACCAAAGGGAGCAGGGGGAACGGATTGGATAAAGTGGGGAACTGTGAAGAACACTGCAGACAGAGAGGAACCAAAGCGAGCACGGCGAACAAATTGGAAAATAGTGGAGAAGTGGGGAACACTGCAGAACAGTGGGGAACCAAAGGGAGCGGGGAAAACAGAGTGGAAAAAGTGGGGAACAGTGTGGAAAAATGCAGAAGAGTGAGGAAACAAAGGGAGCAGGGGTTATACATTGGAAAAATTGGGGAACCATGGGGAACCCTGCAGAACACAGGGGAACCAAGGGAGCAGGTGGAACGGATTGGAAAAAGTGGGGAACTGTGTGGAAAAATGCAGAAGAGTGGGGAACCAAAGGGAGCAGGAGGAACAGATTGAAAAAAGTCGGGGACCGTGTAGAACACTGCAGAACAGAAGGGAACCAAACGGAGCAGGGGTAACGGATTGGAAAATGTGGGGAACTGTATAGAAAACTGCAGAATAGAGGGGAACCAACGGGAGTAGGGGGAACTGATTGGAAAAAGTGGGGAACAGTGGGGAACACTACAGAACAGAGGAGAACCAAAGAGAGCACGGCGAACAGATTGGAAAAAGTGTGGAACAGTGTGGAAAATGCAGAAGATTGAGGAAACAAAGGGAGCAGAGGGAACAGATTGGAAAAAGTGGGGAACGGTGTGGAAAATGCAGAAGAGTGGAGAAACAACGGGAGCAGGTAGAACGGATTGGAAAATGTGGTGAACCGTGGGGAGCACTGCAGTATAGAGGGGAACCAAAGGGAGGAGGGAGAACAGATTGGAAAAGTGGGGAAATATGGGGGAAAGTGCAGGACAGATGGGAACCAAAGGGAGAAGGGGGAATGGATTGGAAAAAGTGGGTAACCGTGGGGAACACTGCAGGACAGAGGGGAACCAAAGGGAGAAGGGGGAACGGTTTGGAAAAAGTGGGTAACCGTGGGGAACACTGCAGAACACTGCGGAACCAAAGGGAGCAGGGGGAATGGATTGGAAAAAGTGGGTAACCGTGGGGAACACTGCAGGACAGAGGGGAACCAAAGGGAGCAGGAGGAACGGTTTGGAAAAAGTGGGGAAACGTGGGGAACACTGCAGAATAAAGGAGAACCAAACGGAGCAGGGGGAACAGATTGGAAAAAGTGGGGAATCGTGGGGAGTTCTGCAGAACAGTGGGGAACCAAAAGGAGCAGGGGGAATGGATTGGAAAAAGTGGGGAACCGTGGAGAACATTGCAGGACAGAGGGGAACCAAAGGGAGCAGGGGGAACGGTTTGGAAAAAGTGGGGAAACGTGGGGAACACTGCAGAATAAAGGAGAACCAAACGGAGCAGGGGGAACAGATTGGAAAAAGTGGGGAATCGTGGGGAGTTCTGCAGAACAGTGGGGAACCAAAAGGAGCAGGGGGAATGGATTGGAAAAAGTGGGGAACCGTGGAGAACATTGCAGGACAGAGGGGAAACAAAGGGAGCAGGGCGAACTGATTGGAAAAAGTGGGGAAACGTGGGGAACACTGCAGGACAGAGGGGAAACAAAGGGAGCAGGGTGAACAGATTCGAAAAAGTGTGCAACCTTGGGGAACACTGCAGAATAGAGGGGAACTAAACGGAGCAAAGGGAACAGATTGGAAAAAGCTTAGAAACATGGCGAACACTGCAAAACAGTGGGGAACCAAAGGGAGCAGCGGGAACGGATTGGAAAAAGTGGGGAACCGTGGGAAACACTGCAGAACAGAGGGGAACGAAATGGAGCACGGCGAGCATATCGGAAAGAAGTTGAGAAGTGGGGAACACTGCAGGACAGAGGGGAACCAAAGGGAGCAGGGGGAACGGATTGGATAAAGTGGGGAACTGTGAAGAACACTGCAGACAGAGAGGAACCAAAGCGAGCACGGCGAACAAATTGGAAAATAGTGGAGAAGTGGGGAACACTGCAGAACAGTGGGGAACCAAAGGGAGTGGGGGAAACAGATTGGAAAAAGTGGGGAGCAGTGTGGAAAATGCAGAAGAGTGAGGAAACAAAGGGAGCAGGGGGAACAGATTGGAAAAAGTGGGGAACGGTGTGGAAAATGCAGTAGAGTGAGGAAAAAAAAGGGAGCAGGGGGAACAGATTGGAAAAAGTGGGTAACCGTGGGAAACACTGCAGGACAGAGGGGAACCAAAGGGAGCAGGGGGAACGGTTTGGAAAAAGTGGGGAACCGTGGGGAGTTCTGCAGAACAGTGGAGAACCAAAAGGAGTAGGGGGAATGTATTGCAAAAAGTGGGGAACCGTGGAGAACATTGCAGGACAGAGGGGAAACAAAGGTAGCAGGGGGAACGGATTGGAAAAAGTGGGGAACTGTGGGGAACACTGCAGAACCGAGGGGAAACAATGGGAGCAGGGCGAACAGATTGGAAAAAGTGGGGAACGGTGTGGAAAAATGCAGAAGAGTGGAGACACAACGGGAGCAGGGTGAACGGATTGGAAAAAGTGGGGAAGTGTTTGGAACACTGCAGAACAGAGGGGAAACAAAGGAAGCAGGGGGAACGGATTGGAAAAAGTGGGGAACAGTGTGGAAAATGCAGAAGATTGAGGAAACAAAGGGAGCAGGGGGAACAGATTGGAAAAAGTGGGGAACGGTGTGGAAAATGCAGAAGAGTGAGGAAAAAAAAGGGAGCAGGGGGAACAGATTGGAAAAAGTGGGCAACGGTGTGGAAACTGCAGAAGTGAGTGGAACCAAAGGAGCAGGGGGAACAGATTGGAAAAAAGTGGGGAACCGTGGAGAACACTGCAGAACAGAGAGGGAAAAAAGGGAGAAGGGGAACAGATTGGAAAAAATGTGAAGAACCGTGGGGAACACTGCAGAACAGAGGGGAACCAAAGGAGCAAGGGCAACTGATTAGAAAAAGAGGGGAACCATGGGGAACACTGTAGAACAGAGGGGAACCGAATGGAGTACGGGGCACAGATTCGAAAAATTGGAGGATTATGTGGAAATGTACAGAACAGTGGGGAACCAAAGGGAGCAGGGGGAACGGTGTGGAAAAAATGGGGAACCGTGGGGAACACTGCAGAACAGAGGGGAACCAAACGGAGCAGGGGGAACGGATTGGATAAAGTGGGGAACTGTGAAGAACACTGCAGACAGAGAGGAACCAAAGCGATCATGGCGAACAAATTGGAAAATAGTGGAGAAGTGGGGAATACTGCAGAACAGTGGGGAACCAAAGGGAGCGGGGAAAACAGATTGGAAAAAGTGGGGAACAGTGTGGAAAAATGCAGAAGAGTGAGGAAACAAAGGGAGCAGGGGGTATACATTGGAAAAATTGGGGAACCATGGGGAACACTGCAGAACAGAGGGGCACCAAGGGAGCAGGTGGAACGGATTGGAAAAAGTGGGGAACTGTGTGGAAAAATGCAGAACAGTGGGGAACCAAAGGGAGCAGGAGGAACAGAATGGAAAAAGTCGTGGACCGTGGAGAACACTGCAGAACAGAGGGGAACCAAAGGGAGCAGAGGTAACGGATTGGAAAATGTGGGGAACTGTATAGAAAACTGCAGAATAGAGGGGAACCAACGGGAGCAGGGGGAACAGATTGGAAAAAGTGGAAAATGTGGGGAAAACTGCAGAACAGAGGGGAGCCCAAGGAGAAGGGGGAACAGATTGGAAAAAGTGGGGAACGGTGTGGAAAATGCAGAAGAGTGGAGAAACAACGGGAGCAGGTAGAACGGATTGGAAAATGTGGTGAACCGTGGGGAACACTGCAGAACACTGCGGAACCAAAGGGAGCAGGGGGAATGGATTGGAAAAAGTGGGTAACCGTGGGGAACACTGCAGGACAGAGGGGAACCAAAGGGAGCAGGGGGAACGGTTTGGAAAAAGTGGGGAAACGTGGGGAACACTGCAGAATAAAGGAGAACCAAACGGAGCAGGGGGAACAGATTGGAAAAAGTGGGGAATCGTGGGGAGTTCTGCAGAACAGTGGGGAACCAAAAGGAGCAGGGGGAATGGATTGGAAAAAGTGGGGAACCGTGGAGAACATTGCAGGACAGAGGGGAAACAAAGGGAGCAGGGCGAACTGATTGGAAAAAGTGGGGAAACGTGGGGAACACTGCAGGACAGAGGGGAAACAAAGGGAGCAGGGTGAACAGATTCGAAAAAGTGTGCAACCTTGGGGAACACTGCAGAATAGAGGGGAACTAAACGGAGCAAAGGGAACAGATTGGAAAAAGCTTAGAAACATGGTGAACACTGCAAAACAGTGGGGAACCAAAGGGAGCAGCGGGAACGGATTGGAAAAAGTGGGGAACCGTGGGAAACACTGCAGAACAGAGGGGAACGAAATGGAGCACGGCGAGCATATCGGAAAGAAGTTGAGAAGTGGGGAACACTGCAGGACAGAGGGGAACCAAAGGGACAGGGGGAACGGATTGGATAAAGTGGGGAACTGTGAAGAACACTGCAGAAAGAGAGGAACCAAAGGGAGCAGGGGTAACGGATTGGAAAATGTGGGGAACTGTATAGAAAACTGCAGAACAGTGGGGAACCAAAGGGAGCAGGAGGAACAGAATGGAAAAAGTCGTGGACCGTGGAGAACACTGCAGAACAGAGGGGAACCAAAGGGAGCAGGGGTAACTGATTGGAAAAAGTGGGGAACTGTATAGAAAACTGCAGAATAGAGGGGAACCAACGGGAGCAGGGGGTACAGATTGGAAAAAGTGGAAACTGTGGGGAAAACTGCAGAACAGAGGGGAGCCCAAGGAGAAGGGGGAACAGATTGGAAAAAGTGGGGAACGGTGCGGAAAATGCAGAAGAGTGGAGAAACAACAGGAGCAGGGTGAACGGATTGGAAAAAGTGGGGAACAGTGTGGAACACTGCAGAACAGAGGGGAATCAAAGGAAGCAGTGGGAACTGATTGGAAAAAGTGGGGAACAGTGGGGAACACTGCAGAACAGAGGAGAACCAAAGAGAGCACGGCGAACAGATTGGAAAAAGTGTGGAGCCGTGGGGAACACTGCAGGACAGAGGGGAAACAAAGGGAGCAGGGCGAACTGATTGGAAAAAGTGGGGAAACGTGGGGAACACTGCAGGACAGAGGGGAAACAAAGGGAGCAGGGTGAACAGATTCGAAAAAGTGTGCAACCTTGGGGAACACTGCAGAATAGAGGGGAACTAAACGGAGCAAAGGGAACAGATTGGAAAAAGCTTAGAAACATGGCGAACACTGCAAAACAGTGGGGAACCAAAGGGAGCAGCGGGAACGGATTGGAAAAAGTGGGGAACCGTGGGAAACACTGCAGAACAGAGGGGAACGAAATGGAGCACGGCGAGCATATCGGAAAGAAGTTGAGAAGTGGGGAACACTGCAGGACAGAGGGGAACCAAAGGGAGCAGGGGGAACGGATTGGATAAAGTGGGGAACTGTGAAGAACACTGCAGACAGAGAGGAACCAAAGCGAGCACGGCGAACAAATTGGAAAATAGTGGAGAAGTGGGGAACACTGCAGAACAGTGGGGAACCAAAGGGAGCGGGGGAAACAGATTGGAAAAAGTGGGGAGCAGTGTGGAAAATGCAGAAGAGTGAGGAAACAAAGGGAGCAGGGGGAACAGATTGGAAAAAGTGGGGAACGGTGTGGAAAATGCAGTAGAGTGAGGAAAAAAAAGGGAGCAGGGGGAACAGATTGGAAAAAGTGGGTAACCGTGGGAAACACTGCAGGACAGAGGGGAACCAAAGGGAGCAGGGGGAACGGTTTGGAAAAAGTGGGGAACCGTGGGGAGTTCTGCAGAACAGTGGAGAACCAAAAGGAGTAGGGGGAATGTATTGCAAAAAGTGGGGAACCGTGGAGAACATTGCAGGACAGAGGGGAAACAAAGGTAGCAGGGGGAACGGATTGGATAAAGTGGGGAACTGTGAAGAACACTGCAGACAGAGAGGAACCAAAGCGATCATGGCAAAAAAATTGGAAAATAGTGGAGAAGTGGGGAATACTGCAGAACAGTGGGGAACCAAAGGGAGCGGGGAAAACAGAGTGGAAAAAGTGGGGAACAGTGTGGAAAAATGCAGAAGAGTGAGGAAAGAAAGGGAGCAGGGGTTATACATTGGAAAAATTGGGGAACCATGGGGAACCCTGCAGAACACAGGGGAACCAAGGGAGCAGGTGGAACGGATTGGAAAAAGTGGGGAACTGTGTGGAAAAATGCAGAAGAGTGGGGAACCAAAGGGAGCAGGAGGAACAGATTGAAAAAAGTCGGGGACCGTGTAGAACACTGCAGAACAGAAGGGAACCAAACGGAGCAGGGGTAACGGATTGGAAAATGTGGGGAACTGTATAGAAAACTGCAGAATAGAGGGGAACCAACGGGAGTAGGGGGAACTGATTGGAAAAAGTGGGGAACAGTGGGGAACACTACAGAACAGAGGAGAACCAAAGAGAGCACGGCGAACAGATTGGAAAAAGTGTGGAGCCGTGGGGAACACTGCAGGACAGAGGGGAACCAAAGGGAGCAGGGAGAACAGATTGGAAAAGTGGGGAAATATGGGGGAAAATGCAGGACAGAGGGAAACCAAAGGGAGCAGGGGGAATGGATTGGAAAAAGTGGGTAACCGTGGGAAACACTGCAGGGCAGAGGGGAACCAAAGGGAGCAGGGGGAACGGTTTGGAAAAATTGGGTAACCGTGGGGAACACTGCAGAACACTGCGGAACCAAAGGGAGCAGGGGGAACAGCTCGGAAAAGTGGGGAACCGTGGGGAACACTGCAGAATAAAGGAGAACCAAACGGAGCAGGGGGAACAGATTGGAAAAAGTGGGGAATCGTGGGGAGTTCTGCAGAACAGTGGGGAACCAAAAGGAGCAGGGGGAATGGATTGGAAAAAATGGGGAACCGTGGGGAACACTGCAGAACAGAGGGGAACCAAACGGAGCAGGGGGAACGGATTGGATAAAGTGGGGAACTGTGAAGAACACTGCAGACAGAGAGGAACCAAAGCGATCATGGCGAACAAATTGGAAAATAGTGGAGAAGAGGGGAATACTGCAGGACAGAGGGGAACCAAAGGGAGCAGGGAGAACAGATTGGAAAAGTGGGGAAATATGGGGGAAAATGCAGGACAGAGGGGAACCAAAGGGAGCAGGGGGAATGGATTGGAAAAAGTGGGTAACCGTGGGGAACACTGCAGGGCAGAGGGGAACCAAAGGGAGCAGGGGGAACGGTTTGGAAAAATTGGGTAACCGTGGGGAACACTGCAGAACACTGCGGAACCAAAGGGAGCAGGGGGAACAGCTCGGAAAAGTGGGGAACCGTGGGGAACACTGCAGAATAAAGGAGAACCAAATGGAGCAAGGGGAACAGATTGGAAAAAGTGGGGAATCGCGGGGAGTTCTGCAGAACAGTGGGGAACCAAAAGGAGCAGGGGGAATGGATTGGAAAAAGTGGGGAACCGTGGAGAACATTGCAGGACAGAGGGGAAACAAAGGGAGCAGGGCGAACTGATTGGAAAAAGTGGGGAAACGTAGAGAACACTGCAGGACAGAGGGGAAACAAAGGGAGCAGGGTGAACAGATTCGAAAAAGTGTGCAACCTTGGGGAACACTGCAGAATAGAGGGGAACTAAACGGAGCAAAGGGAACAGATTGGAAAAAGTGCAGAACCATGGCGAACACTGCAAAACAGTGGGGAACCAAAGGAAGCAGCAGGAACGGATTGGAAAAAGTGGGGAACCGTGGGAAACACTGCAGAACAGAGGGGAACGAAATGGAGCACGGCGATCATATCGGAAAGAAGTTGAGAAGTGGGGAACACTGCAGGATAGAGGGGAACCAAAGGGAGCAGGGGGAACGGATTGGATAAAGTTGGGAACTGTGAAGAACAAGGCAGAAAGAGAGGAAACAAAGCGATCACAGCGAACAAATTCGAAAATAGTGGAAAAGTGGGGAATACTGCAGAACAGTGGGGAACCAAAGGGAGCAGGGGAAACAGATTGGAAAAAGTGGGGAACAGTGTGGAAAAATGCAGAAGAGTGAGGAAAGAAAGGGAGCAGGGGGTATACATTGGAAAAATTGCGGAACCGTGGGTAACACTGCAGAACAGAGGGGAACCAATGGAGCAGGTGGAACGGATTGGAAAAAGTGGGGAATCGCGAAGGACAATGCAGGACAGAGGGGAACCAAAGGGAGCAGAGGGAACGTTTTGGAAAAAGTGGGTAACCGTGGGGAACACTGCAGAACACTGCGGAACGAAAGGGAGCAGGGGGAACAGCTCGGAAAATTGGGGAACCGTGGGGAACACTGCAGAATAAAGGAGAACCAAACGGAGCAGGGGGAACAGAGTCGAAAAAGTGGGGAATCGTGGGGAGTTCTGCAGAACAGTGGGGAACCAAAAGGAGTAGGGGGAATGGATTGGAAAAAGTGGGGAACCATGGAGAACATTGCAGGACAGAGGGGAACCAAAGGGAGCAGGGGGAACGGAGTGGAAAAAATGGGGAACCGTGGGGAACACTGCAGAACAGAGGGGAACCAAACGGAGCAGGGGGAACGGATTGGATAAAGTGGGGAACTGTGAAGAACACTGCAGACAGAGAGGAACCAAAGCGATCATGGCGAACAAATTGGAAAATAGTGGAGAAGTGGGGAATACTGAAGAACAGTGGGGAACCAAATGGAGCGGGGAAAACAGAGTGGAAAAAGTGGGGAACAGTGTGGAAAAATGCAGAAGAGTGAGGAAACAAAGGGAGCAGGGGGTATACATTGGAAAAATTGGGGAACCATGGGGAACACTGCAGAACAGAGGGGCACCAAGGGAGCAGGTGGAACGGATTGGAAAAAGTGGGGAACTGTGTGGAAAAATGCAGAACAGTGGGGAACCAAAGGGAGCAGGAGGAACAGAATGGAAAAAGTCGGGGACCGTGGAGAACACTGCAGAACAGAGGGGAACCAAAGGGAGCAGGGGTAACGGATTGGAAAATGTGGGGAACTGTATAGAAAACTGCAGAATAGAGGGGAACCAACGGGAGCAGGGGGTAACAGATTGGAAAAAGTGGAAACTGTGGGGAAAACTGCAGAACAGAGGTGAGCCCAAGGAGAAGGGGGAACAGATTGGAAAAAGTGGGGAACGGTTTGGAAAATGCAGAAGAGTGGAGAAACAACGGGAGCAGGGTGAACGGTTTGGAAAAAGTGGGGAACAGTGTGGAACACTGCAGAACAGAGGGGAATCAAAGGAAGCAGGGGGAACGGATTGGAAAAAGTGGGGAACTGCGGGGATCACTGTAAAACAGAGAGGAACCAAAGAGAGCACGGCGAACAGATTGGAAAAAGTGTGGAACCGTGGGGAACACTGCAGGACAGAGGGGAACCAAAGGGAATAGGAGGTACAGGTTGGAAAAAGTGGGGAACCGTTGGCGAACACTGCAGAACAGTGGGGAACCAAAGGGAGCAGGGGGAACAGATTGCAAAAAGTGGGGAACAGTGGGGAATATTGCAGAAAAGAGGGGAAGCAAATGGAGCATGGGAACAGATTGGAAAAATCGGGGAACCGTGTGGAAAAATGCAGAACAGTGGGAAACCAAAGGGAGCAGGGAGAACGGATTGGAAAATGTGGGGAACCGTGGGGAGCACTGCAGTATAGAGGGGAACCAAAGGGAGCAGGGAGAACAGATTGGAAAAGTGGGGAAATATGGGGGAAAGTGCAGGAAAGAGGGGAACCAAAGGGAGCAGGGGGAATGGATTGGAAAAAGTGGGGAACTGTGTGGAAAAATGCAGAACAGTGGGGAATCAAAGGGAGCAGGAGGAACAGATTGGAAAAAGTCGGGAACCGTGGAGAACACTGCAGAACAGAGGGGAACCAAAGGGAGCAGGGGTAACGGATTGGAAAATGTGGTGAACTGTATAGAATACTGCAGAATAGAGGGGAAACCAAAGGGAGCAGGGGGAACAGATTGGAAAAAGTGGAAACTGTGGGGAAAACTGCAGAACAGAGTGGAGCCCAAGGAGAAGGGGGAACAGATTGGAAAAAGTGGGGAACGGTGTGGAAAATGCAGAAGAGTGGAGAAACAACGGGAGCAGGGTGAACGGATTGGAAAAAGTGGGGAACAGTGCGGAACACTGCAGAACAGAGGGGAATCAAAGGAAGCAGGGGGAACGGATTGGAAAAAGTGGGGAACCGTTCGGAACACTGAACAGCAGAGGGGAACCAAAGGAGCACGGGGAAGAGATTGGAAAAATTGGGAAACCATGGAGGACAGTGCAGGACGCAGGGGAACCAAAGGGAGCAGGGGGAACAGATTGGAAAAAGTGGGGAACTGTGGGGAACACTGTTGAACAGAGGGGAACCAAAGAGAGCACGGAGAACAGATTGGAAAAAGTGTGGAACCGTGGGGAACACTGCAGGACAGAGGGGAACCAAAGGGAACAGGAGGTACAGGTTGGAAAAAGTGGGAAACCGTTGGCGAACACTGCAGAACAGTGGGGAACCAAAGGGAGCAGGGGGAACAGATTGCAAAAAGTGGGGAACAGTGGGGAATATTGCAGAAAAGAGGGGAAGCAAATGGAGCATGGGAACAGATTGGAAAAATCGGGGAACCGTGTGGAAAAATGCAGAACAGTGGGAAACCAAAGGGAGCAGGGAGAACGGATTGGAAAATGTGGGGAACCGTGGGGAGCACTGCAGTACAGAGGGGAACTAAAGGGAGCAAGGGGAACGGGTTGGAAAAGTGGGGAAATATGGGGGAAAATGCAGGACAGAGGGGAACCAAAGGGAGCAGGGGGAACGGTTTGGAAAAAGTGGGTAACCGTGGGGAACTATGAAGAACACTGCGGAACAAAAGGGAGCAGGGGGAACAGCTCGGAAAAGTGGGGAACCTTGGGGAACACTGCAGAATAAAGGAGAACCAAACGGAGCAGGGGGAACAGATTGGAAAAAGTGGGGAATCGTGGGGAGTTCTGCAGAACAGTGGGGAACCAAAAGGAGCAGGGGGAATGTATTGGAAAAAGTGGGGAAACGTGGGGGAAATGCAGGACAGAGGGGAACCAAAGGGAGCAGGGGGAATGGATTGGAATAAGAGTGTAACCGTGGGGAACACTGCAGGACAGAGGGGAACCAAAGGGAGCAGGGGGAACGGTTTGGAAAAAGTGGGTAACCGTGGGGAACACTGCAGAACACTGCAGAAGCAAAGGGAGCAGGGGGAACAGCTCGGAAAAGTGGGGAACCTTGGGGAACACTGCAGAATAAAGGAGAACCAAACGGAGCAGGGGGAACAGATTGGAAAAAAGTGGGGAATCGTGGGGAGTTCTGCAGAACAGTGGGGGACCAAAAGGAGCAGGGGGAATGGATTGGAAATAGTGGGGAACCGTGGAGAACATTGCAGGACAGAGGGGAAACAAAGGGAGCAGGGCGAACTGATTGGAAAAAGTGGGGAAACGTGGGGAACACTGCAGGACAGAGGGGAAACAAAGTGAGCAGGGTGAACAGATTCGAAAAAGTGTGCAAATTGGGGAACACTGCTGAATAGAGGGGAACTAAACGGAGCAAAGGGAACAGATTGGAAAAAGTGCAGAACCATGGCGAAAACTGCAAAACAGTGGTGAACCAAAGGGAGCAGCGGGTACGGATTGGAAAAAGTGGGGAACCGTGGGAAACACTGCAGAACGGAGGGGAACGAAATGGAGCACGGCGAGCATATCGGAAAGAAGTTGAGAAGTGGGGAACACTGCAGGACAGAGGGGAACCAAAGGGAGCAGGGGGAACGGATTGGATAAAGTGGGGAACTGTGAAGAACACTGCAGAAAGAGAGGAACCAAAGCGATCACGGCGAACAAATTCGAAAATAGTGGAAAAGTGGGGAATACTGCAGAACAGTGGGAACCAAAGGGAGCGGGGGAAACAGATAGGAAAAAGTGGGGAACAGTGTGGAAAAATGCAGAAGAGTGAGGAAACAAAGGGAGCAGGGGGTATACATTGGAAAATTTGCGGAACCGAGGGGAACACTGCAGAACAGAGGGGAACCAATGGAGCAGGTGGAACGGATTAGAAAAAGTGGGGCATCGCGAAGGACAATGCAGGACAGAGGGGAAAGAAAGGGCACAGGGGGAACGGATTGGAAAAAGTGGGGAACTGTGGGGAACACTGCAGAACCGAGGGGAAACAATGGGAGCAGGGCGAACAGATTGGAAAAAGTGGGGAACGGTGTGGAAAAATGCAGAAGAGTGGAGACACAACGGGAGCAGGGTGAACGGATTGGAAAAAGTGGGGAAGTGTTTGGAACACTGCAGAACAGAGGGGAAACAAAGGAAGCAGGGGGAACGGATTGGAAAAAGTGGGGAACAGTGTGGAAAATGCAGAAGATTGAGGAAACAAAGGGAGCAGGGGGAACAGATTGGAAAAAGTGGGGAACGGTGTGGAAAATGCAGAAGAGTGAGGAAAAAAAAGGGAGCAGGGGGAACAGATTGGAAAAAGTGGGCAACGGTGTGGAAACTGCAGAAGTGAGTGGAACCAAAGGAGCAGGGGGAACAGATTGGAAAAAAGTGGGGAACCGTGGAGAACACTGCAGAACAGAAAGGGAAAAAAGGGAGAAGGGGAACAGATTGGAAAAAATGTGAAGAACCGTGGGGAACACTGCAGAACAGAGGGGAACCAAAGGAGCAAGGGCAACTGATTAGAAAAAGAGGGGAACCATGGGGAACACTGTAGAACAGTGGGGAACCAAAGGGAGTACGGGGCACAGATTCGAAAAATTGGAGGATTATGTGGAAATGTACAGAACAGTGGGGAACCAAAGGGAGCAGGGGGAACGGTGTGGAAAAAATGGGGAACCGTGGGGAACACTGCAGAACAGAGGGGAACCAAACGGAGC
Source organism: Narcine bancroftii (assembly GCF_036971445.1). NCBI lineage: Eukaryota > Metazoa > Chordata > Chondrichthyes > Torpediniformes > Narcinidae > Narcine > Narcine bancroftii. The sequence continues at coordinate 896,775 of NW_027211892.1, forward strand.
AGGGGGAACGGATTGGATAAAGTGGGGAACTGTGAAGAACACTGCAGAAAGAGAGGAACCAAAGGGAGCAGGGGTAACGGATTGGAAAATGTGGGGAACTGTATAGAAAACTGCAGAACAGTGGGGAACCAAAGGGAGCAGGAGGAACAGAATGGAAAAAGTCGTGGACCGTGGAGAACACTGCAGAACAGAGGGGAACCAAAGGGAGCAGGGGTAACTGATTGGAAAAAGTGGGGAACTGTATAGAAAACTGCAGAATAGAGGGGAACCAACGGGAGCAGGGGGTACAGATTGGAAAAAGTGGAAACTGTGGGGAAAACTGCAGAACAGAGGGGAGCCCAAGGAGAAGGGGGAACAGATTGGAAAAAGTGGGGAACGGTGCGGAAAATGCAGAAGAGTGGAGAAACAACAGGAGCAGGGTGAACGGATTGGAAAAAGTGGGGAACAGTGTGGAACACTGCAGAACAGAGGGGAATCAAAGGAAGCAGTGGGAACTGATTGGAAAAAGTGGGGAACAGTGGGGAACACTGCAGAACAGAGGAGAACCAAAGAGAGCACGGCGAACAGATTGGAAAAAGTGTGGAGCCGTGGGGAACACTGCAGGACAGAGGGGAAACAAAGGGAGCAGGGCGAACTGATTGGAAAAAGTGGGGAAACGTGGGGAACACTGCAGGACAGAGGGGAAACAAAGGGAGCAGGGTGAACAGATTCGAAAAAGTGTGCAACCTTGGGGAACACTGCAGAATAGAGGGGAACTAAACGGAGCAAAGGGAACAGATTGGAAAAAGCTTAGAAACATGGCGAACACTGCAAAACAGTGGGGAACCAAAGGGAGCAGCGGGAACGGATTGGAAAAAGTGGGGAACCGTGGGAAACACTGCAGAACAGAGGGGAACGAAATGGAGCACGGCGAGCATATCGGAAAGAAGTTGAGAAGTGGGGAACACTGCAGGACAGAGGGGAACCAAAGGGAGCAGGGGGAACGGATTGGATAAAGTGGGGAACTGTGAAGAACACTGCAGACAGAGAGGAACCAAAGCGAGCACGGCGAACAAATTGGAAAATAGTGGAGAAGTGGGGAACACTGCAGAACAGTGGGGAACCAAAGGGAGCGGGGGAAACAGATTGGAAAAAGTGGGGAGCAGTGTGGAAAATGCAGAAGAGTGAGGAAACAAAGGGAGCAGGGGGAACAGATTGGAAAAAGTGGGGAACGGTGTGGAAAATGCAGTAGAGTGAGGAAAAAAAAGGGAGCAGGGGGAACAGATTGGAAAAAGTGGGTAACCGTGGGAAACACTGCAGGACAGAGGGGAACCAAAGGGAGCAGGGGGAACGGTTTGGAAAAAGTGGGGAACCGTGGGGAGTTCTGCAGAACAGTGGAGAACCAAAAGGAGTAGGGGGAATGTATTGCAAAAAGTGGGGAACCGTGGAGAACATTGCAGGACAGAGGGGAAACAAAGGTAGCAGGGGGAACGGATTGGATAAAGTGGGGAACTGTGAAGAACACTGCAGACAGAGAGGAACCAAAGCGATCATGGCAAAAAAATTGGAAAATAGTGGAGAAGTGGGGAATACTGCAGAACAGTGGGGAACCAAAGGGAGCGGGGAAAACAGAGTGGAAAAAGTGGGGAACAGTGTGGAAAAATGCAGAAGAGTGAGGAAAGAAAGGGAGCAGGGGTTATACATTGGAAAAATTGGGGAACCATGGGGAACCCTGCAGAACACAGGGGAACCAAGGGAGCAGGTGGAACGGATTGGAAAAAGTGGGGAACTGTGTGGAAAAATGCAGAAGAGTGGGGAACCAAAGGGAGCAGGAGGAACAGATTGAAAAAAGTCGGGGACCGTGTAGAACACTGCAGAACAGAAGGGAACCAAACGGAGCAGGGGTAACGGATTGGAAAATGTGGGGAACTGTATAGAAAACTGCAGAATAGAGGGGAACCAACGGGAGTAGGGGGAACTGATTGGAAAAAGTGGGGAACAGTGGGGAACACTACAGAACAGAGGAGAACCAAAGAGAGCACGGCGAACAGATTGGAAAAAGTGTGGAGCCGTGGGGAACACTGCAGGACAGAGGGGAACCAAAGGGAGCAGGGAGAACAGATTGGAAAAGTGGGGAAATATGGGGGAAAATGCAGGACAGAGGGAAACCAAAGGGAGCAGGGGGAATGGATTGGAAAAAGTGGGTAACCGTGGGAAACACTGCAGGGCAGAGGGGAACCAAAGGGAGCAGGGGGAACGGTTTGGAAAAATTGGGTAACCGTGGGGAACACTGCAGAACACTGCGGAACCAAAGGGAGCAGGGGGAACAGCTCGGAAAAGTGGGGAACCGTGGGGAACACTGCAGAATAAAGGAGAACCAAACGGAGCAGGGGGAACAGATTGGAAAAAGTGGGGAATCGTGGGGAGTTCTGCAGAACAGTGGGGAACCAAAAGGAGCAGGGGGAATGGATTGGAAAAAATGGGGAACCGTGGGGAACACTGCAGAACAGAGGGGAACCAAACGGAGCAGGGGGAACGGATTGGATAAAGTGGGGAACTGTGAAGAACACTGCAGACAGAGAGGAACCAAAGCGATCATGGCGAACAAATTGGAAAATAGTGGAGAAGAGGGGAATACTGCAGGACAGAGGGGAACCAAAGGGAGCAGGGAGAACAGATTGGAAAAGTGGGGAAATATGGGGGAAAATGCAGGACAGAGGGGAACCAAAGGGAGCAGGGGGAATGGATTGGAAAAAGTGGGTAACCGTGGGGAACACTGCAGGGCAGAGGGGAACCAAAGGGAGCAGGGGGAACGGTTTGGAAAAATTGGGTAACCGTGGGGAACACTGCAGAACACTGCGGAACCAAAGGGAGCAGGGGGAACAGCTCGGAAAAGTGGGGAACCGTGGGGAACACTGCAGAATAAAGGAGAACCAAATGGAGCAAGGGGAACAGATTGGAAAAAGTGGGGAATCGCGGGGAGTTCTGCAGAACAGTGGGGAACCAAAAGGAGCAGGGGGAATGGATTGGAAAAAGTGGGGAACCGTGGAGAACATTGCAGGACAGAGGGGAAACAAAGGGAGCAGGGCGAACTGATTGGAAAAAGTGGGGAAACGTAGAGAACACTGCAGGACAGAGGGGAAACAAAGGGAGCAGGGTGAACAGATTCGAAAAAGTGTGCAACCTTGGGGAACACTGCAGAATAGAGGGGAACTAAACGGAGCAAAGGGAACAGATTGGAAAAAGTGCAGAACCATGGCGAACACTGCAAAACAGTGGGGAACCAAAGGAAGCAGCAGGAACGGATTGGAAAAAGTGGGGAACCGTGGGAAACACTGCAGAACAGAGGGGAACGAAATGGAGCACGGCGATCATATCGGAAAGAAGTTGAGAAGTGGGGAACACTGCAGGATAGAGGGGAACCAAAGGGAGCAGGGGGAACGGATTGGATAAAGTTGGGAACTGTGAAGAACAAGGCAGAAAGAGAGGAAACAAAGCGATCACAGCGAACAAATTCGAAAATAGTGGAAAAGTGGGGAATACTGCAGAACAGTGGGGAACCAAAGGGAGCAGGGGAAACAGATTGGAAAAAGTGGGGAACAGTGTGGAAAAATGCAGAAGAGTGAGGAAAGAAAGGGAGCAGGGGGTATACATTGGAAAAATTGCGGAACCGTGGGTAACACTGCAGAACAGAGGGGAACCAATGGAGCAGGTGGAACGGATTGGAAAAAGTGGGGAATCGCGAAGGACAATGCAGGACACTGCGGAACGAAAGGGAGCAGGGGGAACAGCTCGGAAAATTGGGGAACCGTGGGGAACACTGCAGAATAAAGGAGAACCAAACGGAGCAGGGGGAACAGAGTCGAAAAAGTGGGGAATCGTGGGGAGTTCTGCAGAACAGTGGGGAACCAAAAGGAGTAGGGGGAATGGATTGGAAAAAGTGGGGAACCATGGAGAACATTGCAGGACAGAGGGGAACCAAAGGGAGCAGGGGGAACGGAGTGGAAAAAATGGGGAACCGTGGGGAACACTGCAGAACAGAGGGGAACCAAACGGAGCAGGGGGAACGGATTGGATAAAGTGGGGAACTGTGAAGAACACTGCAGACAGAGAGGAACCAAAGCGATCATGGCGAACAAATTGGAAAATAGTGGAGAAGTGGGGAATACTGAAGAACAGTGGGGAACCAAATGGAGCGGGGAAAACAGAGTGGAAAAAGTGGGGAACAGTGTGGAAAAATGCAGAAGAGTGAGGAAACAAAGGGAGCAGGGGGTATACATTGGAAAAATTGGGGAACCATGGGGAACACTGCAGAACAGAGGGGCACCAAGGGAGCAGGTGGAACGGATTGGAAAAAGTGGGGAACTGTGTGGAAAAATGCAGAACAGTGGGGAACCAAAGGGAGCAGGAGGAACAGAATGGAAAAAGTCGGGGACCGTGGAGAACACTGCAGAACAGAGGGGAACCAAAGGGAGCAGAGGTAACGGATTGGAAAATGTGGGGAACTGTATAGAAAACTGCAGAATAGAGGGGAACCAACGGGAGCAGGGGGTAACAGATTGGAAAAAGTGGAAACTGTGGGGAAAACTGCAGAACAGAGGTGAGCCCAAGGAGAAGGGGGAACAGATTGGAAAAAGTGGGGAACGGTTTGGAAAATGCAGAAGAGTGGAGAAACAACGGGAGCAGGGTGAACGGTTTGGAAAAAGTGGGGAACAGTGTGGAACACTGCAGAACAGAGGGGAATCAAAGGAAGCAGGGGGAACGGATTGGAAAAAGTGGGGAACTGCGGGGATCACTGTAAAACAGAGAGGAACCAAAGAGAGCACGGCGAACAGATTGGAAAAAGTGTGGAACCGTGGGGAACACTGCAGGACAGAGGGGAACCAAAGGGAATAGGAGGTACAGGTTGGAAAAAGTGGGGAACCGTTGGCGAACACTGCAGAACAGTGGGGAACCAAAGGGAGCAGGGGGAACAGATTGCAAAAAGTGGGGAACAGTGGGGAATATTGCAGAAAAGAGGGGAAGCAAATGGAGCATGGGAACAGATTGGAAAAATCGGGGAACCGTGTGGAAAAATGCAGAACAGTGGGAAACCAAAGGGAGCAGGGAGAACGGATTGGAAAATGTGGGGAACCGTGGGGAGCACTGCAGTATAGAGGGGAACCAAAGGGAGCAGGGAGAACAGATTGGAAAAGTGGGGAAATATGGGGGAAAGTGCAGGAAAGAGGGGAACCAAAGGGAGCAGGGGGAATGGATTGGAAAAAGTGGGGAACTGTGTGGAAAAATGCAGAACAGTGGGGAATCAAAGGGAGCAGGAGGAACAGATTGGAAAAAGTCGGGAACCGTGGAGAACACTGCAGAACAGAGGGGAACCAAAGGGAGCAGGGGTAACGGATTGGAAAATGTGGTGAACTGTATAGAATACTGCAGAATAGAGGGGAAACCAAAGGGAGCAGGGGGAACAGATTGGAAAAAGTGGAAACTGTGGGGAAAACTGCAGAACAGAGTGGAGCCCAAGGAGAAGGGGGAACAGATTGGAAAAAGTGGGGAACGGTGTGGAAAATGCAGAAGAGTGGAGAAACAACGGGAGCAGGGTGAACGGATTGGAAAAAGTGGGGAACAGTGCGGAACACTGCAGAACAGAGGGGAATCAAAGGAAGCAGGGGGAACGGATTGGAAAAAGTGGGGAACCGTTCGGAACACTGAACAGCAGAGGGGAACCAAAGGAGCACGGGGAAGAGATTGGAAAAATTGGGAAACCATGGAGGACAGTGCAGGACGCAGGGGAACCAAAGGGAGCAGGGGGAACAGATTGGAAAAAGTGGGGAACTGTGGGGAACACTGTTGAACAGAGGGGAACCAAAGAGAGCACGGAGAACAGATTGGAAAAAGTGTGGAACCGTGGGGAACACTGCAGGACAGAGGGGAACCAAAGGGAACAGGAGGTACAGGTTGGAAAAAGTGGGAAACCGTTGGCGAACACTGCAGAACAGTGGGGAACCAAAGGGAGCAGGGGGAACAGATTGCAAAAAGTGGGGAACAGTGGGGAATATTGCAGAAAAGAGGGGAAGCAAATGGAGCATGGGAACAGATTGGAAAAATCGGGGAACCGTGTGGAAAAATGCAGAACAGTGGGAAACCAAAGGGAGCAGGGAGAACGGATTGGAAAATGTGGGGAACCGTGGGGAGCACTGCAGTACAGAGGGGAACTAAAGGGAGCAAGGGGAACGGGTTGGAAAAGTGGGGAAATATGGGGGAAAATGCAGGACAGAGGGGAACCAAAGGGAGCAGGGGGAACGGTTTGGAAAAAGTGGGTAACCGTGGGGAACTATGAAGAACACTGCGGAACAAAAGGGAGCAGGGGGAACAGCTCGGAAAAGTGGGGAACCTTGGGGAACACTGCAGAATAAAGGAGAACCAAACGGAGCAGGGGGAACAGATTGGAAAAAGTGGGGAATCGTGGGGAGTTCTGCAGAACAGTGGGGAACCAAAAGGAGCAGGGGGAATGTATTGGAAAAAGTGGGGAAACGTGGGGGAAATGCAGGACAGAGGGGAACCAAAGGGAGCAGGGGGAATGGATTGGAATAAGAGTGTAACCGTGGGGAACACTGCAGGACAGAGGGGAACCAAAGGGAGCAGGGGGAACGGTTTGGAAAAAGTGGGTAACCGTGGGGAACACTGCAGAACACTGCAGAAGCAAAGGGAGCAGGGGGAACAGCTCGGAAAAGTGGGGAACCTTGGGGAACACTGCAGAATAAAGGAGAACCAAACGGAGCAGGGGGAACAGATTGGAAAAAAGTGGGGAATCGTGGGGAGTTCTGCAGAACAGTGGGGAACCAAAAGGAGCAGGGGGAATGGATTGGAAATAGTGGGGAACCGTGGAGAACATTGCAGGACAGAGGGGAAACAAAGGGAGCAGGGCGAACTGATTGGAAAAAGTGGGGAAACGTGGGGAAAACTGCAGGACAGAGGGGAAACAAAGTGAGCAGGGTGAACAGATTCGAAAAAGTGTGCAAATTGGGGAACACTGCTGAATAGAGGGGAACTAAACGGAGCAAAGGGAACAGATTGGAAAAAGTGCAGAACCATGGCGAAAACTGCAAAACAGTGGTGAACCAAAGGGAGCAGCGGGTACGGATTGGAAAAAGTGGGGAACCGTGGGAAACACTGCAGAACGGAGGGGAACGAAATGGAGCACGGCGAGCATATCGGAAAGAAGTTGAGAAGTGGGGAACACTGCAGGACAGAGGGGAACCAAAGGGAGCAGGGGGAACGGATTGGATAAAGTGGGGAACTGTGAAGAACACTGCAGAAAGAGAGGAACCAAAGCGATCACGGCGAACAAATTCGAAAATAGTGGAAAAGTGGGGAATACTGCAGAACAGTGGGAACCAAAGGGAGCGGGGGAAACAGATAGGAAAAAGTGGGGAACAGTGTGGAAAAATGCAGAAGAGTGAGGAAACAAAGGGAGCAGGGGGTATACATTGGAAAATTTGCGGAACCGTGGGGAACACTGCAGAACAGAGGGGAACCAATGGAGCAGGTGGAACGGATTAGAAAAAGTGGGGCATCGCGAAGGACAATGCAGGACAGAGGGGAAAGAAAGGGCACAGGGGGAACGGATTGGAAAAAGTGGGGAACTGTGGGGAACACTGCAGAACCGAGGGGAAACAATGGGAGCAGGGCGAACAGATTGGAAAAAGTGGGGAACGGTGTGGAAAAATGCAGAAGAGTGGAGACACAACGGGAGCAGGGTGAACGGATTGGAAAAAGTGGGGAAGTGTTTGGAACACTGCAGAACAGAGGGGAAACAAAGGAAGCAGGGGGAACGGATTGGAAAAAGTGGGGAACAGTGTGGAAAATGCAGAAGATTGAGGAAACAAAGGGAGCAGGGGGAACAGATTGGAAAAAGTGGGGAACGGTGTGGAAAATGCAGAAGAGTGAGGAAAAAAAAGGGAGCAGGGGGAACAGATTGGAAAAAGTGGGCAACGGTGTGGAAACTGCAGAAGTGAGTGGAACCAAAGGAGCAGGGGGAACAGATTGGAAAAAAGTGGGGAACCGTGGAGAACACTGCAGAACAGAGAGGGAAAAAAGGGAGAAGGGGAACAGATTGGAAAAAATGTGAAGAACCGTGGGGAACACTGCAGAACAGAGGGGAACCAAAGGAGCAAGGGCAACTGATTAGAAAAAGAGGGGAACCATGGGGAACACTGTAGAACAGAGGGGAACCGAATGGAGTACGGGGCACAGATTCGAAAAATTGGAGGATTATGTGGAAATGTACAGAACAGTGGGGAACCAAAGGGAGCAGGGGGAACGGTGTGGAAAAAATGGGGAACCGTGGGGAACACTGCAGAACAGAGGGGAACCAAACGGAGCAGGGGGAACGGATTGGATAAAGTGGGGAACTGTGAAGAACACTGCAGACAGAGAGGAACCAAAGCGATCATGGCGAACAAATTGGAAAATAGTGGAGAAGTGGGGAATACTGCAGAACAGTGGGGAACCAAAGGGAGCGGGGAAAACAGATTGGAAAAAGTGGGGAACAGTGTGGAAAAATGCAGAAGAGTGAGGAAACAAAGGGAGCAGGGGGTATACATTGGAAAAATTGGGGAACCATGGGGAACACTGCAGAACAGAGGGGCACCAAGGGAGCAGGTGGAACGGATTGGAAAAAGTGGGGAACTGTGTGGAAAAATGCAGAACAGTGGGGAACCAAAGGGAGCAGGAGGAACAGAATGGAAAAAGTCGTGGACCGTGGAGAACACTGCAGAACAGAGGGGAACCAAAGGGAGCAGAGGTAACGGATTGGAAAATGTGGGGAACTGTATAGAAAACTGCAGAATAGAGGGGAACCAACGGGAGCAGGGGGAACAGATTGGAAAAAGTGGAAAATGTGGGGAAAACTGCAGAACAGAGGGGAGCCCAAGGAGAAGGGGGAACAGATTGGAAAAAGTGGGGAACGGTGTGGAAAATGCAGAAGAGTGGAGAAACAACGGGAGCAGGTAGAACGGATTGGAAAATGTGGTGAACCGTGGGGAACACTGCAGAACACTGCGGAACCAAAGGGAGCAGGGGGAATGGATTGGAAAAAGTGGGTAACCGTGGGGAACACTGCAGGACAGAGGGGAACCAAAGGGAGCAGGGGGAACGGTTTGGAAAAAGTGGGGAAACGTGGGGAACACTGCAGAATAAAGGAGAACCAAACGGAGCAGGGGGAACAGATTGGAAAAAGTGGGGAATCGTGGGGAGTTCTGCAGAACAGTGGGGAACCAAAAGGAGCAGGGGGAATGGATTGGAAAAAGTGGGGAAACGTGGAGAACATTGCAGGACAGAGGGGAAACAAAGGGAGCAGGGCGAACTGATTGGAAAAAGTGGGGAAACGTGGGGAACACTGCAGGACAGAGGGGAAACAAAGGGAGCAGGGTGAACAGATTCGAAAAAGTGTGCAACCTTGGGGAACACTGCAGAATAGAGGGGAACTAAACGGAGCAAAGGGAACAGATTGGAAAAAGCTTAGAAACATGGTGAACACTGCAAAACAGTGGGGAACCAAAGGGAGCAGCGGGAACGGATTGGAAAAAGTGGGGAACCGTGGGAAACACTGCAGAACAGAGGGGAACGAAATGGAGCACGGCGAGCATATCGGAAAGAAGTTGAGAAGTGGGGAACACTGCAGGACAGAGGGGAACCAAAGGGACAGGGGGAACGGATTGGATAAAGTGGGGAACTGTGAAGAACACTGCAGAAAGAGAGGAACCAAAGGGAGCAGGGGTAACGGATTGGAAAATGTGGGGAACTGTATAGAAAACTGCAGAACAGTGGGGAACCAAAGGGAGCAGGAGGAACAGAATGGAAAAAGTCGTGGACCGTGGAGAACACTGCAGAACAGAGGGGAACCAAAGGGAGCAGGGGTAACTGATTGGAAAAAGTGGGGAACTGTATAGAAAACTGCAGAATAGAGGGGAACCAACGGGAGCAGGGGGTACAGATTGGAAAAAGTGGAAACTGTGGGGAAAACTGCAGAACAGAGGGGAGCCCAAGGAGAAGGGGGAACAGATTGGAAAAAGTGGGGAACGGTGCGGAAAATGCAGAAGAGTGGAGAAACAACAGGAGCAGGGTGAACGGATTGGAAAAAGTGGGGAACAGTGTGGAACACTGCAGAACAGAGGGGAATCAAAGGAAGCAGTGGGAACTGATTGGAAAAAGTGGGGAACAGTGGGGAACACTGCAGAACAGAGGAGAACCAAAGAGAGCACGGCGAACAGATTGGAAAAAGTGTGGAGCCGTGGGGAACACTGCAGGACAGAGGGGAACCAAAGGGAGCAGGGAGAACAGATTGGAAAAGTCGGGAAATATGGGGGAAAATGCAGGACAGAGGGGAACCAAAGGGAGCAGGGGGAATGGATGGGAAAAAGTGGGTAACCGTGGGGAACACTGCAGGGCAGAGGGGAACCAAAGGGAGCAGGGCGAACGGTTTGGAAAAATTGGGTAACCGTGGGGAACACTGCAGAACACTGCGGAACCAAAGGGAGCAGGGGGAACAGCTCGGAAAAGTGGGGAACCGTGGGGAACACTGCAGAATAAAGGAGAACCAAATGGAGCAAGGGGAACAGATTGGAAAAAGTGGGGAACAGTGTGGAAAATGCAGAAGATTGAGGAAACAAAGGGAGCAGGGGGAACAGATTGGAAAAAGTGGGGTACGGTGTGGAAAATGCAGAAGAGTGAGGAAAAAAAGGGAGCAGGGGGAACAGATTGGAAAAAGTGGGCAACGGTGTGGAAACTGCAGAAGTGAGTGGAACCAAAGGAGCAGGGGGAACAGATTGGAAAAAAGTGGGGAGCCGTGGAGAACACTGCAGAACAGAGAGGGAAAAAAGGGAGAAGGGGAACAGATTGGAAAAAATGTGAAGAACCGTGGGGAACACTGCAGAACAGAGGGGAACCAAAGGAGCAAGGGCAACTGATTAGAAAAAGAGGGGAACCATGGGGAACACTGTAGAACAGAGGGGAACCGAATGGAGTACGGGGTACAGATTCGAAAAATTGGGGGATTATGTGGAAATGTACAGAACAGTGGGGAACCAAAGGGAGCAGGGGGAACGGTGTGGAAAAAATGGGGAACCGTGGGGAACACTGCAGAACAGAGGGGAACCAAACGGAGCAGGGGGAACGGATTGGATAAAGTGGGGAACTGTGAAGAACACTGCAGACAGAGAGGAACCAAAGCGATCACGGCGAACAAATTGGAAAATAGTGGAGAAGTGGGGAATACTGCAGAACAGTGGGGAACCAAAGGGAGCGGGGAAAACAGATTGGAAAAAGTGGGGAACAGTGTGGAAAAATGCAGAAGAGTGAGGAAACAAAGGGAGCAGGGGGTATACATTGGAAAAATTGGGGAACCATGGGGAACACTGCAGAACAGAGGGGCACCAAGGGAGCAGGTGGAACGGATTGGAAAAAGTGGGGAACTGTGTGGAAAAATGCAGAACAGTGGGGAACCAAAGGGAGCAGGAGGAACAGAATGGAAAAAGTCGTGGACCGTGGAGAACACTGCAGAACAGAGGGGAACCAAAGGGAGCAGAGGTAACGGATTGGAAAATGTGGGGAACTGTATAGAAAACTGCAGAATAGAGGGGAACCAACGGGAGCAGGGGGAACAGATTGGAAAAAGTGGAAAATGTGGGGAAAACTGCAGAACAGAGGGGAGCCCAAGGAGAAGGGGGAACAGATTGGAAAAAGTGGGGAACGGTGTGGAAAATGCAGAAGAGTGGAGAAACAACGGGAGCAGGTAGAACGGATTGGAAAATGTGGTGAACCGTGGGGAGCACTGAAGTATAGAGGGGAACCAAAGGGAGCAGGGAGAACAGATTGGAAAAGTGGGGAAATATGGGGGAAAGTGCAGGACAGATGGGAACCAAAGGGAGAAGGGGGAATGGATTGGAAAAAGTGGGTAACCGTGGGGAACACTGCAGGACAGAGGGAACCAAAGGGAGAAGGGGGAACGGTTTGGAAAAAGTGGGTAACCGTGGGGAACACTGCAGAACACTGCGGAACCAAAAGGAGCAGGGGGAATGGATTGGAAAAAGTGGGTAACCGTGGGGAACACTGCAGGACAGAGGGGAACCAAAGGGAGCAGGGGGAACGGTTTGGAAAAAGTGGGGAAACGTGGGGAACACTGCAGAATAAAGGAGAACCAAACGGAGCAGGGGGAACAGATTGGAAAAAGTGGGGAATCGTGGGGAGTTCTGCAGAACAGTGGGGAACCAAAAGGAGCAGGGGGAATGGATTGGAAAAAGTGGGGAACCGTGGAGAACATTGCAGGACAGAGGGGAAACAAAGGGAGCAGGGCGAACTTATTGGAAAAAATGGGGAACCGTGGGGAACACTGCAGAACAGAGGGGAAACAATGGGAGCAGGGCGAACAGATTCGAAAAAGTGTGCAACCTTGGGGAACACTGCAGAATAGAGGGGAACTAAACGGAGCAAAGGGAACAGATTGGAAAAAGCTTAGAAACATGGTGAACACTGCAAAACAGTGGGGAACCAAAGGGAGCAGCGGGAACGGATTGGAAAAAGTGGGGAACCGTGGGAAACACTGCAGAACAGAGGGGAACGAAATGGAGCACGGCGAGCATATCGGAAAGAAGTTGAGAAGTGGGGAACACTGCAGGACAGAGGGGAACCAAAGGGACAGGGGGAACGGATTGGATAAAGTGGGGAACTGTGAAGAACACTGCAGAAAGAGAGGAACCAAAGGGAGCAGGGGTAACGGATTGGAAAATGTGGGGAACTGTATAGAAAACTGCAGAACAGTGGGGAACCAAAGGGAGCAGGAGGAACAGAATGGAAAAAGTCGTGGACCGTGGAGAACACTGCAGAACAGAGGGGAACCAAAGGGAGCAGGGGTAACTGATTGGAAAAAGTGGGGAACTGTATAGAAAACTGCAGAATAGAGGGGAACCAACGGGAGCAGGGGGTACAGATTGGAAAAAGTGGAAACTGTGGGGAAAACTGCAGAACAGAGGGGAGCCCAAGGAGAAGGGGGAACAGATTGGAAAAAGTGGGGAACGGTGCGGAAAATGCAGAAGAGTGGAGAAACAACAGGAGCAGGGTGAACGGATTGGAAAAAGTGGGGAACAGTGTGGAACACTGCAGAACAGAGGGGAATCAAAGGAAGCAGTGGGAACTGATTGGAAAAAGTGGGGAACAGTGGGGAACACTGCAGAACAGAGGAGAACCAAAGAGAGCACGGCGAACAGATTGGAAAAAGTGTGGAGCCGTGGGGAACACTGCAGGACAGAGGGGAACCAAAGGGAGCAGGGAGAACAGATTGGAAAAGTCGGGAAATATGGGGGAAAATGCAGGACAGAGGGGAACCAAAGGGAGCAGGGGGAATGGATGGGAAAAAGTGGGTAACCGTGGGGAACACTGCAGGGCAGAGGGGAACCAAAGGGAGCAGGGCGAACGGTTTGGAAAAATTGGGTAACCGTGGGGAACACTGCAGAACACTGCGGAACCAAAGGGAGCAGGGGGAACAGCTCGGAAAAGTGGGGAACCGTGGGGAACACTGCAGAATAAAGGAGAACCAAATGGAGCAAGGGGAACAGATTGGAAAAAGTGGGGAACAGTGTGGAAAATGCAGAAGATTGAGGAAACAAAGGGAGCAGGGGGAACAGATTGGAAAAAGTGGGGTACGGTGTGGAAAATGCAGAAGAGTGAGGAAAAAAAGGGAGCAGGGGGAACAGATTGGAAAAAGTGGGCAACGGTGTGGAAACTGCAGAAGTGAGTGGAACCAAAGGAGCAGGGGGAACAGATTGGAAAAAAGTGGGGAGCCGTGGAGAACACTGCAGAACAGAGAGGGAAAAAAGGGAGAAGGGGAACAGATTGGAAAAAATGTGAAGAACCGTGGGGAACACTGCAGAACAGAGGGGAACCAAAGGAGCAAGGGCAACTGATTAGAAAAAGAGGGGAACCATGGGGAACACTGTAGAACAGAGGGGAACCGAATGGAGTACGGGGTACAGATTCGAAAAATTGGGGGATTATGTGGAAATGTACAGAACAGTGGGGAACCAAAGGGAGCAGGGGGAACGGTGTGGAAAAAATGGGGAACCGTGGGGAACACTGCAGAACAGAGGGGAACCAAACGGAGCAGGGGGAACGGATTGGATAAAGTGGGGAACTGTGAAGAACACTGCAGACAGAGAGGAACCAAAGCGATCACGGCGAACAAATTGGAAAATAGTGGAGAAGTGGGGAATACTGCAGAACAGTGGGGAACCAAAGGGAGCGGGGAAAACAGATTGGAAAAAGTGGGGAACAGTGTGGAAAAATGCAGAAGAGTGAGGAAACAAAGGGAGCAGGGGGTATACATTGGAAAAATTGGGGAACCATGGGGAACACTGCAGAACAGAGGGGCACCAAGGGAGCAGGTGGAACGGATTGGAAAAAGTGGGGAACTGTGTGGAAAAATGCAGAACAGTGGGGAACCAAAGGGAGCAGGAGGAACAGAATGGAAAAAGTCGTGGACAGTGGAGAACACTGCAGAACAGAGGGGAACCAAAGGGAGCAGAGGTAACGGATTGGAAAATGTGGGGAACTGTATAGAAAACTGCAGAATAGAGGGGAACCAACGGGAGCAGGGGGAACAGATTGGAAAAAGTGGAAAATGTGGGGAAAACTGCAGAACAGAGGGGAGCCCAAGGAGAAGGGGGAACAGATTGGAAAAAGTGGGGAACGGTGTGGAAAATGCAGAAGAGTGGAGAAACAACGGGAGCAGGTAGAACGGATTGGAAAATGTGGTGAACCGTGGGGAGCACTGCAGTATAGAGGGGAACCAAAGGGAGCAGGGAGAACAGATTGGAAAAGTGGGGAAATATGGGGGAAAGTGCAGGACAGATGGGAACCAAAGGGAGAAGGGGGAATGGATTGGAAAAAGTGGGTAACCGTGGGGAACACTGCAGGACAGAGGGAACCAAAGGGAGAAGGGGGAACGGTTTGGAAAAAGTGGGTAACCGTGGGGAACACTGCAGAACACTGCGGAACCAAAGGGAGCAGGGGGAATGGATTGGAAAAAGTGGGTAACCGTGGGGAACACTGCAGGACAGAGGGGAACCAAAGGGAGCAGGGGGAACGGTTTGGAAAAAGTGGGGAAACGTGGGGAACACTGCAGAATAAAGGAGAACCAAACGGAGCAGGGGGAACAGATTGGAAAAAGTGGGGAATCGTGGGGAGTTCTGCAGAACAGTGGGGAACCAAAAGGAGCAGGGGGAATGGATTGGAAAAAGTGGGGAACCGTGGAGAACATTGCAGGACAGAGGGGAAACAAAGGGAGCAGGGCGAACTGATTGGAAAAAGTGGGGAAACGTGGGGAACACTGCAGGACAGAGGGGAAACAAAGGGAGCAGGGTGAACAGATTCGAAAAAGTGTGCAACCTTGGGGAACACTGCAGAATAGAGGGGAACTAAACGGAGCAAAGGGAACAGATTGGAAAAAGCTTAGAAACATGGCGAACACTGCAAAACAGTGGGGAACCAAAGGGAGCAGCGGGAACGGATTGGAAAAAGTGGGGAACCGTGGGAAACACTGCAGAACAGAGGGGAACGAAATGGAGCACGGCGAGCATATCGGAAAGAAGTTGAGAAGTGGGGAACACTGCAGGACAGAGGGGAACCAAAGGGACAGGGGGAACGGATTGGATAAAGTGGGGAACTGTGAAGAACACTGCAGAAAGAGAGGAACCAAAGGGAGCAGGGGTAACGGATTGGAAAATGTGGGGAACTGTATAGAAAACTGCAGAACAGTGGGGAACCAAAGGGAGCAGGAGGAACAGAATGGAAAAAGTCGTGGACCGTGGAGAACACTGCAGAACAGAGGGGAACCAAAGGGAGCAGGGTGTACAGATTGGAAAAAGTGGAAACTGTATAGAAAACTGCAGAATAGAGGGGAACCAACGGGAGCAGGGGGTACAGATTGGAAAAAGTGGAAACTGTGGGGAAAACTGCAGAACAGAGGGGAGCCCAAGGAGAAGGGGGAACAGATTGGAAAAAGTGGGGAACGGTGCGGAAAATGCAGAAGAGTGGAGAAACAACAGGAGCAGGGTGAACGGATTGGAAAAAGTGGGGAACAGTGTGGAACACTGCAGAACAGAGGGGAATCAAAGGAAGCAGTGGGAACTGATTGGAAAAAGTGGGGAACAGTGGGGAACACTGCAGAACAGAGGAGAACCAAAGAGAGCACGGCGAACAGATTGGAAAAAGTGTGGAGCCGTGGGGAACACTGCAGGACAGAGGGGAACCAAAGGGAGCAGGGAGAACAGATTGGAAAAGTGGGGAAATATGGGGGAAAATGCAGGACAGAGGGGAACCAAAGGGAGAAGGGGGAATGGATTGGAAAAAGTGGGTAACCGTGGGGAACACTGCAGGGCAGAGGGGAACCAAAGGGAGCAGGGCGAACGGTTTGGAAAAATTGGGTAACCGTGGGGAACACTGCAGAACACTGCGGAACCAAAGGGAGCAGGGGGAACAGCTCGGAAAAGTGGGGAACCGTGGGGAACACTGCAGAATAAAGGAGAACCAAATGGAGCAAGGGGAACAGATTGGAAAAAGTGGGGAATCGTGGGGAGTTCTGCAGAACAGTGGGGAACCAAAAGGAGCACGGCGATCATATCGGAAAGAAGTTGAGAAGTGGGGAACACTGCAGGATAGAGGGGAACCAAAGGGAGCAGGGGGAACGGATTGGATAAAGTTGGGAACTGTGAAGAACAAGGCAGAAAGAGAGGAAACAAAGCGATCACAGCGAACAAATTCGAAAATAGTGGAAAAGTGGGGAATACTGAAGAACAGTGGGGAACCAAAGGGAGCGGGGGAAACAGATTGGAAAAAGTGGGGAACAGTGTGGAAAAATGCAGAAGAGTGAGAAAACAAAGGGAGCAGGGGGTATACATTGGAAAAATTGCGGAACCGTGGGTAACACTGCAGAACAGAGGGGAATCAATGGAGCAGGTGGAAAGGATTGGAAAAAGTGGGGAATCGCGAAGGACAATGCAGGACAGAGGGGAACCAAAGGGAGCAGGGGGAACGTTTCGGAAAAAGTGGGTAACCGTGGGGAACACTGCAGAACACTGCGGAACGAAAGGGAGCAGGGGGAACAGCTCGGAAAATTGGGGAACCGTGGGGAACACTGCAGAATAAAGGAGAACCAAACGGAGCAGGGGGAACAGAGTCGAAAAAGTGGGGAATCGTGGGGAGTTCTGCAGAACAGTGGGGAACCAAAAGGAGTAGGGGGAATGGATTGGAAAAAGTGGGGAACCATGGAGAACATTGCAGGACAGAGGGGAAACAAAGGGAGCAGGGGGAACGGATTGGATAAAGTGGGCAACGGTGTGGAAACTGCAGAAGTGAGTGGAACCAAAGGAGCAGGGGGAACAGATTGGAAAAAAGTGGGGAACCGTGGAGAACACTGCAGAACAGAGGGGGAAAAAAGGGAGAAGGGGAATAGATTGGAAAAAATGTGAAGAACCGTGGGGAACACTGCAGAACAGAGGGGAACCAAAGGAGCAAGGGCAACTGATTAGAAAAAAAGGGGAACCATGGGGAACACTGCAGAACAGAGGGGAACCGAATGGAGTACGGGGTACAGATTCGAAAAATTGGGGGATTATGTGGAAATGTACAGAACAGTGGGGAACCAAAGGGAGCAGGGGGAACGGAGTGGAAAAAATGGGGAACCGTGGGGAACACTGCAGAACAGAGGGGAACCAAACGGAGCAGGGGGAACGGATTGGATAAAGTGGGGAACTGTGAAGAACACTGCAGACAGAGAGGAACCAAAGCGATCATGGCGAACAAATTGGAAAATAGTGGAGAAGTGGGGAATACTGCAGAACAGTGGGGAACCAAAAGGAGCGGGGAAAACAGAGTGGAAAAAGTGGGGAACAGTGTGGAAAAATGCAGAAGAGTGAGGAAACAAAGGGAGCAGGGGGTATACATTGGAAAAATTGGGGAACCATGGGGAACACTGCAGAACAGAGGGGCACCAAGGGAGCAGGTGGAACGGATTGGAAAAAGTGGGGAACTGTGTGGAAAAATGCAGAACAGTGGGGAACCAAAGGGAGCAGGGGGAATGGATTGGAAAAAGTGGGTAACCGTGGGGAACACTGCAGGACAGAGGGGAACCAAAGGGAGCAGGGGGAACGGTTTGGAAAAAGTGGGGAAACGTGGGGAACACTGCAGAATAAAGGAGAACCAAACGGAGCAGGGGGAACAGATTGGAAAAAGTGGGGAATCGTGGGGAGTTCTGCAGAACAGTGGGGAACCAAAAGGAGCAGGGGGAATGCATTGGAAAAAGTGGGGAACCGTGGAGAACATTGCAGGACAGAGGGGAAACAAAGGGAGCAGGGCGAACTGATTGGAAAAAGTGGGGAAACGTGGGGAACACTGCAGGACAGAGGGGAAACAAAGGGAGTAGGGTGAACAGATTCGAAAAAGTGTGCAACCTTGGGGAACACTGCAGAATAGAGGGGAACTAAACGGAGCATGGGGAACAGATTGGAAAAAGTGCAGAACCATGGCGAACACTGCAAAACAGTGGGGAACCAAAGGGAGCAGCGGCAATGGATTGGAAAAAGTGGGGAACCGTGGGAAACACTGCAGAACAGAGGGGAACGAAATGGAGCACGGCGAGCATATCGGAAAGAAGTTGAGAAGTGGGGAACACTGCAGGACAGAGGGGAACCAAAGGGTGCAGGGGGAACGGATTGGATAAAGTGGGGAACTGTGAAGAACACTGCAGAAAGAGAGGAACCAAAGCAATCACGGTGAACACATTCGAAAATAGTGGAAAAGTGGGGAATACTGCAGAACAGTGGGGAACCAAAGGGAGCGGGGGGAACAGATTGGAAAAAAGTTGGGAACAGTGTGGAAAAATGCAGAAGAGTGAGGAAACAAAGGGAGCAGTGGGTATACATTGGAAAAATTGCGGAACCGTGGGGAACACTGCAGAACAGAGGGGAACCAAGGGAGCAGGTGGAACGGATTGGAAAAAGTGGGGATTCGCGAAGGACAATACAGGAAAGAGGGGAAAGAAAGGGCACAGGGGGAACGGATTGGAAAAAGTGGGGAACTGTGGGGAACACTGCAGAACAGAGGGGAACCAATGGGAGCAGGGTGAACAGATTGGAAAAAGTGGGGAAGTGTTTGGAACACGGCAGAACAGAGGGGAACCAAAGGCGCAGGGGGAACAGATTTGAAAAAATTGGGGAACTGTCTGGAACACAGCAGAACAGAGGGGAAAATAATGGAGCATGGGAACAGATTGAAAGAATGTGGAGAACTATGGGGAACACTGCAGAACAGAGAGGACTCAAAGGGAGCAGAGGGAAGAACTCGGAAAAGTGGGGCACCGTGGGGAACACTGCAGAATAGAGGGGAACCGAGAGAGCAGGGGTAACGGATTTGAAAAAGTGGGGAACTGTGAAGAACACTGCAGACAGAGAGGAACCAAAGCGAGCACGGCGAACAAATTGGAAAATAGTGGAGAAGTGGGGAACACTGCAGAACAGTGGGGAACCAAAGGGAGCGGGGGAAACAGATTGGAAAAAGTGGGGAGCAGTGTGGAAAATGCAGAAGAGTGAGGAAACAAAGGGAGCAGGGGGAACAGATTGGAAAAAGTGGGGAACAGTGTGGAAAATGCAGTAGAGTGAGGAAAAAAAGGGAGCAGGGGGAACAGATTGGAAAAAGTGGGTAACCGTGGGAAACACTGCAGGACAGAGGGGAACCAAAGGGAGCAGGGGGAACGGTTTGGAAAAAGTGGGTAACCGTGGGGAGTTCTGCAGAACAGTGGGGAACCAAAAGGAGTAGGGGGAATGGATTGCAAAAAGTGGGGAACCGTGGAGAACATTGCAGGACAGAGGGGAACCAAACGGAGCAGGGGGAACGGATTGGATAAAGTGGGGAACTGTGAAGAACACTGCAGACAGAGAGGAACCAAAGCGATCACGGCGAACAAATTGGAAAATAGTGGAGAAGTGGGGAATACTGCAGAACAGTGGGGAACCAAAGGGAGCGGGGAAAACAGATTGGAAAAAGTGGGGAACAGTGTGGAAAAATGCAGAAGAGTGAGGAAACAAAGGGAGCAGGGGGTATACATTGGAAAAATTGGGGAACCATGGGGAACACTGCAGAACAGAGGGGCACCAAGGGAGCAGGTGGAACGGATTGGAAAAAGTGGGGAACTGTGTGGAAAAATGCAGAACAGTGGGGAACCAAAGGGAGCAGGAGGAACAGAATGGAAAAAGTCGTGGACCGTGGAGAACACTGCAGAACAGAGGGGAACCAAAGGGAGCAGAGGTAACGGATTGGAAAATGTGGGGAACTGTATAGAAAACTGCAGAATAGAGGGGAACCAACGGGAGCAGGGGGAACAGATTGGAAAAAGTGGAAAATGTGGGGAAAACTGCAGAACAGAGGGGAGCCCAAGGAGAAGGGGGAACAGATTGGAAAAAGTGGGGAACGGTGTGGAAAATGCAGAAGAGTGGAGAAACAACGGGAGCAGGTAGAACGGATTGGAAAATGTGGTGAACCGTGGGGAGCACTGCAGTATAGAGGGGAACCAAAGGGAGCAGGGAGAACAGATTGGAAAAGTGGGGAAATATGGGGGAAAGTGCAGGACAGATGGGAACCAAAGGGAGAAGGGGGAATGGATTGGAAAAAGTGGGTAACCGTGGGGAACACTGCAGGACAGAGGGGAACCAAAGGTAGAAGGGGGAACGGTTTGGAAAAAGTGGGTAACCGTGGGGAACACTGCAGAACACTGCGGAACCAAAGGGAGCAGGGGGAATGGATTGGAAAAAGTGGGTAACCGTGGGGAACACTGCAGGACAGAGGGGAACCAAAGGGAGCAGGGGGAACGGTTTGGAAAAAGTGGGGAAACGTGGGGAACACTGCAGAATAAAGGAGAACCAAACGGAGCAGGGGGAACAGATTGGAAAAAGTGGGGAATCGTGGGGAGTTCTGCAGAACAGTGGGGAACCAAAAGGAGCAGGGGGAATGGATTGGAAAAAGTGGGGAACCGTGGAGAACATTGCAGGACAGAGGGGAAACAAAGGGAGCAGGGCGAACTGATTGGAAAAAGTGGGGAAACGTGGGGAACACTGCAGGACAGAGGGGAAACAAAGGGAGCAGGGTGAACAGATTCGAAAAAGTGTGCAACCTTGGGGAACACTGCAGAATAGAGGGGAACTAAACGGAGCAAAGGGAACAGATTGGAAAAAGCTTAGAAACATGGCGAACACTGCAAAACAGTGGGGAACCAAAGGGAGCAGCGGGAACGGATTGGAAAAAGTGGGGAACCGTGGGAAACACTGCAGAACAGAGGGGAACGAAATGGAGCACGGCGAGCATATCGGAAAGAAGTTGAGAAGTGGGGAACACTGCAGGACAGAGGGAAACCAAAGGGACAGGGGGAACGGATTGGATAAAGTGGGGAACTGTGAAGAACACTGCAGAAAGAGAGGAACCAAAGGGAGCAGGGGTAACGGATTGGAAAATGTGGGGAACTGTATAGAAAACTGCAGAACAGTGGGGAACCAAAGGGAGCAGGAGGAACAGAATGGAAAAAGTCGTGGACCGTGGAGAACACTGCAGAACAGAGGGGAACCAAAGGGAGCAGGGGTAACGGATTGGAAAAAGTGAGGAACTGTATAGAAAACTGCAGAATAGAGGGGAACCAACGGGAGCAGGGGGTACAGATTGGAAAAAGTGGAAACTGTGGGGAAAACTGCAGAACAGAGGGGAGCCCAAGGAGAAGGGGGAACAGATTGGAAAAAGTGGGGAACGGTGCGGAAAATGCAGAAGAGTGGAGAAACAACAGGAGCAGGGTGAACGGATTGGAAAAAGTGGGGAACAGTGTGGAACACTGCAGAACAGAGGGGAATCAAAGGAAGCAGTGGGAACTGATTGGAAAAAGTGGGGAACAGTGGGGAACACTGCAGAACAGAGGAGAACCAAAGAGAGCACGGCGAACAGATTGGAAAAAGTGTGGAGCCGTGCGGAACACTGCAGGACAGAGGGGAACCAAAGGGAGCAGGGAGAACAGATTGGAAAAGTGGGGAAATATGGGGGAAAATGCAGGACAGAGGGGAACCAAAGGGAGAAGGGGGAATGGATTGGAAAAAGTGGGTAACCGTGGGGAACACTGCAGGGCAGAGGGGAACCAAAGGGAGCAGGGCGAACGGTTTGGAAAAATTGGGTAACCGTGGGGAACACTGCAGAACACTGCGGAACCAAAGGGAGCAGGGGGAACAGCTCGGAAAAGTGGGGAACCGTGGGGAACACTGCAGAATAAAGGAGAACCAAATGGAGCAAGGGGAACAGATTGGAAAAAGTGGGGAATCGTGGGGAGTTCTGCAGAACAGTGGGGAACCAAAAGGAGCACGGCGATCATATCGGAAAGAAGTTGAGAAGTGGGGAACACTGCAGGATAGAGGGGAACCAAAGGGAGCAGGGGGAACGGATTGGATAAAGTTGGGAACTGTGAAGAACAAGGCAGAAAGAGAGGAAACAAAGCGATCACAGCGAACAAATTCGAAAATAGTGGAAAAGTGGGGAATACTGAAG
The DNA here is from genome assembly GCF_036971445.1 of Narcine bancroftii. Taxonomy (NCBI): domain Eukaryota; kingdom Metazoa; phylum Chordata; class Chondrichthyes; order Torpediniformes; family Narcinidae; genus Narcine; species Narcine bancroftii. The sequence goes on from NW_027211892.1 coordinate 919,371, forward strand.
AACAGTGGGGAACCAAAGGAAGCGGGGGAAACAGATTGGAAAAAGTGGGGAACAGTGTGGAAAAATGCAGAAGAGTGAGAAAACAAAGGGAGCAGGGGGTATACATTGGAAAAATTGCGGAACCGTGGGTAACACTGCAGAACAGAGGGGAACCAATGGAGCAGGTGGAAAGGATTGGAAAAAGTGGGGAATCGCGAAGGACAATGCAGGACAGAGGGGAACCAAAGGGAGCAGGGGGAACGTTCGGAAAAAGTGGGTAACCGTGGGGAACACTGCAGAACACTGCGGAACGAAAGGGAGCAGGGGGAACAGCTCGGAAAATTGGGGAACCGTGGGGAACACTGCAGAATAAAGGAGAACCAAACGGAGCAGGGGGAACAGAGTCGAAAAAGTGGGGAATCGTGGGGAGTTCTGCAGAACAGTGGGTAACCAAAAGGAGTAGGGGGAATGGATTGGAAAAAGTGGGGAACCATGGAGAACATTGCAGGACAGAGGGGAAACAAAGGGAGCAGGGGGAACGGATTGGATAAAGTGGGCAACGGTGTGGAAACTGCAGAAGTGAGTGGAACCAAAGGAGCAGGGGGAACAGATTGGAAAAAAGTGGGGAACCGTGGAGAACACTGCAGAACAGAGGGGGAAAAAAGGGAGAAGGGGAATAGATTGGAAAAAATGTGAAGAACCGTGGGGAACACTGCAGAACAGAGGGGAACCAAAGGAGCAAGGGCAACTGATTAGAAAAAAAGGGGAACCATGGGGAACACTGCAGAACAGAGGGGAACCGAATGGAGTACGGGGTACAGATTCGAAAAATTGGGGGATTATGTGGAAATGTACAGAACAGTGGGGAACCAAAGGGAGCAGGGGGAACGGAGTGGAAAAAATGGGGAACCGTGGGGAACACTGCAGAACAGAGGGGAACCAAAGGGAGCAGGGGGAACGGATTGGATAAAGTGGGGAACTGTGAAGAACACTGCAGACAGAGAGGAACCAAAGCGATCATGGCGAACAAATTGGAAAATAGTGGAGAAGTGGGGAATACTGCAGAACAGTGGGGAACCAAAAGGAGCGGGGAAAACAGAGTGGAAAAAGTGGGGAACAGTGTGGAAAAATGCAGAAGAGTGAGGAAACAAAGGGAGCAGGGGGTATACATTGGAAAAATTGGGGAACCATGGGGAACACTGCAGAACAGAGGGGCACCAAGGGAGCAGGTGGAACGGATTGGAAAAAGTGGGGAACTGTGTGGAAAAATGCAGAACAGTGGGGAACCAAAGGGAGCAGGGGGAATGGATTGGAAAAAGTGGGTAACCGTGGGGAACACTGCAGGACAGAGGGGAACCAAAGGGAGCAGGGGGAACGGTTTGGAAAAAGTGGGGAAACGTGGGGAACACTGCAGAATAAAGGAGAACCAAACGGAGCAGGGGGAACAGATTGGAAAAAGTGGGGAATCGTGGGGAGTTCTGCAGAACATTGGGGAACCAAAAGGAGCAGGGGGAATGGATTGGAAAAAGTGGGGAACCGTGGAGAACATTGCAGGACAGAGGGGAAACAAAGGGAGCAGGGCGAACTGATTGGAAAAAGTGGGGAAACGTGGGGAACACTGCAGGACAGAGGGGAAACAAAGGGAGTAGGGTGAACAGATTCGAAAAAGTGTGCAACCTTGGGGAACACTGCAGAATAGAGGGGAACTAAACGGAGCATGGGGAACAGATTGGAAAAAGTGCAGAACCATGGCGAACACTGCAAAACAGTGGGGAACCAAAGGGAGCAGCGGGAACGGATTGGAAAAAGTGGGGAACCGTGGGAAACACTGCAGAACAGAGGGGAACGAAATGGAGCACGGCGAGCATATCGGAAAGAAGTTGAGAAGTGGGGAACACTGCAGGACAGAGGGGAACCAAAGGGTGCAGGGGGAACGGATTGGATAAAGTGGGGAACTGTGAAGAACACTGCAGAAAGAGAGGAACCAAAGCAATCACGGTGAACACATTCGAAAATAGTGGAAAAGTGGGGAATACTGCAGAACAGTGGGGAACCAAAGGGAGCGGGGGGAACAGATTGGAAAAAAGTTGGGAACAGTGTGGAAAAATGCAGAAGAGTGAGGAAACAAAGGGAGCAGTGGGTATACATTGGAAAAATTGCGGAACCGTGGGGAACACTGCAGAACAGAGGGGAACCAAGGGAGCAGGTGGAACGGATTGGAAAAAGTGGGGATTCGCGAAGGACAATACAGGAAAGAGGGGAAAGAAAGGGCACAGGGGGAACGGATTGGAAAAAGTGGGGAACTGTGGGGAACACTGCAGAACAGAGGGGAACCAATGGGAGCAGGGTGAACAGATTGGAAAAAGTGGGGAAGTGTTTGGAACACGGCAGAACAGAGGGGAACCAAAGGCGCAGGGGGAACAGATTTGAAAAAATTGGGGAACTGTCTGGAACACAGCAGAACAGAGGGGAAAATAATGGAGCATGGGAACAGATTGAAAGAATGTGGAGAACTATGGGGAACACTGCAGAACAGAGAGGACTCAAAGGGAGCAGAGGGAAGAACTCGGAAAAGTGGGGCACCGTGGGGAACACTGCAGAATAGAGGGGAACCGAGAGAGCAGGGGTAACGGATTTGAAAAAGTGGGGAACTGTGAAGAACACTGCAGACAGAGAGGAACCAAAGCGAGCACGGCGAACAAATTGGAAAATAGTGGAGAAGTGGGGAACACTGCAGAACAGTGGGGAACCAAAGGGAGCGGGGGAAACAGATTGGAAAAAGTGGGGAGCAGTGTGGAAAATGCAGAAGAGTGAGGAAACAAAGGGAGCAGGGGGTATACATTGGAAAAATTGCGGAACCGTGGGTAACACTGCAGAACAGAGGGGAACCAAGGGAGCAGGTGGAACGGATTGGAAAAAGTGGGGATTCGCGAAAGACAATACAGGAAAGAGGGGAAAGAAAGGGCACAGGGGGAACGGATTGGAAAAAGTGGGGAACTGTGGGGAACACTGCAGAACAGAGGGGAACCAATGGGAGCAGGGTGAACAGATTGGAAAAAGTGGGGAAGTGTTTGGAACACGGCAGAACAGAGGGGAACCAATGGGTGCAGGGGGAACGGATTGGAAAAAGTGGGGAACTGTGAAGAACACTGCAGACAGAGAGGAACCAAAGCGAGCACGGCGAACAAATTGGAAAATAGTGGAGAAGTGGGGAACACTGCAGAACAGTGGGGAACCAAAGGGAGCGGGGGAAACAGATTGGAAAAAGTGGGGAGCAGTGTGGAAAATGCAGAAGAGTGAGGAAACAAAGGGAGCAGGGGGAACAGATTGGAAAAAGTGGGGAACAGTGTGGAAAATGCAGTAGAGTGAGGAAAAAAAGGGAGCAGGGGGAACAGATTGGAAAAAGTGGGTAACCGTGGGAAACACTGCAGGACAGAGGGGAACCAAAGGGAGCAGGGGGAACGGTTTGGAAAAAGTGGGTAACCGTGGGGAGTTCTGCAGAACAGTGGGGAACCAAAAGGAGTAGGGGGAATGGATTGCAAAAAGTGGGGAACCGTGGAGAACATTGCAGGACAGAGGGGAAACAAAGGTAGCAGGGGGAACGGATTGGATAAAGTGGGGAACTGTGAAGAACACTGCAGACAGAGAGGAACCAAAGCGATCATGGCAAAAAAATTGGAAAATAGTGGAGAAGTGGGGAATACTGCAGAACAGAGGGGAACCAAGGGAGCAGGTGGAACGGATTGGAAAAAGTGGGGAACTGTGTGGAAAAATGCAGAAGAGTGGGGAACCAAAGGGAGCAGGAGGAACAGATTGGAAAAAGTCGGGGACCGTGTAGAACACTGCAGAACAGAAGGGAACCAAACGGAGCAGGGGTAACGGATTGGAAAATGTGGGGAACTGTATAGAAAACTGCAGAATAGAGGGGAACCAACGGGAGCAGGGGGAACAGATTGGAAAAAGTGGAAACTGTGGGGAAAACTGCAGAACAGAGGGGAGCCCAAGGAGAAGAGGGAACAGATTGGAAAAAGTGGGGAACGGTGCGGAAAATGCAGAAGAGTGGAGAAACAACAGGAGCAGGGAGAACGGATTGGAAAATGTGGGGAACCGTGGGGAGCACTGCAGTACAGAGGGGAACTAAAGGGAGCAAGGGGAACAGGTTGGAAAAGTGGGGAATACTGCAGAACAGTGGGGAACCAAAGGGAGCGGGGGGAACAGATTGGAAAAAAGTTGGGAACAGTGTGGAAAAATGCAGAAGAGTGAGGAAACAAAGGGAGCAGTGGGTATACATTGGAAAAATTGCGGAACCGTGGGGAACACTGCAGAACAGAGGGGAACCAAGGGAGCAGGTGGAACGGATTGGAAAAAGTGGGGATTCGCGAAGGACAATACAGGAAAGAGGGGAAAGAAAGGGCACAGGGGGAACGGATTGGAAAAAGTGGGGAACTGTGGGGAACACTGCAGAACAGAGGGGAACCAATGGGAGCAGGGTGAACAGATTGGAAAAAGTGGGGAAGTGTTTGGAACACGGCAGAACAGAGGGGAACCAAAGGCGCAGGGGGAACAGATTTGAAAAAATTGGGGAACTGTCTGGAACACAGCAGAACAGAGGGGAAAATAATGGAGCATGGGAACAGATTGAAAGAATGTGGAGAACTATGGGGAACACTGCAGAACAGAGAGGACTCAAAGGGAGCAGAGGGAAGAACTCGGAAAAGTGGGGCACCGTGGGGAACACTGCAGAATAGAGGGGAACCGAGAGAGCAGGGGTAACGGATTTGAAAAAGTGGGGAACTGTGAAGAACACTGCAGACAGAGAGGAACCAAAGCGAGCACGGCGAACAAATTGGAAAATAGTGGAGAAGTGGGGAACACTGCAGAACAGTGGGGAACCAAAGGGAGCGGGGGAAACAGATTGGAAAAAGTGGGGAGCAGTGTGGAAAATGCAGAAGAGTGAGGAAACAAAGGGAGCAGGGGGTATACATTGGAAAAATTGCGGAACCGTGGGTAACACTGCAGAACAGAGGGGAACCAAGGGAGCAGGTGGAACGGATTGGAAAAAGTGGGGATTCGCGAAAGACAATACAGGAAAGAGGGGAAAGAAAGGGCACAGGGGGAACGGATTGGAAAAAGTGGGGAACTGTGGGGAACACTGCAGAACAGAGGGGAACCAATGGGAGCAGGGTGAACAGATTGGAAAAAGTGGGGAAGTGTTTGGAACACGGCAGAACAGAGGGGAACCAATGGGTGCAGGGGGAACGGATTGGAAAAAGTGGGGAACTGTGAAGAACACTGCAGACAGAGAGGAACCAAAGCGAGCACGGCGAACAAATTGGAAAATAGTGGAGAAGTGGGGAACACTGCAGAACAGTGGGGAACCAAAGGGAGCGGGGGAAACAGATTGGAAAAAGTGGGGAGCAGTGTGGAAAATGCAGAAGAGTGAGGAAACAAAGGGAGCAGGGGGAACAGATTGGAAAAAGTGGGGAACGGTGTGGAAAATGCAGTAGAGTGAGGAAAAAAAGGGAGCAGGGGGAACAGATTGGAAAAAGTGGGTAACCGTGGGAAACACTGCAGGACAGAGGGGAACCAAAGGGAGCAGGGGGAACGGTTTGGAAAAAGTGGGTAACCGTGGGGAGTTCTGCAGAACAGTGGGGAACCAAAAGGAGTAGGGGGAATGGATTGCAAAAAGTGGGGAACCGTGGAGAACATTGCAGGACAGAGGGGAAACAAAGGTAGCAGGGGGAACGGATTGGATAAAGTGGGGAACTGTGAAGAACACTGCAGACAGAGAGGAACCAAAGCGATCATGGCAAAAAAATTGGAAAATAGTGGAGAAGTGGGGAATACTGCAGAACAGAGGGGAACCAAGGGAGCAGGTGGAACGGATTGGAAAAAGTGGGGAACTGTGTGGAAAAATGCAGAAGAGTGGGGAACCAAAGGGAGCAGGAGGAACAGATTGGAAAAAGTCGGGGACCGTGTAGAACACTGCAGAACAGAAGGGAACCAAACGGAGCAGGGGTAACGGATTGGAAAATGTGGGGAACTGTATAGAAAACTGCAGAATAGAGGGGAACCAACGGGAGCAGGGGGAACAGATTGGAAAAAGTGGAAACTGTGGGGAAAACTGCAGAACAGAGGGGAGCCCAAGGAGAAGAGGGAACAGATTGGAAAAAGTGGGGAACGGTGCGGAAAATGCAGAAGAGTGGAGAAACAACAGGAGCAGGGAGAACGGATTGGAAAATGTGGGGAACCGTGGGGAGCACTGCAGTACAGAGGGGAACTAAAGGGAGCAAGGGGAACAGGTTGGAAAAGTGGGGAAATATGTGGGAAAATGCAGGACAGAGGGGAACCAAAGCGAGCAGGGGGAACGGTTTGGAAAAAGTGGGTAACCGTGGGGAACACTGAAGAACACTGCGGAACCAAAGGGAGCAGGGGGAACAGCTCGGAAAAGTGGGGAACCGTGGGGAACACTGCAGAATAAAGGAGAACCAAACGGAGCAGGGGGAACAGATTGGAAAAAGTGGGGAATCGTGGGGAGTTCTGCAGAACAGTGGGGAACCAAAAGGAGCAGGGGGAATGGATTGGAAAAAGTGGGGAAACGTGGGGGAAAATGCAGGACAGAGGGGAACCAAAGGGAGCAGGGGGAATGGATTGGAATAAGAGGGCAACCGTGGGGAACACTGCAGGACAGAGGGGAACCAAAGGGAGCAGGGGGAACGGTTTGGAAAAAGTGGGTAACCGTGGGGAACACTGCAGAACACTGCAGAAGCAAAGGGAGCAGGGGGAACAGCTCGGAAAAGTGGGGAACCTTGGGGAACACTGCAGAATAAAGGAGAACCAAACGGAGCAGGGGGAACAGATTGGAAAAAGTGGGGAATCGTGGGGAGTTCTGCAGAACAGAGGGGAAACAAAGGGAGCAGGGCGAACTGATTGGAAAAAGTGGGGAAACGTGGGGAACATTGCAGGACAGAGGGGAAACAAAGGGAGCAGGGTGAACAGATTCGAAAAAGTGTGCAAATTGGGGAACACTGCTGAATAGAGGGGAACTAAACGGAGCAAAGGGAACAGATTGGAAAAAGTGCAGAACCATGGCGAAAACTGCAAAACAGTGGGGAACCAAAGGGAGCAGCGGGAACGGATTGGAAAAAGTGGGGAACCGTGGGAAACACTGCAGAACGGAGGGGAACGAAATGGAGCACGGCGAGCATATCGGAAAGAAGTTGAGAAGTGGGGAACACTGCAGGACAGAGGGGAACCAAAGGGAGCAGGGGGAATGGATTGGATAAAGTGGGGAACTGTGAAGAACACTGCAGAAAGAGAGGAACCAAAGGGAGCAGGGGTAACGGATTGGAAAATGTGGGGAACTGTATAGAAAACTGCAGAACAGTGGGGAACCAAAGGGAGCAGGAGGAACAGAATGGAAAAAGTCGTGGACCGTGGAGAACACTGCAGAACAGAGGGGAACCAAAGGGAGCAGGGGTAACGGATTGGAAAAAGTGGGGAACTGTATAGAAAACTGCAGAATAGAGGGGAACCAACGGGAGCAGGGGGTACAGATTGGAAAAAGTGGAAACTGTGGGGAAAACTGCAGAACAGAGGGGAGCCCAAGGAGAAGGGGGAACAGATTGGAAAAAGTGGGGAACGGTGCGGAAAATGCAGAAGAGTGGAGAAACAACAGGAGCAGGGTGAACGGATTGGAAAAAGTGGGGAACAGTGTGGAACACTGCAGAACAGAGGGGAATCAAAGGAAGCAGTGGGAACTGATTGGAAAAAGTGGGGAACAGTGGGGAACACTACAGAACAGAGGAGAACCAAAGAGAGCACGGCGAACAGATTGGAAAAAGTGTGGAGCCGTGGGGAACACTGCAGGACAGTGGGGAACCAAAAGGAGCAGGGGGAATGGATTGGAAAAAGTGGGGAACCGTGGAGAACATTGCAGGACAGAGGGGAAACAAAGGGAGCAGGGCGAACTGATTGGAAAAAGTGGGGAAACGTGGGGAACACTGCAGGACAGAGGGGAAACAAAGGGAGCAGGGTGAACAGATTCGAAAAAGTGTGCAACCTTGGGGAACACTGCAGAATAGAGGGGAACTAAACGGAGCAAAGGGAACAGATTGGAAAAAGCTTAGAAACATGGCGAACACTGCAAAACAGTGGGGAACCAAAGGGAGCAGCGGGAACGGATTGGAAAAAGTGGGGAACCGTGGGAAACACTGCAGAACAGAGGGGAACGAAATAGAGCACGGCGAGCATATCGGAAAGAAGTTGAGAAGTGATGAACACTGCAGGACAGAGGGGAACCAAAGGGACAGGGGGAACGGATTGGATAAAGTGGGGAACTGTGAAGAACACTGCAGAAAGAGAGGAACCAAAGGGAGCAGGGGTAACGGATTGGAAAATGTGGGGAACTGTATAGAAAACTGCAGAACAGTGGGGAACCAAAGGGAGCAGGAGGAACAGAATGGAAAAAGTCGTGGACCGTGGAGAACACTGCAGAACAGAGGGGAACCAAAGGGAGCAGGGGTAACGGATTGGAAAAAGTGGGGAACTGTATAGAAAACTGCAGAATAGAGGGGAACCAACGGGAGCAGGGGGTACAGATTGGAAAAAGTGGAAACTGTGGGGAAAACTGCAGAACAGAGGGGAGCCCAAGGAGAAGGGGGAACAGATTGGAAAAAGTGGGGAACGGTGCGGAAAATGCAGAAGAGTGGAGAAACAACAGGAGCAGGGTGAACGGATTGGAAAAAGTGGGGAACAGTGTGGAACACTGCAGAACAGAGGGGAATCAAAGGAAGCAGTGGGAACTGATTGGAAAAAGTGGGGAACAGTGGGGAACACTGCAGAACAGAGGAGAACCAAAGGGAGCAGCGGGAACGGATTGGAAAAAGTGGGGATATTTAAGGAAATTCTGTACCTGATTGTACACCCTGAAGTACAATGAGTAATTCTCTCCACTAAAGATTGTTACATCTATACAGAACATGTATTAATACACAAAACAATCACACCTCCTTATTGGTCAGGAAGTGCGTAAACCTCACAAGGAGACTGAGGAGGTCAAGGCCAATGGCTCTCATCCTGAGATTTTACAGGAGCGCAGTTGAGTCTCCTGTCTGGCTGCATCATTGGATGGTCTAGTAGCTGTAAAGCATCAGACAGGAATGATGCAAAGAGTTGTGAGGATCACTGGGGTCTCCCTTTCTTCTGTAGATGACATTTACTGGGAGTGTTGTTTAAATAGGGCTCAAGGAATTGTAAAAAGACCATTTCCATCCAGTGCACAGCATCTTTAACCACGTCCATCATCAAAATCAGGACTGCCAGGCTGGGGAATAGCTTCTTCCCACAGGCTGTGAGATGGAAGAAAAGTATCCTGTAAGTGGGATAATCATCCCAAATATTTATATATGTAGCGGCTACTTCGATAGGGCTACTAAAGCAACACACCCACACACACACACCAGGTTAGTCAACACAAGACTGCTTTATTCAGACTTTACAGGCTTCTTTGATTTAGTGTGTCCTGGGCTCCATGGGACATCATTATGAGTTTGCTTCTGAACCACAGGACCGCAGATTTAAATGAAGCCGTGTGAGTGTCCCGTGCCATCCGGCAGGAGAATCCACAGATCAACGTGCCGTTCCACGCCACGAAGCACCACGCCTGGACAGTCAATTAAATGGATGAGTTCCCAACTGTCTGTCTTATATTTTCACTCGCGTGCCAAAGAACCTTACCCGCTCGGCCCACTACACAGCTGCTAAACCACCCAGTTCCCCCACAGAACCTTCACAGAAACTAAAACATCAGCTGCATGCACCTGAGGTGGACCCCCTCGCCGTCTGGGCTGGGGGCACTGAAATAGGTGAAGCGGGCTTCACATGGGCAGGCTTGAGTCTACACGAAACAGCTGTGAATGTCCCCTTATGTCCAAAGTATACACAAGCCCATCCTTCTTCACCACATGGAAAGGGCCCTCATACGTTAATTGTAATGGCGCTCCTGGGACCTGTCTGCGCACAAAAACAAAATCAGCGTCCAGGAATGGTGGGGCACATTCTGTTTAGGTGATCCATGCCAGTGGGTAGGAAAAAGTTTGCTGATCATGACTCCATGTCAAAGCTGTGAAGGAAATTCAGGTCAGAGTTGGTTGTGAAATGAATGTCCCATGAAACTGTAAGAACTGTACCATCAACCATCTCTGTGGACAATGCGGACATATCTTCCTTTGAAGAGATGTGCACTCCGAATAGAATCCATGGCAACTCATCGACCTAATTGGGACTGGTGAGTCAGGCCTTAAGTGCGGACTTCAGTTGCCAGTAGAAACGTTCCACAAGTCTGTTGGACTGTGGATGAATTGTGCTCAACGATCTGAAGTAATGTGTGTTGGAAAACCAAATCTAGCCATCCAATCGACAGTGAATGCTCTTGCCCTTGTCTCAGTGTCACTGGATGGCAACGGGACAGCCCCTGACCAGCGTGTGAAACGTTCTATGACTATTAGAATGTATTTCAAAATTTGAGATAATGGCAATGATCCAAGCAGGTCCACATGCACGTGTTCCAACCGCCTGTGTACCACCGGGAAATGTTGAAGAGGTGCCTTATTGTGCCGCTGAATTTTGGCAGTCTGGCAGGAGGTACCTGTGCAGACCCATTATGCAACACCCTTTTTTAGTCCATGCAATACATATTTATTTGACATGAGCTTGACAGATGTTCTGATGGACAGATGAGACAAGGTGTGTATCTGGTCAAAAAGGCGTTGCCTCCAAGATATCCGGAATCACTGGTCTAATGTAGCCCAAAGACATGTCACAAAGTAAGGTTGGCCGCCCAGTTGTGATGCCACCTGCAGTATGTCCAAGTTAGTCATGGTCGTACTATATGGCTGACCATCGGGGTCCATTGCCTGGACACTGGCTAATTCAGGAATATCAATCTCATCCTGAATATGATATACAGTCGGTCTGGACAGAATATTCATGACGCCATTGTTTTTACCAGATGTTTCCAAGTATATTTAAGGGAATTCTAAATATCTGCCCTAAGTGCCAATAAGCTGCTGGCAGGTTTGAACAGCATTCTTCAACCCAAGTGGCATCCTAAGAAATTCAAAAAGCCCAGAAGGGGTAATAATTGCCATTTAAGGAATGTAATACTTATGGGCTGGGATAAATGGGGAACAGTGGGGAACAGATGGGGCAAAGTGGGGAACATTGTGAAGAATGGGCAACAGGGTGGAACAGATGTGGTACACCTGTTCCCCACTATTCCCCAGCTGTTCCCCAGCTGTTCCCCACCAGTTCCCCACTATTCACCACCGTACCCCATGATTCCCCACTCTTCCCCTCATTTCCCAATCTGTTCCCCACTGTTCCTCCCATTTGTCTCTGTTCCCCACTGTTCTCCATTGTTCCTCAGCGATCCCCACTTTTTCTCATCTCTTCCTTTCATTCCTCAATTTTCACCTCTGTTGCCCACTATACACCACTTTTCCCCTCTGTTCCCCACTGTTCCCTCATTGTTCCCCACTGTTCCTAAAAGAAGTCTGTAAAGTCTGAATAAAGCAGTCTTGTGTTGACTAACTTGGTGTATGTGTGTTTGTGTGTGTATTACTTTAGTAGCTCTACCGAAGTCGCCGCTACAATTGGGGACCCCAAATGCAAGATTCAGGGAAACTTGAATCTCCAGTTACCATGTACACAAGGATGGCAGCAGCTGTTGCCACCAGGGCTGCAGTTAATGTGGTGGAACTTCACTTCCCTCCTTTCTGGACACATCAACCTCGGGTATGGCTTAATCAGGCTGAAACCCAGATTTGTCTTGTGGCATAATGGCAGAGGACATGAAATTCTGCCATGTAATAGGTGCATTGGACACTACTGCAGCGTCTCAAGTAATAGAATATGTTGCCAATCCCCTGGCAGAAAACCAGTAAACCAGGTTCCGCCAATTTCTCCTGGACTCGCTGGAATTGACTAGACATGAGCACGACTTTTAAATATGGAGGACCTAGGTGATAGGAATCTATCCGATTTAATGAATGAGATGCTCGCATTAGCAGATGGTTATTCTCATTGTTTACTTTTTGAGACTCTATTCCTGTCCAAACTCCCAGGTCGTGTCGCAATACCAATCATTAACATGGATTTCCACCATCCCCATGACGTAGCGCAGGAGGCTGACAGGCTGGATCACACTCCAACGCTAGAGTCTGCTCACGTACAGACTGTTTTCGCAGCAGATCCATATCCCGTTTCCTATGAGCCAACTATATCTTCAGTTCAGTCAAAGAAGGATGAACATGCTGACAGGCGGTGAGAATGGTGTTTTTACCATGGCCATTGGTGAAAAATGCCCATAAATGTGTCCCGACATGTACCTATTACAGAAAAAAGGCAGGAAAGATAAGGCCGTCTACCATTTATGGCCATGGCAGCTGGCACAAGTACGTCCCATTGTATCTTTCAAGACTGCGCTGGTAAGCACAAGTTTCTTGTAGACACGAGTGCTGAGGTTCGTTTGCTCCCACCAACCTATTTTGAAATAAAACCCACATAAACAACACCACCTGACTCTTCAAACACAAATGGGATGAAAATTCCCTGCTTTGGCACAGGATAGGTCACGATTGGGATAGGAGGTGTGACATTCCATTGGAATTGCCTATTGGCTTCCATTGCACAGCCTATTTTGGGTGCAGATTTTTTAAGGTCCCATGACTTGCCAGTAGATGTGAAGTGGAGGAAATTGGTTCCTGCTACCACTTTTCAAACATACCCTCTGGGATGCAGCAAAGGGAGAGTTTCCCACCTCGGGGTGCATACCTTGAACAAATGTGCACATGCTGCTCTGCTCAACGAATTTCCCTGTACTCTCTCACCTAATTTCAATATCTCCTAAACAGCCCAGGGTGTGTCCCATTACATAGACACTTCAGGCCCACCAAATTACGCCAGGGTTCGTCATCTTCCACCTGATAAACTGCGCAGGCAAGGGCAGAGTGAACTGCAATTGAGGAATTAGGTATCATTCAGCGCTCCAACAGTCCTTGGGCATCACTGTTAAACATGGCACCCAAGAAAACAGGTGGATGGACACCCTGCAGTGATTACCGTAGGATCAATAACTACAGCCGATAGATACCCTATACCTCATATGCGAGATTTCGCTGCCCATCTGCACAATTTCTGTGCTTTCACCAAGGTAGATCTTGTCATGAGATCAAGTGTGGGGAAAAGTAGGGAATGGTGTGGAACCGTGGTGATCACTGCAGTAAAATGGAGAACACGGGAATATTGGGGAGCAGGGTGGAACAATGAGGAAAGGGGAACAGATGGGAAAGAGTGGGGAACACTGCAGAACAGAGGGGAACAAAAGGGAGCAGGGGGATTGATGGGAATCAGTGGGGAACTGTGGGTAATAGGTGGGATACTGCTAGAAAACAGTTGGGATTGGTGGGGAACAGTGGGGAAAGTTGGGGAACAGGTGAAGAACAATGGGCTACAGTGCAGAACTGTGTGGAACAGATGTGAAACAGTAGAGAACTGTTTGGGAACAGCTGGAGAACAGAGGGGAACTGATGGGGAACAGTGGGGAACCATGGGGAAACAGGTGGGAAACTGGTAGAAAACAGTTGGGATTGGTGGAGAAGAGTAGGGAACATTTGGGAACAGGTGAAGAACAGTGGGGGACAGTGATGAACTGTGGAGTAAAGAGGTGGAACAGTAGGGTACAGTGGAAAAATTGGTGAACAGCTGGAAAACAGAGCCGAACTGTGGGGAGCAGGGGAACAGTGTGGAAGAGATGGTGAACGGTGGAGAATGGGGGAAAAGTGGGGAATTGGTGGGAGACAGTTGGGGAACAGTGGCGAACAGGTGTGGAATAGCTGGGGAACAGTGGGAACAGGTTTGGAACAGTAGGAAAACGGTGGGGAACAGTGGGGAAAAGATGAGGGACAGTGGGAAACAGTTTAGAACAGATGGGGAACTGATGTGGAACATTAGTGAACAGTGGAGAAATGTGGGGAACTATCGGGAACATGTGTCGAACAGCTGGGGAACTGTGAGCAACTCTGGGAAACATTGGTGAAAACTGGGGAACTGTTGAGGACAGTGGGGAGCAGTGGGGAACAGATGGTGAACAGTGGAGAACTGTGGGAAACAGTGTGGAAAATTAGGTCACAGATGGGAAAAAGAGGAGTATCTGATGGGCAACAATGGGAAACATGGGGTGCAGTGGGTAACAGTTGGGATCTGTGGGGTACAGTCGGGAACAGTGAGGAACAATAGGGGAAAGTGGGAGAAATGGGGAACAGTTGGGAACAGAGGGGAAAAGTAAAAAACAGAGGGGAACAGTGGTGAACAGAGTGGAAAAGTAGGGAACAGTTTAGAATAGATGGAGAGAAGTGGGGAACAGTGAGGAACTGTGGGAGACAGTGGGAAAGAGGGGAAGAATGAGTAACAGTGGGGTATACAGGGTAACGGGGAGAGCAGTGGGGAACAGAATGTGAACATTGGAGAATGTGGGGAACAGTGGTCAAATGTGTGTGACAGATGGAGAACTGTGAAGAACAGTGGGAAACACGGGGCACAATTAGGGAACAGTGGTGTATAGTGGGCAACAGTGGGGAAAATTGAGGTACAGAAGGAAGAGATGGGGAAAAGTGGGGATCACTGAGGAACAGTGGAGAACAGTGGAACAGAGACAAATAGGGGGGAGCAATGGGGAACAGATATTGACCTGTGGAGAATGTGGGAACAGTGGGGAACAGATTGGGAAATGAGGGGAAAAGTGGGGAACCATGTGGAACAGTGGTGAAAAGTGGGGAAGTGGTGGGAAACAGCTGGATAACAGTGGGGAACAAATGGGGAACAGTGGGGAACAGTGGGGAACCATGGGACCTGGTGGGAAACTGAGGGGTCAAAGGGAAGAATGAGTAACAGTGGGTAATAGATAGCGAACTGTGGAGAACGGGGTAATAGTGGAGAAAAGTGGGTAACTGATGGGTAATGAGGGGAACAGTGGAGAACATTGGGGAATAGGAGGAACAGTGGGGAACAGATGGGGGACTGATGAGAATAGTGGGGAATAGTCAGGAACAGTCAGTAATGGTGGTGAACAGATGTGGAACAATGGCAAAAATGGGAAACAGTGGGGAAAAGTGGGGAACTAAAGGGAACAGTTGGGATCAGTAGGGAACAGGTGTGAAATAGTGGAGAACAGTGAGGACAATGAGGAACAAGGGGAACAGATGGGGTATAGTGGGGTACACTGCAGAACTGTGGAGAACATTGGGGAACAGTGAGGAACAGTGGAGAAAAGTGGCGAACAGTAGGAAACAGTTCGGGAACATCTGGATAACAGTGGAGAGGTGGAGAACAGTGAAGAACCATGGGGAACAGTAGGCAACAGAGCGGAACAGTGGAGAACTGTGGGGAATAGTCGGGAACAGTGGTGATCAGATGGCGAACAGTGGGAAAAATGGGGAACAGTTCGGCTACAGTTGGGAAAAGTGTGGAACAGTGAAGAACTCTGGGGAACAGTGGGGAACAGAGGTGAACAATGGGGAATTGGGGTAACTGTGGAAAAAATTAGGGAACAGATGGGGAACAGCTAGAGAACATTGGGAAACAGTGCAGAACATGGGGGAAAATGGAAGAGTGGGGAACAGATGGAGAACAGTGGGGAAAAATGGGCAACAGTGTGGAACAGATGTGAAACAGTCTGGAAGCATGGGGAACACTGTAGGACAATGGGGATCAGAGGGGAATATTGGGGAGCAGGGGGGATCAATGAGGAAAGGAACAGATGGGAAACAGTGGGGAACACTGCAGAACAGATGAGAACAGAGGGGAACAGTAGGGACCAGGGGGAACTGATGGGGAACAGTGTGGAACCGTGAGGAACAGGAGGGAAACTGCTGGAAAACAGTTGGGATTGGTGGGGAAAAGTGTGGAACAGTTGGAGAAAGGTGAAAAACAGTGTGGTATAGTGAATAATTGTGGGAAATAGATGTGGAACATTAGGGAACGGTAGAACAAATGGGGAAGAGTGGGGAACAGTTTGTGAATAGCTGGAGTACAGTGGGGAACAGTGAAGAACTGTGGGGATCAGTGTGGAACAGATATGGAGCATTAGGGAACAATGGGAAAAATGGGGAACAGTGGTGAACAGTTTGAGAGCAGCTGGGGAACAGTGGAGAACAGGTGTGGAACAGTAGGAAACAGTGGGAAAAATGGAGAACAGTGGTGAACAGTTTGAGAGCAGCTGGGGAACAGTGGAGAACAGGTGTGGAACAGTAGGAAACAGTGGGAAAAATGGAGAACAGTGGTGAACAGTTTGAGAGCAGCTGGGGAACAGTGGAGAACAGATGTGGAACAGTAGGAAACAGTGGGAAAAATGGAGAACAGTGGTGAACAGTTTGAGAGCAGCTGGGGAACAGTGGAGAACAGGTGTGGAACAGTAGGAAACAGTGGGAAAAATGGAGAACAGTGGTGAACAGTTTGAGAGCAGCTGGGGAACAGTGGAGAACAGGTGTGGAACAGTAGGAAACAGTGGGAAAAATGGAGAACAGTGGTGAACAGTTTGAGAGCAGCTGGGGAACAGTGGAGAACAGGTGTGGAACAGTAGGAAACAGTGGGAAAAATGGAGAACAGTGGTGAACAGTTTGAGAGCAGCTGGGGAACAGTGGAGAACAGGTGTGGAACAGTAGGAAACAGTGGGAAAAATGGAGAACAGTGGTGAACAGTTTGAGAGCAGCTGGGGAACAGTGGAGAACAGGTGTGGAACAGTAGGAAACAGTGGGAAAAATGGAGAACAGTGGTGAACAGTTTGAGAGCAGCTGGGGAACAGTGGAGAACAGATGTGGAACAGTAGGAAACAGTGGGAAAAATGGAGAACAGTGGTGAACAGTTTGAGAGCAGCTGGGGAACAGTGGAGAACAGGTGTGGAACAGTAGGAAACAGTGGGAAAAATGGAGAACAGTGGTGAACAGTTTGAGAGCAGCTGGGGAACAGTGGAGAACAGGTGTGGAACAGTAGGAAACAGTGGGAAAAATGGAGAACAGTGGTGAACAGTTTGAGAGCAGCTGGGGAACAGTGGAGAACAGGTGTGGAACAGTAGGAAACAGTGGGAAAAATGGAGAACAGTGGTGAACAGTTTGAGAGCAGCTGGGGAACAGTGGAGAACAGGTGTGGAACAGTAGGAAACAGTGGGAAAAATGGAGAACAGTGGTGAACAGTTTGAGAGCAGCTGGGGAACAGTGGAGAACAGGTGTGGAACAGTAGGAAACAGTGGGAAAAATGGAGAACAGTGGTGAACAGTTTGAGAGCAGCTGGGGAACAGTGGAGAACAGATGTGGAACAGTAGGAAACAGTGGGAAAAATGGAGAACAGTGGTGAACAGTTTGAGAGCAGCTGGGGAACAGTGGAGAACAGGTGTGGAACAGTAGGAAACAGTGGGAAAAATGTAGAACAGTGGAGAAAGGATGGGTAACATTTGGGAACAGCTGGAGAACAGTGAGGAACTGTGAGGGAACAGTGGGTAATGGGGAGAATGAGTAACAGTGGAGAACAGAGGGTAACAGGGGAGAGCAGTAGGGAACACTGGAGAATGTGGTTAACTGTTAAAAAGTGTGTGACAGGTGGGGAACAGCAGGGAACACTTGGGAAAAAGTTGAGGAACAGTGGTGTATAGAGGGCAACATTGGGGAAAATTGAGGAATGGAAGGAAGGGATGGGGAACAGTGGAGATCTCTGCAGAACAGAGGAGAACAGTGGGCAACAGCGGGGAATAGTGGGGACCAGATAGGGAATTGTGGAGAACGGGGGAACAGTGGGGAACAGATTGGGAAATGAGGTGTCAGTGGGGATCCATGGGGAACCGTGGGGAACAGGTGGGAAAATGCTGGAAAACAGTTGGGATTGGTGGCGAACAGTGCGTAACAGTTGGGAAACAGGTGAAGAACAGCATGGTACAGTGAAGAATTGTGGGTAACAGATGTGGAACAATAGGGATCAGTGGGATAAATGGGGAACAATTAGGGTACGGCGAGAGAATAGTGAAGAACTGTGTGGAACAGTGCGGAACAGATGTGGAACAGTAGGGAACAGTGGGGAAAATGAGGAAGAGTTGGGAACAAAGGGGAACAGTGGGGAACAGCGATGAACTTTGGGAAATAGTTGGGAAAAGGTGGGGAACAGTTTGGTTACAGCTAGAGAACAGTGGGGACCATGCAGAACAGGTGAAGAACAGTGGAGTACAGTGAAGAATTATGTGGAACTGTGGGGAACAGCTGGAGAATATTGGGGAACATTGGGGGACAGTCGGGAATGGTGGTGAACAGAGGTGGAAAGGTGGGAAAAAAGAGAAACAGTGGGGAAAAGTGGTGAACTGTGTGGAACAGTGGGAAGCAGATTGGTAACTGTTGGGGAACAGTGTGGACCCATGGGGAACAGTGGGAAAAATGGGGAACAGATCGGGAACAGATCGGGAACAGATCGGGAACAGCTGGAGAACAGTGGGGAACTGATGGGGAACATGTGTCGAACAGGTAGGGAATAGTGAGGAACAATTGGGGAACAGTGGGGAAAAGTAAGGAACATTTGGGGAATAGTTGTGGAATAGTGGAGAACAGTTGTAAAACATTGGGGAACAGTGGTATAAATGGGGAACAGAGGGGAAAAGTGGGGAACAGTGTGGAACAGTGGGGAATAGTTGTGGGACAGTGGGGAACTGAATATGAAGATTGGGGAACATTGCAAAAATTGGGCAACAATGCAGAACAGATGGGGAACAGTGGGGAAAAGTAATTGTGGAGCAGTTGTTAAATAAAGGAGAACAGGTGTGAAACAGTGGGGAAAAGTGTGGAACCGTGGGGAAAACTCTAGAAAAATGATGAACAGGGGAATATTGGGGAGCAGGGTGGAACAACGAGGAAAGGGGAACTGATGGGGAACACTGCAGAACAGAGGTGAGCAAAAGAGTGTTGGGGGAACAGTTGGGAATCTGATGGGAAACAGTGGGGAACTGTGGGTAATATGTGGGAAAATGCTGGGATAAAGTTGGGATTGGTGGGAAAGTGGGGAAAAGTTGGGGAACAGATGTGGAACAGTAAGAAAAATGGGGAACAAAGGGGAACAGTGGTGAACAGTGGGGAACAGTTTAGGAACAGCTGGAGAACAGAGGGGAACAGATGGGGAACTGATGGGGAACACAGGTAAACCAAGGGGGACAGGTGGGAAACTGCTGGTAAACAGTTGGGATTGATGGGGAAGAGTAGGAAACAGTTGGGGAACATGTGGAAAAAAGTGGGGTACAGTGGGGAGCAGATCCAGAACAGTAGGCTACAGTGGTAAAAGGGGAACTGCTGGAAAACAGCTGCCAAACTGTGGGGAGCAGGAAGAACAGTGTGGAACAGATGGTGAACAATGGAGAATGGGGGAAGAGTGGGGAAAAATGGGGAACAGATTGGGAATGAGGTGAACAGTGGGGAATCTTGGAAACAGTGTTGAAAAGTGCAGAACTGGTGGGACACAGGTGGGGAACAGTCGAAAAAGGTGAGGGACGGTGGGAAAATGTTTAGAACAAATGGAGAACTGATGTGGAACTGTGGCGATCAGTGAGGAACAGTGCAGAAATGGTGGGCAACTGCTGGGGAACATGTGTCGAACAGGTCGGGAACAGTGAGGAACAGATGGGGAAAAGGTGAGGGACAGTGTGAAACAGTTTAGTACAGATGGGGAACTGATGTGGAGGGACAGTGTGAAACAGTTTAGTACAGATGGGGAACTGATGTGGAACTCTGGGGATCAGTGGGGAACAGTGGTGAAATGATGGACAACTGCTGGGGAACATGTGTCGAACAGGTAGGGAACAGTGAGGAACTATTGGGGACAGTGGGCAACCCTAGGGAACAGTTGGGAAACTTCTGGGAAACAGATGGGATTGGTGGGGAACAGTGGGGAAATGTAAGGAACTGTGGGGAACAGTTGTGGAACAGTGGAGAACAGGTGTGAAACAGTGGGGAACAGTGGGTAAATGGGATACAGTGGGAAAAGATGGGGAACAGTGGGAAACATTGGGGAAAATGGGCAAGATGGCGGAACATATGTGGAACTGTGGGAATAAGAAGGTTAAAGTGGGAAACTGTGGGGAACAATTGAGGAACAGTGGGGAACTGATAGTGAACAGTGGGAATATTACTAAAATTGGGCAACAGTGACGAACAGATGGGCAACAGTGGTATTAATGGGGAAAAATGGGGAACTGTGAGGAACATTTGGGAATATGGGCAACGGGGAAGAACAGATGTGGATCAGTGGGGAATAGTAGGGAACAATGTGGAACCGTGCAGAACACTGCAGAATAATGGGTAATGGAGGGGAATATTGGAGAGCAGTGGGGGGGGAAACACTGAGGAATGTTAAAATGATGGGGAACCGTAGGGAAAAGTGGAGAAATGGTGGAGAACTGCTGGGGACATGTGTCGAACAGGAGGGGAACATTGCGGAAACAGCTTGAAAACAGTGGGTATTAGATGGGGAACTGATGGGGAACAGTGGAGAGATGGTGGGGAACTGCAGGTGAAAAATGGGGACTTGTGGGAACATGTATCTAACAGGTGGGAAAAAGTGAAGAAAAGATGGGGAGGAGTGGGGAACCTTGGGGAACACTGCCAAGCAGTGGGTAACAGAGGGAATAGTGGGGAGCAGGGGTGAACAATGAGGAAAGGGGAACAAATGTTGAACAGTTGAGAACAGTGCAGAACAGAGGGAAAGAGTGGGGTGCAGGGGTGAATAACGAGGAAAGGTGAACAAATGCAGAACATTGGAGAATGTGGGGAACAGTGGGTAACAGATGGAAATGAGATAGAGAACAGCTGGGAAACAGTGAGGAACTGTGTGGAACAGTGGATAACAGAGGGGGATCATTGAGGAACAGTGGGGATCAGTGGAGAAGAGTGGGTAACAGAGGGTAACATTAAGGAATGGAGAGAACTGCTGGTGAACAGAGGGGAATAGTGTGGAACATGTGTCAAACAAGTGGTGAACATGTGTCAAACATGTGGGGAACAGTGTGGAACTGGGATGAACACTGCATAACAATGGGGAATGGAGGGGAATAGTGGGGAATAGGGGAGAAAAATGAGGAATTGAAGGAACAGATGGGGAACAGTGGGAAAATCTGCAGAACAGAGGGGAATAGTGGGGAGCAGTGGTGAACTGTGGAGAATGGGGGAACAGTGGGGAAAAATGGGAAACAGATTGGGAAATGAGGGGAACAGTGGGGATCCAAAGGGAACAGTGGGGGAACATAGTGTCTAAGTGGTGAACAGTGGGGAACTTGTGAGGAACAGTGGAGAACAGATGGGGAACAGACTAGAAATTGTGGTAAACTGTTGAGGAACAGGTGGGGAACAGTGAGGAACAGATGGGAGAGTGTGGGGTACCGTGGAAAATACTGCTGGGCAGTGGGAAATAGAGGGGAATAGTGGGAAGCAGGGGGTTAACAATGAGGAAAGGGGAACAGATGGGGAACAGTGGAGAATGGGGGAACAGTGAGTAACAGATGGAAAAGAAATGGAGAACAGCTGGGGAACAGTTAGGAACAGAGGGGAATATTGAGGAACAGTGGGGAACTGTAGGGAAAACTGAGAATAGTGGGGAACATTGGAGACATAGTGTGGAACTGCTGAGTTACAGTTGGGACTTGTGGGGAACATGTGTCGAACATGTGGGTAAAATATGTCGAACATGTGATTAACAGTGAGGAACAAATGGGCAACAGTGTGGAACTCTGGTGAACACTGCATAATAATTGGGAATGGAGGGGAATAGTGGGGAGTAGCGGAGAATAATGCGGACCTCAGGGAACATATGGTGAACAGTTTGGAAAACTGCGGAACAGTGGGGAATAGTGGGGAGCGGTGGAGAACAGATAGCGAACTGTGGAAAATGCGGGAACAGTGGGAAACAGTTCGGGACCTGCTGGAGAACAGCAGGGAAGAGTGAAGTAATGTGGGGTTCAGTGGGGAATTGAGAGGAACAGTGGGGACGTCTGGTGAACCTGTTTTGAACAGGTGGGAAACAGTGAGGAACAAATGGGGTACAGTGTGGAACCATGAGGAACACTGCAGAAAAATGGGGAACAGAGGGGAATAGTGGGGAACAATTAGGAAAGGGGAACCGTGGCGAACACTGCAAAACAGTGGGGAACCAAAGGGAGCAGTGGGAACGGATTGGAAAAAGTGGGGAACCGTGGAAAACACTGCAGAACAGAGGGTAACGAAAGGGAGCAGGGCGAACATATCGGAAAAAAGTTGAGAAGTGGGGAACACTGCAGAACAGTGGGAAATCAAAGGGAGCAGGGGGATCAGATTGGAAAAAGTGGGGAACAGTGTGGAAAAATGCAGAACAGTGGGGAAGCAAAGGGAGCAGGAGGAACAGATTGGAAAAAGTCGGGAACCATGGAGAAAACTGCAGAACAGAGGGGAACCAAAGGGAGCAGGATGTACAGGTTGGAAAAAGTGGGGAACCGTTGGCGAACACTGCAGAACAGTGGGGAACGAAAGGGAGCAGGGGGAACAGATTGCAAAAAGTGGGGAACAGTGGGGAATATTGCAGAAAAGAGGGGAACCAAATGGAGCATGGGAACAGATTGGAAAAATTGGGGAACCGTGTGGAAAAATGCAGAACAGTGGGAAACCAAAGGGAGCAGGGAGAACGGATTGGAAAATGTGGGGAATCGTGGGGAGCACTGCAGTACAGAGGGGAACTAAAGGGATCAGGGGGAACGGATTGGAAAAAGTGGGGAACCGTTCGGAACATTGCACAACAGAGGGGAACCAAAGGAGCACGGGGAAGAGATTGGAAAAATTGGGAAACCATGGAGGACAGTGCAGGACGGAGGGGAACCAAAGGGAGCAGGGGGAACAGATTGGAAAAAGTGGGGAACTGTGGGGAACACTGCAGTACAGAGGGGAAACAAAGGGAGCAGGGTGAACAGATTCGAAAAAGTGTGCATCCTTGGGGAACACTGCAGAATAGAGGGGAACTAAACGGAGCATGGAGAACAGATTGGAAAAAGTGGAGAACCATGGGGAACACTGCAGGACAGAGGGGAACAAAAGGGAACAGGAGGTACAGGTTGGAAAAAGTGGGGAACCGTTGGCGAACACTGCAGAACAGTGGGGAACCAAAGGGAGCAGGGGGAACAGATTTCAAAAAGTGGGGAACAGTGGGGAATATTGCAGGAAAGAGGGGAACCAAATGGAGCATGGGAACAGATTGGAAAAATTGGGGAACCGTGTGGAAAAATGCAGAACAGTGGGAAACCAAAGGGAGCAGGGAGAACAGATTGGAAAATGTGGGGAATCGTGGGGAGCACTGCAGTACAGAGGGGAAACAAAGGGAGCAGGGTGAACAGATTCGAAAAAGTGTGCATCCTCGCGGAACACTGCAGAATAGAGGGGAACTAAACGGAGCATGGAGAACAGATTGGAAAAAGTGCAGAACCATGACGAACACTGCAAAGCAGTGGGGAACCAAAGGGAGCAGCGGGAACGGATTGGAAAAAGTGGGGAACCGTTAGGAACACTGCACAACAGAGGGGAAACAAAGGAGCACGGGGAAGAGATTGGAAAAATTGGGAAACCATGGAGGACAGTGCAGGACGGAGGGGAACCAAAGGGAGCAGGGGGAACAGATTGCAAAAAATGGGGAACTGTGGGGAACATTGTAGAACTGAGGGGAACCAAAGAGAGCACGGCGAACAGATTGGAAAATGTGTGGAACTGTGGGGAACACTGCAGGACAGAGGGGAACCAAAGGGAACAGGAGGTACAGATTGTAAAAAGTGGGGAACCGTTAGCGAACACTGCAGAACAGTGGGGAACCAAAGGGAGCAGGGGGAACAGATTGCAAAAGGTGGGGAACAGTGGGGAATATTGCAGAAAAGAGGGGAACCAAATGGAGCATGGGAACAGATTGGAAAAATTGGGGAACCGTGTGGAAAAATGCAGAACAGTGGGAAACAAAAGGGAGCAGGGGGAACAGATTGCAAAAGGTGGGGAACAGTGGGGAATATTGCAGAAAAGAGGGGAACCAAATGGAGCATGGGAACAGATTGGAAAAATTGGGGAACCGTGTGGAAAAATGCAGAACAGTGGGAAACCAAAGGGAGCAGGGGGATCAGATTGGAAAAAGTGGCGAACAGTGTGGAAAAATGCAGAAGAGTGAGGAAACAAAGGGAGCAGGGGGAACAGATTGGAAAAAGTGGGGAACTGTGGAGAACACTGCAGAACAGAGGGGAACCAAAGGGAGCAGGGGTAACGGATTGGAAAATGTGGGGAACTGTATAGAATACTGCAGAATTGAGGGGAAACCAAAGGGAGCAGGGGGAACAGATTGGAAAAAGTGGTAACTGTGGAGTAAACTGCAGAACAGAGGGGAGCCCAAGCAGAAGGGCGAACAGATTGGAAAAAGTGGGGAACGGTGTGGAAAAATGCAGAAGAGTGGAGAAACAATGGGAGCAGGGTGAACGGATTGGAAAAATTGGGGAACAGTGTGGAACACTGCAGAACAGAAGGGAATCAAAGAAAGCAGGGGGAACGGATTGGAAAAAGTGGGGAACCGTTCGGAACACTGCACAACAGAGGGGAACCAAAGGAGCACGGGGAAGAGATTGGGAAAATTGGGAAACCATGGAGGACAGTGCAGGACGGAGGGGAACCAAAGGGAGCAGGGGGAACAGATTGGATAAAGTGAGGAACTGTGGGGAACATTGTAGAACTGAGGGGAACCAAAGAGAGCACTGCGAACAGATTGGAAAAAGTGTGGAACCGTGGGGAACACTGCAGGACAGAGGGGAACCAAAGGGAACAGGAGGTACAGGTTGTAAAAAGTGGGGAACCGTTAGCGAACACTGCAGAACAATGGGGAACCAAAGGGAGCAGGGGGAACAGATTGCAAAAGGAGGGGAACTGTGGGGAATATTGCAGAAAAGAGGGGAACCAAATGGAGCATGGGAACAGATTGGAAAAATTGGGGAACCGTGTGGAAAAATGCAGAACAGTGGGAAACCAAAGGGAGCAGGGAGAACGGAATGGAAAATACGGGGAACCGTGGAGAGCACTGCAGTACAGAAGGGAACTAAAGGTAGCAGGGGAAACGGATTGGAAAAGTGGGGAACTGTGGGGGAAAATGCAGGACAGAGGGGAACCAAAGGGGGCAGGGGGAATGGATTGGAATAAGAGGGTAACCGTGGGGAACACTGCAGGACAGAGGGGAACCAAAGGGAGCAGGGGGAACGGTTTGGAAAAAGTGGGTAACCGTGGGGAACACTGCAGAACACTGCAGAACCAAAGGGAGCAGGGGGAACAGCTCGGAAAAGTGGGGAGCCTTGGGGAACACTGCAGAATAAAGGAGAACCAAACGGAGCAGGGGGAACAGATTGGAAAAAGTGGGGAATCGTGGGGAGTTCTGCAGAACAGTGGGGAACCAAAAGGAGCAGGGGGAATGGATTGGAAAGAGTGGGGAACCGTGGAGAACATTGCAGGACAGAGGGGAAACAAAGGGAGCAGGGTGAACAGATTCGAAAAAGTGTGCACCTTGGGGAACACTGCAGAATAGAGGGGAACTAAACGGAGCATGGGGAACAGATTGGAAAAAGTGCAGAATCATGGCGAACACTGCAAAACAGTGGGGAACCAAAGGGAGCAGCGGGAACGGATTGGAAAAAGTGGGGAACCGTGGGAAAACTGCAGAACAGAGGGGAACGAAATGGAGCACGGCGAGCATATCGGAAAGAATTTGAGAAGTGGGGAACACAGCAGGACAGAGGGGAACCAAAGGGAGCAGGGGGGAACGGATTGGATAAAGTGGGGAACTGTGAAGAACAATGCAGACAGAGAGGAACAAAAGCGATCACGGCGAACAAATTCGAAAATAGTGGAAAAGTGGGGAATACTGCAGAACAGTGGAGAATCAAAGGGATCGGGGGAATCTGATTGGAAAAAGTGGGGAACAGTGTGGAAAAATGCAGAAGAGTGAGGAAACAAAGGGAGCAGGGGGTATACATTGGAAAAATTGGGGAACCATGGGGAACACTGAAGAACAGAGGGGAACCAAGGGAGCAGGTGGAACGGATTAGAAAAAGTGGGGAATCGCGAAGGACAATGCAGGACAGAGGGGAAAGAAAGGGCACAGGGGGAACGGATTGGAAAAAGTGGGGAACTGTGGGGAACACTGCACAACAGAGGGGAACCAAAGTGAGCAGGGGGAACAGCTCGGAAAAGTGGGGAACCGTGGGGAACACTGCAGAATAAAGGAGAACCAAACGGAGCAGGGGGAACAGATTGGAAAAAGTGGGGTATCGTGGGGAGTTCTGCAGAACAGTGGGGAACCAAAAGGAGCAGGGGGAATGGATTGGAAAAAGTGGGGAACCGTGGAGAACAATGCATGACAGAGGGGAACAAAGGGAGCAGGGTGAACAGATTCGAAAAAGTGGGGAACTGTGTGGAACACTGCAGAACATAGGGGAACTAAAGGGAACATGGAGAATAGATTGGAAAAAGTGCGGAACCATGGCGAACACTGCAAAACAGTGGGGAACGAAAGAGAGCAGTGGGAACGGATTGGAAAAAGTTGGGAACCGTGGGAAACACTGCAGAACAGAGGGGAATGAAAGGGAGCAGGACGAACATATCGGAAAAAAGTTGAGAAGTGGGGAACACTGCAGAACAGTGGGGAATCAAAGGGAGCAGGGGGATCAGATTGGAAAAAGTGGGGAACTGTGTGGAAAAATGCAGAAGAGTGGGAAACCAAAGGGAGCAGGAGGAACAGATTGGAAAAAGTTGGGAACCGTGGAGAACCCTGCAGAACAGAGGGGAACCAAAGGGAGCAGGGGTAAGGGATTGGAAAATGTGGGGAACTGTATAGAAAACTGCAGAATAGAGGGGAACCAACGGGAGCAGGGGGAACAGATTGGAAAAAGTGGAAACTGTGGGGAAAACTGCAGAACAGAGGGGAGCCCAAGGAGAAGGGGGAACAGATTGGAAAAAGTGGGGAACGGTGTGGAAAATGCAGAAGAGTGGAGAAACAACGGGAGCAGGGTGAACGGATTGGAAAAAGTGGGGAACAGTGTGGAACACTGCAGAACAGAGGGGAATCAAAGGAAGCAGGGGGATTGGATTGGAAAAAGTGGGGAACCGTTCGGAACACTGAACAACAGAGGGGAACCAAAGGGGCACGGGGAAGAGATTGGAAAAATTGGGAAACCATGGAGGACAGTGCAGGACGGAGGGGAACCAAAGGGAGCAGGGGGAACAGATTGGATAAAGTGGGGAACTGTGGGGAACATTGTAGAACTGAGGGGAACCAAAGAGAGCACGGCGAACAGATTGGAAAAAGTGTGGAACCGTGGGGAATACTGCAGGACAGAGGGGAACCAAAGGGAACAGGAGGTACAGGTTGTAAAAAGTGGGGAACCGTTAGCGAACACTGCAGAACAGTGGGGAACCAAAGGGAGCAGGGGGAACAGATTGGAAAAAGTGGGGAACGGTGTGGAAAATGCATAAGAGTGGAGAAACAACGGGAGCAGGGTGAACGGATTGGAAAAAGTGGGGAACAGTGTGGAACACTGCAGACCAGAGGGGAATCAAAGGAAGCAGGGGGATTGGATTGGAAAAAGTGGGGAACCGTTCGGAACACTGAACAACAGAGGGGAACCAAAGGGGCACGGGGAAGAGATTGGAAAAATTGGGAAACCATGGAGGACAGTGCAGGACGGAGGGGAACCAAAGGGAGCAGGGGGAACAGATTGGATAAAGTGGGGAACTGTGGGGAACATTGTAGAACTGAGGGGAACCAAAGAGAGCACGGCGAACAGATTGGAAAAAGTGTGGAACCGTGGGGAATACTGCAGGACAGAGGGGAACCAAAGGGAACAGGAGGTACAGGTTGTAAAAAGTGGGGAACCGTTAGCGAACACTGCAGAACAGTGGGGAACCAAAGGGAGCAGGGGGAACAGATTGCAAAAGGTGGAGAACAGTGGGGAATATTGCAGAAAAGAGGGGAACCAAATGGAGCATGGGAACAGATTGGAAAAATTGGGGAACCGTGTGGAAAAATGCAGAACAGTGAGAAACCAAAGGGAGCAGGGAGAACGGATTGGAAAATGCGGGGAACCGTGGAGAGCACTGCAGTACAGAGGGGAACTAAAGGGAGCAGGGGAAACGGATTGGAAAAGTGGGGAACTGTGGGGGAAAATGCAGGACAGAGGGGAACCAAAGGAGGCAGGGGGAATGGATTGGAATAAGAGGGTAACCGTGGGGAACACTGCAGGACAGAGGGGAACCAAAGGGAGCAGGGGGAACGGTTTGGAAAAAGTGGGTAACCGTGGGGAACACTGCAGAACACTGCAGAACCAAAGGGAGCAGGGGGAACAACTCGGAAAAGTGGGGAACCTTGGGGAACACTGCAGAATAAAGGAGAACCAAACGGAGCAGGGGGAACAGATTGGAAAAAGAGGGGAATCGTGGGGAGTTCTGCAGAACAGTGGGGAACCAAAAGGAGCAGGGGGAATGGATTGGAAAAAGTGGGGAACCGTGGAGAACATTGCAGGACAGAGGGGAAATAAAGGGAGCTCGGCGAACTGATTGGAAAAAGTGGGGAAACATGGGGAACACTGCAGGACAGAGGGGAAACAAAGGGAGCAGGGTGAACAGATTCGAAAAAGTGTGCACCTTGGGGAACACTGCAGAATAGAGGGGAACTAAACGGAGCATGGGGAACAGATTGGAAAAAGTGCAGAATCATGGCGAACACTGCAAAACAGTGGGGAACCAAAGGGAGCAGCGGGAACGGATTGGAAAAAGTGGGGAACCGTGGGAAAACAGCAGAACAGAGGGGAACGAAATGGAGTACGGCGAACATATCGGAAAGAAGTTGAGAAGTGGGGAACACTGCAGGACGGAGGGGAACCAAAGGGAGCAGGGGGGAACGGATTGGATAAAGTGGGGAACTGTGAAGAACACTGCAGACAGAGAGGAACCAAAGCGATCACGGCGAACAAATTCGAAAATAGTGGAAAAGTGGGGAATACTGCAGAACAGTGGGGAACCAAAGGGATCGGGGGAAACAGATTGGAAAAAGTGGGGAATAGTGTGGAAAAATGCAGAAGAGTGAGGAAACAAATGGAGCAGGGGGATAAGATTGGAAAAAGTGGCGAACAGTGTGGAAAAATGCAGAAGAGTGAGGAAACAAAGGGAGCAGGGGGAACAGAATGGAAAAAGTGGGGAACTGTGTGGAAAAATGCAGAACTGTGGGGAATCAAAGGGAGCAGAAGGAACAGATTTGAAAAAGTCGGGAACCGTGGAGAACACTGCAGAACAGAGGGGAACCAAAGGGAGCAGGGGTAACGGATTGGAAAATGTGGGGAACTGTATAGAATACTGCAGAATAGAGGGGAAACCAAAGGGAGCAGGGGGAACAGATTGGAAAAAGTGGAAACTGTGGGGTAAACTGCAGAACACAGGGGAGCCCATGGAGAAGGGCGAACAGATTGGAAAAAGTGGGGAACGGTGTGGAAAAATGCAGAAGAGTGAGGAAACAAAGGGAGCAGGGGGTATACATTGGAAAAATTGGGGAACCATGGGGAACACTGAAGAACAGAGGGGAACCAAAGGAGCAGGTGGAACGGATTGGAAAAAGTGGGGAATCGCGAAGGACAATGCAGGACAGAAGGGAAAGAAAGGGCACAGGGGGAACGGATTGGAAAAAGTGGGGAAATGTGGGGAACACTGCACAACAGAGGGGAACCAAAGGGAGCAGGGGGAACAGCTCGGAAAAGTGGGGAACCGTGGGGAACACTGCAGAATAAAGGAGAACCAAACGGAGCAGGGGGAACAGATTGGAAAAAGTGGGGTATCGTGGGGAGTTCTGCAGAACAGTGGGGAACCAAAAGGAGCAGGGGGAATGGATTGGAAAAAGTGGGGAACCGTGGAGAACCCTGCAGAACAGAGGGGAATCAAAGGGAGCAGGGGTAAGGGATTGGAAAATGTGGGGAACTGTATAGAAAACTGCAGAATAGAGGGGAACCAACGGGAGCAGGGGGAACAGATTGGAAAAAGTGGAAACTGTGGGGAAAACTGCAGAACAGAGGGGAGCCCAAGGAGAAGGGGGAACAGATTGGAAAAAGTGGGGAACGGTGTGGAAAATGCAGAAGAGTGGAGAAACAACGGGAGCAGGGTGAACGGATTGGAAAAAGTGGGGAACAGTGTGGAACACTGCAGAACAGAGGGGAATCAAAGGAAGCAGGGGGATTGGATTGGAAAAAGTGGGGAACCGTTCGGAACACTGAACAACAGAGGGGAACCAAAGGGGCACGGGGAAGAGATTGGAAAAATTGGGAAACCATGGAGGACAGTGCAGGACGGAGGGGAACCAAAGGGAGCTGGGGGAACAGATTGGATAAAGTGGGGAACTGTGGGGAACATTGTAGAACTGAGGGGAACCAAAGAGAGCACGGCGAACAGATTGGAAAAAGTGTGGAACCGTGGGGAATACTGCAGGACAGAGGGGAACCAAAGGGAACAGGAGGTACAGGTTGTAAAAAGTGGGGAACCGTTAGCGAACACTGCAGAACAGTGGGGAACCAAAGGGAGCAGGGGGAACAGATTGCAAAAGGTGGAGAACAGTGGGGAATATTGCAGAAAAGAGGGGAACCAAATGGAGCATGGGAACAGATTGGAAAAATTGGGGAACCGTGTGGAAAAATGCAGAACAGTGGGAAACCAAAGGGAGCAGGGAGAACGGATTGGAAAATGCGGGGAACCGTGGAGAGCACTCCAGTACAGAGGGGAACTAAAGGGAGCAGGGGCAACGGATTGGAAAAGTGGGGAACTGTGGGGGAAAATGCAGGACAGAGGGGAACCAAAGGAGGCAGGGGGAATGGATTGGAATAAGAGGGTAACCGTGGGGAACACTGCAGGACAGAGGGGAACCAAAGGGAGCAGGGGGAACGGTTTGGAAAAAGTGGGTAACCGTGGGGAACACTGCAGAACACTGCAGAACCAAAGGGAGCAGGGGGAACAACTCGGAAAAGTGGGGAACCTTGGGGAACACTGCAGAATAAAGGAGAACCAAACGGAGCAGGGGGAACAGATTGGAAAAAGAGGGGAATCGTGGGGAGTTCTGCAGAACAGTGGGGAACCAAAAGGAGCAGGGGGAATGGATTGGAAAAAGTGGGGAACCGTGGAGAACATTGCAGGACAGAGGGGAAATAAAGGGAGCACGGCGAACTGATTGGAAAAAGTGGGGAAACATGGGGAACACTGCAGGACAGAGGGGAAACAAAGGGAGCATGGGGAACAGATTGGAAAAAGTGCAGAATCATGGCGAACACTGCAAAACAGTGGGGAACCAAAGGGAGCAGCGGGAACGGATTGGAAAAAGTGGGGAACCGTGGGAAAACTGCAGAACAGAGGGGAACGAAATGGAGCACGGCGAACATATCGGAAAGAAGTTGAGAAGTGGGGAACACTGCAGGACGGAGGGGAACCAAAGGGAGCAGGGGGGAACGGATTGGATAAAGTGGGGAACTGTGAAGAACACTGCAGACAGAGAGGAACCAAAGCGATCACGGCGAACAAATTCGAAAATAGTGGAAAAGTGGGGAATACTGCAGAACAGTGGGGAACCAAAGGGATCGGGGGAAACAGATTGGAAAAAGTGGGGAATAGTGTGGAAAAATGCAGAAGAGTGAGGAAACAAATGGAGCAGGGATATCAGATTGGAAAAAGTGGCGAACAGTGTGGAAAAATGCAGAAGAGTGAGGAAACAAAGGGAGCAGGGGGAACATAATGGAAAAAGTGGGGAACTGTGTGGAAAAATGCAGAACTGTGGGGAATCAAAGGGAGCAGAAGGAACAGATTGGAAAAAGTCGGGAACCGTGGAGAACACTGCAGAACAGAGGGGAACCAAAGGGAGCAGGGGTAACGGATTGGAAAATGTGGGGAACTGTATAGAATACTGCAGAATAGAGGGGAAACCAAAGGGAGCAGGGGGAACAGATTGGAAAAAGTGGAAACTGTGGGGTAAACTGCAGAACACAGGGGAGCCCATGGAGAAGGGTGAACAGATTGGAAAAAGTGGGGAACGGTGTGGAAAAATGCAGAAGAGTGAGGAAACAAAGGGAGCAGGGGGTATACATTGGAAAAATTGGGGAACCATGGGGAACACTGAAGAACAGAGGGGAACCAAAGGAGCAGGTGGAACGGATTGGAAAAAGTGGGGAATCGCGAAGGACAATGCAGGACAGAGGGGAAAGAAAGGGCACAGGGGGAACGGATTGGAAAAAGTGGGGAACTGTGGGGAACACTGCACAACAGAGGGGAACCAAAGGGAGCAGGGGGAACAGCTCGGAAAAGTGGGGAACCGTGGGGAACACTGCAGAATAAAGGAGAACCAAACGGAGCAGGGGGAACAGATTGGAAAA
Source organism: Narcine bancroftii (assembly GCF_036971445.1). Classification (NCBI taxonomy): domain Eukaryota; kingdom Metazoa; phylum Chordata; class Chondrichthyes; order Torpediniformes; family Narcinidae; genus Narcine; species Narcine bancroftii. The sequence continues at coordinate 951,853 of NW_027211892.1, forward strand.
AGTGGGGTATCGTGGGGGGTTCTGCACAACAGTGGGGAACCAAAAGGAGCAGGGGGAATGGATTGGAAAAAGTGGGGTACCGTGGAGAACAATGCAGGACAGAGGGGAAACAAAGGGAGCAGGGTGAACAGATTCGAAAAAGTGGGGAACTGTGTGGAACACTGCAGAACATAGGGGAACTAAAGGGAACATGGAGAATAGATTGGAAAAAGTGCGGAACCGTGGCGAACACTGCAAAACAGTGGGGAACGAAAGGGAGCAGTGCGAAGGGATTGGAAAAAGTTGGGAACCGTGGGAAACGCTGCAGAACAGAGGGGAACGAAAGGGAGCAGGACGAACATATCGGAAAAAAGTTGAGAAGTGGGGAACACTGCAGAACAGTGGGGAATCAAAGGGAGCAGGGGGATCAGATTGGAAAAAGTGGGGAACTGTGTGGAAAAATGCAGAAGAGTGGGGAACCAAAGGGAGCAGGAGGAACAGATTGGAAAAAGTCGGGAACCGTGGAGAACCCTGCAGAACAGAGGGGAACCAAAGGGAGCAGGGGTAAGGGATTGGAAAATGTGGGGAACTGTATAGAAAACTGCAGAATAGAGGGGAACCAACGGGAGCAGGGGGAACAGATTGGAAAAAGTGGGGAACGGTGTGGAAAATGCAGAAGAGTGGAGAAACAACGGGAGCAGGGTGAACGGATTGGAAAAAGTGGGGAACAGTGTGGAACACTGCAGAACAGAGGGGAATCAAAGGAAGCAGGGGGATTGGATTGGAAAAAGTGGGGAACCGTTCGGAACACTGAACAACAGAGGGGAACCAAAGGGGCACGGGGAAGAGATTGGAAAAATTGGGAAACCATGGAGGACAGTGCAGGACGGAGGGGAACCAAAGGGAGCAGGGGGAACAGATTGGATAAAGTGGGGAACTGTGGGGAACATTGTAGAACTGAGGGGAACCAAAGAGAGCACGGCGAACAGATTGGAAAAAGTGTGGAACCGTGGGGAATACTGCAGGACAGAGGGGAACCAAAGGGAACAGGAGGTACAGGTTGTAAAAAGTGGGGAACCGTTAGCGAACACTGCAGAACAGTGGGGAACCAAAGGGAGCAGGGGGAATGGATTGGAATAAGAGGGTAACCGTGGGGAACACTGCAGGACAGAGGGGAACCAAAGGGAGCAGGGGGAACGGTTTGGAAAAAGTGGGTAACCGTGGGGAACACTGCAGAACACTGCAGAACCAAAGGGAGCAGGGGGAACAACTCGGAAAAGTGGGGAACCTTGGGGAACACTGCAGAATAAAGGAGAACCAAACGGAGCAGGGGGAACAGATTGGAAAAAGTGGGGAATCGTGGGGAGTTCTGCAGAACAGTGGGGAACCAAAAGGAGCAGGGGGAATGGATTGGAAAAAGTGGGGAACCGTGGAGAACATTGCAGGACAGAGGGGAAACAAAGGGAGCACGGCGAACTGATTGGAAAAAGTGGGGAAACATGGGGAACACTGCAGGACAGAGGGGAAACAAAGGGAGCAGGGTGAACAGATTCGAAAAAGTGTGCACCTTGGGGAACACTGCAGAATAGAGGGGAACTAAACGGAGCATGGGGAACAGATTGGAAAAAGTGCAGAATCATGGCGAACACTGCAAAACAGTGGGGAACCAAAGGGAGCAGCGGGAACGCATTGGAAAAAGTGGGGAACCGTGGGAAAACTGCAGAACAGAGGGGAACGAAATGGAGCACGGCGAGCATATCGGAAAGAAGTTGAGAAGTGGGGAACACTGCAGGACAGAGGGGAACCAAAGGGAGCAGGGGGGAACGGATTGGATAAAGTGGGGAACTGTGAAGAACACTGCAGACAGAGAGGAACCAAAGCGATCACGGCGAACAAATTCGAAAATAGTGGAAAAGTGGGGAATACTGCAGAACAGTGGGGAACCAAAGTGATCGGGGGAAACAGATTGGAAAAAGTGGGGAACAGTGTGGAAAAATGCAGAAGAGTGAGGAGGCAAATGGAGCAGGGGGATCAGATTGGAAAAAGTGGCGAACAGTGTGGAAAAATGCAGAAGAGTGAGGAAACAAAGGGAGCAGGGGGAACAGATTGGAAAAAGTGGGGAACTGTGTGGAAAAATGCAGAACAGTGGGGAATCAAAGGGAGCAGGAGGAACAGATTGGAAAAAGTCGGGAACCGTGGAGAACACTGCAGAACAGAGGGGAACCAAAGGGAGCAGGGGTAACGGATTGGAAAATGTGGGGAACTGTATAGAATACTGCAGAATAGAGGGGAAACCAAAGGGAGCAGGGGGAACAGATTGGAAAAAGTGGAAACTGTGGGGTAAACTGCAGAACACAGGGGAGCCCATGGAGAGGGGAGAACAGATTGGAAAAAGTGGGGAACGGTGTGGAAAAATGCAGAAGAGTGAGGAAACAAAGGGAGCAGGGGGTATACATTGGAAAAATTGGGGAACCATGGGGAACACTGCAGAACAGAGGGGAACCAAAGGGAGCAGGGGGTACAGTTTGGAGAAGTGGGGAACCGTGGAGAACAATGCAGGACAGAGGGGAAACAAAGGGAGCAGGGTGAACAGATTCAAAAAAGTGGGGAACTGTGTGGAACACTGCAGAACATAGGGGAACTAAAGGGAACATGGAGAATAGATTGGAAAAAGTGCGGAACCGTGGCGAACACTGCAAAACAGTGGGGAACGAAAGGGAGCAGTGCGAAGGGATTGGAAAAAGTTGGGAACCGTGGGAAACACTGCAGAACAGAGTGGAACGAAAGGGAGCAGGACGAACATATCGGAAAAAAGTTGAGAAGTGGGGAACACTGCAGAACAGTGGGGAATCAAAGGGAGCAGGGGGATCAGATTGGAAAAAGTGGGGAACTGTGTGGAAAAATGCAGGAGAGTGGGGAACCAAAGGGAGCAGGAGGAACAGATTGGAAAAAGTCGGGAACCGTGGAGAAACCTGCAGAACAGAGGGGAACCAAAGGGAGCAGGGGTAAGGGATTGGAAAATGTGGGGAACTGTATAGAAAACTGCAGAATAGAGGGGAACCAACGGGAGCAGGGGGAACAGATTGGAAAAAGTGGAAACTGTGGGGAAAACTGCAGAACAGAGGGGAGCCCAAGGAGAAGGGGGAACAAATTGGAAAAAGTGGGGAACGGTGTGGAAAATGCAGAAGAGTGGAGAAACAACGGGAGCAGGGTGAACGGATTGGAAAAAGTGGGGAACAGTGTTGAATACTGCAGAACAGAGGGGAATCAAAGGAAGCAGGGGGAACGGATTGGAAAAAGTGGGGAACCGTTCGGAACACTGAACAACAGAGGGGAACCAAAGGAGCACGGGGAAGAGATTGGAAAAATTGGGAAACCATGGAGGACAGTGCAGGACGCAGGGGAACCAAAGGGAGCAGGGGGAACAGATTGGAAAAAGTGGGGAACTGTGGGGAACACTGTAGAACAGAGAGGAACCAAAGAGAGCACGGAGAACAGATTGGAAAAAGTGTGGAACTGTGGGGAACACTGCAGGACAGAGGGGAACCAAAGGGAGCAGGAAGAACGGATTGGAAAATGTGGGGAACCGTGGGGATCACTGCAGTACAGAGGGGAACTAAAGGGAGCAAGGGGAACGGATTGGAAAAGTGGGGAAATATGGGGGAAAATGCAGGAAAGAGGGGAACCAAAGGGAGCAGGGGGAACGGTTTGGAAAAAGTGGGTAACAGTGGGGAACACTGAAGAACACTGCGGAACCAAAGGGAGCATGGGGAACAGCTCGGAAAAGTGGGGATCCGTGGGGAACACTGCAGAATAAAGGAGAACCAAACGGAGCAGGGGGAACAGATTGGAAAAAGTGGGGAATCGTGGTGAGTTCTGCAGAACAGTGGGGAACCAAAAGGAGCAGGGGGAATGGATTGGAAAAAGTGGGGAAACGTGGGGGAAAATGCAGGACAGAGGGGAACCAAAGGGAGCAGGGGGAATGGATTGGAATAAGAGGGTAACCGTGGGGAACACTGCAGGACAGAGGGGAACCAAAGGGAGCAGGGGGAACGGTTTGGAAAAAGTGGGTAACCGTGGGGAACACTGCAGAACACTGCAGAAGCAAAGGGAGCAGGGGGAACAGCTCGGAAAAGTGGGGAACCTTGGGGAACACTGCAGAATAAAGGAGAACCAAATGGAGCAGGGGGAACAGATTGGAAAAAGTGGGGAATCGTGGGGAGTTCTGCAGAACAGTGGGGAACCAAAAGGAGCAGGGGGAATGGATTGGAAAAAGTGGGGAACCGTGGAGAACATTGCAGGACAGAGGGGAAACAAAGGGAGCAGGGCGAACTGATTGGAAAAAGTGGGGAAACGTGGGGAACACTGCAGGACAGAGGGGAAACAAAGGGAGCAGGGTGAACAGATTCGAAAAAGTGTGCAAATTGGGGAACACTGCTGAATAGAGGGGAACTAAACGGAGCAAAGGGAACAGATTGGAAAAAGTGCAGAACCATGGCGAAAACTGCAAAACAGTGGGGAACCAAAGGGAGCAGGGGGAACGGATTGGATAAAGTGGGGAACTGTGAAGAACACTGCAGAAAGAGAGGAACCAAAGCGATCACGGCGAACAAATTCGAAAATAGTGGAAAAGTGGGGAATACTGCAGAACAGTGGGAACCAAAGGGAGCGGGGGAAACAGATTGGAAAAAGTGGGGAACAGTGTGGAAAAATGCAGAAGAGTGAGGAAACAAAGGGAGCAGGGGGTATACATTGGAAAATTTGCGGAACCGTGGGGAACACTGCAGAACAGAGGGGAACCAATGGAGCAGGTGGAACGGATTGGAAAAAGTGGGGAATCGCGAAGGACAATGCAGGACAGAGGGGAAAGAAAGGGCACAGGGGGAACGGATTGGAAAAAGTGGGGAACTGTGGGGAACACTGCAGAACCGAGGGGAAACAATGGGAGCAGGGCGAACAGATTGGAAAAAGTAGGGAACGGTGTGGAAAAATGCAGAAGAGTGGAGAAACAACGGGAGCAGGGTGAACGGATTGGAAAAAGTGGGGAAGTGTTTGGAACACTGCAGAACAGAGGGGAAACAAAGGAAGCAGGGGGAACGGATTGGAAAAAGTGGGGAACCGTTAGGAACACAGCACAACAGAGGTGAACCAAAGGAGCACGGGGAAGAGATTGGAAAAATTGGGAAACAATGGAGGACAGTGCAGGACGGAGGGGAACCAAAGGGAGCAGGGGGAACAGATTGGAAAAAGTGGGGAACTGTGGGGAACACTGTTGAACAGAGGGGAACCAAAGAGAGCACGGCGAACAGATTGGAAAAAGTGTGGAGGGGTGGGGAACACTGCAGGACAGAGGGGAACCAAAGGGAGCAGGGAGAACAGATTGGAAAAATTGGGGAATCCTGGGAAACACTGCAGAAAAGAGGGGAACCAAAGGGAGCAGGGGGTACAGATTGGAAAAATGTGGAGAACCGTGGGGAAACTGCAGAACAGAGGGGAACCAAAGGGAGCGGGGGAAAAAGATTGGAAAAAGTGGGGAACAGTGTGGAAAATGCAGAAGAGTGAGGAAACAAAGGGAGCAGGGGGTATACATTGGAAAAAGTGGGGAACTGTGGGGAACACTGTAGAACGGAGGGGAACCAAAGAGAGCACGGCAAACAGATTGTAAAAAGTGTGGAGCCATGGCGAACACTGCAGGACAGAGGGGAACCAAAGGGAGCAGGGAGAACAGATTGGAAAAAGTGGGGAATCTTGGGGAACACTGCAGAAAAGAGGGGAACCAAAGGGATCAGGGGGAACAGATTTGAAAAAATTGGGGAACTGTCTGGAACACAGCAGAACAGAGGGGAAAATAATGGAGCATGGGAACAGATTGGAAAGAATGTGGAGAACTATGGGGAACACTGCAGAACAGAGAGGACTCAAAGGGAGCAGAGGGAACAGATTGGAAAAAGTGGGGAACTGTGTGGAAAAATGCAGAACAGTGGGGAATCAAAGGGAGCAGGAGGAACAGATTGGAAAAAGTCGGGAACCGTGGAGAACACTGCAGAACAGAGGGGAACCAAAGGGAGCAGGGGTAACGGATTGGAAAATGTGGGGAACTGTATAGAATACTGCAGAATAGAGGGGAAACCAAAGGGAGCAGGGGGAACAGATTGGAAAAAGTGGAAACTGTGGGGTAAACTGCAGAACACAGGGGAGCCCATGGAGAGGGGAGAACAGATTGGAAAAAGTGGGGAACGGTGTGGAAAAATGCAGAAGAGTGAGGAAACAAAGGGAGCAGGGGGTATACATTGGAAAAATTGGGGAACCATGGGGAACACTGCAGAACAGAGGGGAACCAAAGGGAGCAGGGGGTACAGTTTGGAGAAGTGGGGAACCGTGGAGAACAATGCAGGACAGAGGGGAAACAAAGGGAGCAGGGTGAACAGATTCAAAAAAGTGGGGAACTGTGTGGAACACTGCAGAACATAGGGGAACTAAAGGGAACATGGAGAATAGATTGGAAAAAGTGCGGAACCGTGGCGAACACTGCAAAACAGTGGGGAACGAAAGGGAGCAGTGCGAAGGGATTGGAAAAAGTTGGGAACCGTGGGAAACACTGCAGAACAGAGTGGAACGAAAGGGAGCAGGACGAACATATCGGAAAAAAGTTGAGAAGTGGGGAACACTGCAGAACAGTGGGGAATCAAAGGGAGCAGGGGGATCAGATTGGAAAAAGTGGGGAACTGTGTGGAAAAATGCAGGAGAGTGGGGAACCAAAGGGAGCAGGAGGAACAGATTGGAAAAAGTCGGGAACCGTGCAGAAACCTGCAGAACAGAGGGGAACCAAAGGGAGCAGGGGTAAGGGATTGGAAAATGTGGGGAACTGTATAGAAAACTGCAGAATAGAGGGGAACCAACGGGAGCAGGGGGAACAGATTGGAAAAAGTGGAAACTGTGGGGAAAACTGCAGAACAGAGGGGAGCCCAAGGAGAAGGGGGAACAATTGGAAAAAGTGGGGAACGGTGTGGAAAATGCAGAAGAGTGGAGAAACAACGGGAGCAGGGTGAACGGATTGGAAAAAGTGGGGAACAGTGTTGAATACTGCAGAACAGAGGGGAATCAAAGGAAGCAGGGGGAACGGATTGGAAAAAGTGGGGAACCGTTCGGAACACTGAACAACAGAGGGGAACCAAAGGAGCACGGGGAAGAGATTGGAAAAATTGGGAAACCATGGAGGACAGTGCAGGACGCAGGGGAACCAAAGGGAGCAGGGGGAACAGATTGGAAAAAGTGGGGAACTGTGGGGAACACTGTAGAACAGAGAGGAACCAAAGAGAGCACGGAGAACAGATTGGAAAAAGTGTGGAACTGTGGGGAACACTGCAGGACAGAGGGGAACCAAAGGGAGCAGGAAGAACGGATTGGAAAATGTGGGGAACCGTGGGGATCACTGCAGTACAGAGGGGAACTAAAGGGAGCAAGGGGAACGGATTGGAAAAGTGGGGAAATATGGGGGAAAATGCAGGAAAGAGGGGAACCAAAGGGAGCAGGGGGAACGGTTTGGAAAAAGTGGGTAACCGTGGGGAACACTGAAGAACACTGCGGAACCAAAGGGAGCATGGGGAACAGCTCGGAAAAGTGGGGATCCGTGGGGAACACTGCAGAATAAAGGAGAACCAAACGGAGCAGGGGGAACAGATTGGAAAAAGTGGGGAATCGTGGTGAGTTCTGCAGAACAGTGGGGAACCAAAAGGAGCAGGGGGAATGGATTGGAAAAAGTGGGGAAACGTGGGGAACACTGCAGGACAGAGGGGAACCAAAGGGAGCAGGGGGAACGGTTTGGAAAAAGTGGGTAACCGTGGGGAACACTGCAGAACACTGCAGAAGCAAAGGGAGCAGGGGGAACAGCTCGGAAAAGTGGGGAACCTTGGGGAACACTGCAGAATAAAGGAGAACCAAATGGAGCAGGGGGAACAGATTGGAAAAAGTGGGGAATCGTGGGGAGTTCTGCAGAACAGTGGGGAACCAAAAGGAGCAGGGGGAATGGATTGGAAAAAGTGGGGAACCGTGGAGAACATTGCAGGACAGAGGGGAAACAAAGGGAGCAGGGCGAACTGATTGGAAAAAGTGGGGAAACGTGGGGAACACTGCAGGACAGAGGGGAAACAAAGGGAGCAGGGTGAACAGATTCGAAAAAGTGTGCAAATTGGGGAACACTGCTGAATAGAGGGGAACTAAACGGAGCAAAGGGAACAGATTGGAAAAAGTGCAGAACCATGGCGAAAACTGCAAAACAGTGGGGAACCAAAGGGAGCAGGGGGAACGGATTGGATAAAGTGGGGAACTGTGAAGAACACTGCAGAAAGAGAGGAACCAAAGCGATCACGGCGAACAAATTCGAAAATAGTGGAAAAGTGGGGAATACTGCAGAACAGTGGGAACCAAAGGGAGCGGGGGAAACAGATTGGAAAAAGTGGGGAACAGTGTGGAAAAATGCAGAAGAGTGAGGAAACAAAGGGAGCAGGGGGTATACATTGGAAAATTTGCGGAACCGTGGGGAACACTGCAGAACAGAGGGGAACCAATGGAGCAGGTGGAACGGATTGGAAAAAGTGGGGAATCGCGAAGGACAATGCAGGACAGAGGGGAAAGAAAGGGCACAGGGGGAACGGATTGGAAAAAGTGGGGAACTGTGGGGAACACTGCAGAACCGAGGGGAAACAATGGGAGCAGGGCGAACAGATTGGAAAAAGTAGGGAACGGTGTGGAAAAATGCAGAAGAGTGGAGAAACAACGGGAGCAGGGTGAACGGATTGGAAAAAGTGGGGAAGTGTTTGGAACACTGCAGAACAGAGGGGAAACAAAGGAAGCAGGGGGAACGGATTGGAAAAAGTGGGGAACCGTTAGGAACACAGCACAACAGAGGGGAACCAAAGGAGCACGGGGAAGAGATTGGAAAAATTGGGAAACAATGGAGGACAGTGCAGGACGGAGGGGAACCAAAGGGAGCAGGGGGAACAGATTGGAAAAAGTGGGGAACTGTGGGGAACACTGTTGAACAGAGGGGAACCAAAGAGAGCACGGCGAACAGATTGGAAAAAGTGTGGAGGCGTGGGGAACACTGCAGGACAGAGGGGAACCAAAGGGAGCAGGGAGAACAGATTGGAAAAATTGGGGAATCCTGGGAAACACTGCAGAAAAGAGGGGAACCAAAGGGAGCAGGGGGTACAGATTGGAAAAATGTGGAGAACCGTGGGGAAACTGCAGAACAGAGGGGAACCAAAGGGAGCGGGGGAAAAAGATTGGAAAAAGTGGGGAACAGTGTGGAAAATGCAGAAGAGTGAGGAAACAAAGGGAGCAGGGGGTATACATTGGAAAAAGTGGGGAACTGTGGGGAACACTGTAGAACGGAGGGGAACCAAAGAGAGCACGGCAAACAGATTGTAAAAAGTGTGGAGCCATGGCGAACACTGCAGGACAGAGGGGAACCAAAGGGAGCAGGGAGAACAGATTGGAAAAAGTGGGGAATCTTGGGGAACACTGCAGAAAAGAGGGGAACCAAAGGGATCAGGGGGAACAGATTTGAAAAAATTGGGGAACTGTCTGGAACACAGCAGAACAGAGGGGAAAATAATGGAGCATGGGAACAGATTGGAAAGAATGTGGAGAACTATGGGGAACACTGCAGAACAGAGAGGACTCAAAGGGAGCAGAGGGAAGAACTCGGAAAAGTGGGGAACCGTGGGGAACACTGCAGAATAGAGGGGAACCGAGAGAGCAGGGGTAACGGATTGGAAAAAGTGGGGAACTGTGAACAACACTGCAGACAGAGAGGAACCAAAGCGAGCACGGCGAACAAATTGGAAAATAGTGGAGAAGTGGGGAACACTGCAGAACAGTGGGGAACCAAAGGGAGCGGGGGAAACAGATTGGAAAAAGTGGGGAGCAGTGTGGAAAATGCAGAAGAGTGAGGAAACAAAGGGAGCAGGGGGAACAGATTGGAAAAAGTGGGGAACGGTGTGGAAAATGCAGTAGAGTGAGGAAAAAAAAGGGAGCAGGGGGAACAGATTGGAAAAAGTGGGTAACCGTGGGAAACACTGCAGGACAGAGGGGAACCAAAGGGAGCAGGGGGAACGGTTTGGAAAAAGTGGGGAACCGTGGGGAGTTCTGCAGAACAGTGGAGAACCAAAAGGAGTAGGGGGAATGTATTGCAAAAAGTGGGGAACCGTGGAGAACATTGCAGGACAGAGGGGAAACAAAGGTAGCAGGGGGAACGGATTGGATAAAGTGGGGAACTGTGAAGAACACTGCAGACAGAGAGGAACCAAAGCGATCATGGCAAAAAAATTGGAAAATAGTGGAGAAGTGGGGAATACTGCAGAACAGTGGGGAACCAAAGGGAGCGGGGAAAACAGAGTGGAAAAAGTGGGGAACAGTGTGGAAAAATGCAGAAGAGTGAGGAAACAAAGGGAGCAGGGGTTATACATTAAAAAAATTGGGGAACCATGGGGAACCCTGCAGAACACAGGGGAACCAAGGGAGCAGGTGGAACGGATTGGAAAAAGTGGGGAACTGTGTGGAAAAATGCAGAAGAGTGGGGAACCAAAGGGAGCAGGAGGAACAGATTGAAAAAAGTCGGGGACCGTGTAGAACACTGCAGAACAGAAGGGAACCAAACGGAGCAGGGGTAACGGATTGGAAAATGTGGGGAACTGTATAGAAAACTGCAGAATAGAGGGGAACCAACGGGAGTAGGGGGAACTGATTGGAAAAAGTGGGGAACAGTGGGGAACACTACAGAACAGAGGAGAACCAAAGAGAGCACGGCGAACAGATTGGAAAAAGTGTGGAGCCGTGGGGAACACTGCAGGACAGAGGGGAACCAAAGGGAGCAGGGAGAACAGATTGGAAAAGTGGGGAAATATGGGGGAAAATGCAGGACAGAGGGAAACCAAAGGGAGCAGGGGGAATGGATTGGAAAAAGTGGGTAACCGTGGGAAACACTGCAGGGCAGAGGGGAACCAAAGGGAGCAGGGGGAACGGTTTGGAAAAATTGGGTAACCGTGGGGAACACTGCAGAACACTGCGGAACCAAAGGGAGCAGGGGGAACAGCTCGGAAAAGTGGGGAACCTTGGGGAACACTGCAGAATAAAGGAGAACCAAATGGAGCAGGGGGAACAGATTGGAAAAAGTGGGGAATCGTGGGGAGTTCTGCAGAACAGTGGGGAACCAAAAGGAGCAGGGGGAATGGATTGGAAAAAGTGGGGAACCGTGGAGAACATTGCAGGACAGAGGGGAAACAAAGGGAGCAGGGCGAACTGATTGGAAAAAGTGGGGAAACGTGGGGAACACTGCAGGACAGAGGGGAAACAAAGGGAGCAGGGTGAACAGATTCGAAAAAGTGTGCAAATTGGGGAACACTGCTGAATAGAGGGGAACTAAACGGAGCAAAGGGAACAGATTGGAAAAAGTGCAGAACCATGGCGAAAACTGCAAAACAGTGGGGAACCAAAGGGAGCAGGGGGAACGGATTGGATAAAGTGGGGAACTGTGAAGAACACTGCAGAAAGAGAGGAACCAAAGCGATCACGGCGAACAAATTCGAAAATAGTGGAAAAGTGGGGAATACTGCAGAACAGTGGGAACCAAAGGGAGCGGGGGAAACAGATTGGAAAAAGTGGGGAACAGTGTGGAAAAATGCAGAAGAGTGAGGAAACAAAGGGAGCAGGGGGTATACATTGGAAAATTTGCGGAACCGTGGGGAACACTGCAGAACAGAGGGGAACCAATGGAGCAGGTGGAACGGATTGGAAAAAGTGGGGAATCGCGAAGGACAATGCAGGACAGAGGGGAAAGAAAGGGCACAGGGGGAACGGATTGGAAAAAGTGGGGAACTGTGGGGAACACTGCAGAACCGAGGGGAAACAATGGGAGCAGGGCGAACAGATTGGAAAAAGTAGGGAACGGTGTGGAAAAATGCAGAAGAGTGGAGAAACAACGGGAGCAGGGTGAACGGATTGGAAAAAGTGGGGAAGTGTTTGGAACACTGCAGAACAGAGGGGAAACAAAGGAAGCAGGGGGAACGGATTGGAAAAAGTGGGGAACCGTTAGGAACACAGCACAACAGAGGGGAACCAAAGGAGCACGGGGAAGAGATTGGAAAAATTGGGAAACAATGGAGGACAGTGCAGGACGGAGGGGAACCAAAGGGAGCAGGGGGAACAGATTGGAAAAAGTGGGGAACTGTGGGGAACACTGTTGAACAGAGGGGAACCAAAGAGAGCACGGCGAACAGATTGGAAAAAGTGTGGAGGCGTGGGGAACACTGCAGGACAGAGGGGAACCAAAGGGAGCAGGGAGAACAGATTGGAAAAATTGGGGAATCCTGGGAAACACTGCAGAAAAGAGGGGAACCAAAGGGAGCAGGGGGTACAGATTGGAAAAATGTGGAGAACCGTGGGGAAACTGCAGAACAGAGGGGAACCAAAGGGAGCGGGGGAAAAAGATTGGAAAAAGTGGGGAACAGTGTGGAAAATGCAGAAGAGTGAGGAAACAAAGGGAGCAGGGGGTATACATTGGAAAAAGTGGGGAACTGTGGGGAACACTGTAGAACGGAGGGGAACCAAAGAGAGCACGGCAAACAGATTGTAAAAAGTGTGGAGCCATGGCGAACACTGCAGGACAGAGGGGAACCAAAGGGAGCAGGGAGAACAGATTGGAAAAAGTGGGGAATCTTGGGGAACACTGCAGAAAAGAGGGGAACCAAAGGGATCAGGGGGAACAGATTTGAAAAAATTGGGGAACTGTCTGGAACACAGCAGAACAGAGGGGAAAATAATGGAGCATGGGAACAGATTGGAAAGAATGTGGAGAACTATGGGGAACACTGCAGAACAGAGAGGACTCAAAGGGAGCAGAGGGAAGAACTCGGAAAAGTGGGGAACCGTGGGGAACACTGCAGAATAGAGGGGAACCGAGAGAGCAGGGGTAACGGATTGGAAAAAGTGGGGAACTGTGAACAACACTGCAGACAGAGAGGAACCAAAGCGAGCACGGCGAACAAATTGGAAAATAGTGGAGAAGTGGGGAACACTGCAGAACAGTGGGGAACCAAAGGGAGCGGGGGAAACAGATTGGAAAAAGTGGGGAGCAGTGTGGAAAATGCAGAAGAGTGAGGAAACAAAGGGAGCAGGGGGAACAGATTGGAAAAAGTGGGGAACGGTGTGGAAAATGCAGTAGAGTGAGGAAAAAAAAGGGAGCAGGGGGAACAGATTGGAAAAAGTGGGTAACCGTGGGAAACACTGCAGGACAGAGGGGAACCAAAGGGAGCAGGGGGAACGGTTTGGAAAAAGTGGGGAACCGTGGGGAGTTCTGCAGAACAGTGGAGAACCAAAAGGAGTAGGGGGAATGTATTGCAAAAAGTGGGGAACCGTGGAGAACATTGCAGGACAGAGGGGAAACAAAGGTAGCAGGGGGAACGGATTGGATAAAGTGGGGAACTGTGAAGAACACTGCAGACAGAGAGGAACCAAAGCGATCATGGCAAAAAAATTGGAAAATAGTGGAGAAGTGGGGAATACTGCAGAACAGTGGGGAACCAAAGGGAGCGGGGAAAACAGAGTGGAAAAAGTGGGGAACAGTGTGGAAAAATGCAGAAGAGTGAGGAAACAAAGGGAGCAGGGGTTATACATTAAAAAAATTGGGGAACCATGGGGAACCCTGCAGAACACAGGGGAACCAAGGGAGCAGGTGGAACGGATTGGAAAAAGTGGGGAACTGTGTGGAAAAATGCAGAAGAGTGGGGAACCAAAGGGAGCAGGAGGAACAGATTGAAAAAAGTCGGGGACCGTGTAGAACACTGCAGAACAGAAGGGAACCAAACGGAGCAGGGGTAACGGATTGGAAAATGTGGGGAACTGTATAGAAAACTGCAGAATAGAGGGGAACCAACGGGAGTAGGGGGAACTGATTGGAAAAAGTGGGGAACAGTGGGGAACACTACAGAACAGAGGAGAACCAAAGAGAGCACGGCGAACAGATTGGAAAAAGTGTGGAGCCGTGGGGAACACTGCAGGACAGAGGGGAACCAAAGGGAGCAGGGAGAACAGATTGGAAAAGTGGGGAAATATGGGGGAAAATGCAGGACAGAGGGAAACCAAAGGGAGCAGGGGGAATGGATTGGAAAAAGTGGGTAACCGTGGGAAACACTGCAGGGCAGAGGGGAACCAAAGGGAGCAGGGGGAACGGTTTGGAAAAATTGGGTAACCGTGGGGAACACTGCAGAACACTGCGGAACCAAAGGGAGCAGGGGGAACAGCTCGGAAAAGTGGGGAACCGTGGGGAACACTGCAGAATAAAGGAGAACCAAACGGAGCAGGGGGAACAGATTGGAAAAAGTGGGGAATCGTGGGGAGTTCTGCAGAACAGTGGGGAACCAAAAGGAGCAGGGGGAATGGATTGGAAAAAGTGGGGAACCGTGGAGAACATTGCAGGACAGAGGGGAAACAAAGGGAGCAGGGCGAACTGATTGGAAAAAGTGGGGAAACGTGGAGAACACTGCAAGACAGAGGGGAAACAAAGGGAGCAGGGTGAACAGATTCGAAAAAGTGTGCAACCTTGGGGAACACTGCAGAATAGAGGGGAACTAAACGGAGCAAAGGGAACAGATTGGAAAAAGTGCAGAACCATGGCGAACACTGCAAAACAGTGGGGAACCAAAGGGAGCAGCAGGAACGGATTGGAAAAAGTGGGGAACCGTGGGAAACACTGCAGAACAGAGGGGAACGAAATGGAGCACGGCGATCATATCGGAAAGAAGTTGAGAAGTGGGGAACACTGCAGGACAGAGGGGAACCAAAGGTTGCAGGGGGAACGGATTGGATAAAGTTGGGAACTGTGAAGAACACTGCAGAAAGAGAGGAAACAAAGCGATCACGGCGAACAAATTCGAAAATAGTGGAAAAGTGGGGAATACTGCAGAACAGTGGGGAACCAAAGGGAGCGGGGGAAACAGATTGGAAAAAGTGGGGAACAGTGTGGAAAAATGCAGAAGAGTGAGAAAACAAAGGGAGAAGGGGGTATACATTGGAAAAATTGCGGAACCGTGGGTAACACTGCAGAACAGAGGGGAACCAATGGAGCAGGTGGAACGGATTGGAAAAAGTGGGGAATCGCGAAGGACAATGCAGGACAGAGGGGAACCAAAGGGAGCAGGGGGAATGTTTTGGAAAAAGTGGGTAACCGTGGGGAACACTGCAGAACACTGCGGAACGAAAGGGAGCAGGGGGAACAGCTCGGAAAATTGGGGAACCGTGGGGAACACTGCAGAATAAAGGAGAACCAAACGGAGCAGGGGGAACAGAGTCGAAAAAGTGGGGAATCGTGGGGAGTTCTGCAGAACAGTGGGGAACCAAAAGGAGTAGGGGGAATGGATTGGAAAAAGTGCAGAACCATGGCGAACACTGCAAAACAGTGGGGAACCAAAGGGAGCAGCAGGAACGGATTGGATAAAGTGGGCAACGGTGTGGAAACTGCAGAAGTGAGTGGAACCAAAGGAGCAGGGGGAACGGAGTGGAAAAAATGGGGAACCGTGGGGAACACTGCAGAACAGAGGGGAACCAAAGGAGCACGGGGAAGAGATTGGAAAAATTGGGAAACAATGGAGGACAGTGCAGGACGGAGGGGAACCAAAGGGAGCAGGGGGAACAGATTGGAAAAAGTGGGGAACTGTGGGGAACACTGTTGAACAGAGGGGAACCAAAGAGAGCACGGCGAACAGATTGGAAAAAGTGTGGAGGCGTGGGGAACACTGCAGGACAGAGGGGAACCAAAGGGAGCAGGGAGAACAGATTGTAAAAATTGGGGAATCCTGGGAAACACTGCAGAAAATAGGGGAACCAAGGGGAGCAGGGGGTACAGATTGGAAAAATGTGGAGAACCGTGGGGAAACTGCAGAACAGAGGGGAACCAAAGGGAGCGGGGGAAAAAGATTGGAAAAAGTGGGGAACAGTGTGGAAAATGCAGAAGAGTGAGGAAACAAAGGGAGCAGGGGGTATACATTGGAAAAAGTGGGGAACTGTGGGGAACACTGTAGAACGGAGGGGAACCAAAGAGAGCACGGCGAACAGATTGTAAAAAGTGTGGAGCCATGGCGAACACTGCAGGACAGAGGGGAACCAAAGGGAGCAGGGAGAACAGATTGGAAAAAGTGGGGAATCTTGGGGAACACTGCAGAAAAGAGGGGAACCAAAGGGATCAGGGGGAACAGATTGGAACAATTTGGAGAACCGTGGGGAAGCTGCAGAACAGAGGGGAACCAAAGGCGCAGGGGGAACAGATTTGAAAAAATTGGGGAACTGTCTGGAACACAGCAGAACAGAGGGGAAAATAATGGAGCATGGGAACAGATTGGAAAGAATGTGGAGAACTATGGGGAACACTGCAGAACAGAGAGGACTCAAAGGGAGCAGAGGGAAGAACTCGGAAAAGTGGGGAACCGTGGGGAACACTGCAGAATAGAGGGGAACCGAGAGAGCAGGGGTAACGGATTGGAAAAAGTGGGGAACTGTGAACAACACTGCAGACAGAGAGGAACCAAAGCGAGCACGGCGAACAAATTGGAAAATAGTGGAGAAGTGGGGAACACTGCAGAACAGTGGGGAACCAAAGGGAGCGGGGGAAACAGATTGGAAAAAGTGGGGAGCAGTGTGGAAAATGCAGAAGAGTGAGGAAACAAAGGGAGCAGGGGGGACAGATTGGAAAAAGTGGGGAACGGTGTGGAAAATGCAGTAGAGTGAGGAAAAAAAAGGGAGCAGGGGGAACAGATTGGAAAAAGTGGGTAACCGTGGGAAACACTGCAGGACAGAGGGGAACCAAAAGGAGTAGGGGGAATGGATTGCAAAAAGTGGGGAACCGTGGAGAACATTGCAGGACAGAGGGGAAACAAAGGTAGCAGGGGGTACGGATTGGATAAAGTGGGGAACTGTGAAGAACACTGCAGACAGAGAGGAACCAAAGCGATCATGGCAAAAAAATTGGAAAATAGTGGAGAAGTGGGGAATACTGCAGAACAGTGGGGAACCAAAGGGAGCAGGGAGAACAGATTGGAAAAAGTGGGGAATCTTGGGGAACACTGCAGAAAAGAGGGGAACCAAAGGGATCAGGGGGAACAGATTTGAAAAAATTGGGGAACTGTCTGGAACACAGCAGAACAGAGGGGAAAATAATGGAGCATGGGAACAGATTGGAAAGAATGTGGAGAACTATGGGGAACACTGCAGAACAGAGAGGACTCAAAGGGAGCAGAGGGAAGAACTCGGAAAAGTGGGGAACCGTGGGGAACACTGCAGAATAGAGGGGAACCGAGAGAGCAGGGGTAACGGATTGGAAAAAGTGGGGAACTGTGAACAACACTGCAGACAGAGAGGAACCAAAGCGAGCACGGCGAACAAATTGGAAAATAGTGGAGAAGTGGGGAACACTGCAGAACAGTGGGGAACCAAAGGGAGCGGGGGAAACAGATTGGAAAAAGTGGGGAGCAGTGTGGAAAATGCAGAAGAGTGAGGAAACAAAGGGAGCAGGGGGAACAGATTGGAAAAAGTGGGGAACGGTGTGGAAAATGCAGTAGAGTGAGGAAAAAAAAGGGAGCAGGGGGAACAGATTGGAAAAAGTGGGTAACCGTGGGAAACACTGCAGGACAGAGGGGAACCAAAGGGAGCAGGGGGAACGGTTTGGAAAAAGTGGGGAACCGTGGGGAGTTCTGCAGAACAGTGGAGAACCAAAAGGAGTAGGGGGAATGTATTGCAAAAAGTGGGGAACCGTGGAGAACATTGCAGGACAGAGGGGAAACAAAGGTAGCAGGGGGAACGGATTGGATAAAGTGGGGAACTGTGAAGAACACTGCAGACAGAGAGGAACCAAAGCGATCATGGCAAAAAAATTGGAAAATAGTGGAGAAGTGGGGAATACTGCAGAACAGTGGGGAACCAAAGGGAGCGGGGAAAACAGAGTGGAAAAAGTGGGGAACAGTGTGGAAAAATGCAGAAGAGTGAGGAAACAAAGGGAGCAGGGGTTATACATTAAAAAAATTGGGGAACCATGGGGAACCCTGCAGAACACAGGGGAACCAAGGGAGCAGGTGGAACGGATTGGAAAAAGTGGGGAACTGTGTGGAAAAATGCAGAAGAGTGGGGAACCAAAGGGAGCAGGAGGAACAGATTGAAAAAAGTCGGGGACCGTGTAGAACACTGCAGAACAGAAGGGAACCAAACGGAGCAGGGGTAACGGATTGGAAAATGTGGGGAACTGTATAGAAAACTGCAGAATAGAGGGGAACCAACGGGAGTAGGGGGAACTGATTGGAAAAAGTGGGGAACAGTGGGGAACACTACAGAACAGAGGAGAACCAAAGAGAGCACGGCGAACAGATTGGAAAAAGTGTGGAGCCGTGGGGAACACTGCAGGACAGAGGGGAACCAAAGGGAGCAGGGAGAACAGATTGGAAAAGTGGGGAAATATGGGGGAAAATGCAGGACAGAGGGAAACCAAAGGGAGCAGGGGGAATGGATTGGAAAAAGTGGGTAACCGTGGGAAACACTGCAGGGCAGAGGGGAACCAAAGGGAGCAGGGGGAACGGTTTGGAAACATTGGGTAACCGTGGGGAACACTGCAGAACACTGCGGAACCAAAGGGAGCAGGGGGAACAGCTCGGAAAAGTGGGGAACCGTGGGGAACACTGCAGAATAAAGGAGAACCAAACGGAGCAGGGGGAACAGATTGGAAAAAGTGGGGAATCGTGGGGAGTTCTGCAGAACAGTGGGGAACCAAAAGGAGCAGGGGGAATGGATTGGAAAAAGTGGGGAACCGTGGAGAACATTGCAGGACAGAGGGGAAACAAAGGGAGCAGGGCGAACTGATTGGAAAAAGTGGGGAAACGTGGAGAACACTGCAAGACAGAGGGGAAACAAAGGGAGCAGGGTGAACAGATTCGAAAAAGTGTGCAACCTTGGGGAACACTGCAGAATAGAGGGGAACTAAACGGAGCAAAGGGAACAGATTGGAAAAAGTGCAGAACCATGGCGAACACTGCAAAACAGTGGGGAACCAAAGGGAGCAGCAGGAACGGATTGGAAAAAGTGGGGAACCGTGGGAAACACTGCAGAACAGAGGGGAACGAAATGGAGCACGGCGATCATATCGGAAAGAAGTTGAGAAGTGGGGAACACTGCAGGACAGAGGGGAACCAAAGGTTGCAGGGGGAACGGATTGGATAAAGTTGGGAACTGTGAAGAACACTGCAGAAAGAGAGGAAACAAAGCGATCACGGCGAACAAATTCGAAAATAGTGGAAAAGTGGGGAATACTGCAGAACAGTGGGGAACCAAAGGGAGCGGGGGAAACAGATTGGAAAAAGTGGGGAACAGTGTGGAAAAATGCAGAAGAGTGAGAAAACAAAGGGAGAAGGGGGTATACATTGGAAAAATTGCGGAACCGTGGGTAACACTGCAGAACAGAGGGGAACCAATGGAGCAGGTGGAACGGATTGGAAAAAGTGGGGAATCGCGAAGGACAATGCAGGACAGAGGGGAACCAAAGGGAGCAGGGGGAATGTTTTGGAAAAAGTGGGTAACCGTGGGGAACACTGCAGAACACTGCGGAACGAAAGGGAGCAGGGGGAACAGCTCGGAAAATTGGGGAACCGTGGGGAACACTGCAGAATAAAGGAGAACCAAACGGAGCAGGGGGAACAGAGTCGAAAAAGTGGGGAATCGTGGGGAGTTCTGCAGAACAGTGGGGAACCAAAAGGAGTAGGGGGAATGGATTGGAAAAAGTGCAGAACCATGGCGAACACTGCAAAACAGTGGGGAACCAAAGGGAGCAGCAGGAACGGATTGGATAAAGTGGGCAACGGTGTGGAAACTGCAGAAGTGAGTGGAACCAAAGGAGCAGGGGGAACGGAGTGGAAAAAATGGGGAACCGTGGGGAACACTGCAGAACAGAGGGGAACCAAAGGAGCACGGGGAAGAGATTGGAAAAATTGGGAAACAATGGAGGACAGTGCAGGACGGAGGGGAACCAAAGGGAGCAGGGGGAACAGATTGGAAAAAGTGGGGAACTGTGGGGAACACTGTTGAACAGAGGGGAACCAAAGAGAGCACGGCGAACAGATTGGAAAAAGTGTGGAGGCGTGGGGAACACTGCAGGACAGAGGGGAACCAAAGGGAGCAGGGAGAACAGATTGTAAAAATTGGGGAATCCTGGGAAACACTGCAGAAAATAGGGGAACCAAGGGGAGCAGGGGGTACAGATTGGAAAAATGTGGAGAACCGTGGGGAAACTGCAGAACAGAGGGGAACCAAAGGGAGCGGGGGAAAAAGATTGGAAAAAGTGGGGAACAGTGTGGAAAATGCAGAAGAGTGAGGAAACAAAGGGAGCAGGGGGTATACATTGGAAAAAGTGGGGAACTGTGGGGAACACTGTAGAACGGAGGGGAACCAAAGAGAGCACGGCGAACAGATTGTAAAAAGTGTGGAGCCATGGCGAACACTGCAGGACAGAGGGGAACCAAAGGGAGCAGGGAGAACAGATTGGAAAAAGTGGGGAATCTTGGGGAACACTGCAGAAAAGAGGGGAACCAAAGGGATCAGGGGGAACAGATTGGAACAATTTGGAGAACCGTGGGGAAGCTGCAGAACAGAGGGGAACCAAAGGCGCAGGGGGAACAGATTTGAAAAAATTGGGGAACTGTCTGGAACACAGCAGAACAGAGGGGAAAATAATGGAGCATGGGAACAGATTGGAAAGAATGTGGAGAACTATGGGGAACACTGCAGAACAGAGAGGACTCAAAGGGAGCAGAGGGAAGAACTCGGAAAAGTGGGGAACCGTGGGGAACACTGCAGAATAGAGGGGAACCGAGAGAGCAGGGGTAACGGATTGGAAAAAGTGGGGAACTGTGAACAACACTGCAGACAGAGAGGAACCAAAGCGAGCACGGCGAACAAATTGGAAAATAGTGGAGAAGTGGGGAACACTGCAGAACAGTGGGGAACCAAAGGGAGCGGGGGAAACAGATTGGAAAAAGTGGGGAGCAGTGTGGAAAATGCAGAAGAGTGAGGAAACAAAGGGAGCAGGGGGGACAGATTGGAAAAAGTGGGGAACGGTGTGGAAAATGCAGTAGAGTGAGGAAAAAAAAGGGAGCAGGGGGAACAGATTGGAAAAAGTGGGTAACCGTGGGAAACACTGCAGGACAGAGGGGAACCAAAAGGAGTAGGGGGAATGGATTGCAAAAAGTGGGGAACCGTGGAGAACATTGCAGGACAGAGGGGAAACAAAGGTAGCAGGGGGAACGGATTGGATAAAGTGGGGAACTGTGAAGAACACTGCAGACAGAGAGGAACCAAAGCGATCATGGCAAAAAAATTGGAAAATAGTGGAGAAGTGGGGAATACTGCAGAACAGTGGGGAACCAAAGGGAGCGGGGAAAACAGAGTGGAAAAAGTGGGGAACAGTGTGGGAAAATGCAGAAGAGTGAGGAAACAAAGGGAGCAGGGGTTATACATTGGAAAAATTGGGGAACCATGGGGAACCCTGCAGAACACAGGGGAACCAAGGGAGCAGGTGGAACGGATTGGAAAAAGTGGGGAACTGTGTGGAAAAATGCAGAAGAGTGGGGAACCAAAGGGAGCAGGAGGAACAGATTGAAAAAAGTCGGGGACCGTGTAGAACACTGCAGAACAGAAGGGAACCAAACGGAGCAGGGGCAACGGATTGGAAAATGTGGGGAACTGTATAGAAAACTGCAGAATAGAGGGGAACCAACGGGAGTAGGGGGAACTGATTGGAAAAAGTGGGGAACAGTGGGGAACACTACAGAACAGAGGAGAACCAAAGAGAGCACGGCGAACAGATTGGAAAAAGTGTGGAACCGTGGGGAACACTGCAGGACAGAGGGGAAACAAAGGGAGCGGGGAAAACAGAGTGGAAAAAGTGGGGAACAGTGTGGGAAAATGCAGAAGAGTGAGGAAACAAAGGGAGCAGGGGTTATACATTGGAAAAATTGGGGAACCATGGGGAACCCTGCAGAACACAGGGGAACCAAGGGAGCAGGTGGAACGGATTGGAAAAAGTGGGGAACTGTGTGGAAAAATGCAGAAGAGTGGGGAACCAAAGGGAGCAGGAGGAACAGATTGAAAAAAGTCGGGGACCGTGTAGAACACTGCAGAACAGAAGGGAACCAAACGGAGCAGGGGCAACGGATTGGAAAATGTGGGGAACTGTATAGAAAACTGCAGAATAGAGGGGAACCAACGGGAGTAGGGGGAACTGATTGGAAAAAGTGGGGAACAGTGGGGAACACTACAGAACAGAGGAGAACCAAAGAGAGCACGGCGAACAGATTGGAAAAAGTGTGGAACCGTGGGGAACACTGCAGGACAGAGGGGAAACAAAGGGAGCAGGGGGAACGGATTGGACAAAGTGGGCAACGGTGTGGAAACTGCAGAAGTGAGTGGAACCAAAGGAGCAGGGGGAACAGATTGGAAAAAAGTGGGGAACCGTGGAGAACACTGCAGAACAGAGAGGGAAAAGAGGGAGAAGGGGAACAGATTGGAAAAAATGTGAAGAACCGTGGGGAACACTGCAGAACAGAGGGGAACCAAAGGAGCAAGGGCAACTGATTAGAAAAAGAGGGGAACCATGGGGAACACTGTAGAACAGAGGGGAACCGAATGGAGTACGGGGTACAGATTCGAAAAATTGGGGGATTATGTGGAAATGTACAGAACAGTGGGGAACCAAAGGGAGCAGGGGGAATGGTGTGGAAAAAATGGGGAACCGTGGGGAACACTGCAGAACAGAGGGGAACCAAACGGAGCAGGGGGAACGGATTGGATAAAGTGGGGAACTGTGAAGAACACTGCAGACAGAGAGGAACCAAAGCGATCATGGCGAACAAATTGGAAAATAGTGGAGAAGTGGGGAATACTGCAGAACAGTGGGGAACCAAAGGGAGCGGGGAAAACAGATTGGAAAAAGTGGGGAACAGTGTGGAAAAATGCAGAAGAGTGAGGAAACAAAGGGAGCAGGGGGTATACATTGGAAAAATTGGGGAACCATGGGGAACACTGCAGAACAGAGGGGAACCAAGGGAGCAGGGGGAACAGCTCGGAAAATTGGGGAACCGTGGGGAACACTGCAGAATAAAGGAGAACCAAACGGAGCAGGGGGAACAGAGTCGAAAAAGTGGGGAATCGTGGGGAGTTCTGCAGAACAGTGGGGAACCAAAAGGAGCAGGGGGAATGGATTGGAAAAAGTGGGGAACCGTGGAGAACATTGCAGGACAGAGGGGAAACAAAGGGAGCAGGGCGAACTGATTGGAAAAAGTGGGGAAACGTGGGGAACACTGCAGGACAGAGGGGAAACAAAGGGAGCAGGGAGAACAGATTGGAAAAGTGGGGAAATATGGGGGAAAATGCAGGACAGAGGGGAACCAAAGGGAGCAGGGGGAATGGATTGGAAAAAGTGGGTAACCGTGGGGAACACTGCAGGGCAGAGGGGAACCAAAGGGAGCAGGGGGAACGGTTTGGAAAAATTGGGTAACCGTGGGGAACACTGCAGAACACTGCGGAACCAAAGGGAGCAGGGGGAACAGCTCGGAAAAGTGGGGAACCGTGGGGAACACTGCAGAATAAAGGAGAACCAAATGGAGCAAGGGGAACAGATTGGAAAAAGTGGGGAATCGTGGGGAGTTCTGCAGAACAGTGGGGAACCAAAAGGAGCAGGGGGAATGGATTGGAAAAAGTGGGGAACCGTGGAGAACATTGCAGACAGAGAGGAACCAAAGCGATCATGGCAAAAAAATTGGAAAATAGTGGAGAAGTGGGGAATACTGCAGAACAGTGGGGAACCAAAGGGAGCGGGGAAAACAGAGTGGAAAAAGTGGGGAACAGTGTGGGAAAATGCAGAAGAGTGAGGAAACAAAGGGAGCAGGGGTTATACATTGGAAAAATTGGGGAACCATGGGGAACCCTGCAGAACACAGGGGAACCAAGGGAGCAGGTGGAACGGATTGGAAAAAGTGGGGAACTGTGTGGAAAAATGCAGAAGAGTGGGGAACCAAAGGGAGCAGGAGGAACAGATTGAAAAAAGTCGGGGACCGTGTAGAACACTGCAGAACAGAAGGGAACCAAACGGAGCAGGGGCAACGGATTGGAAAATGTGGGGAACTGTATAGAAAACTGCAGAATAGAGGGGAACCAACGGGAGTAGGGGGAACTGATTGGAAAAAGTGGGGAACAGTGGGGAACACTACAGAACAGAGGAGAACCAAAGAGAGCACGGCGAACAGATTGGAAAAAGTGTGGAACCGTGGGGAACACTGCAGGACAGAGGGGAAACAAAGGGAGCAGGGGGAACGGATTGGATAAAGTGGGCAACGGTGTGGAAACTGCAGAAGTGAGTGGAACCAAAGGAGCAGGGGGAACAGATTGGAAAAAAGTGGGGAACCGTGGAGAACACTGCAGAACAGAGAGGGAAAAGAGGGAGAAGGGGAACAGATTGGAAAAAATGTGAAGAACCGTGGGGAACACTGCAGAACAGAGGGGAACCAAAGGAGCAAGGGCAACTGATTAGAAAAAGAGGGGAACCATGGGGAACACTGTAGAACAGAGGGGAACCGAATGGAGTACGGGGTACAGATTCGAAAAATTGGGGGATTATGTGGAAATGTACAGAACAGTGGGGAACCAAAGGGAGCAGGGGGAATGGTGTGGAAAAAATGGGGAACCGTGGGGAACACTGCAGAACAGAGGGGAACCAAACGGAGCAGGGGGAACGGATTGGATAAAGTGGGGAACTGTGAAGAACACTGCAGACAGAGAGGAACCAAAGCGATCATGGCGAACAAATTGGAAAATAGTGGAGAAGTGGGGAATACTGCAGAACAGTGGGGAACCAAAGGGAGCGGGGAAAACAGATTGGAAAAAGTGGGGAACAGTGTGGAAAAATGCAGAAGAGTGAGGAAACAAAGGGAGCAGGGGGT
Organism: Narcine bancroftii; assembly: GCF_036971445.1. Classification (NCBI taxonomy): domain Eukaryota; kingdom Metazoa; phylum Chordata; class Chondrichthyes; order Torpediniformes; family Narcinidae; genus Narcine; species Narcine bancroftii. Next base: position 976,854 of record NW_027211892.1, read on the forward strand.
ATACATTGGAAAAATTGGGGAACCATGGGGAACACTGCAGAACAGAGGGGAACCAAGGGAGCAGGGGGAACAGCTCGGAAAATTGGGGAACCGTGGGGAACACTGCAGAATAAAGGAGAACCAAACGGAGCAGGGGGAACAGAGTCGAAAAAGTGGGGAATCGTGGGGAGTTCTGCAGAACAGTGGGGAACCAAAAGGAGCAGGGGGAATGGATTGGAAAAAGTGGGGAACCGTGGAGAACATTGCAGGACAGAGGGGAAACAAAGGGAGCAGGGCGAACTGATTGGAAAAAGTGGGGAAACGTGGGGAACACTGCAGGACAGAGGGGAAACAAAGGGAGCAGGGAGAACAGATTGGAAAAGTGGGGAAATATGGGGGAAAATGCAGGACAGAGGGGAACCAAAGGGAGCAGGGGGAATGGATTGGAAAAAGTGGGTAACCGTGGGGAACACTGCAGGGCAGAGGGGAACCAAAGGGAGCAGGGGGAACGGTTTGGAAAAATTGGGTAACCGTGGGGAACACTGCAGAACACTGCGGAACCAAAGGGAGCAGGGGGAACAGCTCGGAAAAGTGGGGAACCGTGGGGAACACTGCAGAATAAAGGAGAACCAAATGGAGCAAGGGGAACAGATTGGAAAAAGTGGGGAATCGTGGGGAGTTCTGCAGAACAGTGGGGAACCAAAAGGAGCAGGGGGAATGGATTGGAAAAAGTGGGGAACCGTGGAGAACATTGCAGGACAGAGGGGAAACAAAGGGAGCAGGGCGAACTGATTGGAAAAAGTGGGGAAACGTAGAGAACACTGCAGGACAGAGGGGAAACAGAGGGAGCAGGGTGAACAGATTCGAAAAAGTGTGCAACCTTGGGGAACACTGCAGAATAGAGGGGAACTAAACGGAGCAAAGGGAACAGATTGGAAAAAGTGCAGAACCATGGCGAACACTGCAAAACAGTGGGGAACCAAAGGAAGCAGCAGGAACGGATTGAAAAAAGTGGGGAACCGTGGGAAACACTGCAGAACAGAGGGGAACGAAATGGAGCACGGCAATCATATCGGAAAGAAGTTGAGAAGTGGGGAACACTGCAGGATAGAGGGGAACCAAAGGGAGCAGGGGGAACGGATTGGATAAAGTTGGGAACTGTGAAGAACAAGGCAGAAAGAGAGGAAACAAAGCGATCACAGCGAACAAATTCGAAAATAGTGGAAAAGTGGGGAATACTGCAGAACAGTGGGGAACCAAAGGGAGCAGGGGAAACAGATTGGAAAAAGTGGGGAACAGTGTGGAAAAATGCAGAAGAGTGAGAAAACAAAGGGAGCAGGGGGTATACATTGGAAAAATTGCGGAACCGTGGGTAACACTGCAGAACAGAGGGGAACCAATGGAGCAGGTGGAACGGATTGGAAAAAGTGGGGAATCGCGAAGGACAATGCAGGACAGAGGGGAACCAAAGGGAGCAGGGGGAACGTTTTGGAAAAAGTGGGTAACCGTGGGGAACACTGCAGAACACTGCGGAACGAAAGGGAGCAGGGGGAACAGCTCGGAAAATTGGGGAACCGTGGGGAACACTGCAGAATAAAGGAGAACCAAACGGAGCAGGGGGAACAGAGTCGAAAAAGTGGGGAATCGTGGGGAGTTCTGCAGAACAGTGGGGAACCAAAAGGAGTAGGGGGAATGGATTGGAAAAAGTGGGGAACCATGGAGAACATTGCAGGACAGAGGGGAAACAAAGGGAGCAGGGGGAACGGATTGGATAAAGTGGGCAACGGTGTGGAAACTGCAGAAGTGAGTGGAACCAAAGGAGCAGGGGGAACAGATTGGAAAAAAGTGGGGAACCGTGGAGAACACTGCAGAACAGAGGGGGAAAAAAGGGAGAAGGGGAATAGATTGGAAAAAATGTGAAGAACCGTGGGGAACACTGCAGAACAGAGGGGAACCAAAGGAGCAAGGGCAACTGATTAGAAAAAAAGGGGAACCATGGGGAACACTGCAGAACAGAGGGGAACCGAATGGAGTACGGGGTACAGATTCGAAAAATTGGGGGATTATGTGGAAATGTACAGAACAGTGGGGAACCAAAGGGAGCAGGGGGAACGGAGTGGAAAAAATGGGGAACCGTGGGGAACACTGCAGAACAGAGGGGAACCAAACGGAGCAGGGGGAACGGATTGGATAAAGTGGGGAACTGTGAAGAACACTGCAGACAGAGAGGAACCAAAGCGATCATGGCGAACAAATTGGAAAATAGTGGAGAAGTGGGGAATACTGCAGAACAGTGGGGAACCAAATGGAGCGGGGAAAACAGAGTGGAAAAAGTGGGGAACAGTGTGGAAAAATGCAGAAGAGTGAGGAAACAAAGGGAGCAGGGGGTATACATTGGAAAAATTGGGGAACCATGGGAAACACTGCAGAACAGAGGGGCACCAAGGGAGCAGGTGGAACGGATTGGAAAAAGTAGGGAACTGTGTGGAAAAATACAGAACAGTGGGGAACCAAAGGGAGCAGGAGGAACAGAATGGAAAAAGTCGGGGACCGTGGAGAACACTTCAGAACAGAGGGGAACCAAAGGGAGCAGGGGTAACGGATTGGAAAATGTGGGGAACTGTATAGAAAACTGCAGAATAGAGGGGAACCAACGGGAGCAGGGGTAACAGATTGGAAAAAGTGGAAACTGTGGGGAAAACTGCAGAACAGAGGGGAGCCCAAGGAGAAGCGGGAACAGATTGGAAAAAGTGGGGAACGGTTTGGAAAATGCAGAAGAGTGGAGAAACAACGGGAGCAGGGTGAACGGTTTGGAAAAAGTGGGGAACAGTGTGGAACACTGCAGAACAGAGGGGAATCAAAGGAAGCAGGGGGAACGGATTGGAAAAAGTGGGGAACTGCGGGGATCACTGTAAAACAGAGAGGAACCAAAGAGAGCACGGCGAACAGATTGGAAAAAGTGTGGAACCGTGGGGAACACTGCAGGACAGAGGGGAACCAAAGGGAATAGGAGGTACAGGTTGGAAAAAGTGGGGAACCGTTGGCGAACACTGCAGAACAGTGGGGAACCAAAGGGAGCAGGGGGAACAGATTGCAAAAAGTGGGGAACAGTGGGGAATATTGCAGAAAAGAGGGGAAGCAAATGGAGCATGGGAACAGATTGGAAAAATCGGGGAACCTTGTGGAAAAATGCAGAACAGTGGGAAACAAAGGGAGCAGGGAGAACGGATTGGAAAATGTGGGGAACCGTGGGGAGCACTGCAGTATAGAGGGGAACCAAAGGGAGCAGGGAGAACAGATTGGAAAAGTGGGGAAATATGGGGGAAAGTGCAGGAAAGAGGGGAACCAAAGGGAGCAGGGGGAATGGATTGGAAAAAGTGGGGAACTGTGTGGAAAAATGCAGAACAGTGGGGAATCAAAGGGAGCAGGAGGAACAGATTGGAAAAAGTCGGGAACCGTGGAGAAAACTGCAGAACAGAGGGGAGCCCAAGGAGAAGGGGGAACAGATTGGAAAAAGTGGGGAACGGTGTGGAAAATGCAGAAGAGTGGAGAAACAACGGGAGCAGGGTGAACGGATTGGAAAAAGTGGGGAACAGTGTGGAACACTGCAGAACAGAGGGGAATCAAAGGAAGCAGGGGGAACGGATTGGAAAAAGTGGGGAACCGTTCGGAACACTGAACAACAGAGGGGAACCAAAGGAGCACGGGGAAGAGATTGGAAAAATTGGGAAACCATGGAGGACAGTGCAGGACGCAGGGGAACCAAAGGGAGCAGGGGGAACAGATTGGAAAAAGTGGGGAACTGTGGGGAACACTGTTGAACAGAGGGGAACCAAAGAGAGCACGGAGAACAGATTGGAAAAAGTGTGGAACCGTGGGGAACACTGCAGGACAGAGGGGAACCAAAGGGAACAGGAGGTACAGGTTGGAAAAAGTGGGAAACCGTTGGCGAACACTGCAGAACAGTGGGGAACCAAAGGGAGCAGGGGGAACAGATTGCAAAAAGTGGAGAACAGTGGGGAATATTGCAGAAAAGAGGGGAAGCAAATGGAGCATGGGAACAGATTGGAAAAATCGGGGAACCGTGTGGAAAAATGCAGAACAGTGGGAAACCAAAGGGAGCAGGGAGAACGGATTGGAAAATGTGGGGAACCGTGCGGAGCACTGCAGTACAGAGGGGAACTAAAGGGAGCAAGGGGAACGGGTTGGAAAAGTGGGGAAATATGGGGGAAAATGCAGGACAGAGGGGAACCAAAGGGAGCAGGGGGAACGGTTTGGAAAAAGTGGGTAACCGTGGGGAACTATGAAGAACACTGCGGAACAAAAGGGAGCAGGGGGAACAGCTCGGAAAAGTGGGGAACCTTGGGGAACACTGCAGAATAAAGGAGAACCAAACGGAGCAGGGGGAACAGATTGGAAAAAGTGGGGAATCGTGGGGAGTTCTGCAGAACAGTGGGGAACCAAAAGGAGCAGGGGGAATGGATTGGAAAAAGTGGGGAAACGTGGGGGAAGATGCAGGACAGAGGGGAACCAAAGGGAGCAGGGGGAATGGATTGGAATAAGAGGGTAACCGTGGGGAACACTGCAGGACATAGTGGAACCAAAGGGAGCAGGGGGAACGGTTTGGAAAAAGTGGGTAACCGTGGGGAACACTGCAGAACACTGCAGAAGCAAAGGGAGCAGGGGGAACAGCTCGGAAAAGTGGGGAATCTTGGGGAACACTGCAGAATAAAGGAGAACCAAACGGAGCAGGGGGAACAGATTGGAAAAAGTGGGGAATCGTGGGGAGTTCTGCAGAACAGTGGGGAACCAAAAGGAGCAGGGGGAATGGATTGGAAATAGTGGGGAACCGTGGAGAACAGTGCAGGACAGAGGGGAAACAAAGGGAGCAGGGCGAACTGATTGGAAAAAGTGGGGAAACGTGGGGAACACTGCAGGACAGAGGGGAAACAAAGTGAGCAGGGTGAACAGATTCGAAAAAGTGTGCAAATTGGGGAACACTGCTGAATAGAGGGGAACTAAACGGAGCAAAGGGAACAGATTGGAAAAAGTGCAGAACCATGGCGAAAACTGCAAAACAGTGGGGAACCAAAGGGAGCAGCGGGAACGGATTGGAAAAAGTGGGGAACCGTGGGAAACACTGCAGAACGGAGGGGAACGAAATGGAGCACGGCGAGCATATCGGAAAGAAGTTGAGAAGTGGGGAACACTGCAGAACAGTGGGGAACCAAAGGGAGCGGGGAAAACAGATTGGAAAAAGTGGGGAACAGTGTGGAAAAATGCAGAAGAGTGAGGAAACAAAGGGAGCAGGGGGTATACATTGGAAAAATTGGGGAACCATGGGGAACACTGCAGAACAGAGGGGCACCAAGGGAGCAGGTGGAACGGATTGGAAAAAGTGGGGAACTGTGTGGAAAAATGCAGAACAGTGGGGAACCAAAGGGAGCAGGAGGAACAGAATGGAAAAAGTCGTGGACCGTGGAGAACACTGCAGAACAGAGGGGAACCAAAGGGAGCAGAGGATACGGATTGGAAAATGTGGGGAACTGTATAGAAAACTGCAGAATAGAGGGGAACCAACGGGAGCAGGGGGAACAGATTGGAAAAAGTGGAAAATGTGGGGAAAACTGCAGAACAGAGGGGAGCCCAAGGAGAAGGGGGAACAGATTGGAAAAAGTGGGGAACGGTGTGGAAAATGCAGAAGAGTGGAGAAACAACGGGAGCAGGTAGAACGGATTGGAAAATGTGGTGAACCGTGGGGAGCACTGCAGTATAGAGGGGAACCAAAGGGAGCAGGGAGAACAGATTGGAAAAGTGGGGAAATATGGGGGAAAGTGCAGGACAGATGGGAACCAAAGGGAGAAGGGGGAATGGATTGGAAAAAGTGGGTAACCGTGGGGAACACTGCAGGACAGAGGGGAACCAAAGGGAGAAGGGGGAACGGTTTGGAAAAAGTGGGTAACCGTGGGGAACACTGCAGAACACTGCGGAACCAAAGGGAGCAGGGGGAATGGATTGGAAAAAGTGGGTAACCGTGGGGAACACTGCAGGACAGAGGGGAACCAAAGGGAGCAGGGGGAACGGTTTGGAAAAAGTGGGGAAACGTGGGGAACACTGCAGAATAAAGGAGAACCAAACGGAGCAGGGGGAACAGATTGGAAAAAGTGGGGAATCGTGGGGAGTTCTGCAGAACAGTGGGGAACCAAAAGGAGCCGGGGGAATGGATTGGAAAAAGTGGGGAACCGTGGAGAACATTGCAGGACAGAGGGGAAACAAAGGGAGCAGGGCGAACTGATTGGAAAAAGTGGGGAAACGTGGGGAACACTGCAGGACAGAGGGGAAACAAAGGGAGCAGGGTGAACAGATTCGAAAAAGTGTGCAACCTTGGGGAACACTGCAGAATAGAGGGGAACTAAACGGAGCAAAGGGAACAGATTGGAAAAAGCTTAGAAACATGGCGAACACTGCAAAACAGTGGGGAACCAAAGGGAGCAGCGGGAACGGATTGGAAAAAGTGGGGAACCGTGGGAAACACTGCAGAACAGAGGGGAACGAAATGGAGCACGGCGAGCATATCGGAAAGAAGTTGAGAAGTGGGGAACACTGCAGGACAGAGGGGAACCAAAGGGACCAGGGGGAACGGATTGGATAAAGTGGGGAACTGTGAAGAACACTGCAGAAAGAGAGGAACCAAAGCGATCACGGCGAACAAATTCGAAAATAGTGGAAAAGTGGGGAATACTGCAGAACAGTGGGGAACCAAAGGGAGCGGGGAAAACAGATTGGAAAAAGTGGGGAACAGTGTGGAAAAATGCAGAAGAGTGAGGAAACAAAGGGAGCAGGGGGTATACATTGGAAAAATTGGGGAACCATGGGGAACACTGCAGAACAGAGGGGCACCAAGGGAGCAGGTGGAACGGATTGGAAAAAGTGGGGAACTGTGTGGAAAAATGCAGAACAGTGGGGAACCAAAGGGAGCAGGAGGAACAGAATGGAAAAAGTCGTGGACCGTGGAGAACACTGCAGAACAGAGGGGAACCAAAGGGAGCAGAGGTAACGGATTGGAAAATGTGGAAAATGTGGGGAAAACTGCAGAACAGAGGGGAGCCCAAGGAGAAGGGGGAACAGATTGGAAAAAGTGGGGAACGGTGTGGAAAATGCAGAAGAGTGGAGAAACAACGGGAGCAGGTAGAACGGATTGGAAAATGTGGTGAACCGTGGGGAGCACTGCAGTATAGAGGGGAACCAAAGGGAGCAGGGAGAACAGATTGGAAAAGTGGGGAAATATGGGGGAAAGTGCAGGACAGATGGGAACCAAAGGGAGAAGGGGGAATGGATTGGAAAAAGTGGGTAACCGTGGGGAACACTGCAGGACAGAGGGGAACCAAAGGGAGAAGGGGGAACGGTTTGGAAAAAGTGGGTAACCGTGGGGAACACTGCAGAACACTGCGGAACCAAAGGGAGCAGGGGGAATGGATTGGAAAAATTGGGTAACCGTGGGGAACACTGCAGGACAGAGGGGAACCAAAGGGAGCAGGGGGAACGGTTTGGAAAAAGTGGGGAAACGTGGGGAACACTGCAGAATAAAGGAGAACCAAACGGAGCAGGGGGAACAGATTGGAAAAAGTGGGGAATCGTGGGGAGTTCTGCAGAACAGTGGGGAACCAAAAGGAGCAGGGGGAATGGATTGGAAAAAGTGGGGAACCGTGGAGAACATTGCAGGACAGAGGGGAAACAAAGGGAGCAGGGCGAACTGATTGGAAAAAGTGGGGAAACGTGGGGAACACTGCAGGACAGAGGGGAAACAAAGGGAGCAGGGTGAACAGATTCGAAAAAGTGTGCAACCTTGGGGAACACTGCAGAATAGAGGGGAACTAAACGGAGCAAAGGGAACAGATTGGAAAAAGCTTAGAAACATGGCGAACACTGCAAAACAGTGGGGAACCAAAGGGAGCAGCGGGAACGGATTGGAAAAAGTGGGGAACCGTGGGAAACACTGCAGAACAGAGGGGAACGAAATGGAGCACGGCGAGCATATCGGAAAGAAGTTGAGAAGTGGGGAACACTGCAGGACAGAGGGGAACCAAAGGGAGCAGGGGGAACGGATTGGATAAAGTGGGGAACTGTGAAGAACACTGCAGACGGAGAGGAACCAAAGCGAGCACGGCGAACAAATTGGAAAATAGTGGAGAAGTGGGGAACACTGCAGAACAGTGGGGAACCAAAGGGAGCGGGGGAAACAGATTGGAAAAAGTGGGGAGCAGTGTGGAAAATGCAGAAGAGTGAGGAAACAAAGGGAGCAGGGGGAACAGATTGGAAAAAGTGGGGAACGGTGTGGAAAATGCAGTAGAGTGAGGAAAAAAAAGGGAGCAGGGGGAACAGATTGGAAAAAGTGGGTAACCGTGGGAAACACTGCAGGACAGAGGGGAACCAAAGGGAGCAGGGGGAACGGTTTGGAAAAAGTGGGGAACCGTGGGGAGTTCTGCAGAACAGTGGAGAACCAAAAGGAGTAGGGGGAATGTATTGCAAAAAGTGGGGAACCGTGGAGAACATTGCAGGACAGAGGGGAAACAAAGTGTTAGGAATTAAAGTACCTTTAAAGAAATTGCTCGAGACAAAAATTGAGAACAAAGAACATTTATTACTACAACAATGCAAAGTTGGGTGCTTCCCCTTACCCTGGGAATACACACACACACTGGGGCTCACCCAACTTTTATACAGTTGATTTCAGTGTAGGAATACCCTCCCCCTTACATTCTTCTGCCTCCTGCTGGAGAGGTTTGGCATTAGGCAATCCTGCCTGCCTACGTGCAATTTCAGTATACTTGGAGAACCGGGGGGGGGGGGTATCCTGTCGGTGTCCCTTCATGTCATTGTCCTTATTCACACCTTCCTGATTCTCGGGGCTACAGTCTCTTGATAGCAGAGTTGACTCATTCTATCTAGGGTTGGCTAATTTCATATGTATAAATCTGTGTATGGTTAGCTAATTAGAAATGTATGACTTGGTACTTCTGTCCAGGGCTAGGAGACCCTTATCTGATCCAGACTACCTCAACTTCCTACATTCTATTGTACCTTACCATTCCTTATCTTAGTCCTATGGTCTTGTCACAAAGACTAGAAGATTCTTATGTTAATCGTGCTGACTCTGCTTTCCTGCATCCTAAGCCCCAAGCTTATCCTGTTTGAACTGGTTACAGCCATTTTACTGATGAACTTCAGTTTCTTCCATGTTCATAATTTTAGATCAATTTTCCCATCTCTCACAATCCTCACTTTTCTTTTAGATCAGTAATACTGATCTTTCACCATGATCAGTGTTACTGATCTTTGGTTACTAGTGTCAGTGTGACTGATCCCCCCCCCCCCTTCCTCACTTTTCTTTTAGATCAGTAACACTGATCTTTCAAGTGTAAGGTGTAGTTTTACCCAGCTGGTCAATAACCGAATTGTAATGTCTGTGTAAAGTCTTTAGGTAGGGGAGCACCATGAAGGTCAGGGGAGTGAGTCCAGCTGCTTATTAGGGTTTGGAGTATCAGGCTCCAGTTCTCAGTAAAGAGTCTAGTCCATCCCATACGTTGAAATATTGAAGCAGTGTCTTTGAAGCACACGACCTTTGTAAGTGTTGTCCCGACGAAGTCTGTGAGAGGCGCTGCCTTCAGCAGCGAACGAGTAGCAGTCTATGAGAAGCGCTGCCTTCAGCAGCGAACGAGTCGCAGTCTATGAGAAGCGCTGCCTTCAGCAGCGAACGAGTCGCAGTCTATGAGAAGCGCTGCCTTCAGCAGCGAACGAGTAGCAGTAGTCAGGCGGTTCCGTTTGATTGTGGCTAGTATCTGATGTCCTCTTCAGCCCCGAACCCTAGGGCCACCGATCTCCGAAGGCTGTTTGGAGCCTGATATTAAAGTGTCAAGCAGCTCACGTTGTTGGAAACTGGTGCTCCCTTTCATGGGGTGATGAAAAGAGACCAAGCTGGGGGGGATTGTTTCTTGTGATTTAACTGTGTGTTGCAGCTTGTCTGCTAACATTAGCATATGTATCATTGAACTTGTGAGTTGCAGCCTGTCTGTGTACATTAGCATATGTATCATTGAACTTGTGAGTTGCAGCCTGTCTGTGTACATTAGCATATGTGTCAACTCTCTCTCTCTCTGCTACATGTACAATCCTGACTACCATTCTGTCTGTCTTTGTCCCACCATGTCCTTTGTGAGGATTTTGACACCCTGCACTCTACTTCGCTCCTTTCCACGTTATATAACCACCAGATGAGCAGCAGCTCCCTGAAAACAGGTGTTCCCCTTCAGGGATGATCAGAGAGAGAGAGCCAGGTGGGGGATTATGTGTCTCGTGGTTGTGTGAAGTGTCTGTTTGTTTTGCGGTTAGCTTGTTAGTTTCCCCCTTTGTGTGAAATGTACATTGTTTGTTTTGCGGTTAGTCTGTGTACACAGGTGCCTCACTGTGTGACTGCCTATCCCCACTGTGTTTCCCTGATCCGTATTCTAAATACCTTGCCTCTATGCCCTCTCTAGCCTGTAAAACAGTACAATCTGTAACCTCTGCTACCCCTTCTCCAGAAGTACTTAAAACATCGAGAGTACTCCACTAAAGCTGTTTAATTCCCCTGGTCCGTATTGGGATCCCTTATATCCCATTATGACTATACATTAAATCTATGCCCTGTCTACATTCTAAAGGAGCTGAATTGTAACCTCTGCTGCCCCTATTCCAGGGGGGCTTAAAACATTAACGAACAATATTCCAAAGAAATTAGTAAACAACAATGAAGAATACATGTAAGCTCATTAAAATACAATAAGAACTGAATAAAACACAAAAAATGTAAAGCTCATTGAAAACTGCAATAAAATGCAAGAAGAACTGAATAAAACCACAATAAATGTCAAACTCATTGGAAACTGCAATAAAATACAATAAGAACTGAATAAAACACAATAAATGTAAAGCTCATTGAAAACTGCAATAAAATACAATAAGAACTGAATAAAACACAATAAATGTAAAGCTCATTGAAAACTGCAATAAAATACAATAAGAACTGAATAAAACACAATAAAAGTAAAGCTCATTGAAAACTGCAATAAAATACAATAAGAACTGAATAAAACACAATAAATGTAAAGCTCATTGAAAACTGCAATAAAATACAATAAGAACTGAATAAAACACAATAAATGTAAAGCTCATTGAAAACTGCAATAAAATACAACAATAACTGAATAATCAAAAGACAAGTAAAATACAACAATAACTGAATAAACCATTAAAGAAACGAAAAAAAATGTTAAATTACGGCACTTTGTAACAATCTGACTTTCCCTTGTGTTAGTGTAAAAATTGTAAAATGAAACACAAACCATATTTGCATGGGTTTTGAATATGTTAGACCTTATTAAAATGCAGTTGGAGCTGCTTGTCTGTATGGGGCACAACCCTCCAATTTGTTAGAGTGAGTACATAACAGACATTGCAGCACAAGAGCCCCTGCAAGAGAACTTGAAACATATTCAACCTTTAGTTCTGCCTTAAGTAAAATGCCTTGTGCCACAGCTCACAGGAGCTGGCCTTATTTAAAACAGTCTGTAAAACAGGCACCAAAAAAAAGTTAAAAGATGTTCTTATGAAGATTGCACACACAATAATTTAAGTACTGGCTAGTTTCTATTATATTCCACTTAAAAGTTCTGCTGCATGAATCCTGGAGCTTGTGGAGTCATTATTGAATCAAGAAATATTGGTACCATGCCAATCTCATTCTAACATGCCAATTTCTCCAGTCCTTAAGTCAAGATGTACTGAATAGCATCTGGTACAAGATCTGTGAGTTCTCAATGATATTATTATTCTTATGCACCCAATTGTTCTGAACTATGCCACCAATTTAAATCATATTCCACCTATTGCAATACTCACACAGCACCATAGACCAGTTCGCAGGTTTATTTCTCCATTAAGTTGAATCCAGTTGCGCAGGGTTTACCTCCGTGATTATTTACAATGTAACTTCTGCATTACCGGATTTAAATATAAACCTGATGAATGGGGAAAGTTATCATGAATTAAATAACAACGGCAATACAGAGAAATTGTGCTGAGGCATTAATTTCACTCCAGAGGAAAATGCACCAGAGAAATTAATGATTAAACTTATAGGAATCCCCATAGGAATCCCCAGAGGTATCTTTATTCTCCAGAGGTGGGTGATCTTTAAACTCACGGACCTTGACTGCTGAATGTGTAGAAGAAATGTATTAAATGTGTTGATAGGGCTCCATACCTCTAACTGCAAGACAAGAGCCTGAAGCCTCAATTTCAAGTGCCACAGTGCACTTAAAGGGACATGCACACTCCCCCTTCAACTGGCTGATCCAGCCACTTTACACATCAGATCCTTTCTTTATCTCACATACACTTAAAGTTAAGATGTATAGAACTCACCCTATTTGCGCAAACATTTCTCCCTGCAAATGTTATAACATCACTATTCTCAGGTAGTCCCTGTGCAAAATCACATTTGAATACAATTTATTTCATAAATTGGAATTAACTGGTAGTTAAATTCGCTAATTCTTCAGTATTGAAAAATGATCCTTTATGACATTTAAATTTTAGCATGAATTTTAATCAATATTGGTCAGTGACTGAAGTGGGAAGTCGTGATTTATGAAATTATCTCTGGTCTCTACTCTCCCACTCCCTGCACTTCTCCCAACATTCAGGAGCTGGCACACAGTCCCTGCCTTTTCCATGTTACTCATCTACTATTACTTTAACTGCTTGCATCAAAATGTTAGCCTTTGCTTTCTGCTTATCCTCAGATGTCTGGACAAATGCTTTTTGTGTGATCTGTAGAAGCTGGGTTATTCCCTGCTCATGCCAATTTTCTGTCTTTTGTAATTTTCTCTTAATGTCTGGGGCTGAGTTGGTAACAAAACCTGTTAGTACCAATTGTTCCCCTGCTGGGGATTCTATGTCGAGACCCCCATATTGTATATATATTTGGTCCCAAAAATTGGTCTAACTGTTCAGCACATCCCTGGGGATCTTCTATCAGGGAGGTCAGTTCTTTCTTAAAGTTACACACTTCAGTACTGGTCAGGGGCACATTTACGAAACCGAGACCCTCTCCCATGGGAACTTCCCACAGTGGTCTCATCCAATTGGTTTCTGGCTTATTAGGTCTGGGTTCCTGCTCCCTGGGAAATGAATCAAAGGGTTCTGCCCTTTCTTCCTGAAGAGTCTCACGCTGTTCTGAATTAAAGTTACCTCTCTCTCCTGCCAACAGAGGTGGTAATCGAGTGCTTTGTGAGCAAGTTATCATACCACTCCTGCTCTCTTCTCTCTTCTCTAGTGGTGGGGGAGGTGGGGAAGGTGCAGAAGGGTAGGTCATAGGAGGGGAAGGAAAGATAGGAGCCGGCATAGGAGGAACATAGGGTGCAGGGAGGGAATGTAACACATCCCAACCCTGTGATTCAGGGACAAGAGGTTCCTCCTCTCTCTTATCCCTGGATTCTTTCTCATTCAAAACCAGCTGTTCAATGGATCCCTTGAGCCAGCAGGCTGCATATTCCCTGCTCTCAACATTGTCTGGCTGGTTTTGATAGAGCCATAAGTTCAAAGCTTCACACATCCATTCATCCTCGGATCCGAATTTTGGCCAGTACACGGAGCTCCCTTTAACCGGGTATCCCACCCATTCATTACAACAATACCTGACCGTCGTCAGTTTGTCTTTACCGCGGGTCTTTCCTGTGCCCCACTCAGATAACATCATCCCAAGCGGGCTGTACGTAGCTATCTGGTGGTCACGTCCTGTGTCAGGACTCTCATCTCTACTGCCCGCTATTCCCATACTTAGGAACAAGTAAAATACTCTTACCGAGTTCTGGCAGTACTGCTCTAGCGCGCGTCCTTCCGCCGTTTGTTCTCAATGCCTCTTCTCGGATATCACTCGCTTCTTCCACTGACCAGCCACCCGTCGCCCGTGAGTCCAGCTGAATCAGCCGGGGTGCACCTACTCTCGTCGTCGGGGTACTCTGTCAGTGGAGGGAGTGTGATCCCGGACGAGCCCCCATTTGTTAGGAATTAAAGTACCTTTAAAGAAATTGCTCGAGACAAAAATTGAGAACAAAGAACATTTATTACTACAACAATGCAAAGTTGGGTGCTTCCCCTTACCCTGGGAATACACACACACACTGGGGCTCACCCAACTTTTATACAGTTGATTTCAGTGTAGGAATACCCTCCCCCTTACATTCTTCTGCCTCCTGCTGGAGAGGTTTGGCATTAGGCAATCCTGCCTGCCTACGTGCAATTTCAGTATACTTGGAGAACCGGGGGGGGGGGGTATCCTGTCGGTGTCCCTTCATGTCATTGTCCTTATTCACACCTTCCTGATTCTCGGGGCTACAGTCTCTTGATATGCAGAGTTGACTCATTCTATCTAGGGTTGGCTAATTTCATATGTATAAATCTGTGTATGGTTAGCTAATTAGAAATGTATGACTTGGTACTTCTGTCCAGGGCTAGGAGACCCTTATCTGATCCAGACTACCTCAACTTCCTACATTCTATTGTACCTTACCATTCCTTATCTTAGTCCTATGGTCTTGTCACAAAGACTAGAAGATTCTTATGTTAATCGTGCTGACTCTGCTTTCCTGCATCCTAAGCACCAAGCTTATCCTGTTTGAACTGGTTACAGCCATTTTACTGATGAACTTCAGTTTCTTCCATGTTCATAATTTTAGATCAATTTTCCCATCTCTCACAAAAGGTAGCAGGGGGAACGGATTGGATAAAGTGGGGAACTGTGAAGAACACTGCAGACAGAGAGGAACCAAAGCGATCATGGCAAAAAAATTGGAAAATAGTGGAGAAGTGGGGAATACTGCAGAACAGTGGGGAACCAAAGGGAGCGGGGAAAACAGAGTGGAAAAAGTGGGGAACAGTGTGGAAAAATGCAGAAGAGTGAGGAAACAAAGGGAGCAGGGGTTATACATTGGAAAAATTGGGGAACCATGGGGAACCCTGCAGAACACAGGGGAACCAAGGGAGCAGGTGGAACGGATTGGAAAAAGTGGGGAACTGTGTGGAAAAATGCAGAAGAGTGGGGAACCAAAGGGAGCAGGAGGAACAGATTGAAAAAAGTCGGGGACCGTGTAGAACACTGCAGAACAGAAGGGAACCAAACGGAGCAGGGGTAACGGATTGGAAAATGTGGGGAACTGTATAGAAAACTGCAGAATAGAGGGGAACCAACGGGAGTAGGGGGAACTGATTGGAAAAAGTGGGGAACAGTGGGGAACACTACAGAACAGAGGAGAACCAAAGAGAGCACGGCGAACAGATTGGAAAAAGTGTGGAGCCGTGGGGAACACTGCAGGACAGAGGGGAACCAAAGGGAGCAGGGAGAACAGATTGGAAAAGTGGGGAAATATGGGGGAAAATGCAGGACAGAGGGAAACCAAAGGGAGCAGGGGGAATGGATTGGAAAAAGTGGGTAACCGTGGGAAACACTGCAGGGCAGAGGGGAACCAAAGGGAGCAGGGGGAACGGTTTGGAAAAATTGGGTAACCGTGGGGAACACTGCAGAACACTGCGGAACCAAAGGGAGCAGGGGGAACAGCTCGGAAAAGTGGGGAACCGTGGGGAACACTGCAGAATAAAGGAGAACCAAACGGAGCAGTGGGAACAGATTGGAAAAAGTGGGGAATCGTGGGGAGTTCTGCAGAACAGTGGGGAACCAAAAGGAGCAGGGGGAATGGATTGGAAAAAGTGGGGAACCGTGGAGAACATTGCAGGACAGAGGGGAAACAAAGGGAGCAGGGCGAACTGATTAGAAAAAGTGTGCAACCTTGGGGAACACTGCAGAATAGAGGGGAACTAAACGGAGCAAAGGGAACAGATTGGAAAAAGTGCAGAACCATGGCGAACACTGCAAAACAGTGGGGAACCAAAGGGAGCAGCAGGAACGGATTGGAAAAAGTGGGGAACCGTGGGAAACACTGCAGAACAGAGGGGAACGAAATGGAGCACGGCGAGCATATCGGAAAGAAGTTGAGAAGTGGGGAACACTGCAGGACAGAGGGGAACCAAAGGGAGCAGGGGGAACGGATTGGATAAAGTGGGGAACTGTGAAGAACACTGCAGACGGAGAGGAAACAAAGCGATCACGGCGAACAAATTGGAAAATAGTGGAGAAGTGGGGAACACTGCAGAACAGTGGGGAACCAAAGGGAGCGGGGGAAACAGATTGGAAAAAGTGGGGAACAGTGTGGAAAAATGCAGAAGAGTGAGAAAACAAAGGGAGAAGGGGGTATACATTGGAAAAATTGCGGAACCGTGGGTAACACTGCAGAACAGAGGGGAACCAATGGAGCAGGTGGAACGGATTGGAAAAAGTGGGGAATCGCGAAGGACAATGCAGGACAGAGGGGAACCAAAGGGAGCAGGGGGAACGGTTTGGAAAAAGTGGGTAACCGTGGGGAACACTGCAGAACACTGCGGAACGAAAGGGAGCAGGGGGAACGGCTCGGAAAATTGGGGAACCGTGGGGAACACTGCAGAATAAAGGAGAACCAAACGGAGCAGGGGGAACAGAGTCGAAAAAGTGGGGAATCGTGGGGAGTTCTGCAGAACAGTGGGGAACCAAAAGGAGTAGGGGGAATGGATTGGAAAAAGTGCAGAACCATGGCGAACACTGCAAAACAGTGGGGAACCAAAGGGAGCAGCAGGAACGGATTGGATAAAGTGGGCAACGGTGTGGAAACTGCAGAAGTGAGTGGAACCAAAGGAGCAGGGGGGACAGATTGGAAAAAAGTGGGGAACCGTGGAGAACACTGCAGAACAGAGGGGGAAAAAAGGGAGAAGGGGAATAGATTGGAAAAAATGTGAAGAACCGTGGGGAACACTGCAGAACAGAGGGGAACCAAAGGAGCAAGGGCAACTGATTAGAAAAAAAGGGGAACCATGGGGAACACTGCAGAACAGAGGGGAACCGAATGGAGTACGGGGTACAGATTCGAAAAATTGGGGGATTATGTGGAAATGTACAGAACAGTGGGGAACCAAAGGGAGCAGGGGGAACGGAGTGGAAAAAATGGGGAACCGTGGGGAACACTGCAGAACAGAGGGGAACCAAAGGAGCACGGGGAAGAGATTGGAAAAATTGGGAAACAATGGAGGACAGTGCAGGACGGAGGGGAACCAAAGGGAGCAGGGGGAACAGATTGGAAAAAGTGGGGAACTGTGGGGAACACTGTTGAACAGAGGGGAACCAAAGAGAGCACGGCGAACAGATTGGAAAAAGTGTGGAGGCGTGGGGAACACTGCAGGACAGAGGGGAACCAAAGGGAGCAGGGAGAACAGATTGGAAAAATTGGGGAATCCTGGGAAACACTGCAGAAAAGAGGGGAACCAAAGGGAGCAGGGGGTACAGATTGGAAAAATGTGGAGAACCGTGGGGAAACTGCAGAACAGAGGGGAACCAAAGGGAGCGGGGGAAAAAGATTGGAAAAAGTGGGGAACAGTGTGGAAAATGCAGAAGAGTGAGGAAACAAAGGGAGCAGGGGGTATACATTGGAAAAAGTGGGGAACTGTGGGGAACACTGTAGAACGGAGGGGAACCAAAGAGAGCACGGCGAACAGATTGTAAAAAGTGTGGAGCCATGGCGAACACTGCAGGACATTGGGGAACCAAAGGGAGCAGGGAGAACAGATTGGAAAAAGTGGGGAATCTTGGGGAACACTGCAGAAAAGAGGGGAACCAAAGGGATCAGGGGGAACAGATTGGAACAATTTGGAGAACCGTGGGGAAGCTGCAGAACAGAGGGGAACCAAAGGCGCAGGGGGAACAGATTTGAAAAAATTGGGGAACTGTCTGGAACACAGCAGAACAGAGGGGAAAATAATGGAGCATGGGAACAGATTGGAAAGAATGTGGAGAACTATGGGGAACACTGCAGAACAGAGAGGACTCAAAGGGAGCAGAGGGAAGAACTCGGAAAAGTGGGGAACCGTGGGGAACACTGCAGAATAGAGGGGAACCGAGAGAGCAGGGGTAACGGATTGGAAAAAGTGGGGAGCAGTGTGGAAAATGCAGAAGAGTGAGGAAACAAAGGGAGCAGGGGGAACAGATTGGAAAAAGTGGGGAACGGTGTGGAAAATGCAGTAGAGTGAGGAAAAAAAAGGGAGCAGGGGGAACAGATTGGAAAAAGTGGGTAACCGTGGGAAACACTGCAGGACAGAGGGGAACCAAAGGGAGCAGGGGGAACGGTTTGGAAAAAGTGGGGAACCGTGGGGAGTTCTGCAGAACAGTGGAGAACCAAAAGGAGTAGGGGGAATGGATTGCAAAAAGTGGGGAACCGTGGAGAACATTGCAGGACAGAGGGGAAACAAAGGTAGCAGGGGGAACGGATTGGATAAAGTGGGGAACTGTGAAGAACACTGCAGACAGAGAGGAACCAAAGCGATCATGGCAAAAAAATTGGAAAATAGTGGAGAAGTGGGGAAAACTGCAGAACAGTGGGGAACCAAAGGGAGCGGGGAAAACAGAGTGGAAAAAGTGGGGAACAGTGTGGAAAAATGCAGAAGAGTGAGGAAACAAAGGGAGCAGGGGTTATACATTGGAAAAATTGGGGAACCATGGGGAACCCTGCAGAACACAGGGGAACCAAGGGAGCAGGTGGAACGGATTGGAAAAAGTGGGGAACTGTGTGGAAAAATGCAGAATAGTGGGGAACCAAAGGGAACAGGAGGAACAGATTGAAAAAAGTCGGGGACCGTGTAGAACACTGCAGAACAGAAGGGAACCAAACGGAGCAGGGGTAACGGATTGGAAAATGTGGGGAACTGTATAGAAAACTGCAGAATAGAGGGGAACCAACGGGAGTAGGGGGAACTGATTGGAAAAAGTGGGGAACAGTGGGGAACACTACAGAACAGAGGAGAACCAAAGAGAGCACGGCGAACAGATTGGAAAAAGTGTGGAACAGTGTGGAAAATGCAGAAGATTGAGGAAACAAAGGGAGCAGGGGGAACAGATTGGAAAAAGTGGGGAACGGTGTGGAAAATGCAGAAGAGTGAGGAAAAAAAAGGGAGCAGGGGGAACGGTTTGGAAAAAGTGGGTAACCGTGGGGAACACTGCAGAACACTGCAGAAGCAAAGGGAGCAGGGGGAACAGCTCGGAAAAGTGGGGAACCTTGGGGAACACTGCAGAATAAAGGAGAACCAAACGGAGCAGGGGGAACAGATTGGAAAAAGTGGGGAATCGTGGGGAGTTCTGCAGAACAGTGGGGAACCAAAAGGAGCAGGGGGAATGGATTGGAAATAGTGGGGAACCGTGGAGAACATTGCAGGACAGAGGGGAAACAAAGGGAGCAGGGCGAACTGATTGGAAAAAGTGGGGAAACGTGGGGAACACTGCAGGACAGAGGGGAAACAAAGTGAGCAGGGTGAACAGATTCGAAAAAGTGTGCAAATTGGGGAACACTGCTGAATAGAGGGGAACTAAACGGAGCAAAGGGAACAGATTGGAAAAAGTGCAGAACCATGGCGAAAACTGCAAAACAGTGGGGAACCAAAGGGAGCAGCGGGAACGGATTGGAAAAAGTGGGGAACCGTGGGAAACACTGCAGAACGGAGGGGAACGAAATGGAGCACGGCGAGCATATCGGAAAGAAGTTGAGAAGTGGGGAACACTGCAGGACAGAGGGGAACCAAAGGGAGCAGGGGGAACGGATTGGATAAAGTGGGGAACTGTGAAGAACACTGCAGAAAGAGAGGAACCAAAGCGATCACGGCGAACAAATTCGAAAATAGTGGAAAAGTGGGGAATACTGCAGAACAGTGGGAACCAAAGGGAGCGGGGGAAACAGATAGGAAAAAGTGGGGAACAGTGTGGAAAAATGCATAAGAGTGAGGAAACAAAGGGAGCAGGGGGTATACATTGGAAAATTTGCGGAACCGTGGGGAACACTGCAGAACAGAGGGGAACCAATGGAGCAGGTGGAACGGATTGGAAAAAGTGGGGCATCGCGAAGGACAATGCAGGACAGAGGGGAAAGAAAGGGCACAGGGGGAACGGATTGGAAAAAGTGGGGAACTGTGGGGAACACTGCAGAACCGAGGGGAAACAATGGGAGCAGGGCGAACAGATTGGAAAAAGTGGGGAACGGTGTGGAAAAATGCAGAAGAGTGGAGACACAACGGGAGCAGGGTGAACGGATTGGAAAAAGTGGGGAAGTGTTTGGAACACTGCAGAACAGAGGGGAAACAAAGGAAGCAGGGGGAACGGATTGGAAAAAGTGGGGAACAGTGTGGAAAATGCAGAAGATTGAGGAAACAAAGGGAGCAGGGGGAACAGATTGGAAAAAGTGGGGAACGGTGTGGAAAATGCAGAAGAGTGAGGAAAAAAAAGGGAGCAGGGGGAACAGATTGGAAAAAGTGGGGAACCGTGGGGAGTTCTGCAGAACAGTGGAGAACCAAAAGGAGTAGGGGGAATGGATTGCAAAAAGTGGGGAACCGTGGAGAACATTGCAGGACAGAGGGGAAACAAAGGTAGCAGGGGGAACGGATTGGATAAAGTGGGGAACTTTGAAGAACACTGCAGACAGAGAGGAACCAAAGCGATCATGGCAAAAAAATTGGAAAATAGTGGAGAAGTGGGGAATACTGCAGAACAGTGGGGAACCAAAGGGAGCGGGGAAAACAGAGTGGAAAAAGTGGGGAACAGTGTGGAAAAATGCAGAAGAGTGAGGAAACAAAGGGAGCAGGGGTTATACATTGGAAAAATTGGGGAACCATGGGGAATCCTGCAGAACACAGGGGAACCAAGGGAGCAGGTGGAACGGATTGGAAAAAGTGGGGAACTGTGTGGAAAAATGCAGAAGAGTGGGGAACCAAAGGGAGCAGGAGGAACAGATTGAAAAAAGTCGGGGACCGTGTAGAACACTGCAGAACAGAAGGGAACCAAACGGAGCAGGGGTAACGGATTGGAAAATGTGGGGAACTGTATAGAAAACTGCAGAATAGAGGGGAACCAACCGGAGTAGGGGGAACTGATTGGAAAAAGTGGGGAACAGTGGGGAACACTACAGAACAGAGGAGAACCAAAGAGAGCACGGCGAACGGATTGGAAAAAGTGTGGAGCCGTGGGGAACACTGCAGGACAGAGGGGAACCAAAGGGAGCAGGGAGAACAGATTGGAAAAGTGGGGAAATATGGGGGAAAATGCAGGACAGAGGGAAACCAAAGGGAGCAGGGGGAATGGATTGGAAAAAGTGGGTAACCGTGGGAAACACTGCAGGGCAGAGGGGAACCAAAGGGAGCAGGGGGAACGGTTTGGAAAAATTGGGTAACCGTGGGGAATACTGCAGAACACTGCGGAACCAAAGGGAGCAGGGGGAACAGCTCGGAAAAGTGCGGAACCGTGGGGAACACTGCAGAATAAAGGAGAACCAAACGGAGCAGGGGGAACAGATTGGAAAAAGTGGGGAATCGTGGGGAGTTCTGCAGAACAGTGGGGAACCAAAAGGAGCAGGGGGAATGGATTGGAAAAAATGGGGAACCGTGGGGAACACTGCAGAACAGAGGGGAACCAAACGGAGCAGGGGGAACGGATTGGATAAAGTGGGGAACTGTGAAGAACACTGCAGACAGAGAGGAACCAAAGCGATCATGGCGAACAAATTGGAAAATAGTGGAGAAGAGGGGAATACTGCAGGACAGAGGGGAACCAAAGGGAGCAGGGAGAACAGATTGGAAAAGTGGGGAAATATGGGGGAAAATGCAGGACAGAGGGGAACCAAAGGGAGCAGGGGGAATGGATTGGAAAAAGTGGGTAACCGTGGGGAACACTGCAGGGCAGAGGGGAACCAAAGGGAGCAGGGGGAACGGTTTGGAAAAATTGGGTAACCGTGGGGAACACTGCAGAACACTGCGGAACCAAAGGGAGCAGGGGGAACAGCTCGGAAAAGTGGGGAACTGTGGGGAACACTGCAGAATAAATGAGAACCAAATGGAGCAAGGGGAACAGATTGGAAAAAGTGGGGAATCGCGGGGAGTTCTGCAGAACAGTGGGGAACCAAAAGGAGCAGGGGGAATGGATTGGAAAAAGTGGGGAACCGTGGAGAACATTGCAGGACAGAGGGGAAACAAAGGGAGCAGGGCGAATTGATTGGAAAAAGTGGGGAAACGTAGAGAACACTGCAGGACAGAGGGGAAACAAAGGGAGCAGGGTGAACAGATTCGAAAAAGTGTGCAACCTTGGGGAACACTGCAGAATAGAGGGGAACTAAACGGAGCAAAGGGAACAGATTGGAAAAAGTGCAGAACCATGGCGAACACTGCAAAACAGTGGGGAACCAAAGGAAGCAGCAGGAACGGATTGGAAAAAGTGGGGAACCGTGGGAAACACTGCAGAACAGAGGGGAACGAAATGGAGCACGGCGATCATATCGGAAAGAAGTTGAGAAGTGGGGAACACTGCAGGATAGAGGGGAACCAAAGGGAGCAGGGGGAACGGATTGGATAAAGTTGGGAACTGTGAAGAACAAGGCAGAAAGAGAGGAAACAAAGCGATCACAGCGAACAAATTCGAAAATAGTGGAAAAGTGGGGAATACTGCAGAACAGTGGGGAACCAAAGGGAGCGGGGGAAACAGATTGGAAAAAGTGGGGAACAGTGTGGAAAAATGCAGAAGAGTGAGAAAACAAAGGGAGCAGGGGGTATACATTGGAAAAATTGCGGAACCGTGGGTAACACTGCAGAACAGAGGGGAACCAATGGAGCAGGTGGAACGGATTGGAAAAAGTGGGGAATCGCGAAGGACAATGCAGGACAGAGGGGAACCAAAGGGAGCAGGGGGAACGTTTTGGAAAAAGTGGGTAACCGTGGGGAACACTGCAGAACACTGCGGAACGAAAGGGAGCAGGGGGAACAGCTCGGAAAATTGGGGAACCGTGGGGAACACTGCAGAATAAAGGAGAACCAAACGGAGCAGGGGGAACAGAGTCGAAAAAGTGGGGAATCGTGGGGAGTTCTGCAGAACAGTGGGGAACCAAAAGGAGTAGGGGGAATGGATTGGAAAAAGTGGGGAACCATGGAGAACATTGCAGGACAGAGGGGAAACAAAGGGAGCAGGGGGAACGGATTGGATAAAGTGGGCAACGGTGTGGAAACTGCAGAAGTGAGTGGAACCAAAGGAGCAGGGGGAACAGATTGGAAAAAAGTGGGGAACCGTGGAGAACACTGCAGAACAGAGGGGGAAAAAAGGGAGAAGGGGAATAGATTGGAAAAAATGTGAAGAACCGTGGGGAACACTGCAGAACAGAGGGGAACCAAAGGAGCAAGGGCAACTGATTAGAAAAAAAGGGGAACCATGGGGAACACTGCAGAACAGAGGGGAACCGAATGGAGTACGGGGTACAGATTCGAAAAATTGGGGGATTATGTGGAAATGTACAGAACAGTGGGGAACCAAAGGGAGCAGGGGGAACGGAGTGGAAAAAATGGGGAACCGTGGGGAACACTGCAGAACAGAGGGGAACCAAACGGAGCAGGGGGAACGGATTGGATAAAGTGGGGAACTGTGAAGAACACTGCAGACAGAGAGGAACCAAAGCGATCATGGCGAACAAATTGGAAAATAGTGGAGAAGTGGGGAATACTGCAGAACAGTGGGGAACCAAATGGAGCGGGGAAAACAGAGTGGAAAAAGTGGGGAACAGTGTGGAAAAATGCAGAAGAGTGAGGAAACAAAGGGAGCAGGGGGTATACATTGGAAAAATTGGGGAACCATGGGGAACACTGCAGAACAGAGGGGCACCAAGGGAGCAGGTGGAACGGATTGGAAAAAGTGGGGAACTGTGTGGAAAAATGCAGAACAGTGGGGAACCAAAGGGAGCAGGAGGAACAGAATGGAAAAAGTCGGGGACCGTGGAGAACACTGCAGAACAGAGGGGAACCAAAGGGAGCAGGGGTAACGGATTGGAAAATGTGGGGAACTGTATAGAAAACTGCAGAATAGAGGGGAACCAACGGGAGCAGGGGTAACAGATTGGAAAAAGTGGAAACTGTGGGGAAAACTGCAGAACAGAGGGGAGCCCAAGGAGAAGGGGGAACAGATTGGAAAAAGTGGGGAACGGTTTGGAAAATGCAGAAGAGTGGAGAAACAACGGGAGCAGGGTGAACGGTTTGGAAAAAGTGGGGAACAGTGTGGAACACTGCAGAACAGAGGGGAATCAAAGGAAGCAGGGGGAACGGATTGGAAAAAGTGGGGAACTGCGGGGATCACTGTAAAACAGAGAGGAACCAAAGAGAGCACGGCGAACAGATTGGAAAAAGTGTGGAACCGTGGGGAACACTGCAGGACAGAGGGGAACCAAAGGGAATAGGAGGTACAGGTTGGAAAAAGTGGGGAACCGTTGGCGAACACTGCAGAACAGTGGGGAACCAAAGGGAGCAGCGGGAACAGATTGAAAAAAGTGGGGAACAGTGGGGAATATTGCAGAAAAGAGGGGAAGCAAATGGAGCATGGGAACAGATTGGAAAAATCGGGGAACCGTGTGGAAAAATGCAGAACAGTGGGAAACAAAGGGAGCAGGGAGAACGGATTGGAAAATGTGGGGAACCGTGGGGAGCACTGCAGTATAGAGGGGAACCAAAGGGAGCAGGGAGAACAGATTGGAAAAGTGGGGAAATATGGGGGAAAGTGCAGGAAAGAGGGGAACCAAAGGGAGCAGGGGGAATGGATTGGAAAAAGTGGGGAACTGTGTGGAAAAATGCAGAACAGTGGGGAATCAAAGGGAGCAGGAGGAACAGATTGGAAAAAGTCGGGAACCGTGGAGAACACTGCAGAACAGAGGGGAACCAAAGGGAGCAGGGGTAACGGATTGGAAAATGTGGGGAACTGTATAGAATACTGCAGAATAGAGGGGAAACCAAAGGGAGCAGGGGGAACAGATTGGAAAAAGTGGAAACTGTGGGGAAAACTGCAGAACAGAGGGGAGCCCAAGGAGAAGGGGGAACAGATTGGAAAAAGTGGGGAACGGTGTGGAAAATGCAGTAGAGTGGAGAAACAACGGGAGCAGGGTGAACGGATTGGAAAAAGTGGGGAACAGTGTGGAACACTGCAGAACAGAGGGGAATCAAAGGAAGCAGGGGGAACGGATTGGAAAAAGTGGGGAACCGTTCGGAACACTGAACAACAGAGGGGAACCAAAGGAGCACGGGGAAGAGATTGGAAAAATTGGGAAACCATGGAGGACAGTGCAGGACGCAGGGGAACCAAAGGGAGCAGGGGGAACAGATTGGAAAAAGTGGGGAAATGTGGGGAACACTGTTGAACAGAGGGGAACCAAAGAGAGCACGGAGAACAGATTGGAAAAAGTGTGGAACCGTGGGGAACACTGCAGGACAGAGGGGAACCAAAGGGAACAGGAGGTACAGGTTGGAAAAAGTGGGAAACCGTTGGCGAACACTGCAGAACAGTGGGGAACCAAAGGGAGCAGGGGGAACAGATTGCAAAAAGTGGGGAACAGAGGGGAATATTGCAGAAAAGAGGGGAAGCAAATGGAGCATGGGAACAGATTGGAAAAATCGGGGAACCGTGTGGAAAAATGCAGAACAGTGGGAAACCAAAGGGAGCAGGGAGAACGGATTGGAAAATGTGGGGAACCGTGGGGAGCACTGCAGTACAGAGGGGAACTAAAGGGAGCAAGGGGAACGGGTTGGAAAAGTGGGGAAATATGGGGGAAAATGCAGGACAGAGGGGAACCAAAGGGAGCAGGGGGAACGGTTTGGAAAAAGTGGGTAACCGTGGGGAACTATGAAGAACACTGCGGAACAAAAGGGAGCAGGGGGAACAGCTCGGAAAAGTGGGGAACCTTGGGGAACACTGCAGAATAAAGGAGAACCAAACGGAGCAGGGGGAACAAATTGGAAAATACTGGAGAAGAGGGGAATACTGCAGGACAGAGGGGAACCAAAGGGAGCAGGGAGAACAGATTGGAAAAGTGGGGAAATATGGGGGAAAATGCAGGACAGAGGGGAACCAAAGGGAGCAGGGGGAATGGATTGGAAAAAGTGGGTAACCGTGGGGAACACTGCAGGGCAGAGGGGAACCAAAGGGAGCAGGGGGAACGGTTTGGAAAAATTGGGTAACCGTGGGGAACACTGCAGAACACTGCGGAACCAAAGGGAGCAGGGGGAACAGCTCGGAAAAGTGGGGAACCGTGGGGAACACTGCAGAATAAAGGAGAACCAAATGGAGCAAGGGGAACAGATTGGAAAAAGTGGGGAATCGCGGGGAGTTCTGCAGAACAGTGGGGAACCAAAAGGAGCAGGGGGAATGGATTGGAAAAAGTGGGGAACCGTGGAGAACATTGCAGGACAGAGGGGAAACAAAGGGAGCAGGGCGAATTGATTGGAAAAAGTGGGGAAACGTAGAGAACACTGCAGGACAGAGGGGAAACAAAGGGAGCAGGGTGAACAGATTCGAAAAAGTGTGCAACCTTGGGGAACACTGCAGAATAGAGGGGAACTAAACGGAGCAAAGGGAACAGATTGGAAAAAGTGCAGAACCATGGCGAACACTGCAAAACAGTGGGGAACCAAAGGAAGCAGCAGGAACGGATTGGAAAAAGTGGGGAACCGTGGGAAACACTGCAGAACAGAGGGGAACGAAATGGAGCACGGCGATCATATCGGAAAGAAGTTGAGAAGTGGGGAACACTGCAGGATAGAGGGGAACCAAAGGGAGCAGGGGGAACGGATTGGATAAAGTTGGGAACTGTGAAGAACAAGGCAGAAAGAGAGGAAACAAAGCGATCACAGCGAACAAATTCGAAAATAGTGGAAAAGTGGGGAATACTGCAGAACAGTGGGGAACCAAAGGGAGCGGGGGAAACAGATTGGAAAAAGTGGGGAACAGTGTGGAAAAATGCAGAAGAGTGAGAAAACAAAGGGAGCAGGGGGTATACATTGGAAAAATTGCGGAACCGTGGGTAACACTGCAGAACAGAGGGGAACCAATGGAGCAGGTGGAACGGATTGGAAAAAGTGGGGAATCGCGAAGGACAATGCAGGACAGAGGGGAACCAAAGGGAGCAGGGGGAACGTTTTGGAAAAAGTGGGTAACCGTGGGGAACACTGCAGAACACTGCGGAACGAAAGGGAGCAGGGGGAACAGCTCGGAAAATTGGGGAACCGTGGGGAACACTGCAGAATAAAGGAGAACCAAACGGAGCAGGGGGAACAGAGTCGAAAAAGTGGGGAATCGTGGGGAGTTCTGCAGAACAGTGGGGAACCAAAAGGAGTAGGGGGAATGGATTGGAAAAAGTGGGGAACCATGGAGAACATTGCAGGACAGAGGGGAAACAAAGGGAGCAGGGGGAATGGATTGGATAAAGTGGGCAACGGTGTGGAAACTGCAGAAGTGAGTGGAACCAAAGGAGCAGGGGGAACAGATTGGAAAAAAGTGGGGAACCGTGGAGAACACTGCAGAACAGAGGGGGAAAAAAGGGAGAAGGGGAATAGATTGGAAAAAATGTGAAGAACCGTGGGGAACACTGCAGAACAGAGGGGAACCAAAGGAGCAAGGGCAACTGATTAGAAAAAAAGGGGAACCATGGGGAACACTGCAGAACAGAGGGGAACCGAATGGAGTACGGGGTACAGATTCGAAAAATTGGGGGATTATGTGGAAATGTACAGAACAGTGGGGAACCAAAGGGAGCAGGGGGAACGGAGTGGAAAAAATGGGGAACCGTGGGGAACACTGCAGAACAGAGGGGAACCAAACGGAGCAGGGGGAACGGATTAGATAAAGTGGGGAACTGTGAAGAACACTGCAGACAGAGAGGAACCAAAGCGATCATGGCGAACAAATTGGAAAATAGTGGAGAAGTGGGGAATACTGCAGAACAGTGGGGAACCAAATGGAGCGGGGAAAACAGAGTGGAAAAAGTGGGGAACAGTGAGGAAAAATGCAGAAGAGTGAGGAAACAAAGGGAGCAGGGGGTATACATTGGAAAAATTGGGGAACCATGGGGAACACTGCAGAACAGAGGGGCACCAAGGGAGCAGGTGGAACGGATTGGAAAAAGTGGGGAACTGTGTGGAAAAATGCAGAACAGTGGGGAACCAAAGGGAGCAGGAGGAACAGAATGGAAAAAGTCGGGGACCGTGGAGAACACTGCAGAACAGAGGGGAACCAAAGGGAGCAGGGGTAACGGATTGGAAAATGTGGGGAACTGTATAGAAAACTGCAGAATAGAGGGGAACCAACGGGAGCAGGGGTAACAGATTGGAAAAAGTGGAAACTGTGGGGAAAACTGCAGAACAGAGGGGAGCCCAAGGAGAAGGGGGAACAGATTGGAAAAAGTGGGGAACGGTTTGGAAAATGCAGAAGAGTGGAGAAACAACGGGAGCCGGGTGAACGGTTTGGAAAAAGTGGGGAACAGTGTGGAACACTGCAGAACAGAGGGGAATCAAAGGAAGCAGGGGGAACGGATTGGAAAAAGTGGGGAACTGCGGGGATCACTGTAAAACAGAGAGGAACCAAAGAGAGCACGGCGAACAGATTGGAAAAAGTGTGGAACCGTGGGGAACACTGCAGGACAGAGGGGAACCAAAGGGAATAGGAGGTACAGGTTGGAAAAAGTGGGGAACCGTTGGCGAACACTGCAGAACAGTGGGGAACCAAAGGGAGCAGGGGGAACAGATTGAAAAAAGTGGGGAACAGTGGGGAATATTGCAGAAAAGAGGGGAAGCAAATGGAGCATGGGAACAGATTGGAAAAATCGGGGAACCGTGTGGAAAAATGCAGAACAGTGGGAAACAAAGGGAGCAGGGAGAACGGATTGGAAAATGTGGGGAACCGTGGGGAGCACTGCAGTATAGAGGGGAACCAAAGGGAGCAGGGAGAACAGATTGGAAAAGTGGGGAAATATGGGGGAAAGTGCAGGAAAGAGGGGAACCAAAGGGAGCAGGGGGAATGGATTGGAAAAAGTGGGGAACTGTGTGGAAAAATGCAGAACAGTGGGGAATCAAAGGGAGCAGGAGGAACAGATTGGAAAAAGTCGGGAACCGTGGAGAACACTGCAGAACAGAGGGGAACCAAAGGGAGCAGGGGTAACGGATTGGAAAATGTGGGGAACTGTATAGAATACTGCAGAATAGAGGGGAAACCAAAGGGAGCAGGGGGAACAGATTGGAAAAAGTGGAAACTGTGGGGAAAACTGCAGAACAGAGGGGAGCCCAAGGAGAAGGGGGAACAGATTGGAAAAAGTGGGGAACGGTGTGGAAAATGCAGTAGAGTGGAGAAACAACGGGAGCAGGGTGAACGGATTGGAAAAAGTGGGGAACAGTGTGGAACACTGCAGAACAGAGGGGAATCAAAGGAAGCAGGGGGAACGGATTGGAAAAAGTGGGGAACCGTTCGGAACACTGAACAACAGAGGGGAACCAAAGGAGCACGGGGAAGAGATTGGAAAAATTGGGAAACCATGGAGGACAGTGCAGGACGCAGGGGAACCAAAGGGAGCAGGGGGAACAGATTGGAAAAAGTGGGGAACTGTGGGGAACACTGTTGAACAGAGGGGAACCAAAGAGAGCACGGAGAACAGATTGGAAAAAGTGTGGAACCGTGGGGAACACTGCAGGACAGAGGGGAACCAAAGGGAACAGGAGGTACAGGTTGGAAAAAGTGGGAAACCGTTGGCGAACACTGCAGAACAGTGGGGAACCAAAGGGAGCAGGGGGAACAGATTGCAAAAAGTGGGGAACAGTGGGGAATATTGCAGAAAAGAGGGGAAGCAAATGGAGCATGGGAACAGATTGGAAAAATCGGGGAACCGTGTGGAAAAATGCAGAACAGTGGGAAACCAAAGGGAGCAGGGAGAACGGATTGGAAAATGTGGGGAACCGTGGGGAGCACTGCAGTACAGAGGGGAACTAAAGGGAGCAAGGGGAACGGGTTGGAAAAGTGGGGAAATATGGGGGAAAATGCAGGACAGAGGGGAACCAAAGGGAGCAGGGGGAACGGTTTGGAAAAAGTGGGTAACCGTGGGGAACTATGAAGAACACTGCGGAACAAAAGGGAGCAGGGGGAACAGCTCGGAAAAGTGGGGAACCTTGGGGAACACTGCAGAATAAAGGAGAACCAAACGGAGCAGGGGGAACAGATTGGAAAAAGTGGGGAATCGTGGGGAGTTCTGCAGAACAGTGGGGAACCAAAAGGAGCAGGGGGAATGGATTGGAAAAAGTGGGGAAACGTGGGGGAAAATGCAGGACAGAGGGGAACCAAAGGGAGCAGGGGGAATGGATTGGAATAAGAGGGTAACCGTGGGGAACACTGCAGGACAGAGGGGAACCAAAGGGAGCAGGGGGAACGGTTTGGAAAAAGTGGGTAACCGTGGGGAACACTGCAGAACACTGCAGAAGCAAAGGGAGCAGGGGGAACAGCTCGGAAAAGTGGGGAACCTTGGGGAACACTGCAGAATAAAGGAGAACCAAACGGATCAGGGGGAACAGATTGGAAAAAGTGGGGAATCGTGGGGAGTTCTGCAGAACAGTGGGGAACCAAAAGGAGCAGGGGGAATGGATTGGAAATAGTGGGGAACCGTGGAGAACATTGCAGGACAGAGGGGAAACAAAGGGAGCAGGGCGAACTGATTGGAAAAAGTGGGGAAACGTGGGGAACACTGCAGGACAGAGGGGAAACAAAGTGAGCAGGGTGAACAGATTCGAAAAAGTGTGCAAATTGGGGAACACTGCTGAATAGAGGGGAACTAAACGGAGCAAAGGGAACAGATTGGAAAAAGTGCAGAACCATGGCGAAAACTGCAAAACAGTGGGGAACCAAAGGGAGCAGCGGGAACGGATTGGAAAAAGTGGGGAACCGTGGGAAACACTGCAGAACGGAGGGGAACGAAATGGAGCACGGCGAGAATATCGGAAAGAAGTTGAGAAGTGGGGAACACTGCAGGACAGAGGGGAACCAAAGGGAGCAGGGGGAACGGATTGGATAAAGTGGGGAACTGTGAAGAACACTGCAGAAAGAGAGGAACCAAAGCGATCACGGCGAACAAATTCGAAAATAGTGGAAAAGTGGGGAATACTGCAGAACAGTGGGAACCAAAGGGAGCGGGGGAAACAGATAGGAAAAAGTGGGGAACAGTGTGGAAAAATGCAGAAGAGTGAGGAAACAAAGGGAGCAGGGGGTATACATTGGAAAATTTGCGGAACCGTGGGGAACACTGCAGAACAGAGGGGAACCAATGGAGCAGGTGGAACGGATTGGAAAAAGTGGGGCATCGCGAAGGACAATGCAGGACAGAGGGGAAAGAAAGGGCACAGGGGGAACGGATTGGAAAAAGTGGGGAACTGTGGGGAACACTGCAGAACCGAGGGGAAACAATGGGAGCAGGGCGAACAGATTGGAAAAAGTGGGGAACGGTGTGGAAAAATGCAGAAGAGTGGAGACACAACGGGATCAGGGTGAACGGATTGGAAAAAGTGGGGAAGTGTTTGGAACACTGCAGAACAGAGGGGAAACAAAGGAAGCAGGGGAAACGGATTGGAAAAAGTGGGGAACCGTTAGGAACACAGCACAACAGAGGGGAACCAAAGGAGCACGGGGAAGAGATTGGAAAAATTGGGAAACAATGGAGGACAGTGCAGGACGGAGGGGAACCAAAGGGAGCAGGGGGAACAGATTGGAAAAAGTGGGGAACTGTGGGGAACACTGTTGAACAGAGGGGAACCAAAGAGAGCACGGCGAACAGATTGGAAAAAGTGTGGAGGCGTGGGGAACACTGCAGGACAGAGGGGAACCAAAGAGAGCAGGGAGAACAGATTGGAAAAATTGGGGAATCCTGGGAAACACTGCAGAAAAGAGGGGAACCAAAGGGAGCAGGGAGAACAGATTGGAAAAATGTGGAGAACCGTGGGGAAACTGCAGAACAGAGGGGAACCAAAGGGAGCGGGGGAAAAAGATTGGAAAAAGTGGGGAAAAGTGTGGAAAATGCAGAAGAGTGAGGAAAAAAAGGGAGCAGGGGGTATACATTGGAAAAAGTGGGGAACTGTGGGGAACACTGTAGAACGGAGGGGAACCAAAGAGAGCACGGCGAACAGATTGTAAAAAGTGTGGAGCCATGGCGAACACTGCAGGACAGAGGGGAACCAAAGGGAGCAGGGAGAACAGATTGGAAAAAGTGGGGAATCTTGGGGAACACTGCAGAAAAGAGGGGAACCAAAGGGATCAGGGGGAACAGATTGGAAAAATTTGGAGAACCGTTGGGAAACTGCAGAACAGAGGGGAACCAAAGGAGCAGGGTTAACAGATTGGAAAAAATTGGGGAACTGTCTGGAACACAGCAGAACAGAGGGGAAAAAAAGGGAGCTTGGGAACAGATTGGAAAAAATGTGGAGAACCATGGGGAATATTGCAGAAGAGAGAGGACCCAAAGGGAGCAGTGGGAAGAACTCGGAAAAGTGGGGAACCGTGGGGAACACTGCAGAATAGAGTGGAACCAAGAGAGCAGGGGGAACGGATTGGAAAAAGTGGGGAACTGTGAAGAACACTGCAGACAGAGAGGAACCAAAGCGAGCACGGCGAACAAATTGGAAAATAGTGGAGAAGTGGGGAACACTGCAGAACAGTGGGGAACCAAAGGGAGCGGGGGAAACAGATTGGAAAAAGTGGGGAACAGTGTGGAAAATGCAGAAGATTGAGGAAACAAAGGGAGCAGGGGGAACAGATTGGAAAAAGTGGGGAACGGTGTGGAAAATGCAGAAGAGTGAGGAAAAAAAAGGGAGCAGGGGGAACAGATTGGAAAAAGTGGGCAACGGTGTGGAAACTGCAGAAGTGAGTGGAACCAAAGGAGCAGGGGGAACAGATTGGAAAAAAGTGGGGAACCGTGGAGAACACTGCAGAACAGAGAGGGAAAAAAGGGAGAAGGGGAACAGATTGGAAAAAATGTGAAGAACCGTGGGGAACACTGCAGAACAGAGGGGAACCAAAGGAGCAAGGGCAACTGATTAGAAAAAGAGGGGAACCATGGGGAACACTGTAGAACAGAGGGGAACCGAATGGAGTACGGGGTACAGATTCGAAAAATTGGGGGATTATGTGGAAATGTACAGAACAGTGGGGAACCAAAGGGAGCAGGGGGAACGGTGTGGAAAAAATGGGGAACCGTGGGGAACACTGCAGAACAGAGGGGAACCAAACGGAGCAGGGGGAACGGATTGGATAAAGTGGGGAACTGTGAAGAACACTGCAGACAGAGAGGAACCAAAGCGATCATGGCGAACAAATTGGAAAATAGTGGAGAAGTGGGGAATACTGCAGAACAGTGGGGAACCAAAGGGAGCGGGGAAAACAGATTGGAAAAAGTGGGGAACAGTGTGGAAAAATGCAGAAGAGTGAGGAAACAAAGGGAGCAGGGGGTATACATTGGAAAAATTGGGGAACCATGGGGAACACTGCAGAACAGAGGCGCACCAAGGGAGCAGGTGGAACGGATTGGAAAAAGTGGGGAACTGTATAGAAAACTGCAGAATAGAGGGGAACCAACGGGAGCAGGGGGAACAGATTGGAAAAAGTGGAAAATGTGGGGAAAACTGCAGAACAGAGGGGAGCCCAAGGAGAAGGGGGAACAGATTGGAAAAAGTGGGGAACGGTGTGGAAAATGCAGAAGAGTGGAGAAACAACGGGAGCAGGTAGAACGGATTGGAAAATGTGGTGAACCGTGGGGAGCACTGCAGTATAGAGGGGAACCAAAGGGAGCAGGGAGAACAGATTGGAAAAGTGGGGAAATATGGGGGAAAGTGCAGGACAGATGGGAACCAAAGGGAGAAGGGGGAATGGATTGGAAAAAGTGGGTAACCGTGGGGAACACTGCAGGACAGAGGGGAACCAAAGGGAGAAGGGGGAACGGTTTGGAAAAAGTGGGTAACCGTGGGGAACACTGCAGAACACTGCGGAACCAAAGGGAGCAGGGGGAATGGATTGGAAAAAGTGGGTAACCGTGGGGAACACTGCAGGACAGAGGGGAACCAAAGGGAGCAGGAGGAACAGAATGGAAAAAGTCGTGGACCGTGGA
This sequence comes from Narcine bancroftii, assembly GCF_036971445.1. Taxonomy (NCBI): domain Eukaryota; kingdom Metazoa; phylum Chordata; class Chondrichthyes; order Torpediniformes; family Narcinidae; genus Narcine; species Narcine bancroftii. The sequence continues at coordinate 1,010,969 of NW_027211892.1, forward strand.
GAACACTGCAGAACAGAGGGGAACCAAAGGGAGCAGAGGTAACGGATTGGAAAATGTGGGGAACTGTATAGAAAACTGCAGAATAGAGGGGAACCAACGGGAGCAGGGGGAACAGATTGGAAAAAGTGGAAAATGTGGGGAAAACTGCAGAACAGAGGGGAGCCCAAGGAGAAGGGGGAACAGATTGGAAAAAGTGGGGAACGGTGTGGAAAATGCAGAAGAGTGGAGAAACAACGGGAGCAGGTAGAACGGATTGGAAAATGTGGTGAACCGTGGGGAGCACTGCAGTATAGAGGGGAACCAAAGGGAGCAGGGAGAACAGATTGGAAAAGTGGGGAAATATGGGGGAAAGTGCAGGACAGATGGGAACCAAAGGGAGAAGGGGGAATGGATTGGAAAAAGTGGGTAACCGTGGGGAACACTGCAGGACAGAGGGGAACCAAAGGGAGAAGGGGGAACGGTTTGGAAAAAGTGGGTAACCGTGGGGAACACTGCAGAACACTGCGGAACCAAAGGGAGCAGGGGGAATGGATTGGAAAAAGTGGGTAACCGTGGGGAACACTGCAGGACAGAGGGGAACCAAAGGGAGCAGGGGGAACGGTTTGGAAAAAGTGGGGAAACGTGGGGAACACTGCAGAATAAAGGAGAACCAAACGGAGCAGGGGGAACAGATTGGAAAAAGTGGGGAATCGTGGGGAGTTCTGCAGAACAGTGGGGAACCAAAAGGAGCAGGGGGAATGGATTGGAAAAAGTGGGGAACCGTGGAGAACATTGCAGGACAGAGGGGAAACAAAGGGAGCAGGGCAAACTGATTGGAAAAAGTGGGGAAACGTGGGGAACACTGCAGGACAGAGGGGAAACAAAGGGAGCAGGGGGAACGGATTGGAAAAAGTGGGGAACTGTGGGGAACACTGCAGAACCGAGGGGAAACAATGGGAGCAGGGCGAACAGATTGGAAAAAGTGGGGAACAGTGTGGAAAAATGCAGAAGAGTGGAGACACAACGGGAGCAGGGTGAACAGATTGGAAAAAGTGGGGAAGTGTTTGGAACACTGCAGAACAGAGGGGAAACAAAGGAAGCAGGGGGAACGGATTGGAAAAAGTGGGGAACCGTTAGGAACACAGCACAACAGAGGGGAACCAAAGGAGCACGGGGAAGAGATTGGAAAAATTGGGAAACAATGGAGGACAGTGCAGGACGGAGGGGAACCAAAGGGAGCAGGGGGAACAGATTGGAAAAAGTGGGGAACTGTGGGGAACACTGTTGAACAGAGGGGAACCAAAGAGAGCAGGGAGAACAGATTGGAAAAATTGGGGAATCCTGGGAAACACTGCAGAAAAGAGGGGAACCAAAGGGAGCAGGGAGAACAGATTGGAAAAATGTGGAGAACCGTGGGGAAACTGCAGAACAGAGGGGAACCAAAGGGAGCGGGGGAAAAAGATTGGAAAAAGTGGGGAACAGTGTGGAAAATGCAGAAGAGTGAGGAAAAAAAGGGAGCAGGGGGTATACATTGGAAAAAGTGGGGAACTGTGGGGAACACTGTAGAACGGAGGGGAACCAAAGAGAGCACGGCGAACAGATTGTAAAAAGTGTGGAGCCATGGCGAACACTGCAGGACAGAGGGGAACCAAAGGGAGCAGGGAGAACAGATTGGAAAAAGTCAGGAATCTTGGGGAACACTGCAGAAAAGAGGGGAACCAAAGGGATCAGGGGGAACAGATTGGAAAAATTTGGAGAACCGTGGGGAAACTGCAGAACAGAGGGGAACCAAAGGAGCAGGGTTAACAGATTGGAAAAAATTGGGGAACTGTCTGGAACACAGCAGAACAGAGGGGAAAAAAAGGGAGCTTGGGAACAGATTGGAAAAAATGTGGAGAACCATGGGGAACATTGCAGAAGAGAGAGGACCCAAAGGGAGCAGTGGGAAGAACTCGGAAAAGTGGGGAACCGTGGGGAACACTGCAGAATAGAGTGGAACCAAGAGAGCAGGGGGAACGGATTGGAAAAAGTGGGGAACTGTGAAGAACACTGCAGACAGAGAGGAACCAAAGCGAGCACGGCGAACAAATTGGAAAATAGTGGAGAAGTGGGGAACACTGCAGAACAGTGGGGAACCAAAGGGAGCGGGGGAAACAGATTGGAAAAAGTGGGGAACAGTGTGGAAAATGCAGAAGATTGAGGAAACAAAGGGAGCAGGGGGAACAGATTGGAAAAAGTGGGGAACGGTGTGGAAAATGCAGAAGAGTGAGGAAAAAAAAGGGAGCAGGGGGAACAGATTGGAAAAAGTGGGCAACGGTGTGGAAACTGCAGAAGTGAGTGGAACCAAAGGAGCAGGGGGAACAGATTGGAAAAAAGTGGGGAACCGTGGAGAACACTGCAGAACAGAGAGGGAAAAAAGGGAGAAGGGGAACAGATTGGAAAAAATGTGAAGAACCGTGGGGAACACTGCAGAACAGAGGGGAACCAAAGGAGCAAGGGCAACTGATTAGAAAAAGAGGGGAACCATGGGGAACACTGTAGAACAGAGGGGAACCGAATGGAGTACGGGGTACAGATTCGAAAAATTGGGGGATTATGTGGAAATGTACAGAACAGTGGGGAACCAAAGGGAGCAGGGGGAACGGTGTGGAAAAAATGGGGAACCGTGGGGAACACTGCAGAACAGAGGGGAACCAAACGGAGCAGGGGGAACGGATTGGATAAAGTGGGGAACTGTGAAGAACACTGCAGACAGAGAGGAACCAAAGCGATCATGGCGAACAAATTGGAAAATAGTTGAGAAGTGGGGAATACTGCAGAACAGTGGGGAACCAAAGGGAGCGGGGAAAACAGATTGGAAAAAGTGGGGAACAGTGTGGAAAAATGCAGAAGAGTGAGGAAACAAAGGGAGCAGGGGGTATACATTGGAAAAATTGGGGAACCATGGGGAACACTGCAGAACAGAGGGGCACCAAGGGAGCAGGTGGAACGGATTGGAAAAAGTGGGGAACTGTGTGGAAAAATGCAGAACAGTGGGGAACCAAAGGGAGCAGGAGGAACAGAATGGAAAAAGTCGTGGACCGTGGAGAACACTGCAGAACAGAGGGGAACCAAAGGGAGCAGAGGAAACGGATTGGAAAATGTGGGGAACTGTATAGAAAACTGCAGAATAGAGGGGAACCAACGGGAGCAGGGGGAACAGATTGGAAAAAGTGGAAAATGTGGGGAAAACTGCAGAACAGAGGGGAGCCCAAGGAGAAGGGGGAACAGATTGGAAAAAGTGGGGAACGGTGTGGAAAATGCAGAAGAGTGGAGAAACAACGGGAGCAGGTAGAACGGATTGGAAAATGTGGTGAACCGTGGGGAGCACTGCAGTATAGAGGGGAACCAAAGGGAGCAGGGAGAACAGATTGGAAAAGTGGGGAAATATGGGGGAAAGTGCAGGACAGATGGGAACCAAAGGGAGAAGGGGGAATGGATTGGAAAAAGTGGGTAACCGTGGGGAACACTGCAGGACAGAGGGGAACCAAAGGGAGAAGGGGGAACGGTTTGGAAAAAGTGGGTAACCGTGGGGAACACTGCAGAACACTGCGGAACCAAAGGGAGCAGGGGGAATGGATTGGAAAAAGTGGGTAACCGTGGGGAACACTGCAGGACAGAGGGGAACCAAAGGAAGCAGGGGGAACGGTTTGGAAAAAGTGGGGAAACGTGGGGAACACTGCAGAATAAAGGAGAACCAAACGGACCAGGGGGAACAGATTGGAAAAAGTGGGGAATCGTGGGGAGTTCTGCAGAACAGTGGGGAACCAAAAGGAGCAGGGGGAATGGATTGGAAAAAGTGGGGAACCGTGGAGAACATTGCAGGACAGAGGGGAAACAAAGGGAGCAGGGCGAACTGATTGGAAAAAGTGGGGAAACGTGGGGAACACTGCAGGACAGAGGGGAAACAAAGGGAGCAGGGTGAACAGATTCGAAAAAGTGTGCAACCTTGGGGAACACTGCAGAATAGAGGGGAACTAAACGGAGCAAAGGGAACAGATTGGAAAAAGCTTAGAAACATGGCGAACACTGCAAAACAGTGGGGAACCAAAGGGAGCAGCGGGAACGGATTGGAAAAAGTGGGGAACCGTGGGAAACACTGCAGAACAGAGGGGAACGAAATGGAGCACGGCGAGCATATCGGAAAGAAGTTGAGAAGTGGGGAACACTGCAGGACAGAGGGGAACCAAAGGGACAGGGGGAACGGATTGGAAAAATTGGGGAACCATGGGGAACACTGCAGAACAGAGGGGCACCAAGGGAGCAGGTGGAACGGATTGGAAAAAGTGGGGAACTGTGTGGAAAAATGCAGAACAGTGGGGAACCAAAGGGAGCAGGAGGAACAGAATGGAAAAAGTCGTGGACCGTGGAGAACACTGCAGAACAGAGGGGAACCAAAGGGAGCAGAGGTAACGGATTGGAAAATGTGGGGAACTGTATAGAAAACTGCAGAATAGAGGGGAACCAACGGGAGCAGGGGGAACAGATTGGAAAAAGTGGAAAATGTGGGGAAAACTGCAGAACAGAGGGGAGCCCAAGGAGAAGGGGGAACAGATTGGAAAAAGTGGGGAACGGTGTGGAAAATGCAGAAGAGTGGAGAAACAACGGGAGCAGGTAGAACGGATTGGAAAATGTGGTGAACCGTGGGGAGCACTGCAGTATAGAGGGGAACCAAAGGGAGCAGGGAGAACAGATTGGAAAAGTGGGGAAATATGGGGGAAAGTGCAGGACAGATGGGAACCAAAGGGAGAAGGGGGAATGGATTGGAAAAAGTGGGTAACCGTGGGGAACACTGCAGGACAGAGGGGAACCAAAGGGAGAAGGGGGAACGGTTTGGAAAAAGTGGGTAACCGTGGGGAACACTGCAGAACACTGCGGAACCAAAGGGAGCAGGGGGAATGGATTGGAAAAAGTGGGTAACCGTGGGGAACACTGCAGGACAGAGGGGAACCAAAGGAAGCAGGGGGAACGGTTTGGAAAAAGTGGGGAAACGTGGGGAACACTGCAGAATAAAGGAGAACCAAACGGAGCAGGGGGAACAGATTGGAAAAAGTGGGGAATCGTGGGGAGTTCTGCAGAACAGTGGGGAACCAAAAGGAGCAGGGGGAATGGATTGGAAAAAGTGGGGAACCGTGGAGAACATTGCAGGACAGAGGGGAAACAAAGGGAGCAGGGCGAACTGATTGGAAAAAGTGGGGAAACGTGGGGAACACTGCAGGACAGAGGGGAAACAAAGGGAGCAGGGTGAACAGATTCGAAAAAGTGTGCAACCTTGGGGAACACTGCAGAATAGAGGGGAACTAAACGGAGCAAAGGGAACAGATTGGAAAAAGCTTAGAAACATGGCGAACACTGCAAAACAGTGGGGAACCAAAGGGAGCAGCGGGAACGGATTGGAAAAAGTGGGGAACCGTGGGAAACACTGCAGAACAGAGGGGAACGAAATGGAGCACGGCGAGCATATCGGAAAGAAGTTGAGAAGTGGGGAACACTGCAGGACAGAGGGGAACCAAAGGGACAGGGGGAACGGATTGGAAAAATTGGGGAACCATGGGGAACACTGCAGAACAGAGGGGCACCAAGGGAGCAGGTGGAACGGATTGGAAAAAGTGGGGAACTGTGTGGAAAAATGCAGAACAGTGGGGAACCAAAGGGAGCAGGAGGAACAGAATGGAAAAAGTCGTGGACCGTGGAGAACACTGCAGAACAGAGGGGAACCAAAGGGAGCAGAGGTAACGGATTGGAAAATGTGGGGAACTGTATAGAAAACTGCAGAATAGAGGGGAACCAACGGGAGCAGGGGGAACAGATTGGAAAAAGTGGAAAATGTGGGGAAAACTGCAGAACAGAGGGGAGCCCAAGGAGAAGGGGGAACAGATTGGAAAAAGTGGGGAACGGTGTGGAAAATGCAGAAGAGTGGAGAAACAACGGGAGCAGGTAGAACGGATTGGAAAATGTGGTGAACCGTGGGGAGCACTGCAGTATAGAGGGGAACCAAAGGGAGCAGGGAGAACAGATTGGAAAAGTGGGGAAATATGGGGGAAAGTGCAGGACAGATGGGAACCAAAGGGAGAAGGGGGAATGGATTGGAAAAAGTGGGTAACCGTGGGGAACACTGCAGGACAGAGGGGAACCAAAGGGAGAAGGGGGAACGGTTTGGAAAAAGTGGGTAACCGTGGGGAACACTGCAGAACACTGCGGAACCAAAGGGAGCAGGGGGAATGGATTGGAAAAATTGGGGAAACGTGGGGAACACTGCAGAATAAAGGAGAACCAAACGGAGCAGGGGGAACAGATTGGAAAAAGTGGGGAATCGTGGGGAGTTCTGCAGAACAGTGGGGAACCAAAAGGAGCAGGGGGAATGGATTGGAAAAAGTGGGGAACCGTGGAGAACATTGCAGGACAGAGGGGAAACAAAGGGAGCAGGGCGAACTGATTGGAAAAAGTGGGGAAACGTGGGGAACACTGCAGGACAGAAGGGAAACAAAGGGAGCAGGGTGAACAGATTCGAAAAAGTGTGCAACCTTGGGGAACACTGCAGAATAGAGGGGAACTAAACGGAGCAAAGGGAACAGATTGGAAAAAGCTTAGAAACATGGCGAACACTGCAAAACAGTGGGGAACCAAAGGGAGCAGCGGGAACGGATTGGAAAAAGTGGGGAACCGTGGGAAACACTGCAGAACAGAGGGGAACGAAATGGAGCACGGCGAGCATATCGGAAAGAAGTTGAGAAGTGGGGAACACTGCAGGACAGAGGGGAACCAAAGGGACAGGGGGAACGGATTGGATAAAGTGGGGAACTGTGAAGAACACTGCAGAAAGAGAGGAACCAAAGGGAGCAGGGGTAACGGATTGGAAAATGTGGGGAACTGTATAGAAAACTGCAGAACAGTGGGGAACCAAAGGGAGCAGGAGGAACAGAATGGAAAAAGTCGTGGACCGTGGAGAACACTGCAGAACAGAGGGGAACCAAAGGGAGCAGGGGTAACGGATTGGAAAAAGTGGGGAACTGTATAGAAAACTGCAGAATAGAGGGGAACCAACGGGAGCAGGGGGTACAGATTGGAAAAAGTGGAAACTGTGGGGAAAACTGCAGAACAGAGGGGAGCCCAAGGAGAAGGGGGAACAGATTGGAAAAAGTGGGGAACGGTGCGGAAAATGCAGAAGAGTGGAGAAACAACAGGAGCAGGGTGAACGGATTGGAAAAAGTGGGGAACAGTGTGGAACACTGCAGAACAGAGGGGAATCAAAGGAAGCAGTGGGAACTGATTGGAAAAAGTGGGGAACAGTGGGGAACACTGCAGAACAGAGGAGAACCAAAGAGAGCACGGCGAACAGATTGGAAAAGTGTGGAGACGTGGGGAACACTGCAGGACAGAGGGGAACCAAAGGGAGCAGGGAGAACAGATTGGAAAAGTGGGGAAATATGGGGGAAAATGCAGGACAGAGGGGAACCAAAGGGAGCAGGGGGAATGGATTGGAAAAAGTGGGTAACTGTGGGGAACACTGCAGGGCAGAGGGGAACCAAAGGGAGCAGGGTGAACAGTTTAGAAAAATTGGGTAACCGTGGGGAACACTGCAGAACACTGCGGAACCAAAGGGAGCAGGGGGAACAGCTCGGAAAAGTGGGGAACCGTGGGGAACACTGCAGAATAAAGGAGAACCAAATGGAGCAAGGGGAACAGATTGGAAAAAGTGGGGAATCGTGGGGAGTTCTGCAGAACAGTGGGGAACCAAAAGGAGCACGGCGATCATATCGGAAAGAAGTTGAGAAGTGGGGAACACTGCAGGATAGAGGGGAACCAAAGGGAGCAGGGGGAACGGATTGGATAAAGTTGGGAACTGTGAAGAACAAGGCAGAAAGAGAGGAAACAAAGCGATCACAGCGAACAAATTCGAAAATAGTGGAAAAGTGGGGAATACTGAAGAACAGTGGGGAACCAAAGGGAGCGGGGGAAACAGATTGGAAAAAGTGGGGAACAGTGTGGAAAAATGCAGAAGAGTGAGAAAACAAAGGGAGCAGGGGGTATACATTGGAAAAATTGCGGAACCGTGGGTAACACTGCAGAACAGAGGGGAACCAATGGAGCAGGTGGAACGGATTGGAAAAAGTGGGGAATCGCGAAGGACAATGCAGGACAGAGGGGAACCAAAGGGAGCAGGGGGAACGTTTCGGAAAAAGTGGGTAACCGTGGGGAACACTGCAGAACACTGCGGAACGAAAGGGAGCAGGGGGAACAGCTCGGAAAATTGGGGAACCGTGGGGAACACTGCAGAATAAAGGAGAACCAAACGGAGCAGGGGGAACAGAGTCGAAAAAGTGGGGAATCGTGGGGAGTTCTGCAGAACAGTGGAGAACCAAAAGGAGTAGGGGGAATCGATTGGAAAAAGTGGGGAACCATGGAGAACATTGCAGGACAGAGGGGAAACAAAGGGAGCAGGGGGAACGGATTGGATAAAGTGGGCAACGGTGTGGAAACTGCAGAAGTGAGTGGAACCAAAGGAGCAGGGGGAACAGATTGGAAAAAAGTGGGGAACCGTGGAGAACACTGCAGAACAGAGGGGGAAAAAAGGGAGAAGGGGAATAGATTGGAAAAAATGTGAAGAACCGTGGGGAACACTGCAGAACAGAGGGGAACCAAAGGAGCAAGGGCAACTGATTAGAAAAAAAGGGGAACCATGGGGAACACTGCAGAACAGAGGGGAACCGAATGGAGTACGGGGTACAGATTCGAAAAATTGGGGGATTATGTGGAAATGTACAGAACAGTGGGGAACCAAAGGGAGCAGGGGGAACGGAGTGGAAAAAATGGGGAACCTTGGGGAACACTGCAGAACAGAGGGGAACCAAACGGAGCAGGGGGAACGGATTGGATAAAGTGGGGAACTGTGAAGAACACTGCAGACCGAGAGGAACCAAAGCGATCATGGCGAACAAATTGGAAAATAGTGGAGAAGTGGGGAATACTGCAGAACAGTGGGGAACCAAAAGGAGCGGGGAAAACAGAGTGGAAAAAGTGGGGAACAGTGTGGAAAAATGCAGAAGAGTGAGGAAACAAAGGGAGCAGGGGGTATACATTGGAAAAATTGGGGAACCATGGGGAACACTGCAGAAAAGAGGGGCACCAAGGGAGCAGGTGGAACGGATTGGAAAAAGTGGAGAACTATGGGGAACACTGCAGAACAGAGAGGACTCAAAGGGAGCAGAGGGAAGAACTCGGAAAAGTGGGGCACCGTGGGGAACACTGCAGAATAGAGGGGAACCGAGAGAGCAGGGGTAACGGATTGGAAAAGTGGGGAACTGTGAAGAACACTGCAGACAGAGAGGAACCAAAGCGAGCACGGCGAACAAATTGGAAAATAGTGGAGAAGTGGGGAACACTGCAGAACAGTGGGGAACCAAAGGGAGCGGGGGAAACAGATTGGAAAAAGTGGGGAGCAGTGTGGAAAATGCAGAAGAGTGAGGAAACAAAGGGAGCAGGGGGAACAGATTGGAAAAAGTGGGGAACGGTGTGGAAAATGCAGTAGAGTGAGGAAAAAAAGGGAGCAGGGGGAACAGATTGGAAAAAGTGGGTAACCGTGGGAAACACTGCAGGACAGAGGGGAACCAAAGGGAGCAGGGGGAACGGTTTGGAAAAAGTGGGTAACCGTGGGGAGTTCTGCAGAACAGTGGGGAACCAAAAGGAGTAGGGGGAATGGATTGCAAAAAGTGGGGAACCGTGCAGAACATTGCAGGACAGAGGGGAAACAAAGGTAGCAGGGGGAACGGATTGGATAAAGTGGGGAACTGTGAAGAACACTGCAGACAGAGAGGAACCAAAGCGATCATGGCAAAAAAATTGGAAAATAGTGGAGAAGTGGGGAATACTGCAGAACAGTGGGGAACCAAAGGGAGCGGGGAAAACAGAGTGGAAAAAGTGGGGAACAGTGTGGAAAAATGCAGAAGAGTGAGGAAACAAAGGGAGCAGGGGTTATACATTGGAAAAATTGGGGAACCATGGGGAACACTGCAGAACAGAGGGGAACCAAGGGAGCAGGTGGAACGGATTGGAAAAAGTGGGGAACTGTGTGGAAAAGTGCAGAAGAGTGGGGAACCAAAGGGAGCAGGAGGAACAGATTGGAAAAAGTCGGGGACCGTGTAGAACACTGCAGAACAGAAGAAAACCAAACGGAGCAGGAGTAACGGATTGGAAAATGTGGGGAACTGTATAGAAAACTGCAGAATAGAGGGGAACCAACGGGAGCAGGGGGAACAGATTGGAAAAAGTGGAAACTGTGGGGAAAACTGCAGAACAGAGGGGAGCCCAAGGAGAAGGGGGAACAGATTGGAAAAAGTGGGGAACGGTGCGGAAAATGCAGAAGAGTGGAGAAACAACAGGAGCAGGGAGAACGGATTGGAAAATGTGGGGAACCGTGGGGAGCACTGCAGTACAGAGGGGAACTAAAGGGAGCAAGGGGAACAGGTTGGAAAAGTGGGGAAATATGGGGGAAAATGCAGGACAGAGGGGAACCAAAGCGAGCACGGCGAACAGATTGGAAAAAGTGTGGAGCCGTGGGGAACACTGCAGGACAGAGGGGAACCAAAGGGAGCAGGGAGAACAGATTGGAAAAGTCGGGAAATATGGGGGAAAATGCAGGACAGAGGGGAACCAAAGGGAGCAGGGGGAATGGATTGGAAAAAGTGGGTAACCGTGGGGAACACTGCAGGGCAGAGGGGAACCAAAGGGAGCAGGGCGAACGGTTTGGAAAAATTGGGTAACCGTGGGGAACACTGCAGAATAAAGGAGAACCAAATGGAGCAAGGGGAACAGATTGGAAAAAGTGGGGAATCGTGGGGAGTTCTGCAGAACAGTGGGGAACCAAAAGGAGCACGGTGATTATATCGGAAAGAAGTTGAGAAGTGGGGAACACTGCAGGAGAGAGGGGAACCAAAGGGAGCAGGGGGAACGGATTGGATAAAGTTGGGAACTGTGAAGAACAAGGCAGAAAGAGAGGAAACAAAGCGATCACAGCGAACAAATTCGAAAATAGTGGAAAAGAGGGGAATACTGAAGAACAGTGGGGAACCAAAGGGAGCGGGGGAAACAGATTGGAAAAAGTGGGGAACAGTGTGGAAAAATGCAGAAGAGTGAGAAAACAAAGGGAGCAGGGGGTATACATTGGAAAAATTGCGGAACCGTGGGGAACACTGCAGAACAGAGGGGAACCAATGGAGCAGGTGGAACGGATTGGAAAAAGTGGGGAATCGCGAAGGACAATGCAGGACAGAGGGGAACCAAAGGGAGCAGGGGGAACGGTTTGGAAAAAGTGGGTAACCGTGGGGAACACTGCAGAACACTGCGGAACGAAAGGGAGCAGGGGGAACAGCTCGGAAAATTGGGGAACCGTGGGGAACACTGCAGAATAAAGGAGAACCAAACGGAGCAGGGGGAACAGAGTCGAAAAAGTAGGGAATCGTGGGGAGTTCTGCAGAACAGTGGGGAACCATAGGAGTAGGGGGAATGGATTGGAAAAAGTGGGGAACCATGGAGAACATTGCAGGACAGAGGGGAAACAAAGGGAGCAGGGGGAACGGATTGGATAAAGTGGGCAACGGTGTGGAAAATGCAGAAGTGAGTGGAACCAAAGGAGCAGGGGGAACAGATTGGAAAAAAGTGGGGAACCGTGGAGAACACTGCAGAACAGAGGGGGAAAAAAGGGAGAAGGGGAATAGATTGGAAAAAATGTGAAGAACCGTGGGGAACATAGCAGAACAGAGGGGAACCAAAGGAGCAAGGGCAACTGATTTGAAAAAGAGGGGAACCATGGGGAACACTGCAGAACAGAGGGGAACCGAATGGAGTACGGGGTACAGATTCGAAAAATTGGGGGATTATGTGGAAATGTACAGAACAGTGGGGAACCAAAGGGAGCAGGGGGAACGGAGTGGAAAAAATGGGGAACCGTGGGGAACACTGCAGAACAGAGGGGAACCAAACGGAGCAGGGGGAACGGATTGGATAAAGTGGGGAACTGTGAAGAACACTGCAGACAGAGAGGAACCAAAGCGATCATGGCGAACAAATTGGAAAATAGTGGAGAAGTGGGGAATACTGCAGAACAGTGGGGAACCAAATGGAGCGGGGAAAACAGAGTGGAAAAAGTGGGGAACAGTGTGGAAAAATGCAGAAGAGTGAGGAAACAAAGGGAGCAGGGGGTATACATTGGAAAAATTGGGGAACCATGGGGAACACTGCAGAACAGAGGGGCACCAAGGGAGCAGGTGGAACGGATTGGAAAAAGTGGGGAACTGTGTGGAAAAATGCAGAACAGTGGGGAACCAAAGGGAGCAGGAGGAACAGAATGGAAAAAGTCGTGGACCGTGGAGAACACTGCAGAACAGAGGGGAACCAAAGGGAGCAGGGGTAACGGATTGGAAAATGTGGGGAACTGTATAGAAAACTGCAGAATAGAGGGGAACCAACGGGAGCAGGGGGAACAGATTGGAAAAAGTGGAAACTGTGGGGAAAACTGCAGAACAGAGGGGAGCCCAAGGAGAAGGGGGAACAGATTGGAAAAAGTGGGGAACGGTGTGGAAAATGCAGAAGAGTGGAGAAACAATGGGAGCTGGGTGAACGGATTGTAAAAAGTGGGGAACAGTGTGGAACACTGCAGAACAGAGGGGAATCAAAGGAAGCAGGGGGAACGGATTGGAAAAAGTGGGGAACCTTGGGGAACACTGCAGAACAGAGGGGAACCAAACGGAGCAGGGGGAACGGATTGGATAAAGTGGGGAACTGTGAAGAACACTGCAGACCGAGAGGAACCAAAGCGATCATGGCGAACAAATTGGAAAATAGTGGAGAAGTGGGGAATACTGCAGAACAGTGGGGAACCAAAAGGAGCGGGGAAAACAGAGTGGAAAAAGTGGGGAACAGTGTGGAAAAATGCAGAAGAGTGAGGAAACAAAGGGAGCAGGGGGTATACATTGGAAAAATTGGGGAACCATGGGGAACACTGCAGAACAGAGGGGCACCAAGGGAGCAGGTGGAACGGATTGGAAAAAGTGGAGAACTATGGGGAACACTGCAGAACAGAGAGGACTCAAAGGGAGCAGAGGGAAGAACTCGGAAAAGTGGGGCACCGTGGGGAACACTGCAGAATAGAGGGGAACCGAGAGAGCAGGGGTAACGGATTGGAAAAAGTGGGGAACTGTGAAGAACACTGCAGACAGAGAGGAACCAAAGCGAGCACGGCGAACAAATTGGAAAATAGTGGAGAAGTGGGGAACACTGCAGAACAGTGGGGAACCAAAGGGAGCGGGGGAAACAGATTGGAAAAAGTGGGGAGCAGTGTGGAAAATGCAGAAGAGTGAGGAAACAAAGGGAGCAGGGGGAACAGATTGGAAAAAGTGGGGAACGGTGTGGAAAATGCAGTAGAGTGAGGAAAAAAAGGGAGCAGGGGGAACAGATTGGAAAAAGTGGGTAACCGTGGGAAACACTGCAGGACAGAGGGGAACCAAAGGGAGCAGGGGGAACGGTTTGGAAAAAGTGGGTAACCGTGGGGAGTTCTGCAGAACAGTGGGGAACCAAAAGGAGTAGGGGGAATGGATTGCAAAAAGTGGGGAACCGTGCAGAACATTGCAGGACAGAGGGGAAACAAAGGTAGCAGGGGGAACGGATTGGATAAAGTGGGGAACTGTGAAGAACACTGCAGACAGAGAGGAACCAAAGCGATCATGGCAAAAAAATTGGAAAATAGTTGAGAAGTGGGGAATACTGCAGAACAGTGGGGAACCAAAGGGAGCGGGGAAAACAGAGTGGAAAAAGTGGGGAACAGTGTGGAAAAATGCAGAAGAGTGAGGAAACAAAGGGAGCAGGGGTTATACATTGGAAAAATTGGGGAACCATGGGGAACACTGCAGAACAGAGGGGAACCAAGGGAGCAGGTGGAACGGATTGGAAAAAGTGGGGAACTGTGTGGAAAAGTGCAGAAGAGTGGGGAACCAAAGGGAGCAGGAGGAACAGATTGGAAAAAGTCGGGGACCGTGTAGAACACTGCAGAACAGAAGGGAACCAAACGGAGCAGGAGTAACGGATTGGAAAATGTGGGGAACTGTATAGAAAACTGCAGAATAGAGGGGAACCAACGGGAGCAGGGGGAACAGATTGGAAAAAGTGGAAACTGTGGGGAAAACTGCAGAACAGAGGGGAGCCCAAGGAGAAGGGGGAACAGATTGGAAAAAGTGGGGAACGGTGCGGAAAATGCAGAAGAGTGGAGAAACAACAGGAGCAGGGAGAACGGATTGGAAAATGTGGGGAACCGTGGGGAGCACTGCAGTACAGAGGGGAACTAAAGGGAGCAAGGGGAACAGGTTGGAAAAGTGGGGAAATATGGGGGAAAATGCAGGACAGAGGGGAACCAAAGCGAGCACGGCGAACAGATTGGAAAAAGTGTGGAGCCGTGGGGAACACTGCAGGACAGAGGGGAACCAAAGGGAGCAGGGAGAACAGATTGGAAAAGTCGGGAAATATGGGGGAAAATGCAGGACAGAGGGGAACCAAAGGGAGCAGGGGGAATGGATTGGAAAAAGTGGGTAACCGTGGGGAACACTGCAGGGCAGAGGGGAACCAAAGGGAGCAGGGCGAACGGTTTGGAAAAATTGGGTAACCGTGGGGAACACTGCAGAATAAAGGAGAACCAAATGGAGCAAGGGGAACAGATTGGAAAAAGTGGGGAATCGTGGGGAGTTCTGCAGAACAGTGGGGAACCAAAAGGAGCACGGTGATTATATCGGAAAGAAGTTGAGAAGTGGGGAACACGGCAGGAGAGAGGGGAACCAAAGGGAGCAGGGGGAACGGAATGGATAAAGTTGGGAACTGTGAAGAACAAGGCAGAAAGAGAGGAAACAAAGCGATCACAGCGAACAAATTCGAAAATAGTGGAAAAGTGGGGAATACTGAAGAACAGTGGGGAACCAAAGGGAGCGGGGGAAACAGATTGGAAAAAGTGGGGAACAGTGTGGAAAAATGCAGAAGAGTGAGAAAACAAAGGGAGCAGGGGGTATACATTGGAAAAATTGCGGAAACGTGGGGAACACTGCAGAACAGAGGGGAACCAATGGAGCAGGGGGAACGGAGTGGAAAAAATGGGGAACCATGGAGAACATTGCAGGACAGAGGGGAAACAAAGGGAGCAGGGGGAACGGATTGGATAAAGTGGGCAACGGTGTGGAAAATGCAGAAGTGAGTGGAACCAAAGGAGCAGGGGGAAAAGATTGGAAAAAAGTGGGGAACCGTGGAGAACACTGCAGAACAGAGGGGGAAAAAAGGGAGAAGGGGAATAGATTGGAAAAAATGTGAAGAACCGTGGGGAACATAGCAGAACAGAGGGGAACCAAAGGAGCAAGGGCAACTGATTAGAAAAAGAGGGGAACCATGGGGAACACTGCAGAACAGAGGGGAACCGAATGGAGTACGGGGTACAGATTCGAAAAATTGGGGGATTATGTGGAAATGTACAGAACAGTGGGGAACCAAAGGGAGCAGGGGGAACGGAGTGGAAAAAATGGGGAACCGTGTGGAACACTGCAGAACAGAGGGGAACCAAACGGAGCAGGGGGAACGGATTGGATAAAGTGGGGAACTGTAAAGAACACTGCAGACAGAGAGGAACCAAAGCGATCATGGCGAACAAATTGGAAAATAGTGGAGAAGTGGGGAATACTGCAGAACAGTGGGGAACCAAATGGAGTGGGGAAAACAGAGTGGAAAAAGTGGGGAACAGTGTGGAAAAATGCAGAAGAGTGAGGAAACAAAGGGAGCAGGGGGTATACATTGGAAAAATTGGGGAACCATGGGGAACACTGCAGAACAGAGGGGCACCAAGGGAGCAGGTGGAACGGATTGGAAAAAGTGCGGAACTGTGTGGAAAAATGCAGAACAGTGGGGAACCAAAGGGAGCAGGAGGAACAGAATGGAAAAAGTCGTGGACCGTGGAGAACACTGCAGAACAGAGGGGAACCAAAGGGAGCAGGGGTAACGGATTGGAAAATGTGGGGAACTGTATAGAAAACTGCAGAATAGAGGGGAACCAACGGGAGCAGGGGGAACAGATTGGAAAAAGTGGAAACTGTGGGGAAAACTGCAGAACAGAGGGGAGCCCAAGGAGAAGGGGGAACAGATTGGAAAAAGTGGGGAACGGTGTGGAAAATGCAGAAGAGTGGAGAAACAATGGGAGCTGGGTGAACGGATTGTAAAAAGTGGGGAACAGTGTGGAACACTGCAGAACAGAGGGGAATCAAAGGAAGCAGGGGGAACGGATTGGAAAAAGTGGGGAACTGTGGGGAACACTGTAAAACAGAGAGGAACCAAAGAGAGCACGGCGAACAGATTGGAAAAAGTGTGGAACCGTGGGGAACACTGCAGGACAGAGGGGAACCAAAGGGAGCAGGGGGAACGGATTGGATAAAGTGGGGAACTGTGAAGAACACTGCAGAAAGAGAGGAACCAAATCGATCACGGCGAACAAATTCGAAAATAGTGGAAAAGTGGGGAATACTGCAGAACAGTGGGGAACCAAAGGGAGCGGGGGAAACAGATTGGAAAAAGTGGGGAACAGTGTGGAAAAATGCAGAAGAGTGAGAAAACAAAGGGAGCAGGGGGTATACATTGGAAAAATTGCGGAACCGTGGGGAACACTGCAGAACAGAGGGGAACCAATGGGGCAGGTGGAACGGATTGGAAAAAGTGGGGAATCGCGAAGGACAATGCAGGACAGAGGGGAACCAAAGGGAGCAGAGGGAACGGTTTGGAAAAAGTGGGTAACCGTGGGGAACACTGCAGAACACTGTGGAACGAAAGGGAGCAGGGTGAACGGATTGGAAAAAGTGGGGAACAGTGTGGAACACTGCAGAATAAAGGAGAACCAAACGGAGCAGGGGGAACAGAGTCGAAAAAGTGGGGAATCGTGGGGAGTTCTGTAGAACAGTGGGGAACCATAGGAGTAGGGGGAATGGATTGGAAAAAGTGGGGAACCATGGAGAACATTGCAGGACAGAGGGGAAACAAAGGGAGCAGGGGGAACGGATTGGATAAAGTGGGCAACGGTGTGGAAAATGCAGAAGTGAGTGGAACCAAAGGAGCAGGGGGAACAGATTGGAAAAAAGTGGGGAACCGTGGAGAACACTGCAGAACAGAGGGGGAAAAAAGGGAGAAGGGGAATAGATTGGAAAAAATGTGAAGAACCGTGGGGAACACTGCAGAACAGAGGGGAACCAAAGGAGCAAGGGCAACTGATTAGAAAAAGAGGGGAACCATGGGGAACACTGCAGAACAGAGGGGAACCGAATGGAGTACGGGGTACAGATTCGAAAAATTGGGGGATTATGTGGAAATGTACAGAACAGTGGGGAACCAAAGGGAGCAGGGGGAACGGAGTGGAAAAAATGGGGAACCGTGGGGAACACTGCAGAACAGAGGGGAACCAAACGGAGCAGGGGGAACGGATTGGATAAAGTGGGGAACTGTGAAGAACACTGCAGACAGAGAGGAACCAAAGCGATCATGGCGAACAAATTGGAAAATAGTGGAGAAGTGGGGAATACTGCAGAACAGTGGGGAACCAAAGGGAGCGGGAAAAACAGAGTGGAAAAAATGGGGAACAGTGTGGAAAAATGCAGAAGAGTGGAGAAACAACGGGAGCAGGGTGAACGGATTGGAAAAAGTGGGGAACAGTGTGGAACACTGCAGAACAGAGGGGAACCAACGGGAGCAGGGGGAACAGATTGGAAAAAGTGGAAACTGTGGGGAAAACTGCAGAACAGAGGGGAGCCCAAGGAGAAGGGGGAACAGATTGGAAAAAGTGGGGAACGGTGCGGAAAATGCAGAAGAGTGGAGAAACAACAGGAGCAGGGAGAACGGATTGGAAAATGTGGGGAACCGTGGGGAGCACTGCAGTACAGAGGGGAACTAAAGGGAGCAAGGGGAACAGGTTGGAAAAGTGGGGAAATATGGGGGAAAATGCAGGACAGAGGGGAACCAAAGCGAGCACGGCGAACAGATTGGAAAAAGTGTGGAGCCGTGGGGAACACTGCAGGACAGAGGGGAACCAAAGGGAGCAGGGAGAACAGATTGGAAAAGTCGGGAAATATGGGGGAAAATGCAGGACAGAGGGGAACCAAAGGGAGCAGGGGGAATGGATTGGAAAAAGTGGGTAACCGTGGGGAACACTGCAGGGCAGAGGGGAACCAAAGGGAGCAGGGCGAACGGTTTGGAAAAATTGGGTAACCGTGGGGAACACTGCAGAATAAAGGAGAACCAAATGGAGCAAGGGGAACAGATTGGAAAAAGTGGGGAATCGTGGGGAGTTCTGCAGAACAGTGGGGAACCAAAAGGAGCACGGCGATCATATAGGAAAGAAGTTGAGAAGTGGGGAACACTGCAGGATAGAGGGGAACCAAAGGGAGCAGGGGGAACGGATTGGATAAAGTTGGGAACTGTGAAGAACAAGGCAGAAAGAGAGGAAACAAAGCGATCACAGCGAACAAATTCGAAAATAGTGGAAAAGTGGGGAATACTGAAGAACAGTGGGGAACCAAAGGGAGCGGGGGAAACAGATTGGAAAAAGTGGGGAACAGTGTGGAAAAATGCAGAAGAGTGAGAAAACAAAGGGAGCAGGGGGTATACATTGGAAAAATTGCGGAACCGTGGGGAACACTGCAGAACAGAGGGGAACCAATGGAGCAGGTGGAACGGATTGGAAAAAGTGGGGAATCGCGAAGGACAATGCAGGACAGAGGGGAACCAAAGGGAGCAGGGGGAACGGTTTGGAAAAAGTGGGTAACCGTGGGGAACACTGCAGAACACTGCGGAACGAAAGGGAGCAGGGGGAACAGCTCGGAAAATTGGGGAACCGTGGGGAATACTGCAGAATAAAGGAGAACCAAACGGAGCAGGGGGAACAGAGTCGAAAAAGTAGGGAATCGTGGGGAGTTCTGCAGAACAGTGGGGAACCATAGGAGTAGGGGGAATGGATTGGAAAAAGTGGGGAACCATGGAGAACATTGCAGGACAGAGGGGAAACAAAGGGAGCAGGGGGAACGGATTGGATAAAGTGGGCAACGGTGTGGAAAATGCAGAAGTGAGTGGAACCAAAGGAGCAGGGGGAACAGATTGGAAAAAAGTGGGGAACCGTGGAGAACACTGCAGAACAGAGGGGGAAAAAAGGGAGAAGGGGAATAGATTGGAAAAAATGTGAAGAACCGTGGGGAACATAGCAGAACAGAGGGGAACCAAAGGAGCAAGGGCAACTGATTAGAAAAAGAGGGGAACCATGGGGAACACTGCAGAACAGAGGGGAACCGAATGGAGTACGGGGTACAGATTCGAAAAATTGGGGGATTATGTGGAAATGTACAGAACAGTGGGGAACCAAAGGGAGCAGGGGGAACGGAGTGGAAAAAATGGGGAACCGTGGGGAACACTGCAGAACAGAGGGGAACCAAACGGAGCAGGGGGAACGGATTGGATAAAGTGGGGAACTGTGAAGAACACTGCAGACAGAGAGGAACCAAAGCGATCATGGCGAACAAATTGGAAAATAGTGGAGAAGTGGGGAATACTGCAGAACAGTGGGGAACCAAATGGAGCGGGGAAAACAGAGTGGAAAAAGTGGGGAACAGTGTGGAAAAATGCAGAAGAGTGAGGAAACAAAGGGAGCAGGGGGTATACATTGGAAAAATTGGGGAACCATGGGGAACACTGCAGAACAGAGGGGCACCAAGGGAGCAGGTGGAACGGATTGGAAAAAGTGGGGAACTGTGTGGAAAAATGCAGAACAGTGGGGAACCAAAGGGAGCAGGAGGAACAGAATGGAAAAAGTCGTGGACCGTGGAGAACACTGCAGAACAGAGGGGAACCAAAGGGAGCAGGGGTAACGGATTGGAAAATGTGGGGAACTGTATAGAAAACTGCAGAATAGAGGGGAACCAACGGGAGCAGGGGGAACAGATTGGAAAAAGTGGAAACTGTGGGGAAAACTGCAGAACAGAGGGGAGCCCAAGGAGAAGGGGGAACAGATTGGAAAAAGTGGGGAACGGTGTGGAAAATGCAGAAGAGTGGAGAAACAATGGGAGCTGGGTGAACGGATTGTAAAAAGTGGGGAACAGTGTGGAACACTGCAGAACAGAGGGGAATCAAAGGAAGCAGGGGGAACGGATTGGAAAAAGTGGGGAACTGTGGGGAACACTGTAAAACAGAGAGGAACCAAAGAGAGCACGGCGAACAGATTGGAAAAAGTGTGGAACCGTGGGGAACACTGCAGGACAGAGGGGAACCAAAGGGAGCAGGGGGAACGGATTGGATAAAGTGGGGAACTGTGAAGAACACTGCAGAAAGAGAGGAACCAAATCGATCACGGCGAACAAATTCGAAAATAGTGGAAAAGTGGGGAATACTGCAGAACAGTGGGGAACCAAAGGGAGCGGGGGAAACAGATTGGAAAAAGTGGGGAACAGTGTGGAAAAATGCAGAAGAGTGAGAAAACAAAGGGAGCAGGGGGTATACATTGGAAAAATTGCGGAACCGTGGGGAACACTGCAGAACAGAGGGGAACCAATGGGGCAGGAGGAACGGATTGGAAAAAGTGGGGAATCGCGAAGGACAATGCAGGACAGAGGGGAACCAAAGGGAGCAGAGGGAACGGTTTGGAAAAAGTGGGTAACCGTGGGGAACACTGCAGAACACTGTGGAACGAAAGGGAGCAGGGTGAACGGATTGGAAAAAGTGGGGAACAGTGTGGAACACTGCAGAATAAAGGAGAACCAAACGGAGCAGGGGGAACAGAGTCGAAAAAGTGGGGAATCGTGGGGAGTTCTGCAGAACAGTGGGGAACCATAGGAGTAGGGGGAATGGATTGGAAAAAGTGGGGAACCATGGAGAACATTGCAGGACAGAGGGGAAACAAAGGGAGCAGGGGGAACGGATTGGATAAAGTGGGCAACGGTGTGGAAAATGCAGAAGTGAGTGGAACCAAAGGAGCAGGGGGAACAGATTGGAAAAAAGTGGGGAACCGTGGAGAACACTGCAGAACAGAGGGGGAAAAAAGGGAGAAGGGGAATAGATTGGAAAAAATGTGAAGAACCGTGGGGAACACTGCAGAACAGAGGGGAACCAAAGGAGCAAGGGCAACTGATTAGAAAAAGAGGGGAACCATGGGGAACACTGCAGAACAGAGGGGAACCGAATGGAGTACGGGGTACAGATTCGAAAAATTGGGGGATTATGTGGAAATGTACAGAACAGTGGGGAACCAAAGGGAGCAGGGGGAACGGAGTGGAAAAAATGGGGAACCGTGGGGAACACTGCAGAACAGAGGGGAACCAAACGGAGCAGGGGGAACGGATTGGATAAAGTGGGGAACTGTGAAGAACACTGCAGACAGAGAGGAACCAAAGCGATCATGGCGAACAAATTGGAAAATAGTGGAGAAGTGGGGAATACTGCAGAACAGTGGGGAACCAAAGGGAGCGGGAAAAACAGAGTGGAAAAAATGGGGAACAGTGTGGAAAAATGCAGAAGAGTGGAGAAACAACGGGAGCAGGGTGAACGGATTGGAAAAAGTGGGGAACAGTGTGGAACACTGCAGAACAGAGGGGAACCAACGGGAGCAGGGGGAACAGATTGGAAAAAGTGGAAACTGTGGGGAAAACTGCAGAACAGAGGGGAGCCCAAGGAGAAGGGGGAACAGATTGGAAAAAGTGGGGAACGGTGCGGAAAATGCAGAAGAGTGGAGAAACAACAGGAGCAGGGAGAACGGATTGGAAAATGTGGGGAACCGTGGGGAGCACTGCAGTACAGAGGGGAACTAAAGGGAGCAAGGGGAACAGGTTGGAAAAGTGGGGAAATATGGGGGAAAATGCAGGACAGAGGGGAACCAAAGCGAGCACGGCGAACAGATTGGAAAAAGTGTGGAGCCGTGGGGAACACTGCAGGACAGAGGGGAACCAAAGGGAGCAGGGAGAACAGATTGGAAAAGTCGGGAAATATGGGGGAAAATGCAGGACAGAGGGGAACCAAAGGGAGCAGGGGGAATGGATTGGAAAAAGTGGGTAACCGTGGGGAACACTGCAGGGCAGAGGGGAACCAAAGGGAGCAGGGCGAACGGTTTGGAAAAATTGGGTAACCGTGGGGAACACTGCAGAATAAAGGAGAACCAAATGGAGCAAGGGGAACAGATTGGAAAAAGTGGGGAATCGTGGGGAGTTCTGCAGAACAGTGGGGAACCAAAAGGAGCACGGCGATCATATAGGAAAGAAGTTGAGAAGTGGGGAACACTGCAGGATAGAGGGGAACCAAAGGGAGCAGGGGGAACGGATTGGATAAAGTTGGGAACTGTGAAGAACAAGGCAGAAAGAGAGGAAACAAAGCGATCACAGCGAACAAATTCGAAAATAGTGGAAAAGTGGGGAATACTGAAGAACAGTGGGGAACCAAAGGGAGCGGGGGAAACAGATTGGAAAAAGTGGGGAACAGTGTGGAAAAATGCAGAAGAGTGAGAAAACAAAGGGAGCAGGGGGTATACATTGGAAAAATTGCGGAACCGTGGGGAACACTGCAGAACAGAGGGGAACCAATGGAGCAGGTGGAACGGATTGGAAAAAGTGGGGAATCGCGAAGGACAATGCAGGACAGAGGGGAACCAAAGGGAGCAGGGGGAACGGTTTGGAAAAAGTGGGTAACCGTGGGGAACACTGCAGAACACTGCGGAACGAAAGGGAGCAGGGGGAACAGCTCGGAAAATTGGGGAACCGTGGGGAATACTGCAGAATAAAGGAGAACCAAACGGAGCAGGGGGAACAGAGTCGAAAAAGTAGGGAATCGTGGGGAGTTCTGCAGAACAGTGGGGAACCATAGGAGTAGGGGGAATGGATTGGAAAAAGTGGGGAACCATGGAGAACATTGCAGGACAGAGGGGAAACAAAGGGAGCAGGGGGAACGGATTGGATAAAGTGGGCAACGGTGTGGAAAATGCAGAAGTGAGTGGAACCAAAGGAGCAGGGGGAACAGATTGGAAAAAAGTGGGGAACCGTGGAGAACACTGCAGAACAGAGGGGGAAAAAAGGGAGAAGGGGAATAGATTGGAAAAAATGTGAAGAACCGTGGGGAACATAGCAGAACAGAGGGGAACCAAAGGAGCAAGGGCAACTGATTAGAAAAAGAGGGGAACCATGGGGAACACTGCAGAACAGAGGGGAACCGAATGGAGTACGGGGTACAGATTCGAAAAATTGGGGGATTATGTGGAAATGTACAGAACAGTGGGGAACCAAAGGGAGCAGGGGGAACGGAGTGGAAAAAATGGGGAACCGTGGGGAACACTGCAGAACAGAGGGGAACCAAACGGAGCAGGGGGAACGGATTGGATAAAGTGGGGAACTGTGAAGAACACTGCAGACAGAGAGGAACCAAAGCGATCATGGCGAACAAATTGGAAAATAGTGGAGAAGTGGGGAATACTGCAGAACAGTGGGGAACCAAATGGAGCGGGGAAAACAGAGTGGAAAAAGTGGGGAACAGTGTGGAAAAATGCAGAAGAGTGAGGAAACAAAGGGAGCAGGGGGTATACATTGGAAAAATTGGGGAACCATGGGGAACACTGCAGAACAGAGGGGCACCAAGGGAGCAGGTGGAACGGATTGGAAAAAGTGGGGAACTGTGTGGAAAAATGCAGAACAGTGGGGAACCAAAGGGAGCAGGAGGAACAGAATGGAAAAAGTCGTGGACCGTGGAGAACACTGCAGAACAGAGGGGAACCAAAGGGAGCAGGGGTAACGGATTGGAAAATGTGGGGAACTGTATAGAAAACTGCAGAATAGAGGGGAACCAACGGGAGCAGGGGGAACAGATTGGAAAAAGTGGAAACTGTGGGGAAAACTGCAGAACAGAGGGGAGCCCAAGGAGAAGGGGGAACAGATTGGAAAAAGTGGGGAACGGTGTGGAAAATGCAGAAGAGTGGAGAAACAATGGGAGCTGGGTGAACGGATTGTAAAAAGTGGGGAACAGTGTGGAACACTGCAGAACAGAGGGGAATCAAAGGAAGCAGGGGGAACGGATTGGAAAAAGTGGGGAACTGTGGGGAACACTGTAAAACAGAGAGGAACCAAAGAGAGCACGGCGAACAGATTGGAAAAAGTGTGGAACCGTGGGGAACACTGCAGGACAGAGGGGAACCAAAGGGAGCAGGGGGAACGGATTGGATAAAGTGGGGAACTGTGAAGAACACTGCAGAAAGAGAGGAACCAAATCGATCACGGCGAACAAATTCGAAAATAGTGGAAAAGTGGGGAATACTGCAGAACAGTGGGGAACCAAAGGGAGCGGGGGAAACAGATTGGAAAAAGTGGGGAACAGTGTGGAAAAATGCAGAAGAGTGAGAAAACAAAGGGAGCAGGGGGTATACATTGGAAAAATTGCGGAACCGTGGGGAACACTGCAGAACAGAGGGGAACCAATGGGGCAGGAGGAACGGATTGGAAAAAGTGGGGAATCGCGAAGGACAATGCAGGACAGAGGGGAACCAAAGGGAGCAGAGGGAACGGTTTGGAAAAAGTGGGTAACCGTGGGGAACACTGCAGAACACTGTGGAACGAAAGGGAGCAGGGTGAACGGATTGGAAAAAGTGGGGAACAGTGTGGAACACTGCAGAATAAAGGAGAACCAAACGGAGCAGGGGGAACAGAGTCGAAAAAGTGGGGAATCGTGGGGAGTTCTGCAGAACAGTGGGGAACCATAGGAGTAGGGGGAATGGATTGGAAAAAGTGGGGAACCATGGAGAACATTGCAGGACAGAGGGGAAACAAAGGGAGCAGGGGGAACGGATTGGATAAAGTGGGCAACGGTGTGGAAAATGCAGAAGTGAGTGGAACCAAAGGAGCAGGGGGAACAGATTGGAAAAAAGTGGGGAACCGTGGAGAACACTGCAGAACAGAGGGGGAAAAAAGGGAGAAGGGGAATAGATTGGAAAAAATGTGAAGAACCGTGGGGAACACTGCAGAACAGAGGGGAACCAAAGGAGCAAGGGCAACTGATTAGAAAAAGAGGGGAACCATGGGGAACACTGCAGAACAGAGGGGAACCGAATGGAGTACGGGGTACAGATTCGAAAAATTGGGGGATTATGTGGAAATGTACAGAACAGTGGGGAACCAAAGGGAGCAGGGGGAACGGAGTGGAAAAAATGGGGAACCGTGGGGAACACTGCAGAACAGAGGGGAACCAAACGGAGCAGGGGGAACGGATTGGATAAAGTGGGGAACTGTGAAGAACACTGCAGACAGAGAGGAACCAAAGCGATCATGGCGAACAAATTGGAAAATAGTGGAGAAGTGGGGAATACTGCAGAACAGTGGGGAACCAAAGGGAGCGGGAAAAACAGAGTGGAAAAAATGGGGAACAGTGTGGAAAAATGCAGAAGAGTGGAGAAACAACGGGAGCAGGGTGAACGGATTGGAAAAAGTGGGGAACAGTGTGGAACACTGCAGAACAGAGGGGAATCAAAGGAAGCAGGGGGAAAGGATTGGAAAAAGTGGGGAACTGCGGGGATCACTGTAAAACAGAGAGGAACCAAAGAGAGCACGGCGAACAGATTGGAAAAAGTGTGGAACCGTGGGGAACACTGCAGGACAGAGGGGAACCAAAGGGAATAGGAGGTACAGGTTGGAAAAAGTGGGGAACCGTTGGCGAACACTGCAGAACAGTGGGGAACCAAAGGGAGCAGGGGGAACAGATTGCGAAAAGTGGGGAACAGTGGGGAATATTGCAGAAAAGAGGGGAAGCAAATGGAGCATGGGAACAGATTGGAAAAATCGGGGAACCGTGTGGAAAAATGCAGAACAGTGGGAAACCAAAGGGAGCAGGGAGAACGGATTGGAAAATGTGGGGAACTGTATAGAAAACTGCAGAATAGAGGGGAACCAACGGGAGCAGGGGGAACAGATTGGAAAAAGTGGAAACTGTGGGGAAAACTGCAGAACAGAGGGGAGCCCAAGGAGAAGGGGGAACAGATTGGAAAAAGTGGGGAATGGTGTGGAAAATGCAGAAGAGTGGAGAAACAACAGGAGCAGGGTGAACGAGTTGGAAAAAGTGGGGAACAGTGTGGAACACTGCAGAACAGAGGGAAACCAAAGAGAGCACGGCGAACAGATTGGAAAAAGTGTGGAGCCGTGGGGAACACTGCAGGACAGAGGGGAACCAAAGGGAGCAGGGAGAACAGATTGGAAAAGTGGGGAAATATGGGGGAAAATGCAGGACAGAGGAGAATCAAAGGGAGCAGGGGGAATGGATTGGAAAAAGTGGGTAACCGTGGGGAACACTGCAGGGCAGAGGGGAACCAAAGGGAGCAGGGGGAACGGTTTGGAAAAAGTGGGTAACCTTGGAAAACACTGAACAATAGAGGGGAACCGAATGGAGAAGGGGGAACAGATTGGAAAAAGTGGGGAACGGTGTGGAAAATGCAGAAGAGTGAGGAAAAAAAAGGGAGCAGGGGGAACAGATTGGAAAAAGTGGGTAACTGTGGGAAACACTGCAGGACAGAGGGGAACCAATGGAGCAGGTGGAACGGATTGGAAAAAGTGGGGAATCGCGAAGGACAATGCAGGACAGAGGGGAACCAAAGGGAGCAGGGGGAACGTTTTGGAAAAAGTGGGTAACCGTGGGGAACACTGCAGAACACTGCGGAACGAAAGGGAGCAGGGGGAACAGCTCGGAAAATTGGGGAACCGTGGGGAACACTGCAGAATAAAGGAGAACCAAACGGAGCAGGGGGAACAGAGTCGAAAAAGTGGGGAATCGTGGGGAGTTCTGCAGAACAGTGGGGAACCAAAAGGAGTAGGGGGAATGGATTGGAAAAAGTGGGGAACCATGGAGAACATTGCAGGACAGAGGGGAAACAAAGGGAGCAGGGGGAATGGATTGGATAAAGTGGGCAACGGTGTGGAAACTGCAGAAGTGAGTGGAACCAAAGGAGCAGGGGGAACAGATTGGAAAAAAGTGGGGAACCGTGGAGAACACTGCAGAACAGAGGGGGAAAAAAGGGAGAAGGGGAATAGATTGGAAAAAATGTGAAGAACCGTGGGGAACACTGCAGAACAGAGGGGAACCAAAGGAGCAAGGGCAACTGATTAGAAAAAAAGGGGAACCATGGGGAACACTGCAGAACAGAGGGGAACCGAATGGAGTACGGGGTACAGATTCGAAAAATTGGGGGATTATGTGGAAATGTACAGAACAGTGGGGAACCAAAGGGAGCAGGGGGAACGGAGTGGAAAAAATGGGGAACCGTGGGGAACACTGCAGAACAGAGGGGAACCAAACGGAGCAGGGGGAACGGATTAGATAAAGTGGGGAACTGTGAAGAACACTGCAGACAGAGAGGAACCAAAGCGATCATGGCGAACAAATTGGAAAATAGTGGAGAAGTGGGGAATACTGCAGAACAGTGGGGAACCAAATGGAGCGGGGAAAACAGAGTGGAAAAAGTGGGGAACAGTGTGGAAAAATGCAGAAGAGTGAGGAAACAAAGGGAGCAGGGGGTATACATTGGAAAAATTGGGGAACCATGGGGAACACTGCAGAACAGAGGGGCACCAAGGGAGCAGGTGGAACGGATTGGAAAAAGTGGGGAACTGTGTGGAAAAATGCAGAACAGTGGGGAACCAAAGGGAGCAGGAGGAACAGAATGGAAAAAGTCGGGGACCGTGGAGAACACTGCAGAACAGAGGGGAACCAAAGGGAGCAGGGGTAACGGATTGGAAAATGTGGGGAACTGTATAGAAAACTGCAGAATAGAGGGGAACCAACGGGAGCAGGGGTAACAGATTGGAAAAAGTGGAAACTGTGGGGAAAACTGCAGAACAGAGGGGAGCCCAAGGAGAAGGGGGAACAGATTGGAAAAAGTGGGGAACGGTTTGGAAAATGCAGAAGAGTGGAGAAACAACGGGAGCAGGGTGAACGGTTTGGAAAAAGTGGGGAACAGTGTGGAACACTGCAGAACAGAGGGGAATCAAAGGAAGCAGGGGGAACGGATTGGAAAAAGTGGGGAACTGCGGGGATCACTGTAAAACAGAGAGGAACCAAAGAGAGCACGGCGAACAGATTGGAAAAAGTGTGGAACCGTGGGGAACACTGCAGGACAGAGGGGAACCAAAGGGAATAGGAGGTACAGGTTGGAAAAAGTGGGGAACCGTTGGCGAACACTGCAGAACAGTGGGGAACCAAAGGGAGCAGGGGGAACAGATTGAAAAAAGTGGGGAACAGTGGGGAATATTGCAGAAAAGAGGGGAAGCAAATGGAGCATGGGAACAGATTGGAAAAATCGGGGAACCGTGTGGAAAAATGCAGAACAGTGGGAAACAAAGGGAGCAGGGAGAACGGATTGGAAAATGTGGGGAACCGTGGGGAGCACTGCAGTATAGAGGGGAACCAAAGGGAGCAGGGAGAACAGATTGGAAAAGTGGGGAAATATGGGGGAAAGTGCAGGAAAGAGGGGAACCAAAGGGAGCAGGGGGAATGGATTGGAAAAAGTGGGGAACTGTGTGGAAAAATGCAGAACAGTGGGGAATCAAAGGGAGCAGGAGGAACAGATTGGAAAAAGTCGGGAACCGTGGAGAACACTGCAGAACAGAGGGGAACCAAAGGGAGCAGGGGTAACGGATTGGAAAATGTGGGGAACTGTATAGAATACTGCAGAATAGAGGGGAAACCAAAGGGAGCAGGGGGAACAGATTGGAAAAAGTGGAAACTGTGGGGAAAACTGCAGAACAGAGGGGAGCCCAAGGAGAAGGGGGAACAGATTGGAAAAAGTGGGGAACGGTGTGGAAAATGCAGTAGAGTGGAGAAACAACGGGAGCAGGGTGAACGGATTGGAAAAAGTGGGGAACAGTGTGGAACACTGCAGAACAGAGGGGAATCAAAGGAAGCAGGGGGAACGGATTGGAAAAAGTGGGGAACCGTTCGGAACACTGAACAACAGAGGGGAACCAAAGGAGCACGGGGAAGAGATTGGAAAAATTGGGAAACCATGGAGGACAGTGCAGGACGCAGGGGAACCAAAGGGAGCAGGGGGAACAGATTGGAAAAAGTGGGGAACTGTGGGGAACACTGTTGAACAGAGGGGAACCAAAGAGAGCACGGAGAACAGATTGGAAAAAGTGTGGAACCGTGGGGAACACTGCAGGACAGAGGGGAACCAAAGGGAACAGGAGGTACAGGTTGGAAAAAGTGGGAAACCGTTGGCGAACACTGCAGAACAGTGGGGAACCAAAGGGAGCAGGGGGAACAGATTGCAAAAAGTGGGGAACAGTGGGGAATATTGCAGAAAAGAGGGAAGCAAATGGAGCATGGGAACAGATTGGAAAAATCGGGGAACCGTGTGGAAAAATGCAGAACAGTGGGAAACCAAAGGGAGCAGGGAGAACGGATTGGAAAATGTGGGGAACCGTGGGGAGCACTGCAGTACAGAGGGGAACTAAAGGGAGCAAGGGGAACGGGTTGGAAAAGTGGGGAAATATGGGGGAAAATGCAGGACAGAGGGGAACCAAAGGGAGCAGGGGGAACGGTTTGGAAAAAGTGGGTAACCGTGGGGAACTATGAAGAACACTGCGGAACAAAAGGGAGCAGGGGGAACAGCTCGGAAAAGTGGGGAACCTTGGGGAACACTGCAGAATAAAGGAGAACCAAACGGAGCAGGGGGAACAGATTGGAAAAAGTGGGGAATCGTGGGGAGTTCTGCAGAACAGTGGGGAACCAAAAGGAGCAGGGGGAATGGATTGGAAAAAGTGGGGAAACGTGGGGGAAAATGCAGGACAGAGGGGAACCAAAGGGAGCAGGGGGAATGGATTGGAATAAGAGGGTAACCGTGGGGAACACTGCAGGACAGAGGGGAACCAAAGGGAGCAGGGGGAACGGTTTGGAAAAAGTGGGTAACCGTGGGGAACACTGCAGAACACTGCAGAAGCAAAGGGAGCAGGGGGAACAGCTCGGAAAAGTGGGGAACCTTGGGGAACACTGCAGAATAAAGGAGAACCAAACGGATCAGGGGGAACAGATTGGAAAAAGTGGGGAATCGTGGGGAGTTCTGCAGAACAGTGGGGAACCAAAAGGAGCAGGGGGAATGGATTGGAAATAGTGGGGAACCGTGGAGAACATTGCAGGACAGAGGGGAAACAAAGGGAGCAGGGCGAACTGATTGGAAAAAGTGGGGAAACGTGGGGAACACTGCAGGACAGAGGGGAAACAAAGTGAGCAGGGTGAACAGATTCGAAAAAGTGTGCAAATTGGGGAACACTGCTGAATAGAGGGGAACTAAACGGAGCAAAGGGAACAGATTGGAAAAAGTGCAGAACCATGGCGAAAACTGCAAAACAGTGGGGAACCAAAGGGAGCAGCGGGAACAGATTGGAAAAAGTGGGGAACCGTGGGAAACACTGCAGAACGGAGGGGAACGAAATGGAGCACGGCGAGAATATCGGAAAGAAGTTGAGAAGTGGGGAACACTGCAGGACAGAGGGGAACCAAAGGGAGCAGGGGGAACGGATTGGATAAAGTGGGGAACTGTGAAGAACACTGCAGAAAGAGAGGAACCAAAGCGATCACGGCGAACAAATTCGAAAATAGTGGAAAAGTGGGGAATACTGCAGAACAGTGGGAACCAAAGGGAGCGGGGGAAACAGATAGGAAAAAGTGGGGAACAGTGTGGAAAAATGCAGAAGAGTGAGGAAACAAAGGGAGCAGGGGGTATACATTGGAAAATTTGCGGAACCGTGGGGAACACTGCAGAACAGAGGGGAACCAATGCAGCAGGTGGAACGGATTGGAAAAAGTGGGGCATCGCGAAGGACAATGCAGGACAGAGGGGAAAGAAAGGGCACAGGGGGAACGGATTGGAAAAAGTGGGGAACTGTGGGGAACACTGCAGAACCGAGGGGAAACAATGGGAGCAGGGCGAACAGATTGGAAAAAGTGGGGAACGGTGTGGAAAAATGCAGAAGAGTGGAGACACAACGGGATCAGGGTGAACGGATTGGAAAAAGTGGGGAAGTGTTTGGAACACTGCAGAACAGAGGGGAAACAAAGGAAGCAGGGGGAACGGATTGGAAAAAGTGGGGAACCGTTAGGAACACAGCACAACAGAGGGGAACCAAAGGAGCACGGGGAAGAGATTGGAAAAATTGGGAAACAATGGAGGACAGTGCAGGACGGAGGGGAACCAAAGGGAGCAGGGGGAACAGATTGGAAAAAGTGGGGAACTGTGGGGAACACTGTTGAACAGAGGGGAACCAAAGAGAGCACGGCGAACAGATTGGAAAAAGTGTGGAGGCGTGGGGAACACTGCAGGACAGAGGGGAACCAAAGAGAGCAGGGAGAACAGATTGGAAAAATTGGGGAATCCTGGGAAACACTGCAGAAAAGAGGGGAACCAAAGGGAGCAGGGAGAACAGATTGGAAAAATGTGGAGAACCGTGGGGAAACTGCAGAACAGAGGGGAACCAAAGGGAGCGGGGGAAAAAGATTGGAAAAAGTGGGGAAAAGTGTGGAAAATGCAGAAGAGTGAGGAAAAAAAGGGAGCAGGGGGTATACATTGGAAAAAGTGGGGAACTGTGGGGAACACTGTAGAACGGAGGGGAACCAAAGAGAGCACGGCGAACAGATTGTAAAAAGTGTGGAGCCATGGCGAACACTGCAGGACAGAGGGGAACCAAAGGGAGCAGGGAGAACAGATTGGAAAAAGTGGGGAATCTTGGGGAACACTGCAGAAAAGAGGGGAACCAAAGGGATCAGGGGGAACAGATTGGAAAAATTTGGAGAACCGTTGGGAAACTGCAGAACAGAGGGGAACCAAAGGAGCAGGGTTAACAGATTGGAAAAAATTGGGGAACTGTCTGGAACACAGCAGAACAGAGGGGAAAAAAAGGGAGCTTGGGAACAGATTGGAAAAAATGTGGAGAACCATGGGGAATATTGCAGAAGA
Organism: Narcine bancroftii; assembly: GCF_036971445.1. Taxonomy (NCBI): domain Eukaryota; kingdom Metazoa; phylum Chordata; class Chondrichthyes; order Torpediniformes; family Narcinidae; genus Narcine; species Narcine bancroftii. Next base: position 1,042,992 of record NW_027211892.1, read on the forward strand.
GAGAGGACCCAAAGGGAGCAGTGGGAAGAACTCGGAAAAGTGGGGAACCGTGGGGAACACTGCAGAATAGAGTGGAACCAAGAGAGCAGGGGGAACGGATTGGAAAAAGTGGGGAACTGTGAAGAACACTGCAGACAGAGAGGAACCAAAGCGAGCACGGCGAACAAATTGGAAAATAGTGGAGAAGTGGGGAACACTGCAGAACAGTGGGGAACCAAAGGGAGCGGGGGAAACAGATTGGAAAAAGTGGGGAACAGTGTGGAAAATGCAGAAGATTGAGGAAACAAAGGGAGCAGGGGGAACAGATTGGAAAAAGTGGGGAACGGTGTGGAAAATGCAGAAGAGTGAGGAAAAAAAAGGGAGCAGGGGGAACAGATTGGAAAAAGTGGGCAACGGTGTGGAAACTGCAGAAGTGAGTGGAACCAAAGGAGCAGGGGGAACAGATTGGAAAAAAGTGGGGAACCGTGGAGAACACTGCAGAACAGAGAGGGAAAAAAGGGAGAAGGGGAACAGATTGGAAAAAATGTGAAGAACCGTGGGGAACACTGCAGAACAGAGGGGAACCAAAGGAGCAAGGGCAACTGATTAGAAAAAGAGGGGAACCATGGGGAACACTGTAGAACAGAGGGGAACCGAATGGAGTACGGGGTACAGATTCGAAAAATTGGGGGATTATGTGGAAATGTACAGAACAGTGGGGAACCAAAGGGAGCAGGGGGAACGGTGTGGAAAAAATGGGGAACCGTGGGGAACACTGCAGAACAGAGGGGAACCAAACGGAGCAGGGGGAACGGATTGGATAAAGTGGGGAACTGTGAAGAACACTGCAGACAGAGAGGAACCAAAGCGATGATGGCGAACAAATTGGAAAATAGTGGAGAAGTGGGGAATACTGCAGAACAGTGGGGAACCAAAGGGAGCGGGGAAAACAGATTGGAAAAAGTGGGGAACAGTGTGGAAAAATGCAGAAGAGTGAGGAAACAAAGGGAGCAGGGGGTATACATTGGAAAAATTGGGGAACCATGGGGAACACTGCAGAACAGAGGCGCACCAAGGGAGCAGGTGGAACGGATTGGAAAAACTGGGGAACTGTATAGAAAACTGCAGAATAGAGGGGAACCAACGGGAGCAGGGGGAACAGATTGGAAAAAGTGGAAAATGTGGGGAAAACTGCAGAACAGAGGGGAGCCCAAGGAGAAGGGGGAACAGATTGGAAAAAGTGGGGAACGGTGTGGAAAATGCAGAAGAGTGGAGAAACAACGGGAGCAGGTAGAACGGATTGGAAAATGTGGTGAACCGTGGGGAGCACTGCAGTATAGAGGGGAACCAAAGGGAGCAGGGAGAACAGATTGGAAAAGTGGGGAAATATGGGGGAAAGTGCAGGACAGATGGGAACCAAAGGGAGAAGGGGGAATGGATTGGAAAAAGTGGGTAACCGTGGGGAACACTGCAGGACAGAGGGGAACCAAAGGGAGAAGGGGGAACGGTTTGGAAAAAGTGGGTAACCGTGGGGAACACTGCAGAACACTGCGGAACCAAAGGGAGCAGGGGGAATGGATTGGAAAAAGTGGGTAACCGTGGGGAACACTGCAGGACAGAGGGGAACCAAAGGGAGCAGGAGGAACAGAATGGAAAAAGTCGTGGACCGTGGAGAACACTGCAGAACAGAGGGGAACCAAAGGGAGCAGAGGTAACGGATTGGAAAATGTGGGGAACTGTATAGAAAACTGCAGAATAGAGGGGAACCAACGGGAGCAGGGGGAACAGATTGGAAAAAGTGGAAAATGTGGGGAAAACTGCAGAACAGAGGGGAGCCCAAGGAGAAGGGGGAACAGATTGGAAAAAGTGGGGAACGGTGTGGAAAATGCAGAAGAGTGGAGAAACAACGGGAGCAGGTAGAACGGATTGGAAAATGTGGTGAACCGTGGGGAGCACTGCAGTATAGAGGGGAACCAAAGGGAGCAGGGAGAACAGATTGGAAAAGTGGGGAAATATGGGGGAAAGTGCAGGACAGATGGGAACCAAAGGGAGAAGGGGGAATGGATTGGAAAAAGTGGGTAACCGTGGGGAACACTGCAGGACAGAGGGGAACCAAAGGGAGAAGGGGGAACGGTTTGGAAAAAGTGGGTAACCGTGGGGAACACTGCAGAACACTGCGGAACCAAAGGGAGCAGGGGGAATGGATTGGAAAAAGTGGGTAACCGTGGGGAACACTGCAGGACAGAGGGGAACCAAAGGGAGCAGGGGGAACGGTTTGGAAAAAGTGGGGAAACGTGGGGAACACTGCAGAATAAAGAGAACCAAACGGAGCAGGGGGAACAGATTGGAAAAAGTGGGGAATCGTGGGGAGTTCTGCAGAACAGTGGGGAACCAAAAGGAGCAGGGGGAATGGATTGGAAAAAGTGGGGAACCGTGGAGAACATTGCAGGACAGAGGGGAAACAAAGGGAGCAGGGCAAACTGATTGGAAAAAGTGGGGAAACGTGGGGAACACTGCAGGACAGAGGGGAAACAAAGGGAGCAGGGGGAACGGATTGGAAAAAGTGGGGAACTGTGGGGAACACTGCAGAACCGAGGGGAAACAATGGGAGCAGGGCGAACAGATTGGAAAAAGTGGGGAACAGTGTGGAAAAATGCAGAAGAGTGGAGACACAACGGGAGCAGGGTGAACAGATTGGAAAAAGTGGGGAAGTGTTTGGAACACTGCAGAACAGAGGGGAAACAAAGGAAGCAGGGGGAACGGATTGGAAAAAGTGGGGAACCGTTAGGAACACAGCACAACAGAGGGGAACCAAAGGAGCACGGGGAAGAGATTGGAAAAATTGGGAAACAATGGAGGACAGTGCAGGACGGAGGGGAACCAAAGGGAGCAGGGGGAACAGATTGGAAAAAGTGGGGAACTGTGGGGAACACTGTTGAACAGAGGGGAACCAAAGAGAGCACGGCGAACAGATTGGAAAAAGTGTGGAGGCGTGGGGAACACTGCAGGACAGAGGGGAACCAAAGAGAGCAGGGAGAACAGATTGGAAAAATTGGGGAATCCTGGGAAACACTGCAGAAAAGAGGGGAACCAAAGGGAGCAGGGAGAACAGATTGGAAAAATGTGGAGAACCGTGGGGAAACTGCAGAACAGAGGGGAACCAAAGGGAGCGGGGGAAAAAGATTGGAAAAAGTGGGGAACAGTGTGGAAAATGCAGAAGAGTGAGGAAAAAAAGGGAGCAGGGGGTATACATTGGAAAAAGTGGGGAACTGTGGGGAACACTGTAGAACGGAGGGGAACCAAAGAGAGCACGGCGAACAGATTGTAAAAAGTGTGGAGCCATGGCGAACACTGCAGGACAGAGGGGAACCAAAGGGAGCAGGGAGAACAGATTGGAAAAAGTCAGGAATCTTGGGGAACACTGCAGAAAAGAGGGGAACCAAAGGGATCAGGGGGAACAGATTGGAAAAATTTGGAGAACCGTGGGGAAACTGCAGAACAGAGGGGAACCAAAGGAGCAGGGTTAACAGATTGGAAAAAATTGGGGAACTGTCTGGAACACAGCAGAACAGAGGGGAAAAAAAGGGAGCTTGGGAACAGATTGGAAAAAATGTGGAGAACCATGGGGAACATTGCAGAAGAGAGAGGACCCAAAGGGAGCAGTGGGAAGAACTCGGAAAAGTGGGGAACCGTGGGGAACACTGCAGAATAGAGTGGAACCAAGAGAGCAGGGGGAACGGATTGGAAAAAGTGGGGAACTGTGAAGAACACTGCAGACAGAGAGGAACCAAAGCGAGCACGGCGAACAAATTGGAAAATAGTGGAGAAGTGGGGAACACTGCAGAACAGTGGGGAACCAAAGGGAGCAGGGGAAACAGATTGGAAAAAGTGGGGAACAGTGTGGAAAATGCAGAAGATTGAGGAAACAAAGGGAGCAGGGGGAAGAGATTGGAAAAAGTGGGGAACGGTGTGGAAAATGCAGAAGAGTGAGGAAAAAAAAGGGAGCAGGGGGAACAGATTGGAAAAAGTGGGCAACGGTGTGGAAACTGCAGAAGTGAGTGGAACCAAAGGAGCAGGGGGAACAGATTGGAAAAAAGTGGGGAACCGTGGAGAACACTGCAGAACAGAGAGGGAAAAAAGGGAGAAGGGGAACAGATTGGAAAAAATGTGAAGAACCGTGGGGAACACTGCAGAACAGAGGGGAACCAAAGGAGCAAGGGCAACTGATTAGAAAAAGAGGGGAACCATGGGGAACACTGTAGAACAGAGGGGAACCGAATGGAGTACGGGGTACAGATTCGAAAAATTGGGGGATTATGTGGAAATGTACAGAACAGTGGGGAACCAAAGGGAGCAGGGGGAACGGTGTGGAAAAAATGGGGAACCGTGGGGAACACTGCAGAACAGAGGGGAACCAAACGGAGCAGGGGGAACGGATTGGATAAAGTGGGGAACTGTGAAGAACACTGCAGACAGAGAGGAACCAAAGCGATCATGGCGAACAAATTGGAAAATAGTTGAGAAGTGGGGAATACTGCAGAACAGTGGGGAACCAAAGGGAGCGGGGAAAACAGATTGGAAAAAGTGGGGAACAGTGTGGAAAAATGCAGAAGAGTGAGGAAACAAAGGGAGCAGGGGGTATACATTGGAAAAATTGGGGAACCATGGGGAACACTGCAGAACAGAGGGGCACCAAGGGAGCAGGTGGAACGGATTGGAAAAAGTGGGGAACTGTGTGGAAAAATGCAGAACAGTGGGGAACCAAAGGGAGCAGGAGGAACAGAATGGAAAAAGTCGTGGACCGTGGAGAACACTGCAGAACAGAGGGGAACCAAAGGGAGCAGAGGAAACGGATTGGAAAATGTGGGGAACTGTATAGAAAACTGCAGAATAGAGGGGAACCAACGGGAGCAGGGGGAACAGATTGGAAAAAGTGGAAAATGTGGGGAAAACTGCAGAACAGAGGGGAGCCCAAGGAGAAGGGGGAACAGATTGGAAAAAGTGGGGAACGGTGTGGAAAATGCAGAAGAGTGGAGAAACAACGGGAGCAGGTAGAACGGATTGGAAAATGTGGTGAACCGTGGGGAGCACTGCAGTATAGAGGGGAACCAAAGGGAGCAGGGAGAACAGATTGGAAAAGTGGGGAAATATGGGGGAAAGTGCAGGACAGATGGGAACCAAAGGGAGAAGGGGGAATGGATTGGAAAAAGTGGGTAACCGTGGGGAACACTGCAGGACAGAGGGGAACCAAAGGGAGAAGGGGGAACGGTTTGGAAAAAGTGGGTAACCGTGGGGAACACTGCAGAACACTGCGGAACCAAAGGGAGCAGGGGGAATGGATTGGAAAAAGTGGGTAACCGTGGGGAACACTGCAGGACAGAGGGGAACCAAAGGAAGCAGGGGGAACGGTTTGGAAAAAGTGGGGAAACGTGGGGAACACTGCAGAATAAAGGAGAACCAAACGGAGCAGGGGGAACAGATTGGAAAAAGTGGGGAATCGTGGGGAGTTCTGCAGAACAGTGGGGAACCAAAAGGAGCAGGGGGAATGGATTGGAAAAAGTGGGGAACCGTGGAGAACATTGCAGGACAGAGGGGAAACAAAGGGAGCAGGGCGAACTGATTGGAAAAAGTGGGGAAACGTGGGGAACACTGCAGGACAGAGGGGAAACAAAGGGAGCAGGGTGAACAGATTCGAAAAAGTGCGCAACCTTGGGGAACACTGCAGAATAGAGGGGAACTAAACGGAGCAAAGGGAACAGATTGGAAAAAGCTTAGAAACATGGCGAACACTGCAAAACAGTGGGGAACCAAAGGGAGCAGCGGGAACGGATTGGAAAAAGTGGGGAACCGTGGGAAACACTGCAGAACAGAGGGGAACGAAATGGAGCACGGCGAGCATATCGGAAAGAAGTTGAGAAGTGGGGAACACTGCAGGACAGAGGGGAACCAAAGGAACAGGGGGAACGGATTGGAAAAATTGGGGAACCATGGGGAACACTGCAGAACAGAGGGGCACCAAGGGAGCAGGTGGAACGGATTGGAAAAAGTGGGGAACTGTGTGGAAAAATGCAGAACAGTGGGGAACCAAAGGGAGCAGGAGGAACAGAATGGAAAAAGTCGTGGACCGTGGAGAACACTGCAGAACAGAGGGGAACCAAAGGGAGCAGAGGTAACGGATTGGAAAATGTGGGGAACTGTATAGAAAACTGCAGAATAGAGGGGAACCAACGGGAGCAGGGGGAACAGATTGGAAAAAGTGGAAAATGTGGGGAAAACTGCAGAACAGAGGGGAGCCCAAGGAGAAGGGGGAACAGATTGGAAAAAGTGGGGAACGGTGTGGAAAATGCAGAAGAGTGGAGAAACAACGGGAGCAGGTAGAACGGATTGGAAAATGTGGTGAACCGTGGGGAGCACTGCAGTATAGAGGGGAACCAAAGGGAGCAGGGAGAACAGATTGGAAAAGTGGGGAAATATGGGGGAAAGTGCAGGACAGATGGGAACCAAAGGGAGAAGGGGGAATGGATTGGAAAAAGTGGGTAACCGTGGGGAACACTGCAGGACAGAGGGGAACCAAAGGGAGAAGGGGGAACGGTTTGGAAAAAGTGGGTAACCGTGGGGAACACTGCAGAACACTGCGGAACCAAAGGGAGCAGGGGGAATGGATTGGAAAAATTGGGGAAACGTGGGGAACACTGCAGAATAAAGGAGAACCAAACGGAGCAGGGGGAACAGATTGGAAAAAGTGGGGAATCGTGGGGAGTTCTGCAGAACAGTGGGGAACCAAAAGGAGCAGGGGGAATGGATTGGAAAAAGTGGGGAACCGTGGAGAACATTGCAGGACAGAGGGGAAACAAAGGGAGCAGGGCGAACTGATTGGAAAAAGTGGGGAAACGTGGGGAACACTGCAGGACAGAGGGGAAACAAAGGGAGCAGGGTGAACAGATTCGAAAAAGTGTGCAACCTTGGGGAACACTGCAGAATAGAGGGGAACTAAACGGAGCAAAGGGAACAGATTGGAAAAAGCTTAGAAACATGGCGAACACTGCAAAACAGTGGGGAACCAAAGGGAGCAGCGGGAACGGATTGGAAAAAGTGGGGAACCGTGGGATACACTGCAGAACAGAGGGGAACGAAATGGAGCACGGCGAGCATATCGGAAAGAAGTTGAGAAGTGGGGAACACTGCAGGACAGAGGGGAACCAAAGGGACAGGGGGAACGGATTGGATAAAGTGGGGAACTGTGAAGAACACTGCAGAAAGAGAGGAACCAAAGGGAGCAGGGGTAACGGATTGGAAAATGTGGGGAACTGTATAGAAAACTGCAGAACAGTGGGGAACCAAAGGGAGCAGGAGGAACAGAATGGAAAAAGTCGTGGACCGTGGAGAACACTGCAGAACAGAGGGGAACCAAAGGGAGCAGGGCTAACGGATTGGAAAAAGTGGGGAACTGTATAGAAAACTGCAGAATAGAGGGGAACCAACGGGAGCAGGGGGTACAGATTGGAAAAAGTGGAAACTGTGGGGAAAACTGCAGAACAGAGGGGAGCCCAAGGAGAAGGGGGAACAGATTGGAAAAAGTGGGGAACGGTGCGGAAAATGCAGAAGAGTGGAGAAACAACAAGAGCAGGGTGAACGGATTGGAAAAAGTGGGGAACAGTGTGGAACACTGCAGAACAGAGGGGAATCAAAGGAAGCAGTGGGAACTGATTGGAAAAAGTGGGGAACAGTGGGGAACACTGCAGAACAGAGGAGAACCAAAGAGAGCACGGCGAACAGATTGGAAAAGTGTGGAGACGTGGGGAACACTGCAGGACAGAGGGGAACCAAAGGGAGCAGGGAGAACAGATTGGAAAAGTGGGGAAATATGGGGGAAAATGCAGGACAGAGGGGAACCAAAGGGAGCAGGGGGAATGGATTGGAAAAAGTGGGTAACCGTGGGGAACACTGCAGGGCAGAGGGGAACCAAAGGGAGCAGGGCGAACAGTTTGGAAAAATTGGGTAACCGTGGGGAACACTGCAGAACACTGCGGAACCAAAGGGAGCAGGGGGAACAGCTCGGAAAAGTGGGGAACCGTGGGGAACACTGCAGAATAAAGGAGAACCAAATGGAGCAAGGGGAACAGATTGGAAAAAGTGGGGAATCGTGGGGAGTTCTGCAGAACAGTGGGGAACCAAAAGGAGCACGGCGATCATATCGGAAAGAAGTTGAGAAGTGGGGAACACTGCAGGATAGAGGGGAACCAAAGGGAGCAGGGGGAACGGATTGGATAAAGTTGGGAACTGTGAAGAACAAGGCAGAAAGAGAGGAAACAAAGCGATCACAGCGAACAAATTCGAAAATAGTGGAAAAGTGGGGAATACTGAAGAAAAGTGGGGAACCAAAGGGAGCGGGGGAAACAGATTGGAAAAAGTGGGGAACAGTGTGGAAAAATGCAGAAGAGTGAGAAAACAAAGGGAGCAGGGGGTATACATTGGAAAAATTGCGGAACCGTGGGTAACACTGCAGAACAGAGGGGAACCAATGGAGCAGGTGGAACGGATTGGAAAAAGTGGGGAATCGCGAAGGACAATGCAGGACAGAGGGGAACCAAAGGGAGCAGGGGGAACGTTTCGGAAAAAGTGGGTAACCGTGGGGAACACTGCAGAACACTGCGGAACGAAAGGGAGCAGGGGGAACAGCTCGGAAAATTGGGGAACCGTGGGGAACACTGCAGAATAAAGGAGAACCAAACGGAGCAGGGGGAACAGAGTCGAAAAAGTGGGGAATCGTGGGGAGTTCTGCAGAACAGTGGAGAACCAAAAGGAGTAGGGGGAATCGATTGGAAAAAGTGGGGAACCATGGAGAACATTGCAGGACAGAGGGGAAACAAAGGGAGCAGGGGGAACGGATTGGATAAAGTGGGCAACGGTGTGGAAACTGCAGAAGTGAGTGGAACCAAAGGAGCAGGGGGAACAGATTGGAAAAAAGTGGGGAACCGTGGAGAACACTGCAGAACAGAGGGGGAAAAAAGGGAGAAGGGGAATAGATTGGAAAAAATGTGAAGAACCGTGGGGAACACTGCAGAACAGAGGGGAACCAAAGGAGCAAGGGCAACTGATTAGAAAAAAAGGGGAACCATGGGGAACACTGCAGAACAGAGGGGAACCGAATGGAGTACGGGGTACAGATTCGAAAAATTGGGGGATTATGTGGAAATGTACAGAACAGTGGGGAACCAAAGGGAGCAGGGGGAACGGAGTGGAAAAAATGGGGAACCTTGGGGAACACTGCAGAACAGAGGGGAACCAAACGGAGCAGGGGGAACGGATTGGATAAAGTGGGGAACTGTGAAGAACACTGCAGACCGAGAGGAACCAAAGCGATCATGGCGAACAAATTGGAAAATAGTGGAGAAGTGGGGAATACTGCAGAACAGTGGGGAACCAAAAGGAGCGGGGAAAACAGAGTGGAAAAAGTGGGGAACAGTGTGGAAAAATGCAGAAGAGTGAGGAAACAAAGGGAGCAGGGGGTATACATTGGAAAAATTGGGGAACCATGGGGAACACTGCAGAAAAGAGGGGCACCAAGGGAGCAGGTGGAACGGATTGGAAAAAGTGGAGAACTATGGGGAACACTGCAGAACAGAGAGGACTCAAAGGGAGCAGAGGGAAGAACTCGGAAAAGTGGGGCACCGTGGGGAACACTGCAGAATAGAGGGGAACCGAGAGAGCAGGGGTAACGGATTGGAAAAGTGGGGAACTGTGAAGAACACTGCAGACAGAGAGGAACCAAAGCGAGCACGGCGAACAAATTGGAAAATAGTGGAGAAGTGGGGAACACTGCAGAACAGTGGGGAACCAAAGGGAGCGGGGGAAACAGATTGGAAAAAGTGGGGAGCAGTGTGGAAAATGCAGAAGAGTGAAAAAACAAAGGGAGCAGGGGGAACAGATTGGAAAAAGTGGGGAACGGTGTGGAAAATGCAGTAGAGTGAGGAAAAAAAGGGAGCAGGGGGAACAGATTGGAAAAAGTGGGTAACCGTGGGAAACACTGCAGGACAGAGGGGAACCAAAGGGAGCAGGGGGAACGGTTTGGAAAAAGTGGGTAACCGTGGGGAGTTCTGCAGAACAGTGGGGAACCAAAAGGAGTAGGGGGAATGGATTGCAAAAAGTGGGGAACCGTGCAGAACATTGCAGGACAGAGGGGAAACAAAGGTAGCAGGGGGAACGGATTGGATAAAGTGGGGAACTGTGAAGAACACTGCAGACAGAGAGGAACCAAAGCGATCATGGCAAAAAAATTGGAAAATAGTGGAGAAGTGGGGAATACTGCAGAACAGTGGGGAACCAAAGGGAGCGGGGAAAACAGAGTGGAAAAAGTGGGGAACAGTGTGGAAAAATGCAGAAGAGTGAGGAAACAAAGGGAGCAGGGGTTATACATTGGAAAAATTGGGGAACCATGGGGAACACTGCAGAACAGAGGGGAACCAAGGGAGCAGGTGGAACGGATTGGAAAAAGTGGGGAACTGTGTGGAAAAGTGCAGAAGAGTGGGGAACCAAAGGGAGCAGGAGGAACAGATTGGAAAAAGTCGGGGACCGTGTAGAACACTGCAGAACAGAAGGGAACCAAACGGAGCAGGAGTAACGGATTGGAAAATGTGGGGAACTGTATAGAAAACTGCAGAATAGAGGGGAACCAACGGGAGCAGGGGGAACAGATTGGAAAAAGTGGAAACTGTGGGGAAAACTGCAGAACAGAGGGGAGCCCAAGGAGAAGGGGGAACAGATTGGAAAAAGTGGGGAACGGTGCGGAAAATGCAGAAGAGTGGAGAAACAACAGGAGCAGGGAGAACGGATTGGAAAATGTGGGGAACCGTGGGGAGCACTGCAGTACAGAGGGGAACTAAAGGGAGCAAGGGGAACAGGTTGGAAAAGTGGGGAAATATGGGGGAAAATGCAGGACAGAGGGGAACCAAAGCGAGCACGGCGAACAGATTGGAAAAAGTGTGGAGCCGTGGGGAACACTGCAGGACAGAGGGGAACCAAAGGGAGCAGGGAGAACAGATTGGAAAAGTCGGGAAATATGGGGGAAAATGCAGGACAGAGGGGAACCAAAGGGAGCAGGGGGAATGGATTGGAAAAAGTGGGTAACCGTGGGGAACACTGCAGGGCAGAGGGGAACCAAAGGGAGCAGGGCGAACGGTTTGGAAAAATTGGGTAACCGTGGGGAACACTGCAGAATAAAGGAGAACCAAATGGAGCAAGGGGAACAGATTGGAAAAAGTGGGGAATCGTGGGGAGTTCTGCAGAACAGTGGGGAACAAAAAGGAGCACGGTGATTATATCGGAAAGAAGTTGAGAAGTGGGGAACACTGCAGGAGAGAGGGGAACCAAAGGGAGCAGGGGGAACGGATTGGATAAAGTTGGGAACTGTGAAGAACAAGGCAGAAAGAGAGGAAACAAAGCGATCACAGCGAACAAATTCGAAAATAGTGGAAAAGAGGGGAATACTGAAGAACAGTGGGGAACCAAAGGGAGCGGGGGAAACAGATTGGAAAAAGTGGGGAACAGTGTGGAAAAATGCAGAAGAGTGAGAAAACAAAGGGAGCAGGGGGTATACATTGGAAAAATTGCGGAACCGTGGGGAACACTGCAGAACAGAGGGGAACCAATGGAGCAGGTGGAACGGATTGGAAAAAGTGGGGAATCGCGAAGGACAATGCAGGACAGAGGGGAACCAAAGGGAGCAGGGGGAACGGTTTGGAAAAAGTGGGTAACCGTGGGGAACACTGCAGAACACTGCGGAACGAAAGGGAGCAGGGGGAACAGCTCGGAAAATTGGGGAACCGTGGGGAACACTGCAGAATAAAGGAGAACCAAACGGAGCAGGGGGAACAGAGTCGAAAAAGTAGGGAATCGTGGGGAGTTCTGCAGAACAGTGGGGAACCATAGGAGTAGGGGGAATGGATTGGAAAAAGTGGGGAACCATGGAGAACATTGCAGGACAGAGGGGAAACAAAGGGAGCAGGGGGAACGGATTGGATAAAGTGGGCAACGGTGTGGAAAATGCAGAAGTGAGTGGAACCAAAGGAGCAGGGGGAACAGATTGGAAAAAAGTGGGGAACCGTGGAGAACACTGCAGAACAGAGGGGGAAAAAAGGGAGAAGGGGAATAGATTGGAAAAAATGTGAAGAACCGTGGGGAACATAGCAGAACAGAGGGGAACCAAAGGAGCAAGGGCAACTGATTAGAAAAAGAGGGGAACCATGGGGAACACTGCAGAACAGAGGGGAACCGAATGGAGTACGGGGTACAGATTCGAAAAATTGGGGGATTATGTGGAAATGTACAGAACAGTGGGGAACCAAAGGGAGCAGGGGGAACGGAGTGGAAAAAATGGGGAACCGTGGGGAACACTGCAGAACAGAGGGGAACCAAACGGAGCAGGGGGAACGGATTGGATAAAGTGGGGAACTGTGAAGAACACTGCAGACAGAGAGGAACCAAAGCGATCATGGCGAACAAATTGGAAAATAGTGGAGAAGTGGGGAATACTGCAGAACAGTGGGGAACCAAATGGAGCGGGGAAAACAGAGTGGAAAAAGTGGGGAACAGTGTGGAAAAATGCAGAAGAGTGAGGAAACAAAGGGAGCAGGGGGTATACATTGGAAAAATTGGGGAACCATGGGGAACACTGCAGAACAGAGGGGCACCAAGGGAGCAGGTGGAACGGATTGGAAAAAGTGGGGAACTGTGTGGAAAAATGCAGAACAGTGGGGAACCAAAGGGAGCAGGAGGAACAGAATGGAAAAAGTCGTGGACCGTGGAGAACACTGCAGAACAGAGGGGAACCAAAGGGAGCAGGGGTAACGGATTGGAAAATGTGGGGAACTGTATAGAAAACTGCAGAATAGAGGGGAACCAACGGGAGCAGGGGGAACAGATTGGAAAAAGTGGAAACTGTGGGGAAAACTGCAGAACAGAGGGGAGCCCAAGGAGAAGGGGGAACAGATTGGAAAAAGTGGGGAACGGTGTGGAAAATGCAGAAGAGTGGAGAAACAATGGGAGCTGGGTGAACGGATTGTAAAAAGTGGGGAACAGTGTGGAACACTGCAGAACAGAGGGGAATCAAAGGAAGCAGGGGGAACGGATTGGAAAAAGTGGGGAACCTTGGGGAACACTGCAGAACAGAGGGGAACCAAACGGAGCAGGGGGAACGGATTGGATAAAGTGGGGAACTGTGAAGAACACTGCAGACCGAGAGGAACCAAAGCGATCATGGCGAACAAATTGGAAAATAGTGGAGAAGTGGGGAATACTGCAGAACAGTGGGGAACCAAAAGGAGCGGGGAAAACAGAGTGGAAAAAGTGGGGAACAGTGTGGAAAAATGCAGAAGAGTGAGGAAACAAAGGGAGCAGGGGGTATACATTGGAAAAATTGGGGAACCATGGGGAACACTGCAGAACAGAGGGGCACCAAGGGAGCAGGTGGAACGGATTGGAAAAAGTGGAGAACTATGGGGAACACTGCAGAACAGAGAGGACTCAAAGGGAGCAGAGGGAAGAACTCGGAAAAGTGGGGCACCGTGGGGAACACTGCAGAATAGAGGGGAACCGAGAGAGCAGGGGTAACGGATTGGAAAAAGTGGGGAACTGTGAAGAACACTGCAGACAGAGAGGAACCAAAGCGAGCACGGCGAACAAATTGGAAAATAGTGGAGAAGTGGGGAACACTGCAGAACAGTGGGGAACCAAAGGGAGCGGGGGAAACAGATTGGAAAAAGTGGGGAGCAGTGTGGAAAATGCAGAAGAGTGAGGAAACAAAGGGAGCAGGGGGAACAGATTGGAAAAAGTGGGGAACGGTGTGGAAAATGCAGTAGAGTGAGGAAAAAAAGGGAGCAGGGGGAACAGATTGGAAAAAGTGGGTAACCGTGGGAAACACTGCAGGACAGAGGGGAACCAAAGGGAGCAGGGGGAACGGTTTGGAAAAAGTGGGTAACCGTGGGGAGTTCTGCAGAACAGTGGGGAACCAAAAGGAGTAGGGGGAATGGATTGCAAAAAGTGGGGAACCGTGCAGAACATTGCAGGACAGAGGGGAAACAAAGGTAGCAGGGGGAACGGATTGGATAAAGTGGGGAACTGTGAAGAACACTGCAGACAGAGAGGAACCAAAGCGATCATGGCAAAAAAATTGGAAAATAGTGGAGAAGTGGGGAATACTGCAGAACAGTGGGGAACCAAAGGGAGCGGGGAAAACAGAGTGGAAAAAGTGGGGAACAGTGTGGAAAAATGCAGAAGAGTGAGGAAACAAAGGGAGCAGGGGTTATACATTGGAAAAATTGGGGAACCATGGGGAACACTGCAGAACAGAGGGGAACCAAGGGAGCAGGTGGAACGGATTGGAAAAAGTGGGGAACTGTGTGGAAAAGTGCAGAAGAGTGGGGAACCAAAGGGAGCAGGAGGAACAGATTGGAAAAAGTCGGGGACCGTGTAGAACACTGCAGAACAGAAGGGAACCAAACGGAGCAGGAGTAACGGATTGGAAAATGTGGGGAACTGTATAGAAAACTGCAGAATAGAGGGGAACCAACGGGAGCAGGGGGAACAGATTGGAAAAAGTGGAAACTGTGGGGAAAACTGCAGAACAGAGGGGAGCCCAAGGAGAAGGGGGAACAGATTGGAAAAAGTGGGGAACGGTGCGGAAAATGCAGAAGAGTGGAGAAACAACAGGAGCAGGGAGAACGGATTGGAAAATGTGGGGAACCGTGGGGAGCACTGCAGTACAGAGGGGAACTAAAGGGAGCAAGGGGAACAGGTTGGAAAAGTGGGGAAATATGGGGGAAAATGCAGGACAGAGGGGAACCAAAGCGAGCACGGCGAACAGATTGGAAAAAGTGTGGAGCCGTGGGGAACACTGCAGGACAGAGGGGAACCAAAGGGAGCAGGGAGAACAGATTGGAAAAGTCGGGAAATATGGGGGAAAATGCAGGACAGAGGGGAACCAAAGGGAGCAGGGGGAATGGATTGGAAAAAGTGGGTAACCGTGGGGAACACTGCAGGGCAGAGGGGAACCAAAGGGAGCAGGGCGAACGGTTTGGAAAAATTGGGTAACCGTGGGGAACACTGCAGAATAAAGGAGAACCAAATGGAGCAAGGGGAACAGATTGGAAAAAGTGGGGAATCGTGGGGAGTTCTGCAGAACAGTGGGGAACCAAAAGGAGCACGGTGATTATATCGGAAAGAAGTTGAGAAGTGGGGAACACTGCAGGAGAGAGGGGAACCAAAGGGAGCAGGGGGAACGGATTGGATAAAGTTGGGAACTGTGAAGAACAAGGCAGAAAGAGAGGAAACAAAGCGATCACAGCGAACAAATTCGAAAATAGTGGAAAAGTGGGGAATACTGAAGAACAGTGGGGAACCAAAGGGAGCGGGGGAAACAGACTGGAAAAAGTGGGGAACAGTGTGGAAAAATGCAGAAGAGTGAGAAAACAAAGGGAGCAGGGGGTATACATTGGAAAAATTGCGGAAACGTGGGGAACACTGCAGAACAGAGGGGAACCAATGGAGCAGGGGGAACGGAGTGGAAAAAATGGGGAACCATGGAGAACATTGCAGGACAGAGGGGAAACAAAGGGAGCAGGGGGAACGGATTGGATAAAGTGGGCAACGGTGTGGAAAATGCAGAAGTGAGTGGAACCAAAGGAGCAGGGGGAACAGATTGGAAAAAAGTGGGGAACCGTGGAGAACACTGCAGAACAGAGGTGGAAAAAAGGGAGAAGGGGAATAGATTGGAAAAAATGTGAAGAACCGTGGGGAACATAGCAGAACAGAGGGGAACCAAAGGAGCAAGGGCAACTGATTAGAAAAAGAGGGGAACCATGGGGAACACTGCAGAACAGAGGGGAACCGAATGGAGTACGGGGTACAGATTCGAAAAATTGGGGGATTATGTGGAAATGTACAGAACAGTGGGGAACCAAAGGGAGCAGGGGGAACGGAGTGGAAAAAATGGGGAACCGTGTGGAACACTGCAGAACAGAGGGGAACCAAACGGAGCAGGGGGAACGGATTGGATAAAGTGGGGAACTGTAAAGAACACTGCAGACAGAGAGGAACCAAAGCGATCATGGCGAACAAATTGGAAAATAGTGGAGAAGTGGGGAATACTGCAGAACAGTGGGGAACCAAATGGAGCGGGGAAAACAGAGTGGAAAAAGTGGGGAACAGTGTGGAAAAATGCAGAAGAGTGAGGAAACAAAGGGAGCAGGGGGTATACATTGGAAAAATTGGGGAACCATGGGGAACACTGCAGAACAGAGGGGCACCAAGGGAGCAGGTGGAACGGATTGGAAAAAGTGGGGAACTGTGTGGAAAAATGCAGAACAGTGGGGAACCAAAGGGAGCAGGAGGAACAGAATGGAAAAAGTCGTGGACCGTGGAGAACACTGCAGAACAGAGGGGAACCAAAGGGAGCAGGGGTAACGGATTGGAAAATGTGGGGAACTGTATAGAAAACTGCAGAATAGAGGGGAACCAACGGGAGCAGGGGGAACAGATTGGAAAAAGTGGAAACTGTGGGGAAAACTGCAGAACAGAGGGGAGCCCAAGGAGAAGGGGGAACAGATTGGAAAAAGTGGGGAACGGTGTGGAAAATGCAGAAGAGTGGAGAAACAATGGGAGCTGGGTGAACGGATTGTAAAAAGTGGGGAACAGTGTGGAACACTGCAGAACAGAGGGGAATCAAAGGAAGCAGGGGGAACGGATTGGAAAAAGTGGGGAACTGTGGGGAACACTGTAAAACAGAGAGGAACCAAAGAGAGCACGGCGAACAGATTGGAAAAAGTGTGGAACCGTGGGGAACACTGCAGGACAGAGGGGAACCAAAGGGAGCAGGGGGAACGGATTGGATAAAGTGGGGAACTGTGAAGAACACTGCAGAAAGAGAGGAACCAAATCGATCACGGCGAACAAATTCGAAAATAGTGGAAAAGTGGGGAATACTGCAGAACAGTGGGGAACCAAAGGGAGCGGGGGAAACAGATTGGAAAAAGTGGGGAACAGTGTGGAAAAATGCAGAAGAGTGAGAAAACAAAGGGAGCAGGGGGTATACATTGGAAAAATTGCGAAACCGTGGGGAACACTGCAGAACAGAGGGGAACCAATGGGGCAGGTGGAACGGATTGGAAAAAGTGGGGAATCGCGAAGGACAATGCAGGACAGAGGGGAACCAAAGGGAGCAGAGGGAACGGTTTGGAAAAAGTGGGTAACCGTGGGGAACACTGCAGAACACTGTGGAACGAAAGGGAGCAGGGTGAACGGATTGGAAAAAGTGGGGAACAGTGTGGAACACTGCAGAATAAAGGAGAACCAAACGGAGCAGGGGGAACAGAGTCGAAAAAGTGGGGAATCGTGGGGAGTTCTGTAGAACAGTGGGGAACCATAGGAGTAGGGGGAATGGATTGGAAAAAGTGGGGAACCATGGAGAACATTGCAGGACAGAGGGGAAACAAAGGGAGCAGGGGGAACGGATTGGATAAAGTGGGCAACGGTGTGGAAAATGCAGAAGTGAGTGGAACCAAAGGAGCAGGGGGAACAGATTGGAAAAAAGTGGGGAACCGTGGAGAACACTGCAGAACAGAGGGGGAAAAAAGGGAGAAGGGGAATAGATTGGAAAAAATGTGAAGAACCGTGGGGAACACTGCAGAACAGAGGGGAACCAAAGGAGCAAGGGCAACTGATTAGAAAAAGAGGGGAACCATGGGGAACACTGCAGAACAGAGGGGAACCGAATGGAGTACGGGGTACAGATTCGAAAAATTGGGGGATTATGTGGAAATGTACAGAACAGTGGGGAACCAAAGGGAGCAGGGGGAACGGAGTGGAAAAAATGGGGAACCGTGGGGAACACTGCAGAACAGAGGGGAACCAAACGGAGCAGGGGGAACGGATTGGATAAAGTGGGGAACTGTGAAGAACACTGCAGACAGAGAGGAACCAAAGCAATCATGGCGAACAAATTGGAAAATAGTGGAGAAGTGGGGAATACTGCAGAACAGTGGGGAACCAAAGGGAGCGGGAAAAACAGAGTGGAAAAAATGGGGAACAGTGTGGAAAAATGCAGAAGAGTGGAGAAACAACGGGAGCAGGGTGAACGGATTGGAAAAAGTGGGGAACAGTGTGGAACACTGCAGAACAGAGGGGAACCAACGGGAGCAGGGGGAACAGATTGGAAAAAGTGGAAACTGTGGGGAAAACTGCAGAACAGAGGGGAGCCCAAGGAGAAGGGGGAACAGATTGGAAAAAGTGGGGAACGGTGCGGAAAATGCAGAAGAGTGGAGAAACAACAGGAGCAGGGAGAACGGATTGGAAAATGTGGGGAACCGTGGGGAGCACTGCAGTACAGAGGGGAACTAAAGGGAGCAAGGGGAACAGGTTGGAAAAGTGGGGAAATATGGGGGAAAATGCAGGACAGAGGGGAACCAAAGCGAGCACGGCGAACAGATTGGAAAAAGTGTGGAGCCGTGGGGAACACTGCAGGACAGAGGGGAACCAAAGGGAGCAGGGAGAACAGATTGGAAAAGTCGGGAAATATGGGGGAAAATGCAGGACAGAGGGGAACCAAAGGGAGCAGGGGGAATGGATTGGAAAAAGTGGGTAACCGTGGGGAACACTGCAGGGAAGAGGGGAACCAAAGGGAGCAGGGCGAACGGTTTGGAAAAATTGGGTAACCGTGGGGAACACTGCAGAATAAAGGAGAACCAAATGGAGCAAGGGGAACAGATTGGAAAAAGTGGGGAATCGTGGGGAGTTCTGCAGAACAGTGGGGAACCAAAAGGAGCACGGCGATCATATAGGAAAGAAGTTGAGAAGTGGGGAACACTGCAGGATAGAGGGGAACCAAAGGGAGCAGGGGGAACGGATTGGATAAAGTTGGGAACTGTGAAGAACAAGGCAGAAAGAGAGGAAACAAAGCGATCACAGCGAACAAATTCGAAAATAGTGGAAAAGTGGGGAATACTGAAGAACAGTGGGGAACCAAAGGGAGCGGGGGAAACAGATTGGAAAAAGTGGGGAACAGTGTGGAAAAATGCAGAAGAGTGAGAAAACAAAGGGAGCAGGGGGTATACATTGGAAAAAGTGGGTAACCGTGGGGAACACTGCAGAACACTGCGGAACGAAAGGGAGCAGGGGGAACAGCTCGGAAAATTGGGGAACCGTGGGGAACACTGCAGAATAAAGGAGAACCAAACGGAGCAGGGGGAACAGAGTCGAAAAAGTAGGGAATCGTGGGGAGTTCTGCAGAACAGTGGGGAACCATAGGAGTAGGGGGAATGGATTGGAAAAAGTGGGGAACCATGGAGAACATTGCAGGACAGAGGGGAAACAAAGGGAGCAGGGGGAACGGATTGGATAAAGTGGGCAACGGTGTGGAAAATGCAGAAGTGAGTGGAACCAAAGGAGCAGGGGGAACAGATTGGAAAAAAGTGGGGAACCGTGGAGAACACTGCAGAACAGAGGGGGAAAAAAGGGAGAAGGGGAATAGATTGGAAAAAATGTGAAGAACCGTGGGGAACATAGCAGAACAGAGGGGAACCAAAGGAGCAAGGGCAACTGATTAGAAAAAGAGGGGAACCATGGGGAACACTGCAGAACAGAGGGGAACCGAATGGAGTACGGGGTACAGATTCGAAAAATTGGGGGATTATGTGGAAATGTACAGAACAGTGGGGAACCAAAGGGAGCAGGGGGAACGGAGTGGAAAAAATGGGGAACCGTGGGGAACACTGCAGAACAGAGGGGAACCAAACGGAGCAGGGGGAACGGATTGGATAAAGTGGGGAACTGTGAAGAACACTGCAGACAGAGAGGAACCAAAGCGATCATGGCGAACAAATTGGAAAATAGTGGAGAAGTGGGGAATACTGCAGAACAGTGGGGAACCAAATGGAGCGGGGAAAACAGAGTGGAAAAAGTGGGGAACAGTGTGGAAAAATGCAGAAGAGTGAGGAAACAAAGGGAGCAGGGGGTATACATTGGAAAAATTGGGGAACCATGGGGAACACTGCAGAACAGAGGGGCACCAAGGGAGCAGGTGGAACGGATTGGAAAAAGTGGGGAACTGTGTGGAAAAATGCAGAACAGTGGGGAACCAAAGGGAGCAGGAGGAACAGAATGGAAAAAGTCGTGGACCGTGGAGAACACTGCAGAACAGAGGGGAACCAAAGGGAGCAGGGGTAACGGATTGGAAAATGTGGGGAACTGTATAGAAAACTGCAGAATAGAGGGGAACCAACGGGAGCAGGGGGAACAGATTGGAAAAAGTGGAAACTGTGGGGAAAACTGCAGAACAGAGGGGAGCCCAAGGAGAAGGGGGAACAGATTGGAAAAAGTGGGGAACGGTGTGGAAAATGCAGAAGAGTGGAGAAACAATGGGAGCTGGGTGAACGGATTGTAAAAAGTGGGGAACAGTGTGGAACACTGCAGAACAGAGGGGAATCAAAGGAAGCAGGGGGAACGGATTGGAAAAAGTGGGGAACTGTGGGGAACACTGTAAAACAGAGAGGAACCAAAGAGAGCACGGCGAACAGATTGGAAAAAGTGTGGAACCGTGGGGAACACTGCAGGACAGAGGGGAACCAAAGGGAGCAGGGGGAACGGATTGGATAAAGTGGGGAACTGTGAAGAACACTGCAGAAAGAGAGGAACCAAATCGATCACGGCGAACAAATTCGAAAATAGTGGAAAAGTGGGGAATACTGCAGAACAGTGGGGAACCAAAGGGAGCGGGGGAAACAGATTGGAAAAAGTGGGGAACAGTGTGGAAAAATGCAGAAGAGTGAGAAAACAAAGGGAGCAGGGGGTATACATTGCAAAAATTGCGGAACCGTGGGGAACACTGCAGAACAGAGGGGAACCAATGGGGCAGGTGGAACGGATTGGAAAAAGTGGGGAATCGCGAAGGACAATGCAGGACAGAGGGGAACCAAAGGGAGCAGAGGGAACGGTTTGGAAAAAGTGGGTAACCGTGGGGAACACTGCAGAACACTGTGGAACGAAAGGGAGCAGGGTGAACGGATTGGAAAAAGTGGGGAACAGTGTGGAACACTGCAGAATAAAGGAGAACCAAACGGAGCAGGGGGAACAGAGTCGAAAAAGTGGGGAATCGTGGGGAGTTCTGCAGAACAGTGGGGAACCATAGGAGTAGGGGGAATGGATTGGAAAAAGTGGGGAACCATGGAGAACATTGCAGGACAGAGGGGAAACAAAGGGAGCAGGGGGAACGGATTGGATAAAGTGGGCAACGGTGTGGAAAATGCAGAAGTGAGTGGAACCAAAGGAGCAGGGGGAACAGATTGGAAAAAAGTGGGGAACCGTGGAGAACACTGCAGAACAGAGGGGGAAAAAAGGGAGAAGGGGAATAGATTGGAAAAAATGTGAAGAACCGTGGGGAACACTGCAGAACAGAGGGGAACCAAAGGAGCAAGGGCAACTGATTAGAAAAAGAGGGGAACCATGGGGAACACTGCAGAACAGAGGGGAACCGAATGGAGTACGGGGTACAGATTCGAAAAATTGGGGGATTATGTGGAAATGTACAGAACAGTGGGGAACCAAAGGGAGCAGGGGGAACGGAGTGGAAAAAATGGGGAACCGTGGGGAACACTGCAGAACAGAGGGGAACCAAACGGAGCAGGGGGAACGGATTGGATAAAGTGGGGAACTGTGAAGAACACTGCAGACAGAGAGGAACCAAAGCGATCATGGCGAACAAATTGGAAAATAGTGGAGAAGTGGGGAATACTGCAGAACAGTGGGGAACCAAAGGGAGCGGGAAAAACAGAGTGGAAAAAATGGGGAACAGTGTGGAAAAATGCAGAAGAGTGGAGAAACAACGGGAGCAGGGTGAACGGATTGGAAAAAGTGGGGAACAGTGTGGAACACTGCAGAACAGAGGGGAATCAAAGGAAGCAGGGGGAAAGGATTGGAAAAAGTGGGGAACTGCGGGGATCACTGTAAAACAGAGAGGAACCAAAGAGAGCACGGCGAACAGATTGGAAAAAGTGTGGAACCGTGGGGAACACTGCAGGACAGAGGGGAACCAAAGGGAATAGGAGGTACAGGTTGGAAAAAGTGGGGAACCGTTGGCGAACACTGCAGAACAGTGGGGAACCAAAGGGAGCAGGGGGAACAGATTGCGAAAAGTGGGGAACAGTGGGGAATATTGCAGAAAAGAGGGGAAGCAAATGGAGCATGGGAACAGATTGGAAAAATCGGGGAACCGTGTGGAAAAATGCAGAACAGTGGGAAACCAAAGGGAGCAGGGAGAACGGATTGGAAAATGTGGGGAACTGTATAGAAAACTGCAGAATAGAGGGGAACCAACGGGAGCAGGGGGAACAGATTGGAAAAAGTGGAAACTGTGGGGAAAACTGCAGAACAGAGGGGAGCCCAAGGAGAAGGGGGAACAGATTGGAAAAAGTGGGGAATGGTGTGGAAAATGCAGAAGAGTGGAGAAACAACAGGAGCAGGGTGAACGAGTTGGAAAAAGTGGGGAACAGTGTGGAACACTGCAGAACAGAGGGAAACCAAAGAGAGCACGGCGAACAGATTGGAAAAAGTGTGGAGCCGTGGGGAACACTGCAGGACAGAGGGGAACCAAAGGGAGCAGGGAGAACAGATTGGAAAAGTGGGGAAATATGGGGGAAAATGCAGGACAGAGGAGAACCAAAGGGAGCAGGGGGAATGGATTGGAAAAAGTGGGTAACCGTGGGGAACACTGCAGGGCAGAGGGGAACCAAAGGGAGCAGGGGGAACGGTTTGGAAAAAGTGGGTAACCTTGGAAAACACTGAACAATAGAGGGGAACCGAATGGAGAAGGGGGAACAGATTGGAAAAAGTGGGGAACGGTGTGGAAAATGCAGAAGAGTGAGGAAAAAAAAGGGAGCAGGGGGAACAGATTGGAAAAAGTGGGTAACTGTGGGAAACACTGCAGGACAGAGGGGAACCAAAGGGAGCAGGGGGAACGGTTTGGAAAAAGTGGGTAACCGTGGGGAAAACTGCAGAACACTGCGGAACCAAAGGGAGCAGGGTGAACAGCTCGGAAAAGTGGGGAACCGTGGGGAACACTGCAGAATAAAGGAGAACCAAACGGAGCAGGGGGTACAGATTGGAAAAAGTGGGGAATCGTAGGGAGTTCTGCAGAACAGTGGGGAACCAAAAGGAGTAGGGGGAATGGATTGCAAAAAGTGGGGAACCGTGGAGAACATTGCAGGACAGAGGGGAAACAAAGGTAGCAGGGGGAACGGATTGGATAAAGTGGGGAACTGTGAAGAAAACTGCAGACAGAGAGGAACCAAAGCAATCATGGCAAAAAAATTGGAAAATAGTGGAGAAGTGGGGAATACTGCAGAACAGTGGGGAACCAAAGGGAGCGGGGAAAACAGAGTGGAAAAAGTGGGGAACAGTGTGGAAAAATGCAGAAGAGTGAGGAAACAAAGGGAGCAGGGGGTATACATTGGAAAAATTGGGGAACCATGGGGAACACTGCAGAACAGAGGGGAACCAAGGGAGCAGGTGGAACGGATTGGAAAATGTGGGGAACTGTGTGGAAAAATGCAGAAGAGTGGGGAACCAAAGGGAGCAGGAGGAACAGATGGGAAAAAGTCGGGGACCGTGTAGAACACTGCAGAACAGAAGGGAACCAAACGGAGCAGGGGTAACGGATTGGAAAATGTGGGGAACTGTATAGAAAACTGCAGAATAGAGGGGAACCAACGGGAGCAGGGGGAACAGATTGGAAAAAGTGGAAACTGTGGGGAAAACTGCAGAACAGAGGGGAGCCCAAGGAGAAGGGGGAACAGATTGGAAAAATTGGGGAACGGTGTGGAAAATGCAGAAGAGTGGAGAAACAACAGGAGCAGGGTGAACGAATTGGAAAAAGTGGGGAACAGTGTGGAACACTGCAGAACAGAGGGGAATCAAAGGAAGCAGTGGGAACTGATTGGAAAAAGTGGGGAATCGTGGGGAGTTCTGCAGAACAGTGGGGAACCAAAAGGAGCAGGGGGAATGGATTGGAAAAAGTGGGGAACCGTGGAGAACATTGCAGGACAGAGGGGAAACAAAGGGAGCAGGGCGAACTGATTGGAAAAAGTGGGGAAACGTAGAGAACACTGCAGGACAGAGGGGAAACAAAGGGAGCAGGGTGAACAGATTCGAAAAAGTGTGCAACCTTGGGGAACACTGCAGAATAGAGGGGAACTAAACGGAGCAAAGGGAACAGATTGGAAAAAGTGCAGAACCATGGCGAACACTGCAAAACAGTGGGGAACCAAAGGGAGCAGCGGGAACGGATTGGAAAAAGTGGGGAACCGTGGGAAACACTGCAGAACAGAGGGGAACGAAATGGAGCACGGCGAGCATATCGGAAAGAAGTTGAGAAGTGGGGAACACTGCAGGACAGAGGGGAACCAAAGGGAGCAGGGGGAACGGATTGGATAAAGTGGGGAACTGTGAAGAACACTGCAGAAAGAGAGGAACCAAAGCGATCACGGCGAACAAATTCGAAAATAGTGGAAAAGTTGGGAATACTGCAGAACAGTGGGGAACCAAAGGGAGCGGGGGAAACACATTGGAAAAAGTGGGGAACAGTGTGGAAAAATGCAGAAGAGTGAGAAAACAAAGGGAGCAGGGGGTATACATTGGAAAAATTGCGGAACCGTGGGGAACACTGCAGAACAGAGGGGAACCAATGGGGCAGGTGGAACGGATTGGAAAAAGTGGGGAATCGCGAAGGACAATGCAGGACAGAGGGGAACCAAAGGGAGCAGAGGGAACGGTTTGGAAAAAGTGGGTAACCGTGGGGAACACTGCAGAACACTGTGGAACGAAAGGGAGCAGGGTGAACGGATTGGAAAAAGTGGGGAACAGTGTGGAACACTGCAGAATAAAGGAGAACCAAACGGAGCAGGGGGAACAGAGTCGAAAAAGTGGGGAATCGTGGGGAGTTCTGCAGAACAGTGGGGAACCATAGGAGTAGGGGGAATGGATTGGAAAAAGTGGGGAACCATGGAGAACATTGCAGGACAGAGGGGAAACAAAGGGAGCAGGGGGAACGGATTGGATAAAGTGGGCAACGGTGTGGAAAATGCAGAAGTGAGTGGAACCAAAGGAGCAGGGGGAACAGATTGGAAAAAAGTGGGGAACCGTGGAGAACACTGCAGAACAGAGGGGGAAAAAAGGGAGAAGGGGAATAGATTGGAAAAAATGTGAAGAACCGTGGGGAACACTGCAGAACAGAGGGGAACCAAAGGAGCAAGGGCAACTGATTAGAAAAAGAGGGGAACCATGGGGAACACTGCAGAACAGAGGGGAACCGAATGGAGTACGGGGTACAGATTCGAAAAATTGGGGGATTATGTGGAAATGTACAGAACAGTGGGGAACCAAAGGGAGCAGGGGGAACGGAGTGGAAAAAATGGGGAACCGTGGGGAACACTGCAGAACAGAGGGGAACCAAACGGAGCAGGGGGAACGGATTGGATAAAGTGGGGAACTGTGAAGAACACTGCAGACAGAGAGGAACCAAAGCGATCATGGCGAACAAATTGGAAAATAGTGGAGAAGTGGGGAATACTGCAGAACAGTGGGGAACCAAAGGGAGCGGGAAAAACAGAGTGGAAAAAATGGGGAACAGTGTGGAAAAATGCAGAAGAGTGGAGAAACAACGGGAGCAGGGTGAACGGATTGGAAAAAGTGGGGAACAGTGTGGAACACTGCAGAACAGAGGGGAATCAAAGGAAGCAGGGGGAAAGGATTGGAAAAAGTGGGGAACTGCGGGGATCACTGTAAAACAGAGAGGAACCAAAGAGAGCACGGCGAACAGATTGGAAAAAGTGTGGAACCGTGGGGAACACTGCAGGACAGAGGGGAACCAAAGGGAATAGGAGGTACAGGTTGGAAAAAGTGGGGAACCGTTGGCGAACACTGCAGAACAGTGGGGAACCAAAGGGAGCAGGGGGAACAGATTGCGAAAAGTGGGGAACAGTGGGGAATATTGCAGAAAAGAGGGGAAGCAAATGGAGCATGGGAACAGATTGGAAAAATCGGGGAACCGTGTGGAAAAATGCAGAACAGTGGGAAACCAAAGGGAGCAGGGAGAACGGATTGGAAAATGTGGGGAACTGTATAGAAAACTGCAGAATAGAGGGGAACCAACGGGAGCAGGGGGAACAGATTGGAAAAAGTGGAAACTGTGGGGAAAACTGCAGAACAGAGGGGAGCCCAAGGAGAAGGGGGAACAGATTGGAAAAAGTGGGGAATGGTGTGGAAAATGCAGAAGAGTGGAGAAACAACAGGAGCAGGGTGAACGAGTTGGAAAAAGTGGGGAACAGTGTGGAACACTGCAGAACAGAGGGAAACCAAAGAGAGCACGGCGAACAGATTGGAAAAAGTTTGGAGCCGTGGGGAACACTGCAGGACAGAGGGGAACCAAAGGGAGCAGGGAGAACAGATTGGAAAAGTGGGGAAATATGGGGGAAAATGCAGGACAGAGGAGAACCAAAGGGAGCAGGGGGAATGGATTGGAAAAAGTGGGTAACCGTGGGGAACACTGCAGGGCAGAGGGGAACCAAAGGGAGCAGGGGGAACGGTTTGGAAAAAGTGGGTAACCGTGGAGAACACTGAACAATAGAGGGGAACCGAATGGAGAAGGGGGAACAGATTGGAAAAAGTGGGGAACGGTGTGGAAAATGCAGAAGAGTGAGGAAAAAAAAGGGAGCAGGGGGAACAGATTGGAAAAAGTGGGTAACTGTGGGAAACACTGCAGGACAGAGGGGAACCAAAGGGAGCAGGGGGAACGGTTTGGAAAAAGTGGGTAACCGTGGGGAAAACTGCAGAACACTGCGGAACCAAAGGGAGCAGGGTGAACAGCTCGGAAAAGTGGGGAACCGTGGGGAACACTGCAGAATAAAGGAGAACCAAACGGAGCAGGGGGTACAGATTGGAAAAAGTGGGGAATCGTAGGGAGTTCTGCAGAACAGTGGGGAACCAAAAGGAGTAGGGGGAATGGATTGCAAAAAGTGGGGAACCGTGGAGAACATTGCAGGACAGAGGGGAAACAAAGGTAGCAGGGGGAACGGATTGGATAAAGTGGGGAACTGTGAAGAAAACTGCAGAACAGTGGGGAACCAAAGGGAGCGGGGAAAACAGAGTGGAAAAAGTGGGGAACAGTGTGGAAAAATGCAGAAGAGTGAGGAAACAAAGGGAGCAGGGGGTATACATTGGAAAAATTGGGGAACCATGGGGAACACTGCAGAACAGAGGGGAACCAAGGGAGCAGGTGGAACGGATTGGAAAATGTGGGGAACTGTGTGGAAAAATGCAGAAGAGTGGGGAACCAAAGGGAGCAGGAGGAACAGATGGGAAAAAGTCGGGGACTGTGTAGAACACTGCAGAACAGAAGGGAACCAAACGGAGCAGGGGTAACGGATTGGAAAATGTGGGGAACTGTATAGAAAACTGCAGAATAGAGGGGAACCAACGGGAGCAGGGGGAACAGATTGGAAAAAGTGGAAACTGTGGGGAAAACTGCAGAACAGAGGGGAGCCCAAGGAGAAGGGGGAACAGATTGGAAAAATTGGGGAACGGTGTGGAAAATGCAGAAGAGTGGAGAAACAACAGGAGCAGGGTGAACGAATTGGAAAAAGTGGGGAACAGTGTGGAACACTGCAGAACAGAGGGGAATCAAAGGAAGCAGTGGGAACTGATTGGAAAAAGTGGGGAACCGTGGGGAACACTGCAGAATAAAGGAGAACCAAACGGAGCAGGGGGAACAGATTGGAAAAAGTGGGGAATCGTGGGGAGTTCTGCAGAACAGTGGGGAACCAAAAGGAGCAGGGGGAATGGATTGGAAAAAGTGGGGAACCGTGGAGAACATTGCAGGACAGAGGGGAAACAAAGGGAGCAGGGCGAACTGATTGGAAAAAGTGGGGAAACGTGGGGAACACTGCAGGACAGAGGGCAAACAAAGGGAGCAGGGTGAACAGATTCGAAAAAGTGTGCAACCTTGGGGAACACTGCAGAATAGAGGGGAACTAAACGGAGCATGGGGAACAGATTGGAAAAAGTGCAGAACCATGGCGAACACTGCAAAACAGTGGGGAACCAAAGGGAGCAGCGGGAACGGATTGGAAAAAGTGGGGAACCGTGGAGAACATTGCAGGACAGAGGGGAAACAAAGGGAGCAGGGCGAACTGATTGGAAAAAGTGGGGAAACGTGAGGAACACTGCAGGACAGAGGGGAAACAAAGGGAGCAGGGTGAACAGATTCGAAAAAGTGTGCAACCTTGGGGAACACTGCAGAATAGAGGGGAACTAAACGGAGCATGGGGAACAGATTGGAAAAAGTGCAGAACCATGGCGAACACTGCAAAACAGTGGGGAACCAAAGGGAGCAGCGGGAACGGATTGGAAAAAGTGGGGAACCGTGGGAAACACTGCAGAACAGAGGGGAACGAAATGGAGCACGGCGAGCATATCGGAAAGAAGTTGAGAAGTGGGGAACACTGCAGGACAGAGGGGAACCAAAGGGAGCAGGGGAAACGGATTGGATAAAGTGGGGAACTGTGAAGAACACTGCAGAAAGGGAGGAACCAAAGCGATCACGGCGAACAAATTCGAAAATAGTGGAAAAGTGGGGAATACTGCAGAACAGTGGGGAACCAAAGGGAGCGGAGGAAACAGATTGGAAAAAAGTTGGGAACAGTGTGGAAAAATGCAGAAGAGTGAGGAAACAAAGGGAGCAGTGGGTATACATTGGAAAAATTGCGGAACCATGGGGAACACTGCAGAAGAGAGGGGAACCAAGGGAGCAGGTGGAACGGATTGGAAAAAGTGGGGATTCGCGAAGGACAATGCAGGACAGAGGGGAAAGAAAGGGCACAGGGGGAACGGATTGGAAAAAGTCGGGAACTGTGGGGAACACTGCAGAACAGAGGGGAACCAATGGGAGCAGGGTGAACAGATTTGAAAAAGTGGGGAACTGTGTGGAAAAATGCAGAAGAGTGGAGAAACAACGGGAGCAGGGTGAACGGATTGGAAAAAGTGGGGAAGTGTTTGGAACACGGCAGAACAGAGGGGAACCAAAGGCGCAGGGGGAACAGATTTGAAAAAATTGGGGAACTGTCTGGAACACAGCAGAACAGAGGGGAAAATAATGGAGCATGGGAACAGATTGGAAAGAATGTGGAGAACTATGGGGAACACTGCAGAACAGAGAGGACTCAAAGGGAGCAGAGGGAAGAACTCGGAAAAGTGGGGAACCGTGGGGAACACTGCAGAATAGAGGGGAACCGAGAGAGCAGGGGGAACGGATTGGAAAAAGTGGGGTACTGTGAAGAACACTGCAGAAAGAGAGGAACCAAAGCGATCACGGCGAACAAATTCGAAAATAGTGGAAAAGTGGGGAATACTGCAGAACAGTGGGGAACCAAAGGGAGCGGGGGAAACAGATTGGAAAAAGTGGGGAGCAGTGTGGAAAATGCAGAAGGGTGAGGAAACAAAGGGAGCAGGGGGAACAGATTGGAAAAAGTGGGGAACGGTGTGGAAAGTGCAGAAGAGTGAGGAAAAAAAAGGGAGCAGGGGGAACAGATTGGAAAAAGTGGGTAACCGTGGGAAACACTGCAGGACAGAGGGGAACCAAGGGGGCAGGGGGAACGGTTTGGAAAAAGTGGGTAACCGTGGGGAAAACTGCAGAACACTGCGGAACCAAAGGGAGCAGGGGGAACAGCTCGGAAAATTGGGGAAACGTGGGGAACACTGCAGAATAAAGGAGAACCAAACGGAGCAGGGGGAACAGATTGGAAAAAGTGGGGAATCGTGGGGAGTTCTGCAGAACAGTGGGGAACAAAAAGGAGTAGGGGGAATGGATTGCAAAAAGTGGGGAACTGTGGAGAACATTGCAGGACAGAGGGGAAACAAAGGTAGCAGGGGGAACGGATTGGATAAAGTGGGGAACTGTGAAGAACACTGCAGACAGAGAGGAACCAAAGCAATCATGGCAAAAAAATTGGAAAATAGTGGAGAAGTGGGGAATACTGCAGAACAGTGGGGAACCAAAGGGAGCGGGGAAAACAGAGTGGAAAAAGTGGGGAACAGTGTGGAAAAATGCAGAAGAGTGAGGAAACAAAGGGAGCAGGGGGTATACATTGGAAAAATTGGGGAACCATGGGGAACACTGCAGAACAGAGGGGAACCTAGGGAGCAGGTGGAATGGATTGGAAAAAGTGGGGAACTGTGTGGAAAAATGCAGAAGAGTGGGGAACCAAAGGGAGCAGGAGGAACAGATTGGAAAAAGTTAGGGACCGTGTAGAACACTGCAGAACAGAAGGGAACCAAACGGAGCAGGGGTAACGGATTGGAAAATGTGGGGAACTGTATAGAAAACTGCAGAATAGAGGGGAACCAACGGGAGCAGGGGGAACAGATTTGAAAAAGTGGAAACTGTGGGGAAAACTGCAGAACAGAGGGGAGCCCAAGGAGAAGGGGGAACAGATTGGAAAAAGTGGGGAATGGTGTGGAAAATGCAGAAGAGTGGAGAAACAACAGGAGCAGGGTGAACGAATTGGAAAAAGTGGGGAACAGTGTGGAACACTGCAGAACAGAGGGGAATCAAAGGAAGCAGTGGGAACTGATTGGAAAAAGTGGGGAACAGTGGGGAATACTGCAGAACAGAGGGGAACCAAAGAGAGCACGGCGAACAGATTGGAAAAAGTGTGGAGCCGTGGGGAACACTGCAGGACAGAGGGGAACCAAAGGGAGCAGGGAGAACAGATTGGAAAAGTGGGGAAATATGGGTGAAAATGCAGAACAGAGGGGAACCAAAGGGAGCAGGGGGAATGGATTGGAAAAAGTGGGTAACCGTGGGGAACACTGCAGGGCAGAGGGGAACCAAAGGGAGCAGGGGGAACGGTTTGGAAAAAGTGGGTAACCGTGGGGAACACTGCAGAACACTGCGGAACCAAAGGGAGCAGGGGGAACAGCTCGGAAAAGTGGGGAACCGTGGGGAACACTGCAGAATAATGGAGAACCAAACGGAGCAGGGGGAACAATTGGAAAAAGTGGGGAATCGTGGGGAGTTCTGCAGAACAGTGGGGAACCAAAAGGAGCAGGGGGAATGGATTGGAAAAAGTGGGGAACCGTGGAGAACATTGCAGGACAGAGGGGAAACAAAGGGAGCAGGGCGAACTGATTGGAAAAAGTGGGGAAACGTGGGGAACACTGCAGGACAGAGGGGAAAAAAAGGGAGCAGGGTGAACAGATTCGAAAAAGTGTGCAACCTTGGGGAACACTGCAGAATAGAGGGGAACTAAACGGAGCACGGCGAGCATATCGGAAAGAAGTTGAGAAGTGGGGAACACTGCAGGACAGAGGGGAACCAAAGGGAGCAGGGGGAACGGATTGGATAAAGTGGGGAACTGTGAAGAACACTGCAGAAAGAGAGGAACCAAAGCGATCACGGCGAACAAATTCGAAAATAGTGGAAAAGTGGGGAATACTGCAGAACAGTGGGGAACCAAAGGGAGCGGGGGAAACAGATTGGAAAAAGTGGGGAACAGTGTGGAAAAATGCAGAAGAGTGAGAAAACAAAGGGAGCAGGGGGTATACATTGGAAAAATTGCGGAACTGTGGGGAACACTGCAGAACAGAGGGGAACCAATGGAGCAGGTGGAACGGATTGGAAAAAGTGGGGAATCGCGAAGGACAATGCAGGACAGAGAGGAACCAAAGGGAGCAGGGAGAACAGATTGGAAAAGTCGGGAAATATGGGGGAAAATGCAGGACAGAGGGCAAACAAAGGGAGCAGGGTGAACAGATTCGAAAAAGTGTGCAACCTTGGGGAACACTGCAGAATAGAGGGGAACTAAACGGAGCATGGGGAACAGATTGGAAAAAGTGCAGAACCATGGCGAACACTGAAAAACAGTGGGGAACCAAAGGGAGCAGCGGGAACGGATTGGAAAAAGTGGGGAACCGTGGAGAACATTACAGGACAGAGGGGAAGCAAAGGGAGCAGGGCGAACTGATTGGAAAAAGTGGGGAAACGTGGGGAACACTGCAGGACGGAGGGGAACCAAAGGGAGCAGGGGGAATGGATTGGAAAAAGTGGGTAACCGTGGGGAACACTGCAGAACACTGTGGAACGTAAGGGAGCAGGGGGAACAGCTCGGAAAATTGGAGAACCGTGGGGAACACTGCAGAATAAAGGAGAACCAAACGGAGCAGGGGGAACAGAGTCGAAAAAGTGGGGAATCGTGGGGAGTTCTGCAGAACAGTGGGGAACCAAAGGGAGCAGGGGGAACGGTTTGGAAAAAGTGGGTAACCGTGGGGAACACTGCAGAACACTGCGGAACCAAAGGGAGCAGGGGGAATGGATTGGAAAAAGTGGGTAACCATGGGGAACACTGCAGAATAAAGGAGAACCAAACGGAGCAGGGGGAACAGATTGGAAAAAGTGGGGAATCGTGGGGAGTTCTGCAGAACAGTGGGGAACCAAAAGGAGCAGGGGGAATGGATTGGAAAAAGTGGGGAACCGTGGAGAACATTGCAGGACAGAGGGGAAACAAAGGGAGCAGGGCGAACTGATTGGAAAAAGTGGGGAAACGTGGGGAACACTGCAGGACAGAGGGCAAACAAAGGGAGCAGGGTGAACAGATTCGAAAAAGTGTGCAACCTTGGGGAACACTGCAGAATAGAGGGGAACTAAACGGAGCATGGGGAACAGATTGGAAAAAGTGCAGAACCATGGCGAACACTGCAAAACAGTGGGGAACCAAAGGGAGCAGCGGGAACGGATTGGAAAAAGTGGGGAACCGTGGAGAACATTGCAGGACAGAGGGGAAACAAAGGGAGCAGGGCGAACTGATTGGAAAAAGTGGGGAAACGTGGGGAACACTGCAGGACAGAGGGGAAACAAAGGGAGCAGGGTGAACAGATTCGAAAAAGTGTGCAACCTTGGGGAACACTGCAGAATAGAGGGGAACTAAACGGAGCATGGGGAACAGATTGGAAAAAGTGCAGAACCATGGCGAACACTGCAAAACAGTGGGGAACCAAAGGGAGCAGCGGGAACGGATTGGAAAAAGTGGGGAACCGTGGGAAACACTGCAGAACAGAGGGGAACGAAATGGAGCACGGCGAGCATATCGAAAAGAAGTTGAGAAGTGGGGAACACTGCAGGACAGAGGGGAACCAAAGGGAGCAGGGGGAACGGATTGGATAAAGTGGAGAACTGTGAAGAACACTGCAGAAAGAGAGGAACCAAAGCGATCACGGCGAACAAATTCGAAAATAGTGGAAAAGTGGGGAATACTGCAGAACAGTGGGGAACCAAAGGGAGCGGGGGAAACAGATTGGAAAAAAGTTGGGAACAGTGTGGAAAAATGCAGAAGAGTGAGGAAACAAAGGGAGCAGTGGGTATACATTGGAAAAATTGCGGAACCGTGGGGAACACTGCAGAACAGAGGGGAACCAAGGGAGCAGGTGGAACGGATTGGAAAAAGTGGGGATTCGCGAAGGACAATGCAGGACAGAGGGGAAAGAAAGGGCACAGGGGGAACGGATTGGAAAAAGTCGGGAACTGTGGGGAACACTGCAGAACAGAGGGGAACCAATGGGAGCAGGGTGAACAGATTTGAAAAAGTGGGGAACTGTGTGGAAAAATGCAGAAAAGTGGAGAAACAACGGGAGCAGGGTGAACGGATTGGAAAAAGTGGGGAAGTGTTTGGAACACGGCAGAACAGAGGGGAACCAAAGGCGCAGGGGGAACAGATTTGAAAAAATTGGGGAACTGTCTGGAACACAGCAGAACAGAGGGGAAAATAATGGAGCATGGGAACAGATTGGAAAGAATGTGGAGAACTATGGGGAACACTGCAGAACAGAGAGGACTCAAAGGGAGCAGAGGGAAGAACTCGGAAAAGTGGGGAACCGTGGGGAACACTGCAGAATAGAGGGGAACCGAGAGAGCAGGGGGAACGGATTGGAAAAAGTGGGGAACTGTGAAGAACACTGCAGACAGAGAAAAACCAAAGCGAGCACGGCGAACAAATTGGAAAATAGTGGAGAAGTAGGGAACACTGCAGAACAGTGGGGAACCAAAGGGAGCGGGGGAAACAGATTGGAAAAAGTGGGGAGCAGTGTGGAAAATGCAGAAGAGTGAGGAAACAAAGGGAGCAGGGGGAACAGATTGGAAAAAGTGGGGAACGGTGTGGAAAATGCAGAAGAGTGAGGAAAAAAAAGGGAGCAGGGGGAACAGATTGGAAAAAGTGGGTAACCGTGGGGAAAACTGCAGAACACTGCGGAACCAAAGGGAGCAGGGGGAACAGCTCGGAAAAGTGGGGAAACGTGGGGAACTCTGCAGAATAAAGGAGAACCAAACGGAGCAGGGGGAACAGATTGGAAAAAGTGGGGAATCGTGGGGAGTTCTGCAGAACAGTGGGGAACAAAAAGGAGTAGGGGGAATGGATTGCAAAAAGTGGGGAACCGTGGAGAACATTGCAGGACAGAGGGGAAACAAAGGTAGCAGGGGGAACGGATTGGATAAAGTGGGGAACTGTGAAGAACACTGCAGACAGAGAGGAACCAAAGCAATCATGGCAAAAAAATTGGAAAATAGTGGAGAAGTGGGGAATACTGCAGAACAGTGGGGAACCAAAGGGAGCGGGGAAAACAGAGTGGAAAAAGTGGGGAACAGTGTGGAAAAATGCAGAAGAGTGGGGAACCAAAGGGAGCAGGAGGAACAGATTGGAAAAATTCGGGGACCATGTAGAACACTGCAGAACAGAAGGGAACCAAACGGAGCAGGGGTAACGGATTGGAAAATGTGGGGAACTGTACAGAAAACTGCAGAATAGAGGGGAACCAACGGCAGCAGGGGGAACAGATTGGAAAAAGTGGAAACTGTGGGAAAAACTGCAGAACAGAGGGGAGCCCAAGGAGAAGGGGGAACAGATTGGAAAAAGTGGGGAATGGTGTGGAAAATGCAGAAGAGTGGAGAAACAACAGGAGCAGGGTGAACGAATTGGAAAAAGTGGGGAACAGTGTGGAACACTGCAGAACAGAGGGGAATCAAAGGAAGCAGTGGGAACTGATTGGAAAAAGTGGGGAACAGTGGGGAATACTGCAGAACAGAGGGGAACCAAAGAGAGCACGGCGAACAGATTGGAAAAAGTGTGGAGCCGTGGGGATCACTGCAGGACAGAGGGGAACCAAAGGGAGCAGGGAGAACAGATTGGAAAAGTGGGGAAATATGGGGGAAAATGCAGGACAGAGGGGAACCAAAGGGAGCAGGGGGAATGGATTGGAAAAAGTGGGTAACCGTGGGGAACACTGCAGGGCAGAGGGGAACCAAAGGGAGCAGGAGGAACGGTTTGGAAAAAGTGGGTAACCGTGGGGAACACTGCAGAACATTGCGGAACCAAAGGGAGCAGGGGGAACAGCTCGGAAAAGTGGGGAACCGTGGGGAACAGTACAGAATAAAGGAGAACCAAACGGAGCAGGGGGAACAGATTGGAAAAAGTGGGTAATCGTGGGGAGTTCTGCAGAACAGTGGGGAACCAAAAGGAGCAGGGGGAATGGATTGGAAAAAGTGGGGAACCGTGGAGAACATTGCAGGACAGAGGGGAAACAAAGGGAGCAGGGGGAACGGATTGGATAAAGTGGGGAACTGTGAAGAACACTGCAGAAAGAGAGGAACCAAAGCGATCACGGCGAACAAATTCGAAAATAGTGGAAAAGTGGGGAATACTGCAGAACAGTGGGGAACCAAAGGGAGCGGGGGAAACAGATTGGAAAAAGTGGGGAACAGTGTGGAAAAATGCAGAAGAGTGAGAAAACAAAGGGAGCAGGGGGTATACATTGGAAAAATTGGGGAACCATGGGGAACACTGCAGAACAGAGGGGAACCAATGGAGCAGGTGGAACGGATTGGAAAAAGTGGGGAATCGCGAAGGACAATGCAGGACAGAGAGGAACCAAAGGGAGCAGGGAGAACAGATTGGAAAAGTCGGGAAATATGGGGGAAAATGCAGGACAGAGGGGAACCAAAGGGAGCAGGGGGAATGGATTGGAAAAAGTGGGTAACCGTGGGGAACACTGCAGAACACTGCGGAACGAAAGGGAGCAGGGGGAACAGCTCGGAAAATTGGGGAACCGTGGGGAACACTGCAGAATAAATGAGAACCAAACGGAGCAGGGGGAACAGAGTTGAAAAAGTGGGGAACTGTGTGGAACACTGCAGAACATAGGGGAACTAAAGGGAACATGTAGAATAGATTGGAAAAAGTGCGGAACCGTGGCGAACACTGCAAAACAGTGGGGAACGAAAGGGAGCAGTGGGAACGGATTGGAAAAAGTTGGGAACCGTGGGAAACACTGCACAACAGAGGGGAACGAAAGGGAGCAGGACGAACATCTCGGAAAAAAGTTGAGAAGTGGGGAAAACTGCAGAACAGTGGGGAATCAAAGGGAGCAGGGGGATCAGATTGGAAAAAGTGGGGAACTGTGTGGAAAAATGCAGAAGAGTGGGGAACCAAAGGGAGCAGGAGGAACAGATTGGAAAAAGTCGGGAAACGTGGAGAACCCTGCAGAACAGAGGGGAACCAAAGGGAGCAGGGGTAAGGGATTGGAAAATGTGGGGAACTGTATAGAAAACTGCAGAATAGAGGGGAACCAACGGGAGCAGGGGGAACAGATTGGAAAAAGTGGAAACTGTGGGGAAAACTGCAGAACAGAGGGGAGCCCAAGGAGAAGGGGGAACAGATTGGAAAAAGTGGGGAACGGTGTGGAAAATGCAGAAGAGTGGAGAAACAACGGGAGCAGGGTGAACGGATTGGAAAATGTGGGGAACTCTATAGAAAACTGCAGAATAGAGGGGAACCAACGGGAGCAGGGGGAACAGATTGGAAAAAGTGGAAACTGTGGGGAAAACTGCAGAACAGAGGGGAGCCCAAGGAGAAGGGGGAACAGATTGGGAAAAGTGGGCAACGGTGTGGAAAATGCATAAGAGTGGAGAAACAACGGGAGCAGGGTGAACGGATTGGAAAAAGTGGGGAACAGTGTGGAACACTGCAGAACAGAGGGGAATCAAAGGAAGCAGGGGGAACGGATTGGAAAAAGTGGGGAACTGTGGGGAACACTGTAAAAGAGAGAGGAACCAAAGAGAGCACGGCGAACAGATTGGAAAAAGTGTGGAACCGTGGGGAACACTGCAGGACAGAGGGGAACCAAAGGGAATAGGAGGTACAGGTTGGAAAAAGTGGGGAACCGTTGGCGAACACTGCAGAACAGTGGGGAACCAATGGGAGCAGGGGGAACAGATTGCAAAAAGTGGGAAACAGTGGGGAATATTGCAGAAAAGAGGGGAAGCAAATGGAGCATGGGAACAGATTGGAAAAATCGGGGAACCGTGTGTAAAAATGCAGAACAGTGGGAAACAAAGGGAGCAGGGAGAACGGATTGGAAAATATGGGGAACCGTGGGGAGCACTGCAGTATAGAGGGGAACCAAAGGGAGCAGGGAGAACAGATTGGAAAAGTCGGGAAATATGGGGGAAAATGCAGGACAGAGGGCAAACAAAGGGAGCAGGGTGAACAGATTCGAAAAAGTGTGCAACCTTGGGGAACATTGCAGAATAGAGGGGAACTAAACGGAGCATGGGGAACAGATTGGAAAAAGTGCAGAACCATGGCGAACACTGCAAAACAGTGGGGAACCAAAGGGAGCAGCGGGAACGGATTGGAAAAAGTGGGGAACCGTGGAGAACATTGCAGGACAGAGGGGAAGCAAAGGGAGCAGGGCGAACTGATTGGAAAAAGTGGGGAAACGTGGGGAACACTGCAGGACGGAGGGGAACCAAAGGGAGCAGGGGGAATGGATTGGAAAAAGTGGGTAACCGTGGGGAACACTGCAGGGCAGAGGGGAACCAAAGGGAGCAGGGGGAACGGTTTGGAAAAAGTGGGTAACCGTGGGGAACACTGCAGAACACTGCGGAACCAAAGGGAGCAGGGGGAACAGCTCGGAAAAGTGGGGAACCGTGGGGAACACTACAGAATAAAGGAGAACCAAAGGGAGCAGGGGGAACGGTTTGGAAAAAGTGGGTAATCGTGGGGAGTTCTGCAGAACAGTGGGGAACCAAAAGGAGCAGGGGGAATGGATTGTAAAAAGTGGGGAACCGTGGAGAACATTGCAGGACAGAGGGGAAACAAAGGGAGCAGGGGGAACGGATTGGATAAAGTGGGGAACTGTGAAGAACACTGCAGAAAGAGAGGAACCAAAGCGATCACGGCGAACAAATTCGAAAATAGTGGAAAAGTGGGGAATACTGCAGAACAGTGGGGAACCAAAGGGAGCGGGGGAAACAGATTGGAAAAAGTGGGGAACAGTGTGGAAAAATGCAGAAGAGTGAGAAAACAAAGGGAGCAGGGGGTATACATTGGAAAAATTGCGGAACCGTGGGGAACACTGCAGAACAGAGGGGAACCAATGGAGCAGGTGGAACGGATTGGAAAAAGTGGGGAATCGCGAAGGACAATGCAGGACAGAGAGGAACCAAAGGGAGCAGGGAGAACAGATTGGAAAAGTCGGGAAATATGGGGGAAAATGCAGGACAGAGGGGAACCAAAGGGAGCAGGGGGAATGGATTGGAAAAAGTGGGTAACCGTGGGGAACACTGCAGAACACTGCGGAACGAAAGGGAGCAGGGGGAACAGCTCGGAAAATTGGGGAACCGTGGGGAACACTGCAGAATAAATGAGAACCAAACGGAGCAGGGGGAACAGAGTTGAAAAAGTGGGGAACTGTGTGGAACACTGCAGAACATAGGGGAACTAAAGGGAACATGGAGAATAGATTGGAAAAAGTGCGGAACCGTGGCGAACACTGCAAAACAGTGGGGAACGAAAGGGAGCAGTGGGAACGGATTGGAAAAAGTTGGGAACCGTGGGAAACACTGCACAACAGAGGGGAACGAAAGGGAGCAGGACGAACATATCGGAAAAAAGTTGAGAAGTGGGGAAAACTGCAGAACAGTGGGGAATCAAAGGGAGCAGGGGGATCAGATTGGAAAAAGTGGGGAACTGTGTGGAAAAATGCAGAAGAGTGGGGAACCAAAGGGAGCAGGAGGAACAGATTGGAAAAAGTCGGGAAACGTGGAGAACCCTGCAGAACAGAGGGGAACCAAAGGGAGCAGGGGTAAGGGATTGGAAAATGTGGGGAACTGTATAGAAAACTGCAGAATAGAGGGGAACCAACGGGAGCAGGGGGAACAGATTGGAAAAAGTGGAAACTGTGGGGAAAACTGCAGAACAGAGGGGAGCCCAAGGAGAAGGGGGAACAGATTGGAAAAAGTGGGGAACGGTGTGGAAAATGCAGAAGAGTGGAGAAACAACGGGAGCAGGGTGAACGGATTGGAAAAAGTGGGGAACAGTGTGGAACACTGCAGAACAGAGGGGAATCAAAGGAAGCAGTGGGAACTGATTGGAAAAAGTGGGGAACAGTGTGGAACACTGCAGAACAGAGGGGAATCAAAGGAAGCAGTGGGAACTGATTGGAAAAAGTGGGTAACCGTGGGGAACACTGCAGAACACTGTGGAACGTAAGGGAGCAGGGGGAACAGCTCGGAAAATTGGAGAACCGTGGGGAACACTGCAGAATAAAGGAGAACCAAACGGAGCAGGGGGAACAGAGTCGAAAAAGTGGGGAATCGTGGGGAGTTCTGCAGAACAGTGGGGAACCAAAGGGAGCAGGGGGAACGGTTTGGAAAAAGTGGTTAACCGTGGGGAACACTGCAGAACACTGCGGAACCAAAGGGAGCAGGGGGAATGGATTGGAAAAAGTGGGTAACCATGGGGAACACTGCAGAATAAAGGAGAACCAAACGGAGCAGGGGGAACAGATTGGAAAAAGTGGGGAATCGTGGGGAGTTCTGCAGAACAGTGGGGAACCAAAAGGAGCAGGGGGAATGGATTGGAAAAAGTGGGGAACCGTGGAGAACATTGCAGGACAGAGGGGAAACAAAGGGAGCAGGGCGAACTGATTGGAAAAAGTGGGGAAACGTGGGGAACACTGCAGGACAGAGGGCAAACAAAGGGAGCAGGGTGAACAGATTCGAAAAAGTGTGCAACCTTGGGGAACACTGCAGAATAGAGGGGAACTAAACGGAGCATGGGGAACAGATAGGAAAAAGTGCAGAACCATGGCGAACACTGCAAAACAGTGGGGAACCAAAGGGAGCAGCGGGAACGGATTGGAAAAAGTGGGGAACCGTGGGAAACACTGCAGAACAGAGGGGAACGAAATGGAGCACGGCGAGCATATCGAAAAGAAGTTGAGAAGTGGGGAACACTGCAGGACAGAGGGGAACCAAAGGGAGCAGGGGGAACGGATTGGATAAAGTGGAGAACTGTGAAGAACACTGCAGAAAGAGAGGAACCAAAGCGATCACGGCGAACAAATTCGAAAATAGTGGAAAAGTGGGGAATACTGCAGAACAGTGGGGAACCAAAGGGAGCGGGGGAAACAGATTGGAAAAAAGTTGGGAACAGTGTGGAAAAATGCAGAAGAGTGAGGAAACAAAGGGAGCAGTGGGTATACATTGGAAAAATTGCGGAACCATGGGGAACACTGCAGAACAGAGGGGAACCAAGGGAGCAGGTGGAACGGATTGGAAAAAGTGGGGATTCGCGAAGGACAATGCAGGACAGAGGGGAAAGAAAGGGCACAGGGGGAACGGATTGGAAAAAGTCGGGAACTGTGGGGAACACTGCAGAACAGAGGGGAACCAATGGGAGCAGGGTTAACAGATTTGAAAAAGTGGGGAACTGTGTGGAAAAATGCAGAAGAGTGGAGAAACAACGGGAGCAGGGTGAACGGATTGGAAAAAGTGGGGAAGTGTTTGGAACACGGCAGAACAGAGGGGAACCAAAGGCGCAGGGGGAACAGATTTGAAAAAATTGGGGAACTGTCTGGAACACAGCAGAACAGAGGGGAAAATAATGGAGCATGGGAACAGATTGGAAAGAATGTGGAGAACTATGGGGAACACTGCAGAACAGAGAGGACTCAAAGGGAGCAGAGGGAAGAACTCGGAAAAGTGGGGAACCGTGGGGAACACTGCAGAATAGAGGGGAACCGAGAGAGCAGGGGGAACGGATTGGAAAAAGTGGGGAACTGTGAAGAACACTGCAGACAGAGAGGAACCAAAGCGAGCACGGCGAACAAATTGGAAAATAGTGGAGAAGTGGGGAACACTGCAGAACAGTGGGGAACCAAAGGGAGCGGGGGAAACAGATTGGAAAAAGTGGGGAGCAGTGTGGAAAATGCAGAAGAGTGAGGAAACAAAGGGAGCAGGGGGAACAGATTGGAAAAAGTGGGGAACGGTGTGGAAAATGCAGAAGAGTGAGGAAAAAAAAGGGAGCAGGGGGAACAGATTGGAAAAAGTGGGTAACCGTGGGGAAAACTGCAGAACACTGCGGAACCAAAGGGAGCAGGGGGAACAGCTCGGAAAAGTGGGGAAACGTGGGGAACACTGCAGAATAAAGGAGAACCAAACGGAGCAGGGGGAACAGATTGGAAAAAGTGGGGAATCGTGGGGAGTTCTGCAGAACAGTGGGGAACAAAAAGGAGTAGGGGGAATGGATTGCAAAAAGTGGGGAACCGTGGAGAACATTGCAGGACAGAGGGGAAACAAAGGTAGCAGGGGGAACGGTTTGGAAAAAGTGGGGAACCGTGGGGAACACTGCAGAATAAAGGAGAACCAAACGGAGCAGGGGGAACAGATTGGAAAAAGTGGGGAATTGTGGGGAGTTCTGCAGAACAGTGGGGAACCAAAAGGAGCAGGGGGAATGGATTGGAATAAGTGGGGAACCGTGGAGAACAATGCAGGACAGAGGGGAAACAAAGGGAGCAGGGTGAACAGATTCGAAAAAGTGGGGAACTGTGTGGAACACTGCAGAACATAGGGGAACTAAAGGGAACATGGAGAATAGATTGGAAAAAGTGCGGAACCGTGGCGAACACTGCAAAACAGTGGGGAACGAAAGGGAGCAGTAGGAAGAGATTGGAAAAAGTTGGGAACCGTAGGAAACACTGCACAACAGAGGGGAACGAAAGGGAGCAGGACGAACATATCGGAAAAAAGTTGAGAAGTGGGGAAAACTGCAGAACAGTGTGGAATCAAAGGGAGCAGGGGTAACGGATTGGAAAATGTGGGGAACTGTATAGAAAACTGCAGAACAGAGGGGAACCAAACGGAGCAGGGGTAACGGATTGGAAAATGTGGGGAACTGTATAGAAAACTGCAGAATAGAGGGGAACCAACGGGAGCTGGGGGAACAGATTGGAAAAAGTGGAAACTGTGGGGAAAACTGCAGAACAGAGGGGAGCCCAAGGAGAAGGGGGAACAGATTGGAAAAATTGGGGAACGGTGTGGAAAATGCAGAAGAGTGGAGA
Source organism: Narcine bancroftii (assembly GCF_036971445.1). Lineage (NCBI taxonomy): Eukaryota > Metazoa > Chordata > Chondrichthyes > Torpediniformes > Narcinidae > Narcine > Narcine bancroftii. The sequence goes on from NW_027211892.1 coordinate 1,085,451, forward strand.
AACAACGGGAGCATGGTGAACGGATTGGAAAAAGTGGGGAACAGTGTGGAACACTGCAGAACAGAGGGGAATCAAAGGAAGCAGGGGGAACGGATTGGAAAAAGTGGGGAACCGTTCGGAACACTGAACAACAGAGGGGAACCAAAGGAGCACGGGGAGAGATTGGAAAAATTGGGAAACCATGGAGCACAGTGCAGGACGCAGGGGAAACAAAGGGAGCAGGGGGAACAGATTGGAAAAAGTGGGGAACTGTGGGGAATATTGCAGAAAAGAGGGGAAGCAAATGGAGCATGGGAACAGATTGGAAAAATCGGGGAACCGTGTGGAAAAATGCAGAACAGTGGGAAACCAAAGGGAGGAGGGAGAACGGATTGGAAAATGTGGGGAACCGTGGGGAGCACTGCAGTACAGAGGGGAACCAAAGGGAGCAGGGAGAACAGATTGGAAAAATTGGGGAATCCTGGGTAACACTGCAGAAAAGAGGGGAACCAAAGGGAGCAGGGGGAACAGATTGGAAAAAATGTGGAGAACCGTGGGGAAACTGCAGAACAGAGGGGAACCAAAGGGAGCGGGGGAAAAAGATTGGAAACAGTGGGGAACAGTGTGGAAAATGCAGAAGACTGAGGAAACAAAGGGAGCAGGGGGTATACATTGGAAAAAGTGGGGAACTGTGGGGAACACTGTAGAACGGAGGGGAACCAAAGAGAGCACGGCGAACAGATTGTAAAAAGTGTGGAGCCATGGCGAGCACTGCAGGACATAGGGGAACCAAAGGGAGCAGGGAGAACAGATTGGAAAAAGTGGGGAATCTTGGGGAACACTGCAGAAAAGAGGGGAACCAAAGGGATCAGGGAGAACAGATTGGAAAAATTTGGAGAACCGTGGGGAAACTGCAGAACAGAGGGGAACCAAAGGCGCAGGGTTAACAGATTGGAAAAAATTGGGGAACTGTCTGGAACACAGCAGAACAGAGGGGAAAAAAAGGGAGCATGGGAACAGATTGGAAAAAATGTGGGGAACCATGGGGAACACTGCCGAATAGAGGGGAACCAAGAGAGCAGGGGGAACGGATTGGAAAAAGTGGGGAACTGTGAAGAACACTGCAGAGAGAGGAACCAAAGCGAGCACGGCGAACAAATTGGAAAATAGTGGAGAAGTGGGGAACACTGCAGAACAGTGGGGAACCAAAGGGAGCGGGGGAAACAGATTGGAAAAAGTGGGGAACAGTGTGGAAAATGCAGAAGAGTGAGGAAACAAAGGGAGCAGGGGGAACAGATTGGAAAAAGTGGGGAACGGTGTGGAAAATGTAGAAGAGTGAGGAAAAAAAAGGGAGCAGGGGGAACAGATTGGAAAAAGTGGGCAACGGTGTGGAAACTGCAGAAGTGAGTGGAACCAAAGGAGCAGGGGGAACAGATTGGAAAAAAGTGGGGAACCGTGGACAACACTGCAGAACAGAGGGGGAAAAAAGGGAGAAGGGGAACAGATTGGAAAAAATGTGAAGAACCGTTGGGAACACTGCAGAACAGAGGGGAACCAACGGAGCAAGGGCAACTGATTAGCAAAAGAGGGGAACCATGGGGAACACTGCAGAACAGAGGGGAACCGAATGGAGTACGGGGTACAGATTCGAAAAATTGGGGGATTATGTGGAAATTTACAGAACAGTGGGGAACCAAAGGGAGCAGGGGGAACGGAGTGGAAAAAATGGGGAACCGTGGGGAACACTGCAGAACAGAGGGGAACTAAAGGGAGCAAGGGGAACGGATTGGAAAAGTGGGGAAATATGGGGGAAAATGCAGGACAGAGGGGAACCAAAGGGAGCAGGGGGAACGGTTTGGAAAAAGTGGGTAACCGTGGGGAACACTGCAGAACACTGCGGAACCAAAGGGACCAGGGGTAACGGATTGGAAAATGTGGGGAACTGTATAGAAAACTGCAGAATAGAGGGGAACCAACGGGAGCAGGGGGAACAGATTGGAAAAAGTGGAAACTGTAGGGAAAACTGCAGAACAGAGGGGAGCCCAAGGAGAAGGGGGAACAGATTGGAAAAATTGGGGAACGGTGTGGAAAATGCAGAAGAGTGGAGAAACAACGGGAGCAGGGTGAACGGATTGGAAAAAGTGGGGAACAGTGTGGAACACTGCAGAACAGAGGGGAATCAAAGGAAGCAGGGGGAACGGATTGGAAAAAGTGGGGAACTGTGGGGAACACTGTAAAACAGAGAGGAACCAAAGAGAGCACGTCGAACAGATTGGAAAAAGTGTGGAACCGTGGGGAACACTGCAGGACAGAGGGGAACCAAAGGGAATAGGAGGTACAGGTTGGAAAAAGTGGGGAACTGTTGGCGAACACTGCAGAACAGTGGGGAACCAAAGGGAGCAGGGGGAACAGATTGCAAAATGTGGGGAACAGTGGGGAATATTGCAGAAAAGAGGGGAAGCAAATGGAGCATGGGGACAGATTGGAAAAGTCGGGGAACCGTGTGGAAAAATGCAGAACAGTGGGAAACACAGGGAGCAGGGAGAACGGATTGGACAATGTGGGGAACCGTGGGGAGCACTGCAGTATAGAGGGGAACCAAAGGGAGCAGGGAGAACAGATTGGAAAAGTGGGGAAATATGGGGGAAAGTGCAGGACAGAGGGGAACCAAAGGGAGCAGGGGGAACGGTTTGGAAAAAGTGGGTAACCGTGGGCAACACTGCAGCACACTGCGGAACCAAAGGGAGCAGGGGGAATGGATTGGAAAAAGTGGGGAATCGTGGGGAGTTCTGCAGAACAGTGGGGAACCAAAAGGAGCAGGGGGAATGGATTGGAAAAAGTGGGGAACCGTGGAGAACATTGCAGGACAGAGGGGAAACAAAGGGAGCAGGGCGAACTGATTGGAAAAAGTGTGCAACCTTGGGGAACACTGCAGAATAGAGGGGAACTAAACGGAGCATGGGGAACAGATTGGAAAAAGTGTAGAACCATGGCGAACACTGCAAAACAGTGGGGAACCAAAAGGAGCAGGGGGAATGGATTGGAAAAAGTGGGGAACCGTGGGGGAAAATGCTGGACAGAGGGGAACCAAAGGGAGCAGGGTGAATGGATTGGAATAAGAGGGTAACTGTGGGGAACACTGCAGGACAGAGGGGAACCAAAGGGAGCAGGGGGAACGGTTTGGAAAAAGTGGGTAACCGTGGGGAACACTGCAGAACACTGCAGAACCAAAGGGAGCAGGGGGAACAGCTCGGAAAAGTGGGGAATCTTGGGGAACACTGCAGAATAAAGGAGAACCAAACGGAGCAGGGGGAACAGATTGGAAAAAGTGGGGAATCGTGGGGAGTTCTGCAGAACAGTGGGGAACCAAAAGGAGCAGGGGGAATGGATTGGAAAAAGTGGGGAACCGTGGAGAACATTGCAGGACAGAGGGGAAACAAAGGGAGCAGGGCGAACTGATTGGAAAAAGTGGGGAAACGTGGGGAACACTGCAGGGCAGAGGGGAAACAAAGAGAGCAGTGTGAACAGATTCGAAAAAGTGTGCAAATTGGGGAACACTGCAGAATAGAGGGGAACTAACGGAGCAAAGGGAACAGATTGGAAAAAGTGCAGAACCATGGCGAACACTGCAAAACAGTGGGGAACCAAAGGGAGCAGCGGGAACGGATTGGAAAAAGTGGGGAACCGTGGAGAACATTGCAGGACAGAGGGGAAACAAAGGGAGCAGGGTGAACAGATTCGAAAAAGTGTGCAACCTTGGGGAACACTGCAGAATAGAGGGGAACTAACGGAGCAAAGGGAACAGATTGGAAAAATTGCAGAACCATGGCGAACACTGCAAAACAGTGGGGAACCAAAGGGAGCAGCGGGAACGGATTGGAAAAAGTGGGGAACCGTGGGAAACACTGCAGAACAGAGGGGAACGAAATGGAGCACGGCGAGCATATCGGAAAGAAGTTGAGAAGTGGGGAACACTGCAGGACAGAGGGGAACCAAAGGGAGCAGGGGGAACGGATTGGATAAAGTGGGGAACTGTGAAAAACACTGCAGAAAGAGAGGAACCAAAGCGATCACGGCGAACAAATTCGAAAATAGTGGAAAAGTGGGGAATACTGCAGAACAGTGGGGAACCAAAGGGAGCGGGGGAAACAGATTGGAAAAAAGTTGGGAACAGTGTGGAAAAATGCAGAAGAGTGAGGAAACAAAGGGAGCAGTGGGTATACATTGGAAAAATTGCGGAACCGTGGGGAACACTGCAGAACAGAGGGGAACCAAGGGAGCAGGTGGAACGGATTGGAAAAAGTGGGGATTCGCGAAGGACAATGCAGGACAGAGGGGAAAGAAAGGGCACAGGGGGAACGGATTGGAAAAAGTGGGGAACTGTGGGGAACACTGCAGAACAGAGGGGAAACAATGGGAGCAGGGTGAACGGATTGGAAATAGTGGGGAAGTGTTTGGAAAACTGCAGAACAGAGGGGAACCAAAGGAGCACGGGGAAGAGATTGGAAAAATTGGGAAACAATGAAGGACAGTGCAGGACGGAGGGGAACCAAAGGGAGAAGGGGGAACAGATTGGAAAAAGTGGGGAACTGTGGGGAACACTGTTGAACAGAGGGGAACCAAAGAGAGCACGGCGAACAGATTGGAAAAAGTGTGGAGGCGTGGGGAACACTGCAGGACAGAGGGGAACCAAAGGGAGCAGGGAGAACAGATTGGAAAAATTGGGGAATCCTGGGTAACACTGCAGAAAAGAGGGGAACCAAAGGGAGCAGGGGGAACAGATTGGAAAAAATGTGGAGAACCGTGGGGAAACTGCAGAACACAGGGGAACCAAAGGGAGCGGGGGAAAAAGATTGGAAAAAGTGGGGAACAGTGTGGAAAATGCAGAAGGGTATACATTGGAAAAAGTGGGGAACTGTGGGGAACACTGTAGAACGGAGGGGAACCAAAGAGAGCACGGCGAACAGATTGTAAAAAGTGTGGAGCCATGGCGAACACTGCAGGACAGAGGGGAACCAAAGGGAGCAGGGAGAACAGATTGGAAAAAGTGGGGAATCTTGGGGAACACTGCAGAAAAGAGGGGAACCAAAGGGATCAGGGGGAACAGATTGGAAAAATTTGGAGAACCGTGGGAAAACTGCAGAACAGAGGGGAACCAAAGGCGCAGGGTTAACAGATTGGAAAAAATTGGGGAACTGTCTGGAACACAGCAGAACAGAGGGGAAAAAAAGGGAGCATGGGAACAGATTGGAAAAAATGTGGGGAACCATGGGGAACACTGCAGAACAGAGAGGACCCAAAGGGAGCAGAGGGAAGAACTCGGAAAAGTGGGGAACCGTGGGGAACACTGCCGAATAGAGGGGAACCAAGAGAGCAGGGGGAACGGATTGGAAAAAGTGGGGAACTGTGAAGAACACTGCAGACAGAGAGGAACCAAAGCGATCATGGCGAACAAATTGGAAAATAGTGGAGAAGTGGGGAATACTGCAGAACAGTGGGGAACCAAAGGGAGCGGGGAAAACAGAGTGGAAAAAGTGGGGAACAGTGTGGAAAAATGCAGAAGAGTGAGGAAACAAAGGGAGCAGGGGGTATACATTGGAAAAATTGGGGAACCATGGGGAACACTGCAGAACAGAGGGGCACCAAGGGAGCAGGTGGAACGGATTGGAAAAAGTGGGGAACTGTGTGGAAAAATACAGAACAGTGGGGAACCAAAGGGAGAAGGAGGAACAGAATGGAAAAAGTCGTGGACCGTGGAGAACACTGCAGAACAGAGGGGAACCAAAGGGACCAGGGGTAACGGATTGGAAAATGTGGGGAACTGTATAGAAAACATCAGAATAGAGGGGAACCAACGGGAGCAGGGGGAACAGATTGGAAAAAGTGGAAACTGTGGGGAAAACTGCATAACAGACGGGAGCCCAAGGAGAAGGGGGAACAGATTGGGAAATTTGGGGAACGGTGTGGAAAATGCAGAAGAGTGGAGAAACAACGGGAGCAGGGTGAACGGATTGGAAAAAAGTGGGGAACTGTGGGTAACACTGTAAAACAGAGAGGAACCAAAGAGAGAACGGCGAACAGATTGGAAAAATGTGGAACCGTGGGGAACACTGCAGGACAGAGGGGAACCAAAGGGAATAGGAGGTACAGGTTGGAAAAAGTGGGGAACCGTTGGCGAACACTGCAGAACAGTGGGGAACCAAAGGGAGCAGGGGGAACAGATTGCAAAAAGTGGGGAACAGTGGGGAATATTGCAGAAAAGAGGGGAAGCAAATGGAGCATGGGAACAGATTGGGAAAATCTGGGAACCGTGTGGAAAAATGCAGAACAGTGGGAAACAAAGGGAGCAGGGAGAACGGATTGGAAAATGTGGGGAACCGTGGGGAGCACTGCAGCATAGAGGGGAACCAAAGGGAGCAGGGAGAACAGATTGGAAAAGTGGGGAAATATGGGGGAAAGTGCAGGACAGAGGGGAACCAAAGGGAGCAGGGGGAATGGATTGGAAAAAGTGGGTAACCGTGGGGAACACTGCAGGACAGAGGGGAACCAAAGGGAGCAGGGGGAATGGATTGGAAAAAATGGGGAACCGTGGAGAACATTGCAGGACAGAGGGGAAACAAAGGGAGCAGGGCTAACTGATTGGAAACAGTGGGGAAACGTGGGGAGTTCTGCAGAACAGTGGGGAACCAAAAGGAGCAGGGGGAATGGATTGGAAAAAGTGGGGAACCGTGGAGAACATTGCAGGACAGAGGGGAAACAAAGGGAGCAGGGCGAACTGATTGGAAACAGTGGGGAAACGTGGGGAACACTGCAGGACAGAGGGGAAACAAAGGGAGCAGGGTGAACAGATTCGAAAAAGTGTGCAACCTTGGGAAACACTGCAGAATAGAGGGGAACTAAACGGAGCATGGGGAACAGATTGGAAAAAGTGCAGAACCATGGCGAACACTGCAAAACAGTGGGGAACCAAAGGGAGAAGCGGGAACGGATTGGAAAAAGTGGGGAACCGTGGGAAACACTGCAGAACAGAGGGGAACGAAATGGTGCACGGCGAGCATATCGGAAAGAAGTTGAGAAGTGGGGAACACTGCAGGACAGAGGGGAACCAAAGGGAGCAGGGGGAACGGATTGGATAAAGTGGGGAACTGTGAAGAACACTGCAGAAAGAGAGGAACCAAAGCGATCACGGCGAACAAATTCGAAAATAGTGGAAAAGTGGGGAATACTGCAGAACAGTGGGGAACCAAAGGGAGCGGGGGGAACAGATTGGAAAAAAGTTGGGAACAGTGTGGAAAAATGCAGAAGAGTGAGGAAACAAAGGGAGCAGTGGGTATACATTGGAAAAATTGCGGAACCGTGGGGAACACTGCAGTACAGAGGGGAACCAAGGGAGCAGGTGGAACGCATTGGAAAAAGTGGGGATTGGCAAAGGACAATGCAGGACAGAGGGGAAAGAAAGGGCACAGGGGGAACGGATTGGAAAAAGTGGGGAACTGTGGGGAACACTGCAGAACAGAGGGGAACCAATGGGAGCAGGGTGAACAGATTGGAAAAAGTGGGGAACGGTGTGGAAAAATGCAGAAGAGTGGAGAAACAACGGGAGCAGGGTGAAAGGATTGGAAAAAGTTTGGAAGTGTTTGGAACATGGCAGAACCAAAGGCGCAGGGGGAACAGATTTGAAAAAATTGGGGAACTGTCTGGAACACAGCAGAAAAGAGGGGAAAAAAATGGAGCATGGGAACAGATTGGAAAGAATGTGGAGAACCATGGGGAACACTGCAGAACAGAGAGGACTCAAAGGGAGCAGAGGGAAGAACTCGGAAAAGTGGGGAACCGTGGGGAACACTGCAGAATAGAGGGGAACCGAGAAAGCAGGGGGAACGGATTGGAAAAAGTGGGGAACTGTGAAGAACACTGCAGACAGAGAGGAACCAAAGCGAGCACGGCGAACAAATTGGAAAATAGTGCAGAAGTGGGGAACACTGCAGAACAGTGGGGAACCAAAGGGAGCGGGGAAAACAGATTGGAAAAAGTGGGGAGCAGTGTGGCAAATGCAGAAGAGTGAGGAAACAAAGGGAGCAGGGGGAACAGATTGGAAAAAGTGGGGAACGGTGTGGAAAATGCAGAAGAGTGAGGAAAAAAAAGGAGCGGGGGAACAAATTGGAAAAAGTGGGTAACCATGGGAAACACTGCAGGACAGAGGGGAACCAAAGGGAGCAGGGGGAACGGTTTGGAAAAAGTGGGTAACCGTGGGGAAAACTGCAGAACACTGCGGAACCAAAGGGAGCAGGGGGAACAGCTCGGAAAATTGGGGAACCGTGGGGAACACTGCAGAATAAAGGAGAACCAAACGGAGCAGGGGGAACAGAGTCGAAAAAGTGGGGAATCGTGGGGAGTTCTGCAGAACAGTGGGGAACCAAACGGAGCAGGGGGAATGGATTGGAAAAAGTAGGGAACCGTGGAGAACATTGCAGGACAGAGGGGAAACAAAGGGAGCAGGGGGAACGGATTGGATAAAGTGGGGAACTGTGAAGAACACTGCAGACAGAGAGGAACCAAAGCGATCATGGCGAACAAATTGGAAAATAGTGGAGAAGTGGGGAATACTGCAGAACAGTGGGGAACCAAAGGGAGCGGGGAAAACAGAGTGGAAAAAGTGGGGAACAGTGTGGAAAAATGCAGAAGAGTGAGGAAACAAAGGGAGCAGGGGGTATACATTGGAAAAATTGGGGAACCATGGGGAACACTGCTGAACAGAGGGGCACCAAGGGAGCAGGTGGAACGGATTGGAAAAAGAGGGGAACTGTGTGGAAAAATGCAGAACAGTGGGGAACCAAAGGGAGAAGGAGGAACAGAATGGAAAAAGTCGTGGACCGTGGAGAACACTGCAGAACAGAGGGGAACCAAGGGACCAGGGGTAACGGATTGGAAAATGTGGGGAACTGTATAGAAAACTGCAGAATAGAGGGGAACCAATGGGAGCAGGGGGAACAGATTGGAAAAAGTGGAAACTGTTGGGAAAACTGCAGAACAGAGGGGAGCCCAAGGAGAAGGGGGAACAGATTGGAAAAATTGGGGAACGGTGTGGAAAATGCAGAAGAGTGGAGAAACAACGGGAGCAGGGTGAACGGATTGGAAAAAGTGGGGAACAGTGTGGAACACTGCAGAACAGAGGGGAATCAAAGGAAGCAGGGGGAACGGATTGGAAAAAAGTGGGGAACTGTGGGGAACAGTGTAAAACAGAGAGGAACCAAAGAGAGCACGGCGAACAGATTGGAAAAAGTGTGGAACCGTGGGGAACACTGCAGGACAGAGGGGAACCAAAGGGAATAGGAGGTACAGGTTGGATAAAGTGGGGAACCGTTGGCGAACACTGCAGAACAGTTGGGAACCAAAGGGAGCAGGGCGAACAGATTGCAAAAAGTGGGGAACAGTGGGGAATATTGCAGAAAAGAGGGGAAGCAAATGGAGCATGGGAACAGATTGGAAAAATCTGGGAACCGTGTGGAAAAATGCAGAACAGTGGGAAACAAAGGGAGCAGGGAGAACGGATTGGAAAATGTGGGGAACCGTGGGGAGCACTGCAGTATAGAGGGGAACCAAAGGGAGCAGGGAAAACAGATTGGAAAAGTGGTCAAATATGGGGGAAAGTGCAGGACAGAGGGGAACCAAAGGGAGCAGGGGGAATGGATTGGAAAAAGTGTGCAACCTTGGGAAACACTGCAGAATAGAGGGGAACTAAACGAAGCATGGGGAACAGATTGGAAAAAGTGCAGAACCATGGCGAACACTGCAAAACAGTGGGAAAACAAAGGGAGAAGCGGGAATGGATTGGAAAAAGTGGGGAACCGTGGGAAACACTGCAGAACAGAGGGGAACGAAATGGTGCACGGCGAGCATATCGGAAAGAAGTTGAGAAGTGGGGAACACTGCAGGACAGAGGGGAACCAAAGGGAGCAGGGGGAACGGATTGGATAAAGTGGGGAACTGTGAAGAACACTGCAGAAAGAGAGGAACCAAAGCGATCACGGCGAACAAATTCGAAAATAGTGGAAAAGTGAAGAACACTGCAGAACAGTGGGGAACCAAAGCGAGCACGGCGAACAAATTGGAAAATAGTGGAGAAGTGGGGAACACTGCAGAACAGTGGGGAACCAAAGGGAGCGGGGAAAACAGATTGGAAAAAGTGGGGAGCAGTGTGGCAAATGCAGAAGAGAGAGGAAACAAAGGGAGCAGGGGGAACAGATTGGAAAAAGTGGGGAACGGTGTGGAAAATGCAGAAGAGTGAGGAAAAAAAAGGGAGCAGGGGGAACAGATTGGAAAAAGTGGGTAACCGTGGGAAACACTGCAGGACAGAGGGGAACCAAAGGGAGCAGGGGGAACGGTTTGGAAAAAGTGGGTAACCGTGGGGAAAACTGCAGAACACTGCGGAACCAAAGGGAGCAGGGGGAACAGCTCGGAAAAGTGGGGAACCGTGGGGAACACTGCAGAACAGTGGGGAACCATAAGGAGCAGGGGGAATGGATTGGAAAAAGTGGGGAACCGTGGAGAACACTGCAGGACAGAGGGGAACCAAAGGGAGCAGGGCAAACTGATAGGAAAAAGTGGGGAAACGTGGGGAACACTGCAGGACAGAGGGGAAACAAAGGGAGCAGGGTGAAAAGATTCGAAAAAGTGTGCAACCTTGGGGAACACTGCAGAATAGAGAGGAACTAAACGGAGCAAAGGGAACAGATTGGAAAAAGGGCAGAACCATGGCGAACACTGCAAAACAGTGGGGAACCAAAGGGAGCAGCGGGAAAGGATTGGATAAAGTGGGGAACTGAGAAGAACACTGCAGAAAGAGAGGAACCAAAGCGAACACGGCGAACAAATTCGAAAATAGTGGAAAAGTGGGGAATACTGCAGAACAGTGGGGAACCAAAGGGAGCGGGGAAAACAAATTGGAAAAAGTGGGGAACAGTGTGGAAAAATGCAGAAGAGTGAAGAAACAAAGGGAGCAGGGGGTATACATTGGAAAAATTGCGGAACCGTGGGGAACACTGCAGAACAGAGGGGAACCAATGGAGCAGGTGGAACGGATTGGAAAAAGTGGGGAATCGCGAAGGACAATGCAGGACAGAGGGGAACCAAAGGGAGCAGGGGGAACGGTTTGGAAAAAGTGGGTAACCGTGGGGAACACTGCAGAACACTGCGGAACGAAAGGGAGCAGGGGGAACAGCTCGGATAATTGGGGAACCGTGGGGAACACTGCAGAATAAAGGAGAACCAAACGGAGCAGGGGGAACAGAGTCGAAAAAGTGGGGAATCGTGGGGAGTTCTGCAGAACAGTGGGGAACCAAAAGGAGTAGGGGGAATGGATTGGAAAAAGTAGGGAACCGTGGAGATCATTGCAGGACAGAGGGGAAACAAAGGGAGCAGGGGGAACGGATTGGATAAAGTGGGGAACTGTGAAGAACACTGCAGACAGAGAGGAACCAAAGCGATCATGGCGAACAAATTGGAAAATAGTGTAGAAGTGGGGAATACTGCAGAACAGTGGGGAACCAAACGGAGCGGGAAAACAGAGTGGAAAAAGTGGGGAACAGTGTGGAAAAATCCAGAAGAGTGAGGAAATAAAGGGAGCAGGGTGTATACATTGGAAAAATTGGGGAACCATGGGGAACACTGCTGAACAGAGGGGAACCAAGGGAGCAGGTGGAACGGATTGGAAAAAGTGGGGAACTGTGTGGAAAAATGCAGAAGAGTAGGGAACCAAAGGGAGCAGGAGGAACAGATTGGAAAAAGTGGAAACTGTGGGGAAAACTGCAGAACAGATGGGAGCCCAAGGAGAAGGGGGAACAGATTGGAAAAAGTGGGGAACGGTGTGGAAAATGCAGAAGTGTGGACAAACAATGGGAGCAGGGTGAACGGATTGGAAAAAGTGGGGAACAGTGTGGAACACTGCAGAACAGAGGGGAATCAAAGGAAGCAGGGGGAACGGATTGGAAAAAGTGGGGAACCGTTCGGAACACTGCACAACAGAGGGGAACCAAAGGAGCACGGGGAAGAGATTGTTAAAATTGGGAAACTATGGAGGACAGTGCAGGACGGAGGGGAACCAAAGGGAGCAGGAGGCACAGATTGGAAAAAGTGGGGAACAGTGGGGAACACTGTAGAACAGAGAGTAACCAAAGAGAGCACGGCGAACAGATTGGAAAAAGTGTGGAGCCGTGGGGAACACTGCAGGACAGAGGGGAACCAAAGGGAGCAGGGAGAACAGATTGGAAAAGTCGGGAAATATGGGGGAAAATGCAGGACAGAGGGGAATCAAAGGGAGCAGGGGGAATGGATTGGAAAAAGTGGGTAACCGTGGGGAACACTGCAGAACACTGCGGAACCAAAGGGAGCAGGGGGAACAGCTCGGAAAAGTGGGGAACCGTGGGGAACACTGCAGAATAAAGGAGAACCAAACGGAGCAGGGGGAACAGATTGGAAAAAATATGGAGAACCGTGGGGAAAACAGCAGAACAGAGGAGAGCCAAAGGAGCAGGGGGAACAGATTAGAAAAAAAGTGGAGAATTGGGGAAAACTGCAGAACAGTGGGGAACCAAAGGGAGCAGGGGAAATGGATTGGAAAAAGTGGGGAAGCGTGGGGAACACTCCAGAACAGAGTGGAACCAAAGGGAGCAGGGGGAACAGATTGGAAAAAATGTGGAGAACCGTGGGGAAACTGCAGAACAGAGATGAACCAAAGGAAGCATAGGAACAGATTAGAAAAAATGTGGAGAACCGTGGGAAACAATGCAGAACAAAGCGGAACCAAAGGGAGCAGGGGGAACTGCTCAGAAATGTGGGGAACCGTGGGGAACAATGCAGAACAGAGGGGAACCAAAGGGAGCCAGGGGAACGGGTTGGAAAAAGTGAATAACCGTGGGGAACATTGCAGGACAGAGGGGAACCAAAGGGAGCAGGGGATACAGGTTGGAAAGTGTGGAGAACCGTGGGGAAATGTGCAGGACAGAGGGTAACGAAAGGGAGCAAGGTGAACGGATTTGAAAAAGTGGGGAACCGTGGGGAAAAATGCAGGAGAGAGGGACACCAAAGGGAGCAGGGGGTACAGGTTGGAAAAAATGTGGAGAACCATGGGAAAACAGCAGAACAGAGATGAACCAAAGGGAGCATGGGAACAGATTAGAAAAAATGTGGAGAACCGTGGGGAACAATGCAGAACAGAGCGGAAACAAAGGGAGCAGGTGGAACTGCTCGGTAATGTGGGGAAACGTCGGGAACAATGCAGAAGAGAGGGGAACCAAAGGGAGCCGGGGGAATGGGTTGGAAAACGTGGGGAACCATGGGGATCATTGCAGAACAGAAGGGAACCAAAGGGAGCAGGGGAAATGGATTGGAAAAAGTGGGAAGGGTGGGGAACACTCCAGAACAGAGGGGAACCAAAGGGAGCAGGGGGAACAGACTGGAAAAAGTGGAGAACCGTAGGGAACACAGCAGAACAGAGGTGAACCAAAGGAAGTAGGGGGAACGGATTGGAAAAAGTGGGGAAGCGTAGGGAACACTGCAGAACAGAGGAGAACCAAAGGGAGCAGGTGGAACAGATTGGAAAAAATGTGGAGAACCGTGGGGAACACTGCAGGACAGAGGGGAACCAAAGGGAGCATGGTGTACCGGTTGGAAAAAGTGGGGAATCGTGGGGAGCACTGCACAATAGAGTGGAACCAAAGGGAGCAGGGGAAATGGATTGGAAAAAGTGGGAAGCATGGGGAACACTCCAGAACAGAGGGGAACCAAAGGGAGCAGGGGGAACAGACTGGAAAAAGTGGAGAACCGTAGGGAACACAGCAGAACAGAGGTGAACCAAAGGAAGTAGGGGTAACGGATTGGAAAAAGTGGGGAACCATGGGGAACACTGCAGGGCAAAGGGGAGCCATAGGGAGCAGGGGGTACAGAATGGAAAAAAAGTGGAGAATCGTGGGGAACACTGCATATAGAGAGGAACCAAAGGGAGCAGGGGGAACGGATTGAAAATGGTGGAGAACTGTGGGGAACACTGCAGAACAGAGGGGAACCAATGGGGGCAGTGGGAACGGATTAGAAAAAGTGGGGAACCGTGGGGAACAATGCAGAACAGAGGGGAACCAAAGGGAGCAGGGGGAATTGATTGGTAAAGTGGGGAACCGTGGGGAACAATGCATGACAGAGGGGAATGAAAGGGAGCAGGGGGAACGGATTTAAAAAAAGAGGGGAACCGTGGGGAAAAATGCAGGACAGAGGGGAACGAAAGGGAGCAGGTGGAACGGATTGGAAAAAGTGGGGAACCGTGGGGAACACTGCAGGACAGAGGGGAACCAAAGGGAGCAGGGGGTACAGGTTGGAAAAAATGTGTGGAATCGTGGGAAACACTGCAGAACAGAGGCGAACCAAAGGGCGCAGGGGGAAGAGATTGGAAAAAATCTGGAGAACCATGGGGAAACTGCAGAACAGAGGTGAACCAAAGAGAGCATGGGAACAGATTAGAAAAAATGTGGAAAAACGTGCGGAACAATGCAGAACAGAGCGGAACCAAAGGGAGCAGGTGGAACAGCTCGGTAATGTGGGGAAATGTGGGGAACAATGCAGAACAGAGGGGAACCAAAGGGTGCAGGGGGAACAGCTCGGAAATGTGGGGACCCGTGGGGAACAATGCAGAACAGAGGGGAACCAAAGGGAGCCAGGGGAATGGGTTGGAAAACGTGGGCATCCGTGGGGATCATTGCAGAATAGAGGGGAAACAAAGGGAGCAGGGGTAACGGATTGGAAAAAGAGGAGAACCGTGGAGAACACTGCAGGACAGAGGGGAACCAAATGGAGCAAGGGAATCGGATTGGAAAAAGTGGAGAACCGTGGGGAAAAATGCAGAAGAGTGGGGAACCAAAGTGAGCAGTGGGAACGGATTGGAAAAGGTGGAGAACTATGGGGAACACTGCAGAACAGAGGTGAACCAAAGGAAGTAGGAGGAATGAATTCGAAAAAGTGGGGAACCATGGGGAACACTGCAGAACAGAGGAGAATCAAAGGGAGCAGGGGGAGCGGATTGGAAAAAGGGGGAAATGTGGGGAAAACTGCAGAACAGAGGGGAACAAAAGGGAGCAAGGGGAACCCATTGGAAAAAGTGGGGAACTGTGGCGAACACTGCAGAAAAAAGGGGAGCCAAAGGGAGAAGGGGGTACGGATTGGAAAAAGTTGGGAAGCGTGTGGAACACTGCAGAACAGAGGGGAACCAAAGGGAGCAGGGGGAACAGATTGGAAAAAATGTGGAGAACCGTGGGGAAACTGCAGAACAGAGAGGAACCAAAGGGAGCAGGGGGAACGGATTGGAAAAAGTGGGGAAGCGTAGGGAACACTGCAGAACAGAGGAGAACCAAAGGGAGCAGGTGGAACAGATTGGAAAAAATATGGTGAACCGTGGGGAAAACAGCAGAACAGAGGGGAGCCAAAGGAGCAGGGGGAACAGATTAGAAAAAAGTGGAGAATTGGGGAAAACTGCAGAACAGTGGGGAACCAAAGGGAGCAGGGGAAATGGATTGGAAAAAGTGGGGAAGCGTGGGGAACACTCCAGAACAGAGTGGAACCAAAGGGAGCAGGGGGAACAGATTGGAAAAAATGTGGAGAACCATGGGGAAACTGCAGAACAGAGATGAACCAAAGGGAGCATAGGAACAGATTGGAAAAAATGTGGAGAACCGTGGGAAACAATGCAGAACAAAGCGGAACCAAAGGGAGCAGGGAGAACTGCTCAGAAATGTGGGGAACCGTGGGGAACAATGCAGAACAGAGGGGAACCAAAGGGAGCCGGGGGAACGGGTTGGAAAAAGTGAATAACCGTGGGGAACACTGCAGGACAGAGGGGAACCAAAGGGAGCAGGGGATACAGGTTGGAAAGTGTGGAGAACCGTGGGGAAAAGTGCAGGACAGAGGGTAACGAAAGGGAGCAAGGTGAACGGATTTGAAAAAGTGGGGAACCGTGGGGAAAAATGCAGGACAGAGGGGAACCAAAGGGAGCAGGGGGTACAGGTTGGAAAAAATGTGGAGAACCATGGGGAAACAGCAGAACAGAGATGAACCAAAGGGAGCATGGGAACAGATTGGAAAAAATGTGGAGAACCGTGGGAAAACTGCAGAACAGAGAGGAACCAAAGGGAGCAGGTGGAACGGATTGGAAAAAGTGGGGAAGCGTAGGGAACACTACAGAACAGAGGAGAACCCAAGAGAGCAGGTGGAACAGATTGGAAAAAATATGGAGAACCATGGGGAAAACAGCAGAACAGAGGAGAGCCAAAGGAGCAGGGGGAACAGATTAGAAAAAAAGTGGAGAATTGGGGAAAACTGCAGAACAGTGGGGAACCAAAGGGAGCAGGGGAAATGGATTGGAAAAAGTGGGGAAGCGTGGGGAACACTCCAGAACAGAGTGGAACCAAAGGGAGCAGGGGGAACAGATTGGAAAAAATGTGGAGAACCGTGGGGAAACTGCAGAACAGAGATGAACCAAAGGAAGCATAGGAACAGATTAGAAAAAATGTGAACCGTGGGAAACAATGCAGAACAAAGCGGAACCAAAGGGAGCAGGGGGAACTGCTCAGAAATGTGGGGAACCGTGGGGAACAATGCAGAACAGAGCGGAACCAAAGGGAGCAGGTGGAACAGCTCGGTAATGTGGGGAAATGTGGGGAACAATGCAGAACAGAGGGGAACCAAAGGGTGCAGGGGGAACAGCTCGGAAATGTGGGGACCCGTGGGGAACAATGCAGAACAGAGGGGAACCAAAGGGAGCCAGGGGAATGGGTTGGAAAACGTGGGCATCCGTGGGGATCATTGCAGAATAGAGGGGAAACAAAGGGAGCAGGGGTAACGGATTGGAAAAAGAGGAGAACCGTGGAGAACACTGCAGGACAGAGGGGAACCAAATGGAGCAAGGGAATCGGATTGGAAAAAGTGGAGAACCGTGGGGAACACTGCAGCACAATGGGGAAACATGGGGAGCAGGGGGAACGGATTGGAAAAAGTGGGGAACGAAGTGGAAAAATGCAGAACAGTGGGTAAACAAAGGGAGCAGGGGAAACGGATTGGAAGAAGTGGGGAACCGTGTGGAAAAATGCAGAAGAGTGGGGAACCAAAGTGAGCAGTGGGAACGGATTGGAAAAGGTGGAGAACTATGGGGAACACTGCAGAACAGAGGTGAACCAAAGGAAGTAGGAGGAATAAATTCGAAAAAGTGGGGAACCATGGGGAACACTGCAGAACAGAGGAGAATCAAAGGGAGCAGGGGGAGCGGATTGGAAAAAGGGGGAAATGTGGGGAAAACTGCAGAACAGAGGGGAACAAAAGGGAGCAAGGGGAACCCATTGGAAAAAGTGGGGAACTGTGGCGAACACTGCAGAAAAAAGGGGAGCCAAAGGGAGAAGGGGGTACGGATTGGAAAAAGTTGGGAAGCGTGTGGAACACTGCAGAACAGAGGGGAACCAAAGGGAGCAGGGGGAACAGATTGGAAAAAATGTGGAGAACCGTGGGGAAACTGCAGAACAGAGAGGAACCAAAGGGAGCAGGGGGAACGGATTGGAAAAAGTGGGGAAGCGTAGGGAACACTGCAGAACAGAGGAGAACCAAAGGGAGCAGGTGGAACAGATTGGAAAAAATATGGTGAACCGTGGGGAAAACAGCAGAACAGAGGGGAGCCAAAGGAGCAGGGGGAACAGATTAGAAAAAAGTGGAGAATTGGGGAAAACTGCAGAACAGTGGGGAACCAAAGGGAGCAGGGGAAATGGATTGGAAAAAGTGGGGAAGCGTGGGGAACACTCCAGAACAGAGTGGAACCAAA
Organism: Narcine bancroftii; assembly: GCF_036971445.1. Taxonomy (NCBI): domain Eukaryota; kingdom Metazoa; phylum Chordata; class Chondrichthyes; order Torpediniformes; family Narcinidae; genus Narcine; species Narcine bancroftii. The sequence continues at coordinate 1,103,278 of NW_027211892.1, forward strand.
GGGAGCAGGGGGAACAGATTGGAAAAAATGTGGAGAACCATGGGGAAACTGCAGAACAGAGATGAACCAAAGGGAGCATAGGAACAGATTGGAAAAAATGTGGAGAACCGTGGGAAACAATGCAGAACAAAGCGGAACCAAAGGGAGCAGGGAGAACTGCTCAGAAATGTGGGGAACCGTGGGGAACAATGCAGAACAGAGGGGAACCAAAGGGAGCCGGGGGAACGGGTTGGAAAAAGTGAATAACCGTGGGGAACACTGCAGGACAGAGGGGAACCAAAGGGAGCAGGGGATACAGGTTGGAAAGTGTGGAGAACCGTGGGGAAAAGTGCAGGACAGAGGGTAACGAAAGGGAGCAAGGTGAACGGATTTGAAAAAGTGGGGAACCGTGGGGAAAAATGCAGGACAGAGGGGAACCAAAGGGAGCAGGGGGTACAGGTTGGAAAAAATGTGGAGAACCATGGGGAAACAGCAGAACAGAGATGAACCAAAGGGAGCATGGGAACAGATTGGAAAAAATGTGGAGAACCGTGGGAAAACTGCAGAACAGAGAGGAACCAAAGGGAGCAGGTGGAACGGATTGGAAAAAGTGGGGAAGCGTAGGGAACACTACAGAACAGAGGAGAACCCAAGAGAGCAGGTGGAACAGATTGGAAAAAATATGGAGAACCATGGGGAAAACAGCAGAACAGAGGAGAGCCAAAGGAGCAGGGGGAACAGATTAGAAAAAAAGTGGAGAATTGGGGAAAACTGCAGAACAGTGGGGAACCAAAGGGAGCAGGGGAAATGGATTGGAAAAAGTGGGGAAGCGTGGGGAACACTCCAGAACAGAGTGGAACCAAAGGGAGCAGGGGGAACAGATTGGAAAAAATGTGGAGAACCGTGGGGAAACTGCAGAACAGAGATGAACCAAAGGAAGCATAGGAACAGATTAGAAAAAATGTGAACCGTGGGAAACAATGCAGAACAAAGCGGAACCAAAGGGAGCAGGGGGAACTGCTCAGAAATGTGGGGAACCGTGGGGAACAATGCAGAACAGAGGGGAACCAAAGGGAGCCAGGGGAACGGGTTGGAAAAAGTGAATAACCGTGGGGAACATTGCAGGACAGAGGGGAACCAAAGGGAGCAGGGGATACAGGTTGGAAAGTGTGGAGAACCGTGGGGAAATGTGCAGGACAGAGGGTAACGAAAGGGAGCAAGGTGAACGGATTTGAAAAAGTGGGGAACCGTGGGGAAAAATGCAGGAGAGAGGGGAACCAAAGGGAGCAGGGGGTACAGGTTGGAAAAAATGTGGAGAACCATGGGGAAACAGCAGAACAGAGATGAACCAAAGGGAGCATGGGAACAGATTAGAAAAAATGTGGAGAACCGTGGGGAACAATGCAGAACAGAGCGGAAACAAAGGGAGCAGGTGGAACTGCTCGGTAATGTGGGGAAACGTCGGGAACAATGCAGAACAGAGGGGAACCAAAGGGAGCCGGGGGAATGGGTTGGAAAACGTGGGGAACCATGGGGATCATTGCAGAACAGAAGGGAACCAAAGGGAGCAGGGGAAATGGATTGGAAAAAGTGGGAAGAGTGGGGAACACTCCAGAACAGAGGGGAACCAAAGGGAGCAGGGGGAACAGACTGGAAAAAGTGGAGAACCGTAGGGAACACAGCAGAACAGAGGTGAACCAAAGGAAGTAGGGGGAACGGATTGGAAAAAGTGGGGAAGCGTAGGGAACACTGCAGAACAGAGGAGAACCAAAGGGAGCAGGTGGAACAGATTGGAAAAAATGTGGAGAACCGTGGGGAACACTGCAGGACAGAGGGGAACCAAAGGGAGCATGGTGTACCGGTTGGAAAAAGTGGGGAATCGTGGGGAGCACTGCACAATAGAGTGGAACCAAAGGGAGCAGGGGAAATGGATTGGAAAAAGTGGGAAGCATGGGGAACACTCCAGAACAGAGGGGAACCAAAGGGAGCAGGGGGAACAGACTGGAAAAAGTGGAGAACCGTAGGGAACACAGCAGAACAGAGGTGAACCAAAGGAAGTAGGGGTAACGGATTGGAAAACGTGGGGAACCATGGGGAACACTGCAGGGCAAAGGGGAGCCATAGGGAGCAGGGGGTACAGAATGGAAAAAAAGTGGAGAATCGTGGGGAACACTGCATATAGAGAGGAACCAAAGGGAGCAGGGGGAACGGATTGAAAATGGTGGAGAACTGTGGGGAACACTGCAGAACAGAGGGGAACCAATGGGGGCAGTGGGAACGGATTAGAAAAAGTGGGGAACCGTGGGGAACAATGCAGAACAGAGGGGAACCAAAGGGAGCAGGGGGAATTGATTGGTAAAGTGGGGAACCGTGGGGAACAATGCATGACAGAGGGGAACGAAAGGGAGCAGGGGGAACGGATTTAAAAAAAGAGGGGAACCGTGGGGAAAAATGCAGGACAGAGGGGAACGAAAGGGAGCAGATGGAACGGATTGGAAAAAGTGGGGAACCGTGGGGAACACTGCAGGACAGAGGGGAACCAAAGGGAGCAGGGGGTACAGGTTGGAAAAAATGTGTGGAATCGTGGGAAACACTGCAGAACAGAGGCGAACCAAAGGGCGCAGGGTGAAGAGATTGGAAAAAATCTGGAGAACCATGGGGAAACTGCAGAACAGAGGTGAACCAAAGAGAGCATGGGAACAGATTAGAAAAAATGTGGAAAAACGTGCGGAACAATGCAGAACAGAGCGGAACCAAAGGGAGCAGGTGGAACAGCTCGGTAACGTGGGGAAATGTGGGGAACAATGCAGAACAGAGGGGAACCAAAGGGTGCAGGGGGAACAGCTCGGAAATGTGGGGACCCGTGGGGAACAATGCAGAACAGAGGGGAACCAAAGGGAGCCAGGGGAATGGGTTGGAAAACGTGGGCATCCGTGGGGATCATTGCAGAATAGAGGGGAAACAAAGGGAGCAGGGGTAACGGATTGGAAAAAGAGGAGAACCGTGGAGAACACTGCAGGACAGAGGGGAACCAAATGGAGCAGGGGAATCGGATTGGAAAAAGTGGAGAACCGTGGGGAACACTGCAGCACAATGGGGAAACATGGGGAGCAGGGGGAACGGATTGGAAAAAGTGGGGAACGAAGTGGAAAAATGCAGAACAGTGGGTAAACAAAGGGAGCAGGGGAAACGGATTGGAAGAAGTGGGGAACCGTGTGGAAAAATGCAGAAGAGTGGGGAACCAAAGTGAGCAGGGGGAACGGATTGGAAAAGGTGGAGAACTATGGGGAACACTGCAGAACAGAGGTGAACCAAAGGAAGTAGAAGGAATGAATTCGAAAAAGTGGGGAACCATGGGGAACACTGCAGAACAGAGGAGAATCAAAGGGAGCAGGGGGAGCGGATTGGAAAAAGGGGGAAATGTGGGGAAAACTGCAGAACAGAGGGGAACAAAAGGGAGCAGGGGGAACCCATTGGAAAAAGTGGGGAACTGTGGCGAACACTGCAGAAAAAAGGGGAGCCAAAGGGAGAAGGGGGTACGGATTGGAAAAAGTTGGGAAGCGTGTGGAACACTGCAGAACAGAGGGGAACCAAAGGGAGCAGGGGGAACAGATTGGAAAAAATGTGGAGAACCGTGGGGAAACTGCAGAACAGAGAGGAACCAAAGGGAGCAGGGGGAACGGATTGGAAAAAGTGGGGAACCGTGGGGAACAATGCAGAACAGAGGGGAACCAAAGGGAGCAGGGGGAACGGATTGAAAATGGTGGAGAACTGTGGGGAACACTGCAGAACAGAGGGGAACCAATGGGGGCAGTGGGAACGGATTAGAAAAAGTGGGGAACCGTGGGGAACAATGCAGAACAGAGGGGAACCAAAGGGAGCAGGGGGAATTGATTGGTAAAGTGGGGAACCGTGAGGAACAATGCATGACAGAGGGGAACGAAAGGGAGCAGGGGGAACGGATTTAAAAAAAGAGGGGAACAGTGGGGAAAAATGCAGGACAGAGGGGAACGAAAGGGAGCAGGTGGAACGGATTGGAAAAAGTGGGGAACCGTGGGGAACACTGCAGGACAGAGGGGAACCAAAGGGAGCAGGGGGAACAGACTGGAAAAAGTGGAGAACCGTAGGGAACACAGCAGAACAGAGGGGAACCAAAGGGAGCAGGGGGAACAGATTGGAAAAAATGTGGAGAACCGTGGGGAAACTGCAGAACAGAGAGGAACCAAAGGGAGCAGGGGGAACGGATTAGAAAAAGTGGGGAACCGTGGGGAACAATGCAGAACAGAGGGGAACCAAAGGGAGCAGGGGGAACGGATTGAAAATGGTGGAGAACTGTGGGGAACACTGCAGAACAGAGGGGAACCAATGGGGGCAGTGGGAACGGATTAGAAAAAGTGGGGAACCGTGGGGAACAATGCAGAACAGAGGGGAACCAAAGGGAGCAGGGGGAATTGATTGGTAAAGTGGGGAACCGTGGGGAACAATGCATGACAGAGGGGAACGAAAGGGAGCAGGGGGAACGGATTTAAAAAAAGAGGGGAACCGTGGGGAAAAATGCAGGACAGAGGGGAACGAAAGGGAGCAGGTGGAACGGATTGGAAAAAGTGGGGAACCGTGGGGAACACTGCAGGACAGAGGGGAACCAAAGGGAGCAGGGGGTACAGGTTGGAAAAAATGTGGAGAACCATGGGGAAACAGCAGAACAGAGATGAACCAAAGGGAGCATGGGAACAGATTGGAAAAAATGTGGAGAACCGTGGGAAAACTGCAGAACAGAGAGGAACCAAAGGGAGCAGGGGGAACGGATTGGAAAAAGTGGGGAAGCGTAGGGAACACTACAGAACAGAGGAGAACCAAAGAGAGCAGGTGGAACAGATTGGAAAAAATATGGAGAACCGTGGGGAAAACAGCAGAACAGAGGAGAGCCAAAGGAGCAGGGGGAACAGATTAGAAAAAAAGTGGAGAATTGGGGAAAACTGCAGAACAGTGGGGAACCAAAAGGAGCAGGGGAAATGGATTGGAAAAAGTGGGGAAGCGTGGGGAACACTCCAGAACAGAGTGGAACCAAAGGGAGCAGGGGGAACAGATTGGAAAAAATGTGGAGAACCGTGGGGAAACTGCAGAACAGAGATGAACCAAAGGAAGCATAGGAACAGATTAGAAAAAATGTGGAGAACCGTGGGAAACAATGCAGAACAAAGCGGAACCAAAGGGAGCAGGGGGAACTGCTCAGAAATGTGGGGAACCGTGGGGAACAATGCAGAACAGAGGGGAACCAAAGGGAGCCAGGGGAACGGGTTGTAAAAAGTGAATAACCGTGGGGAACATTGCAGGACAGAGGGGAACCAAAGGGAGCAGGGGATACAGGTTGGAAAGTGTGGAGAACCGTGGGGAAATGTGCAGGACAGAGGGTAACGAAAGGGAGCAAGGTGAACGGATTTGAAAAAGTGGGGAACCGTGGGGAAAAATGCAGGAGAGAGGGGAACCAAAGGGAGCAGGGGGTACAGGTTGGAAAAAATGTGGAGAACCATGGGGAAACAGCAGAACAGAGATGAACCAAAGGGAGCATGGGAACAGATTAGAAAAAATGTGGAGAACCGTGGGGAACAATGCAGAACAGAGCGGAAACAAAGGAAGCAGGTGGAACTGCTCGGTAATGTGGGGAAACGTCGGGAACAATGCAGAACAGAGGGGAACCAAAGGGAGCCGGGGGAATGGGTTGGAAAACGTGGGGAACCATGGGGATCATTGCAGAACAGAAGGGAACCAAAGGGAGCAGGGGAAATGGATTGGAAAAAGTGGGAAGAGTGGGGAACACTCCAGAACAGAGGGGAACCAAAGGGAGCAGGCGGAACAGACTGGAAAAAGTGGAGAACCGTAGGGAACACAGCAGAACAGAGGTGAACCAAAGGAAGTAGGGGGAACGGATTGGAAAAAGTGGGGAAGCGTAGGGAACACTGCAGAACAGAGGAGAACCAAAGGGAGCAGGTGGAACAGATTGGAAAAAATGTGGAGAACCGTGGGGAACACTGCAGGACAGAGGGGAACCAAAGGGAGCATGGTGAACCGGTTGGAAAAAGTGGGGAATCGTGGGGAGCACTGCACAATAGAGTGGAACCAAAGGGAGCAGGGGAAATGGATTGGAAAAAGTGGGAAGCATGGGGAACACTCCAGAACAGAGGGGAACCAAAGGGAGCAGGTGGAACAGCTCGGTAATGTGGGGAAATGTGGGGAACAATGCAGAACAGAGGGGAACCAAAGGGTGCAGGGGGAACAGCTCGGAAATGTGGGGACCCGTGGGGAACAATGCAGAACAGAGGGGAACCAAAGGGAGCCAGGGGAATGGGTTGGAAAACGTGGGCATCCGTGGGGATCATTGCAGAATAGAGGGGAAACAAAGGGAGCAGGGGTAACGGATTGGAAAAAGAGGAGAACCGTGGAGAACACTGCAGGACAGAGGGGAACCAAATGGAGCAGGGGAATCGGATTGGAAAAAGTGGAGAACCGTGGGGAACACTGCAGCACAATGGGGAAACATGGGGAGCAGGGGGAACGGATTGGAAAAAGTGGGGAACGAAGTGGAAAAATGCAGAACAGTGGGTAAACAAAGGGAGCAGGGGAAACGGATTGGAAGAAGTGGGGAACCGTGTGGAAAAATGCAGAAGAGTGGGGAACCAAAGTGAGCAGGGGGAACGGATTGGAAAAGGTGGAGAACTATGGGGAACACTGCAGAACAGAGGTGAACCAAAGGAAGTAGGAGGAATGAATTCGAAAAAGTGGGGAACCATGGGGAACACTGCAGAACAGAGGAGAATCAAAGGGAGCAGGGGGAGCGGATTGGAAAAAGGGGGAAATGTGGGGAAAACTGCAGAACAGAGGGGAACAAAAGGGAGCAGGGGGAACCCATTGGAAAAAGTGGGGAACTGTGGCGAACACTGCAGAAAAAAGGGGAGCCAAAGGGAGAAGGGGGTACGGATTGGAAAAAGTTGGGAAGCGTGTGGAACACTGCAGAACAGAGGGGAACCAAAGGGAGCAGGGGGAACAGATTGGAAAAAATGTGGAGAACCGTGGGGAAACTGCAGAACAGAGAGGAACCAAAGGGAGCAGGGGGAACGGATTGGAAAAAGTGGGGAAGCGTAGGGAACACTGCAGAACAGAGGAGAACCAAAGGGAGCAGGTGGAACAGATTGGAAAAAATATGGTGAACCGTGGGGAAAACAGCAGAACAGAGGGGAGCCAAAGGAGCAGGGGGAACAGATTAGAAAAAAGTGGAGAATTGGGGAAAACTGCAGAACAGTGGGGAACCAAAGGGAGCAGGGGAAATGGATTGGAAAAAGTGGGGAAGCGTGGGGAACACTCCAGAACAGAGTGGAACCAAAGGGAGCAGGGGGAACAGATTGGAAAAAATGTGGAGAACCATGGGGAAACTGCAGAACAGAGATGAACCAAAGGGAGCATAGGAACAGATTGGAAAAAATGTGGAGAACCGTGGGAAACAATGCAGAACAAAGCGGAACCAAAGGGAGCAGGGAGAACTGCTCAGAAATGTGGGGAACCGTGGGGAACAATGCAGAACAGAGGGGAACCAAAGGGAGCCGGGGGAACGGGTTGGAAAAAGTGAATAACCGTGGGGAACACTGCAGGACAGAGGGGAACCAAAGGGAGCAGGGGATACAGGTTGGAAAGTGTGGAGAACCGTGGGGAAAAGTGCAGGACAGAGGGTAACGAAAGGGAGCAAGGTGAACGGATTTGAAAAAGTGGGGAACCGTGGGGAAAAATGCAGGACAGAGGGGATCCAAAGGGAGCAGGGGGTACAGGTTGGAAAAAATGTGGAGAACCATGGGGAAACAGCAGAACAGAGATGAACCAAAGGGAGCATGGGAACAGATTAGAAAAAATGTGGAGAACCGTGGGGAACAATGCAGAACAGAGCGGAAACAAAGGGAGCAGGTGGAACTGCTCGGTAATGTGGGGAAAAGTCGGGAACAATGCAGAACAGAGGGGAACCAAAGGGAGCCGGGGGAATGGGTTGGAAAACGTGGGGAACCATGGGGATCATTGCAGAACAGAAGGGAACCAAAGGGAGCAGGGGCAATGGAATGGAAAAAGTGGGATGAGTGGGGAACACTCCAGAACAGAGGGGAACCAAAGGGAGCAGGGGGAACAGACTGGAAAAAGTGGAGAACCGTAGGGAACACAGCAGAACAGAGGTGAACCAAAGGAAGTAGGGGGAACGGATTGGGAAAAGTGGAGAAGCGTAGGGAACACTGCAGAACAGAGGAGAACCAAAGGGAGCAGGTGGAACAGATTGGAAAAAATGTGGAGAACCGTGGGGAACACTGCAGGACAGAGGGGAACCAAAGGGAGCATGGTGTACCGGTTGGAAAAAGTGGGGAATCGTGGGGAGCACTGCACAATAGAGTGGAACCAAAGGGAGCAGGGGGAACGGATTGGAAAAAGTGGGGAACCGTTCGGAACACTGCACAACAGAGGGGAACCAAAGGAGCACGGGGAAGAGATTGTTAAAATTGGGAAACCATGGAGGACAGTGCAGGACGGAGGGGAACCAAAGGGAGCAGGAGGAACAGATTGGAAAAAGTGGGGAACAGTGGGGAACACTGTAGAACAGAGGGTAACCAAAGAGAGCACGGCGAACAGATTGGAAAAAGTGTGGAGCCGTGGGGAACACTGCAGGACAGAGGGGAACCAAAGGGAGCAGGGAGAACAGATTGGAAAAGTCGGGAAATATGGGGGAAAATGCAGGACAGAGGGGAACCAAAGGGAGCAGGGGGAATGGATTGGAAAAAGTGGGTAACCGTGGGGAACACTGCAGAACACTGCGGAACCAAAGGGAGCAGGGGGAACAGCTCGGAAAAGTGGGGAACCGTGGGGAACACTGCAGAATAAAGGAGAACCAAACGGAGCAGGGGGAACAGATTGGAAAAAGTGGGGAATCGTGGGGAGTTCTGCAGAACAGTGGGGAACCAAAAGGAGCATGGGGAATGGATTGGAAAAAGTGGGGAACCGTGGAGAACATTGCAGGACAGAGGGGAAACAAAGGGAGCAGGGCAAACTGATTGGAAAAAGTGGGGAAATGTGGGGAACACTGCAGGACAGAGGGGAAACAAAGGGAGCAGGGTGAACAGATTCGAAAAAGTGTGCAACCTTGGGGAACACTGCAGAATAGAGAGGAACTAAACGGAGCAAAGGGAATAGATTGGAAAAAGAGCAGAACCATGGCGAACACTGCAAAACAGTGGGGAACCAAAGGGAGCAGCGGGAACGGATTGGAAAAAGTGGGGAACCGTGGGAAACACTGCAGAACAGAGGGGAACGAAATGGAGCACGGCGAGCATATCGGAAAGAAGTTGAGAAGTGGGGAACACTGCAGGACAGAGGGCAACCAAAGGGAGCAGGGGGAACGGATTGGATAAAGTGGGGAACTGTGAAGAACACTGCAGAAAGAGAGGAACCAAAGCAATCACGGCGAACAAATTCGAAAATAGTGGAAAAGTGGGGAATACTGCAGAACAGTGGGGAACCAAAGGGAGCGGGGGAAACAGATTGGAAAAAGTGGGGAACAGTGTGGAAAAATGCAGAAGAGTGAGGAAACAAAGGGAGCAGGGGGTATACATTGGAACAAATTGCGGAACCGTGGGGAACACTGCAGAACAGAGGGGAACCAAGGGAGCAGGTGGAACGGATTGGAAAAAGTGGGGAATCGCGAAGGACAATGCAGGACAGAGGGGAAAGAAAGGCACAGGGGGAACGGATTGGAAAAAGTGGGGAACTGTGGGGAACACTGCCGAACAGAGGGGAAACAATGGGAGCACGGTGAACAGATTGGAAAAAGTGGGGAACGGTGTGGAAAAATGCAGAAGAGTGGAGAAACAACGGGAGCAGGGTGAACGGATTGGAAAAAGTGGGGAAGTGTTTGGAACACTGCAGAACAGAGGGGAATCAAAGGAAGCAGGGGGAACGGATTGGAAAATGTGGGGAACCGTTCGGAACACTGCACAACAGAGGGGAACCAAAGGAGCACGGGGAAGAGATTGTTAAAATTGTGAAATCATGGAGGACAGTGCAGGACGGAGGGGAACCAAAGGGAGCAGGGGGAACAGATTGGAAAAAGTGGGGAACAGTGGGGAACACTGTAGAACAGAGGGGAACCAAAGAGAGCACGGCGAACAGATTGGAAAAAGTGTGGAGCCGTGGGGAACACTGCAGGACAGAGGGGAACCAAAGGGAGCAGGGAGAACAGATTGGAAAAGTCGGGAAATATGGGGGAAAATGCAGGACAGAGGGGAACCAAAGGGAGCAGGGGGAATGGATTGGAAAAAGTGGGTAACCGTGGGGAACACTGCAGGACGGAGGGAAACCAAAGGGAGCAGGGGGAACGGTTTGGAAAAAGTGGGTAACCGTGGGGAACACTGCAGAACACTGCGGAACCAAAGGCAGCAGGGGGAACAGCTCGGAGAAGTGGGGAACCGTGGGGAACACTGCAGAATAAAGGAGAACCAAACGGAGCAGGGGGAACAGATTGGAAAAAGTGGGGAATCGTGGGGAGTTCTGCAGAACAGTGGGGAACCAAAAGGAGCAGGGGGAATGGATTGGAAAAAGTGGGGAACCGTGGAGAACATTGCAGGACAGAGGGGAACCAAAGGGAGCAGGGCAAACTGATTGGAAAAAGTGGGGAAACGTGGGGAACACTGGAGGACAGAGGGGAAACAAAGGGAGCAGGGTGAAAAGATTCGAAAAAGTGTGCAAACTTGGGGAACACTGCAGAATAGAGAGGAACTAAATGGAGCAAAGGGAACAGATTGGAAAAAGTGCAGAACCATGGCGAAAACTGCAAAACAGTGGGGAACCAAAGGGAGCAGCGGGAACGGATTGGAAAAAGTGGGGAACCATGGGAAACACTGCAGAACAGAGGGGAACGAAATGGAGCACGGCGAGCATATCGGAAAAAAGTTGAGAAGTGGGGAACACTGCAGGACAGAGGGGAACCAAAGAGAGCAGGGGGAATGGATTGGATAAAGTGGGGAACTGTGAAGAACACTGCAGAAAGAGAGGAACCAAAGCAATCACGGCGAACAAATTCGAAAATAGTGGAAAAGTGGGGAATACTGCAGAACAGTGGGGAACCAAAGGGAGCGGGGGAAACAGATTGGAACACTGCAGGACAGAGGGGAACTAAAGGGAGCAGGCAGAACAGATTGGAAAAAGTGGGGAATCCTGGGAAACACTGCAGAAAAGAGGGGAACCAAAGGGAGCAGGGGGAACAGATTGGAAAAAATGTGGAGAACCGTGGGGAAACTGCAGAACAGAGGGGAACCAAAGGGAGCGGGGGAAAAAGATTGGAAAAAGTGGGGAACAGTGTGGAAAATGCAGAAGAGTGAGGAAACAAAGGGAGCAGGGGATATACATTGGAAAAAGTGGGGAACTGTGGGGAACACTGTAGAACGGAGGGGAACCAAAGAGAGCACGGCGAACAGATTGTAAAAAGTGTGGAGCCATGGCGAACACTGCAGGACAGAGGGGAACCAAAGCGAGTACGGCGAACAAACTGGAAAATAGTGGAGAAGTGGGGAACACTGCTGAACAGTGGGGAACCAAAGGGAGCAGGGGAAACAGATTGGAAAAAGTGGGGAACAGTGTGGAAAATGCAGAAGAGTGAGGAAACAAAGGGAGCAGGTGGAACAGATTGGAAAAAGTGGGGAACGGTGTGGAAAATGCAGAAGAGTGAGGAAAAAAAAGGGAGCAGGGGGAACAGATTGGAAAAAGTGGGCAACGGTGTGGAAACTGCAGAAGTGAGTGGAACCAAAGGAGCAGGGGGAACAGATTGGAAAAAAGTGGGGAACCCTGGGGAACACTGCAGAACAGAGGGGAACCAAAGGAGCAAGGGCAACTTATTAGAAAAAGAGGGGAACCGTGGGGAACACTGCAGAACAGAGGGGAACCGAATGGAGTACGGGGTACAGATTGGAAAAATTGGGGGATTTTGTGGAAATGTACAGAACAGTGGGGAACCAAAGGGAGCAGGGGGAACGGAGTGGAAAAAATGGGGAACCGTGGGGAACACTGCAGAACAGAGGGGAACTAAACGGAGCAGGGGCAACGGATTGGATAAAGTGGGGAACTGTGAAGAACACTGCAGACAGAGAGGAACCAAAGCGATCATGGCGAACAAATTGGAAAATAGTGGAGAAGTGGGGAATACTGCAGAACAGTGGGGAACCAAAGGGAGCGGGGAAAACAGAGTGGAAAAAGTGGGGAGCAGTGTGGAAAAATGCAGAAGAGTGAGGAAATAAAGGGAGCAGGGAGTATACATTGGAAAAATTGGGGAACCATGGGGAACACTGCTGAACAGAGGGGAACCAAGGGAGCAGGTGGAACGGATTGGAAAAAGTGGGGAACTGTGTGGAAAAATGCAAAAGAGTGGGGATCCAAAGGGTGCAGGAGGGACAGATTGGAAAAAGTGGAAACTGTGGGGAAAACTGCAGAACAGAGGGGAGCCCAAGGAGAAGGGGGAACAGATTGGAAAAAGTGGGGAACGGTGTGGAAAATGCAGAAGAGTGGAGAAACAACGGGAGTAGGGTGAACGGATTGGAAAAAGTGGGGAACAGTGTGGAACACTGCAGAACAGAGGGGAATCAAAGGAAGCAGGGGGAACGGATTGGAAAACGTGGGGAACCGTTCGGAACACTGCACAACAGAGGGGAACCAAAGGAGCACGGGGAAGAGATTGTTAAAATTGGGAAACCATGGAGGACAGTGCAGGACGGAGGGGAACCAAAGGGAGCAGGGGGAACAGATTGGAAAAAGTGGGGAACAGTGGGGAACACTGTAGAACAGAGGGGAACCGAAGGGAGCACGGCGAACAGATTGGAAAAAGTGTGGAGCCTTGGGGAACACTGCAGGACCGAGGGGAAACAAAGGGAGCAGGGAGAAAAGATTGGAAAAGTGGGGAATTATGGGGGAAAATGCAGGACAGAGGGGAACCAAAGGGAGCAGGGTGAATGGATTGGAAAAAGTGGGTAACCGTGGGGAACACTGCAGGACAGAGGGGAACCAAAGGGAGCAGGGGGAACGGTTTGGAAAAAGTGGGCAACCGTGGGGAACACTGCAGAACACTGCGGAACCAAAGGGAGCAGGGGGAACAGCTCGGAAAAGTGGGAAACCGTGGGGAACACTGCAGAATAAAGGAGAACCAAACGGAGCAGGGGGAACAGATTGGAAAAAGTGGGGAATCGTGGGGAGTTCTGCAGAACAGTGGGGAACAAAAAGGAGCAGGGGGAATGGATTGGAAAAAGTGGGGAACCGTGGAGAACATTGCAGGACAGAGGGGCAACAAAGGGAGCAGGGCAAACTGATGGAAAAAGTGGGGAAACGTGGGGAACACTGCAGGACAGAGGGGAAACAAAGGGAGCAGGGTGAACAGATTCGAAAAAGTGTGCAACCTTGGGGAACACTGCAGAATAGAGAGGAACTAAACGGAGCAAAGGGAACAGATTGTAAAAAGTGCAGAACCATGGCGAACACTGCAAAACAGTGGGGAACCAAAGGGAGCAGCGGGAACGGATTGGAAAAAGTGGGGAACCGTGGGGAAACTGCAGAACAGAGGGGAACCAAAGGGAGCGGGGGAAAAAGATTGGAAAAAGTGGGGAACAGTGTGGAAAATGCAGAAGAGTGAGGAAACAAAGGGAGCAGGGGATATACATTGGAAAAAGTGGGGAACTGTGGGGAACACTGTAGAACGGAGGGGAACCAAAGAGAGCACGGCGAACAGATTGTAAAAAGTGTGGAGCCATGGCGAACACTGCAGGACAGAGGGCAACCAAAGCGAGCACGGCGAACAAATTGGAAAATAGTGGAGAAGTGGGGAACATTGCTGAACAGTGGGGAACCAAAGGGAGCAGGGGAAACAGATTGGAAAAAGTGGGGAACAGTGTGGAAAATGCAGAAGAGTGAGGAAACAAAGGGAGCAGGTGGAACAGATTGGAAAAAGTGGGGAACGGTGTGGAAAATGCAGAAGAGTGAGGAAAAAAAAGGGAGCAGGGGGAACAGATTGGAAAAAGTGGGCAACGGTGTGGAAACTGCAGAAGTGAGTGGAACCAAAGGAGCAGGGGGAACAGATTGGAAAAAAGTGGGGAACCCTGGGGAACACTGCAGAACAGAGGGGAACCAAAGGAGCAAGGGCAACTTATTAGAAAAAGAGGGGAACCGTGGGGAACACTGCAGAACAGAGGGGAACCGAATGGAGTACGGGGTACAGATTGGAAAAATTGGGGATTTTGTGGAAATGTACAGAACAGTGGGGAACCAAAGGGAGCAGGGGGAACGGAGTGGAAAAAATGGGGAACCGTGGGGAACACTGCAGAACAGAGGGGAACTAAACGGAGCAGGGGGAACGGATTGGATAAAGTGGGGAACTGTGAAGAACACTGCAGACAGAGAGGAACCAAAGCGATCATGGCGAACAGATTGGAAAATAGTGGAGAAGTGGGGAATACTGCAGAACAGTGGGGAACCAAAGGGAGCGGGGAAAACAGAGTGGAAAAAGTGGGGAGCAGTGTGGAAAAATGCAGAAGAGTGAGGAAATAAAGGGAGCAGGGGGTATACATTGGAAAAATTGGGGAACCATGGGGAACACTGCTGAACAGAGGGGAACCAAGGGAGCAGGTGGAACGGATTGGAAAAAGTGGGGAACTGTGTGGAAAAATGCAAAAGAGTGGGGATCCAAAGGGTGCAGGAGGGACAGATTGGAAAAAGTGGAAAATTTGGGGAAAACTGCAGAACAGAGGGGAGCCCAAGGAGAAGGGGGAACAGATTGGAAAAAGTGGGGAACGGTGTGGAAAATGCAGAAGAGTGGAGAAACAACGGGAGCAGGGTGAACGGATTGGAAAAAGTGGGGAACAGTGTGGAACACTGCAGAACAGAGGGGAATCAAAGGAAGCAGGGGGAACGGATTGGAAAACGTGGGGAACCGTTCGGAACACTGCACAACAGAGGGGAACCAAAGGAGCACGGGGAAGAGATTGTTAAAATTGGGAAACCATGGAGGACAGTGCAGGACGGAGGGGAACCAAAGGCAGCAGGGGGAACAGATTGGAAAAAGTGGGGAACAGTGGGGAACACTGTAGAACAGAGGGGAACCGAAGGGAGCACGGCGAACAGATTGGAAAAAGTGTGGAGCCTTGGGGAACACTGCAGGACCGAGGGGAAACAAAGGGAGCAGGGAGAACAGATTGGAAAAGTGGGGAAATATGGGGGAAAATGCAGGACAGAGGGGAACCAAAGGGAGCAGGGTGAATGGATTGGAAAAAGTGGGTAACCGAGGGGAACACTGCAGGACAGAGGGGAACCAAAGGGAGCAGGGGGAACGGTTTGGAAAAAGTGGGCAACCGTGGGGAACACTGCAGAACACTGCGGAACCAAAGGGAGCAGGGGGAACAGCTCGGAAAAGTGGGAAACCGTGGGGAACACTGCAGAATAAAGGAGAACCAAACGGAGCAGGGGGAACAGATTGGAAAAAGTGGGGAATCGTGGGGAGTTCTGCAGAACAGTGGGGAACCAAAAGGAGCAGGGGGAATGGATTGGAAAAAGTGGGGAACCGTGGAGAACATTGCAGGACAGAGGGGCAACAAAGGGAGCAGGGCAAACTGATGGAAAAAGTGGGGAAACGTGGGGAACACTGCAGGACAGAGGGGAAACAAAGGGAGCAGGGTGAACAGATTCGAAAAAGTGTGCAACCTTGGGGAACACTGCAGAATAGAGAGGAACTAAACGGAGCAAAGGGAACAGATTGTAAAAAGTGCAGAACCATGGCGAACACTGCAAAACAGTGGGGAACCAAAGGGAGCAGCGGGAACGGATTGGAAAAAGTGGGGAACCGTGGGAAACACTGCAGAACAGAGGGGAACGAAATGGAGCACGGCGAGCATATCGGAAAGAAGTTGAGAAGTGGGGAACACTGCAGAACAGAGGGGAACCAAAGGGAGCAGGGGGAACGGATTGGATAAAGTGGGGAACTGTGAAGAACACTGCAGAAAGAGAGGAACAAAAGCAATCACGGCGAACAAATTCGAAAATAGTGGAGAAGTGGGGAATACTGCAGAACAGTGGGGAACCAAAGGGAGCGGGGAAAACAGAGTGGAAAAAGTGGGGAGCAGTGTGGAAAAATGCAGAAGAGTGAGGAAATAAAGGGAGGAGGGGGTATACATTGGAAAAATTGGGGAACCATGGGGAACACTGCTGAACAGAGGGGAACCAAGGGAGCAGGTGGAACGGATTGGAAAAAGTGGGGAACTGTGTGGAAAAATGCAAAAGAGTGGGGATCCAAAGGGTGCAGGAGGGACAGATTGGAAAAAGTGGAAACTGTGGGGAAAACTGCAGAACAGAGGGGAGCCCAAGGAGAAGGGGGAACAGATTGGAAAAAGTGGGGAACGGTGTGGAAAATGCAGAAGAGTGGAGAAACAACGGGAGTAGGGTGAACGGATTGGAAAAAGTGGGGAACAGTGTGGAACACTGCAGAACAGAGGGGAATCAAAGGAAGCAGGGGGAACGGATTGGAAAACGTGGGGAACCGTTCGGAACACTGCACAACAGAGGGGAACCAAAGGAGCACGGGGAAGAGATTGTTAAAATTGGGAAACCATGGAGGACAGTGCAGGACGGAGGGGAACCAAAGGGAGCAGGGGGAACAGATTGGAAAAAGTGGGGAACAGTGGGGAACACTGTAGAACAGAGGGGAACCGAAGGGAGCACGGCGAACAGATTGGAAAAAGTGTGGAGCCTTGGGGAACACTGCAGGACCGAGGGGAAACAAAGGGAGCAGGGAGAAAAGATTGGAAAAGTGGGGAATTATGGGGGAAAATGCAGGACAGAGGGGAACCAAAGGGAGCAGGGTGAATGGATTGGAAAAAGTGGGTAACCGTGGGGAACACTGCAGGACAGAGGGGAACCAAAGGGAGCAGGGGGAACGGTTTGGAAAAAGTGGGCAACCGTGGGGAACACTGCAGAACACTGCGGAACCAAAGGGAGCAGGGGGAACAGCTCGGAAAAGTGGGAAACCGTGGGGAACACTGCAGAATAAAGGAGAACCAAACGGAGCAGGGGGAACAGATTGGAAAAAGTGGGGAATCGTGGGGAGTTCTGCAGAACAGTGGGGAACAAAAAGGAGCAGGGGGAATGGATTGGAAAAAGTGGGGAACCGTGGAGAACATTGCAGGACAGAGGGGCAACAAAGGGAGCAGGGCAAACTGATGGAAAAAGTGGGGAAACGTGGGGAACACTGCAGGACAGAGGGGAAACAAAGGGAGCAGGGTGAACAGATTCGAAAAAGTGTGCAACCTTGGGGAACACTGCAGAATAGAGAGGAACTAAACGGAGCAAAGGGAACAGATTGTAAAAAGTGCAGAACCATGGCGAACACTGCAAAACAGTGGGGAACCAAAGGGAGCAGCGGGAACGGATTGGAAAAAGTGGGGAACCGTGGGGAAACTGCAGAACAGAGGGGAACCAAAGGGAGCGGGGGAAAAAGATTGGAAAAAGTGGGGAACAGTGTGGAAAATGCAGAAGAGTGAGGAAACAAAGGGAGCAGGGGATATACATTGGAAAAAGTGGGGAACTGTGGGGAACACTGTAGAACGGAGGGGAACCAAAGAGAGCACGGCGAACAGATTGTAAAAAGTGTGGAGCCATGGCGAACACTGCAGGACAGAGGGCAACCAAAGCGAGCACGGCGAACAAATTGGAAAATAGTGGAGAAGTGGGGAACATTGCTGAACAGTGGGGAACCAAAGGGAGCAGGGGAAACAGATTGGAAAAAGTGGGGAACAGTGTGGAAAATGCAGAAGAGTGAGGAAACAAAGGGAGCAGGTGGAACAGATTGGAAAAAGTGGGGAACGGTGTGGAAAATGCAGAAGAGTGAGGAAAAAAAAGGGAGCAGGGGGAACAGATTGGAAAAAGTGGGCAACGGTGTGGAAACTGCAGAAGTGAGTGGAACCAAAGGAGCAGGGGGAACAGATTGGAAAAAAGTGGGGAACCCTGGGGAACACTGCAGAACAGAGGGGAACCAAAGGAGCAAGGGCAACTTATTAGAAAAAGAGGGGAACCGTGGGGAACACTGCAGAACAGAGGGGAACCGAATGGAGTACGGGGTACAGATTGGAAAAATTGGGGATTTTGTGGAAATGTACAGAACAGTGGGGAACCAAAGGGAGCAGGGGGAACGGAGTGGAAAAAATGGGGAACCGTGGGGAACACTGCAGAACAGAGGGGAACTAAACGGAGCAGGGGGAACGGATTGGATAAAGTGGGGAACTGTGAAGAACACTGCAGACAGAGAGGAACCAAAGCGATCATGGCGAACAGATTGGAAAATAGTGGAGAAGTGGGGAATACTGCAGAACAGTGGGGAACCAAAGGGAGCGGGGAAAACAGAGTGGAAAAAGTGGGGAGCAGTGTGGAAAAATGCAGAAGAGTGAGGAAATAAAGGGAGCAGGGGGTATACATTGGAAAAATTGGGGAACCATGGGGAACACTGCTGAACAGAGGGGAACCAAGGGAGCAGGTGGAACGGATTGGAAAAAGTGGGGAACTGTGTGGAAAAATGCAAAAGAGTGGGGATCCAAAGGGTGCAGGAGGGACAGATTGGAAAAAGTGGAAAATTTGGGGAAAACTGCAGAACAGAGGGGAGCCCAAGGAGAAGGGGGAACAGATTGGAAAAAGTGGGGAACGGTGTGGAAAATGCAGAAGAGTGGAGAAACAACGGGAGCAGGGTGAACGGATTGGAAAAAGTGGGGAACAGTGTGGAACACTGCAGAACAGAGGGGAATCAAAGGAAGCAGGGGGAACGGATTGGAAAACGTGGGGAACCGTTCGGAACACTGCACAACAGAGGGGAACCAAAGGAGCACGGGGAAGAGATTGTTAAAATTGGGAAACCATGGAGGACAGTGCAGGACGGAGGGGAACCAAAGGCAGCAGGGGGAACAGATTGGAAAAAGTGGGGAACAGTGGGGAACACTGTAGAACAGAGGGGAACCGAAGGGAGCACGGCGAACAGATTGGAAAAAGTGTGGAGCCTTGGGGAACACTGCAGGACCGAGGGGAAACAAAGGGAGCAGGGAGAACAGATTGGAAAAGTGGGGAAATATGGGGGAAAATGCAGGACAGAGGGGAACCAAAGGGAGCAGGGTGAATGGATTGGAAAAAGTGGGTAACCGAGGGGAACACTGCAGGACAGAGGGGAACCAAAGGGAGCAGGGGGAACGGTTTGGAAAAAGTGGGCAACCGTGGGGAACACTGCAGAACACTGCGGAACCAAAGGGAGCAGGGGGAACAGCTCGGAAAAGTGGGAAACCGTGGGGAACACTGCAGAATAAAGGAGAACCAAACGGAGCAGGGGGAACAGATTGGAAAAAGTGGGGAATCGTGGGGAGTTCTGCAGAACAGTGGGGAACCAAAAGGAGCAGGGGGAATGGATTGGAAAAAGTGGGGAACCGTGGAGAACATTGCAGGACAGAGGGGCAACAAAGGGAGCAGGGCAAACTGATGGAAAAAGTGGGGAAACGTGGGGAACACTGCAGGACAGAGGGGAAACAAAGGGAGCAGGGTGAACAGATTCGAAAAAGTGTGCAACCTTGGGGAACACTGCAGAATAGAGAGGAACTAAACGGAGCAAAGGGAACAGATTGTAAAAAGTGCAGAACCATGGCGAACACTGCAAAACAGTGGGGAACCAAAGGGAGCAGCGGGAACGGATTGGAAAAAGTGGGGAACCGTGGGAAACACTGCAGAACAGAGGGGAACGAAATGGAGCACGGCGAGCATATCGGAAAGAAGTTGAGAAGTGGGGAACACTGCAGAACAGAGGGGAACCAAAGGGAGCAGGGGGAACGGATTGGATAAAGTGGGGAACTGTGAAGAACACTGCAGAAAGAGAGGAACAAAAGCAATCACGGCGAACAAATTCGAAAATAGTGGAGAAGTGGGGAATACTGCAGAACAGTGGGGAACCAAAGGGAGCGGGGAAAACAGAGTGGAAAAAGTGGGGAGCAGTGTGGAAAAATGCAGAAGAGTGAGGAAATAAAGGGAGGAGGGGGTATACATTGGAAAAATTGGGGAACCATGGGGAACACTGCTGAACAGAGGGGAACCAAGGGAGCAGGTGGAACGGATTGGAAAAAGTGGGGAACTGTGTGGAAAAATGCAAAAGAGTGGGGATCCAAAGGGTGCAGGAGGGACAGATTGGAAAAAGTGGAAACTGTGGGGAAAACTGCAGAACAGAGGGGAGCCCAAGGAGAAGGGGGAACAGATTGGAAAAAGTGGGGAACGGTGTGGAAAATGCAGAAGAGTGGAGAAACAATGGGAGCAGGGTGAACGGATTGGAAAAAGTGGGGAACAGTGTGGAACACTGCAGAACAGAGGGGAATCAAAGGAAGCAGGGGGAACAGATAGGAAAACGTGGGGAACCGTTCGGAACACTGCACAACAGAGGGGAACCAAAGGAGCACGGGGAAGAGATTGTTAAAATTGGGAAACCATGGAGGACAGTGCAGGACGGAGGGGAACCAAAGGGAGCAGGGGGAACAGATTGGAAAAAGTGGGGAACAGTGGGGAACACTGTAGAACAGAGGGGAACCGAAGGGAGCACGGCGAACAGATTGGAAAAAGTGTGGAGCCTTGGGGAACACTGCAGGACCGAGGGGAAACAAAGGGAGCAGGGAGAACAGATTGGAAAAGTGGGGAAATATGGGGGAAAATGCAGGACAGAGGGGAACCAAAGGGAGCAGGGTGAATGGATTGGAAAAAGTGGGTAACCGTGGGGAACACTGCAGGACAGAGGGGAACCAAAGGGAGCAGGGGGAACGGTTTGGAAAAAGTGGGCAACCGTGGGGAACACTGCAGAACATTGCGGAACCAAAGGGAGCAGGGGGAACAGCTCGGAAAAGTGGGAAACCGTGGGGAACACTGCAGAATAAAGGAGAACCAAACGGAGCAGGGGGAACAGATTGGAAAAAGTGGGGAATCGTGGGGAGTTCTGCAGAACAGAGGGGAACCAAAGGGAGCCGGGGGAACGGGTTGGAAAAAGTGAATAACCGTGGGGAACACTGCAGGACAGAGGGGAACCAAAGGGAGCAGGGGATACAGGTTGGAAAGTGTGGAGAACCGTGGGGAAAAGTGCAGGACAGAGGGTAACGAAAGGGAGCAAGGTGAACGGATTTGAAAAAGTGGGGAACCGTGGGGAAAAATGCAGGACAGAGGGGATCCAAAGGGAGCAGGGGGTACAGGTTGGAAAAAATGTGGAGAACCATGGGGAAACAGCAGAACAGAGATGAACCAAAGGGAGCATGGGAACAGATTAGAAAAAATGTGGAGAACCGTGGGGAACAATGCAGAACAGAGCGGAAACAAAGGGAGCAGGTGGAACTGCTCGGTAATGTGGGGAAAAGTCGGGAACAATGCAGAACAGAGGGGAACCAAAGGGAGCCGGGGGAATGGGTTGGAAAACGTGGGGAACCATGGGGATCATTGCAGAACAGAAGGGAACCAAAGGGAGCAGGGGCAATGGAATGGAAAAAGTGGGATGAGTGGGGAACACTCCAGAACAGAGGGGAACCAAAGGGAGCAGGGGGAACAGACTGGAAAAAGTGGAGAACCGTAGGGAACACAGCAGAACAGAGGTGAACCAAAGGAAGTAGGGGGAACGGATTGGGAAAAGTGGAGAAGCGTAGGGAACACTGCAGAACAGAGGAGAACCAAAGGGAGCAGGTGGAACAGATTGGAAAAAATGTGGAGAACCGTGGGGAACACTGCAGGATAGAGGGGAACCAAAGGGAGCATGGTGTACCGGTTGGAAAAAGTGGGGAATCGTGGGGAGCACTGCACAATAGAGTGGAACCAAAGGGAGCAGGGGGAACGGATTGGAAAAAGTGGGGAACCGTTCGGAACACTGCACAACAGAGGGGAACCAAAGGAGCACGGGGAAGAGATTGTTAAAATTGGGAAACCATGGAGGACAGTGCAGGACGGAGGGGAACCAAAGGGAGCAGGAGGAACAGATTGGAAAAGTGGGGAACCGTGGGGAACACTGCAGAATAAAGGAGAACCAAACGGAGCAGGGGGAACAGATTGGAAAAAGTGGGGAATCGTGGGGAGTTCTGCAGAACAGTGGGGAACCAAAAGGAGCATGGGGAATGGATTGGAAAAAGTGGGGAACCGTGGAGAACATTGCAGGACAGAGGGGAAACAAAGGGAGCAGGGCAAACTGATTGGAAAAAGTGGGGAAATGTGGGGAACACTGCAGGACAGAGGGGAAACAAAGGGAGCAGGGTGAACAGATTCGAAAAAGTGTGCAACCTTGGGGAACACTGCAGAATAGAGAGGAACTAAACGGAGCAAAGGGAATAGATTGGAAAAAGAGCGGAACCATGGCGAACACTGCAAAACAGTGGGGAACCAAAGGGAGCAGCGGGAAAGGATTGGAAAAAGTGGGGAACCGTGGGAAACACTGCAGAACAGAGGGGAACGAAATGGAGCACGGCGAGCATATCGGAAAGAAGTTGAGAAGTGGGGAACACTGCAGGACAGAGGGCAACCAAAGGGAGCAGGGGGAACGGATTGGATAAAGTGGGGAACTGTGAAGAACACTGCAGAAAGAGAGGAACCAAAGCAATCACGGCGAACAAATTCGAAAATAGTGGAAAAGTGGGGAATACTGCAGAACAGTGGGGAACCAATGGGAGCGGGGGAAACAGATTGGAAAAAGTGGGGAACAGTGTGGAAAAATGCAGAAGAGTGAGGAAACAAAGGGAGCAGGGGGTATACATTGGAACAAATTGCGGAACCGTGGGGAACACTGCAGAACTGAGGGGAACCAAGGGAGCAGGTGGAACGGATTGGAAAAAGTGGGGAATCGCGAAGGACAATGCAGGACAGAGGGGAAAGAAAGGCACAGGGGGAACGGATTGGAAAAAGTGGGGAACTGTGGGGAACACTGCCGAACAGAGGGGAAACAATGGGAGCAGGGTGAACAGATTGGAAAAAGTGGGGAACGGTGTGGAAAAATGCAGAAGAGTGGAGAAACAACGGGAGCAGGGTGAACGGATTGGAAAAAGTGGGGAAGTGTTTGGAACACTGCACAACAGAGGGGAACCAAAGGAGCACGGGGAAGAGATTGTTAAAATTGTGAAATCATGGAGGACAGTGCAGGACGGAGGGGAACCAAAGGGAGCAGGGGGAACAGATTGGAAAAAGTGGGGAACAGTGGGGAACACTGTAGAACAGACGGGAACCAAAGAGAGCACGGCGAACAGATTGGAAAAAGTGTGGAGCCGTGGGGAACACTGCAGGACAGAGGGGAACCAAAGGGAGCAGGGAGAACAGATTGGAAAAGTCGGGAAATATGGGGGAAAATGCAGGACAGAGGGGAACCAAAGGGAGCAGGGGGAATGCATTGGAAAAAGTGGGTAACCGTGGGGAACACTGCAGGACGGAGGGAAACCAAAGGGAGCAGGGGGAACGGTTTGGAAAAAGTGGGTAACCGTGGGGAACACTGCAGAACACTGCGGAACCAAAGGCAGCAGGGGGAACAGCTCGGAGAAGTGGGGAACCGTGGGGAACACTGCAGAATAAAGGAGAACCAAACGGAGCAGGGGGAACAGATTGGAAAAAGTGGGGAATCGTGGGGAGTTCTGCAGAACAGTGGGGAACCAAAAGGAGCAGGGGGAATGGATTGGAAAAAGTGGGGAACCGTGGAGAACATTGCAGGACAGAGGGGAACCAAAGGGAGCAGGGCAAACTGATTGGAAAAAGTGGGGAATCGTGGGGAGTTCTGCAGAACAGAGGGGAACCAAAGGGAGCCGGGGGAACGGGTTGGAAAAAGTGAATAACCGTGGGGAACACTGCAGGACAGAGGGGAACCAAAGGGAGCAGGGAGAACAGATTGGAAAAGTGGGGAAATATGGGGGAAAATGCAGGACAGAGGGGAACCAAAGGGAGCAGGGTGAATGGATTGGAAAAAGTGGGTAACCGTGGGGAACACTGCAGGACAGAGGGGAACCAAAGGGAGCAGGGGGAACGGTTTGGAAAAAGTGGGCAACCGTGGGGAACACTGCAGAACATTGCGGAACCAAAGGGAGCAGGGGGAACAGCTCGGAAAAGTGGGAAACCGTGGGGAACACTGCAGAATAAAGGAGAACCAAACGGAGCAGGGGGAACAGATTGGAAAAAGTGGGGAATCGTGGGGAGTTCTGCAGAACAGAGGGGAACCAAAGGGAGCCGGGGGAACGGGTTGGAAAAAGTGAATAACCGTGGGGAACACTGCAGGACAGAGGGGAACCAAAGGGAGCAGGGGATACAGGTTGGAAAGTGTGGAGAACCGTGGGGAAAAGTGCAGGACAGAGGGTAACGAAAGGGAGCAAGGTGAACGGATTTGAAAAAGTGGGGAACCGTGGGGAAAAATGCAGGACAGAGGGGATCCAAAGGGAGCAGGGGGTACAGGTTGGAAAAAATGTGGAGAACCATGGGGAAACAGCAGAACAGAGATGAACCAAAGGGAGCATGGGAACAGATTAGAAAAAATGTGGAGAACCGTGGGGAACAATGCAGAACAGAGCGGAAACAAAGGGAGCAGGTGGAACTGCTCGGTAATGTGGGGAAAAGTCGGGAACAATGCAGAACAGAGGGGAACCAAAGGGAGCCGGGGGAATGGGTTGGAAAACGTGGGGAACCATGGGGATCATTGCAGAACAGAAGGGAACCAAAGGGAGCAGGGGCAATGGAATGGAAAAAGTGGGATGAGTGGGGAACACTCCAGAACAGAGGGGAACAAAAGGGAGCAGGGGGAACAGACTGGAAAAAGTGGAGAACCGTAGGGAACACAGCAGAACAGAGGTGAACCAAAGGAAGTAGGGGGAACGGATTGGGAAAAGTGGAGAAGCGTAGGGAACACTGCAGAACAGAGGAGAACCAAAGGGAGCAGGTGGAACAGATTGGAAAAAATGTGGAGAACCGTGGGGAACACTGCAGGATAGAGGGGAACCAAAGGGAGCATGGTGTACCGGTTGGAAAAAGTGGGGAATCGTGGGGAGCACTGCACAATAGAGTGGAACCAAAGGGAGCAGGGGGAACGGATTGGAAAAAGTGGGGAACCGTTCGGAACACTGCACAACAGAGGGGAACCAAAGGAGCACGGGGAAGAGATTGTTAAAATTGGGAAACCATGGAGGACAGTGCAGGACGGAGGGGAACCAAAGGGAGCAGGAGGAACAGATTGGAAAAGTGGGGAACCGTGGGGAACACTGCAGAATAAAGGAGAACCAAACGGAGCAGGGGGAACAGATTGGAAAAAGTGGGGAATCGTGGGGAGTTCTGCAGAACAGTGGGGAACCAAAAGGAGCATGGGGAATGGATTGGAAAAAGTGGGGAACCGTGGAGAACATTGCAGGACAGAGGGGAAACAAAGGGAGCAGGGCAAACTGATTGGAAAAAGTGGGGAAATGTGGGGAACACTGCAGGACAGAGGGGAAACAAAGGGAGCAGGGTGAACAGATTCGAAAAAGTGTGCAACCTTGGGGAACACTGCAGAATAGAGAGGAACTAAACGGAGCAAAGGGAATAGATTGGAAAAAGAGCGGAACCATGGCGAACACTGCAAAACAGTGGGGAACCAAAGGGAGCAGCGGGAAAGGATTGGAAAAAGTGGGGAACCGTGGGAAACACTGCAGAACAGAGGGGAACGAAATGGAGCACGGCGAGCATATCGGAAAGAAGTTGAGAAGTGGGGAACACTGCAGGACAGAGGGCAACCAAAGGGAGCAGGGGGAACGGATTGGATAAAGTGGGGAACTGTGAAGAACACTGCAGAAAGAGAGGAACCAAAGCAATCACGGCGAACAAATTCGAAAATAGTGGAAAAGTGGGGAATACTGCAGAACAGTGGGGAACCAAAGGGAGCGGGGGAAACAGATTGGAAAAAGTGGGGAACAGTGTGGAAAAATGCAGAAGAGTGAGGAAACAAAGGGAGCAGGGGGTATACATTGGAACAAATTGCGGAACCGTGGGGAACACTGCAGAACAGAGGGGAACCAAGGGAGCAGGTGGAACGGATTGGAAAAAGTGGGGAATCGCGAAGGACAATGCAGGACAGAGGGGAAAGAAAGGCACAGGGGGAACGGATTGGAAAAAGTGGGGAACTGTGGGGAACACTGCCGAACAGAGGGGAAACAATGGGAGCAGGGTGAACAGATTGGAAAAAGTGGGGAACGGTGTGGAAAAATGCAGAAGAGTGGAGAAACAACGGGAGCAGGGTGAACGGATTGGAAAAAGTGGGGAAGTGTTTGGAACACTGCAGAACAGAGGGGAATCAAAGGAAGCAGGGGGAACGGATTGGAAAATGTGGGGAACCGTTCGGAACACTGCACAACAGAGGGGAACCAAAGGAGCACGGGGAAGAGATTGTTAAAATTGTGAAATCATGGAGGACAGTGCAGGACGGAGGGGAACCAAAGGGAGCAGGGGGAACAGATTGGAAAAAGTGGGGAACAGTGGGGAACACTGTAGAACAGAGGGGAACCAAAGAGAGCACGGCGAACAGATTGGAAAATGTGTGGAGCCGTGGGGAACACTGCAGGACAGAGGGGAACCAAAGGGAGCAGGGAGAACAGATTGGAAAAGTCGGGAAATATGGGGGAAAATGCAGGACAGAGGGGAACCAAAGGGAGCAGGGGGAATGCATTGGAAAAAGTGGGTAACCGTGGGGAACACTGCAGGACGGAGGGAAACCAAAGGGAGCAGGGGGAACGGTTTGGAAAAAGTGGGTAACCGTGGGGAACACTGCAGAACACTGCGGAACCAAAGGCAGCAGGGGGAACAGCTCGGAGAAGTGGGGAACCGTGGGGAACACTGCAGAATAAAGGAGAACCAAACGGAGCAGGGGGAACAGATTGGAAAAAGTGGGGAATCGTGGGGAGTTCTGCAGAACAGTGGGGAACCAAAAGGAGCAGGGGGAATGGATTGGAAAAAGTGGGGAACCGTGGAGAACATTGCAGGACAGAGGGGAACCAAAGGGAGCAGGGCAAACTGATTGGAAAAAGTGGGGAATCGTGGGGAGTTCTGCAGAACAGAGGGGAACCAAAGGGAGCCGGGGGAACGGGTTGGAAAAAGTGAATAACCGTGGGGAACACTGCAGGACAGAGGGGAACCAAAGGGAGCAGGGGATACAGGTTGGAAAGTGTGGAGAACCGTGGGGAAAAGTGCAGGACAGAGGGTAACGAAAGGGAGCAAGGTGAACGGATTTGAAAAAGTGGGGAACCGTGGGGAAAAATGCAGGACAGAGGGGATCCAAAGGGAGCAGGGGGTACAGGTTGGAAAAAATGTGGAGAACCATGGGGAAACAGCAGAACAGAGATGAACCAAAGGGAGCATGGGAACAGATTAGAAAAAATGTGGAGAACCGTGGGGAACAATGCAGAACAGAGCGGAAACAAAGGGAGCAGGTGGAACTGCTCGGTAATGTGGGGAAAAGTCGGGAACAATGCAGAACAGAGGGGAACCAAAGGGAGCCGGGGGAATGGGTTGGAAAACGTGGGGAACCATGGGGATCATTGCAGAACAGAAGGGAACCAAAGGGAGCAGGGGCAATGGAATGGAAAAAGTGGGATGAGTGGGGAACACTCCAGAACAGAGGGGAACCAAAGGGAGCAGGGGGAACAGACTGGAAAAAGTGGAGAACCGTAGGGAACACAGCAGAACAGAGGTGAACCAAAGGAAGTAGGGGGAACGGATTGGGAAAAGTGGAGAAGCGTAGGGAACACTGCAGAACAGAGGAGAACCAAAGGGAGCAGGTGGAACAGATTGGAAAAAATGTGGAGAACCGTGGGGAACACTGCAGGATAGAGGGGAACCAAAGGGAGCATGGTGTACCGGTTGGAAAAAGTGGGGAATCGTGGGGAGCACTGCACAATAGAGTGGAACCAAAGGGAGCAGGGGGAACGGATTGGAAAAAGTGGGGAACCGTTCGGAACACTGCACAACAGAGGGGAACCAAAGGAGCACGGGGAAGAGATTGTTAAAATTGGGAAACCATGGAGGACAGTGCAGGACGGAGGGGAACCAAAGGGAGCAGGAGGAACAGATTGGAAAAAGTGGGGAACAGTGGGGAACACTGTAGAACAGAGGGTAACCAAAGAGAGCACGGCGAACAGATTGGAAAAAGTGTGGAGCCGTGGGGAACACTGCAGGACAGAGGGGAACCAAAGGGAGCAGGGAGAACAGATTGGAAAAGTCGGGAAATATGGGGGAAAATGCAGGACAGAGGGGAACAAAAGGGAGCAGGGGGAATGGATTGGAAAAAGTGGGTAACCGTGGGGAACACTGCAGAACACTGCGGAACCAAAGGGAGCAGGGGGAACAGCTCGGACAAGTGGGGAACCGTGGGGAACACTGCAGAATAAAGGAGAACCAAACGGAGCAGGGGGAACAGATTGGAAAAAGTGGGGAATCGTGGGGATTTCTGCAGAACAGTGGGGAACCAAAAGGAGCATGGGGAATGGATTGGAAAAAGTGGGGAACCGTGGAGAACATTGCAGGACAGAGGGGAAACAAAGGGAGCAGGGCAAACTGATTGGAAAAAGTGGGGAAATGTGGGGAACACTGCAGGACAGAGGGGATACAAAGGGAGCAGGGTGAACAGATTCGAAAAAGTGTGCAACCTTGGGGAACACTGCAGAATAGAGAGGAACTAAACGGAGCAAAGGGAATAGATTGGAAAAAGAGAAGAACCATGGCGAACACTGCAAAACAGTGGGGAACCAAAGGGAGCAGCGGGAACGGATTGGAAAAAGTGGGGAACCGTGGGAAACACTGCAGAACAGAGGGGAACGAAATGGAGCACGGCGAGCATATCGGAAAGAAGTTGAGAAGTGGGGAACACTGCAGGACAGAGGGAAACCAAAGGGAGCAGGGGGAACGGATTGGATAAAGTGGGGAACTGTGAAGAACACTGCAGAAAGAGAGGAACCAAAGCAATCACGGCGAACAAATTCGAAAATAGTGGAAAAGTGGGGAATACTGCAGAACAGTGGGGAACCAAAGGGAGCGGGGGAAACAGATTGGAAAAAGTGGGGAACAGTGTGGAAAAATGCAGAAGAGTGAGGAAACAAAGGGAGCAGGGGGTATACATTGGAACAAATTGCGGAACCGTGGGGAACACTGCAGAACAGAGGGGAACCAAGGGAGCAGGTGGAACGGATTGGAAAAAGTGGGGAATCGCGAAGGACAATGCAGGACAGAGGGGAAAGAAAGGCACAGGGGGAACGGATTGGAAAAAGTGGGGAACTGTGGGGAACACTGCCGAACAGAGGGGAAACAATGGGAGCAGGGTGAACAGATTGGAAAAAGTGGGGAACGGTGTGGAAAAATGCAGAAGAGTGGAGAAACAACGGGAGCAGGGTGAACGGATTGGAAAAAGTGGGGAAGTGTTTGGAACACTGCAGAACAGAGGGGAATCAAAGGAAGCAGGGGGAACGGATTGGAAAATGTGGGGAACCGTTCGGAACACTGCACAACAGAGGGGAACCAAAGGAGCACGGGGAAGAGATTGTTAAAATTGTGAAATCATGGAGGACAGTGCAGGACGGAGGGGAACCAAAGGGAGCAGGGGGAACAGATTGGAAAAAGTTGGGAACAGTGGGGAACACTGTAGAACAGAGGGGAACCAAAGAGAGCACGGCGAACAGATTGGAAAAAGTGTGGAGCCGTGGGGAACACTGCAGGACAGAGGGGAACCAAAGGGAGCAGGGAGAACAGATTGGAAAAGTCGGGAAATATGGGGGAAAATGCAGGACAGAGGGGAACCAAAGGGAGCAGGGGGAATGGATTGGAAAAAGTGGGTAACCGTGGGGAACACTGCAGGACGGAGGGAAACCAAAGGGAGCAGGGGGAACGGTTTCGAAAAAGTGGGTAACCGTGGGGAACACTGCAGAACACTGCGGAACCAAAGGCAGCAGGGGGAACAGCTCGGAGAAGTGGGGAACCGTGGGGAACACTGCAGAATAAAGGAGAACCAAACGGAGCAGGGGGAACAGATTGGAAAAAGTGGGGAATCGTGGGGAGTTCTGCAGAACAGTGGGGAACCAAAAGGAGCATGGGGAATGGATTGGAAAAAGTGGGGAACCGTGGAGAACATTGCAGGACAGAGGGGAACCAAAGGGAGCAGGGCAAACTGATTGGAAAAAGTGGGGAAACGTGGGGAACACTGCAGGACAGAGGGGAAACAAAGGGAGCAGGGTGAAAAGATTCGAAAAAGTGTGCAAACTTGGGGAACACTGCAGAATAGAGAGGAACTAAATGGAGCAAAGGGAACAGATTGGAAAAAGTGCAGAACCATGGCGAAAACTGCAAAACAGTGGGGAACCAAAGGGAGCAGCGGGAACGGATTGGAAAAAGTGGGGAACCATGGGAAACACTGCAGAACATAGGGGAACGAAATGGAGCACGGCGAGCATATCGGAAAAAAGTTGAGAAGTGGGGAACACTGCAGGACAGAGGGGAACCAAAGAGAGCAGGGGGAACGGATTGGATAAAGTGGGGAACTGTGAAGAACACTGCAGAAAGAGAGGAACCAAAGCAATCATGGCGAACAAATTCGAAAATAGTGGAAAAGTGGGGAATACTGCAGAACAGTGGGGAACCAAAGGGAGCGGGGGAAACAGATTGGAACACTGCAGGACAGAGGGGAACTAAAGGGAGCAGGCAGAACAGATTGGAAAAAGTGGGGAATCCTGGGAAACACTGCAGAAAAGAGGGGAACCAAAGGGAGCAGGGGGAACAGATTGGAAAAAATGTGGAGAACCGTGGGGAAACTGCAGAACAGAGGGGAACCAAAGGGAGCGGGGGAAAAAGATTGGAAAAAGTGGGGAACAGTGTGGAAAATGCAGAAGAGTGAGGAAACAAAGGGAGCAGGGGATATACATTGGAAAAAGTGGGGAACTGTGGGGAACACTGTAGGACGGAGGGGAACCAAAGAGAGCACGGCGAACAGATTGTAAAAAGTGTAGAGCCATGGCGAACACTGCAGGACAGAGGGGAACCAAAGCGAGTACGGCGAACAAATTGGAAAATAGTGGAGAAGTGGGGAACACTGCTGAACAGTGGGGAACCAAAGGGAGCAGGGGAAACAGATTGGAAAAAGTGGGGAACAGTGTGGAAAATGCAGAAGAGTGAGGAAACAAAGGGAGCAGGTGGAACAGATTGGAAAAAGTGGGGAACGGTGTGGAAAATGCAGAAGAGTGAGGAAAAAAAAGGGAGCAGGGGGAACAGATTGGAAAAAGTGGGCAACGGTGTGGAAACTGCAGAAGTGAGTGGAACCAAAGGAGCAGGGGGAACAGATTGGAAAAAAGTGGGGAACCCTGGGGAACACTGCAGAACAGAGGGGAACCAAAGGAGGAAGGGCAACTTATTAGAAAAAGAGGGGAACCGTGGGGAACACTGCAGAACAGAGGGGAACCGAATGGAGTACGGGGTACAGATTGGAAAAATTGGGGGATTTTGTGGAAATGTACAGAACAGTGGGGAACCAAAGGGAGCAGGGGAAACGGAGTGGAAAAAATGGGGAACCTTGGGGAACACTGCAGAACAGAGGGGAACTAAACGGAGCAGGGGCAACGGATTGGATAAAGTGGGGAACTGTGAAGAACACTGCAGACAGAGAGGAACCAAAGCGATCATGGCGAACAATTGGAAAATAGTGGAGAAGTGGGGAATACTGCAGAACAGTGGGGAAACAAAGGGAGCGGGGAAAACAGAGTGGAAAAAGTGGGGAGCAGTGTGGAAAAATGCAGAAGAGTGAGGAAATAAAGGGAGCAGGGGGTATACATTGGAAAAATTGGGGAACCATGGGGAACACTGCTGAACAGAGGGGAACCAAGGGAGCAGGTGGAACGGATTGGAAAAAGTGGGGAACTGTGTGGAAAAATGCAAAAGAGTGGGGATCCAAAGGGTGCAGGAGGGACAGATTGGAAAAAGTGGAAACTGTGGGGAAAACTGCAGAACAGAGGGGAGCCCAAGGAGAAGGGGGAACAGATTGGAAAAAGTGGGGAACGGTGTGGAAAATGCAGAAGAGTGGAGAAACAACGGGAGCAGGGTGAACGGATTGGAAAAAGTGGGGAACAGTGTGGAACACTGCAGAACAGAGGGGAATCAAAGGAAGCAGGGGGAACGGATTGGAAAACGTGGGGAACCGTTCGGAACACTGCACAACAGAGGGGAACCAAAGGAGCACGGGGAAGAGATTGTTAAAATTGGGAAACCATGGAGGACAGTGCAGGACGGAGGGGAACCAAAGGCAGCAGGGGGAACAGATTGGAAAAAGTGGGGAACAGTGGGGAACACTGTAGAACAGAGGGGAACCGAAGGGAGCACGGCGAACAGATTGGAAAAAGTGTGGAGCCTTGGGGAACACTGCAGGACCGAGGGGAAACAAAGGGAGCAGGGAGAACAGATTGGAAAAGTGGGGAAATATGGGGGAAAATGCAGGACAGAGGGGAACCAAAGGGAGCAGGGTGAATGGATTGGAAAAAGTGGGTAACCGAGGGGAACACTGCAGAACACTGCGGAACCAAAGGGAGCAGGGGGAACAGCTCGGAAAAGTGGGAAACCGTGGGGAACACTGCAGAATAAAGGAGAACCAAACGGAGCAGGGGGAACAGATTGGAAAAAGTGGGGAATCGTGGGGAGTTCTGCAGAACAGTGGGGAACCAAAAGGAGCAGGGGGAATGGATTGGAAAAAGTGGGGAACCATGGAGAACATTGCAGGACAGAGGGGCAACAAAGGGAGCAGGGCAAACTGATGGAAAAAGTGGGGAAACGTGGGGAACACTGCAGGACAGAGGGGAAACAAAGGGAGCAGGGTGAACAGATTCGAAAAAGTGTGCAACCTTGGGGAACACTGCAGAATAGAGAGGAACTAAACGGAGCAAAGGGAACAGATTGTAAAAAGTGCAGAACCATGGCGAACACTGCAAAACAGTGGGGAACCAAAGGGAGCAGCGGGAACGGATTGGAAAAAGTGGGGAACCGTGGGAAACACTGCAGAACAGAGGGGAACGAAATGGAGGACGGCGAGCATATCGGAAAGAAGTTGAGAAGTGGGGAACACTGCAGAACAGAGGGGAACCAAAGGGAGCAGGGGGAACGGATTGGATAAAGTGGGGAACTGTGAAGAACACTGCAGAAAGAGAGGAACCAAAGCAATCACGGCGAACAAATTCGAAAATAGTGGAGAAGTGGGGAATACTGCAGAACAGTGGGGAACCAAAGGGAGCGGGGAAAACAGAGTGGAAAAAGTGGGGAGCAGTGTGAAAAATGCAGAAGAGTGAGGAAATAAAGGGAGGAGGGGGTATACATTGGAAAAATTGGGGAACCATGGGGAACACTGCTGAACAGAGGGGAACCAAGGGAGCAGGTGGAACGGATTGGAAAAAGTGGGGAACTGTGTGGAAAAATGCAAAAGAGTGGGGATCCAAAGGGTGCAGGAGGGACAGATTGGAAAAAGTGGAAACTGTGGGGAAAACTGCAGAACAGAGGGGAGCCCAAGGAGAAGGGGGAACAGATTGGAAAAAGTGGGGAACGGTGTGGAAAATGCAGAAGAGTGGAGAAACAACGGGAGCAGGGTGAACGGATTGGAAAAAGTGGGGAACAGTGTGGAACACTGCAGAACAGAGGGGAATCAAAGGAAGCAGGGGGAACAGATAGGAAAAAATTGGGGAACTGTCTGGAACACAGCAGAACAGAGGGGAAAAAAAGGGAGAAGGGGAACAGATTGAAAAAAATGTGAAGAACCGTGGGGAACACTGCAGAACAGAGGGGAACGAAAGGAGCAAGAGCAACTGATTAGAAAAAAAGGGGAACCGTGGGTAACACTGCAGAACAGAGGGGAACCGAATGGAGTACGGGGTACAGATTGGAAAAATTGGGGGATTATGTGGAAATGTACAGAACAGTGGGGAACCAAAGGGAGCATGGGGAACGGAGTGGAAAAAATGGGAAACCGTGGGGAACACTGCAGAACAGAGGGGAACCAAACGGAGCAGGGGGAACTGATTGGATAAAGTGGGGAACTGTGAAGAACACTGCAGACAGAGACGAACCAAAGCGATCATGGCGAACAAATTGGAAAATAGTGGAGAAGTGGGGAATACTGCAGAACAGTGGGGAAACCAAGGGAGCGGGGAAAACAGAGTGGAAAAAGTGGGGAACAGTGTGGAAAAGTGCAGAAGAGTGAGGAAACAAAGGGAGCAGGGAGTATATATTGGAAAATTTGGGGAACCATGGGGAACACTGCAGAACAGAGGGGAACCAAGGGAGCAGGTGGAATGGATTGGAAATGTGGGGAACTGTGTGGAAAAATGCAGAACAGTGGGGAACCAAAGGGAGCAGGAGGAACAGATTGGAAAAAGACGTGGACCGTGGAGAACACTGCAGAACAGAGGGGAACCAAAGGGAGCAGGGGTAACGGATTGGAAATGTGGGGAACTGTATAGAAAACTGCAGAATAGAGGGGAACCAATGGGAGCAGGGGGAACAGATTGGAAAAAGTGGAAACTGTGGGGAAAACTGCAGAACAGAAGGTAGCCCAAAGAGAAGGGGGAACAGATTGGAAAAAGTGGGGAACGGTGTGGAAAATGCAGAAGAGTGGAGAAACAACGGGAGCAGGGTGAACGGATTGGAAAAAGTGGGGAACCGTTCGCAACACTGCACAACAGAGGGGAACCAAAGGAGCACGGGGAAGAGATTGGAAAAATTGGGAAACCATGGAGGACAGTGCAGGACGGAGGGGAACCAAAGGGAGCAGGGGGAACAGATTGGAAAAAGTGGGGAACTGTGGGGTACACTGTAAAACAGAGAGGAACCAAAGAGAGCACGGCGAACAGATTGGAAAAAGTGTGGAACCGTGGGGAACACTGCAGGACAGAGGGGAACCAAAGGGAATAGGAGGTACACGTTGGAAAAAGTGGGGAACCGTTGGCGAACACTGCAGAACAGTGGGGAACCAAAGGGAGCAGGGGGAACAGATTGCAAAAAGTGGGGAACAGTGGGGAATATTGCAGAAAAGAGGGGAAGCAAATGGAGCATGGGAACAGATTGGAAAAATCGGGGGATTTTGTGGAAATGTACAGAACAGTGGGGAACCAAAGGGAGCAGGGGAAACGGAGTGGAAAAAATGGGGAACCTTGGGGAACACTGCAGAACAGAGGGGAACTAAACGGAGCAGGGGCAACGGATTGGATAAAGTGGGGAACTGTGAAGAACACTGCAGACAGAGAGGAACCAAAGCGATCATGGCGAACAATTGGAAAATAGTGGAGAAGTGGGGAATACTGCAGAACAGTGGGGAACCAAAGGGAGCGGGGAAAACAGAGTGGAAAAAGTGGGGAGCAGTGTGGAAAAATGCAGAAGAGTGAGGAAATAAAGGGAGCAGGGGGTATACATTGGAAAAATTGGGGAACCATGGGGAACACTGCTGAACAGAGGGGAACCAAGGGAGCAGGTGGAACGGATTGGAAAAAGTGGGGAACTGTGTGGAAAAATGCAAAAGAGTGGGGATCCAAAGGGTGCAGGAGGGACAGATTGGAAAAAGTGGAAACTGTGGGGAAAACTGCAGAACAGAGGGGAGCCCAAGGAGAAGGGGGAACAGATTGGAAAAAGTGGGGAACGGTGTGGAAAATGCAGAAGAGTGGAGAAACAACGGGAGTAGGGTGAACGGATTGGAAAAAGTGGGGAACAGTGTGGAACACTGCAGACCAGAGGGGAATCAAAGGAAGCAGGGGGAACGGATTGGAAAACGTGGGGAACCGTTCGGAACACTGCACAACAGAGGGGAACCAAAGGAGCACGGGGAAGAGATTGTTAAAATTGGGAAACCATGGAGGACAGTGCAGGACGGAGGGGAACCAAAGGGAGCAGGGGGAACAGATTGGAAAAAGTGGGGAACAGTGGGGAACACTGTAGAACAGAGGGGAACCGAAGGGAGCACGGCGAACAGATTGGAAAAAGTGTGGAGCCTTGGGGAACACTGCAGGACCGAGGGGAAACAAAGGGAGCAGGGAGAAAAGATTGGAAAAGTGGGGAAATATGGGGGAAAATGCAGGACAGAGGGGAACCAAAGGGAGCAGGGTGAATGGATTGGAAAAAGTGGGTAACCGTGGGGAACACTGAAGGACAGAGGGGAACCAAAGGGAGCAGGGGGAACGGTTTGGAAAAAGTGGGCAACCGTGGGGAACACTGCAGAACACTGCGGAACCAAAGGGAGCAGGGGGAACAGCTCGGAAAAGTGGGAAACCGTGGGGAACACTGCAGAATAAAGGAGAACCAAACGGAGCAGGGGGAACAGATTGGAAAAAGTGGGGAATCGTGGGGAGTTCTGCAGAACAGTGGGGAACAAAAAGGAGCAGGGGGAATGGATTGGAAAAAGTGGGGAACCGTGGAGAACATTGCAGGACAGAGGGGCAACAAAGGGAGCAGGGCAAACTGATGGTAAAAGTGGGGAAACGTGGGGAACACTGCAGGACAGAGGGGAAACAAAGGGAGCAGGGTGAACAGATTCGAAAAAGTGTGCAACCTTGGGGAACACTGCAGAATAGAGAGGAACTAAACGGAGCAAAGGGAACAGATTGTAAAAAGTGCAGAACCATGGCGAACACTGCAAAACAGTGGGGAACCAAAGGGAGCAGCGGGAACGGTTTGGAAAAAGTGGGCAACCGTGGGGAACACTGCAGAACACTGCGGAACCAAAGGGAGCAGGGGGAACAGCTCGGAAAAGTGGGAAACCGTGGGGAACACTGCAGAATAAAGGAGAACCAAACGGAGCAGGGGGAACAGATTGGAAAAAGTGGGGAATCGTGGGGAGTTCTGCAGAACAGTGGGGAACAAAAAGGAGCAGGGGGAATGGATTGGAAAAAGTGGGGAACCGTGGAGAACATTGCAGGACAGAGGGGCAACAAAGGGAGCAGGGCAAACTGATGGTAAAAGTGGGGAAACGTGGGGAACACTGCAGGACAGAGGGGAAACAAAGGGAGCAGGGTGAACAGATTCGAAAAAGTGTGCAACCTTGGGGAACACTGCAGAATAGAGAGGAACTAAACGGAGCAAAGGGAACAGATTGTAAAAAGTGCAGAACCATGGCGAACACTGCAAAACAGTGGGGAACCAAAGGGAGCAGCGGGAACGGATTGGAAAAAGTGGGGAACCGTGGGGAAACTGCAGAACAGAGGGGAACCAAAGGGAGCGGGGGAAAAAGATTGGAAAAAGTGGGGAACAGTGTGGAAAATGCAGAAGAGTGAGGAAACAAAGGGAGCAGGGGATATACATTGGAAAAAGTGGGGAACTGTGGGGAACACTGTAGAACGGAGGGGAACCAAAGAGAGCACGGCGAACAGATTGTAAAAAGTGTGGAGCCATGGCGAACACTGCAGGACAGAGGGCAACCAAAGCGAGCACGGCGAACAAATTGGAAAATAGTGGAGAAGTGGGGAACACTGCTGAACAGTGGGGAACCAAAGGGAGCAGGGGAAACAGATTGGAAAAAGTGGGGAACAGTGTGGAAAATGCAGAAGAGTGAGGAAACAAAGGGAGCAGGTGGAACAGATTGGAAAAAGTGGGGAACGGTGTGGAAAATGCAGAAGAGTGAGGAAAAAAAAGGGAGCAGGGGGAACAGATTGGAAAAAGTGGGCAACGGTGTGGAAACTGCAGAAGTGAGTGGAACCAAAGGAGCAGGGGGAACAGATTGGAAAAAAGTGGGGAACCCTGGGGAACACTGCAGAACAGAGGGGAACCAAAGGAGCAAGGGCAACTTATTAGAAAAAGAGGGGAACCGTGGGGAACACTGCAGAACAGAGGGGAACCGAATGGAGTACGGGGTACAGATTGGAAAAATTGGGGGATTTTGTGGAAATGTACAGAACAGTGGGGAACCAAAGGGAGCAGGGGGAACGGAGTGGAAAAAATGGGGAACCGTGGGGAACACTGCAGAACAGAGGGGAACTAAACGGAGCAGGGGGAACGGATTGGATAAAGTGGGGAACTGTGAAGAACACTGCAGACAGAGAGGAACCAAAGCGATCATGGCGAACAGATTGGAAAATAGTGGAGAAGTGGGGAATACTGCAGAACAGTGGGGAACCAAAGGGAGCGGGGAAAACAGAGTGGAAAAAGTGGGGAGCAGTGTGGAAAAATGCAGAAGAGTGAGGAAATAAAGGGAGCAGGGGGTATACATTGGAAAAATTGGGGAACCATGGGGAACACTGCTGAACAGAGGGGAACCAAGGGAGCAGGTGGAACGGATTGGAAAAAGTGGGGAACTGTGTGGAAAAATGCAAAAGAGTGGGGATCCAAAGGGTGCAGGAGGGACAGATTGGAAAAAGTGGAAACTGTGGGGAAAACTGCAGAACAGAGGGGAGCCCAAGGAGAAGGGGGAACAGATTGGAAAAAGTGGGGAACGGTGTGGAAAATGCAGAAGAGTGGAGAAACAACGGGAGCAGGGTGAACGGATTGGAAAAAGTGGGGAACAGTGTGGAACACTGCAGAACAGAGGGGAATCAAAGGAAGCAGGGGGAACGGATTGGAAAACGTGGGGAACCGTTCGGAACACTGCACAACAGAGGGGAACCAAAGGAGCACGGGGAAGAGATTGTTAAAATTGGGAAACCATGGAGGACAGTGCAGGACGGAGGGGAACCAAAGGCAGCAGGGGGAACAGATTGGAAAAAGTGGGGAACAGTGGGGAACACTGTAGAACAGAGGGGAACCGAAGGGAGCACGGCGAACAGATTGGAAAAAGTGTGGAGCCTTGGGGAACACTGCAGGACCGAGGGGAAACAAAGGGAGCAGGGAGAACAGATTGGAAAAGTGGGGAAATATGGGGGAAAATGCAGGACAGAGGGG
Organism: Narcine bancroftii; assembly: GCF_036971445.1. Lineage (NCBI taxonomy): Eukaryota > Metazoa > Chordata > Chondrichthyes > Torpediniformes > Narcinidae > Narcine > Narcine bancroftii. The sequence goes on from NW_027211892.1 coordinate 1,142,203, forward strand.
AACCAAAGGGAGCAGGGTGAATGGATTGGAAAAAGTGGGTAACCGAGGGGAACACTGCAGGACAGAGGGGAACCAAAGGGAGCAGGGGGAACGGTTTGGAAAAAGTGGGCAACCGTGGGGAACACTGCAGAACACTGCGGAACCAAAGGGAGCAGGGGGAACAGCTCGGAAAAGTGGGAAACCGTGGGGAACACTGCAGAATAAAGGAGAACCAAACGGAGCAGGGGGAACAGATTGGAAAAAGTGGGGAATCGTGGGGAGTTCTGCAGAACAGTGGGGAACCAAAAGGAGCAGGGGGAATGGATTGGAAAAAGTGGGGAACCGTGGAGAACATTGCAGGACAGAGGGGCAACAAAGGGAGCAGGGCAAACTGATGGAAAAAGTGGGGAAACGTGGGGAACACTGCAGGACAGAGGGGAAACAAAGGGAGCAGGGTGAACAGATTCGAAAAAGTGTGCAACCTTGGGGAACACTGCAGAATAGAGAGGAACTAAACGGAGCAAAGGGAACAGATTGTAAAAAGTGCAGAACCATGGCGAACACTGCAAAACAGTGGGGAACCAAAGGGAGCAGCGGGAACGGATTGGAAAAAGTGGGGAACCGTGGGAAACACTGCAGAACAGAGGGGAACGAAATGGAGGACGGCGAGCATATCGGAAAGAAGTTGAGAAGTGGGGAACACTGCAGAACAGAGGGGAACCAAAGGGAGCAGGGGGAACGGATTGGATAAAGTGGGGAACTGTGAAGAACACTGCAGAAAGAGAGGAACCAAAGCAATCACGGCGAACAAATTCGAAAATAGTGGAGAAGTGGGGAATACTGCAGAACAGTGGGGAACCAAAGGGAGCGGGGAAAACAGAGTGGAAAAAGTGGGGAGCAGTGTGAAAAATGCAGAAGAGTGAGGAAATAAAGGGAGGAGGGGGTATACATTGGAAAAATTGGGGAACCATGGGGAACACTGCTGAACAGAGGGGAACCAAGGGAGCAGGTGGAACGGATTGGAAAAAGTGGGGAACTGTGTGGAAAAATGCAAAAGTGTGGGGATCCATAGGGTGCAGGAGGGACAGATTGGAAAAAGTGGAAACTGTGGGGAAAACTGCAGAACAGAGGGGAGCCCAAGGAGAAGGGGGAACAGATTGGAAAAAGTGGGGAACGGTGTGGAAAATGCAGAAGAGTGGAGAAACAACGGGAGCAGGGTGAACGGATTGGAAAAAGTGGGGAACAGTGTGGAACACTGCAGAACAGAGGGGAATCAAAGGAAGCAGGGGGAACAGATTGGAAAAAATTGGGGAACTGTCTGGAACACAGCAGAACAGAGGGGAAAAAAAGGGAGAAGGGGAACAGATTGAAAAAAATGTGAAGAACCGTGGGGAACACTGCAGAACAGAGGGGAACGAAAGGAGCAAGGGCAACTGATTAGAAAAAAAGGGGAACCGTGGGTAACACTGCAGAACAGAGGGGAACCGAATGGAGTACGGGGTACAGATTGGAAAAATTGGGGGATTATGTGGAAATGTACAGAACAGTGGGGAACCAAAGGGAGCATGGGGAACGGAGTGGAAAAAATGGGAAACCGTGGGGAACACTGCAGAACAGAGGGGAACCAAACGGAGCAGGGGGAACGGATTGGATAAAGTGGGGAACTGTGAAGAACACTGCAGACAGAGACGAACCAAAGCGATCATGGCGAACAAATTGGAAAATAGTGGAGAAGTGGGGAATACTGCAGAACAGTGGGGAAACCAAGGGAGCGGGGAAAACAGAGTGGAAAAAGTGGGGAACAGTGTGGAAAAGTGCAGAAGAGTGAGGAAACAAAGGGAGCAGGGAGTATATATTGGAAAATTTGGGGAACCATGGGGAACACTGCAGAACAGAGGGGAACCAAGGGAGCAGGTGGAATGGATTGGAAATGTGGGGAACTGTGTGGAAAAATGCAGAACAGTGGGGAACCAAAGGGAGCAGGAGGAACAGATTGGAAAAAGACGTGGACCGTGGAGAACACTGCAGAACAGAGGGGAACCAAAGGGAGCAGGGGTAACGGATTGGAAATGTGGGGAACTGTATAGAAAACTGCAGAATAGAGGGGAACCAATGGGAGCAGGGGGAACAGATTGGAAAAAGTGGAAACTGTGGGGAAAACTGCAGAACAGAAGGTAGCCCAAGGAGAAGGGGGAACAGATTGGAAAAAGTGGGGAACGGTGTGGAAAATGCAGAAGAGTGGAGAAACAACGGGAGCAGGGTGAACGGATTGGAAAAAGTGGGGAACCGTTCGCAACACTGCACAACAGAGGGGAACCAAAGGAGCACGGGGAAGAGATTGGAAAAATTGGGAAACCATGGAGGACAGTGCAGGACGGAGGGGAACCAAAGGGAGCAGGGGGAACAGATTGGAAAAAGTGGGGAACTGTGGGGAACACTGTAAAACAGAGAGGAACCAAAGAGAGCACGGCGAACAGATTGGAAAAAGTGTGGAACCGTGGGGAACACTGCAGGACAGAGGGGAACCAAAGGAAATAGGAGGTACACGTTGGAAAAAGTGGGGAACCGTTGGCGAACACTGCAGAACAGTGGGGAACCAAAGGGAACAGGGGGAACAGATTGCAAAAAGTGGGGAACAGTGGGGAATATTGCAGAAAAGAGGGGAAGCAAATGGAGCATGGGAACAGATTGGAAAAATCGGGGAACCGTGTGGAAAAATGCAGAACAGTGGGAAACCAAAGGGAGCAGGGAGAACGGATTGGAAAATGTGGGGAACCGTGGGGAGCACTGCAGTACAGAGGGGAACTAAAGGGAGCAAGGGGAACGGATTGGAAAAGTGGGGAACTGTGGGGGAAAATGCAGGACAGAGGGGAACCAAAGGTAGCAGGGGGAATGGATTGGAAAAAGTGGGTAACCGTGGGAAACACTGCAGGACAGAGGGGAACCAAAGGGAGCAGGGGAACAGATTGGAAAAAGTGGGGAACTGTGGGGAACACTGTAAAACAGAGAGGAACCAAAGAGAGCACGGCGAACGGTTTGGAAAAAGTGGGTAACCGTGGGGAACACTGCAGAACACTGCGGAACCAAAGGGAGCAGAGGGAACAGCTGGGAAAAGTGGGGAAACGTGGGGAACACTGCAGAATAAAGGAGAAGCAAACGGAGCAGGGGGAACAGATTGGAAAAAGTGGGGAATCGGGGGAGTTCTGCAGAACAGTGGGGAAGCAAATGGAGCATGGGAACAGATTGGAAAAATCGGGGAACCGTGTGGAAAAATGCAGAACAGTGGGAAAACAAAGGGAGCAGGGAGAACGGATTGGAAAATGTGGGGAAACGTGGGGAGCACTGCAGTACAGAGGGGAACTAAAGGGAGCAAGGGGAACGGATTGGAAAAGTGGGGAACTGTGGGGAACACTGTAAGACAGAGAGGAACCAAAGAGAGCACGGCGAACAGATTGGAAAAAGTGTGGAACCGTGGGGAACACTGCAGGACAGAGGGGAACCAAAGGGAATAGGAGGTACAGGTTGGAAAAAGTGGGGAACCGTTGGCGAACACTGCAGAACAGTGGGGAACCAAAGGGAGCACGGGGAAACAGATTGGAAAAAGTGGGGAACAGTGTGGAAAATGCAGAAGAGTGAGGAAAAAAAAGGGAGCAGGGGGAACGGAGTTGAAAAAATGGGTAACCGTGGGGAACACTGCAGAACAGAGGGGAACCAAGGGAGCAGGTGGAACGGATTGGAAAAAGTGGGGAACTGTGTGGAAAAATGCAGAAGAGTGGGGAACCAAAGGGAGCAGGAGGAACAGATTGGAAAATGTGGGGAACTGTATAGAAAACTGCAGAATAGAGGGGAACCAACGGGAGCAGGGGGAACAGATTGGAAAAAGTGGAAACTGTGGGGAAAACTGCAGAACAGAGGGGAGCCCAAGGAGAAGGGGGAACCGATTGGAAAAAGTGGGGAACGGTGTGGAAAATGCAGAAGAGTGGAGAAACAACGGGAGCAGGGTGAACGGATTGGAAAAAGTGGGGAACAGTGTGGAACACTGCAGAACAGAGGGGAATCAAAGAAAGCAGGGGGAACAGATTGGAAAAAATTGGGGAACTGTCTGGAACACAGCAGAACAGAGGGGTAAAAAAGGGAGCATGGGAACAGATTGGAAAAAATGTGGAGAACCATGGGGAACACTGCAGAACTGAGAGGACCCAAAGTGAGCAGAGGGAAGAACTCGGAAAAGTGGGGAACCGTGGGGAACACTGCAGAATAGAGGGGAACCAAGAGAGCAGGGGGAACGGATTGGAAAAAGTGGGGAACTGTGTGGAAAATGCAGAAGAGTAAGGAAACAAAGGGAGCAGGGGTAACAGATTGGAAAAAGTGGGGAACGGTGTGGAAAATGCAGAAGAGTGAGGAAAAAAAAGAGAGCACCGGGAACAGATTGGAAAAAGTGGGCAACGGTGTGGAAACTGCAGAAGTGAGTGGAACCAAAGGAGCAGGGGGAATAGATTGGAAAAAAGTGGGGAACCGTGGAGAACACTGCAGAACAGAGGGGAAAAAAAGGGAGAAGGGGAACAGATTGGAAAAAATGTGAAGAACCGTGGGGAACACTGCAGAACAGAGGGGAACCAAAGGAGCAAGGGCAACTGATTAGAAAAAAAGGGGAACCGTGGGGAACACTGCAGAACAGAGGGGCACCGAATGGAGTACGGGGTACAGATTGGAAAAATTGGGGGATTATGTGGAAATGTACAGAACAGTGGGGAACCAAAGGGAGCATGGGGAACGGAGTGGAAAAAATGGGGAACCGTGGGGAACACTGCAGAACAGAGGGGAACCAAACGGAGCAGGGGGAACGGATTGGATAAAGTGGGGAACTGTGAAGAACACTGCAGACAGAGACGAACCAAAGCGATCATGGCGAACAAATTGGAAAATAGTGGAGAAGTGGGGAATAGTGCAGAACAGTGGGGAAACAAAGGGAGCGGGGAAAACAGAGTGGAAAAAGTGGGGAACAGTGTGGAAAAGTGCAGAAGAGTGAGGAAACAAAGGGAGCAGGGAGTATACATTGGAAAATTTGGGGAACCATGGGGAACACTGCAGAACAGAGGGGAACCAAGGGAGCAGGTGGAACGGATTGGAAATGTGGGGAACTGTGTGGAAAAATGCAGAACAGTGGGGAACCAAAGGGAGCAGGAGGAACAGATTGGAAAAAGTCATGGACCGTGGAGAACACTGCAGAACAGAGGGGAACCAAAGGGAGCAGGGGTAACGGATTGGAAATGTGCGGAACTGTATAAAAACTGCAGAATAGAGGGGAACCAATGGGAGCAGGGGGAACAGATTGGAAAAAGTGGAAACTGTGGGGAAAACTGCAGAACAGAAGGTAGCCCAAGGAGAAGGGGGAACAGATTGGAAAAAGTGGGGAACGGTGTGGAAAATGCAGAAGAGTGGAGAAACAACGGGAGCAGGGTGAACGGATTGGAAAAAGTGGGGAACCGTTCGCAACACTGCACAACAGAGGGGAACCAAAGGAGCACGGGGAAGAGATTGGAAAAATTGGGAAACCATGGAGGACAGTGCAGGACGGAGGGGAACCAAAGGGAGCAGGGGGAACAGATTGGAAAAAGTGGGGAACTGTGGGGAACACTTTAAAACAGAGAGGAACCAAAGAGAGCACGGCGAACAGATTGGAAAAAGTGTGGAACCGTGGGGAACACTGCAGGACAGAGGGGAAACAAAGGGAATAGGAGCTACAGGTTGGAAAAAGTGGGGAACCGTTGGCGAACACTGCAGAACAGTGGGGAACCAAAGGGAGCAGGGGGAACAGATTGCAAAAAGTGGGGAACAGTGGGGAATATTGCAGAAAAGAGGGGAAGCAAATGGAGCATGGGAACAGATTGGAAAAATCGGGGAACCGTGTGGAAAAATGCAGAACAGTGGGAAACCAAAGGGAGCAGGGAGAACGGATTGGAAAATGTGGGGAACCGTGGGGAGCACTGCAGTACAGAGGGGAACTAAAGGGAGCAAGGGGAACGGATTGGAAAAGTGGGGAACTGTGGGGGAAAATGCAGGACAGAGGGGAACCAAAGGGAGCAGGGGGAATGGATTGGAAAAACTGGGTAACCGTGGGAAACACTGCAGGACAGAGGGGAACCAAAGGGAGCAGGGGGAACAGATTGGAAAAAGTGGGGAACTGTGGGGAACACTGTAAAACAGAGAGGAACCAAAGAGAGCACGGCGAACGGTTTGGAAAAAGTGGGTAATCGTGGAGAACACTGCAGAACACTGCGGAACCAAAGGGAGCAGAGGGAACAGCTCGGAAAACTGGGGATCCGTGGGGAACACTGCAGAATAAAGGAGAAGCAAACGGAGCAGGGGGAACAGATTGGAAAAAGTGGGGAATCGGGGGAGTTCTGCAGAACAGTGGGGAAGCAAATGGAGCATGGGAACAGATTGGAAAAATCGGGGAACCGTGTGGAAAAATGCAGAACAGTGGGAAACCAAAGGGTGCAGGGAGAACGGATTGGAAAATGTGGGGAAACGTGGGGAGCACTGCAGTACAGAGGGGAACTAAAGGGAGCAAGGGGAACGGATTGGAAAAGTGGGGAACTGTGGGGAACACTGTAAGACAGAGAGGAACCAAAGAGAGCACGGCGAACAGATTGGAAAAAGTGTGGAACCGTGGGGAACACTGCAGGACAGAGGGGAACCAAAGGGAATAGGAGGTACAGGTTGGAAAAAGTGGGGAACCGTTGGCGAACACTGCAGAACAGTGGGGAACCAAAGGGAGCACGGGGAACAGATTGCAAAAAGTGGGGAACAGTGGGGAATATTGCAGAAAAGAGGGGAAGCAAATGGAGCATGGGAACAGATTGGAATAATCGGGGAACCGTGTGGAAAAATGCAGAACAGTGGGAAACCAGAGGGAGCAGGGAGAACGGATTGGAAAATGTGGGGAACCGTGGGGAGCACTGCAGTACAGAGGGGAACTAAAGGGAGCAAAGGGAACGGATTGGAAAAGTGGGGAACTGTGGGGGAAAATGCAGGACAGAGGGGAACCAAAGGGAGCAGGGGGAATGGATTGGAAAAAGTGGGTAACCGTGGGAAACACTGCAGGACAGAGGGGAACCAAAGGGAGCAGGGGGAACAGATTGGAAAAAGTGGGGAAATGTGGGGAACACTGTAAAACAGAGAGGAACCAAAGAGAGCACGGCGAACGGTTTGGAAAAAGTGGGTAACCGTGGGGAACACTGCAGAACACTGCGGAACCAAAGGGAGCAGAGGGAACAGCTCGGAAAAGTGGGGAACCGTGGGGAACACTGCAGAATAAAGGAGAAGCAAACGGAGCAGGGGGAACAGATTGGAAAAAGTGGGGAATCGGGGGAGTTCTGCAGAACAGTGGGGAAGCAAATGGAGCATGGGAACAGATTGGAAAAATCGGGGAACCGTGTGGAAAAATGCAGAACATTGGGAAACCAAAGGGAGCAGGAGAACGGATTGGAAAATGTGGGGAACGGTGTGGAAAATGCAGAAGAATGGAGAGACAACGGGAGCAGGGTGAACGGATTGGAAAAAGTGGGGAACAGTGTGGAACTGCAGAACAGAGGGGAATCAAAGGAAGCAGGGGGAACAGATTGGAAAAAGTCGGGAACCGTTCGGAACACTGCACAACAGAGGGAAACCAAAGGAGCACTGGGAAGAGATTGGAAAAATTGGGAAACCATGGAGGACAGTGCAGGACGGAGGGGAACCAAAGGGAGCAGGGGGAACGGATTGGATAAAGTGGGGAACTGTGAAGAACACTGCAGAAAGAGAGGAACCAAAGCGATCACGGCGAACAAATTCGAAAACAGTGGAAAAGTGGGGAATACTGCAGAACAGTGGGGAACCAAAGGGAGCGGGGGAAACAGATTGGAAAAAGTGGGGAACAGTGTGGAAAAATGCAGAAGAGTGAGGAAACAAAGGGAGCAGGGGGTATACATTGGAAAAATTGGGGAACCGTGGGGAACACTGCAGAACAGAGGGGAACCAAGGGAGCAGGTGGAACGGATTGGAAAAAGTGGGGAATTGCGAAGGACAATGCAGGACAGAGGGGAAAGAAAGGGCACAGGGGGAACGGATTGGAAAAAATGGGGAAATGTGGGGAACACTGCAGAACAGAGGGGAACATATGGGAGCAGGGCGAACAGATTGGAAAAAGTGGGGAACGGTGTGGAAAAATGCAGAAGAGTGGAGAAACAACGGGAGCAAGGTGAACGGATTGGAAAAAGTGGGGAAGTGTTTGGAACACTGCAGAACAGAGGGGAATCAAAGGAGCAGGGGGAACGGATTGGAAAAAGTGGGGAACCGTTAGGAACACTGCACAACAGAGGGGAAACAAAGGAGCACGGGGAAGAGATTGGAAAAATTGGGAAACAATGGAGGACAGTGCAGGATGGAGGGGAACCAAAGGGAGCAGGGGGAACAGATTGGAAAAAAATGGGGAACCGTGGAGAACACTGCAGAACAGAGGGGAACCAAAGGAGCAAGGGCAACTGATTAGAAAAAGAGGGGAACCGTGGGGAACACTGCAGAACAGAGGGGAACCGAATGGAGTACGGGGTACAGATTCGAAAAATTGGGGGTTTATGTGGAAATGTACAGAACAGTGAGGAACCAAACGGCGCAGGGGGAACGGAGTGGAAAAAAATGGGGAACCGTGGGGAACACTACAGAACAGAGGGGAACCAAACGGAGCAGGGGGTACGGATTGGATAAAGTGGGGAACTGTGAAGAACACTGCAGACAGAGAGGAACCAAAGCGATCATGGGGAACAAATTGGAAAATAGTGGAGAAGTGGGGAATACTGCAGAACAGTGGGGAACCAAAGGGAGCGGGGAGAACAGATTGGAAAAAGTGGGGAACAGTGTGGAAAAATGCAGAAAAGTGAGGAAACAAAGGGAGCAGGGGGTATACATTGGAAAAATTGGGGAACCATGGGGAACACTGCAGAACAGAGGGGAACCAAGGGAGCAGGTGGAACGGATTGGAAAAATTGGGGAATCGCGAAGGACAATGCAGGACAGAGCGGAAAGAAAGGGCACAGGGGGAACGGATTGGAAAAAGTGGGAAACTGTGGGGAACACTGCAGAACAGAGGGGAACCAAAGGAGCAAGGGCAACTGATTAGAAAAAGAGGGGAACCGTGGGGAACACTGCAGAACAGAGGGGAACCAAAGGGATCAGGGGGGACGGATTGGAAAAAGGGGGGAACCGTGTAGAACACTGCAGGAAAGAGGGGAACCAAAGGGAGCTGGGGAACGGAATGGAAAAAGTGGGTTACTGTTTGGAAAGCTGCAGAACAGAGGGGAACCAAAGGGAGCAGGGGGAACAGATTCGAAAAAGTGGGGAAACGTGGGGAACACTGCAGAACAGAGGGGAACCAAAAGAGCAGGGGAAAGGGATTGGAAAAAGAGGGGCATCATGGGGAACACTTCAGAACAGAGGGGAACCAAGGGAGCAGGTGGAACGGATTGGAAAAATTGGGGAATCGCGAAGGACAATGCCGGACAGAGGGGAAAGAAAGGGCACAGGGGGAACGGATTGGAAAAAGTCCGGAACCGTGGAGAACACTGCAGAACAGAGGGGAACCAAAGGGAGCAGGGGTAACGGATTGGAAAATGTGGGGAACTGTATAGAATACTGCAGAATAGAGGGGAACCAAAGTGAGCAGGGGGAACAGATTGGAAAAGTGGAAACTGTGGGGAAAACTGAAGAACAGAGGGGAGCCCAAGGAGAAGGGGGAACAGATTGGAAAAAGTGGGGAACGGTGTGGAAAAATGCAGAACAGTGGGGAACCAAACGGAGCGGGGGAAACAGATTGGAAAAAGTGGGGAACCGTGGGGAACACTGCAGAACAGAGGGGAACCAAAGGGATCAGGGGGGACGGATTGGAAAAAGGGGGGAACCGTGTAGAACAATGCAGGAAAGTGGGGAACCAAAGGAGCTGGGGGAACGTATTGGAAAAAGTGGGTTACAGTATGGAAAACTGCAGAACAGAGGGGAACCAAAGGGAGCAGGGGGAACAGATTCGAAAAAGTGGTGAAACGTGGGGAACACTGCAGAACAGAGGGGAACCAAAAGAGCAGGGGAAGGGGATTGGAAAAATAAGGGAATCATGGGGAACACTGCAGAACAGAGAGGACCCAAAGGGAGCAGAGGGATGAACTCGGAAAAGTGGGGAACCGTGGGGAACACTGCAGAATAGAGGGGTTCAAAGAGAGCAGGGGGAACGGATTGGAAAAAGTGGGGAACTGTGAAAAACACTGCAGACAGAGATGAACCAATGCGAGCACGGCGAACAAATTGGAAAATAGTGGAGAAGTGGAGAACACTGCAGAACAGTGGGGAACCAAAGGGAGCGGGAAAAACAGATAGGAAAAAGTGGGGAACCGTGGAGAACATTGCAGGACAGAGGGGAAACAAAGGGAGCAGGGCGAACTGATTGGAAAAAGTGGGGAAACGTGGGGAACACTGCAGGACAGAGGGGAAACAAAGGGAGCAGGGTGAACAGATTTGAAAAAGTGTGCAACCTTGGGGAACACTGCAGAATAGAGGGGAACTAAACGGAGCAAAGGGAACAGATTGGAAAAAGTGCAGAACCATGGCGAACACTGCAAAACAGTGGGGAACCAAAGGGAGCAGCGGGAACGGATTGGAAAAAGTGGGGAACCGTGGGAAACACTGCAGAACAGAGGGGAACGAAATGGAGCACGGCGAGCATATCGGAAAGAAGTTGAGAAGTGGGGAACACTGCAGGACAGAGGGGAACCAAAGGGAGCAGGGGGAACGGATTGGAGAAAGTGGGGAACAGTGTGGAACACTGCAGAACAGAGGGGAATCAAAGGAAGCAGGGGGAACGGATTGGAAAAAGTCGGGAACCGTTCGGAACACTGCACAACAGAGGGGAACCAAAGGAGCACGAGGAAGAGATTGGAAAAATTGGGAAACCATGGAGGACAGTGCAGGACGGAGGGGAACCAAAGGGAGCAGGGGGTACGGATTGGATAAAGTGGGGAACTGTGAAGAACACTGCAGAAAGAGAGGAACCAAAGCGATCACGGCGATCAAATTCGAAAATAGTGGAAAAGTGGGGAATACTGCAGAACAGTGGGGAACCAAAGGGAGCGGGAGAAACAGATAGGAAAATGTGGGGAACAGTGTGGAAAAATGCAGAAGAGTGAGGAAACAAAGGGAGCAGGGGGTACACATTGGAAAAATTGGGGAACCGTGGGGAACACTGCAGAACAGAGGGGAACCCATGGGAGCAGGACGAACAGATTGGAAAAAGTGGGGAATGGTGTGGAAAAATGCAGAAGAGTGGAGAAACAACGGGAGCAGGGTAAACGGATTGGAAAAATTGGGGAACTGTTAGGAACACTGCACAACAGAGGGGAACCAAAGGAGTACGGGGAAGAGATTGGAAAAATTGGGAAACAATGGAGGACAGTGCAGGACGGAGGGGAACCAAGGGAGCAGGTGGAACGGATTGGGAAAAGTGGGGAATCGCGAAGGACAATGCAGGACAGAGGGCAAGGAAAGGGCACAGGGGGAACGGATTGGAAAAAGTGGGGAACTGTGGGGAACACTGCAGAAAAGAGGGGAACCAATAGGAGCAGGGCGAACAGATTGGAAAAAGTGGGGAACGGTGTGGAAAAATGCAGAATAGTGGAGAAACAACGGGAGCAGGGTGAACGGATTGGAAAAAGTGGGGAAGTGTTTGGAACACTGCAGAACAGAGGGGAATCAAAGGAAGCAGGGGGAACGGATTGGAAAAAGTGGGGAAACGTTAGCATCACTGCACAACAGAGGGGAACCAAAGGAGCGGAAGAGATTGGAAAAATTGGGAAACAATGGAGGACAGTGCAGGACGGAGGGGAACCGAAGGGAGCAGGGGGAACAGATTGGAAAAAGTGGGGAAATGTGGGGAACACTGTAGAACAGAGGGGAACCAAAGAGAGCACGGCGAACAGATTGGAAAAAGTGTGGAGCCGTGGGGAACACTGCAGGACAGAGGGGAACCAAAGGGAGCAGGGTGAATAGATTGGAAAATGTGGGGAATCCTGGGAAACACTGCAGAAAAGAGGGGAACCAAAGGGAGCAGGGGGAGCAGATTGGAAAAAATGTGGAGAACCGTGGGGAAACTGCAGAACAGAGGGGAACCAAAGGGAGCGGGGGAAACAGATTGGAAAAAGTGGGGAACAGTGTGGAAAATGCAGAAGAGTGAGGAAACAAAGGGAGCAGGGGGAACAGATTGGAAAAAATGTGGAGAACCGTGGGGAAGCTGCAGAACAGAGGGGAACAAAGGCGCAGGGGGAACAGATTGGAAAAAATTGGGGAACTGTCTGGAACACAGCAGAACAGAGGGGAAAAAAAGGGAGCATGGGAACAGATTGGAAAAAAATGTGGAGAACCATGGGGAACACTGCAGAACAGAGAGGACCCAAAGTGAGCAGAGGGAAGAACTCAGAAAAGTGGGGAACCGTGGGGAACACTGCAGAATAGAGGGGAACCAAGAGAGCAGGGGGAACGGATTGGAAAATGTGGGAAACTGTATAGAAAACTGCAGAATAAAGGGGAACCAACGGGAGCAGGGGTAACGGATTGGAAAATGTGGGAAACTGTATAGAAAACTGCAGAATAGAGGGGAACCAACGGGAGCAGGGGGAACAGATTTGAAAAAGTGGAAACTGTGGGGAAAACTGCAGAACAGAGGGGAGCCCAAGGAGAAGGAGGAACAGATTGGTAAAAGTGGGGAACGGTGTGGAAAATGCAGAAGAATGGAGAAACAACGGGAGCAGGGTGAACGGATTGGAAAAAGTGGGGAACAGTGTGGAACACTGCAGAACAGAGGGGAATCAAAGGAAGCAGGGGGAACGGATTGGAAAAGGTCGGGAACCGTTCGGAACACTGCACAACAGAGGGGAACCAAAGGAGCTCGGGGAAGAGATTGGAAAAATTGGGAAACCATGGAGGACAGTGCAGGACGGAGGGGAACCAAAGGGAGCAGGGGGAACAGATTGGAAAAAGTGGGGAACTGTGGGGAACACTGTAGAACAGAGGGGAACCAAAGAGAGCACGGCGAACAGATTGGAAAAAGTGTGGAGCCGTGGAGAACACTGCAGGACAGAGGGGAACCAAAGGGAGCGGGGGAAACAGATTGGAAAATGTGGGGAACAGTGTGGAAAAATGCAGAAGAGTGAGGAAACAAAGGGAGCAGGCGGTATACATTGGAAAAATTGGGGAACCGTGGGGAACACTGCAGAACAGAGGGGAACCAATGGGAGCAGGGCGAACAGATTGGAAAAAGTGGGGAACGGTGTGGAAAAATGCAGAATAGTGGAGAAACAACGGGAGCAGGGTGAACGGATTGGAAAAAGTGGGGAAGTGTTTGGAACACTGCAGAACAGAGGGGAATCAAAGGAAGCAGGGGGAACGGATAGGAAAAAGTGGGGAACCGTTAGGAACACTGCACAACAGAGGGGAACCAAAGGGAGCAGGGGGAACAGATTGGAAAAAGTGGGGAACTGTGGGGAAATGTGTAGAACAGAGGGGAACCAAAGAGAGCACGGCGAACAGATTGGAAAAAGTGTGGAGCCGTGGAGAACACTGCAGGACAGAGGGGAACCAAAGGGAGCAGGGAGAACAGATTGGAAAAAGTGGGGAATCCTGGGAAACACTGCAGAAAAGAGGGGAACCAAAGGGAGCGGGGGAAACAGATTGGAAAAAGTGGGGAACAGTATGGAAAATGCAGAAGAGTGAGGAAACAAAGGGAGCAGGGGGTATACATTGGAAAAAGTGGGGAACTGTGAGGAACACTGTAGAACAGAGGGGAACCAAAGAGAGCACGGCGAACAGATTGTAAAAAGTGTGGAGTCATGGCGAACACTACAGGACAGAGGGGAACCAAAGGGAGCAGGGAGAACAGATTGGAAAAAGTGGGGAATCTTGGGAATACTGCAGAAAAGAGGGGAACCAAAGGGATCAGGGGGAACAGATTGGAAAAAATGTGGAGAACCGTGGGGAAGTTGCACAACAGAGGGGAACAAAGGCACAGGGGGAACAGATTGGAAAAAATTGGGGAACTGTCTGGAACACAGCAGAACAGAGGGGAAAAAAAGGGAGCATGGGAACAGATTGGAAAAAATGTGGAGAACCATGGGGAACACTGCAGAACAGAGAGGACCCAAAGGGAGCAGAGGGAAGAACTCGGAAAAGTGTGGAACCGTGGGGAACACTGCAGAATAGAGGGGAACAAGAGAGCAGGGGGAACGGATTGGAAAAAGTGGGGAACTGTGTGGAAAAATGCAGAACAGTGGGGAACCACAGGGAACAGGAGGAACAGATTGGAAAAAGTCGGGAACCGTGGAGAACACTGTAGAACAGAGGGGAACCAAAGGGAGCAGGGGTAACGGATTGGAAAATGTGGGAAACTGTATAGAAAACTGCAGAATAGAGGGGAACCAACGGGAGCAGGGGGAACAGATTTGAAAAAGTGGAAACTGTGGGGAAAACTGCAGAACAGAGGGGAGCCCAAGGAGATGGGGGAACAGATTGGAAAAAGTGGGGAACGGTGTGGAAAATGCAGAAGAATGGAGAAACAACGGGAGCAGGGTGAACGGATTGGAAAAAGTGGGGAACAGTGTGGAACACTGCAGAACAGAGGGGAATCAAAGGAAGCAGGGGGAATGGATTGGAAAAGGTCGTGAACCGTTCGGAACACTGCACAACAGAGGGGAACCAAAGGAGCACGGGGAAGAGATTGGAAAAATTAGGAAACCATGGAGGACAGTGCAGGACGGAGGGGAACCAAAGGGAGCAGGGGTAACGGATTGGATAAAGTGGGGAACTGTGAAGAACACTGCACAAAGAGAGGAACCAAAGCGATCACGGCGAACAAATTCGAAAACAGTGGAAAAGTGGGGAATACTGCAGAACAGTGGGGAACCAAAGGGAGCTTGGGAAACAGATTGGAAAAAGTGGGGAACAGTGTGGAAAAATGCAGAAGAGTGAGGAAACAAAGGGAGCTTGGGAAACAGATTGGAAAAAGTGGGGAACAGTGTGGAAAAATGCAGAAGAGTGAGGAAACAAAGGGAGCAGGCGGTATACATTGGAAAAATTGCGGAACCGTGGGGAACACTGCAGAACAGAGGGGAACCAAGGGAGCAGGTGGAACGGATTGGAAAAAGTGGGGAATCGCGAAGGACAATGCAGGACAGAGGGGAAAGAAAGGGCACAGGGTGAACAGATTGGAAAAAGTGGGGAACGGTGTGGAAAAATGCAGAAAAGTGGAGAAAAAACAGGAGCAGGGTGAACGGATTGGAAAAAGTGGGGAAGTGTTTGGAACACTGCAGAACAGAGGGGAATCAAAGGAAGCAGGGGGAACGGATTGGAAAAAGTGGGGAACCGTTAGGAACACTGAACAACAGAGGGGAACCAAAGGAGGACGGGGAAGAGATGGGAAAAATTGCGAAACAATGGAGGACAGTGCAGGACGGAGGGGAACCAAAGGGAGCAGGGGGAACAGATTGGAAAAAGTGGGGATCTGTGGGGAACACTGTAGAACAGAGGGGAACCAAAGAGAGCACGGCGAACAGATTGGAAAAAGTGTGGAGCCGTGGGGAAAACTGCAGGACAGAGGGGAACCAAAGGGAGCAGGGAGAACAGATTGGAAAAAGTGGGGAATCCTGGGAAACACTGCAGAAAAGAGGGGAACCAAAGGGAGCAGGGGGAACAGATTGGAAAAAATGTGGAGAACCGTGGGGAAACTGCAGAACAGAGGGAAACCAAAGGGAGCGGGGGAAACAGATTGGAAAAAGTGGGGAACAGTGTGGAAAAATGCAGAAGAGTGGAGAAAAAACAGGAGCAGGGTGAACGGATTGGAAAAAGTGGGGAAGTGTTTGGAACACTGCAGAACAGAGGGGAATCAAAGGAAGCAGGGGGAACGGATTGGAAAAAGTGGGGAACCGTTAGGAACACTGCACAACAGAGGGGAACCAAAGGAGGACGGGGAAGAGATGGGAAAAATTGCGAAACAATGGAGGACAGTGCAGGACGGAGGGGAACCAAAGGGAGCAGGGGGAACAGATTGGAAAAAGTGGGGATCTGTGGGGAACACTGTAGAACAGAGGGGAACCAAAGAGAGCACGGCGAACAGATTGGAAAAAGTGTGGAGCCGTGGGGAAAACTGCAGGACAGAGGGGAACCAAAGGGAGCAGGGAGAACAGATTGGAAAAAGTGGGGAATCCTGGGAAACACTGCAGAAAAGAGGGGAACCAAAGGGAGCAGGGGGAACAGATTGGAAAAAATGTGGAGAACCGTGGGGAAACTGCAGAACAGAGGGAAACCAAAGGGAGCGGGGGAAACAGATTGGAAAAAGTGGGGAACAGTGTGGAAAAATGCAGAAGAGTGAGGAAACAAAGGGAGCAGGGGGTATACATTGGAAAAAGTGGGGAACTGTGGGGAACACTGTAGAACAGAAGGGAAACAAAGAGAGCACGGCGAACAGATTGTAAAAAGTGTGGAGCCATGGCGAACACTGCAGGACAGAGGGGAACCAAAGGGAGCAGGGAGAACAGATTGGAAAAAGTGGGGAATCTTGGGGAACACTGCAGAAAAGAGGGGAACCAAAGGGATCAGGGGGAACAGATTGGAAAAAATGTGGAGAACCTTGGGGAAGCTGCAGAACAGAGGGGAACAAAGGCGCAGGGAGAACAGATTGGAAAAAATTGGGGAACTGTCTGGAACACAGCAGAACAGAGGGGAAAAAAAGGGAGCATGGGAACAGATTGGAAAAAATGTGGAGAACCATGGGGAACACTGCAGAACAGAGAGGACTCAAAGGGAGCAGAGGGAAGAACTCGGAAAAGTGTGGAACCGTGGGGAACACTGCAGAATAGAGGGGAACCAAGAGAGCAGGAGGAACGGATTGGAAAAAGTGGGGAACAGTGAAGAACACTGCAGACAGAGAGGAACCAAAGCGAGCACGGCGAACAAATTGGAAAATAGTGCAGAAGTGGGGAACACTGCAGAACAGTGGGGAACCAAAGGGAGCGGGGGAAACAGATTGGAAAAAGTGGGGAACAGTGTTCAAAATGCAGAAGAGTGAGGATACAAAGGGAACAGGGGGAACAGATTGGAAAAAGTGGGGAACGGTGTGGAAACTGCAGAAGTGAGGGGAACCAAAGGAGGAGGGGGAACAGATTGGAAAAAAATGGGGAACCGTGGAGAACACTGCAGAACAGAGGGGAACCAAAGGAGCAAGGGCAACTGATTAGAAAAAGAGGGGAACCGTGGGGAACACTGCAGAACAGAGGGGAACCAAACGGAGGAGGGGGTACGGATTGGATAAAGTGGGGAACTTTGAAGAACACTGCAGACAGAGAGGAACCAAAGCGATCATGGCGAACAAATTGGAAAATAGTGGAGAAGTGGGGAATACTTCAGAACAGTGGGGAACCAAAGGCAGCGGTGAAAACAGATTGGAAAAAGTGGGGAACAGTGTGGAAAAATGCAGAAGAGTGAGGAAACAAAGGGAGCAGGGGGTATACATTGGAAAAATAGGGGAACCATGGGGAACACTGCAGAACAGAGGGGAACCAAGGGAGCAGGTGGAACGGATTGGAAAAATTGGGGAATCGCGAAGGACTATGCAGGACAGAGCGGAAAGAAAGGGCACAGGGGGAACGGATTGGAAAAAGTGGGAAACTGTGGGGAACACTGCAGAACAGAGGGGAACCAATGGGAGCAGGGCGAACAGATTGGAAAAAAGTGGGAACTGTGGGGAAAACTGCAGAACAGAGGGGAACCAAAGGGATCAGGGGGGACGGATTGGAAAAAGGGGGGAACCGTGTAGAACACTGCAGGAAAGAGGGGAACCAAATGGAGCTGGGGGAACGGATTAGAAAAAGTGGGTTACTGTATGGAAAGCTGCAGAACAGAGGGGAACCAAAGGGAGCAGGGGGAACAGATTCGAAAAAGTGGGGAAACGTGGGGAACACTGCAGAACAGAGGGGAACCAAAAGAGCAGGGGAAAGGGATTGGAAAAAGAGGGGCATCATGGGGAACACTTCAGAACAGAGGGGAACCAAGGGAGCAGGTGGAACGGATTGGAAAAATTGGGGAATCGCAAAGGACAATGCAGGACAGAGGGGAAAGAAAGGGCACAGGGGGAACGGATTGGAAAAAGTCCGGAACCGTGGAGAACACTGCAGAACAGAGGGGAACCAAAGGGAGCAGGGGCAACGGATTGGAAAATGTGGGGAACTGTATAGAATACTGCAGAATAGAGGGGAACCAAAGTGAGCAGGGGGAACAGATTGGAAAAAGTGGAAACTGTGGGGAAAACTGCAGAACAGAGGGGAGCCCAAGGAGAAGGGGGAACAGATTGGAAAAAGTGGGGAACGGTGTGGAAAAATGCAGAACAGTGGGGAACCAAACGGAGCGGGGGAAACAGATTGGAAAAAGTGGGGAACCGTGGGGAAAACTGCAGAACAGAGGGGAACCAAAGGGATCAGGGGGGATGGATTGGAAAAAGGGGGGAACCGTGTAGAACACTGCAGGAAAGTGGGGAACCAAAGGGAGCTGGGGGAACGTATTGGAAAAAGTGGGTTACTGTATGGAAAACTGCAGAACAGAGGGGAACCAAAGGAAGCAGGGGGAACAGATTCGAAAAAGTGGTGAAACGTGGGGAACACTGCAGAACAGAGGGGAACCAAAAGAGCAGGGGAAGGGGATTGGAAAAAGAAGGGAATCATGGGGAACACTGCAGAACAGAGGGGAACCGAATGGAGCAGGGGGAACAGATTGGAAACATTGGAGAACCATGTGGAAAAATACAGAACAATGGGGAACCAAAGGGAGCAGGGGGAACGGATTGGAAAAAATGGGGAACCTTGAGAAACACTGCAGAACATAGGGGAACCAAACGGAGCAGGGGGAACAGATTGGAAAAAGTGGGGAACCGTGGGATACACGGCAGAACAGAGGGGAACCAAGGGAGCAGGTGGAACGGATTGGAAAAATTGGGGAATCGCGAAGGACAATGCAGGACAGAGGGGAAAGAAAGGGCACAGGGGGAACAGATTGGAAAAAGTGGGGAACCGTGGGGAACATGGCAGAACAGAGGAGAACCAAAGGGAGGAGGGGGAACGGATTTGAAAAAATGGGGAACCGTGATGAACACTGTATAACAGAGGGGAAGCAAGTGGAGCAGGGTGAACAGATTGGAAAAAGTGGAGAACCGTGGGGAAAACTGCAGAACAGAGGGGAGCCAAAGGACCAGGGGATATACATTTGAAAAAGTGGGGAACCGTGGGGAACACTGCAGAACAGAGGGGAACCAAGAGAGCAGGGGGAACAGATTGGAAAAAATTGGGGAACAGTCTGGAACACAGCAGAACAGAGGGGAAAAAAAGGGAGCATGGGAACAGATTGGAAAAAATGTGGAGAACCATGGGGAACACTGCAGAACAGAGAGGACCCAAAGGGAGCAGGGAGAACAGATTGTAAAAAGTGGGGAATCCTGGGAAACACTGCAGAAAAGTGGGGAACCAAAGGGAGCAGGGGGAACAGATTGGAAAAAATGTGGAGAACCGTGGGGAAACTGCAGAACAGAGGGGAACCAAAGGGAGCGGGGGAAACAGATTGGAAAAAGTGGGGAACAGTGTGGAAAATGCAGAAGAGTGAGGAAACAAAGGGAGCAGGGGGTATACATTGGAAAAAGTGGGGAACTGTGGGGAACACTGTAGAACAGAAGGGAAACAAAGAGAGCACGGCGAACAGATTGTAAAAAGTGTGGAGCCATGGCGAACACTGCAGGACAGAGGGGAACCAAAGGGAGCAGGGAGAACAGATTGGAAAAAGTGGGGAATCTTGGGGAACACTGCAGAAAAGAGGGGAACCAAAGGGATCAGGGGGAACAGATTGGAAAAAATGTGGAGAACCTTGGGGAAGCTGCAGAACAGAGGGGAACAAAGGCGCAGAGGGAACAGATTGGAAAAAATTGGGGAACTGTCTGGAACACAGCAGAACAGAGGGGAAAAAAAGGGAGCATGGGAACAGATTGGAAAAAATGTGGAGAACCATGGGGAACACTGCAGAACAGAGAGGACCCAAAGGGAGCAGAGGGAAGAACTCGGAAAAGTGTGGAACCGTGGGGAACACTGCAGAATAGAGGGGAACCAAGAGAGCAGGGGGAACGGATTGGAAAAAGTGGGGAACAGTGAAGAACAGTGCAGACAGAGAGGAACCAAAGCGAGCACGGCGAACAAATTGGAAAATAGTGCAGAAGTGGGGAACACTGCAGAACAGTGGGGAACCAAAGGGAGCGGGGGAAACAGATTGGAAAAAGTGGGGAACAGTGTTGAAAATGCAGAAGAGTGAGGATACAAAGGGAACAGGGGGAACAGATTGGAAAAAGTGGGGAACGGTGTGGAAACTGCAGAAGTGAGGGGAACCAAAGGAGGAGGGGGAACAGATTGGAAAAAAATGGGGAACCGTGGAGAACACTGCAGAACAGAGGGGAACCAAAGGAGCAAGGGCAACTGATTAGAAAAAGAGGGGAACCGTGGGGAACACTGCAGAACAGAGGGGAACCAAACGGAGGAGGGGGTACGGATTGGATAAAGTGGGGAACTTTGAAGAACACTGCAGACAGAGAGGAACCAAAGCGATCATGGCGAACAAATTGGAAAATAGTGGAGAAGTGGGGAATACTTCAGAACAGTGGGGAACCAAAGGCAGCGGTGAAAACAGATTGGAAAAAGTGGGGAACAGTGTGGAAAAATGCAGAAGAGTGAGGAAACAAAGGGAGCAGGGGGTATACATTGGAAAAATTGGGGAACCATGGGGAACACTGCAGAACAGAGGGGAACCAAGGGAGCAGGTGGAACGGATTGGAAAAATTGGGGAATCGCGAAGGACTATGCAGGACAGAGCGGAAAGAAAGGGCACAGGGGGAACGGATTGGAAAAAGTGGGAAACTGTGGGGAACACTGCAGAACAGAGGGGAACCAATGGGAGCAGGGCGAACAGATTGGAAAAAAGTGGGAACTGTGGGGAAAACTGCAGAACAGAGGGGAACCAAAGGGATCAGGGGGGACGGATTGGAAAAAGGGGGGAACCGTGTAGAACACTGCAGGAAAGAGGGGAACCAAATGGAGCTGGGGGAACGGATTGGAAAAAGTGGGTTACTGTATGGAAAGCTGCAGAACAGAGGGGAACCAAAGGGAGCAGGGGGAACAGATTCGAAAAAGTGGGGAAACGTGGGGAACACTGCAGAACAGAGGGGAACCAAAAGAGCAGGGGAAAGGGATTGGAAAAAGAGGGGCATCATGGGGAACACTTCAGAACAGAGGGGAACCAAGGGAGCAGGTGGAACGGATTGGAAAAATTGGGGAATCGCAAAGGACAATGCAGGACAGAGGGGAAAGAAAGGGCACAGGGGGAACGGATTGGAAAAAGTCCGGAACCGTGGAGAACACTGCAGAACAGAGGGGAACCAAAGGGAGCAGGGGCAACGGATTGGAAAATGTGGGGAACTGTATAGAATACTGCAGAATAGAGGGGAACCAAAGTGAGCAGGGGGAACAGATTGGAAAAAGTGGAAACTGTGGGGAAAACTGCAGAACAGAGGGGAGCCCAAGGAGAAGGGGGAACAGATTGGAAAAAGTGGGGAACGGTGTGGAAAAATGCAGAACAGTGGGGAACCAAACGGAGCGGGGGAAACAGATTGGAAAAAGTGGGGAACCGTGGGGAACACTGCAGAACAGAGGGGAACCAAAGGGATCAGGGGGGACGGATTGGAAAAAGGGGGGAACCGTGTAGAACACTGCAGGAAAGTGGGGAACCAAAGGGAGCTGGGGGAACGTATTGGAAAAAGTGGGTTACTGTATGGAAAACTGCAGAACAGAGGGGAACCAAAGGAAGCAGGGGGAACAGATTCGAAAAAGTGGTGAAACGTGGGGAACACTGCAGAACAGAGGGGAACCAAAAGAGCAGGGGAAGGGGATTGGAAAAAGAAGGGAATCATGGGGAACACTGCAGAACAGAGGGGAACCGAATGGAGCAGGGGGAACAGATTGGAAACATTGGGGAACCATGTGGAAAAATACAGAACAATGGGGAACCAAAGGGAGCAGGGGGAACGGATTGGAAAAAATGGGGAACCTTGAGAAACACTGCAGAACATAGGGGAACCAAACGGAGCAGGGGGAACAGATTGGAAAAAGTGGAGAACCGTGGGATACACGGCAGAACAGAGGGGAACCAAGGGAGCAGGTGGAACGGATTGGAAAAATTGGGGAATCGCGAAGGACAATGCAGGACAGAGGGGAAAGAAAGGGCACAGGGGGAACAGATTGGAAAAAGTGGGGAACCGTGGGGAACACGGCAGAACAGAGGAGAACCAAAGGGAGGAGGGGGAACGGATTTGAAAAAATGGGGAACCGTGATGAACACTGTATAACAGAGGGGAAGCAAGTGGAGCAGGGTGAACAGATTGGAAAAAGTGGAGAACCGTGGGGAAAACTGCAGAACAGAGGGGAGCCAAAGGACCAGGGGATATACATTTGAAAAAGTGGGGAACCGTGGGGAACACTGCAGAACAGAGGGGAACCAAGAGAGCAGGGGGAACAGATTGGAAAAAATTGGGGAACAGTCTGGAACACAGCAGAACAGAGGGGAAAAAAAGGGAGCATGGGAACAGATTGGAAAAAATGTGGAGAACCATGGGGAACACTGCAGAACAGAGAGGACCCAAAGGGAGCGGGGGAAACAGATTGGAAAAAGTGGGGAACAGTGTGGAAAATGCAGAAGAGTGAGGAAACAAAGGGAGCAGGGGGTATACATTGGAAAAAGTGGGGAACTGTGGGGAACACTGTAGAACAGAAGGGAAACAAAGAGAGCACGGCGAACAGATTGTAAAAAGTGTGGAGCCATGGCGAACACTGCAGGACAGATGGGAACCAAAGGGAGCAGGGAGAACAGATTGGAAAAAGTGGGGAATCTTGGGGAACACTGCAGAAAAGAGGGGAACCAAAGGGATCAGGGGGAACAGATTGGAAAAAATGTGGAGAACCGTGGGGAAACTGCAGAACAGAGGGGAACCAAAGGGAGCGGGGGAAACAGATTGGAAAAAGTGGGGAACAGTGTGGAAAATGCAGAAGAGTGAGGAAACAAAGGGAGCAGGGGGTATACATTGGAAAAAGTGGGGAACTGTGGGGAACACTGTAGAACAGAAGGGAAACAAAGAGAGCACGGCGAACAGATTGTAAAAAGTGTGGAGCCATGGCGAACACTGCAGGACAGATGGGAACCAAAGGGAGCAGGGAGAACAGATTGAAAAAAGTGGGGAATCTTGGGGAACACTGCAGAAAAGAGGGGAACCAAAGGGATCAGGGGGAACAGATTGGAAAAAATGTGGAGAACCTTGGGGAAGCTGCAGAACAGAGGGGAACAAAGGCGCAGAGGGAACAGATTGGAAAAAATTGGGGAACTGTCTGGAACACAGCAGAACAGAGGGGAAAAAAAGGGAGCATGGGAACAGATTGGAAAAAATGTGGAGAACCATGGGGAACACTGCAGAACAGAGAGGACCCAAAGGGAGCAGAGGGAAGAACTCGGAAAAGTGTGGAACCGTGGGGAACACTGCAGAATAGAGGGGAACCAAGAGAGCAGGGGGAACGGATTGGAAAAAGTGGGGAACAGTGAAGAACAGTGCAGACAGAGAGGAACCAAAGCGAGCACGGCGAACAAATTGGAAAATAGTGCAGAAGTGGGGAACACTGCAGAACAGTGGGGAACCAAAGGGAGCGGGGGAAACAGATTGGAAAAAGTGGGGAACAGTGTTGAAAATGCAGAAGAGTGAGGATACAAAGGGAACAGGGGGAACAGATTGGAAAAAGTGGGGAACGGTGTGGAAACTGCAGAAGTGAGGGGAACCAAATGAGGAGGGGGAACAGATTGGAAAAAAATGGGGAACCGTGGAGAACACTGCAGAACAGAGGGGAACCAAAGGAGCAAGGGCAACTGATTAGAAAAAGAGGGGAACCGTGGGGAACACTGCAGAACAGAGGGGAACCAAACGGAGGAGGGGGTACGGATTGGATAAAGTGGGGAACTTTGAAGAACACTGCAGACAGAGAGGAACCAAAGAGATCATGGCGAACAAATTGGAAAATAGTGGAGAAGTGGGGAATACTTCAGAACAGTGGGGAACCAAAGGCAGCGGTGAAAACAGATTGGAAAAAGTGGGGAACAGTGTGGAAAAATGCAGAAGAGTGAGGAAACAAAGGGAGCAGGGGGTAAACATTGGAAAAATTGGGGAACCATGGGGAACACTGCAGAACAGAGGGGAACCAAGGGAGCAGGTGGAACGGATTGGAAAAATTGGGGAATCGCGAAGGACTATGCAGGACAGAGCGGAAAGAAAGGGCACAGGGGGAACGGATTGGAAAAAGTGGGAAACTGTGGGGAACACTGCAGAACAGAGGGGAACCAATGGGAGCAGGGCGAACAGATTGGAAAAAAGTGGGAACTGTGGGGAAAACTGCAGAACAGAGGGGAACCAAAGGGATCAGGGGGGACGGATTGGAAAAAGGGGGGAACCGTGTAGAACACTGCAGGAAAGAGGGGAACCAAATGGAGCTGGGGGAACGGATTGGAAAAAGTGGGTTACTGTATGGAAAGCTGCAGAACAGAGGGGAACCAAAGGGAGCAGGGGGAACAGATTCGAAAAAGTGGGGAAACGTGGGGAACACTGCAGAACAGAGGGGAACCAAAAGAGCAGGGGAAAGGGATTGGAAAAAGAGGGGCATCATGGGGAACACTTCAGAACAGAGGGGAACCAAGGGAGCAGGTGGAACGGATTGGAAAAATTGGGGAATCGCAAAGGACAATGCAGGACAGAGGGGAAAGAAAGGGCACAGGGGGAACGGATTGGAAAAAGTCCGGAACCGTGGAGAACACTGCAGAACAGAGGGGAACCAAAGGGAGCAGGGGCAACGGATTGGAAAATGTGGGGAACTGTATAGAATACTGCAGAATAGAGGGGAACCAAAGTGAGCAGGGGGAACAAATTGGAAAAAGTGGAAACTGTGGGGAAAACTGCAGAACAGAGGGGAGCCAAAGGACCAGGGGATATACATTTGAAAAAGTGGGGAACCGTGGGGAACACTGCAGAACAGAGGGGAACCAAGAGAGCAGGGGGAACAGATTGGAAAAAATTGGGGAACAGTCTGGAACACAGCAGAACAGAGGGGAAAAAAAGGGAGCATGGGAACAGATTGGAAAAAATGTGGAGAACCATGGGGAACACTGCAGAACAGAGAGGACCCAAAGGGAGCGGGGGAAACAGATTGGAAAAAGTGGGGAACAGTGTGGAAAATGCAGAAGAGTGAGGAAACAAAGGGAGCAGGGGGTATACATTGGAAAAAGTGGGGAACTGTGGGGAACACTGTAGAACAGAAGGGAAACAAAGAGAGCACGGCGAACAGATTGTAAAAAGTGTGGAGCCATGGCGAACACTGCAGGACAGATGGGAACCAAAGGGAGCAGGGAGAACAGATTGGAAAAAGTGGGGAATCTTGGGGAACACTGCAGAAAAGAGGGGAACCAAAGGGATCAGGGGGAACAGATTGGAAAAAATGTGGAGAACCGTGGGGAAACTGCAGAACAGAGGGGAACCAAAGGGAGCGGGGGAAACAGATTGGAAAAAGTGGGGAACAGTGTGGAAAATGCAGAAGAGTGAGGAAACAAAGGGAGCAGGGGGTATACATTGGAAAAAGTGGGGAACTGTGGGGAACACTGTAGAACAGAAGGGAAACAAAGAGAGCACGGCGAACAGATTGTAAAAAGTGTGGAGCCATGGCGAACACTGCAGGACAGATGGGAACCAAAGGGAGCAGGGAGAACAGATTGGAAAAAGTGGGGAATCTTGGGGAACACTGCAGAAAAGAGGGGAACCAAAGGGATCAGGGGGAACAGATTGGAAAAAATGTGGAGAACCTTGGGGAAGCTGCAGAACAGAGGGGAACAAAGGCGCAGAGGGAACAGATTGGAAAAAATTGGGGAACTGTCTGGAACACAGCAGAACAGAGGGGAAAAAAAGGGAGCATGGGAACAGATTGGAAAAAATGTGGAGAACCATGGGGAACACTGCAGAACAGAGAGGACCCAAAGGGAGCAGAGGGAAGAACTCGGAAAAGTGTGGAACCGTGGGGAACACTGCAGAATAGAGGGGAACCAAGAGAGCAGGGGGAACGGATTGGAAAAAGTGGGGAACAGTGAAGAACAGTGCAGACAGAGAGGAACCAAAGCGAGCACGGCGAACAAATTGGAAAATAGTGCAGAAGTGGGGAACACTGCAGAACAGTGGGGAACCAAAGGGAGCGGGGGAAACAGATTGGAAAAAGTGGGGAACAGTGTTGAAAATGCAGAAGAGTGAGGATACAAAGGGAACAGGGGGAACAGATTGGAAAAAGTGGGGAACGGTGTGGAAACTGCAGAAGTGAGGGGAACCAAATGAGGAGGGGGAACAGATTGGAAAAAAATGGGGAACCGTGGAGAACACTGCAGAACAGAGGGGAATCAAAGGAAGCAGGGGGAACGGATTGGAAAAGGTCGGGAACCGTTCGGAACACTGCACAACAGAGGGGAACCAAAGGAGCTCGGGGAAGAGATTGGAAAAATTGGGAAACCATGGAGGACAGTGCAGGACGGAGGGGAACCAAAGGGAGCAGGGGGAACAGATTGGAAAAAGTGGGGAACTGTGGGGAACACTGTAGAACAGAGGGGAACCAAAGAGAGCACGGCGAACAGATTGGAAAAAGTGTGGAGCCGTGGAGAACACTGCAGGACAGAGGGGAACCAAAGGGAGCGGGGGAAACAGATTGGAAAATGTGGGGAACAGTGTGGAAAAATGCAGAAGAGTGAGGAAACAAAGGGAGCAGGCGGTATACATTGGAAAAATTGGGGAACCGTGGGGAACACTGCAGAACAGAGGGGAACCAATGGGAGCAGGGCGAACAGATTGGAAAAAGTGGGGAACGGTGTGGAAAAATGCAGAATAGTGGAGAAACAACGGGAGCAGGGTGAACGGATTGGAAAAAGTGGGGAAGTGTTTGGAACACTGCAGAACAGAGGGGAATCAAAGGAAGCAGGGGGAACGGATTGGAAAAGGTCGGGAACCGTTCGGAACACTGCACAACAGAGGGGAACCAAAGGAGCTCGGGGAAGAGATTGGAAAAATTGGGAAACCATGGAGGACAGTGCAGGACGGAGGGGAACCAAAGGGAGCAGGGGGAACAGATTGGAAAAAGTGGGGAACTGTGGGGAACACTGTAGAACAGAGGGGAACCAAAGAGAGCACGGCGAACAGATTGGAAAAAGTGTGGAGCCGTGGAGAACACTGCAGGACAGAGGGGAACCAAAGGGAGCGGGGGAAACAGATTGGAAAATGTGGGGAACAGTGTGGAAAAATGCAGAAGAGTGAGGAAACAAAGGGAGCAGGCGGTATACATTGGAAAAATTGGGGAACCGTGGGGAACACTGCAGAACAGAGGGGAACCAATGGGAGCAGGGCGAACAGATTGGAAAAAGTGGGGAACGGTGTGGAAAAATGCAGAATAGTGGAGAAACAACGGGAGCAGGGTGAACGGATTGGAAAAAGTGGGGAAGTGTTTGGAACACTGCAGAACAGAGGGGAATCAAAGGAAGCAGGGGGAACGGATAGGAAAAAGTGGGGAACCGTTAGGAACACTGCACAACAGAGGGGAACCAAAGGGAGCAGGGGGAACAGATTGGAAAAAGTGGGGAACTGTGGGGAAATGTGTAGAACAGAGGGGAACCAAAGAGAGCACGGCGAACAGATTGGAAAAAGTGTGGAGCCGTGGAGAACACTGCAGGACAGAGGGGAACCAAAGGGAGCAGGGAGAACAGATTGGAAAAAGTGGGGAATCCTGGGAAACACTGCAGAAAAGAGGGGAACCAAAGGGAGCGGGGGAAACAGATTGGAAAAAGTGGGGAACAGTATGGAAAATGCAGAAGAGTGAGGAAACAAAGGGAGCAGGGGGTATACATTGGAAAAAGTGGGGAACTGTGAGGAACACTGTAGAACAGAGGGGAACCAAAGAGAGCACGGCGAACAGATTGTAAAAAGTGTGGAGTCATGGCGAACACTGCAGGACAGAGGGGAACCAAAGGGAGCAGGGAGAACAGATTGGAAAAAGTGGGGAATCTTGGGAATACTGCAGAAAAGAGGGGAACCAAAGGGATCAGGGGGAACAGATTGGAAAAAATGTGGAGAACCGTGGGGAAGTTGCACAACAGAGGGGAACAAAGGCACAGGGGGAACAGATTGGAAAAAATTGGGGAACTGTCTGGAACACAGCAGAACAGAGGGGAAAAAAAGGGAGCATGGGAACAGATTGGAAAAAATGTGGAGAACCATGGGGAACACTGCAGAACAGAGAGGACCCAAAGGGAGCAGAGGGAAGAACTCGGAAAAGTGTGGAACCGTGGGGAACACTGCAGAATAGAGGGGAACAAGAGAGCAGGGGGAACGGATTGGAAAAAGTGGGGAACTGTGTGGAAAAATGCAGAACAGTGGGGAACCACAGGGAGCAGGAGGAACAGATTGGAAAAAGTCGGGAACCGTGGAGAACACTGTAGAACAGAGGGGAACCAAAGGGAGCAGGGGTAACGGATTGGAAAATGTGGGAAACTGTATAGAAAACTGCAGAATAGAGGGGAACCAACGGGAGCAGGGGGAACAGATTTGAAAAAGTGGAAACTGTGGGGAAAACTGCAGAACAGAGGGGAGCCCAAGGAGAAGGGGGAACAGATTGGAAAAAGTGGGGAACGGTGTGGAAAATGCAGAAGAATGGAGAAACAACGGGAGCAGGGTGAACGGATTGGAAAAAGTGGGGAACAGTGTGGAACACTGCAGAACAGAGGGGAATCAAAGGAAGCAGGGGGAATGGATTGGAAAAGGTCGTGAACCGTTCGGAACACTGCACAACAGAGGGGAGCCAAAGGAGCACGGGGAAGAGATTGGAAAAATTAGGAAACCATGGAGGACAGTGCAGGACGGAGGGGAACCAAAGGGAGCAGGGGTAACGGATTGGATAAAGTGGGGAACTGTGAAGAACACTGCACAAAGAGAGGAACCAAAGCGATCACGGCGAACAAATTCGAAAACAGTGGAAAAGTGGGGAATACTGCAGAACAGTGGGGAACCAAAGGGAGCTTGGGAAACAGATTGGAAAAAGTGGGGAACAGTGTGGAAAAATGCAGAAGAGTGAGGAAACAAAGGGAGCTTGGGAAACAGATTGGAAAAAGTGGGTAACAGTGTGGAAAAATGCAGAAGAGTGAGGAAACAAAGGGAGCAGGCGGTATACATTGGAAAAATTGCGGAACCGTGGGGAACACTGCAGAACAGAGGGGAACCAAGGGAGCAGGTGGAACGGATTGGAAAAAGTGGGGAATCGCGAAGGACAATGCAGGACAGAGGGGAAAGAAAGGGCACAGGGTGAACAGATTGGAAAAAGTGGGGAACGGTGTGGAAAAATGCAGAAAAGTGGAGAAAAAACAGGAGCAGGGTGAACGGATTGGAAAAAGTGGGGAAGTGTTTGGAACACTGCAGAACAGAGGGGAATCAAAGGAAGCAGGGGGAACGGATTGGAAAAAGTGGGGAACCGTTAGGAACACTGCACAACAGAGGGGAACCAAAGGAGGACGGGGAAGAGATGGGAAAAATTGCGAAACAATGGAGGACAGTGCAGGACGGAGGGGAACCAAAGGGAGCAGGGGGAACAGATTGGAAAAAGTGGGGATCTGTGGGGAACACTGTAGAACAGAGGGGAACCAAAGAGAGCACGGCGAACAGATTGGAAAAAGTGTGGAGCCGTGGGGAAAACTGCAGGACAGAGGGGAACCAAAGGGAGCAGGGAGAACAGATTGGAAAAAGTGGGGAATCCTGGGAAACACTGCAGAAAAGAGGGGAACCAAAGGGAGCAGGGGGAACAGATTGGAAAAAATGTGGAGAACCGTGGGGAAACTGCAGAACAGAGGGAAACCAAAGGGAGCGGGGGAAACAGATTGGAAAAAGTGGGGAACAGTGTGGAAAAATGCAGAAGAGTGGAGAAAAAACAGGAGCAGGGTGAACGGATTGGAAAAAGTGGGGAAGTGTTTGGAACACTGCAGAACAGAGGGGAATCAAAGGAAGCAGGGGGAACGGATTGGAAAAAGTGGGGAACCGTTAGGAACACTGCACAACAGAGGGGAACCAAAGGAGGACGGGGAAGAGATGGGAAAAATTGCGAAACAATGGAGGACAGTGCAGGACGGAGGGGAACCAAAGGGAGCAGGGGGAACAGATTGGAAAAAGTGGGGATCTGTGGGGAACACTGTAGAACAGAGGGGAACCAAAGAGAGCACGGCGAACAGATTGGAAAAAGTGTGGAGCCGTGGGGAAAACTGCAGGACAGAGGGGAACCAAAGGGAGCAGGGAGAACAGATTGGAAAAAGTGGGGAATCCTGGGAAACACTGCAGAAAAGAGGGGAACCAAAGGGAGCAGGGGGAACAGATTGGAAAAAATGTGGAGAACCGTGGGGAAACTGCAGAACAGAGGGAAACCAAAGGGAGCGGGGGAAACAGATTGGAAAAAGTGGGGAACAGTGTGGAAAAATGCAGAAGAGTGAGGAAACAAAGGGAGCAGGGGGTATACATTGGAAAAAGTGGGGAACTGTGGGGAACACTGTAGAACAGAAGGGAAACAAAGAGAGCACGGCGAACAGATTGTAAAAAGTGTGGAGCCATGGCGAACACTGCAGGACAGAGGGGAACCAAAGGGAGCAGGGAGAACAGATTGGAAAAAGTGGGGAATCTTGGGGAACACTGCAGAAAAGAGGGGAACCAAAGGGATCAGGGGGAACAGATTGGAAAAAATGTGGAGAACCTTGGGGAAGCTGCAGAACAGAGGGGAACAAAGGCGCAGGGAGAACAGATTGGAAAAAATTGGGGAACTGTCTGGAACACAGCAGAACAGAGGGGAAAAAAAGGGAGCATGGGAACAGATTGGAAAAAATGTGGAGAACCATGGGGAACACTGCAGAACAGAGAGGACTCAAAGGGAGCAGAGGGAAGAACTCGGAAAAGTGTGGAACCGTGGGGAACACTGCAGAATAGAGGGGAACCAAGAGAGCAGGAGGAACGGATTGGAAAAAGTGGGGAACAGTGAAGAACACTGCAGACAGAGAGGAACCAAAGCGAGCACGGCGAACAAATTGGAAAATAGTGCAGAAGTGGGGAACACTGCAGAACAGTGGGGAACCAAAGGGAGCGGGGGAAACAGATTGGAAAAAGTGGGGAACAGTGTTGAAAATGCAGAAGAGTGAGGATACAAAGGGAACAGGGGGAACAGATTGGAAAAAGTGGGGAACGGTGTGGAAACTGCAGAAGTGAGGGGAACCAAAGGAGGAGGGGGAACAGATTGGAAAAAAATGGGGAACCGTGGAGAACACTGCAGAACAGAGGGGAACCAAAGGAGCAAGGGCAACTGATTAGAAAAAGAGGGGAACCGTGGGGAACACTGCAGAACAGAGGGGAACCAAACGGAGGAGGGGGTACGGATTGGATAAAGTGGGGAACTTTGAAGAACACTGCAGACAGAGAGGAACCAAAGCGATCATGGCGAACAAATTGGAAAATAGTGGAGAAGTGGGGAATACTTCAGAACAGTGGGGAACCAAAGGCAGCGGTGAAAACAGATTGGAAAAAGTGGGGAACAGTGTGGAAAAATGCAGAAGAGTGAGGAAACAAAGGGAGCAGGGGGTATACATTGGAAAAATAGGGGAACCATGGGGAACACTGCAGAACAGAGGGGAACCAAGGGAGCAGGTGGAACGGATTGGAAAAATTGGGGAATCGCGAAGGACTATGCAGGACAGAGCGGAAAGAAAGGGCACAGGGGGAACGGATTGGAAAAAGTGGGAAACTGTGGGGAACACTGCAGAACAGAGGGGAACCAATGGGAGCAGGGCGAACAGATTGGAAAAAAGTGGGAACTGTGGGGAAAACTGCAGAACAGAGGGGAACCAAAGGGATCAGGGGGGACGGATTGGAAAAAGGGGGGAACCGTGTAGAACACTGCAGGAAAGAGGGGAACCAAATGGAGCTGGGGGAACGGATTAGAAAAAGTGGGTTACTGTATGGAAAGCTGCAGAACAGAGGGGAACCAAAGGGAGCAGGGGGAACAGATTCGAAAAAGTGGGGAAACGTGGGGAACACTGCAGAACAGAGGGGAACCAAAAGAGCAGGGGAAAGGGATTGGAAAAAGAGGGGCATCATGGGGAACACTTCAGAACAGAGGGGAACCAAGGGAGCAGGTGGAACGGATTGGAAAAATTGGGGAATCGCAAAGGACAATGCAGGACAGAGGGGAAAGAAAGGGCACAGGGGGAACGGATTGGAAAAAGTCCGGAACCGTGGAGAACACTGCAGAACAGAGGGGAACCAAAGGGAGCAGGGGCAACGGATTGGAAAATGTGGGGAACTGTATAGAATACTGCAGAATAGAGGGGAACCAAAGTGAGCAGGGGGAACAGATTGGAAAAAGTGGAAACTGTGGGGAAAACTGCAGAACAGAGGGGAGCCCAAGGAGAAGGGGGAACAGATTGGAAAAAGTGGGGAACGGTGTGGAAAAATGCAGAACAGTGGGGAACCAAACGGAGCGGGGGAAACAGATTGGAAAAAGTGGGGAACCGTGGGGAACACTGCAGAACAGAGGGGAACCAAAGTGATCAGGGGGGATGGATTGGAAAAAGGGGGGAACCGTGTAGAACACTGCAGGAAAGTGGGGAACCAAAGGGAGCTGGGGGAACGTATTGGAAAAAGTGGGTTACTGTATGGAAAACTGCAGAACAGAGGGGAACCAAAGGAAGCAGGGGGAACAGATTCGAAAAAGTGGTGAAACGTGGGGAACACTGCAGAACAGAGGGGAACCAAAAGAGCAGGGGAAGGGGATTGGAAAAAGAAGGGAATCATGGGGAACACTGCAGAACAGAGGGGAACCGAATGGAGCAGGGGGAACAGATTGGAAACATTGGGGAACCATGTGGAAAAATACAGAACAATGGGGAACCAAAGGGAGCAGGGGGAACGGATTGGAAAAAATGGGGAACCTTGAGAAACACTGCAGAACATAGGGGAACCAAACGGAGCAGGGGGAACAGATTGGAAAAAGTGGGGAACCGTGGGATACACGGCAGAACAGAGGGGAACCAAGGGAGCAGGTGGAACGGATTGGAAAAATTGGGGAATCGCGAAGGACAATGCAGGACAGAGGGGAAAGAAAGGGCACAGGGGGAACAGATTGGAAAAAGTGGGGAACCGTGGGGAACACGGCAGAACAGAGGAGAACCAAAGGGAGGAGGGGGAACGGATTTGAAAAAATGGGGAACCGTGATGAACACTGTATAACAGAGGGGAAGCAAGTGGAGCAGGGTGAACAGATTGGAAAAAGTGGAGAACCGTGGGGAAAACTGCAGAACAGAGGGGAGCCAAAGGACCAGGGGATATACATTTGAAAAAGTGGGGAACCGTGGGGAACACTGCAGAACAGAGGGGAACCAAGAGAGCAGGGGGAACAGATTGGAAAAAATTGGGGAACAGTCTGGAACACAGCAGAACAGAGGGGAAAAAAAGGGAGCATGGGAACAGATTGGTAAAAAAGGTGGAGAACCATGGGGAACACTGCAGAACAGAGAGGACCCAAAGGGAGCAGGGAGAACAGATTGGAAAAAGTGGGGAATCCTGGGAAACACTGCAGAAAAGTGGGGAACCAAAGGGAGCAGGGGGAACAGATTGGAAAAAATGTGGAGAACCGTGGGGAAACTGCAGAACAGAGGGGAACCAAAGGGAGCATGGGAACAGATTGGAAAAAATGTGGAGAACCATGGGGAACACTGCAGAACAGAGAGGACCCAAAGGGAGCAGAGGGAAGAACTCGGAAAAGTGTGGAACCGTGGGGAACACTGCAGAATAGAGGGGAACCAAGAGAGCAGGGGGAACGGATTGGAAAAAGTGGGGAACAGTGTGGAAAATGCAGAAGAGTGAGGAAACAAAGGGAGCAGGGGGTATACATTGGAAAAAGTGGGGAACTGTGGGGAACACTGTAGAACAGAAGGGAAACAAAGAGAGCACGGCGAACAGATTGTAAAAAGTGTGGAGCCATGGCGAACACTGCAGGACAGAGGGGAACCAAAGGGAGCAGGGAGAACAGATTGGAAAAAGTGGGGAATCTTGGGGAACACTGCAGAAAAGAGGGGAACCAAAGGGATCAGGGGGAACAGATTGGAAAAAATGTGGAGAACCTTGGGGAAGCTGCAGAACAGAGGGGAACAAAGGCGCAGAGGGAACAGATTGGAAAAAATTGGGGAACTGTCTGGAACACAGCAGAACAGAGGGGAAAAAAAGGGAGCATGGGAACAGATTGGAAAAAATGTGGAGAACCATGGGGAACACTGCAGAACAGAGAGGACCCAAAGGGAGCAGAGGGAAGAACTCGGAAAAGTGTGGAACCGTGGGGAACACTGCAGAATAGAGGGGAACCAAGAGAGCAGGGGGAACGGATTGGAAAAAGTGGGGAACAGTGAAGAACAGTGCAGACAGAGAGGAACCAAAGCGAGCACGGCGAACAAATTGGAAAATAGTGCAGAAGTGGGGAACACTGCAGAACAGTGGGGAACCAAAGGGAGCGGGGGAAACAGATTGGAAAAAGTGGGGAACAGTGTTGAAAATGCAGAAGAGTGAGGATACAAAGGGAACAGGGGGAACAGATTGGAAAAAGTGGGGAACGGTGTGGAAACTGCAGAAGTGAGGGGAACCAAAGGAGGAGGGGGAACAGATTGGAAAAAAATGGGGAACCGTGGAGAACACTGCAGAACAGAGGGGAACCAAAGGAGCAAGGGCAACTGATTAGAAAAAGAGGGGAACCGTGGGGAACACTGCAGAACAGAGGGGAACCAAACGGAGGAGGGGGTACGGATTGGATAAAGTGGGGAACGGTGTGGAAAAATGCAGAACAGTGAGGAACCAAACGGAGCGGGGGAAACAGATTGGAAAAAGTGGGGAACCGTGGGGAACACTGCAGAACAGAGGGGAACCAAAGGGATCAGGGGGGACGGATTGGAAAAAGGGGGGAACCGTGTAGAACACTGCAGGAAAGTGGGGAACC
Source organism: Narcine bancroftii (assembly GCF_036971445.1). Lineage (NCBI taxonomy): Eukaryota > Metazoa > Chordata > Chondrichthyes > Torpediniformes > Narcinidae > Narcine > Narcine bancroftii. The sequence continues at coordinate 1,177,446 of NW_027211892.1, forward strand.
AAAGGGAGCTGGGGGAACGTATTGGAAAAAGTGGGTTACTGTATGGAAAACTGCAGAACAGAGGGGAACCAAAGGAAGCAGGGGGAACAGATTCGAAAAAGTGGTGAAACGTGGGGAACACTGCAGAACAGAGGGGAACCAAAAGAGCAGGGGAAGGGGATTGGAAAAAGAAGGGAATCATGGGGAACACTGCAGAACAGAGGGGAACCGAATGGAGCAGGGGGAACAGATTGGAAACATTGGGGAACCATGTGAAAAAATACAGAACAATGGGGAACCAAAGGGAGCAGGGGGAACGGATTGGAAAAAATGGGGAACCTTGAGAAACACTGCAGAACATAGGGGAACCAAACGGAGCAGGGGGAACAGATTGGAAAAAGTGGAGAACCGTGGGATACACGGCAGAACAGAGGGGAACCAAGGGAGCAGGTGGAACGGATTGGAAAAATTGGGGAATCGCGAAGGACAATGCAGGACAGAGGGGAAAGAAAGGGCACAGGGGGAACAGATTGGAAAAAGTGGGGAACCGTGGGGAACACGGCAGAACAGAGGAGAACCAAAGGGAGGAGGGGGAACGGATTTGAAAAAATGGGGAACCGTGATGAACACTGTATAACAGAGGGGAAGCAAGTGGAGCAGGGTGAACAGATTGGAAAAAGTGGAGAACCGTGGGGAAAACTGCAGAACAGAGGGGAGCCAAAGGACCAGGGGATATACATTTGAAAAAGTGGGGAACCGTGGGGAACACTGCAGAACAGAGGGGAACCAAGAGAGCAGGGGGAACAGATTGGAAAAAATTGGGGAACAGTCTGGAACACAGCAGAACAGAGGGGAAAAAAAGGGAGCATGGGAACAGATTGGAAAAAATGTGGAGAACCATGGGGAACACTGCAGAACAGAGAGGACCCAAAGGGAGCGGGGGAAACAGATTGGAAAAAGTGGGGAACAGTGTGGAAAATGCAGAAGAGTGAGGAAACAAAGGGAGCAGGGGGTATACATTGGAAAAAGTGGGGAACTGTGGGAAACACTGTAGAACAGAAGGGAAACAAAGAGAGCACGGCGAACAGATTGTAAAAAGTGTGGAGCCATGGCGAACACTGCAGGACAGATGGGAACCAAAGGGAGCAGGGAGAACAGATTGGAAAAAGTGGGGAATCTTGGGGAACACTGCAGAAAAGAGGGGAACCAAAGGGATCAGGGGGAACAGATTGGAAAAAATGTGGAGAACCGTGGGGAAACTGCAGAACAGAGGGGAACCAAAGGGAGCGGGGGAAACAGATTGGAAAAAGTGGGGAACAGTGTGGAAAATGCAGAAGAGTGAGGAAACAAAGGGAGCAGGGGGTATACATTGGAAAAAGTGGGGAACTGTGGGGAACACTGTAGAACAGAAGGGAAACAAAGAGAGCACGGCGAACAGATTGTAAAAAGTGTGGAGCCATGGCGAACACTGCAGGACAGATGGGAACCAAAGGGAGCAGGGAGAACAGATTGGAAAAAGTGGGGAATCTTGGGGAACACTGCAGAAAAGAGGGGAACCAAAGGGATCAGGGGGAACAGATTGGAAAAAATGTGGAGAACCTTGGGGAAGCTGCAGAACAGAGGGGAACAAAGGCGCAGAGGGAACAGATTGGAAAAAATTGGGGAACTGTCTGGAACACAGCAGAACAGAGGGGAAAAAAAGGGAGCATGGGAACAGATTGGAAAAAATGTGGAGAACCATGGGGAACACTGCAGAACAGAGAGGACCCAAAGGGAGCAGAGGGAAGAACTCGGAAAAGTGTGGAACCATGGGGAACACTGCAGAATAGAGGGGAACCAAGAGAGCAGGGGGAACGGATTGGAAAAATTGGGGAACAGTGAAGAACAGTGCAGACAGAGAGGAACCAAAGCGAGCACGGCGAACAAATTGGAAAATAGTGCAGAAGTGGGGAACACTGCAGAACAGTGGGGAACCAAAGGGAGCGGGGGAAACAGATTGGAAAAAGTGGGGAACAGTGTTGAAAATGCAGAAGAGTGAGGATACAAAGGGAACAGGGGGAACAGATTGGAAAAAGTGGGGAACGGTGTGGAAACTGCAGAAGTGAGGGGAACCAAATGAGGAGGGGGAACAGATTGGAAAAAAATGGGGAACCGTGGAGAACACTGCAGAACAGAGGGGAACCAAAGGAGCAAGGGCAACTGATTAGAAAAAGAGGGGAACCGTGGGGAACACTGCAGAACAGAGGGGAACCAAACGGAGGAGGGGGTACGGATTGGATAAAGTGGGGAACTTTGAAGAACACTGCAGACAGAGAGGAACCAAAGAGATCATGGCGAACAAATTGGAAAATAGTGGAGAAGTGGGGAATACTTCAGAACAGTGGGGAACCAAAGGCAGCGGTGAAAACAGATTGGAAAAAGTGGGGAACAGTGTGGAAAAATGCAGAAGAGTGAGGAAACAAAGGGAGCAGGGGGTAAACATTGGAAAAATTGGGGAACCATGGGGAACACTGCAGAACAGAGGGGAACCAAGGGAGCAGGTGGAACGGATTGGAAAAATTGGGGAATCGCGAAGGACTATGCAGGACAGAGCGGAAAGAAAGGGCACAGGGGGAACGGATTGGAAAAAGTGGGAAACTGTGGGGAACACTGCAGAACAGAGGGGAACCAATGGGAGCAGGGCGAACAGATTGGAAAAAAGTGGGAACTGTGGGGAAAACTGCAGAACAGAGGGGAACCAAAGGGATCAGGGGGGACGGATTGGAAAAAGGGGGGAACCGTGTAGAACACTGCAGGAAAGAGGGGAACCAAATGGAGCTGGGGGAACGGATTGGAAAAAGTGGGTTACTGTATGGAAAGCTGCAGAACAGAGGGGAACCAAAGGGAGCAGGGGGAACAGATTCGAAAAAGTGGGGAAACGTGGGGAACACTGCAGAACAGAGGGGAACCAAAAGAGCAGGGGAAAGGGATTGGAAAAAGAGGGGCATCATGGGGAACACTTCAGAACAGAGGGGAACCAAGGGAGCAGGTGGAACGGATTGGAAAAATTGGGGAATCGCAAAGGACAATGCAGGACAGAGGGGAAAGAAAGGGCACAGGGGGAACGGATTGGAAAAAGTCCGGAACCGTGGAGAACACTGCAGAACAGAGGGGAACCAAAGGGAGCAGGGGCAACGGATTGGAAAATGTGGGGAACTGTATAGAATACTGCAGAATAGAGGGGAACCAAAGTGAGCAGGGGGAACAAATTGGAAAAAGTGGAAACTGTGGGGAAAACTGCAGAACAGAGGGGAGCCAAAGGACCAGGGGATATACATTTGAAAAAGTGGGGAACCGTGGGGAACACTGCAGAACAGAGGGGAACCAAGAGAGCAGGGGGAACAGATTGGAAAAAATTGGGGAACAGTCTGGAACACAGCAGAACAGAGGGGAAAAAAAGGGAGCATGGGAACAGATTGGAAAAAATGTGGAGAACCATGGGGAACACTGCAGAACAGAGAGGACCCAAAGGGAGCGGGGGAAACAGATTGGAAAAAGTGGGGAACAGTGTGGAAAATGCAGAAGAGTGAGGAAACAAAGGGAGCAGGGGGTATACATTGGAAAAAGTGGGGAACTGTGGGGAACACTGTAGAACAGAAGGGAAACAAAGAGAGCACGGCGAACAGATTGTAAAAAGTGTGGAGCCATGGCGAACACTGCAGGACAGATGGGAACCAAAGGGAGCAGGGAGAACAGATTGGAAAAAGTGGGGAATCTTGGGGAACACTGCAGAAAAGAGGGGAACCAAAGGGATCAGGGGGAACAGATTGGAAAAAATGTGGAGAACCGTGGGGAAACTGCAGAACAGAGGGGAACCAAAGGGAGCGGGGGAAACAGATTGGAAAAAGTGGGGAACAGTGTGGAAAATGCAGAAGAGTGAGGAAACAAAGGGAGCAGGGGGTATACATTGGAAAAAGTGGGGAACTGTGGGGAACACTGTAGAACAGAAGGGAAACAAAGAGAGCACGGCGAACAGATTGTAAAAAGTGTGGAGCCATGGCGAACACTGCAGGACAGATGGGAACCAAAGGGAGCAGGGAGAACAGATTGGAAAAAGTGGGGAATCTTGGGGAACACTGCAGAAAAGAGGGGAACCAAAGGGATCAGGGGGAACAGATTGGAAAAAATGTGGAGAACCTTGGGGAAGCTGCAGAACAGAGGGGAACAAAGGCGCAGAGGGAACAGATTGGAAAAAATTGGGGAACTGTCTGGAACACAGCAGAACAGAGGGGAAAAAAAGGGAGCATGGGAACAGATTGGAAAAAATGTGGAGAACCATGGGGAACACTGCAGAACAGAGAGGACCCAAAGGGAGCAGAGGGAAGAACTCGGAAAAGTGTGGAACCGTGGGGAACACTGCAGAATAGAGGGGAACCAAGAGAGCAGGGGGAACGGATTGGAAAAAGTGGGGAACAGTGAAGAACAGTGCAGACAGAGAGGAACCAAAGCGAGCACGGCGAACAAATTGGAAAATAGTGCAGAAGTGGGGAACACTGCAGAACAGTGGGGAACCAAAGGGAGCGGGGGAAACAGATTGGAAAAAGTGGGGAACAGTGTTGAAAATGCAGAAGAGTGAGGATACAAAGGGAACAGGGGGAACAGATTGGAAAAAGTGGGGAACGGTGTGGAAACTGCAGAAGTGAGGGGAACCAAATGAGGAGGGGGAACAGATTGGAAAAAAATGGGGAACCGTGGAGAACACTGCAGAACAGAGGGGAACCAAAGGAGCAAGGGCAACTGATTAGAAAAAGAGGGGAACCGTGGGGAACACTGCAGAACAGAGGGGAACCAAACGGAGGAGGGGGTACGGATTGGATAAAGTGGGGAACTTTGAAGAACACTGCAGACAGAGAGGAACCAAAGAGATCATGGCGAACAAATTGGAAAATAGTGGAGAAGTGGGGAATACTTCAGAACAGTGGGGAACCAAAGGCAGCGGTGAAAACAGATTGGAAAAAGTGGGGAACAGTGTGGAAAAATGCAGAAGAGTGAGGAAACAAAGGGAGCAGGGGGTAAACATTGGAAAAATTGGGGAACCATGGGGAACACTGCAGAACAGAGGGGAACCAAGGGAGCAGGTGGAACGGATTGGAAAAATTGGGGAATCGCGAAGGACTATGCAGGACAGAGCGGAAAGAAAGGGCACAGGGGGAACGGATTGGAAAAAGTGGGAAACTGTGGGGAACACTGCAGAACAGAGGGGAACCAATGGGAGCAGGGCGAACAGATTGGAAAAAAGTGGGAACTGTGGGGAAAACTGCAGAACAGAGGGGAACCAAAGGGATCAGTGGGGACGGATTGGAAAAAGGGGGGAACCGTGTAGAACACTGCAGGAAAGAGGGGAACCAAATGGAGCTGGGGGAACGGATTGGAAAAAGTGGGTTACTGTATGGAAAGCTGCAGAACAGAGGGGAACCAAAGGGAGCAGGGGGAACAGATTCGAAAAAGTGGGGAAACGTGGGGAACACTGCAGAACAGAGGGGAACCAAAAGAGCAGGGGAAAGGGATTGGAAAAAGAGGGGCATCATGGGGAACACTTCAGAACAGAGGGGAACCAAGGGAGCAGGTGGAACGGATTGGAAAAATTGGGGAATCGCAAAGGACAATGCAGGACAGAGGGGAAAGAAAGGGCACAGGGGGAACGGATTGGAAAAAGTCCGGAACCGTGGAGAACACTGCAGAACAGAGGGGAACCAAAGGGAGCAGGGGCAACGGATTGGAAAATGTGGGGAACTGTATAGAATACTGCAGAATAGAGGGGAACCAAAGTGAGCAGGGGGAACAAATTGGAAAAAGTGGAAACTGTGGGGAAAACTGCAGAACAGAGGGGAGCCCAAGGAGAAGGGGGAACAGATTGGAAAAAGTGGGGAACGGTGTGGAAAAATGCAGAACAGTGGGGAACCAAACGGAGCGGGGGAAACAGATTGGAAAAAGTGGGGAACCGTGGGGAACACTGCAGAACAGAGGGGAACCAAAGGGATCAGGGGGGACGGATTGGAAAAAGGGGGGAACCGTGTAGAACACTGCAGGAAAGTGGGGAACCAAAGGGAGCTGGGGGAACGTATTGGAAAAAGTGGGTTACTGTATGGAAAACTGCAGAACAGAGGGGAACCAAAGGAAGCAGGGGGAACAGATTCGAAAAAGTGGTGAAACGTGGGGAACACTGCAGAACAGAGGGGAACCAAAAGAGCAGGGGAAGGGGATTGGAAAAAGAAGGGAATCATGGGGAACACTGCAGAACAGAGGGGAACCGAATGGAGCAGGGGGAACAGATTGGAAACATTGGGGAACCATGTGGAAAAATACAGAACAATGGGGAACCAAAGGGAGCAGGGGGAACGGATTGGAAAAAATGGGGAACCTTGAGAAACACTTCAGAACATAGGGGAACCAAACGGAGCAGGGGGAACAGATTGGAAAAAGTGGGGAACCGTGGGATACACGGCAGAACAGAGGGGAACCAAGGGAGCAGGTGGAACGGATTGGAAAAATTGGGGAATCGCGAAAGACAATGCAGGACAGAGGGGAAAGAAAGGGCACAGGGGGAACAGATTGGAAAAAGTGGGGAACCGTGGGGAACACGGCAGAACAGAGGAGAACCAAAGGGAGGAGGGGGAACGGATTTGAAAAAATGGGGAACCGTGATGAACACTGTATAACAGAGGGGAAGCAAGTGGAGCAGGGTGAACAGATTGGAAAAAGTGGAGAACCGTGGGGAAAACTGCAGAACAGAGGGGAGCCAAAGGACCAGGGGATATACATTTGAAAAAGTGGGGAACCGTGGGGAACACTGCAGAACAGAGGGGAACCAAGAGAGCAGGGGGAACAGATTGGAAAAAATTGGGGAACAGTCTGGAACACAGCAGAACAGAGGGGAAAAAAAGGGAGCATGGGAACAGATTGGAAAAAATGTGGAGAACCATGGGGAACACTGCAGAACAGAGAGGACCCAAAGGGAGCAGAGGGAAAAACTCGGAAAATTGGGGAACAGTGGGGAACACTGCAGAATAGAGGGGTTCCAAGAGAGCAGGGGGAACGGATTGGAAAAAGTTGGGAACTGTGAAGAACACTGCAGACAGAGAGGAACCAAAGCGAGCACGGCGAACAAATTGGAAAATAGTGGAGAAGTGGGGAACACTGCAGAACAGTGGGGAACCAAAGGGAGCGGGGGAAACAGATTGGAAAAAGTGGGGAACAGTGTGGAAAATGCAGAAGAGTGAGGAAAAAAAAGGGAGCAGGGGAAACAGATTGGAAAAAGTGGGGAACGGTGTGGAAACAGCAGAAGTGAGGGGAACCAAAGGAGCAGGGGGAACAGATTGGAAAAAAGTGGGGAACCGTGGAGAACACTGCAGAACAGAGGGGAAAAAACGGGAGAAGGCGAACAGATTGGAAAAAATGTGAAGAACCGTGGGGAACACTGCAGAAGAGAGGGGAACCAAAGGAGCAAGGGCAACTGATTAGAAAAAGAGGGGAACCGTGGGGAACACTGCAGAACAGATCGGAACCAAAGGGAGCAGGGGGAACAGCTCGGAAATGTGGGGAACCGTGGGTAACAATGCAGAACAGAGGGGAACCAAAGGGAGCCGGGGGAACGGGTTGGAAAAAGTGGGGAACCGTGGGGATCACTGCAGAACAGTGGGGAATCAAAATGAGCAGGGGTAACGGATTGGAAAAAGAGGGGAACAATGGAGAACACTGCAGGACAGAGGGGAACAAAAGGGAGCAGAGGGAAAAGATTGGAAAAAATGTGGAGAACCGTGGGGAAACTGCAGAACAGAGGGGAACCAAAGGGAGCAGGGGGAACGGATTGAAAAAAGTGGGGAACAGAGTGGAAAAATGCAGAACAGTGGGTAAACAAAGGGAGCAGGGGAAACGGATTGTAAGAAGTGGGGAACCGTGTGGAAAAATGCAGAACAGAGGGTAACCAAAGGGAGCAGGGGGAATGGATTGGTGAAGTGGGGAACCGTGGGGAAAAATGCAGGACAGAGGGGAACGAAAGGGAGCAGGGGGAACGGATCTGAAAAAGTGGGGAACCGTGATGAAAAATGCAGGACAGAGGGGAACGAAAGGGAGCAGCTGGAACGGATTGTAAAAAGTGGGAACCGTGGGGAACCAAAGGGAGCAGGCGGTATAGGTTGGAAAAGGTGTAGAATCATGGGAAACACTGCAGAACAGAGGGGAACCAAAGGGAGCAGGGGGAACAGATTGGAAAAAATGTGGAGAACCATGGGGAAACTGCACAACAGAGATGAACCAAAGGGAGCATAGGAACATATTAGAAAAAATGTGGAGAACCGTGGGGAACAATGCAGAACAGAGCGCAACCAAAGGGAGCAGGGGGAACTGCTCAGAAATGTGGGGAACCGTGTGGAACAATGCAGAACAGAGGGGAACCAAAGGGAGCCGGGGGAACGGGTTGGAAAAAGTGAATAACCGTGGGGAACACTGCAGGACAGAGGGGAACCAAAGGGAGCATGGTGTACAGGTTGGAAAAAGTGGGGAATCGTGGGGAGCACTGCACAATAGAGTGGAACCAAAGGGAGCAGGGGAAATGCATTGGAAAAAGTGGGAAGCGTGGGGAACACTCCAGAACAGAGGGCAACCAAAGGGTGCAGGGTGAACAGACTGGAAAAAGTGGAGAACCGTGGGGAACACTGCAGAACAGAGGTGAACCAAAGGAAGTAGGGGGAACGGAATGGAAAAAGTGGGGAACCATGGGGAACACTGCAGGGCAGAGGGGAAGCAGAGGGAGCAGGGGTTACAGAATGGAAAAAAAGTGGAGAATCGTGGGGAACACTGCATATAGAGAGGAACCAAAGGGAGCAGGGGCAACGGATTGGAAAAAGTGGGGAAGCGTAGGGAAAACTGCAGAACACAGGAGAACCAAAGGGAGCAGGTGGAACAGATTGGAAAAAATGTGGAGAACCGTGGGGAAAACAGCAGAACAGAGGGGAGCCAAAGGAGCAGGGGAGACAGATTAGAAAAAAGTGGAGAATTGGGGAAAACTGCAGAACAGTGGGGAACCAAAGGGAACAGGGGAAACAGATTTGAAAAAGTGGAGAACAGTGTGGAAAAATGCAGAAGAGTGTGGAAATAAAGGGAGCAGAGGGAACAGATTGTAAAAAGTGGGGAACCCTGTGTAAAAATGCAGAAGAGTGGGGAACCAAAGGGAGCAGGGGGAACGGATTGGAAAAAGTGGGGAATCGTGGGGAACACTGCAGCACAGAGGGGAACCAAAGGGAGCACAGGGAACAGATTGGAAAAAGTGGGGAATCGTGAGGAGCACTGCACAATAGATTGGAACCAAAGGGAGCAGGGGAAATGGATTGGAAAAAGTGGGGAAGCGTGGGGAACACTCCAGAACGGAGTGGAACAAAAGGGAGCAGGGGGAACGGATTGGAAAAACTGGGGAACTGTGGGGAACACTGCAGAACAGAGGGGAACAAAAGGGAGCAGGGGAAACGGATTGGAAAAAGTGGGGAACCATGGGGAACACTGCAGAACAGTGGGGAACCAAAGGTAGCGGGGGAACGGATTGAAAAAAGTGGGGAACAGAGTGGAAAAATGCAGAACAGTGGGTAAACAAAGGGAGCAGGGGAAACGGATTGTAAGAAGTGGGGAACCGTGTGGAAAAATGCAGAACAGAGGGGAACCAAAGGGAGCAGGGGGAATGGATTGGTGAAGTGGGGAACCGTGGGGAAAAATGCAGGACAGAGGGGAATGAAAGGGAGCAGGGGGAACGGATCTGAAAAAGTTGGGAACCGTGATGAAAAATGCAGGACAGAGGGGAACGAAAGGGAGCAGGGGGAACAGAATGGAAAAAGTGGGGAAACATGGGGAACACTGCAGGACAGAGGGGAACCAAATGGAGAAGAGGGAACAGATTGGTAAAAGTGGGGAAATGTTGGGAACACTGCAGAACAGAGGGAAACCAAAGGAGCAGGCAGAACAGATTGGAAAAAGTGGGGTACCGTGGGAAATACTGCAGAACAATGGGGAACCAAAAGGAGCAGGGGGAACAGATTGAAAAAAGTGGGGAACGGAGTGGAAAAATGCAGAACAGTGGGTTAACAAAGGGAGCAGGGAAAACGGATTGGAATAGGTGGGGAACCGTGGGGAACACTGCAGTACAGAGAGGAACCAAAGGGAGCAGGGGGAACGGATTGAAAAAAGTGGGGAACCGTGGAGAACACTGCAGGACAGAGGGGAACCAAGGGAGCAGCAGGAACGGATTGTAAAAAGTGAGGTCCATGGGGAACACTGCAGGACAGAGGGGAACGAAAGGGAGCAGGGGGAACAGATTGGAAAAAATGTGGAGAACCATGGGGAAACTGCAGAACAGAGGTGAACCAAAGGCAGCATGGGAACAGATTAGAAAAAATGTGGAGAACCGTGGGGAATAATGCAGAACAGATCGGAACCAAAGGGAGCAGGGGGAACAGCTCGGAAATGTGGTGAACCGTGGGGAACAATGCAGAACAGAGGGGAACCAAAGGGAGCCGGGGGAACGGGTTGGAAAAAGTGGGGAACCGTGGGGATCACTGCAGAACAGAGGGGAACCAAAGGGAGCAGGGGTAACGTATTGGAAAAACAGGGGAACAATGGAGAACACTGCAGGACAGAGGGGAACCAAAGGGAGCAGGGGGAACAGATTGGAAAAAATGTGGAGAACCGTGGGGAAACTGCAGAACAGAGGGGAACCAAAGGCAGCAGGGGAAACAGATTGGAAAATGTGGGGAACTATGGGGAACACTGCAGAACAGTGGGGAACCAAAGGGAGCAGGGGGAACGGATTGAAAAAAGTGGGGAACGGAGTGGAAAAATGCAGAACAGTGGGTAAACAAAGGGAGCAGGGGAAACGGATTGGAAGAAGTGGGGAACCGTGTGGAAAAATGCAGAAGAGTGGGGAACCAAAGGGAGCAGGGGGAACAGATTGGAAAAAGTGGGAAGCGTGGGGAACACTGCAGAACAGAGGGGAGCCAAAGGAGCAGGGGGAACAGATAAGAAAAAAGTGGAGAATTGGGCAAAACTGCAGAACTGTGGGGAACAGTGGGGAAGAATGAGTAACAGTGGGGAACAGAGAGTAACAGTGGAGACCAGTGGGGAACATTTGGCGAACATTGGAGAATGTGGGGAACAGTGGTAAAAAGTGTGTGACAGGTGGGGAACAATGGGGAACAGTGGGGAACATGTAAAAAAGTTGGGGAACTGTACTATGGAGGGCAGAAGTGGGGAAAATTGAGGAATGGAAGGAAGGGATGGGGAACAGTGGAGATCTCTGCGGAATAGTTGGCAACAGAGGGGAATAGTGAGGAGCAGTGGGGAACGGATAGCGAACTGTGGAGAATGGGAGAACAGTGGAGAAAAGTGGGGAACAGATTGGGAAATGAGGGGAACAGTGGGGGACTATGGTGAACAGTAGTGAAAAGTGGGGAACTGGTGGGAAACAGCAGGCGGAACAGTGGAGAACAGGTGTGGAATAGGTGAAGAACAGTGGGAAACAGTTTAGAACAGATAGGGAACTGATGGGGAACTCTGGGGACTTGTGGGAACTGTTGGGAGGGCAGGAAGGTACATATATACAGATTTGAAATATGCATTTGGAGTGGTACACACATTTAGGAAAATTTGGAAAGAACGAGGGATGATAACAACAAGAGGAAAAGAACTGGCTCATGAGCAACTAACTGAAAAGACTTTGGAAACATTAATCAAACCAGAAAGAATTGCCACAGTACATGTACCAGGTCATCAGAAGGGGAACTCACCAAAAGCACAAGGAAATCGGATGGCTGATGAACTGACCCAACAAGCGGCACGATCAGGAAAAGTACATCCACCTGATAGCTCTGATACCTCTCAGAGAAGGGCTGAAGAAGGTCCTATCTTTTCCCTCCCTGAAGAAGAAAAAAATGGAAAAGATGGGAGCAAAGAAGACGGAAAATGGTGGCTCCCCGATGGAAGACAATTGTTAAATAAAGAAATCACCCAGCAGATACTAGGAGAACTACACTCAGGCTCCCACTGGGGAGTTCAAGCACTGTGTGATGCATTCTTACAAACATATGCCTGTAGAGGAGTCTATATCCTAGCAAGACAGGCAGTGAACCGCTGTGTGATCTGTTTAAAGGTTAATAAGAAAGTTATGAAAGCTATGCCTGGAGGAGGACCACCTTTAGCAATCTGGCCATTTCAGCGGATACAAGTGGATTTCACCAAACTCCCTAAGGTCCAGTGATGGAAATTTCTACTTGCAGTAGTGGACCATTTCACGAGATGGGTTGAAGTGTTCCCCACCGTCAATGCCACTGAACAAGCATATAATTCTGGAAAAAATTGTACCCCGATATGGAATAGCCGAATCCATCAATTCAGATCGGGGAAAGCACTTCGCTTCTAAAATTTACAGCCTGGTCTGTGAAACCTTAGGGATAAAATGGAAGCTGCATACTCCAAGGCATCCAGAGTGGAACAAATGAATGCCACTTTAAAAATGCAAATTACATAACTAAAAGAAGAGACTAAATTACCCTGGACCAAGTGCTTACTAATAACTCTTCTCAGAATTCGGACAGCCCCATGACAAAACATTAAAATATCCCCTTACGAGATGTTATTTGGACTCCCATATTTGGGGCAGATAGAAGGAATACCTACAGTCAAAAATAATGATGTGTTTTTAAAGAATTATTTACTGGCAGTCTCTCGTTCTCTTGCAGATTTAAAAGCTAAGGTTCTGCTGGTGCAGAGCCCACCTCTGGATTTCCCTATCCACTCTGTGAATGCTGGTGACTGGGTCCTGATCAATTCATGGAAAGAAGAAAAGCTTCAGCCCCGGTGGAACAGACCATATCTAGTACTATTGACCACAGAAAAATCAGACTGAACAAAGGAAAAGGGTGGACACATGCTGAAAGTTAAATTAATGGGCCCCAACAGTATCAGATAGATGTTTTCGCTGTAAGAAGGAAACGGGAACAACAGTAGATTTCAATTTGGGCATGTGAGAAAGTGGAAAAGTTTTGGGAAGATCTAAGTCAGGTATTAAATAAAATCACAAAAAATAACATATCAAAAAATCCAGAGATCTTTCTTCTAAGTAATATAAGAAGTAAAGAACGTGGCCTCGATTTGGATGAAGCGCAAAAAAGATTTATTATGATAGCCTTAGCTGTAGCAAGAAAATGTACAATGTCAACCTGGAAATCAGAAGATCGCCTGAGAATACAGCAATGGTACATGGAAATGAATAAATGTATTCCATTGGAAAAATAACATATAATTTAAGAAATAACATCACAGTATTCGAACAAATTTGGGAACCGTACATGGAAAACAACAGAGAGGTCCTACCGCGGACCACCACCCCTTAAAATGACAGAATGAGAAGTAGACGAAATGAACTGACCCAGTGTGTAAAAGTAGATTACACAATTTTCTTGTCTATTTCATTGTGTGATGACATTGTTTCATGGGTTTATTGCATTGTATATGTTGAATGTTTAGTGGGTGGGGAGGGGGGTGGGAAGGAGGGAGGGAAGGGAGGGGGGAAAAGGGGAAAAAAATGACACTATATATTCTAGAGGGAAACGTTTGTGGGTATTTTGGTGAATATGACTCAAAGTGTGAAGAAAAAAAACTTTAAAAAAAGAATAAAGGGACCTGTGTTCCCACCACCAGCCACAGAAGGAAGGAAAGAGGAGTAAAAAGGAACAGAAAAGAAAACTACAATAATGAAACTTTTCCGCTTACTATTTCAATTTGACTTATACATATCATAACTTTGCGTGATGAACCTAAAAATTATTTTATCTCTCTATGTACTAACTATGCTAAGAACCAAAATCAAACAGATTGTTGGGTTTCTGCGAAAATACCACACCATGGCAAGTCAGGAGTCCCCTTAGTAGCAATCCCTCTCTCCCTACACAAATTATTTGATATATAGACCTTGCCCAGCAACAGTGATCCAACCACTGAAGATAAATACAAAGGGTGGTCGATACGACCAAAACCAACAAAGTCACCAACTCCTCAGTCTGGAGAGTTGCTTCCTTTTGAGAAACCAACTTGGAGTTTACAATTTCATGAAGAATTGGACCGTCACATGACTGTGAATCCCGCACCCGGTAAAGGGCACATATTGGGTGTGTGGACGTAAAATTTATTCATGGTTACCCGGAGAAAAGGAATGTTGGAATCAGACAAAAGGATTTGTATTGACCTGTACACCTAAAGGTTGGAGTGGATGTTGTTACCTGGCTTACTTAATTCCCCATGTCCGTTAACTTAACCAGCTACCTGTGCTAGGCTTGTCCCATGGGAAAAGCAAAAGGGTGACTGAAGGAGATCGTCTCATGTGGAGGTTTTTCCCAACATATGGAGCTGCACAAAGTGCGGTTGAGATTCAAGAATAGCAGCCACCCTAGATGAACTAGTAAATAATACGAACCTGGTACTTCGGGAAGTCCAATCCCAAGTCCGGGCAATAAATACAGAAATGGCCACCATGCAACTCACAGTCCTCCAAAAATGCATGGCCCTTGGCAGAGAGAGGGGGGACTTGTGCTTTAATTGGTTCTGAATGTTACACATACATCCCGGATGAATCAGCTAATATCTCGGATTTGGAGGTGCATATTAAAAAGTGTAGAGAGAAGATCAAGGAGACTAGAGATAAATATGAAAAAGGAGGTGATTGGACATGGGGAGATTGGAAATTCGGAGGTTGGCGGCCATAGTTAATGAACTTTGCTCTATCTGGCTGAATGATTCTAGTGGGCTTATTGATTGGATCAGCCATCCTACGATGTTTTATCATGAGATCCATTTGCTCAGCTATTGGAGCGAAGCAGGTGGTATTAAAAAATCCCATGGCAGATGAACAACGACAAATTCAACTCGTACAATTTGAGGAAACAAAAGGTGAACAATAATGCAGTTTAATCAGAAATACATGATAACGAGAAAAAAGGAGGAATTGTGAAAAATGGGTGAATGTGATTAAACTCGCACCATTCTGTGAAAAATGATGGAATGCAAAGTATGTAGATAAGAGCTTGAGAGTAGACAGTACTAGCCAGTGGGCCCCTTCTTATCTCAAGCCCCAAGGAAGCAAGGAACTGGTTCAGGTTGGTACAGTGACCTAAGGTAGTCTATAGCTCGTACTGTGATTGCCTCATAGAGACATGAACAGGCAATGTATGAAGAGGGAAGAACTGAGCGATACCTGGATTGATGGAAGGGAGAAGGAGAATGTTATAATGTATTGGGATTCTGATTGGAAGAAGGTAAATGAAGGTGGGGTGATGTTGAGCGCGGGACTGTACAAAAGAGTGATGATTCTGAACTTCCGGTATGTCCACAGACCAGGGACACCCGACTCTGCAGACTCGAAATAAATATGCACCTGTTCTTCAAAACTTTGTCTCCAGAGTAAGAATTGTGAACACTTTATATTTCATGGTGGGGAATGGATGGTGAACAGTGGAATACTGTGGGAAACAGTGTGGAAAAGTGGGGCACAGTTGGAAAACAGATGAGCTTCTGCTGGTCAACAATGAGGAACCATGGGGTACGTTGGGAACAGTGCAGAACATTGTTCCCCACTGTTCTCCTTTCCTCATTGATCCCCCCCCCCCCGCTCCCCACTATTCCCCTCCGATCCCCATTGTTCTACAGTGTTACCCACGGTTCCACACTGGTCTCCAGCTGTCCCCCCGGTTCCATTCTGTTCCCTACTTTTCCCCACTGTTCTGCATTATTCCCACTGTTCCCCACTTTTGCCCTCTGTTCCCCATTTAACCCACTGTTCCCCATCAACTGTTCTGCACTGTTGCCCATTTTTCCCAATGTTCTCCACTGTTCCCCATCTGTTCCCCATATATACCTCTGTTCCCCAGTGGTTCACACCTGTTCCTGACTATTCCCCACAGTTCCCCACTTTTCCCCTCTGTTCTCCACTCTGCCCCTCTGTTCCCCAGCTGTTTCTCAACAGGGGGAAGAATGAGGAGCAGTGGGGAACAGAGGGGCATAGTGGGGCACAGTGGAGAACAGGTGTCGAACAGTGGAGAACAAGCGAGTAACAGTGGACAAATGTTGGTAACAGATGGGGAACAGCTGGGAACAGAAGGGAAAAGTCGGGATTAGTGGAGAATAGTTGGGGAATAGTGGGATAAATGTGGAATGGGGACAGCTGGAGAACAGTGGGGAGCAGGGTGGAACAGATGCAGAATAGTGGGGAAAAATAGGGAACAGTGTGGAGCAGGGGGTTCAAATGGAGAACTGGGGAACTGTGGGGAACAGTGGGAAGCAGATTAGGAAATGATGGGGAACACTATGGACCCATGGAGAACAATGGGGAACAATGTCAACACTATGGAACAGTGGGGAACTGTGAAGAACTATGGGGAAGAGGGGAAGAATGAGGAACAGAGAGGCACAGTAGGGAGCAGTGTAGAACTGTGGGGGGGAAGATTGGGGAAAATGGGCAACAGGGCAGAAACAGAAACATAGAAGATCGGAGCAGGAGTAGGTCATTAGGCCCTTCGAGCCATCTCCGCCATTCAATGAGATCATGGCTGATTTTAAAGTTCAGTACCCCGTCACCGCCTTCTCTCCGTAACCCCGAATTCCCTTATACTGAAGAAAAATATCCAATTCCCTCTTAAATATATTCAATGAACCTGCCTCTACTGCCCTCTGTGGCAATGAATTCCACAGATTCACCACCCTCTGGGTAAAGAAATTCCTCCTCATCTCGGTTCTAAATGGTTTGCCTATTATCCTCGAACCATGGCCCCGGGTTCTGGACTCCCCCACCATTGGAAATATCCCTTCCCATCCATTCTGTCCAGTCCTGCCAGAATTTTTTATGTCTCTATGAGATCCCCTCTCAATCTTCTAAACTCCAGAGAGTACAATCGCAAATTGTGCAATCTTTCCTCAGAAGTTATTCCTGTCATTCCAGGTATCAGCCTGGTGAATTGCCTTTGCACTCCCTCCATTGCAAAAACATCCTTCCTCAGATAAGGCGACCAAACCTGCACACAATACTCAAGGAGTGGTCTCACCAGGGCTCTGTACAACTGCAGTAAGGTATCCTTATTCCTATACTCAAATCCTCTTGATATGAAGGCCAACATACCATTTGCCTTTTTAACCGCATGCATGCTCGCCTTCAGTGACTGGTGCACAAGAACCCCTAGGTCTCTCTGCACTTCCCCATCTCCCAATCTATTGCCATTCAAAAGTAATCTGCCCTCTGGTTTGTATTACCAAAGTGGATAACCTCACATTTATCCACATTGTAGTACATTTGCCATGTATCTACCCAGTCCCCCAATTTATCCAAATCACACTGGAGCTTCCTGACCCCCTCTTCTGTGCACACAACCACTCCTAGCTTAGTGTCGTCTGCAAATTTGGAGATATTACATCCAATCCCCTCATCTAAATCATTAATGTAAATTGTGAACAGCTGGGGTCCCAGTACAGATCCCTGTGGCACCCCACTGGTCACCGCCTGCCACTCAGAAAATGTGCCGTTTATCCCAACCTTCTGTCTTCTATCTGCCAGCCAGTTCTCAATCCACATCAATACTTTGCCCCCAATCCCATGAGCCTTGATTTTGCATGCCAGTCATTTATGTGGAACTTATCGAGGCCTTTTGGAAATCCAGGTACACCACATCCATTGGCTCTCCTCCATCTATTTTACCTGTCACCATCTCAAAGAATTCCAATAGATTTGTCAAGCACGATTTACCTTTTGTAAATCCATGTTGACTCTGTCCGATTCCTTCTCTGCTAGTCATATGCTTCGCTATTACATCCTTAATAATGGATTCCATCATTTTGCCCACTACTGATGTAAGGCTCACTGGCCTATAATTCCCCACTTTTTCTCTACCCCACTTTATAAATAGTGAGGTAACATTAGCTACCCTCCAATCCATGATCTTGAGTCTATCGAGTTCTGGAAAATAATTTTAAAGCATCTACTATCTGAATGTCCACTTCTTTAAGTACCCTAGAATGTAGATTATCAGGCCCTTGGGATTTATTGGCCTTCAATCCCTTCAATTTTCCCGACCATGTCCTTAGAAATACTGATTTATTTCAGCTCCTCCCTTGTATGTTTCCCAACATCCTTCAGAGGTTATTTGTATCCTCTCTTGTTAAAACAGATCTAAAGTAAGAATTTAATTGGTCTGCCATTTCCTTATTCTCCATTATATATTCCCCTGATTCTGACTGAAAGGGACCTACTCTGGATTTCACCAATCTTTTCCTCTTGACATATCTATAAAAGCTTTTGCAGTTGGTTTTTATGTTTGCCGCAAGCTTACTTTCATAATTTATTTTTCCCTCTTGATTAATCCCTTTCTCCTCCTTTGCTGCATCTTGAACTGTTCCCAGTCTTCGCATTTGGTACTTTTTTTGGCCAATTGAAATGCTCTCCCTTTGGACCTAATGCTGTCTCTAATTCCCCTTGTTATCAACGGTTGAGTCACCTTTCTTGGTTTACTTTTATGTATAAACGATTTCTGCAATTCTTCCATTAGATCTTTGAATGCTTTCCATTGTCTATCCACCGTCAACACCTCCCCCCCCCACCCCATAAACCACCCAATCAATCTTACTCAACTCCCGTCTCATACCATCATAATTCACTTTATTTAAATTCAGGACCCTGGTCTCGGTTATTATTTCTTCACTCTCCATGTTGAGTGAGAATTCAATCATAGTGTGATCGCTCCTACCCAAAGGGCATCGTACAACAAGATTGCAGATTAGCCCCTTTTCATTGCATAATACCCAGTCTAAAATGGCCTGCTCCCGAGTTGGTTCCTCGACATATTGGTCTAGATAACCATCCCGTAAACATTCAAGGAAATCTTCCTCCTCAGTATTTTTACTAATTTGACTAGTCCAATCGATATGTAAATTAAAGTCTCCCATAATGACAGCTGTTCCCTTATTACACGTTTCTCTAATTTCCCTTATTATGCCTTCCCTCACCTCTACATTACTATTTGGAGGCCTATAGACCATCTCCACCAACGTTTTCCACCCCTTGCTATTCCTCAGTTCTACCCATATAGATTCCGTATCTTCCGAGTTAATATCCTTCATGTCAATTGAGTCGGTTCCTTCTCTCACCATCAAAGCTACCCCATCCACTTTTCTTTCTTGTCTACCCCTCCTAAATATTGTATACCCCGGAATGTTAAGTTCCCAGGCTTTCCCACCTTGCAGCCATGCTTTGTAATCCCAATCAAATCGTATTTATTTGTCTCAATTTCCACAGCTAATTCATCTTCCTTGTTCCTAATGCTTCTTGCATTAACATATAAAGCCTTCAGATTTGCTTTCTTCACCCTCCTTGCTCTTTCTGATTTTTACTTTCACTGCCTAACCCAACTTTTCCTATTTTATCTTTCCTGTCCTTTGCTTATCATACAGGTTCCCATCCCAGTGCCAAATTAGTTTAAACCGCAT
Organism: Narcine bancroftii; assembly: GCF_036971445.1. Lineage (NCBI taxonomy): Eukaryota > Metazoa > Chordata > Chondrichthyes > Torpediniformes > Narcinidae > Narcine > Narcine bancroftii. The sequence goes on from NW_027211892.1 coordinate 1,196,967, forward strand.
CCGACGGCTGCACCAAACCGAGCTGCCAATATAGTGACACCTTTTGGGTTTAGGTGTAACCCATCCTTTTTGTAAAAGTAATGTCTTCCCCAAAAGAAACCCCAATGGTCCAAGAAGCCAAAACCCTGTTTTTTACACCACCCCCTCAGCCACACATTAATTTGTCTTAACCTTCCATTTTTGTCCTCACTTGCACTTGGCAGAACAGATGCAGAACAGTGAGGAAATGTAGGGAAGAGTGTGGAACAGGGGGGGACAGCTGGGGAACAGAGTGGACCCATGGGGAACAGTGGGTAATTCTGGGGAGCAGTGAGGAACAGATGGTGAACAGTGGAGAACTGTGAGAAACAATGTGGAAAAATGGGGCATAGATTGGAAACAGAGGAGCATCTGATGGGCAACAATGGGGAACCATGGGGTACAGTTGGTAACAGTTGGGATCTGTGGGGAACAGTGGGGAAGAGATGTGGAACAGTAAGGAAAAGTGGGAGAAATGGAGAACAATAGGGAACAGAGGGTAACAGTGGGGAACAGTTCAGGAACAGCTGGAGAAAAGTGGGGAACAGTGAAGAACTGTGGGGAACAGAGGGGAACACAGGGTAACAGGGGAGAGCAATGGGGAACAAAAGGCGAACATTGGAGAAAGTGTGGAACATTGGTCAAAAGTGTGTGACAGGTGGGGAACAGTGAGGAACAGAGGGGAACTGTTGGGGAACAATGGTGTATTGAGGGCAACAGTGGGAAAAAATTATGAATGGATGGAAGAGATGGGGAAAAGTGGGGATCACTGAGGAACAGTGGAGAACAGAGGTGAATAGTGGGGAGCAGTGGTGAACAGATAGCGAACTGTAGAGAATGGGGGAACAGTAGGGAATAGATTGGGAAATGAGTGGAACAGTGGGCAGCCATGGGGAAAAGTGGGGAACTGGTGGGAAACAGTGGGGAACCGTGGGAGACAGCTTTAACGTGATGTATGGCGCACTGAGACAGAAACTGTGACACCGGATTCAGATCAATGAGAAGGTTTATCAGTGATGAATGATAAACTGTGTCAGATACTGTGAAAACCAGGTTCACAGTGGGGAGAAGATTTATCAGTGATACAAAATAAACTCTGGCATATACTGTTATGCCGGGTTCACAGTGGGTAGAAGGTTTAATGGTGATGTATGGTAGATTGAGACGGATACTGTGAAACTGGGTTTACATTAGTGAGATAGTTTAATGTTGAGGTTCAATGAACTGTGACAGGTACTGTAACACCAGTTTCACAGTGTGGAAGAGGTTTAAAGGTGAAACGCAATACATTGTTGCAGATACCGTGACACAGAGTTAACAGTGGGGAGAAATTCTAATGGTGATTTTCGGGAGACTTAGGGAGATATTATTTCACCAGGTTCACAGTATGAAGAAGGTTTAACAGTGATGTATGTTTGACTGAGGTAGATACTGTGACACCATTTTCATAGCGGGGAGAAGGCTTAATGCTGATATTTGGTAGACTGAGGCTTGTACTGTGACACCGGGTACACAGTGGGGAAAAGATTTCATGGTGTTTTATGGGAGTCTGAGGTAGATACTGTTACACCAGATTCATAGTGGGGAGGTTCATCAGTGACGCATGATAAACTGTCAGATACTGCTGTGACACCAGGTTCACAGTGGGAAGGAGGTTTAACGGTTTTATACGATACACTGTTGCAGATACAGTGATACCGGTTTTACAGTAGTGAGAAGGTTTAACAGGTTTAACGATAAACTGTACCAGGTTCTGTGACACCAGGTGCACAGTGGGGATAAGGTTTAACATTGATTTAATGTAGACTGAGACCGATACTGTGACACCGGGTTCACAGCAGTGAGAAAGGTAATGTACGATAAACTGTGTCGGATAATGTGAAACCAGGTTCACAATGGGGTGAAGGTTTATCAGTGCTGTAAAATAAACTGTGGAAGATACTGTGACCCCAGATTCACAGTGGGGAGAAGCTTTAACGGTGATGTATGGCTCACTGAGACAGAAACTGTGAAACTGGATTCAGATCAATGAGAAGGTTTATCAGTGATGAATGATAAACTGTCTCAGATACTATGAAAACCTGGTTCACAGTGGGGAGAAGGTTTATCACTGATACAAAATAAACTCTGGCATACACTGTTGTACCGGGTTCACAGTGGGTAGAAGGTTTAACAGTGATGTACAGTGACGGAGCCGAATACTGTGAAACTGGGTTCACATTAGTGAGATGGTTTAACGTTGAGGTTCGACGAATTGTGGTAGGTACTGTGACACCACGTTCACAGTGTGGACGAGGTTTAAACGTGAAACGCGATACATTGTTGCAGATACCGTGACACAGATTTAACAGTGGGGAGACATTTTAATTGTGATGTTCGGTAGACTGAGGCATATACTGAGACTCTGGGTACACAGTGAGTAGAAGGTTCAACGGTGATTTAGGGGAGTCTGAAACAGATACCGTGACACCGGGTTTACAATGGGAAAAAGAATATAGGGTGATGAAAAATAAGCTGTGGCAGATAAACTGACACCAGGTTCACAGTGGTGAGTGGTTTAATGGTGATGACAGAAGTCAGAGGCAGATACTGTGACACCGGATTCACAATGAGGAGAAGGTTTTTCAGTGATGTACAATCAAGTGTGGAAGAGACTGTGACCCCAGGGTCACGGTTGGAAGAAGATTTAACTATGGTAGACTGAGGCAGATACTGTGACACTGGGTACACAGGGGGTTGAGGATAAACAATGATGTACGGTAAACTGTGGCAGATAAAGTGACACTGGTTTCACTGTTGGGAGAATGTTTAATGGTGGGATACAATAGACAGAGGCAGATACTCTGACACCAGCTTCACAGTGGGGAGATTGTTCAATGGAGATGTATGATAGACTGAGATAGATACTAAGACAATGGATTCACATTAGGAAAATGGTTTAACAATAATGTACGATAACCTGTGTCAGATACTGTAACAGCAGGTTCACACTGGGGAGAATGTTTAACGTGGTATACGGTAGACTTTGGCAGATTTTGTGACACCGAGGTCACAGTAGTGAGAAGGTATTTTATCGGTGATGTACGCTAGACTAGGGCAGTACTGTGACACAAGGTTTACAGGGGGAAAAGCTTAAACGATGATGAATGGTTGACTGAGTCTGATACTATGACACAACGTTCACAGCACGAAAAGGTTTAACCATAATGTACAAGAAACTGTGTCAGATACTGTGACACCAGGTTCACAGTCTGAAGAAGGCTTACTGGTGATGAATGCTAATTTGAGATAGATACCGTGACACTAGGTCCACAGTGAGGAGAAGCTTAAACGATGATAAATGGTAGACTGAGTTTGATACTGTGACACAAGATTCACAGGATGAAAAGGTTAAACAGTAATGTATGATAAAGTGTCAGATACTGTGACACCAGGTTCACAGTCTGAAGAAGGTTTAGTGGTAATGTATGGTCATTTGAGATAGGTACTGTGACACTAGGTCCACATTGGGGATAAGGTTTAACGGTGATGTATGGCGAACTGAGGCAGATACTGTGACACCAAGTTCACAGTAGTGGAAAGCTTTAACAGTGATGTACTATAAACTGTGGAAGATACATTGACACCAGTTTCACAGTGGGTAGATTGTTTAACGGTGGTGTACGGTAGAGTGAGATCGATACTAAGACAATGGGTTCACATCAGTGAAAACGTTTAACAATAATGTGCAAAAAACTGTATTAGATACTGTGACACCTGGTTCACAATGGGAAGAATGTTTAAAGGTGATGTACGGTAGATTGAGGCAGATACTGTGACACCAGTTTCACAGGGGAGAAGGTTTAACAAGGATGTATGGTACAATCAGACATATTCTGTGACACTGAGTTCACAGTGGTGAGAAAGTGTAACAGTAATGTAAACTATAAAACAGTAATAAACGTTGTCAGATACTGTGACACCAGCTTCACAGTGGGGAGATTTAACGGTGATGTATGGTGCACTGAGACAGAAACTGTGACACCGGGTTCAGAGCAATGAGGAGGTTTAACAGTGATGTACGATTAACTGTGTCAGATACTGTGACACCAGATTCACAGTGGGAAGAAAGTTTAGTGGTGATGTGCATTAGAGTGAGGCAGATACTGTGACACCAGGCTCTTTGTATTGTTCATTTCTCTTATTTACAACATCTAATTTATATGCTCCATTTTTTTGTGGCAACTTCAAAACATTCCATAAACTTCTATTCTAATCAGATTTTGTTCATTTAAATAGGTCTCTTAAGTACGCCGCACAAAATTAAATTCTTTACTTGGATTTGGTTCAATGGCACTTCAGTCTGCTTCATTATTTTGTTAGACCCTCGTTTTGTGCTTTCTGCTTTGCCCAGCAGATTCACCAAATGGGCATCCAACTCTGTCTTCTCGGCTTGACCCAACATCTCCTCTGTAAACTTAAGCAAACCAAGGAGACCAAAGTTAAAATTTTCATATTTGCATTTTCAAAAACAAAAATGGCGCTGTGACATGCAGTTTCACATCATAATCCCACTTGCTAAACTTGCAAGCAAATGCAACACATCCTACAGCTGGAAAATTGCAATAGAACTGGTTGGTTAAAGCAAAGATACCTCCCAGTCACCCCATTAAATGCCTCCAAGTTAACAACAGGTTGCAACCCGACAGTTAAATACAAAGATCTGTATCAGGAAGATTAACGGGCTTTTAAAAAAAATCATTTCCACTATTGAAAGAAAACTCATCAGGGAACACCAGGCTCTTGTTGAACAATTCCTGTTGTTTTTCTCAAAATGGTTTGAATCTTGATTTCAAGCAGAGTCATTTGGTGAGATTGTTGGTCCAGAACAAACCCTGCCCACACACACCCTTAAATACCTGCAAAGTCCTGGCTCAGCTCTTCTCCACGCTAAAGCTATCAAAGCTTTCTGAAGAGATAACGGACTTCAGATGCTGGTACATTGAGTCAAAAACACCCTAATACTTCCCTGAAAAACACACCTCTCTCTGAAAACCAACATAAACCTTCCTGAACAGTAAACATTTACCTTTCGAGCACCATAGCCTGGTGAACTTTATATATGTTAAATTCTGGGCACAGTGTAAGAATGGCCTGCAACCAGTGAATTTGGAGGAATGAGACTGTGAACCAAAGAACTTTTCTGAACTTACACACACATTACACACATGTGCACTTAGAATTAGAAGGGGGTTAAGTTAGATAAAGTAAGTTCAAGTAGTAAAATAGTGATAAGTTAAAGTGTAATTCCATGTTCATGTTTAAAGATAATTAAAATCAACTTTTGTTTAAGTAACCATTTTTCTGGTGAATATCTATTGCTGCTGGGTTTTGAGATCCTCCGGTCTCATAACACTGCACCAAGCTTCTAAACAACCCTAATTTTTTAGGTTATGATAATAGTCCATTAAACGGTCCTGGCATCTTTTGAGAGTTATTAATTTACTCTTCAATATTTTTTTTGTAAATATCATTTAACTGTTGTGTATGTGTCGTTGGAGAATTCCTTTCCATTCAATCAGTATTAGAGTTTTGGATGCCGTATTTGAGAAAAGATGTGCTGGTGTTGGAGAAGGTTCAGAGATGATTTACTTGAATATCAGGAATGAAAGGGTTAGTGTATGAGGAACAATTGTTGACTCTTTGACTGTACTAGTTGGAGTACAGAAGGATAAGGGGGACCTAAGAGGCATTTCAAATGCTGGAAGATATGGCAAAGATGCTTCCCATGGTAGGTGATTCTACGACAAGAGAGCATAATTTCAGGATAAAAAGGTGATAAAACAGATGTGTAAAAATTGATTTTGTCAATGGGTTGTGAATCTGTGAAACTGAGGTCATTGGGTGTATTTAAGGCAGAGATTGACAGGTATTTGATTAATCAAGGAATCAAGTGTTATCGGGAGAAAGTTGGGCAGTGGGGCTGATTGGAAGAATGGTGGAACAGACTCGATGGGCCTACTTCTGCTCCTATATCTTGTGATCTAAATCCTGTGGAAGACCTAGACAACCTTCCTCTTGTATTCTATTCGTAGAAAACAGTCTGCATAGTGGTTTTATGTCATGTGAACACATTTCCGATTGAATCCCATGTTACAAGTGACCCAATGCAAATTCTGCATTGACAGGACTACAGCTTCCTCATTTTAAAAATTGTTATCGAGCAGCTCAAATGAGATTTCCTGCTTCCTTTTTTGAAAGGGAAACATTGCCATCAAATAAAATAGGAGAGAGAAAAGCAGAAGATGTGATGTACAAGTGGGATTTGATATTAATGGTTGGTGATAAAGATACACTATTTTGAAACATTTGATTAATATCTGGAATAAAATAAATGATTAAATTGGTGTAAGTGAATGTTCATCACCTAGAATGGCTTTGATTCAAAATCATCGTATCTTTTTCAAAAGATCATCAATTTCTGGATAGCTGGTTTCGTAAGGGGATTATAAATGTGGAAGATTGTTATGAAAGGGGTCAATTAATGTCATCAGAGCAACTGAGTAATAAATATCATATAACTCATAGCAATCTTTTTTGCTATTTCTAACTAAGAACATATTTGAAGGATATGTTCGGACCAACCATGTTGTACTGAAATAAAAATTCCTCCTAGAGGAAATGTTAAAAAATTTACTTCGATGATGGCCTCTTCATTACAAGTAGGAACTTTTAAATGAGGAGTTCTTAAGTCGAGACAAAGGTGGGAAATGGATCTGAATATTGTGATTGATTGGCAAATATGGGTAGATCCATATAAGGATCTCAATGTAAGACATAAATTAGTTCAGTTTAATTCTTTTTACATCAGTAATGTAGCAGATGTCAGCAAGGATTTTATCTGAAGCTGCACTTGGAGTCAGGTGACTCAGGCAGTTGGATATGAAAAACTCTACAGGAAGATAATTTGGCCACAGAGATCACGTGATCCAAGGGAGTTGTATTAATTCACTTCAACTCAGCATTTTGGATCTATTGACCAGAGTTCCACACCGCAGCAGTGATGAAGGAATTCACAACTAGTTTTTTTTTCTTCTACAGTTACTTCTTACACCAGAGAAATTGAATAGAATAAAATCAGAATTATCAGATCAATGTTTTAGGTGTGGTGAAGATGTAGCAACTTCCTTGCATTCAACCTAGCTTTGTCCTTATGCAAGATCTTTTTGGGGAGAATTACAATTTTTTTGGAACAAGTTTTAGGAGTTGTTTTTCTGCAAAATCCAACCTTACCCTTATTAGGAAATATTGAAGGAACAAGGCTCAAATTTAAACTATTAAAGTATCAATTGAAATTTGTTAAATTCATGTTAGTGGTGATGAGGAAATGTATTGCACTTACTCGGAAATCAGATTTATTTTTAGGGATGCCAAGATGACATGCAAAATTTCAAAGTTTTATTCCTTTGAAAAAAATGACATTAGTTTGAGAAATATATACTCTATATTTTTTGCAAATTTGGCACCTGAATATTCAAATATTAGGCTTCAATTTATAATAATACCCTTTCCATCCTTCTAGACATACGAGATTCTCCTCAAAGTTGTAAAATTTTTTATTTAGATGTGTTGGTTTTCGTCGCCACCGCGAACTCTGGGGAAGCGGAAAACTAACACAGGGCACCAGAAAACAGGAAGACCACACACCATCAACATCTGAGAAGCAGAGGATTGAATCCACAGGTCAGTGACTATGGAAGCAGGCCAGTGAGGGGTTCTGCTGCTGAACGACCCACATAGGTGATAGGCTATTGAAATTTGAGGAGAGGAACCCAAGCAGGCTGTGGGCATTTGGAGAAAGCAGTCAAGGAACTCACACCAGGCTGTGGATTGCTAGAGACTGGTTCGAAACTGGCTAAAAGAGTATCAGGTATCACACTTGTGATATGAGTGGGTGGTAATTGGTTCCTAATTGTGTCAGAGGTTCAAAACAGGAGGTCACATTGCCAATGACTTGGATTGGTCTGTGAGCATTGAAAGAGAATCCACAGACCCTCAGTGACTTGGCCCAGAGTTCGGGATGGTGGGTGGAGAGCATGACTGTCTTTTTCTTTTTTCTCTGACAGGCTCCTTCAGCAGCAGAATCCCTCACTGGTCTGCTTCCATGGTCACTGACCTGTGGATTGAATCCTCTGCTTCTCAGATGTTGATGGTGTGTGGTCTTCCTGTTTTCTGGTGCCCTGTGTTAGTTCTCCCCTTCCCCAGAGTTCGCGGTGGCGAGGAAATCCAACACATCTAAATAAAAACATTTTCAACTTTGAGGAGAATCTCGTATGTCTAGAAGGATGGAAAGGGCATTATTATAAATTGAAGCCTAATATTTGAATATTCAGGTGCCAAATTTGCATTTCAGGCAATTTCTGCCAATGGCAAATCTATCTGCCTCACAGCAGGAAAAAAATAATTTTGTCTGATATGACATTTTTTAATTACCTGACAGTAAATTGTCTCCTGAAATAGAGAGAGACGTTCAAGTTTCAAACTATTACAAACTCAACTCGCCAGAGCTACCTGGATTATATCTCTCCCCACTTTTTCTTTGCAAGGACACCATTGATTTTATCACAACTCCTATGCTCCATCTGACCTGTGACAGATTATATATTTAAATATTGTATATTGACATGTTTTTGAAAGAGATGGATTGTAGGAGTTGTGTAGATCACAAACACAAACACTTCACAAAACAGCTCATACTTAAAATGCAAGTTTTAATGGTTCTTGAGATACTGAGAACAATGGCGTGTTTGCTTTATGAAAAGCTGAAGAATTTGTGTAGTCAGGAAAGACTGCTGGTCAAACCGAGAGACCATCTGTTGATTATCTGTGTTCTTAAAATTGAAATTGAAACTGAGTCAATAGAGTGCTGAGAGATGGCAGCGGTTCGAATAAGCAAGTTCTTGATTCAAGTTCCTGCACAGACAGGTTGGAGTCTGTTGGCTCACGATTCATCCTTTTGAAGAGACATAGTGGACTTCAAAGGCAGAAATGGTGGCACGTGTCATGTGATGAGACATTTTGGAGAAACATTACAAACGAAAGGCAGAAGTTGTCCATCCTGTAGGGAAGAGAGGGTTGGAGATACAGTTGTCAGAGAAGGTAGTCTTCTCCTTTGACCAGGAGTAACAAGTGGATTTTAAGGAGGAAGACCACTTCTAACTGTCTCTTTGAGATCAAGAGGGCAGCTTCGTTGTGTCCATGGAAATGGCCACTTTTGATGAATAAAGTAAAAGTAATCTTGTATTTGCAACATTACCATTTTCAAATGGTGACTGAGTTCAGCCCTTGACTGGGTTTATGAAATCATTGAAGAAGAAAATAGCCACTCCACTGTCTCTTTGAAAAGAGAACAGATTCATCATGTGGAACAGATTCGGAAACCTCCCTGCAAGAGAGGAAAATAAATTCTCGCAGAGTAAGCTTCAGAGCAATGTTTCTTCAACCAAGAAATTCAGACGAGTTTGAAAGAGGACTGATGACGATGTTTCCAAATACTTCAGTTGCTTTTGAGCCACAATTTAAGAAATCGACGGGTGTCAAACGACTCAAATCCAGATACAAACCTTCACAAAGCTCAAGTCAACCAGGAGATACAAACTCCTGACTGCAATGTTGCTGTGCACATTTGCTACATTATTGAAGTCTCACATTGCTTACAACAGATATTCAAAGTTAAGCAATAACCGAAATAACAGAATATTACAGGACGGTACAAGCCCTTTGGCCCAAAATGTTGTGCTGATCTAGATATTTCTAACAAAAAAAATAATACCCTGTAGCGGCTACTGCGGTAGATGTTACTAAATAAAGGCAAACACACACAAAGGTAGTCAACTCAAGACTGGTTTATTGAAGACATACACAGATCTTTTATTCCTGCCTGTTAATGAGCTCGTTAGTGAATACCTTCTGGTCCACAGGACCAACAGGTTAAAGTTACGAGCCATTAGTGCCCCGCACCTTTAGGCAGGGGCTTCAACTGATCCACTTGCTGTACTTTGGCACCCAGCTCTGTTAGCCCGCGATCTGTCAATTAAGTCTATGAATTGACAGTGGCGGTTCACAATACCGCGCTGTGCACTCGCTATATCACACCCCCCAAAATCGTCACTATAACTTAAGATGCCAGATACGCTTGATTTAGGCAGACGTCCATGTCGCCTGGGTTGATGGCACTGAACTGGTGAAGTAGGGTCCGTATGGCGGGTTTAAGTCTGTCCACGCTCAATAGCTGCGGATGCCCTCCGATGTCCAATGTATATACCACTCCATATCTCTTAATCAAACAAAATGGTCCTTCATGTGGTTTTAGTAACAGTGCCCCTGGAACCTGTCTTCATACAAATACAAATTCAGTGTTTAGTAGTGATTGGGGCACTTGTTGCCGAGGTTTGCCATACCAGTTGGTGGAGGATGGTTTGCTGTTAGCAATACCCTTACGGAGTTGCTGAAGGAATTCCATGTCTGAATTGCTTCTGAAGTGAATATCTCCTCGAACTGTAAGGGCCAGACAAAACAACAATTCTGCAGATGATGTAGACAGATTTTCTTTTGGAGCTGTTCATACTCCTAATAGAACCCAAGGTAGTTCATTGACCCAGTTGGGGCCAGTGCTTCAGGCCTTCAGTGAAGATTTAAGTTGATGATGGAAACGTTCCACCAGGCCATTGGACTGCGGATGGTACGCAGTAGTGTGGTGCAACTGTGTACCGCAAAAATGAGCCAAGGAAGCCCATAATGCCAAAGTGAACTGTGCTCCACGGTTATGTATGTCGGCACTCCAAATCTAGCAATCCAATTTAAGATGAATGCTCTCGCATATGCCTCAGTATTACTGACTGGTAATGGAATGGCCTCTGGCCAGCGTGTGAAGTGGTCAACTACCATGAGAATATACCTCATGACCTGTGATACTGGTAATGGTCCAACCAGATCCACGTGCACATGCACTAATCTTTTGCGTGTTGTCGGGAATGACTGCAGGGGTGCCTTGGTGTGGTGCGGAATTTTCACAGATTGGCAGGATATACACGTTCGGGCCCATTGAGTGACGTCTTTTTTCAGCCCATGTCACATGTACTTGTTTGACATTACTTTGACTGAAGTCCAGATGGATGAGTGTGATAGATTGTAAATGTCATGTTGTGGTGCCACCTGTTGAATGTCGAGTCCAGTGATAGCTATACTGTGTGCCTGTATATCCGGATCCGCAGATTGTGCTGCAGCCAGTTCAGTAATGTTGACTCCACCTTGAATATGGCACACACTTGATCTAGAGAGCAATTCTGCGACCAGATTGTCCCTTCCTGAAATATGACGTATGTCCGTAGTAAACTCCGAAATGTAGGACAAATGTAGTTGTTGTCTTGCCAACCAAAGATCTGTGAATTTGCTCAAGGCGAAAATGAGCGGTTTATGGTCTGTGAATATGGTGAAATGTTGACCTTACAAGATATAACAAAAGTGCCTTATAGACAGATAAAGTGCTAATAGCTCTCGATCAAAGGCGCTGTATTTCATTTCCACTGCTCTTAGATGACGACTCAAGATGGCAAGGGGCTGATAATGGGCATTGACGTATGTTCCAGAACTGCACACAGCTGTTCCTGAGGCATAAAAGCAGTTTCAGGATTTGGATGCGCAAGCATTGCTGCTTTGGGTAATACCTCTTTGGCGGATATAAATGCAGCCTCTGCTTCTGAGGTCTAGGTAATGTTTTTGTTTGGAGCAGAGATGATGCCAAACAGGGGTTGCAGCATGTCAGCAATCCCGGGAATAAATCTGTGATAAAAAAATTATCATTCCCAAAAACTTATCCAGCCCTTTGACAGTGATAGGTCTGGAGATTTTATGGATGTCGTCTACCTTGCCTGATAACGGAGATATGCCATCTGCTTTAATTTGATGCCCTAAGAATTCTATGGTTCACCTGCCAAATTGACACTTCTCAAGGTTAATTGTCAGTCCAAAGTCTGGGAGCCATTGGAAAAGGCAGTGCAAATGGAGGTGGTGACCTTGCTCATTTTGACTGCTACAAGGAACTTGTCCAAATAAATAAACGCAAAGTCTAAATCTCTGCCTACAGCGTCCATAAGCAACTGAAAAGTTTGCACAGCATTCATACCAAATGGCATTCTGAGGAATTCATAAAGACCAAACGGCATAATAATTGCTGTCTTGGTAATATCATTCTCATGAATCGGTATCTGATGATATACCTTAACCAAATCAATCTTTGAAAGTATGCGGCAATGATTGCAGATGAGCGGCGAAATGCTGTATGTGTGGAATTGGGTATCTGTCAGGTGTTGTGACATCATTTAGCCTACAGTAGTCGCTGCAGTGTCTCCATCCGCCTGTCTCCTTGGCTACCATGTGCAAAGGTGAGGCCCAAGGGCTCATTGAGCATCGGATGATACCCAATTCTTCCATTGCTTTAAATTCTGTCGCAATTTATCAGGCACCAGACACCGAGCCCTGGCATGGGCCAGTGGACCTGATGTGTCTATGTAATGAAACCCACTATGGACTATTCTTGAAGCATTGGAATTCAGATGAGAATATGGGGAAATTCAGTGAGTAGAGCAATACATGCGTCGTTGTGTAACGTATGTACTCCGAGCTGTGAAACTCTCCCCTTGATGCACGCCAGTGGATATGTCCGAAAGATGGTGACGTAAATGAATTTTCTACGCTTTATGTCTACCAATAAGTTGTGGGAACATAAAAAATCCCCACCCAAAATAGGTTGAGCGACAGAAGCGAGGACACAATTCCAATGGAACGTGGTTCCACCTATTCCGACTCATCTAGTGCCAAAACTTGGAATGGCAGTTTCATTCGCCGCTCTCAGGGTCAAGTGCTGTTTTTTGAGTCCTTTCAAAATACGTCGGCAAACTAAGTTCAGCACCTGTGTCTACAAGAAATTTGTGCTTACCCGCATCATCCTGAAGATACAATAGGCCTGTATATATGCCAGCTTACGGCTCTCTCGTTTCCTGACTTCTTTTTGGAGTAGGTACATGGCTGGATGCACTTATGGGCATAGTTTCCCCAGCGGCGATGGTAAAAATACCATTCTCGATGTACATCAGCATGTTCCTCTTTCTTGATTTGGACTGCAGATACTGGAGTTTGGTAGGATGCGGGAGATGTTTCTGCAACAGAAACAGGATGTATTGGGGCAGACTCTTGTGTAGTTTCATCAGCGAGACATTGAGGTGACTAATGGTGGTACCTCAGTTGTGGAAATCCTGGAACAACAAATCACTCTCTGCAAACCCTACAAGAACCTTCCTGAGCGGTAAACATTTACCTTTCAAGCACCAAAACCTGGTGAAATGTATACATGTTCCATTCTGTGCACAGCTGAAGAATTGCCTGTATCCAGAGAACTTGGAAGAAGGAGAAGTGAGATTGAACTGTGAACCAAAGAACTTTTCATGAAATTTAAAAACATTACAAATATGTGCGCTTAGAATTTGAAGGGGGTTAATTTGGGTTAGTTAAGTATAGAGTTAAGTTAAAGTTTCATTCTATTTCCATGTTTAAAGTTGATTAAAAATAACTTCTGTTTTAAAAACCACCTGTCTTGGTGAATGTCTATTGCTGCTGGGTTTTGGGGTCCTTTGGGCTCGAAACAATATTTGCTTAGATAATCACATTGGGCCTGTTCAAAGCAGGAAATGGCTTCTACCAGCAGGAGTTTCTATTTGAGAAAAAATATTGATAGGTGGCTGGCCACATATGTTTCCTAAAAATTAATACCTTCTCTCTCCCTAAACCACATTCAGCCTTGTGACATCTTTCTCCATTGCATTACTGGGACCACCAAGGACCTGACCCATTTCCCATTTCTCCTTGCAATGCCAATATGGCAGCTGCCAATAAGAACAGACAAATCACATTTTAATTCAGCAAGCAAGATGAAAATCATCTGGACATCCTGCTTAAAAAGAAGGGGAAACAAACCTTTCTAAGTTTGTCACTTCATCTTTATTTCAATTCCCATGGGGCATTAGCAAAAAAGTATCCCATCCATTTCGTCACCAAATTATGAGTAGAATCATGATCGCTGTTCATGAAAACCCATAACCTTCAATGTTACACAGATAATCTAGGAAGAATTCTGTAACAAATGTAAATGAAATACTGAAAGAATTCCCCCGTTATAAACACTGAGATTGTAGCACGCCAAGCAACGGGGTGAGCAAAAAAAAGCGAAATCGCAGCAACACACAGACAGTCCAAGATGGCACGGACTCCACTTCATTGCCAAGAAGAAACCCGCGCCAAGCGCCATGTGCGGACTGAGCAGCCCTTCACTCCGCGCAGCGGCCGGCCGGCTGGAGAGTGACATCACGATGCAATGACGTCATTGCTGGATGTCAAGGGGTACGTCACCAGAAGTGGGCGGGCCAGGGAGCACACATGGGGAATTTAAACCAGTAAAGTCAGTCTTTGTTTTACACTATCTTGTGTGGACGTCTCTTTATTTGGTAGCGCTGCCGCCGCGAATGCTACTACGCGATAACTTCTTACTTGCTGCAACCAAACAGGTCTGCAAGATACACCAACCTAAATAGAAAACACAACCAGAAATCCCAGAGATCATACATTCAAAAGGATTGGTGAAATCTTTACTCTGTATTGTTAACACCAAAGTCCCTTGGTCTCAGCCCCTCAATGTTACTAAGGCATTTGAACAAGTAACTGAGAAACATTACATTTTAAACACGTCAGGATCAGAAGGGTTGGAGCATTATTGTTCAAGTGACACAACTTTTAAAAAATCATCTAACTTTATGAAGAATGTGATTCTACAACAGGAAAAACGGATGGAATCAGACACATTCTATGAGCATTTGGAAGCAAAGAAAATGGATTGGTTTTCCGTCCCTTGCGAAGCGACCCAATGACCCGACATGCCCTCCCCGACTTGCGACCGTAATGGAGCCCAAAGGATCAGACAGATCCCACAATGGTCGCAAGTCGGAGTTTTGCCCCCGTGTGAGGAGCCCTGAAGTCTAAGCGCCTATTTTTAAAATCAAATGATTTGACAAACGAGAACAGAGACACAGGGCACGTAAGACCCAAAATGTGCGAATTAACTTTGTGACTCAGTGTCCATCGGCTGGGGGCAGCCATCTTAATTTCCGTGCGCATGCGCGACTACTCAAATGGCGCTTGCGCAACAGGTTCGCTTAGTGCCGTCAGTTCGCACATGCGCGAACCGAACGCCAAGTCGCGAACCCACCGCGCATGCTCCAATCAAAAACGTGCAAACCTCCTTCTTGCCCCTCCCCCTCCCGCTGCCAGTTACCCCGCGACCTCCGGCCTCGCCCTGTTGGCGCCACCAGGCCTTGCACCGACGCCTCGGCTCCACCAAATACCCCGCTGGTACCGGCCGATCCCAGATGTGGCCCGGCGGGCTGCGGGTCGCCCGCTTTCCTGGACCGCGCGGCTGAGGAATGTCCCGGCGCTGCCGCCAACTTCTTCCCGTTCGACGCGACGGACCCCGAGCAGACGACGCCGTCACCAAAGTCCCGCCTCCTCACAGCAAGAGCCAATCAGCCCGCGAACCCGCCCATCAATCTAACCCGACTTCAGCTTCCAATCCAATAGCAGCCTCACCGAATCAGCCCATTGGCTCGCGCAACTGAAGCAACCAATCAGCGAGCGAGGGAACACACAGCCCTACCGAATCAGCATCGCAGGACAGAAAAGAGAGGCAGTCGAAGGAGCAGAAGACCCTTCGGCCCATCCACTTTCTAATACCCCAACTATCAAATCATTGGGAAACACAGGATCACTTTGTGCTGGCTCCTGGATTCCTCTGATCTCAAGAAATACATTGTACCCCAACTACAAGGGAGACCATTTATTATCAATCACTCCTACATATTTATAACCGCTTCCAATTTAATGGAGGACACAAGTGGTTGTGTCAGCCAGCTGGACCGCCTCGGGGAACCTCATGGAGCAGGCAATCATGGTGAGAAGATAACGCCCCGTGGGAGGCCAGTAATGACCCTACAATGTCAATGTAGACGTGGCTGAACCTACGTGGTGCTGAGTTGAATGTCTGGGGGTGATGCGTTCACGTATGTATGAGTTGAATGTCTGGGGGTGATGCCTTCACGTATGTATGAGTTGAATGTCTGGGGGTGATGCCTTCACGTATGTCTGCATTTTGGTCATTTGGCAGAGTGTTCAGGTCTTGGCCCAGTGACAACCTGTTTCCGGAGGCTCTGCAAGACGAAACTACTGACAGCCATTTTGACAGGACTGATCGCTGGGTGCGTTAGGTTTTGCATCTCATCAAAAAACTGTCATCTCCATGCTGCCGGCATGATGAGGCGGGGTTTGCCATTGAAATGTCGCAGAGGAACGTCTATTTATCAGGTTCGATGGCAACATCCTCCAGCCTGAGCCTTGAAACTGCTGTCCTGCATGCAAGGATATCAGGGTCTTCCTGCCATCACCTTCCTAGGGTGAAATAGTCTATTTCCTGGGACAGGGCCTGGACAGACTTGATTGAAAGGTGAGGCAGTTAATCACCCACGATGTGTTGCATATCTGTAGTAAACTCAGACTCATATGAGAGGAGTAGCTGCTGCCTGGCCGACCATGGGTCCAACACTTTATGGAAGGCAAAAGTTAATGGCTTTTGGTCCATGAAGACTCTGAATTGTCTACCTTCCAAAAAATACCTGAAGTGCCTGACTGCCAGGAACAGCACATATTGCTCTCAACCAAAGGTGGTGTAGTTGAGTTTGGGTGGCCAGAGGTGTCTGGTAAAGAAGGCCAGGGGCTGCCATTGCCCTTCGATGAATTGTTCCAGTGTGCCTCGTACTGGTGTGCTGGAAGCATCTACTGTGAGAATTTGGGTGTTTCTGGCCTGGCGTGTACCAGAAGGGTGGCGTTGGCCAGTGCGTCCTTGGCCTTCTGGAACCCCTACAAATCATCATTGTCCCAGGTAATGTCTTTACCTTTCTCCACAAGATGCGGGCCACTACCGGTATGAATCGGTGATAAAAATTAATCGTACCGGTGAATTCCTACAGCCCCCTTCACTGTGGAGGGAGGTTTGTGGAAGCACTGAATGTCCTCTACCTTTTTAAGGAGGGGTTTAGTTATGTGCCTGTTGATTTGACGCCGAATGTTTCCAGCCTGAACTGGCACTAAGCAAGGTTTATAGTTAGTCCAAATTCCTGAAGACGGGCGCACAGTCACCTTAGATGGTCTATGTTTAGCTTCATTGCCACCACTTTGACATCTTGTGGTTACTGCCACCCTCTGCTGTTGGAGAATATCCTCCTTGGTCTCAGCCCCTCAATGTGACTAAGAACCGCTTAAAAGCCCCTAATGTTTTGGCCTTCATCACCACTCCTGGCAAGGCATTCCTGGCACCCACAACTCTGGGTAGATACCCCTGATATCTCCCCTAAACCTTCCTCCCTTTGCTTTGGGCAGATGTCATCGTGTTTGCTACTCCCATCTGGATTTCAGGCAGACCAAAGGGCATCTTTCACCGAGTTTCTGGTCTTCCAGCAGCTCTGGATTTCTGTCTCTGGATGCTCTGCTCAGGGAACCACCCCTATGTATCCCATTGAGTCCTAGAGTCACTGTGTCAGCAATTCTCTGCTGACCACTGCCTGATGGCCTTGTGGTCAAAATTGTTTGTCGATGAAACCATTCCCAGGAAGGAGATGTGGCAAAGTCCTGCTGACTGGGACATTGTGTGTCACCAGGGCCAGACAAATCTTTCGCAAAACCTGAGCCAGGTAGAACCTCAGCACATAGCAGCTTTTGGTGCCCTTGCTCTTTGGTTCCATGCACAGCCACACACAATCATGGCCATGCTGGTTACACCCTTGCACCCATTGATTGATGACGAACATGGTCCTTCTCCAGATTCTACCCATTTTGGACCCCCACATGAATAGGAAGACTGTTTTCGGAATTGCCAGGGTGAAGGTGTGGGGATGGGTCACACCTATCCCACATGCACCAGTACTGAGAGTTCCTTGCATCTTGCACCTTGCACCTGGTTATCAGGTTTTCGCCGATTGATAAGAGTTGGGCATCTCTGTGGTTCTCGCTGTCTCCTGGATCTGGGGGTCTCTGTACTGCTCCTGGTCTCCTGGAGCTGGGGGTCTCCAAAGTGCTCACCATCTCCTTGAGTTGGTGTATTTTTCTCCACCAGCCCCACATGACAACCAAGACCCCTGGATGGAGGGCAGAGGCACAGAGAGATCAGAGAGAACACGGGTAGTTTCAACAGGTTGGGGTCCATCCAGGTGCCTGATAACGGGAGGAAACAAAGGGGGAAGGAGGATGCAGGTCATTCGATAGCAGAACATTGCGAGAGAGTGGATACCTTGGACTCTTGAGGAGAGAAGGTGCTGGTCGATCCATCGGTTTAGGTGGGGAAGGGTATAGACATGGCAGCTGACTGGAATTGTCAGCGGGGTACTGAGACCTGGTGGAGGAGGGGAAGGAGGATGCAGTTGTGTTCTGACAAGAGAGTGCTGAGGGAGAGGCAACATGGGTGGAACCTCAAGACAAGGGTCCCCTGATTGTTTGCAGGAATGGGATCTGTAAAGAGACTCATAGATATCCAGCACAGAGCATCTTTGACCACCTGCCATCAGGAAGGAGATGTGGAGGAATAAAAGCAGAGCAGCCAGGCAGGGAAATAGCTACTTCTCACAGGCCGTGAGATTGACAAGGCAACATGAGCTGGATGGGAGCAAAGAATGAAAAAGGGGAGAGGAATATGGACTGATTACAACAGCCTGGCCAGCAGGAGAGAGGGGCCGAAGGGCTTGTTTGTATGTTGTCTATCTGGACCAGCCTTTTGCGTTCAAGCTCTAAAAAGCCAACCCATTTTTTAATTTAATAACAATGGTACAGAATGAATCAAGAGACAAGACGTCTGTCCAGCAAGAGCGTCGAAGTCACTTCCTGAAATGGAGGCTCTGGAACCACAGGGAGGTTCTGGCTGCAATGAGGCCCGGCTTCTTCTGCAAGGAGGAGAGGAGAGGCAGGGGAAATGCAGAGGAACGGGTGGTGAGGGGAGGGGGTAAGGATGCCTTCCTCCGTTCACCTCCCATTTCCTGTACCCCGTAGCCCTCCTCATTCCCCTGCCCGTTCCCCTCCCCAACCCCTCAACGCCTGGACTGGTCCCAACTGCTGAAGCGAGGCATCGACCACACACTTGTAGTAGGTTGTCGGGGCGCCGGTAGCAGGTTCTCCACCTCCCCCGACTGAGATGTTGGTTGGAGTCTAGAAGTTCTTCTTCTTGCTGAGAGCTATTGTCACCCCTCAGAGAGTCCCAAACCTCAGCAGTGGGAACATGGCTTATATTACCCAAAAGTTGTTTACTCATAGCTTATCTCTTTGAATAACTGATTTAATTATCTTCAAGGTCTCCTGACAGTCTGCAACTAGCAAAATACAACTGCATCTCTGGGCCTCATGGTGGAATTTAGATTATGTCTTCTGATTCGCATGTATACATTCTTGCATAATCTGGTCGAATTCTTCCATTACAGTTCCATAGAATGAACTTGTGATGTGATTTATAACCACTCTCTAACCTTGTCATGTGAGTGAGTCCAACATTCTGAACTTGTTATATCAGTGAGTTCGACATTGAAAATGTTATGAGAGTGATTTCCACAGTATAATCTTGTTTCTTAGTGAATCCCACATTGTTAACATTATGTTAGTGTGCCCCACAGTGTAAACTTGTAATGTGAGTTATTTTCGCAGTGTGACCTGGTGATGTGAGTGTGTCCCACAGTTTGACATTGTTGTGTCAGTGAGTTCGATATTGAAAATGTAATGTTAGTGAGTTCCAGAGTGTAACCTGGTTATTACACTAACCTTGCTATGTGAGTCATTTTAAAGTGTTACATTGTTATGGAAGTGAATTCCTCAGTGTCATCCTGTTTAGTTAATGAGTCTCAGAGTGTAACATTGGGATGTGAGTGAGTTTCACAGTATGACCTTGTTATGTGAGGGATTCCTACAGGATAAACTTGTTATGTGAATGAATTCCACAATATAACCATGTTATGTGTTAGTCAAAAAATGTAAACTTGTTATGTCAATGAGTCCCACAGTGTAATCTTGTTATGTGAATAATTTTCACTGTGTGACCTGTAAATGTGAGTATTTCAAAGTGTGACGTTGTTATGGAAGTGAATTCCACAGTGTCAACCTGTCAAGTTAGTGAGTCTCAGAATGTAAAATTGCTATGTTATTAGCTTGACAGTGTGGCCTTGGTATGTGAGTGAGTCCCACAGTTTGACCTTGTTATGTCAACGGATTCGACGTTGAAAATGTAATGTGAGTGGTTTTCACAGTGTGACCTTGTGATATGAATGATTTTTGCAGTGTCGACTTGTTATGTAAGTGAGTTCCACATTCCAGCCATGTTATGTTAATGAGTCCCACAGTGTTTGTTAAGTAAATGTGTACCACAGTGTGAGATTGTTATGTTGGTGACTTCTGCAGTGTGACCTTGTTATGTTGGTGACTTCTACAGTGTGACCTTATTAGTTCCACAGTGTGATATTGCTGTGCTAGTGAGTTCCACATTGTAAACTTATTATGTGATAAATTCCCATATTTTAACATTGAAGAAGTTTCCACAATGTAACTATGTCATTTGAATGAGTTCCACAGAATGAACAGGTGATGTGATTTTTTACCCGCCGTCTAACCTTGTTATGTGAGTGAGTCCCACATTCTGAACTGATTGGATTTCGACATTGAAAATGTTTTGTTAGTGAGTTCCACAGTGTAAAATTGTTATGTGAGTGAATTTCAAAGTGTGACCTGGTGATGTCAGTGCATTTCAAAGAGTGACATTGTTATGTAAGTTAATTCCACAGTGTCAACCTATCAAATTAGTGAGTCTCAAAGTGTAAAATTGGTATGTTATTGAGTTCGACAGTGTGACCTTGTTATGTAAGGTATTCCCACAGTGTAAACTTGTTATGTGAGCGATTTCCTCAGTTGGACCTTGTTCTGTTAAGCGAGTTTGATGTTGAAAATTTTATGTGTGATTTTCACAGTGTGACCTGGTGAGATGAATGATTTTCACAATGTGGACTTGTTATGTGAGTGAGTTCCACATTCCAGTCAGTGAGTCCCACAGTGTAACCTTGTGAAGTAAATGTGTAGCTTAGTGTGAGATGGTTCTGTTCGTGACTTCCACAGTGTGACCTTTTTATGTGAGTCGGTTCTGTAGTGAGATATTGCTGTGCGAGTGAGGTAAATTTATTATGTGAGATATTCCTTCAGTTTAACTTCATTTTTTTATTTTTATTTTTCACACTATGAACCAACCAAAATACACACAAACATTTCCCTCTTGAATATACACAGTGTAATTTTTCCCATTTTCCCCCCTCCCTTCCCTCCTTCCTTCCCACCCCCCTCCAAACCCATTAAACATTCAACATATACAATAAACCCATTGAACAATGTCATCACCAATGAAAATAAACAAGAAAATTTTGTCATCTTCTTCTATTTCCATCATTTTAGGGGGTGGAGGTCCGCAGTAGGTCCTCTCTGTTGTGTTCCATGTACCATTAGATATGTTCCATGCACCATGAGTCGCGGGTCAGCCTGCGGCAGGGAGGGGGAATGGGCAACGGTCCTGGCGAGGTCATGCCCCCCCCGAGTTTCTGCCGGACCCCCTTTGACCTGCTGAGTTTCTCCCGGACCTCCCTTGACCTGCTGAGTTTCTCCCGGATCCCCCTTTGACCTACTGAGTTTCTCCCGGACCTCCGTTGACCTGCTGAGCTTCTCCCAGACCTCCCTTGACCTGCTGAGTTTCTCCCAGACCCCCCTTGACCTGCTGAGTTTCTCCCAGACCCCCTCCCCTTGACCATCTGAGTTTCTCTTGGACCCCTCCCCCTTGACCTGCTGAGTTTCTCTCGGACCCCCCTTTGACCTGCTGAATTTCTCCCGGATCCCCCTTTGACTGCTGAGTTTCTCCCGGACACCCCTTGACCTGCTAAGTTTCTCCCGGACCCCCTTTCCTTTCCGTGCCGGTGTCCCAGGACCTTTCCAGGGCAGTCTCTGTACTCAGGACCGTGCTGGGATCCCGGTCAGCGGTAGAGGAGCAGGTGAGCGCGGCTAATCCCGATCCAGCCCACGCCACTCCTGAGATTGGCGGGGGGTTCCACCCTACCTGCCCGACCAGCCTCGCTCTCCACATGTACTCCTGGCACCCGCCGGTGGGAAGGCGCACGGCGGCTGGCGCCCCCATCGCCCGGCGGGGAGCCCCACT
Source organism: Narcine bancroftii (assembly GCF_036971445.1). Classification (NCBI taxonomy): domain Eukaryota; kingdom Metazoa; phylum Chordata; class Chondrichthyes; order Torpediniformes; family Narcinidae; genus Narcine; species Narcine bancroftii. The sequence goes on from NW_027211892.1 coordinate 1,219,339, forward strand.
CTTCCCTCCGGCGTCCCGACTCCATCTGCAGCTCCAAGAAACGCTGTGCCACTGGGTATCCGGACGCTGGGAAGCGGCCTTGGCTTCCCCTGACACCGGCCAGGCCGCGCTGCGGTGGGGGGGTGGGCGGGGGGACATGACAGCGTGTTTATAAAACCACCCACCATTACTTTTCAAGAACCAGGATTTTCTCTCTCTCTCTCACCCTGGGACACAGCGGTTACTGTGCATTCGCTATACTGGCGCGGCGGCCAGCTGGCCACCTCTAATACATTTTTGATATGATCTTGCAGGCCAAATATAATTATATCTTGGCCCGCGGGCCAGAGTTTGACATGTGTGCTTTAGTGGATAGAAGTAGTCATGACCACAGGAAGCTCATGTTTAGATCCACAGAGCACAGGTATTTAGCAAAATGTATTTGGTCTTGGTGATATCAAGGTCAACTGAGTCTACCAAATGTAGGAGGTCAGGTTGGATGGGGTGCATGTGAAACTCTGCCTCAACTGGAAGGTCTGATTGTGGCCTTGGATGTAAGTGAGTGGAGATGAATGGAAGTTTGTAAATTTCTGCGGTTCCAATGGGGAGTGTGTCAGGTAGTGGTGAGTGGAGAGGGAAGTGCCATTGAGGGAGTCACAGAAAGATGTGCCCATGTGAAAAGAGGATATTAGTGGAGTGGGTTAGATGTAGCAGTTTAGAGGATGGTGCTGAAGTTGGAAGTGTCCAAGGATAATGTCTCAGATGTGGCAGATGATGGGTGGTAACTGAGAAACCTGAGAGATTCTGTCCTTGTTCTGCTGGAGGGGAGGTGGAGTAAGGGCAGAAAGAGAATTGGAGATATGGGTGCAGACTTTATCAATTACAGTATGGGGGAATCTGCATTTGTTGAAGACATTTTGGCTGTTCTGGAGTAGAAAACCTCCTTGGGACTTTTACAGGCCCAGAGGACCCCAAAACTAAGCAGCAATAGAAAATCACCAAGACAAAGGATACTTAAACAAACATCATTTTTAATTTTCTTTAAACAAAAACAGGATCAAACATCACTATTAATGTAACAGCCTAACAGCTTCTAATTCTAAGCGCAGGTGTATTTAAAGTGTATAAAGATCTTTGACACTCCTACAAGTTCACCGGTGTCTATCACCAAGCTCTGGTGCTTAAAAGTAAATGGTTGCCCCTCAGGAATTCTCTTGTTGGTTTCAGAGAGGGATTTCTTGCTCATTGGACACACAAAAACTGATTCCCTCTGATCAGCCACTTTGGTATCTTGCCAAAGAAACTTGCCCCATCAGGGTTTTCCAAATGATAACCTCTTCTGCAGATCACCATTGAGTTCCTTTTATTTCCCTTATATCAGGTGAAACACAATTTCTAGCCAGCCATTTCCTCTTGAATGGACAACAAGGTTTTTCAACAGGCTGAACTGAGAACTCACAACCCGTTTTCAAAATGGGGTTTCAACAAGATGCCAGCTTGCCATCTCTCTCTCTCTCTCTGTCTCTCTCTCTCTCTCTCTCTCTCAAGCCTATTTGGTCTCTCCCCTCTGATTGCAAGACCACATGGCCTTCTTAGAACAGCAAACTGGAACCAGCCAGATTACTGCACCGCACCCAAACTTCTGAGTCCATTCATCTGTTGCTTTAAAAACAATAATTTCAAAAAACATCTGCTTTTGAAATTCTTTAGCAAAGCAGTCTCCTTGTTTTGTCTTTGCAAAAGCTCTTGGCATCTGAATGACTCACTATCAGCAAAGCTCTTGCATTTTAAATAAGAGCTGTTTTGTGAAGTGTTTGTGTTTGTTTGTGGCCTACACGACTCCTACAATCCATCTCTTTCAAAAACATATCAAAATACAATGTAAAATATAGAGTCTGTCACAGGACAGATCGAGCAGAGGAGTTGTGATAAAATCAGTGGCGTCCTTGCAAAAATAAAGTGGGAAGAGATATAATCCAGGTAGGTCTGGTGAGTGGAGTTTGTAATAGTTTGAAACTTGAACCTCTCTCTCTATTTCAGGAGACAATTTACTGTCAGGTCATGAAAAAGTGTCATATCACACAAAATTGCTTTTTTCCTGCTGTGAGGCAGACAGATTCGCCATTGTAAGAAATTGCCTGAAATGCCTCTTGCACTCAGAGAAAGAAGCAAGAGAGAGTCGTGCTCTCCCCCCACCCACCCCCACCACCCTGGACCCTGGGCCAAGTCACTGAGGGTCTGTGGATTCTCTTTCAATGCTCACAGACCAATCCAAGTTATTGGCAATGCGAGCTCCAGTTTTGAACTTCTGACACAATTAGGAACTCTTTCGCACCCACTCGTATCCCAGGGCTGAAACCTGACACTCTTTTAGCCAGTTCAACCAATCTCTTGCAATCAACGGCCTGGTGTGAGTTCCTTGACTGCTTTCCCCAGAACCCCACAGCCTGCGTGTGTTACTCTCCTCAAGTCACAAACAGCTTGCCACCTATGTGGGTCCTTCAGCTGCAGAACGCCTCGCTGGTCTGCTTCCATGGTCACCGACCCGTGGATTGAATCCTCTGCTTCTCAGATGTTGGTGGGGTGTGGTCTTCTTTTCTGGTGCCCTGTGCCAGTCCTCCGCTTTCCCAGAGTTTGCGGTGGCGAGGAAATCTAACACATCTAAATAAAAATTTTACAACTTAGAGGAGAATCTCACATGACTAGAGGGATGGAAAAGACCTTATTACAAATTGAAGCCTAATATTTGAATATTCAGGTGACAAATTTGCAAAAGCATAGAGTATACATTTCTGAAGCTATATGTAATTTTTTTCTAAAGGAACAGAACTTTGAATTTTTGAATGTCATCTTGGCATCCCTAAAAATATATCTGATCTCCAAGTAAGTGCAATACGTCTCCTCATCACTACTAATATTAATTTAACAAATTTCAATTGATATATGAATAGTTTTAATTTGGGCCTTGTTCCTTCAATATTTCCTAATGAATAGAAAGTTGGATTTTTGCGGAAAAACAACTCCTGTAATTTGTTCTATAATCTGTAATTCTCCTCAAAAAGATCTTGCATTAGGACAAAGCTAAGTTGAATGCAAGAAAGTTGCTACACCTTTACCACACCTAAAACATTGGTCTGATAATTCTGATTTTATTCTATTCGTTTTCTCTTGTGTAAGAAGTAGCTGTAGAAGAAAAACTAGTTGTGAATTCCTTCCTCACTGCTGCAGTGTGGAACTCTGGTCAATAGTTCCAGACTTCTGAGTTGAAGTGAATGAATAAACTCCCCTGGATCACATGATCTCTATTGCCAAATCAGCTTCCTGTAGAGCTTTTCAAATCCAACTGCCTGAGTCACCTGACTCCAGGTGCTGCTTTCAGATAAAATCCTTGCTGACATCTGATATATGACTGATGTATAAAGAATTATACTGAACTAATTTATATCTTACATTGAGATCCTTATATGGATCTGCCCATATTAGCCAATCATATACAATATTCAGATCCATTTCCCACCTTTGTCTTGACTCATGAACTCCTCATTTAAAAGTTCCTAATTGTAATAAACAGGACATCATAGAAGTAATTTTTTTAACAATTCCTCAAGAAGGAATTTCTATTTCAGTACAACATGGTTGGTCCTAACTTATCCTTCAAATATGCTCTTTGTTGGAAATAGAAAAAAAGATTGCAATGAGTTATACAATATTTATTTCTCAGTTGCTCAAATGACATTAATTGACCCCTTTCATAACAATCTTCCACATTTCTAATCCCCTTACGAAACCATCTATCCAGAAATTGATGATCCTTTGAAAAAGATACGATGATTTTGAATCAAAGCTATTCTGAGTGATGTACATCCACTTACACCAATTTCATCATTTATTTTATTCCATATATTAATTAAATGTTTCAACAATGGTGTATCTTTATCACCAACCATTAATTTCGATTCCCACTTGTATATAAATTCTTCTGCTTTTCACTCTCCTATTTTATATGATTCTATTTTAACCCTTTCAAAAAAGAACCAAGAAATATAATTTGAGCTGCTCGATACTAATTTTTAAAATGAGGTAGCTGTAGTCCTGTCAATGTAGAATTTGCATTGAGAGAAACGCAGCGGTCTTTAGCGATCTTATTGAATTGGCTAAAATGGCATAACATGAGAGCAAACATTCCGGAGGAGTGTGGGCCACTTGTAACATTGGATTCAATTGGAAATGGGTTCACATAACATAAAACCATGATGCAGAAGAGGTTGTCTTTGTCTTCCGCAGGATATAGATCACAAGATATAGGAGCAGAAGTAGGCCCATTTAGTCTGTTCCACCATTCTTCCACTCAGCCCCACTGCCCAGCTTTCTCCCCTTAACCCTTGATTACTTGATTAATCAAATACCTGTCAATTTCTGCCTTAAATAAACCCAATGACCTCAGTTCCACAGATTCATAACCCACTGACAAAATTTGTTTTAAATCAACACCCTTTTATCCTGAAATTATGCTCTCTTGTTCTAGAATCCCCTACCATGGGAAACATCGTTGCCATATGTACTCTGCCCAGGCCATCCAGCATTTGAAATGCCTCTGAGGTCCCCCTTATCCTTCTGTGCTCCAACCAGTACAGTCAAAGAGTCAACAAATGTTCCTCATACACTAACCCTTTCATTCCTGATATCATTCCAGTAAATCATCTCTGAACCTTCCCCAACAGGAGCACATCTTTTCTCAAATACGGCACTCAAAACTCTAAATCTGATTGAATGGAAAGATAATTTTCCAACGACACATAAACAACAGTTAAATGATATTATGTCTGTTGAAATTTACAAAAAATTATTAAAGAGTCAAATAATAACTTTGCTTGAAGCAAGCAGTTCTATTGCAATTTTCCAGCTGTAGGATGAGGTGCAGTTGCTTGCAAGTTTAGCAAGTCACAGCGCCATTTTTGTTTTTGAAAATGCAAATATGAACATTTTAACTTTGGTCTCCTTGGTTTGCTTAAGTTTACAGAGGAGACGTTGGGTCAAGCTGAGAAGAGAGTGTTGGATGCCCATTTGGTGAAGCTGAACAGGCAAAAAAGAAAACACAAAACGAGGGACTGAAAAAATAATGAAGCAAACTGAAGAGCTGTTGCAACCAAACCCAAGTAAAGAATTTAATTTTGTGAGGCGTACTTTAGAGACCAAATGATTTGGGCTTTTAATGGTGACCTATTTAAATGAACAAAATCTGATTGGAATTGAAGTTTATGGAATGTTTAGAAGTTGCCACAAAAAGAAATGAGCATATAAATTAGATATTGTAATTAAGATAAATGAACAATACAATGAGCATGGTGTCACAGTATCTTCCTCACTCTACCATACATTACCGTTAAAAGTACTCCCCAATATGAACCGATGTCAAAGTATATACCAGAATTTATCGTACATCACTGTTAAACCTTCTCCCCATTGTGAATCTGGTGTCACAGTATCTGCCTCAGTCTTCCGTACATCACCATTAAACCTCTCCCCAATGTGAACCTGGTGTCACTTTATCTCCCACAGTTTATTTTACATCACCATTAAAACTTCTTCTTACTGTGAACCATGTGTCACAGTATCTCCCACAGCTTATCGTACATCACTGATAAACCTTCTCCCCATTGTGAACCCGGTGTCACAATATCTTCCTCAGTCTTCCATACATCAGCATTAAACCTCTACCCACTGTGAATCTAGTGTCACTTTATCTGCCAAAGTTCATTTTTTTAATCACCATTAAACCATATTCCCACAGTAAACCTGGTTTCACAGTGTCTGCCGCAGTTTATTGTATATCATTTTTAAACCATCTCATTACTGAAAATGCGGAGTAACAGAATCTGACTCAGTCTACCGTACATCAATGTTAAACCTTATACCCACTGTGCACCTAGTGTCACAGTATCTGACACAGTTTATAGTATATCACTGTTAAACCTTCTCACTACTGTAAACTCGGTGTCACAGTATCTGCCAAAGTCTAATGTACATGACCAATAAATTTTCTCCCCACTGTGAACCTGGTGTCACAGTTTCTGACACAGTTTATCGGACATTACTGTTCAACGTTCTCACTGCTGTGAACCCAGTGTCACAATAAGTGTCTCACTCTCCCGTACATCATCGTTGCACCTTCTCCAACTGTGAACATGGTGTCACTGTATCTGCCTCAGTCTTCCGTACATGACCATTAAATTTTCTCCCAACTGTGAACCTGGTGTCACTGTATCTGCCTCAGCCCTACCTTACATCACTGTTAAACCTTCTACCTACTGTACACCTGGTGTCGCATTATCTACCTCAACATACCATACATCACCGGTAAACCTTCTCCCCACTGTACACCTGGTGTCACATTATCTACCTCAACATACCATACATCACCGTTAAACCTTCTCCCCACTGTACTCCTGGTGTCACATTATCTACCTCAACATACCATACATCACCGTTAAACCTTCTCCCCACTGTACTCCTGGTGTCACATTATCTACCTCAACATACCATACATCACCGTTAAACCTTCTCCCCACTGTACACCTGGTGTCACATTATCTACCTCAACATACCATACATCACCATTAAACATTTTCCCCACTGTACTCCTGGTGTCACATTATCTACCTCAACATACCATACATCACCGTTAAACCTTATTCCCATGTGAACCTGGTGTTACAGTATCTGACACATTTCATAGTATATCACTGTTAAACCTTCCCACGAATGTGAATCCTATTATAAAATAATGCTCCCCTTCTAAATCTCACAGTATTCTAATCCCCACCTATTTAAAAGATTCCAAAAAAAAGAGAAAAATCAATCCCCAAACGAGCTACTCAAAAGTAGTAGCTCCTTAAAAATCTGGGTGTGGTAAAGTCCACAAGTGGCAGGTGACTAAAGGACTCAGTGTCACCCACTCCCCCAGTCAGACTTTCACAAAGTATTGAAATAAAAACATTCAACCCAGTGATTCCAGTCCCAATGATTGTTCCGGATCTTCAATATCGAGAAGACTTTGCGTCAATTCAACTTTTTTCCCATTCTTTCCATATTTTCCAATAGATCATTTTTAAACCTTCTCACTACTGTAAACCCGGAGTCACAGAATCTGCCTTATTCTACCGTACATCTCTGTTAAACCTTCTCAGTACTGTGAACACGGTGTCACACTATCTACCAAAGTCTACCGTATATCACTGTTAAATATTCTCCCCATTGTGAACCTGGTGTCACAGAATCTGATACAGTTTATTGTACATTACTGTTAAACCCGCCGGATAAGCTCCAGATAGCGAAAGAGTAGTTCTCGCATCTGCAGGAACTGGGGATCATTCGACGCTCCGACAGTCCTTGGGCTTCACTGCTCCACCTGGTCACGAAAGCCTCCTGTGGCTGGCATCTCTGCAGAGATTATCAATGGCTTAATGACATGACAGTACCTGACCGTTACCCCATCCCTCACATTCAGGACTTTACAGCCAATCTGCATGACGCGAGGGTATTCATCAAGGTTGACCTGGTGCGCGTGTATCATCAAATCCCATTGCACCCAAGGACATCCCCAAAACGACCATCATCACCCCCTTCAGCTTGTTCAAATTCTATGCATCCCATTTGGGCTCAAGAAAACCGCCCAGAGCTTCCAGCACCTCATGGATATGGTGCGCAGGGATTTTAATTTTGTGTTCATTTATCTGGATGACATTCTTGACGCTAGCAGAGACTGGGCACAACACAAGTCTCACCTGCACACCCTCTTCTCCCAACTGCCAAATTCAGCCTAATGATCAACCCAGCCAAATGCCAGTTCGGAAAAGAGTCCATGCAGTTCCCGGGCCATACCATCACGACCGAAAGAGCTACACCAGCTGCTATGGTCACTGTAATCAGAGAGTTTCCACGCCCAAACAACCTCAAGGAGCTACAAGAGTTTGCAGGTATGGTCAACTTCTATAACCGATTCATTCCAGGCGCTGCACACATCATGCAGCCACTCTTCGCCCTTATCGCGGCCAAGAACAAGATACGCCTGGACTCCAGAGGCCACGAAAGTTGCCCTCGTGAAGGCTACCCTACTCGTCCCCCCACACACCGACCTTCCTATGTTGCTCTCCGTCGATGCCTCTGCCACCTCCGTTGGTGCCATCCTGCAGCAGCAGGTTAATGGACAGTGAAAACCACTGGAATTCTTTAGCCAACTTCATCGTCCGCCAGAACACGTATAGTGCTTTCAACCATGAGTTGCTGGGCATGTACCTTGCTGTGCCTCATTTGCACTATTTCTTGGAGAGGAGGCCTTTCACCATTTATACCCACCCCAAACCCCTCACTCAGGCTCTCGCTATGGCTAGAGATCCCTGGTCGGCCTGCCAACAGCATCACCTGTCCTTTGTGTTGGAGTTCACCATCAACATTTGGCACAAGGCGGAGAAAGACAATGTGGTCGCTGACACGCTGCCTAGACTATGACCAGCTTGCCCCGGATCAGTAGTCCGATGATGAGATGCAAGCCTTCAGGACGGCCATCACGGGCCAGCAGTTCCAGGTCCTCCCGATTCTTCTCGGTGATTATACCATCCTGTGCGATGTCTTCATGAGCACCCCATGACCAGTGGTTCCCCAGCAGTGGTGCAGGCATGTCTTCCACCATATCCACGACCTTTCCCACCGTTCCATCAGGTCCAAGGTTCATATGGTGGCAGAATGCTTCATTTGGCACGGGCTTCGAAAGCAGATTGCAGACTGGGCCAGAACCTGCATCCATTGCCAGCTTTCCAAGGTACACAGGAACACCAGAGTGCCCGTGCAGGATTTTGAACACGTCCGAGAATGGTTCAGCCACATACATGTGGACATTGTCAGCCCTTTACCCGTTTCCCGAAGTAACCGTTAACTTTTCACGGTGGTAGACTGCACCACTCATTGGCCTGAGGTTATCGAGAAGCCTCCACAGACTCCTGCTCCCGAGCACTTTTGACCGATTGTATTGCCTGGTTCGGCATGCTGACCCACCTCACCAGCAAACGTGGCACGCAGTTCACCTCTTCACTCTGGGCACAGCTCACCAACAGACTGGGACTGGTCGAGCGATTGCATTGCCACCTGAAGTCGGCACTTATGGCCCGCCTCACCGGCCCCAACTGGGTGCATGACCTGCCTTGGGTACTCCTGGGCATCTACTCGACACCCAAAAAGGTCTGCAGGCGTTATCGGCTGAGCTGGTCTATGGTGCACCACTAGCCCTGCCTGGTGAGTTTATTAATGCACCTCACAACTTGCAACAGGCACCGCATGGTTTACTTCCCATCTCCGGGCCCAGTTGGAGTCATTCACACCCCCACCACCGCCCAGACATGGCACACGCGCCTCTTACCAGCCCAGTGAGCTGTATTCCGCAGAGTATGTTTTTATCAGATGAGACCCTTCACAGCACCCCTTCAAAGACTGTATGAAGGGCTGTACAGAGTCATCCAGCATTCAGGATCCACCTTCACACCAGACATTAATGTAAGAGGGAACTGTTTACTGTGGACAGATTAAAGCCAGCACACCTCAACCCCAATGAGCCAGTGGTCGCGGCTCAACCCAAGAAGCGAGGCTGCCCGACAAAAAAGGCCATTGGCACCGGTTCTGGGGGGGCTGTGTGGCGGCATGCCATTAGGCATGTGATCCAGCCCCTCATGTCATGCATGCGGTGGGGCAGCCGTCCAAAATGGCACCGTCGCGGGTTTCTCCCCTACCTCGGCACCAGGCTCAGAAGCCCGTGAACTGCGGCCCATGTGACCCCCCGGTACGCTTCTCAGCCAAGTCTGGGCTGGGAGCATAAGACCAGCCATGCAAACCTGAATAAAGGAATTTTTGCTCACTGAACTCAACCTGTCTGGTTGTAGCTGCCGCTACAGTAGTATCTTAGTTTCTTTTCCTTTCTTTTCTTTTTTATATATTATCAACATATATTTGTAAGCTCTGTAACATTGTGATTTGATTTTTAATTGTTATAACTTTCATATATATGTTGATTTAAATAAAATATTCAATGAAAGAAAATTCTTCAAGAATTGTGCAGAAGAAAATTTGGATGGGATGAAACTATCTCAGAATCCATCGCACAAGATTGGAGAAATTGGATTGAGTGTCTTCAAATACTTGGACGTTTGAAGTCAACAGACTTTGGAGTGGCCACGTTTGCTGTTACACCATTTTGCTGATGTAGTGAAGGTGATTTTGATCCTGTCAGTTACTGAGTCCTGTGAAAACCAAGTGCGAGTACATGGTGGATTTGTAATGGGAAAAGCCAGAGTTACTCCATTAAAGTCAGTCACCAGACCTTGAATGGAATTGACTGCTGCTACTACGATGAGCAAAATGGACACTATGTTAAGAAGAGAATTACAGATGGAGTTAGCAGATTCTGAGTTTTGGCCTGATAGTACATCAGTGCTTAAATATATTAAAAATGAAATCATGAGGGTTCATATCTTTGTGACTTACAGAGAGAATGAAAACCTGGACAACAACAAATGTCAGATTTACCACAGGCCAGAGTTTCACCTGATTAATTCCCTTTTACATACGTGGAAGTTGATTATTTTGGTCCTTTTATATCACAAGATCTTCCCATGATCTTCCAGTTTAGAGTGTAGTGTTACCAATGAAATTGCTGGGTCTGTCAAACATATCAGGACATCATCTGCAAATAGATTAATCTCATCTTCTTCCTGGTTTATTTACCCACGATCCTTTAATGTCTGGATCTCAGTGAATATCTTCCACCAACGGTTCTCGAATCAAAATGAAGGGAGCTGGAGATAATGGGCATCCCTGCCCACTACACCTGGTTCATGGGAATGCTGAGGACATTTGTCCATTAGGTACAACCCTAACTTTGGGCTTATAATATAATACCCTGATCTAATTTATAAAATTGGACTATTGTCTGATTATTTTAAACCATTTTCTGTTTATTTAATGAATACATAAAAGCCCTTCAGGTCTGTAATATTTCAATATTATCTATCTATTATAAAAGCCCTCTCTGCTCAGCAAGATTCTGCCATTAAATACTGGGCCAAAATAACAAATTAAATCTTGCTTTGGATCCTGTTTTTATCGGTTCATTTGATCCAAGATAGACCTTTGCTCCAACTATGAACTTTACGGCCTGTGTGAAGAGGGGATAACAGAGCCAGTTCCTTGTTACTAGTTGTAATTCCCCAACTTCTGCTGGGAATGTAATAAATGGAAAGAGTATAGCATTTGGATCAGGCTTGCTTTAGATAATTTTGGAAAAATCAGTGAATCGCCCTTCATGGGCCATGACGGAATTACAGTTTTCCAAAAAAGTTCTACAATATTACCATTTTCCAAATTTGACACATAATCCATGATTGAAAAACTGATTGAGAATTTTGGCCAATTTAGGAACTGTTTTGGGCTAAATGGTTTTTCATTGGGCAACCCTATGATAGATAACCATCTTTTACCACCATCCTTGTTGGATGTAGATTTCAAGGATGTTATAGAATAGGTATTCAAAGTTTCAATGACCCCTTTATTTCAGTTAATTTTGCCACGTTCAAACAATTATCAACTAAATTTTGAACTTAGTAATCACTCTTTTTTGACATTGAAAAATTAGACATTTTCTTCAATCTAAGATTTTGGATTTTCCGTGAATTTCTAAGACTAATATTCTTCATCTATTTTTTTAAATTTACGGCTTTATGTTCATGGTGGATTAATAGCATGTATTTATAATAATGTATTGGGTTTAAAATCCAAGATTAAGAGCAATTGTGAATGAGATTTAAATATAAAATTTCCAGAAGTAGCTTGGTATTCTATTCTCAATTGTATTAATGACTCTTCACTTTATGCTAGGCATTGATTTTTACAATTTAAGGTGGTACAGGAATACAAATGTCCAAACTGAAACTATCTCGCTTGTATGCAGATGTTGATTCACTATGTGAGAAATTTAAAATTTTCCAAGTCTCTTTAATTCCTCTGTTTTGGGAATGCCCAAACTTAGAGAAATTCAGGAAAGGCATTTTTCAAACTTTATCAATGGTTCTTAAGATCAATTTTGAACTTGTCCGTTAAATTGCTCTGTTTGGTTTTTCTCGTGATCCAGATAAACCATCGTCGGCAGCTCAGAAAAAATTTTGAGCTTTTGCTACGTTAATAGCCAGATGAGCAATGTTATTGAAATGGAAAGATGATTCTTCCCCGACTCATACACTGTGATTACATGATGTAATGTCCTTTTAAGTTTAGAGACAATCATATCTTATATTAAAGATAGAAAGTTCCAATTGATGAAATAATGGGGCACATTCCTAGAATTTTTCTACAATTGGAGGAACTAAATGTGTGGTTTGGCCATTCATCGCCTGTTCTCTGGGGGCTACCAGTGGTTCTACACTATTCTTCTTTTCTTCATTACATAAGATAACTTTGATTAGAGGGAGAGGTTGGATTAGACCTAATTTTTAGGTTTTTTTCGTTTTAGCAGTTAATTTTTTTCTTTTTTCCTTCTATTTCATTTATTTCAGTTAATGGGTTTGACGGTGTTCTATAGATTATTTCTGATCAATTGTTTTTGAGGTTAATGAAACAGTTTGCCATTGTGTTCAAGATGGTTAAAGGAGAGAAAGAGTAAACACTCTTTATTCTGAATAAGATGGCATCTAAAGGATGACATGGTTGGTGTGGAAATTAGCACAACACCTTTACAGCACCAATGGTTGGGACCGGACCTGGGTTCGGGTCCTGCACTGTCTATAAAGAGTTTGAAAGTCTTCCCTGTATCTGCGTGGGTTTTCCTCAGGGGCTCTGGTTTCCTCCATCCATTCAAAATGTGCAGGGGGTGTAGGTCAATGGGGTGAAAATTGGGCAGCATGGCTTCAGAGCATGAGATGTTCTGCTACCGTGCTGTATGTCTAAGTTAAAAATTAACCGAATATGCAATATAAACGTAACTCATTTTATGGCATCGCGCGCTCATGTGCCTTCTCATAACATTTACTGGGTGATCTCTAAAATTTCTTGATTGATCAAGAACAGTCTCTACTCCTTTCTGAAACCTCTCATGCCTGGGTTCATCCCGATATCCATGTGTGTGTCCTCTCACCAAATTGTTTAAGAATCAGTGACCATAACTAAATCTTTCAGGTTCACATCCTTCCTCCCAGTTTTGTAGTGGAGTCTAATTCTTTGAATGATATTGCCATTACATGTACAATATAGATGTTGTATTTAAAATATAAAACAATCCACATCAATCATCAAGCTGCCATTTACACCTACCTGAGGGATGTGAGAGGACATCAGTACCCAGAGGAAACCCATGGAGTCAAAATTGTAAGGTTTGGAGTAGAGTGGATGAAAAACCAGAAGGCAATTGATGTGTTATGTTGTCTTCTGTTCAATGGATGAGCCTGGCTCGACATTTATCTCGATGCAGTTTTTTTGGAAGTTTATTTAAGAATTTTACAGAACCAAGAAAAAATACAAAGTTTAATCTAAAACTACCCTCTACTACCTCCCACCTCCCTCCTCCCCCTTCTAATCTATCCCAGCCCCTATAACCCTCACCCCTACGAATCTTATATTAAAAAACTCAATAGCATCGTCTCATAACAGACTGTTACGGTGTGACATCCATTTACATCTTGCAACACGTATAAGGCTTTTACTTAACATCTCAACCCATACATTCCAAATACCAACTTCACATCTTTATAAAAAAAGAATAATTATTTTGCAAATTATACGTTATTTTCTCTAAGTAAATACATGATTGAATTTCATTGTGTCCTCTATAAATACTCAATTCGACATCATTTTTCCAAGTTGCAGCTATACATTTTCTAGCCACTGCTAATTCTAAATGAATATATGCAATTTGAGGTTTCTCCAAGCGTAAATTTGCCATAATTGTATTCATGTATCCCAGTAATCATACCCATGGATCCACATATAAATCTATTTGAAAAGAACTCGCAAAAATTTAATCACTTTTTACCAAAAGGGCTTCAACTTTAAACATTCCCACGCTGAGTATAAAAAAAGTACCTGTCTGATCACCAAATCAAAAACACAAATCTGACCCACTAAATCCATATTTTGTCAGTTTTTCAGGAGTTCAATATAACTGATGCAGAAAGTTATAACTAACTAAACTATATCGTACATTAATTAATTTCATAACACTAACCAAACACATGTAAGACCACTCATCCACAGAAATAGGAACACATAAATCCTTCTCCCATTTATCCTTTATTTTAAATATATCTTCCTTTTTCATCTTTTCTTGTAATAACATATCATTTCGGAAACAAATCCCTTCTTTCCCCTTATCAACAATTAATCTCTCAAATTTCATTTGACCAGGTTATACTAAAATTTCTACCAAAGCATTCTAATAATAAATCTTGTACTTGATAGTAAGCAAATAAAGTATTTTGTGATATTCCAAATTTCTCTCTGTCTATTAAACCAAAGAAGTGAATCTACTTCAAAACAGTCCTCCAATAATATCACTTCTTTTGATTCCCAATCTTTCAAATAAGAATTATTCATAGAAAATGAAATTGTCTGATTCTGATATAATGGTGTCTTAGCTGAAATCTTACCTTTCGATCCTATAAACTGATTCCATTTATACCATTCTCCTATCAAATGTTTCAATACTGTCAGTTGATACTACTGCAAAAGCAGAGGATTCCATTTATATATAAAATAATGTATTGTTCTTTCTTGTATTTGATCCATCTCCACATTCACCCACATCGGAGGTTGGTCAATATCAAACAGTCTATTCATAAACTTTAATTGTGCTACTTGATAATAATTTTGAAAATGTGGAATTGATGACCTCCCAAAACATACCTCCATGTCAACTTTTGCATAGAGACTCTAGACAACTTATCTTTCCATAGAAAGAAACAATCTGCTTTATTTAATTCCTGAAAGAACTTTCCCGGTATAACACTCAGAATGGATTGAAACAAATACTGAATGCGTGGATGTATACTCATTTTAATACAATTTACCCGTGTTAACAGTGACTCCTTCCATCTATTTAAATCAAACTTAATCTTATTTAATAATGGTACATAATTTAAGCTGTATAAATTTTGATACTCTTTATCCATTATTATGCCCAAATAATTTTATTTGACCATTTAAACTTCATAAGTTGTTTACAATCTGAATAATCTCCATCTGATATTAGTAATATCTCACTTTACTTTATAGCCTGACATTACCCCGTATCTTTTCAACAAATTTTGTAATGGTTCGAAAGAATTCTTAGGTTGAGACAAATATATCAACACATCATCTGCAAACAGATTAATTTTATACTCTTGCCCACCAATTGTAATTCCCTTAATATTCATTTCTTGCCTAATTGCTTGGTTCTATAACTAATGCAAATAAGGCTAGTGACAGCGGACGACCCTGTCTAGTGGATCTAAACAAATTGAATGCCTGCAAAATCTGTCCATTTGTCACCACCCGAGCAGGAGTATTAGTATATAATGCCTTAACCCAACTGGTAAAGAGTGGTCCAAATTTATATTTTTCTAACACCTTAAATAAAAATTCCACTCCACACTGTGGAAAGCCGTTTCCACGTCTAGCGCTAATATCATTGTCTGGTTGAGTTGTCTTGAAGCATTAATTATTGTAATTAATTTAGTAATATTATCAGCTGAATACCTGTCCTTGATAAATCCTGCTTGATCCACATGTACTAATTGCGGTAAAAGGTTAGCCAATCTGTTTGCTAAAACCTTTGCTACAATTTTGTAATCTACATTCAATATTATTATTTATTAATATTAGTCTGTATGACACAACTTTTAATGGATCTCTGTCTTTCTTTGGGATGAGTGTTATTAATGCCCTTGAAAACGATTCTGGAAATAAACCTGTATCAGTGGCGAGCTTCAGTACATCAGAATATTCCGGAAATAACAAATCATGAAAAATTTCTCTAAAATTCCAATGTAAATCCATCTTCTCCAGGTGATTTTCCACTTGGCATAGATTGTAACGCCTCCTTAAGTTCCAAATCAGTAAATGAACCATCCAAAGTCTTAATATCCTCTTCCTCTAATAAAGGTAAATTTAAATTCGACAAAAAACAATCAATCTGCTCCATATCCGAATTCCCTTCAGATAAAGTCCCGATAAAATGTACAAAATTCATCATTAATATCCTGTGGTTTATGTTATCTCTGAATTTCTCCTAACTGCATTCTAGGCACTTGTTCAGTTTCCAATTGCTAAGTTAAAACCGTATGTGATCTCTCCCTCAACTCATAGTAGAGCTGTTTCCATCATTGAATTATTTTTTCACAATTGTATTATAACAAAGCTTCAATTTGGACAACTGTATTTTATTATCCTCAGTTGAATTTTTCTGAAATGTCTTCTCTAATGTTGCAATTTCTTTCTCTAAGTCCTGAATTTCTGCTATATATTGTTTCTTCACTTTTGCTGTGTTAGTAATAGTTTGACCTCGTAAATATCTTTTTTAAAGTATCCCATAACATAAAATTACTTTGAACTGATCCCTTATTCGTTTCTAAAAAAACCTAATCTGATCTCTTACAAGCGTAATAATTTCAGGTTTTTTTTTAACAACATTTCATTAAATCACCAACAATAACAGGTTTCCACCATCTCTGCGATACTACGTGAAATTAACAATAATGAGTGATCTGACAGAATCCTACTCTTATACTCAGCCTGTCTGATTCGACCCTGCAAATGGGCTGATACCAAAAAAAAACTATTCTTGAAACCGAATCATGACGTGCAGAATAAAAGGAAAATTCCTTTTCGGTCGGATTCCTCCATTCCCATATTTCCACTAAATTTAAATCCCCCATCAACTCAGTTATTCTTTTCGCCATTTTGGTTTTTTTTCACAATTTTTCGAGATTTAATCAACAACGGATCCAAACAACAATTAAAATCTCCTCCAACCATAATATTCTCATTGATTGATTCAAATATAAAAATGCATCAGGAACAAAGTGAACATCATCTTCATTCAGTCCGTACAAATTCATCCAAGTCCAAGCCTCTGAAAATAGTTTCCAATTAACCTTCAA
The DNA here is from genome assembly GCF_036971445.1 of Narcine bancroftii. Lineage (NCBI taxonomy): Eukaryota > Metazoa > Chordata > Chondrichthyes > Torpediniformes > Narcinidae > Narcine > Narcine bancroftii. The sequence goes on from NW_027211892.1 coordinate 1,236,489, forward strand.
AACCCTCTCTACATGAGCAGAAAAAGATTCTAAAAAGGCACCTTTTTATGTATCTCCCGATAGTTTTTACCTGGCCCACCAGGAGTCACTGTTTTCACTTTTGTACATGGTTTTTCATTGTTTGAGAAGATTTTATAATTTGCAATGTTTTCCTGGGAATTTTAACAGCTCTTGGCTAATATTGTGAACTCCGAGTTGCACACATATTGAAATATGAAAATAAAGTATCTATTTTGAGGAACAGAAGGAAAGGACACTGCTGGTGACACATCTCAGAGAGCAAAGGTGCAGGAAGGGGGAACATTGCAGAGTGCGTCGAAAGAACCAAACACTTGTTGATCCAAACCAAGACTTTTATTAACTAAAAGACTGGAGCATATCATAAGTGGGTTGACCAGTCCAGAATGACCTGGTCTGGCTAGGAGAAATCCTTTAAGACCTGCCAGTAGGTGTGGCTACACTCTCAGCCAATCACAGTCATCCTACACTACACTCTGGTCAGATACACATTGGTGTTAGAATCTGTACTATCAGGGGGAACGACCAGAAGGCGATTGCTGTGTTATGTGGCTTTCTGCAGGTGTGCAGAAATGCTGGGAAACAATTCTGGGGGCCATCTCTTTTTCTTCACCCGTTACAGAGCAGCAGGTAGCTGGGAGAAAACAGCAAGGCTGCAGAGAGACAGATAGATTAGGAGAATGGAAAAAGAAGAGGCCAGTGAATTCCAAAGTAGGAAAATGTCTGGTCATGAACTTTGGGAGAAGGAATAAAAGGGCAGATTATTATTGCATAGGGTGAACATTCAAAATTCTGGGGGAGATGGACCTTGGCATCGCCGTGCAGGATGCCCCATAGGTTAACTTCCATGTTGGTGGTCAATCAGCTGATTGGAATGTTGGTATTCATATCGCAAAGAATAGGATATAAGAGCAGGGATGTGATGTTGAGGCTTAAGAAGGCACTGGCGAGGCTGCACCTGCAGTAGCGGAGAGAGTTTTGGGCTCCTTATTGAAGAAAGGATGTGCTGGCATTGCAGAAGATTCACAAGAATGATTCCTGGAATGAAGGGATTAATATATGAGGAAGGTTTGATGGATCTTGGACTATACTCCTTGGTGTTCAGAAGAATGATGAGTGGTAGGGGTCCTAAGAAGCACTTCGAATGTTGAGAAGCCTGGATACAGTAGATGTGGTAAAATTATCTCCCATGTTAGAGGAGTCAAGGACGAGAGAGCACAACTTCAGGGTTGAAGGATTCCCACTAAAAACAGAGGTGCAGAGGGATTTCTTGACACACAGACTGCAGAACCTCTTGAATTTTTTAACTGGTGGCTGCAGTGACCAAATCATTGGGTGCATTTAATGCACTTCAACTCTGTCTGCTGCAACAGGTTGGATCTCCCAGTGGCCACCCATTTCAATGCCCTATCCCATTCCCTTGCTTACATGGCTGTCCGTGGACTCAAGCACATTTAGATTCTGATGAAAACAATTCATTAAATCAGTAAAAGTTCAACCACAGCAACTGCTGGAATATAAGTTATACAAAACTGCTGGAAAAAGCAGGTCAGGAAGCAGAGAAACCAAGAACTGGAGAAGTAAGAAAACAAGTGTATTTGAATTGACAGGCTGGAGAAAACACAGAATAGGTGTTGGGAAATTTGCAAAGAAAGTCCTGGCCAAATAATGTAAGAAGCAGCCAAGTGGAACCACAAGATGCCCCTGTTATGCAATTTTCCCAGGTGGCACATTTTTGTGGCCTTGTCTTGAGATGTGCATCTATATGTTGTGGTTAAAAACCCACCGTTAAGCTGGAGGAGCTCAGCCCGGATTTTCAGTGTCCATAGGAGATCAAGATATATTCCCAACATTTCAGTCCTGAGCCCTTCTTCAAGGAATGAGCCAGATACAGGAACTCTTAGAAAAGGCACTTTCAGGTGGCCAAATGCCCCACTTGTAAAGCCGCATATAATGGCAATATGGGCTGCCGGAAGGCCACCTGAATGCGCAGGATGCGCCTGCCAAATGAACTTGGTAACCCTCCTCCGAGAGGTATAATCGGCACAACACAGAAATGCTGTGGTGCCGGGTGGAGGTGTTTGTTGTGTTTACCATTTTTGTTTTTGTTCTGCGGTGTTCAAGTGTGGAGTGTATTTGCAATGTGATTTGTCCGTTCCATGGTTTACATCTAGTTTAAACATAATGTGAAATGTTTACATTGCTATATCGAACTCAGATATTTATGAAGCAATAAGATTTCTCAAAAAATGTTTTTTATTACATTTTTGACAAGCACACAAGTCTCATTTATATGCAACCATTACTTCACGAGAACACATAACATGCCAGGCAGTAGGCTCATGTTGTCGCATTGGGTGGGGAGGGTGGAGGGGGGAACAAGTTGTGGAAATTAGGAGCTAGGTGGCACGGTCATACCCTTACAGGATGGACAAAATGGCAGAATGGATGGCCTGGTGCCCATGGGCCTGCTGATTGCGACAATCTGTGCTAATGGGTGCAGGACCATCTGCTTCAACCAACGTCCACTCTGACAGAAAGTCTTCCTTGTTAATCTCACATATATTGTGCAGGACACAGCGAGCAAACACAACACCTGGGACTAAGGTGGTAGAGATATCCAGACGGTTGGACAGGCACCACCGGCAGCCATTTAGACGGCAATATGCATGTTCCACCACTATCCTTGCAGAATTAAGGGCCTTGTTAAATCTTTGCTGATCCAGATCCAGTCCTTGGTGCTGTGTGAACCCCTTCATCAGCCAATTTCGTAGTGGATATGCCAGATCACCCACAAGATGCGCTGGAACCTCCACTCCATTAACATCCTTGGACACCTGCAGGCACAACAATGGAGAATGTTGTTAATTCATACACATGACCGTTGACACAATAAGCATACATAAGATTGACACATGGAGCTTTGTAGGGTGAACACTCACGTCAGGTGGGAAGTGGTATCCGCCCTGGTCCTCTTCCTTTCTATACAGAGGAGAGTTGGCAAGCACTCGGGCATCATGGGTACTGCCCGGCCAACAAACACATCTGAGAAGCTGTAACGTGAATGGAAAGCACAGTGAAGTGATAGACATTGAGATGTGATGTGATAAAGACCAATAAAGGCTTAGCTCACCAGAATCTGTGGTCGACCACTGCTTGCAGAACCATTGAATGCCAGCCTTTGCGATTGTAGTAGGCTGCAGCATGCAAGCTGGGGGCAATAATGGGAATATGTGATCCATCAATGGCACCGGCACACATTGGGTATCCCCTTTGCACCAAGCTGTCATTGGTCTCCTGGAGACGTGTTCCAATGGGCAGGGACATGAGACGTTTACCGAGGAACTTCGTCAAGGCGGCCGTCACCACCTGCACCACCATGCACACGGTGCTGATGCCTATTCCAAAGATGGGACTGATGGATCGATACTCACAAGGGGTGGCATACCAGCGCAGAGCCACAGCTAATCGAAATCCCGGCTCCATGGTTGCTGCGCCTCGTCTATGCGGCTTCAGGTGAGGTTCTTAGAGTTCCAGCACGAAGTGAAAGGTGCCATGCGACATACGAAAGTGTTTCCTCCATTCAGCAACATCAAATTTGGTGTGGTCATTTCTCCAGAACTCAGTGCCCTGGGATCAGTTCAACCTCCAGAGAGACCCATGTGTCACTGACAAGCATCATTCACCTTCGTCTGTGAACAATGGTGGGCGAAACCTCTGAGCAGAAACAATTTCAAGCTGGCACTGGAAGGTGTTGTTAAGGTTACTGAACGCTTACTGTAGCTTTTGACAATTCACATCTGATAGATAATAGACTCAATCAGCTGTGTTTGGGCGGGAAACCAATATATGAATGGGCTGCCTTTTGGAGGTTGGGACCCTGTTGGGAAGAATTGATCATTGAACCCTGTCTGGAAGATTTGCTGGCCTAAAGACTTGTATTTTCTCACCCACTCTGGAAGCCTGTGAGTGAGTAAAACCTATACTGGTTGTATTTTCATCGGAATTTATAGCTATCCTATAAACACAAACTTCTCCATGTCCGCCACAAGAGCGGGGATCTCCCAGTGGCCACCTGCTTCAATTCCCCATCCCATTCTCTTGCTGACAGCCTGTTCATGGTCTTGTCGTGACTGCAAAAGGTGGTGCTACTGAAATGAAGCACCTCCACACAGCATGAAGTGAACCAGTAACTGCCTTTATATGAACCTCTCGTGCTGCTTTTAGGGGACGACCTCATTCCTCTCTGGGGTGCGCTGGTCTAGGGGAGTGATGTCAGTGCGTTGCGGAGTTGCTGCAACCAGGATGTGGCGACATCTCCCAGGCAACATGTGTCACCAAATGCATGCTTCTCATGAGAAGGGAAGGGGGGCCTATGCCATCTTGTACCAACTGACTGGGACAGCGATTCGGCCCGCCTGACCACATGGTCGCTCGGCCTGCTATGAAAAACCTCATCCCTATCACATCCAATTAACACCTTTTGTTGGGCTGGATTTGTCCCCTAACCAGAATTCTGAGCCTTTCTGAGATTTCCTGCTTCTGGGTTATTCTGTTTATTCCTTGAAGAAGGGCTCAGGCCTGAATGCTGGAAAGAATAGCTGAGTTCCTTCAGCATGTCGGTGTGTTTGTAATTATAATCACAGCGTCTGCAGACTTCTGTGTTTCACTCATCTTTATTTGTAATACAAAGAACTGATGTTGGCAGTGGTGGTTGGGAGAGAGTGGGGGGTGGGGAACCATCTGATGGCATCCTCATTAGTACCTGGACCTACCACTTTGTGTCAGCCTATCCCAACAACTGGGAGCTACAACCCTGCGACAGTTCCCATAGAATTAGAGGACTAACAGTAGATCTGTGTGGAAAGAAGAACCTTAGCTGCTTCTTGCCCTTTCGTGTAAGACTTTATTCGTAATAAATGATCGACCACAAAAAACCCTGTTCCAAGTCTCTTTCAGCCCTTAGTATCATGTCCATACATTCCCATCATTGAACATTTTACATGCGCTCTCTGTTTGCACTCGGATGGTGAGTGGGAGCAGTTCCTTTGGTGCTTCAACCTTCTCCCGACCCCTGCACAGAAGCTGTTCTTCATCCTGCTGATGCTGGTTCTGATCCTCCTTTCTCTTCCTTGATGGGAGCAGCTGAGAGATGCTGTGGGCAGGGTCAAAGGGCTTCTCCAGGATTTGGCATGGCCTCTTCAGACAAGGATCCTGCTAGATCACACTGATGGGGAAGAGGGAGACTCCAGTGATCCTCTCTGTTGCTCTGAGGGTCCTGTGGATTGACTCCAATCCATTTCTCTGCAAGGACCCTCTCATCCAGTTTAGTTTGTACTTGTGTGGTGTTTCAAGGTCCCTCGGCCTGACGGAGATTGCCGATTCTATCGCATCTGCTGATTCCAAACGACCTTAGTTCCTCCGTCCTGTCGGGTCAGTCCGATTTAATGTTTCTCATCTTTTGTTTGATTTTTTAAGATTGTGTAGTGGATGTGTGTGGGGTATAAGTGCATGGGTGCTTGTGGGTGGGTATATGTGTGAGCGTGTGTAAGAAGGGGTGTGAGGGACAGTGTGTGTGTGTGTGTGTGTGTGTGTGTGTGTGAGGGAGTGGGAGTGTCTGTTGGCATTTGGGTGTGTGTGGTAGTGTGTGTGTGCGTGCATGTATGTGGGGGTTTTATTTACAGTGAAAAAGTATATACAGAATATTTACAATATATACAGAAGAGTGAACAAATATATACAAATATATCAACGATCAAATATATACAGAACATATGTACAAAGCACAACATCGACGTCAAATGAAAAGAACTCGACAAAATTATCTCACTTATCGAACACGTCCCTGATATAAAAGCACATCTACCAATTTGCCCCGAAATAGTTGGGGTTGTGTGTGGGATTTGGGATGTGTGTGTGGAGTTGTGTGGAATTGGGTGTGTGTTTGTGGACTGCATGTTCGGGTATTGGGGTGTTGGATGGAACGTGTGAGTGGATGTGTGTGGTGTGTGTGGGTGAGATTGTGCGGTGGATGTGTGTGGGTTATATGTGCATGGTTGCTTGTGGGTGGGAATGTGTGTGGGCGTGTGTAAGAAGGGGTGTGGGGGAGGGTGTGTGTGTGAGGGTGTGTGTGCAGATATGTGGGGCTTTTGTTTACAGTGAAAAAGTATATACAGAATATATACAATATATACAGAATATATACAGAACAGTGAACAAATATATACAAATATATCAACGATCAAATATATACAGAACATTTGCACAAAGCACAACATCGACGTCAAATGGAAGGAACTCGACAAAATTAACTCACTTATCGAACACGTCCCTGATATAAAAGCACATCTACCAATTTGCCCCGAAATAGTTGGGGTTGTGTGTGGGATTTGGGATGTGTGTGTGGAGTTGTGTGGAATTGGGTGTGTGTTTGTGGACTGCATGTTCGGGTATTGGGGTGTTGGATGGAACGTGTGAGTGGATGTGTGTGGTGTGTGTGGGTGAGATTGTGCGGTGGATGTGTGTGGGTTATATGTGCATGGTTGCTTGTGGGTGGGAATGTGTGTGGGCGTGTGTAAGAAGGGGTGTGGGGGAGGGTGTGTGTGTGAGGGTGTGTGTGCAGATATGTGGGGCTTTTGTTTACAGTGAAAAAGTATATACAGAATATATATAATATATACAGAATATATACAGAACAGTGAACAAATATATACAAATATATCAACGATCAAATATATACAGAACATTTGCACAAAGCACAACATCGACGTCAAATGGAAGGAACTCGACAAAATTAACTCACTTATGGAACACGTCCCTGATAGAAAAGCACATCTTCCAATTTGCCCCAAAATCATTGGGATGTGTGTCTGGAGTTTTGTGGGATTGGGGTGTGTGTTTGGGGTCTGCATGTGGGGTTATGGAGGGAATGGGTGAGGGGTTGTGTGTGGGGTGTGTGGGTAGGATTGTGTGGTGGATATGTGTGGAGTGTATGTGCTTGGGTCCTTTTGGGTAGGTATGTGTGTGGCGTGTGTAAGAAGGGGTGTGAGGGAGGTTGTGTGTATGTATGTGTGCGTGTGGGAGGGTGTGGGAGTGGGTATGTGTGCGTGTGTGCATTTCCTTCTTTCCATTTTCCATAAGTGAACAAATATATGCAGACATTTGTACAAAGCACAACATCGACGTCAAATGGAAGGAACTCGACAAAATTATCTCACTGATAGAACATGTCGCTGATATAAAAGAACATCTTCCAATTTGCCCCGAAATAATTGGGGGGACCTATCCTGAACGATTTTCAGAACCTTTCATTCTAAAACCCGACTTCCAGACCCATATTATATTCGTCTAGGAACAAAGTCTACTTTTAATACAAGAATCTGGTTCGGAGACGGGATTAAGGGGAGAGGGAGAAAAGAGATTCTATTGGAGTGTGGATGTGTGTGTGTGGGGTCACTGTGGGAGTTGTCTGAGTGTGTGGATTGAGTGTGTGGGAAGTGGATGTGAGAGGTTTGTGTGGGGTGAGTGTTTGGTAAGTGTGGGGATGTGGGGTGTGTGTGTAAGTGGGAGTGTGTGTGGGAAGTGTGTGTAAGTATGTGGGTGTGTGGGGTGTGTGTGGGAATTGTGTGTGGTCTGTGTGTTGTGTGGAGTCAGTGTGGAAGGTGTCTGAGTGTGGGAAGTGTGTTTGTGGGTGTGTGTGAGAGGTGTGTGTGGGGTGTGTGTAAGTGGGAGTGTGTGGGTTGTATGTGACGATGAGTGTAGGGGGCTGTGTGGGGGTGTCTGAGTGTGTGAGATGGGTGGGTGAGAGTGTGTGGGATGGGTGGGTGGATGTTGTGGAGGGGTGTGTGTTGTGGGGCATGTGTGAGGGTGTGTGTATGAGGGGTGTGGGTGTGGGTTATGTGTGGTGTGTGTGAGGGGTGTGTGTGTGGTTGTGAGGGGTGTGACTTTGTGGGGGATGGGTGTATGGGGAGTGTGTGAGGGGTGTGGGTTTGGGGTGTGTGTGGGGGTGTGTATGTGTGAGTGGGTGTGTGTGGCAGGGTGAGTGTGTGTGTCAGTGTCTGTGTGGGGCACCAACGTATATAGGACATGGCAAGCATTGCATGCGCCCCCACCCCGCTTGTCAGCGCTGCTTCCATCCCCATACTTGTCAATGACGACGTCATCTTGCACAACTTGACACATCAGCGATGGCACCAACCTCCCTCCCTCCATCAGCGATGGCACCAACCTCCCTCCCTCCATCAGCGATGGCACCACCCCCCTCCTTCCATCAGCGATGGCACCAACCTGCCTCCCTCCATCAGCGATGGCACCAACCTCCCTCCCTCCATCAGCGATGGCACCACCCCCCCTCCCTCCATCAGCGATGGCACCAACCTCCCTCCATCAGCGATGGCACCAACCTCCCTCCTTCCATTAGTGATGGCAACACCCCCCTCCTTCCATCAGCGATGGCACCAACCTCCCTCCCTCCATCAGCGACGGCACCAACCCCTCTCCCTCCATTAGCGAAGGCACCACCCCCCCTCCCTCCATCAGCGACGGCACCAACCCCCCTCCCTCCATCAGCGACGGCACCACCCCCCTCCCTCCATCAGCGATGGCACCAATGCCCTCACTTCCACCATGGGCGCTATTTTGGGGTTTGTGTGTGTGGGGAATTTGGGTAAGTCTCTGATGTTTGGGGATGTGAGTATGGTGTGTATGTGTGGAGGGTTAGTGTGTGTGGTGGGTTTGTGTGTGGGGTGGATTGGAGTGTGGGGGTTGTTTGTGTTTGTGTGGGGTTTTTGTGTGTGAGTTTGTGTGTTAGGGGTTTTGTGCTTGTGTGGTGTTTATGAGTGGGGTTTGTGTGTGTGGGGGATTTGAATATAGAAGGTGTGTGTGTGGGTATGGGATGTGTGGCTTGTGTGGGGTTTGCATATGGAGGGTTGGTGTGTGTGTGTGTGTGTGTGTGTGATATACGTGGAGGGAATGAGTGTGTGTGTGTGTGTGAGCACATGAGTGTGGGGGAAATATGTGTGGGGTGGTGTGGGTGGGTGGATTTGCGGGTTTGTGTGTGTGGGGGTTGTATGAGGGAGTGTGTGTGTGGGCGTATTTATGGGGTGTGTGTGTGTAGGGGAATGTGGGTCGGGATGTGTGTGTAGGGCCATGTGAGTGGGAGTGCATGTGTGAGGGATGTGTGGGAAGGTGTTTGTGCAGGGTCGCATTAGTGCGTGTGCATGGTGGGATTTGTCTGGCAATGTTTGTGTCAAGGGTGTGAAGGGTGTGTGTGCGGAGAAATAAGTGTGGCAGTGCATGCGAGGGAGGGAGTGTGTAGGGGGCATGATTGGGAATGGGTTTGTGTGTGGGTTGTGTGTCCAGGGGTGTGAGTGTAGGCGTTGGAAGTGTGGAGGGTGCGAGTGTGTGGATGTGAGTGCAGGGGTGTGAATGCAGTGGTGAATATGGAGGGGCGTCCATGTGCTGGGTGTGTATGTGGGGTATGTGTTTGGGGGATGGGTGGAGGTCTATCAATGGGTGTGTGTGTGGTTTGTGTTGGGTGTGTGTGGGACGGGAATGTTACTGTATTTGTGGGGAAGACTATCGGGTTATGATTGTGTGGGGTGTGTATGTGGGGAGTGAGTGGGGGATGTCCATTGGGGCCATGTTTTTTGGGGCTGATGTGTGGGGTTGTGTGCATGCGGGATGTGTGTGTGGTAAGTATTTTGGAGTGGCTGTGTGTGCATGTATTTGTGGGAGTGTATGAATGTTAATGTATGTTCTAAGGTATGTGTGGTGGTGCATATGGGGGGATGGGAAGTATGTATGTGGATATGGGGTGTGGGTGGGTGTGTGTGGGGGGGACTGTGTGTGTGAGAGGATGTGTGTACGGGTATGTGTGTGGGAGGTTTATCAGTGTAGGGGTTGTATTGTGTGAGTTTGCGTGTATGTGTGTGTGTAGCTGGGTGTTGATTTTGTGTTGGTTGTGTGTGGGAGGTGGTCAAGTGTGAAGGTGTGTGTGTGTTTGGGGGTGTGCGTGAGAGGTATATGGGGTGTGGGTGGGTGTGTGTGGGGGGGGACTGAGTGTGAGAGGATGTGTGTACGGGTATGTGTGTGGGAGGTTTTTCTGTCTAGGGGTTGTATTGGGTGAGTGTGAGTGTGCGTTTATGTGTGGGATGTGTGGCTGGGAGTTGATTTTGTGAGTTGTGTGTGGGAGGTGGTCATGTGTGAAGGTGTGTGTGAGGGGTGTATGTGGGCGGTGTTTCTGGGTTGTGCGTCGGGGTATATGTGTAGGTGTGGAGTGTGGGAAGGGGACTGTGGGTGCATTGGGTGTTTGTGGAGTGAGGGTGTGGAAGGTGTGTGTGAGTGTGGGAGGGTGTTTGTGTATATCTGTCAGAGGTTGTGTGTGGGGGAGTATTTGTATGGGGGATATGTGTGTGTGTGTGTGTGTGTGTGTGTGTGTGTGTGCGCGCGCAGAGTGTATGTGTGGGAGTTTGTTAGTGTGAGGGTGTGTTCCTGGGATGTGCATTTGTGTGTGGGGTGTGCATGTGGGAGGTGTGTGATTGTGGGGGGTGTTCGTCGGGCCTTGTATGTGTGGAGTGTGTGTCTGGGGATGCGTGTTGGGGGTTGTGTGTAGGGTGTGTGTGTGGGAGGTGTGTGATTGTTGGGGTATGTGTCTGGGGTATGTGTCTCGAGTGTGTTGCAGTTTTTTCGGGGGGGGGGGATTTAAGTGTTTTTTATTGTTGGTTGAGGGTTTTTGTTTAAGTTAATTGTGAAAGATTGGGTGCCATTGTGTAAGTTGTAATAAGTAATTTAAATTTTACAATTGTTAATGTTAAGGGTTTAAATCACCCAATAAAAAGGCAATGTGTGATAGATTATATTAAGAAGCTAAAAGTAGGGATCGTGGCAAGATAGCGTAGAGTCTAGACATGTAATCTCGACCTCTCTGGCCAGACTTTTAAATACCTGTTTTTTAACCCTTTGTTTTCAAGTTTAAACTTTTTAAATTTTAGTTTAAAGTATCAAGGAATTATTATGGCCACTAATGGTAAAAAGATTAAACCTCAAGTTCATAAGAATATACATTTTCGAAGTGCTGAGGATCTGGGGACTAGACGACCTGAAACAGCCCCTGGCTCAATTTCTTCATTGCCTAGACCCCAAAGATTTCCTGTGGGGGCTGAAAAAAAATCTATTGCTACCAAATGAAGGATGGCGCTGGAATTACCCATTCCCCGGAAGAAGGTGCGTGTTCCCAAGAAGTAGAAAGCCTTTTGATTTCAATGGAGGGAGCACACAGGAAAATGTCTCCATTGTTGGAAATGCATCAGGTCAACGTCGATTCAATCCAGTTAAAGAAGTTTTGTGGCATAAAGGTTATAAGTCTACTTTTCGTTACCCTGCAGTGTTGAAGGTGTTTTACGGAGTCTATCAATTTTGGTTTTTTGAAACTGATTGTGAAGCAATGATTTTTGCTGACTCATGGCCAGATATAAGAGGACAAAGACATAGTCCAGCATTATCTCCTAAAGAAAACTTTGGTAGCTCTGGAAAAGGAAGAAATGACAAAAATGGGAAAAAAAACAGGAATGGAAAGAATCCAAATTCTGAAATGGGATTTTCGAGATTGGAGTCTTTTGGGTGAAAAGAATTTTCTTATTCTATTTTTTCTTTTGTTCTTATAATATTTTGATGTTACTGACTGTTTGGCTGGGGAAGGAGAGATTTGGACATTCTTTACTAGTCATCAGCCACTGGTGGGTGACCCACACCCAATTTTTGTTTAGGGGATTACTACCTTTTGGTAGTTATTTTGGGGGGGGGGGTTTCTTTTTTTTTCCTTTTTATTTATTTTTTTAATTTTTTATTTTTTTTAGTTTTTAATTTGTGTTTTTTTTTATTGGAGGGCCTATATACATTAATTTGAGTTTTTATATAAAGATATTATTGGTATTTAGTAATAATAGTAGATATGTCAAAGTTGAGGTTTGCTACTTTTAATGTTCGAGGATTAAATAGTTAGATTAATATACGTGGGTCTTGGCGTATATTAAGAAAATGAAAATTGATATTGCTTTTTTACAAGAAACACATGTGAATGTGAAGGAAAGCGTGAAATTAAAAAGGAACTGGGTTGGGCATGTATATTCTTCTTCATTTAATTCTAAGGCTAAAGATGTAGCTATTTTGATACGTAAAAATGTATCTTTTGAATTACAATCAATGGAGAAAAAGGCAGAAAAAATAAAAATTTAAAGAAGCTAAAAGTAGATATTGTATTTTTGCAAAGGACTCATTTGACAGAAAAAGAACATTTGAAGTTGAAGAGAGATTGGTCAGGACATGTAATTTTTTCTTCATTAAACTCTAAAACTAGAGGCGTGGTGATATTAGTTAATAAAAAAAAACTTTTTGCTGTGGATTTTTTTTTTGATAATGTTGGAAGAGTACTGATTGTTAATTGGAAGATTTTTTTCTGAAAGTTGGACTTTAATGTATGTTTATGCACCAAATGAAGATGATCAGACATTTATTTCAGGGACATTTTTAAATTCGAATCAGGCATATGGGAATGTGTTAGTCGGAGTAGATTTTATCTGTTGTTTGGATCCCTTGTTGGACAAATCTCCAAAAATTGTTGAAAGAACTAAAATGGCAAAAAGACTGTTTAAGATGATGGAGGATTTAAATTTAGTGGAAATTTGGAGGAAATTAAATCCAACTGAGAAAGATTATTCACTTTATTCAGCTCGGCATAATTCTTTCTCTAGAATAAATGTATTTTTGATTTCTGTGCATTTACAAGTAGATTTAATTTTGCAGAATATAAAAGTAGGTTATTCTCATATCCTTCATTAAATGTTTAGGGACTGAATTAACTGAGACAGCTTATCGATGGAGGTTTAATGAAAAGTTATTGAAGAGACCAGATTTCATTTAGTAGATGAGAGATCAAATTATTTTTTATTTACATGAAAGAAAATTCAGTTCAAAATAAATTTATTTTGTGGGATGCTTTAAAAGCATATTTGAGGGGACAAATTATTAGCGATACAACTAAGAGAGAAAAAAACTATTTATTCGTAAGTTTAAATTTGGAAAAGGAAATCGAAGGCTTGGAGAAAAAAATTGAAAAAAATTATACAGAGGATGAAAGGATAAATTTATCTAAAGTGAAATTACGTTATAATTTACAAACGTATAAATATGAGAAAATGATGTTGGAGTCTAAACAATGTTATTATCAATTGGGAGAAAGAGTGCATATGGTTTGGCATGGCAACATAAAACTGAGCAAGTATCAAGGACAATTAATGCTATTAGGAAGAATGGAGAAATTACATAAATGAATACTGATGAATTTTTAAAATTTAATGAAAATTTATATATGTCAGAGGGTTATCAAAAAATGGATCAAATTGATTTATTTTTATCTAGTTTAAATTTGCCAGTGTTGAATGAATTTGAGGTAAAGAATTTAGATATTTTATTTACTGAATTAGAATTGAGAGAAGCTTTGCAATCGATGCCTGATGGGAAATCTCCTGGAGAGGATGGATTTAAGGTGGTGTTTTATAAAAAAATTAATGATTTATTATTTCCATTATATAAAGATGTTTTGAAACAAGCAACTAAAATGGATGTATTTCCAGAATCTTTCTCAAAAGCATTGATTACAGTTATACCTAAAAAAAGAAAGGAACTCTTTAAAAGTGTCACCTTACAGACCGATATCATTATTAAATGTTGATTATAGATTGGTGTCAAAAGTTTCAGATAATAGGTTAGTGAATTATTTGCCAAATTTTTTTACGTAACAATCAGGTAGGGTTTGTCAAAGACAATGTAGTTAAATTGTCATCAGATAATATAGTTAAATTGGAGGAGTCACGTGATGGAGTAGTGGCCGGACGGTGAACTCCAGCCCTCTCCAGAAAAGTCGGGAAAAACAAGAGAAAATACAAAGGCACAGAAATACAAGTTAAAGAAAAGTGAGTATAAAGGTGGAAAGAAGATGGAGACAAAAGGAGAAAAATCAAAATCAACGGAAAGAAGAGAGGAAGAGAAGACAACAGAGGAAAAAGGTGAAGGCCTTACCTGTCCGAAGAGGCCCGCTGTGGAGAGAAGACCCCACTACCTCAGGTCGGTAGAAAAAGAACTACAACAATGGCTCACAGAGCCGAGTAAAAGTGCGCAACCGCGCATGCGCGACTCCTCGCGCATGCGCGATGCGCATACAAAAAAACACACCGACGGGAGGGGGGACCAGCTGGGGAGTCGATCTCCACAGCCGGCAACGACAGCTGCAGAACACCTGCAGCAAGAAGAGACCACAGAAGACAAGAGAAACAAGATAGAAGAGGAGGAAAGGGCAGCAAAGAAACAACAGATGGTCAACCCAGAGGAAGAAGAAGAGGAAGAGTATGGTGAAATAGAAGAAGAAAAGAGAGGCAAGGTAAAGGAGGTACTTGCTCTTGTTAGAGGATACATGGAGTCATTTAAAGAATGGCAAACACAGGAATTCAATGATTTAAGAAGAAGAATAAACAACACAGAAAAGAAAATAAATAAAATGGATATGACCTTAACAGAAATGGGGAAAAAAATGGACAAGATGGAAGAACGGGCAATAGCAGCAGAAATGGAGGTAGAAGACTTAAAAAAGAAATTGGAGGAATCTAATAAAAAAACTAAAGAGACACAAGAATTACTAGCCCAAAAAATAGATATAATGGAAAATTATAACAGAAGAAATAACATAAAGATAGTGGGCCTTAAGGAAGATGTAGAAGGCAAGAATATGAGGGAGTTTATAAAAGAATGGATCCCTAAGGCCCTAGGATGTCCAGAACTACAGCAAGAAATGGAAATAGAAAGGGCACATAGAGCATTGGCCCCTAAACCACAACCACAACAAAAACCAAGATCTATTGTAGTAAAATTCCTAAGATATACTACAAGAGAAAAGGTACTGGAGAAGACAATGGAAAAAGTAAGAGAGGGCAACAAACCACTGGAGTATAAAGGGCAAAAAATCTTCATTTATCCAGATATAAGCTTTGAACTCCTAAAGAAGAGAAAAGAGTTCAATGCAGCAAAAGCGATTTTATGGAAGAAAGGATATAAATTTACACTGAAGCATCCTGCGGTATTGAAAATATTTATTCCAGGACAACAAAACAGACTATTCTCGGATCCAGAAGAAGCACGAAAATTTGCAGAACAATTACAAAAATAGACTGAGGGAGGAAGACGGGTAATGAGAGTTAAAATGATCACGATTGATATGTATGTGGGTAAAGACAAAAATAGACTGAGGGATGAAGACGGGTAAGGAGGGTAAAAATGACCACGATTGATATGTATGCGGGTAAAGAGGTATAAGAGTGAATAGAGACAATGGGCATATGTGAAAGTATCTGTAATTAGAGGAAAACATAGAAAGTATAGACAAGAATTAATAAGGGAAGGTAATGGAATAGAGAGAATAAGGAGGGAACTAAAAGAGTGACCTTTGTGACATATAAAAAACGAAATCTTTTCTGGGGGGGGCTGGGTGGGGGGAAAAGAGCGGTCACTGCAAAATCAGTTGACGCTTGCGAGTGGATTCGCAAATCCAAATGGAGAGGGGAGATGTGGTTGTCCGACAAGGGATAAAGGGCAACTCAGGAGGGGAAGGGGAGATTGGGGATAAAGAAGATAGAAATAGGAGAATAAGGAAAATGATGGATGTTGTAGGAATGTTGTCTGGTAAAGAGTTGAAAATAAGAAAACAGAAATGGAAAAGGAGGAAAGGTAATGATGGAAAAACGGAAAGAGAAGATAAACAAAATATAAAATGGCTACGCTGAACTATATGACTCTAAATATTAATGGAATACATAACCAAATTAAAAGGAAGAAACTACTAAATTTACTGAAAAAGGAAAAAATAGATATAGCATTTGTCCAAGAAACACATTTAACTGAATTGGAGCACAAGAAATTAAAGAGAGATTGGGTAGGACATGTAACAGCAGCATCGCATAATTCAAAAGCAAGAGGAGTGGCTATATTAATTAGCAAAAATGTGCCATTTAAAATAGAAGAGGAAATAATAGATCCAGCAGGGAGATATGTTATGATAAAATGTCAGATATATTCAGAGCTTTGGAATCTACTTAATATATACTCACCTAACGAAGAAGATCAAAAGTTTATGCAAGATATCTTTTTGAAGGTAGCTAATACGCAAGGGAACATACTAATAGGAGGGGATTTCAATCTGAATTTGGATCCAAATATGGATAAAACGGGGAAAAAAATTAACAGGAAGAACAAAGTAACCAAATTTATAATTAAATCAATGCAAGAAATGAAACTTGTGGACATATGGAGGAAACAAAACCCAAAAGAAAAAGAATACTCATACTACTCGACTAGACATAAAACATACTCAAGGATAGACCTATTCCTGTTATCAGCCCACATACAAGGGAGAGTTAGGAAAACGGAATATAAAGCTAGACTATTATCGGACCACTCACCCCTGTTATTGGCAATAGAGCTAGAAGACATCCCTCCAAGAATGTATAGATGGAGATTAAACCCCATACTACTTAAAAGACAGGATTTTAGAGAATTTATTGAAAAACAATTAAAAATGTACTTTGAAGTAAATACGGAATCAGTGGAAGATAAGTTTATACTATGGGACGCAATGAAAGCATTCATTAGAGGGCAAATAATAAGTTATGCAACCAAGATGAAGAAGGACTATAACCAGGAAACAGAGCAGTTGGAAAGGGAAATAATAAACATAGAAAAAAAATTAGCAATAAAGGAAGATACAACCAAAAGAAGAGAATTGGCTGATAAAAAAATAAAATATGAAACATTACAAACATATAAGGTGGAGAAGAATATAATGAAGACAAAACAGAAATATTATGAACTAGGGGAAAAAACACACAAAATCCTAGCATGGCAGCTTAAGACAGAGCAAACTAAGAAAATGGTATTGGCAACAAGGAAAAAAGACAAACAAATTACATATAATCCAAAAGAAATTAAGGAAAACTTCAGAGAATTCTATGAACAATTATACCGAACCGAAAACGAAGGGAAAGAAGGGAAAATAGATGAATTTTTGACTAAAATTGAACTACCAAAACTACAAATAGAGGAACAAAATAAATTAACAGAACCATTTGGAACAGTAGAAATACAAGAGATAATAAAAAATTTACCAAATAATAAGACACCAGGAGAGGATGGACTCCCAATAGAATTCTACAAAACATTTAAAGACCTAATAATACCGCCCCTCCTGGATGTAATCAACCAAATTGATGAGACACAAAACTTACCAGATTCATGTAAAACAGCAATAATTACAGTGATACTAAAACAAGGGAAAGATCCACTCTCACCAGCGTCATATAGACCAATATCTTTGCTAAACACAGATTATAAGATAATAGCTAAACTATTAGCGAACAGATTAGCAGAACAGGTACCGAAAATGGTAAATTTAGACCAAACTGGATTTATCAAAAAAAGACGCACAACAGACAATATTTGTAAATTTATTAACTTAATTCATGCAGTAGAAGGAAATAAAGCACCGGCAGTAGCAGTTGCTTTAGACGCAGAGAAGGCCTTCGACAGAGTAGAATGGAATTACTTGTTCAAAGTATTGCAAAAATTCAGTTTACCGGAGAAGTATATTAATTGGATTAAAGCATTATATAAGGGACCGTTAGCGAAAGTGACAGTAAATGGACATGTATCAAAGCAATTTAACTTAAGCAGGTCAACGCGGCAGGGATGCCCACTATCACCATTATTGTTTGCGCTAGCTATAGAACCACTAGCAGAATCGATAAGAAGAGATAATAATATAAAAGGAATAAAAATAAAAGACAGGGAATATAAAATCAGTCTGTTTGCGGATGATGTGATAGTGTACTTAACAGAACCAGAACTATCAATAAAAGAACTATATAGGAAATTGAAGGAATATGGAGAAGTGTCGGGATACAAGATAAACGTAAATAAAAGTGAAGCAATGCCTATGAATAACGCGGATTTCTCAAAATTTAAGGAGGAATCCCCATTCAGATGGCAAACGCAGGCAGTAAGATACCTAGGTGTGCAAATAAACAAAAATCTAGGCCAATTATATAAACTCAATTACAATCCACTAATGAAAAAATTACAGGACGATTTAGAGCATTGGAAAGAGCTACCACTAACACTGATAGGAAGGATAAACTGTATTAAAATGAACATTTTTCCAAGGATACTATACTTATTTCAGGCATTGCCAATACAACTGACAGAAAAATTCTTCAAAGAGTTAAAGAAAATAATAAGGAGATTTTTATGGAGAGGGGGGAAACCGAGGATAGCACTAGACAAATTAACAGAATGGTATAAACAAGGAGGCTTACAATTGCCAAACTTCAAAAATTATTATAGAGCCGCACAATTAAGGTACCTATCAGATTTTTATCAAACAAGGGAAAAACCAGACTGGACGAGACTAGAATTAGATAAAATAGGGGAAAAGATACCTGAACACATATTATATAAATGGGACGAAAAATTGGTACAACATAGAACTTCTCCAGTATTACACCATCTCCTCAATATATGGAAGAAGATTCATGTAGAAAGAAATAAAATAAATTACCAAATACCAAAACTAATATTGACGCAAAATAAGCTACTCCCTTTTACAATAGACAACCTTGCCTTTAGAAAATGGGAAAAAAAAAGGATTAAAAGAATAGAAAATTGTTTTTCAGGAAGTAGATTCTTATCCTTTGAACAAATGAGAGATAAGTACAATATAACGGGAGATACAGCGCTGGCATATTACCAACTGAGATCCTACTTGAAAGATAAATTAGGAAGCAACTTGAGTTTACCAGAGGGAAGTAACCTTGAATATGTGATTACAGATACAATGTTAATCAAAAGATTTATAAAAAATATGTATATTAAACTGCAAGAAAAGGAAAATGAGGAAACAAATGGTAAAACTAAACAAAAATGGGAACAAGATTTAAATATAAAGATAAAAAAGGAAACATGGGAGAAGTTATGCTCTGGAACGATGAGAAATACAATAAATACGAGGCTGCGTATGATACAATATAATTGGTTACACAGACTATACATTACACCGCAAAAGTTAAATAAATGGGACCCAACAGTATCTGATAGATGTTTTCGATGTAAAAAAGAAAGGGGAACAACAATTCATGCAATCTGGACATGTGAGAGAGTAGAAAAATTTTGGGATGATCTCAATCAGATATTAAATAAAATAACAGAAAACAATATACCAAAGAATCCAGAGATCTTTCTCCTAAGTAACATAAAAAATAAAGAATTTGGAATTGACTTGGAGGATGCACAAAAAAGATTTGTTAAGATAGCCCTAGCTGTAGCAAAAAAATGTATTATGTCAACCTGGAAATTGGAAGATAATTTGAAAATACAACAATGGTATATAGAAATGAATAAATGTATTCCATTAGAAAAAATAACATATAGTTTAAGAAATAATATTGAAATATTCGAACAAGTATGGGAGCCTTACATTAAATACAATAGCGAAAACCTACCGGGAACAAACATTACCTAAGTTGATGGAAGGAGAAGAGAAGAAAAGAATGGACTCAGTAGAATTTCTGGTGTATTTTTGTTGAATGACAACATTGTCTAACTGAATTAATGCAACCTAGATTGTATAACTAAAATGGATGAGAGGGGGGGGGGATGGGGGGGTGGCTTGGGAGGAGGGAGGGGGGAGGGAGAAAAAGTCACTGTAAATGTGTGGAAAAGAAAAAGTGTATATCATGGCTATTGTGATTTATGGTGTGAAAAATAAAAAATTTAAAAAAAAAAAAAAAAAAAAAAAAAAAAAAAAAAAAAAAGATAATATAGTTAAATTGATTTCATTAATTAATGCTAAAAACAACAAGATAATCAACCAACGGATATATCTTTGGATGCTGAGAAGGCATTTGATCGAGTTGAGTGGAAGTTTTTGTTTAAAGTATTGGAAAAATTTAATTTTGTTCCATTTTTTAGGGGTTGTGTTAGGGCTTTATATGCAGAACTTACGACAAGGGTAATAACGAATGGTGAGATTTCAAAATCTTTTAATTTATCTTGTTCTACAAGACAGGGTTTTCCTCTTTCACCTGCTTTACTTGCTTTGGTGACAGAACCTTTACCTCAGGCTGTTTGACATGATTTTGGTGTTAGAGGACTTAAAGTGAGAGAAAATGAAAATAAAATTAGCTTATTTACACATGATGTTTTTGTATATTTAACTAATCCAAAAACTTCACTAAAATTATCACAGGACTTGTTGAATAAGTATGGTAAATTATCGGGATATGAGATTAATTGGGAAAAGAGTGAGGTTTTACCAATAGCAGAAGAAGATTTTATGGATTGTAGACAAATTACTAAATTTAGATGGTCAAATAAAATTAAATATTTAGGAATAGTTGTAAATAAAAATGATCATGAATTATTTATTTTGCATTATGTACCTTTATTAAATAAGGTTAAAATTGATTTAGATAAGTGGAAAGATTTACCACTGACCTTAATAGGAAGAGTGAATTGCATAAAGATGAACATTTATGCTCGAGTACAACACTTTTTTCAATCTATTCCTTGCATAGTTGGGTTATTCTTATGGAAAGGTAAATTATCGAGGGTTTCTTTCCAAAAATGGACTTGGCATTATAAATTGGGTGGTTTGCAATTACATTGTTTTTATAATTATTATGAGGTGGCACCGATGAAGTTTATTAATTGGTTATTTGATAATCAACAATCTCCTAGGTGGGCAAAGATAAAGATGGCTCAGATTTTGGAAAATAATATTAATCATTTCATTTATAAATGGAATCCTTTATTGTTACAAGAATTTAAATTATCCGTTTTTCGACATATAATGAATATTTGGTAAAATCGCAATTTAATTCTTGATTCTATCGGAATAGTTTCGATAAGATCACCATTATATCAGAATAAATTAATTCCCTTTTCATGATAGAATCCTTACTTAAAAGATTGGGAAATTAAAGGATTAGTGAATGTAATAGATTGTTTTGAAGCAGGGAGGTTTTGTTCATTTAAAAGGTTGCAGGAAAGATATGGTATTGCATCAAATTCTTTGTTTATTACCAACTTTGAGATTATTTAAAGAAGAATTATGGGAAGGAAATAAATTTACCAGGTCAAAAGAAATTTGAATTATTAATTGCAGATAAAGGTGAAAAATGCTTTATTTCTGATATGTATAGGTTGTTGCAGGAGAAAATGGAAAAAGACAAATGGGAAAGAATTAAATATTATTTTGACATGGGAGGAATGGTCAAAACTGTGTGTTGACGGTGTTACCAAGTTAATTAATGTGAGGTATACTATGGTCAATTAGAATTTTTTGCATCAATTATATTCAACCCCTGAGAAATTGAAGAGATATGGATTCAGTTTAACAGATTTCTGTTTTAGATGTAGAGAGCAGAAAGTTACTTTTGTACATTCAGTTTGGTCGTGAAAGAAAATTAAGCATTTTTGGGAGGAAATTATAAAATTTTTGAGGGATTTGTTTCAAAGGGATATTTAATGGATCCAAAAATATGTTTGTTGGGTTATGTTAATGTTCCATTTGTTGATTCAAAATGCCTAAACCATATTTGGCTTTGTTAAGATTTGGGTTAGCAGTAGCGAGAAAATATATAGCTGTCACATGGAAGAATATAAACTTGCAAAGATGGCATAACGGATTGCACTCTTGTCTATATTTAGAAAAATTAACATATAATGTAAGTAATTACTCTTTTTTATTTATATGTGGTGTTTATATTTGAAACACATGGCTATAGAAATTAAATCAATGTTGTAATGTTGGCAGACCAATCAGGGAATATTTGATACATTTCTCTAAGGTTTTGGGGGAGGAGAGGTTGTTTTTTTTTCTTTATTTTGGTTATTTTTTTCTTTTTTTGGTTTTTATTGTATTAGTAAGGGGGAGGGGATGTAGTTTACAGTTATTTTATGTGTATTTGATTTTCTTTATGTAATTTGAGAATATTAAATAAAATCTTTCAAAGAATCGAGTGTGTATGTGTGTGTGTGGGGCGTGTGCGTCAGGGTTTGTGTGTGTGGGGGTGTGGTAGGAACTGCCGCTGATCCCCGAGTCCTCCCCACTGCCGCCGCTGATCCCCGACCCCTCCCCACTGCTGCCTGACACATCGATTCCTCCAGACGCTCGAGATTCCAGCCGGCTTCTCTGAGCCGACAGGGTGTCACGGTTGATGTAGTGGTTAGGGCAATGCCTTTACATGGCCAGTGGTCAGGACTGGACCTCAGTTTGAATTCTGCGCTGTCTGTCAGAAAGTTCTCCTCCTCGTTGCTATCAAGTGGCTTCTGTGTTCAATCTTGCCTTTGAAAGTTCTTCTGCATTCAGGACAGGTTGTTCCAGATGGCAGATCAGGCTTGGGTTGGTACGGCCTCTCCTCTCATCTTCTTCTATTTCTGCACATCTGCTGGCTTCAAAGGTTGCTGTTCCCTCTCAGATGATGGTTTGCCAGACCTTTCTGTCCATGGTTCATCCACCCTTTGACAGGTCTTGTTTTTCATCCTGCAGGGTGTCTAGCCACCCTCCTCACCAGGCAAGCCTGGTGGGGGAGCCGGTTTAGTCGCCGACCACTCGACCATGCGACAGGTAGTACTGGGTTACATGGTACCAGTAGCACTCAGGCGAGTGACCTGACACAGATCCTTGTTTACTCTTCACTTCATGCAAAAAGGCTCCCAAGTGCTCATGTTGACCACGACTGTGGCCAATATGCCTTTGTTGAAGAGCCTCAGGATCCGTACTTCCATTTCTGTTCATCTAATACTAGAAGGGGTGTCCTATAGTTGTTTCCTTGATGCAGAGTTAAAGGCTTTGGTGTGGGTGATGAATGACGTGTACAAAGGTTGGATCTGTTCACTACACTTTTTTGGAGTTGTCGAATTTTTAGGTGTTGGCAGAAATCTCGCTTGAACTTTGTTGAGATCCTCCAGGACTGGATGTAGAAATACCTGAACATGTTGATTGTGTTTCCAAGTGTGGCTGCCTTATTGACAGTTGGTCCTGCTACCAGCTCGACTTCCAGCACAAGTTGTTGTCCTCCCTTCTGCGCTTCACGAATCTACAAGCAATGGAAACAAAAGTCATTCAAGGGAAGAGATGAACAGAGTTGAGGAAGATCACGCGAAGACGACCAATGGTCTTCAGCTCAAAATCATCTTCACTTTTTCGTAAAGATTCAGAGACAATAGAAACCCATTAATCCCCTATCCCTCTATCCCTCCCCCTTCGTCGACAACTCTTCCTCCCTCTCCCTCCCTCTCCTTCCCCTCTAACTCTCACTCTCTACGAATATCCCTCCCCATCCTCAAAAACTCTCCTTTCCTCTCCCTCTCCTTTTCCCCTCACCCTCTCCCTCTATCACTCCCCTTTCCTCGACAACTCTCCCTCCCTCTACTTTCCTCTCCCTCTCCCCCTCACCCTCTCCCAAAATCCCTCCCCTCAAAAAATTTCCCTCCCTTTCCTCCTCTTTCCCCTCTCCCTCTCCTTCCCCTCTCCCTCTCCTCCTCCTGCCCTCACTCTCTCCCTATATCCCTCCCATTCCTCAAAAACTCTCCTCTCCTTTCCTCTCCCTCTCCTCCTCTTCCCCTCACCCTCTCCCAAAATCCCTATCCCTTCCTCAACAACTCTCTCTCCCTCCCTCTCCCTTTCCCCCTCCTTCCCCTCCCTCTCCTTCCCCTCCCTCTCCTTCCCCTCCTCACCCTCACCCCATTACTCCCCCTTCCTCGAAAACTCTCCCTCACTCTCCTTTCCTCTCCCTCTCCTTTCCCTCTCCTCCTCTTCCCCTCACCCTCAGCCTATATCGCTCCCCCTTCCTCACCAACTCTCCTTCTCTCCTTTCCTCTCCCTCTCCATCTCTTATCGCTCTCCTTCTCCTCTTACCCTCACTCTTCCCTATATCCTTCCCCATTCCTTGACAAGTCTCCCTCCCTCTCCATCTCCTTCCTCTCTCCCTCTCTTTCTTCTCACCCTCCCACTATCCCTCCCCTTCCTCGACAACTCTCCCTCCCTCTCCCATTCCTTCCACTTTCCATCTTCTTCTCCTCCCCCACTCTCTCCCTATATCCCTCCCCCTTCCTCGATAACTCTCCCTCCCTCTCCTACCTTTCCCCTCACAATCTCCCTATAACCCTCTGCCTTCCTTGACAACTATCCCTCATCCTCTTTCCCTTCTCCTTCTCCTTCCCCTCACCCTCTCCCTATATTCCTTACCCTTCCTCGACAACTCTCCCTCCCTCTTCTTTCCTCTTCCTCTCTTTCCCCTATCCATCGACTTCTCCTCTTCCACTTCCCCTATCCCTTCCCTTCTTTGACAACTCTCCCTGCCTCTCCCTCTCCTCTTCCCCTCTAACCCACCCCCTTCTTCGACAAGTCTACCTCCCACTCCATTCTTCTCTCTTTCCTTCCCCTCTCTTATGCCCCTCACCCTCTCCCTATATTCCTCCCCCTTCCTTTACAACTCTTCCTCCCTATCCTTTTCTCTCCCTCTCCTTCTCCACTTCCTCTCCTTCTCCTTAAACTCTCCCTGTATCCTTCCCCCCTTCCTCGACATTTCTTCCTCTCTCCTTCCCCTTTCCCTCTCCTCCTCTTCCACTCACCCTCTCTCCCTCTATCCCACCGCCTTCCTTGACAACTCTCCCTCCCTCTCCTTCCCCACTCTCTCTCTTTTTCCTCTTCCCTTCACCCTCTCACTATATCCCTCCCCCTTCCTTGACAACACTCCCTCCCTCTCTTTTCCTCTCCCTCTCCTTCCCCTCTCCCTCCTCTTCCCCTCTCCCTCCCCTGAGTGAGGTGCTGGATTTGGGAGGGGGGGAGGTCAAATGCAAGGGAAAGTCTACAATATATCCTTTCTAGCATTGATGGAGAGAAGGATTTTGAGCTGAACGCTCTCTGCACCCTGAAAGAGACAACATGGTGGAGAGGATGGTAAAAAAACATCCAGCCTGCTGGACTTCATGATTTGGGGAACTGAGTGTAAAAGTTGGTGAGTCAAGTTACAGCTGTATAAAATTTTGGTTCGCCGCATTTGGAATATTACGTAGTGTTCTGGTCCCTGAATTCACGGAAGGATGTCGAAGATCTTGTAGACCTCTATCACGTCTCCTCTCATCCTTCTACACTCCAGCTCTGCGAACCTTGCCTCATGAGAATTGTTTCCCAATCCAGGCAGCATCCTGGTAAATCTCCTCTGTCCCCTCTCCTTCCTATAATGAGGTGACCAGAACTGAACATAATATTCTAAGTGAGTCATACCAAAGATTTATAGATTTGCAACATGACAACTCTACTCCTGAATTCAAACCACCTATGAAGGAATCTCAGCACACCATAATCCTTCTTCACTCTCCTATCAAACTGTGCGGCAACCTTGAGAAATGTGTAGATTTGCAACCCAAGGTTCCTCTGTTCATCCACACTCTTAAGTAACTGACCATTAACTCTGGACTCAGCCTTCTGGTTTGTCCTTCCAAAATGCATCAACTCTCAGTTATCTGGATTGAAATCCATCCACCACTTTTCTGCCTAACTCTGCATCCCACCTTCATCATTTTGTAACCTTTAACAGCCTTCATCTCCATCCACAACTCCTCCAAACCAACCTCCGTGACATCTGCAAACTTACTGACCTATCCATCCGCCTCTTCATCCAGGTGACATGAAAATCACAAAGAGCAGGGGTCGCAGAACAGATCCCTGCGGCACCAACCTCCAGGCAGAATACTTTCATTCCACTACGACACTCTGCTTTCTTCCGACATGACAGCTTTTATTTCATGCAGGTAATTTTTCGCTCATCCCATGACTCAGGACTTTCCGAAGGAGTCTCCTGTGACCGACCTTCTCAGACGCCTTGCTAAAATCCTCGTAGACCTCATCTATCACCGTACCCTCATTAATTTCTTTTGTAACCTCCTCCAAAGACTGAGTTAGATTTGTGAGGCCCAAGCTTGCCTTCACAAAGACATGCTGACTATCCTTGAGTAGAGTGTATTTCTCCAGATCTTCATAGATCCCATCCTTAAGAATCCCTTCCATTAGTTTACTCACCAATAATGTAAGACTAACCCTAATTCCCAAGATTCTCCCTATTACCTTTTTTAAACAAGGGGACTCTATTTACCATTCTCCAATCCACCCAAGTCGCGCTGCCGTCTATCTCCCTCCTTGCCCACGTGAGTGGTGCTGCTGTCTCACCCACCTCCCACACATCTGGGTCACGCTGCTGCCTCTCCAACCCACCCCCCAACACCTTCACCAAGGGTCGATATCGACGACTTTGAAGACCCCTAATATGTTATTTAAAGTAACTTAATGTCACTTTATTCGATTCAGCAAAGAGTGGGGCAGGGAGGCAAGGTTAGGGGGGCTTTACTAAAGCTCAGCCTGGAGTGGTAGTTAATCCGCCACAGTTGACATGGCGTTGCAGTCGTGCTCCAATCTTCAAATATGCCTGGATGCAGCAGGCATGGATAATGCCGATGATTTGCCACAACCCATTTTTTATACACTTGTGGATGCATGAAACTATGCACCAGCTTTGATCTTTTTCAAATTTCGAACATGCGAGGCAGAAGCTTTAATAGTAAGAACCCATTTACTTGTTTCAGATGGTGAAGAGAAGCAACATCCACGTCATTCTGTGCATTTCTAAATGGCACATTGGGGAAGTAGTGAAATCAAATTGCATGAGTGGATGTAATTGCTTTGGATGAGACCTTAAACCACATCCTATATGGTTTTTAAAGAACATACAAGATTCTATCGTACAATAAATTCTGTTCTTTACCCGGCCTCGGGCCTAGTCGGTTCGAGCAGTGAGTCGGAGGAGGCGGAGACCAGAGTTTGGGCAGTGTTCGGAGGTGGAGCGAGTTGAGAGTGACAGGTTTAATTGGTCAAGGCCGATAAAAGGAGGGAAACGCAAAGGAGAGGCCAGCGAGGAGTGGCCCAGTGAGTAGTGGCCTGGTGAAAGAGTGGGGTTTCGAGGCTTTGGCTCGAGAGGGTTCAGCGAGTAGAGGCTGAGGTCGAGTGTATCTAGATTAAGGTAAGACTATATTTTTTTGTTATTTGCTCTTTCTAAGGTGAGGGGGAAGAGAGAAGGGTTGAGTGTGAGAGCAGTTTGCTCTTTTCAGTGTCAGATGTGAAAGGTCCTGGAGTCTTCGACCTCCTGGACATCCACGATTGCACTAGGTGTACTGAGCTGCAGCATCTCAGGGACCGTGTTAGGGAATTGGAGCTGCAGCTCAATGACCTCGACCTGGTCAGTGAGAGTGAGGCCATCATAGATAGGAGCTATAGCCAGGTGGTCTCAACAGGGCCACAGGAGGAGGATCAGTGGGTTCCAGTTAGGAGAGGGGAAAGGGAAGAGACAGATACAGGAGGGGGCACCTGTGACTGAAGCACTCAACAAATGGTACACCTCCTTGAGGAGCATTCAGGCTGGGGAAGGAATCAGTGGCTGTATCTCTGGCACAAGGTCAACCTCTGTTGCCCAAAAGGGTAGGGAAAGGAAGAGGAGGGTAATAGTTATAGGGGATTCGATGGTCAGAATGACAAATTGGGGATTCTGTGGATACGATTAAGGAAACAGATTGGTGCCAGGGTCTGGGATGTAACTTCCTGTGTCATTTCAGAACAAGTTGGATAGCTGCATGGATGTGAGGGGATTGGAGGGTTATGGACAGGGAGTGGGTAAGTGGGGCTAGAGGAGCCCACTTAAATCGGTGTGGACTCGAGGGGCCGAGATGTCCTGTATCTGGACTGTAATTGTCTCAGCCAAGATTTATCTTGCAATCAACATCATCTGGTCATTCCTGCATTGCTATTAGGGACCAGTTATGTGTGCAAAATAGCAATTTTTCTCAACTAGGTCAACGACCCTGCTTCATCAATCCAGAAATAAAACATTTCCAAAATCGCAGTGGTGAGAAGTGCCAGGTAAAAGTAAACCTTCAAGATCTTCCACTTGGACATTTGTCCGTTCCAACGTCCTCTTCTGCTCTGATGTTTCCTGACGCAAACGCTGGAATCTCTGTTCGATGGTAGCTAAAATGAACACAAGGTTCTGTTACACATACATTTAAAAATGTCTTCAAAGATTTACCATGTTTCCGGTGTTTTCTTCCCAACAAACACATTTTTTTGTTTTGGAGAGAGAACTGTGGGTTTAGTAATATTTAAAGCAATGCAGAACAGAAGATGACGAGAGAAAAGGTGAGCAAGGAATGAAAAAAGTTTGGAGGGAATCAGCGTGAAATAGCAGACAAGTGAAATGAAGAACAGTGAAAAGGAAGGGACATTTGCAAAAGAAAATGGAGAGAGAAAGAGAGGGACAGTTGTGCAACTCTGTTGAAAACATGTTGACTTCAAGGCCTTTTACTCATCGAGAGGAGCAGGTGAAGTGGGGGGGAGCTGGGGCCGGGGAGGAGCAGGAACAACAAAGAATACCCTGCTGAATAGAGAAGACTCTGAGAGCAGCTGCAACCGTTCTCACCAGAACTGTATCCCGCCCTTCAGGTGCTCAGATGCATGGATCTTCAGTGCCCTCCCAGCACAGCATGAGAAATCCCCTCTCATTGGGGGGTCTTTGAGACATCACAGCCCTAAACACTTCCTTGGCTGCATGTTTGCCAGATGTTCACACTTGGTAAATGGCCGCTGCTTAACCTTCTACCATTTCTACATACCCTCTATTTCTATTAATAACTGATCAACAAGACAAACGGAAAATATAGAATTTCTGAGGTTTAGGAAAGAAAACAAAAATGTATAAAAATAAATGAGCTGATAGAGCATCTGGAAAAAAGAAAAGCAACATTAACATTTCGATGGAGCTCGTGACTTCACTGCCTTGCTGGCATATTTTAACATTTGTTTCCTATTTCCAGTCTTGTTTCTATGATTGGAAGTTGTCTGGTTTCCAATCATTCAATCTTCTCTTTAATTGATGAGCCACGGACAAGTATGCATGACTGGAGCCTGGCTGCTTTATTAAATAATCGCAGAGCATCACTTTCAACGAATTCACTGCAAGAATTCCCATTTGCCGCCATTTTCATTTCCAACGCTCCAAATATGGTTCTCAATTCAGTACCTTTAATGCAACAATTTTATAAGACCCAACACTTCTAAGATGCACCACTCGAGCAGAAATTTCATTCAATAAACACACATTTTGCAATACTATTGCGATTCTGGCCTACGAGTCTGAATCACTGACCACAATTCAGTGGAGAAAGTTCGATTGAACTTTCTTAAATACTGCATTTTATTCAAACATTGAAGTGTGCACAGTTCTTTAGTAAATGGTCATTTTCAGAGCTGTTTATGAAATGATAGCCTATTTATGACGTGCTAGGTAAAGATGATTCAACATTTGAAATCCAATCAATTGCAAGAAATATTTTAGAATGGTTCAAAGAGGTTGGTGGGTCCCCACTGGTAATTTGCACAATTTGAAAATGTCTAATTTACCAGCTGGAAGCATCACTTGTATTTGTTGGAATTAGAGAACCACCTTTTGATCTAAACATCAAATGTTGAAATGGTACCTGTGGTCTTTCGAAGCTGGACTATATTTGGAACAACGTCATTGCTCAAATTCAGCAGGCACTTTGCTGCCTCCTGTAACTTTTCGACACCATCTTCATGTTCAGAAATTTCTCCCTGAAGAACCTGTGATTTCAAAATGACACAATGACTCATTCACAATAAAATTAATATTTATTTCTGTATATCTTAGATTTGCCGATGCCTTGGTTAATTTCGATATTGTCTTTGGGTCAAGGAGATAAACAGCCTGTGAAGGCGATTCTATAAATTATCATAAATACCAACAACTCTCTGGCCTGCTTTGGGGTGAGGAGGCGAACATTTTCAAGGACCCAATAACCACAGGATATTGGAATTTTCTCAAACAACCAGATCAAACTTTCTATTGATCATTACTCATTACTCATTAATGCTTCGAGGTATTTAATACGCCTGATGTTTGAGCATTTTCTGATGCTGTTGAGCTCATCATCTTTATCTTGTCTACATCTCTTGACCGGCCCTGAAGTCCCCTTGCAAACCATCAAGGTCACAAGAAAATATTTAAAAATGTTCTGATGCTTAGATTTACATCAGCATTGATAAAATAATGCTGAAGAACTCATTTGGCTTTTCACCACTAATGGACATAGATTTGGCTGCAGAGGGTTATTCTGCATTATCGTTTTTCTGCCTGTCTACTTTTACTCCAGATGACCCCTCTCCCCAATCCATCATCCTTCAACGGTAAATATGTGTTCTCCCTCAGCAATCCGACCCGTTTGCAACTCCTATTCTCTCGAGCACTTAATGGCCCACAGCTTTTCTCCATGACCATCAATCCCAGGCCATTATTGCAATAAATGGTCCGATTTTTCTCTGACTGCAAGACCAGAAATGCCCTCCACCTCAATAAAGCAAAACTTTCTGATTTGTCTTTCTGATGCAAATTCCAATTCCTCAAACATCAACTCCAGTCAACATGATGCCATTAGTTTCGTTAATGATAGAGAAGGATAGGTCTGGGACTCGGGTTGAGATTTTAAATTGGAGAAAGGCCAATTTGAGGAAATTAGAAAGGAATGAGAAGGTGTTGACCTGGAAAAGTATGTGCGGGGTGAGTGGAAGACCTACAAAGGTGAAATTTGGAGAGTACAGACTTTGCATGTTCCTGTCAAGATTAGCAGGCTTAGGAATCTGGTTTGGAAGAAGAGAGGTGTGCAGCAGGTATAGACATCACAGAGCAAATGAGGTGCTTGAAGAGTATAGAAAATGCAAGAAAAAACCTCAAGAAAGAAACCAGGAAGGCTATGTGGATGATAATGGGGTAAATTGGATGAGTAAGCTTGCAGGTGTTGTGGACACTAAAGAAGGTTTTCAAAGCTTGCAGAGGGATCAGGACCAGCTGGAAACATGGGCTGAAACATGGAATTTAATGCAGATGTGTGTGAGGTGTTGCATTTTGGAAGGACAAGCCAAGAAAGGACATACATGGTAACCAGTCGGGCAGTGAGGAGTACGATAGAACAGAGGGATCTGGGAATACAGACATCTCATTCTCTGAAAATTGTGTCACATGTGGATAGGGTTGCAAAGAGAACTTTTGGCACATTGACCTTGATGAATCAAAGGATAAAGTATAATTTTCATTGGTGAGACCCAATTTGG
Organism: Narcine bancroftii; assembly: GCF_036971445.1. Lineage (NCBI taxonomy): Eukaryota > Metazoa > Chordata > Chondrichthyes > Torpediniformes > Narcinidae > Narcine > Narcine bancroftii. The sequence goes on from NW_027211892.1 coordinate 1,267,837, forward strand.
ATTATTGTGTGCCGTTTGGATCACCTAACTGCAGGAAGGATGGCAATTGTGCAGAGATTGACTTGGATGTGGCCTGGACGTCAGGAGCAGAGTTGTAGGAAAAGGTTAAACAGGTTATGATTTTATTCCCTGGAGTGTAGAATGAGGGAAGAATTGAGAGCGAGATTTAAAATGATGTGGAGGACAGAGTAAATATAGGTAGGCTTGTTCCACTGAGAGCAAGTGAAATACAAACCAGAGGACATGGGGTAAGGGTGAAGGGGATAAATTTAGGGGGAACATGAGGGAGAACGTCTTCACACAGAGTGAAGAGGTGGGAGAGTGGAACAAGCTGTCCGTTGAAGTGGTGACTGTGGGCTCAATTTTTAATTTGAAAAGAATTTGGACTGGTATATGGATGGGAGAGGTATGGAGGTCTATGGACTAGGTGCGTCAGAGGGCCTCGGCAGAAAAAGGGTTCGGAACAGACAAGAAGGGCCAAAGGGGCCTGTTTCTGTTCTGTAATATTGTAAGGTTCTATGGTTCGAATACTTCTTTGGAATAAATCTATCTCTGCCACTTTGCAAACAAATCTTACCTCCAAATGTGCTCCAAGTCACCACTTTCCTCCCACCTCCCTTCACCTGTTCCTGAAACCCCCATCTATGGAGTTATCGTCTCTGCACCTGATGATCCCATTAATGATTTGCTGAGATTTTTTGCTCTGCTGTTATAATCTTGGAGGTCGTCCAAAATTCTGCCACCATTTCCTTAGTCACCAGGCCCCCATTAAACATGGATAAGGTCTGAGGAAACCCATACTGAAAATAGACACACAATGAGAGCAGAACTGTTTGGCTTCTTTGTTACAGTTTCCAATCTCGCCCCCACCATCTGGAAGCAAATTGGCTGTTGGATCTTCATCAGGCTCCCATTAAAACCTGATCAAGTTGGAATGAATGGAGCTCAACTTCCTATTTCAGGTGCCAAACTTACAACCTCCCATGTGGCCTTAACCACTGTTATTGGATGTGCACATTATCATTATTTCAAAGCATTCATCATTCTACTCGTAAATTAGAATAAGCAACATTACACAGTGATTTATGAAATAACAACTTTAATTTACCATGATATTTTCAAGTTCTTGCTGCAAGATTTCTGGATTAGAGATGGCCTCCAGCTGAACCATTCGTCTTTCTCTTTCTACTCTCTCTAGCCACAAACGCAGCTCATCTGCCTTCTCTTGCCATTGTTCAAATACCTTGGTGCCAAGACGGATTCCAAGTCCAATGCACTATAGAGTGAAAGAAATGAATGAGTATGTGGATTTTTAAAATGTACGATTTTGTGATGCGATCAAATATCGAGTGTCCAATCGATCCAAAATGGGTCAAGCGATACATTACTGGTCCATTACTTATGCCAACTATCATTTTTTTGTTCCCTGCATCAAGTTTTTTGAGGGTCACAGACAAAAAGGCAATGTTCACTCCTCACCAAAGGTGAAATGCCTGTTACCCTGCCGTACTGTTCCATTTTCTTGTTATGTCAATAAATCTTTTAATTGATATTTTGAGTTTGCTTTCAAAATAAACTGATGGTCAGGAATATATCAGAAGCATTGAAAACTTTCACAAATTTAGTGTGTCAGTGAAGATTAGACAGAAATTCTTTTGGGGCTGGGCTTGTTCCAGCCGAACACTCTGCATTTCTGTTATGCCATTCAAGCCTAACCCTTGGGTTTAGGACATACTGAGCCAGCGAGGTGACCTTTGTGGATTGGACACATTACACCGTGTTCAGTGACAAATGCACGTGGGAGGCCAGTCTGGAAAATCTTCACCAATTATGATCTGTTCGACATTTGATTTTATTAAAAGGAAATGAGTTCATGACTTATTTTCTGCAGTGGTCTCTGTCCAACTCGAGTGAGTTTGGCCACCAAGAGAGCTCCACAATACTGGAAAGATTTGATCATTGTTCCTGTTCTTCATGGGTATTATTAATCACAGCCGCAAACCTTTTCCAGAGCCACTCTTATAAGACTAAAACTTACACAAGTTGCTCAGTCTATCAAAATGCTCTCATGTTACTGATCTAAAGTAAAATTGGAGTTTAAATGCTATTAGTCAAAAAAAAGGAGATATGTCATACTTCTGATCGAAGTGCGTTGAAGCGAGCATCGGCGCTTTCAACCGTCTCCTCCACACGTTGGCTTATGGCATCAGGATCAATTGGGATCTTGTAGCTTTCAATTGCATTCCTGATTTCAAAGAGAAAGGCAGCATCGAAGAGACTTTTCCAAGATCGTCTGAGGTATCTTAGATCCCCTTTGAGAAATTGAAGATCATTGAAGAGGAATTTCTGCTTCTTAAGTTTGAATGTCAATGACGTGGAGTCAAATTCCTCAGCTTTTATTTTTCGTAGTTCCTTTTCTGAATGAATCATTAATGTTTCGAATTCATCATGATCTGTTTAAAGGAATATAATGGTGAAATAATCAAAATGATCAAATAATACCAGATTATATAGACTTTGACACATTGACAGGATCCTGTAATAATTACAAGTTGGGGTTATTCCAAACCACATGTAGCTTTCAGTTGTCTTACTTAGAATTCTTTTTAACTCTCAGTAAATAGTATTTTATAGTAATCTGGAAAATAAATGAATACTTTCCCTCACCTTTTCGGAACTTCTGCAGTTCTAGATGCAGATCCTCAATCACGTTTAATTGAGAATCTGCACTTGATAAAGCGGATTCGTACTCCTCCATCAAGACATTCAAGTTCTCCTGCAGTGCAACTTCCTCGTCTCGCAAAGGGTCCTGGACATTTTGTTCCAGGAAAGTCTGAGCTGCCTCTATGGCCAAAACCAACTCTTGCTCTTTCTGGGACAACTTTTGGCGATGTTCCTAGAAAAGAAACAATCCTAGGTTCATTTTTATTGCTCCAAGTTGTCTTGGGGGAGGTAAGGTTTCTATTTATTGCATTTGCAATTGAAATAAAATATTCAGGTTTCCCAATTTATTAAAAATCAGGGTACCAAAACACTCTTAAATACACACAGGAAACGTACTTCAAGTCCAGAAATCTAAATGGTTTTATGCTTTCGGAGGTTTAATCAACTACCTTGATCTACAATTCTTTGCTTGTGTCAAAGGATGAATCCTGCTGAGATGGAGTAGAATATATTCCATATTTAATTTGACTGACAAGAAAATAAATCCTCTCCTTCAGTATTTGTACACAGTCCCTTCCCTGTCAAACAGACTTACTTTTATTTAAACTTAAGCACATTAAACTTTTGTCATTTGAATTATCTCATCCTTAACTTTCAATTCAGGGATTTAATATTCTTTCATGATGTAAAAGAGAACACGTGAAATCTAACGAGAGGTGACTGTGATCTAGTCAGGAGAATGTGAACTAGTTTGTAACTGTGTAAGAATGCACCCTTCTCACTGAAGTAACTGTGGGGTGGATGTCTATGTATATGAGTGTATCAACATTTTTAAGAGATGGTGGATCTTCTTGTCTTTTTTCTTCACTGGTATCACTGTTTCCTTTACCCCAGACTTGCACATCTTCGCCCAGTGGTTTGCTATGCCGTAGGCTCCACATTCAGAACCGTATGCGGGGCAATCATTTTGGTCACGGAGGGGTGTTGTCTGCTGCCCTTCCTACAGGTCCTGGGGGTGGCACTTTTCTGATTGTACTTTTTATAGCATCAACCCTTCCTTCACTTTGCTGTGGGTGGGTCTGCATTGATAGGGATTTCATTTGTGTCCTCGTGGATTCGAAGACTCTGCCTGTTTCTATATCTTTGGCCAGTTTCAAGCTATCCTTCCCTATAAGAGACTTTTGCATTCAGGATGGGCATATTAGTGGATCAGCTAATCTTTCCTCTATATCCTTCCATCTGCATTTTGCAGCATTAGTTTTTGGTGTAGTAAGGACGTTAGTAACAGTCTCATCAGTCTCTTACACAAAACCTTGAAATTCATTGCATTCAAGTCTAGGATTAGAGCTGAGTTCAAGGTGAGAAACAACCTTTGCAAATATCTGCTCTGGATCATTTTTCTCCACCCCGTAAGTTCTCAGCTATTAAATAAGTCACGGCCTGGCTCCCCTGTCCAGACATGTATAGAACTAACCTTCTCCTCGCTGTTGCATTTTTAAAATAGCTTTTCACTGCTAAATTGTACATCTGCTGAAACGTTTTCAACGATTCAACAATGTCTTCAGCCTCCCGTCCATCACTGGGTGAACTGCTGTTGCACCAGCCATTCATTTCCAGGTGTACTTTTTCTCTTCTTCCCCTTCAGATTTCAGTCACTTCCAATCAATTTTATAGTTTTATTCTTGTTCTCTCAGACCGACCACTGCCAACATGTTCTGTCTCCGTGTTACCTGGGAGGATTCTTAAATAACTTAAAGATGCAAGATTCAAATAACAGAAGGGAGTTTACTTACTGATGCCTTCCACCATCTCAGGAAACTGTTCACACTCATACTCATGTATAGGTGCCCCCCAGTAGTGCACGACGGTTACCACAGTGAGAAGGGTGTATTCCTAGGAAGTTACAAAAGAGTTCACATGATCCTGACGAGATAACACACCCTTCTCACTGTCGTAAATGTCGTGCACCAATGTGGGGTGCATGTCTATGTGAGTATGAACATTTCCTGGCATGGTGGAAGGCATCAATAAGTAAAATCTCTTCTGCTATTTGAATCTTGCATCTCTAAGTTATTTAAGAAGCCTCCCACACAGAGACATAACGGTGACTTTATTGTATTGATCTTTACCATTTTGTTCAACATCCTTTGGACTTGACAAGACTTTATTCAAGTCGCCTTATTCCAAAACAAACCAGGCTGTCAAGCACACACAGGGCAATAATTTGCATACATGTTAAGCAATGCTTTACGAAAAGAAGATAACATCAATTGGTAAATGTTTAAAGATCTTTGCTCTTTTTTAACGATGAAAATCTGACTTGAGCACTGCATATTAAGGAATGACAAACGTGAAAATCTATCCCCATTTTAGTGAAAACATTCTGGGTAATTATCATTTTCACATTAGTGCTTCAAGATGCAGGTGTCCCTGCCAGGGCCCAAACTGAACGAACGGCAATATCTTTCCCAGTTAGAAGGGAGAGGAGTGTGGAGGGGAATCAGCAGGTAGTAATGTTCCTACGGACCTAATGCACGTCCCTCTCCATGTCAGAAGGCTCCTCTTTGGACATATTCTTGGAGTCGAGTAGATGTCGTTCACTCCGTTGATAGAATACAGGACTACCTCAGTGGAGAGAATGAATGGAGGGCTAATCAAGCCAACTGCTTTGCTCTGCTGTTGAGGTCCTTGGGCCCTTTGGGAATTGTGCTCATCCAGTCAAGTGCGGAGCAAAGGTTCGCCACCTACTGCTTGACAGGTAGCCTCTGATCTGTTTTAGTTATCACAGTACTCAAAGTGGCTGGTCCATGTTAGGACCACAGTGAGAAGGAGACCTGGAGTCATGTGACAAAACCCAATTGAAGTACCATTATGCAGGTTATTGGTGAACAATGCCACTTTATGTCACAGTGTGTGCGACACACTTTCCATCGGGCAGCTGATTAAATAAAGTATGGCTTTGTCCTGCTTTTGGTAGATGGACCAGATACCTGAAGAATTTGCCACTTTGTCAGAAGGATGTCAGTGGATCAACTGTGACAAGAGGTGCAAAAAAATCTAGACTGAACTTCTCCAGTACTTCGAATGTGATGAAGTCTGGTCCTATTTGTCTGCTGCACTTGGTGTTCCTAAGTAAATCAAATAGGGTGAAAGTGATTTCTGTGATGGTGTCGGAAGAACCTGATGGAACATGCTAGAAAGTGTCTTAACCCCAACATTGTTATTCAGAAGCTGAGGCCTACCACCACTGAGAATGAGGAGACCCTTGGTCCCTCTTTTCCTGTTTACTGTTCATGACCCAGCCGGAAGGACGACAGAGCTCAAATTTCATCAGCGGTTAATTCTGTCTTTGGAATGTTATTTTTTTTTCTGCATTGCCTGCCCACTGTCCAGTGTTGTAAGATTATCAGTCTGGCACCTCATGTGCATCTGCATTCCCTATTAAACCATGGTGATGACTTGTCTTGGTTGTAATGGGAGAACTAACGATGGTAAGTAACACTTTCCTGCTGCAAATGTGAAAGGCCCATCGTACCTTTTGGCCACTGTGATTCCAGCTGTCAATTTATTCTGAATCTATCCCATTTAGCACAATGGTGCTACCACACATCAGAATTGAGGGAGCCCCTGGAGAAACATGGGATGAATCTTTCTGCTCCTGCTGTCACCAACAGTTGCCTCAACAACAGGAAAATTGTGGTAGTGAGGGGGTGTAGCCTTACTCACTCTCTTTTCCAAACCAATCCCTAGATCTGCACAAGGATCTGGCCTGGTTGAGTGGACGAACAGTGACGTTGCTACGCCAGAATTCATTCCGGTGGTGTATGCTTCCTCAACCCTTTTGGTTGTGAATAGCTTGCATGGCCCATTCAATGGGTTATAAAGAGTTAATCACATGAGTGGGTGCTGGAGTTATCAAAATAGGGGAGGAGGTTCTTCCCTTTACAACATCAAGATCCACATTATCTGAGAATACAGCATTACTGAGGTGAAGAGTTTTTGTTAAGAAGCTGCCATGGTGAGATTGTTAGTGAAGGGCCTCTGTGACCATCGTCAATCACTGCCCCTTCACTAGTGAGTTAATCATATTCCCGTCATCTCTCATCACTTGCGTGACTGGGCCAGAGCAAAGAACAGAAAGTAGGACTGAGTTAGAAAGAGGATCTGCTAGATCTTTGAATAGGATTGGGAGAGGATCGTCAAAATTCAATTCAACATTATTTAGAAATTGTGTTAGTCATTATTTAAGTGAAATTTATTTAGTCGCCTTTCATCAAATCTGTACTGATCAGAGGTTCTGATGAAAAGTCCAATCCAAAATATTTTTACAATTGTTCGAATATACACTTATCCAAAACACCTGGAAGTGTTCATACCTTCAGGCCTTGCTGGTGGTCATTCAGTCTTTCGCCCATCTCAGCAAATGACCCCATCGCATCGTCCTCTTCCTCCATCTGGAAACCATCACCTAATGCGTAGAATTCGTCTTCGGTGATATGAACTCCATAGTGACCCTCGACTGCCAACCATTTCAGAAGATCACCTACTGTCTTCTTATGTTTTTGTAGGTGATCTTCTGTTGTTTCCTACAAATTGCAAAATCCTGTTAGTTTGAAGACGTGTTGTACTTTCCTGGCAGCAATTCCATATTCCCTCATCTATTTGCAAACCCTTGGGATTGAGGAGGATGTGAAACCACTTGAGTGGAAGATGCCTGTTTATAAACAGGGGCCATTCCACACCATTTCATCGGAATATGCACATGGGCAACACGTGGTCTTGCCCAGTCTTCGATCAATACGAAAAGGATGGAAAATACTAAAGACCAGCCTCCTATACACACACACACGGGCATCGACGGAATTCCGCTTCATCATTTCCCTGCTCATGTCTCCCTAACACTGCCTTCATTTCTCGGGCCCCTTCGTCTAATCCCTCCCCTTTCATTTCAAAGGCCTTCTCTGCGTCTAAAGCAACTGCTACTGTTGGCGCTTTACTCCCTTCTACTGCAAGAATTAAGTTAATAAATTTACAAATATTGTCTGTTGTGCGTCTTTTTTTAATAAATCCAGTTTGGTCTAGATTTACCATTTTAGGTACATAATCTGCTAATCTGTTTGCTAATAGTTTAGCTATTATCTTATAATCTGTGTTAAGTAATGATATTGGTCTATATGATGCTGGTGCGAGTGGATCTTTCCCTTGCTTTGGTATTACTGTAATTATTGCTGTTTTACATGAATCTGGTAAGCTTTGTGTTTTGTCAATCTGGTTGATTACTTCCAGGAGGGGAGGAATTAATAAATCTTTAAATGTTTTATAGAATTCTATTGGGAATTCATCCTCTCCTGGTGTTTTATTATTTGGTAGTTTTTTTTTTATTATCTCTTGTATTTCTACTATTTCAAATGGTTCTGTTAATTTATTTTATTCCTCTATTTGTGATTTTGGTAGTTCAATTTTAGTTAAAAATTCATCTATTTTGCCTTCTTTCCCTTCGTTTTTAGTTTGGTATAATTGTTCATAAAATTCTCTAAAGTTTTCCTTAATTTCTTTTGGATTATATGTGATTTGTTTGTCTTTTTTCCTTGATGCCAATACAATTTTCTTAGCTTGTTCTGTCTTAAGCTGCTATGCTAGAATTTTGTGCGATTTTTCCCTTAGTTCATAATATTTCTGTTTTGTCTTCATTATGTTCTTCTCCACCTTATATGTTTGTAGTGTTTCATATTTTATTTTTTGATCTGCCAATTCTCTTCTTTTAGTAGTATCTTCCTTCATTGCTAATTCTTTTTCTATATTTACTATTTCCCTTTCCAACTGCTCTGTTTCCTGATTATAGTCCTTCTTCATCTTGGTTACATAACTTATTATTTGCCCTCTAATGAACGCTTTCATTGCATCCCATAGTATAAACTTATCTTTCACTGATTCCGTATTTATTTCAAAGTACATTTTAATTTGTCTTTCAATGAATTCTCTAAAATCCTGCCTTTTAAGTAGCATGGAGTTTAATTTCCATCTATACATTCTTGGAGGGATGTCCTCTAACTCTGTTGTCAATATCAAGGGTGAATGGTCCGATAATATTCTAGCTTTATATTCTGTTTTTCTTACTCTATCTTGCATACGAGCTGATAACAGAAATAGGTCTATTCTTGAGTATGTTTTATGTCTACCCGAATAATATGAATATTCCTTTTCCTTTGGGTGTTGTTTCCTCCATATATCCAAAAGTTGCATTTCTTGCATCGATTTAATTATAAATTTGGTTACTTTGTTCTTTCTGTTAATTTTTTTCCCAGTTTTATCCATATTTGAATCCAAATTAAGGTTGAAATCCCCTCCTATTAATATGTTCCCTTGCGTATCTGCTATCTTCAAAAAAATATCTTGCATAAACTTTTGATCTTCTTCGTTAGGTGAATATACATTGAGTAGATACCAAAACTCCAAATATATCTGACATTTTATCATTACATATCTCCCTGCTGGATCTATTATTTCCTCTTCTATTTTAATTGGTACATTTTTACTGATTAATATAGCTACTCCTCTTGCTTTTGAATTATATGACGCTGCTGTTACATGTCCTACCCAATCTCTCTTTAATTTCGTGTGCTCCAATTCAGTTAAATGTGTTTCTTGCACAAATGTTATATCAATTTTTAATTTTTTCAGTAAATTTAGCAGTTTCTTCCTTTTGATTTGGTTATGTATTCCGTTAATATTTAAAGTCATATAGTTCAACGTAGCCATTTCAAACTTTGTTTATCTTCCCTTTCCGTTTCTCCATCATCACCTTTCCTTCTTATCCATTTCTGTTTTCTTGTTTTGAACACTTTATAAGACAACATTTCTAAAACATCAAACATTTTCCTTATTCTCCTATTTAAAACTTCTTTAACCCCATTCTCCCCTCCCCCTCCTGAGTTGCCCTTTATCTCTTGTTGGGCAAACATATCTCCCCTCTCCATTTGGATTTGCGAATTCACTCGCAAATGTCAACTGATTTTGCAGTGACCGTAACTCATCCCCACCCAGCCCCCCCGGAAAAGATTTCAATTTTCATATGTAACAAAGGTCACTCTTTTAATTCCCTCCGTATTCCCTCTATTCCCTTTCATTCCCTTATTAATTCTTATCTATACTCTATATATTTTCCTCTAAATACGTATACATTCATGTATACACACACACACATCCTAGGACCCTGGGGATCCAATCTTTTATAAATTCTCTCATATTCTTGCCTTCTTCATCTTCCTTAAGGCCCACTATCTTTATATTATTTCTTCTAATGTAGTTTTCTATTATATCTGTCTTCTGAGCTAACAGCTCACGTGCCTCTTTAACTTTTTTATTAGATTCTTCTAATTTCCCTTTTGTCCTCTACTTCCATTTCTACGATTATTTCTCGTTCTTCCACATTCTCCACTCTTTTTCCTATCTCTGATATGACCATTTCTATTTTATTCATTTTTTCTTCTGCATTCTTAATTCTTCTTTTTATCTCATTAAATTCTTGTAATTGCCATTCTTTCACTGATTCCATATATTCTTTGAAAAAAGATACATCCATTGTCTTGCCTTTCTCTTCTTCTTCCACTTCTTTCTGTTCTTCTTCTTCTTCCTCTGGATTGACCATCTGTTGTTTCCTTCTTTTCTTTTTACCTTCTTCTTTCTTGTTGTCGTTATTGTCTCTGTTCTGCACCAGCTGCTGTGCTGCAGGTGTCTCTCTCAGCTGTGGAGATCGACTCCGCAGCTGTTTCCCCCTCCCGTCAGTGTGTTTTTTTTCTTGCGCGGTTGCGCACTTTTACTCGGCTCTGCGAGCCATTTTTGTAGTCCCGAGCCCGGGACTTCCACTGACCTGAGGGAGCGGGCTTCTCTCTCCGCGGCGGGCCTCCTCGGACAGGTAAGGCCTTCACCTTCTTCTTCCGATGTTTTTTCTTCTTCTCTTCTTCCCGTTGTTTTCGACTTTTCTCTCTTCGCTGCCATTTTCTTCTCACATTTACTTTTACTTTGTTTTAAATTTTAATCTTGTACCTTTGTGTTTTGTGCGTTTTTTAACTTTTCCGGAGAGGGCTGGAATTCCCTGACCGGCCACTACTCCATCACGTGACTCCCCCCATCTGGATCATCTTCAGCTGTCATCATTTTCTTAGTCACAGACCTAGTTACCGCACATGCAGGATATATCTCACCATCCTCTCTAACCACATCCTTACTAGGCCAATTTGTCAATCTTAAAACTGACCCAACTTTATTCTCTGACAAATCATTCCCCAGCAAAAACGAGACACCTTGCATGGGTAACTCCTATTACAACAGTTCCTTTGACTAATTCTGAATTTAGCACAACCTTGTGAAGCAATATTGACCCTACCTCATCTCCAACACCTTTAATCAAAGTTGTCTCCTCTGTGTCTGTCCTTTGATCCACAGTTAAAACGGTTTCTAACAACAATGACTGAGCAGCCTCAGTATCTCTAAGAATGTTAACTGGAACCTGTGGTTCTCCCTCCTTCATTGAGACAAAGCCCTCTGACACAAAAGGCTTGAAAACATCCATGACCTACTGATCAGGTTATGCACCTCTGCTCTCCTTAAATTCCACTGTTTCTGTATACATGGTTCTGGTTAAACCTGTTTTTACCTTTTCTGTTTCAAGACTAGACAGTCACACGACCAGCTTTCTTACACAAATGGCATATAAATACAGAAGTTCTGTCCTTTCCTACCTTTCCTTCATCTTTTTTCTGAACATTTTCTCCAGACTTTATTTCAGCCCTACTATCCTGCTCCATCCTAACCTTATGAACAGGTTTATTAATCTGGTCCACATGAGCTCTCTGAAAATGCCTATTATTCTGGAATGTCCTTTTGTGAGTCTTCCTCAACAAATTTTCCTTCACATGTAATATTTCACTATTATAATCCTCTACGTTTGTACTTTTCTCATCCAATGTTTAACTTCAACAATTTTCAATGCCTCAGAAATAGCCATCAGTTCCTATTTTCTCACCTTCTGCAGTTCTGCAGGTGATGGTTGTAACAAAAATGTATCAACATCCATTGCTGCAGTTTTTCCAGACACAAGCTTTCTGTTAGCTTGTAAAAATAGCCTGCAAAAACATCCCAATCAACTAATAAATCATGAAACTGCAATGTTCAAATCCTAAAGGATGAGCCCCCATAAAATGTTACGGAGTCCAGATGACCCCAAAAACCAGTAGCAATAGATATGCACGACAACACAGGGTTATTTAAACAAAAGTAGTTTAGAATTTTATTTGAACATGAAAACAGAATTGAACTTTAACTTATTACTTAACCTACCTAACCCACTTAATCCGCCCTCAAATACTAAGTGCAGGTGAGTGTAATGTGTATTGAAGATTAGAAAAGTTCTTTGGATCACAGTCCTGGTTGCAGGCAATTCTTGCAACAGTGCTCATACATTAGCATTAACAAAGTTCACCAAGCTTTGGTGTTTAACAGACAAATGGTTACCACTCAGAAGGGCTCTTGCTGGTTTTCAGAGAGAGAGATTCCATTTCCAGAGCATCTGCAACTGATTTCTTCTTAATTAGTCTTTCTGACAGAACTTGCCCCCTTCAGGGTTCTCCGGATGATCCTTTTTCTTTCAGGTCATCTTTCAGACCACCAGTCTTCTCCTTTGACCAGGCAGCCTTCCAAAGTTTGGCAGCTTGTCCCTCTGGAACAGATTTCTCTGACTCCTTCTCTCTCACTCCCTCCCTCTCTGAGAGCAAAGCTGTTCTAACTCTGCTTGCTAACGCCACATGCTCTCCTAGGCAAGCTGTATGTGGATACTTTGTTGCTCCTTTGCAAAAAGCAGGATGCAATAATCCTGCTAAAATTCTGGGTTTTCAAATGTGTGTGTGTGGAAGCTGCTCGAGTAATTCATTCCAAGCTACCTCTAAAACTCTTGTCACACTGCACATTCAGAGATCTGAGAAGAACCCTTGGCCGAGCCAACTTTGCTTGAAAGTAAACAACAATCACTAGCGATCTGTGGTCGTCTCAGCCTTCCTTAAGATAGGTTGCAGACACCACCTTATCAATTAGTGCATTGGATCAGGTAGTGCCGGAAATACACAGTGAAGCCACTGTGTGGAGATTTCACAGAAATACAGTTTAGAAGCAGGAAAGGATCAGATGTTATTGAACAACAATGAAAGGAACTATTAGCATGTGGTCTACAAAGTAACCTTCTTTTTGTATACTTTATTTAAAATCAAATTCAAAATCCACAATAAAATACATCATATTAACATACAAAAATTTCCCCCATATATACCCCCCTCCCACCCCCTCTCTTAGCTCCCTCCCATCCTCTACAACCTCAAACTAAAGAAACAAACCATCATAGTCGGGTTTGATGTCACCAATCAACCATGACATATTTAGACCCATACATTTCACAGAGGGACCCGCACATTAACAAAAATGGTAGACGGATGGCGTAAATTATAAGTTATCTTTTCCAATGGAATACATGATTGCAAGTCCATGTGCCATCTCTGAATACTTAATTCAATTTCATCTTTCCAGGTTATAGCTTTACATTTTCTCGCTACTGCCTATTCCAACTGAATAAATGCAATTTGAAATGTATCCAATTTCATTTCCAAACCATTTTACTTCATATGTCCCAATAAAAATTCCATAATTCCATTCAGAAAGGGTTTCACCTGATCACCTAACCATACTGAATGTAAAAAAGACCCTATCTATTCCCCACATTGAAAACACATATCCAAAGAGATAAATCTATACCTCTTCAACTTCTCAGGTGTTAAGTAAAGTTGATGAATAAAATTATAATGAACGAATCTTTATCTTACGTTTACTGGCTTAGTCACACTGTCCTCACATAATGTCATCCAATCATCCTGAGAAATTAAAACCGACAGATCCTTCTTCCTTTTACTTCTCACTTTATAAATATCCGACTTAGGCATCTTATTTTGTAATAAAGCATACATTTGTGTAATCAATCCCCTTTCCCCTCCTTCAATAATTGAACATTCAAATCTCTTCCTTCGAGGTAATCTCAAACTGTGTCCAAAATTATCTAGTAACAAAGTTGGTAACTAAGCATGGACCTGATCCATATTTTTCATTCCATCATTGATATGAAACAAAATTTCCAGCTTCATAACAATCTTCGGCCAAGATAATACCTTTCCTTTCCCAAATATTCAGGAATACGTGATTTATTTTTATACAAAGCTTATTTTAATACAAAGGGTTTTAGCCAAAATTTTGCCCTCAGCACCAATAGCAACGTTGGTCCGATACCATATTTCCATGAAATGTTTTAACACCGGTAAAGGATAATTTTGGAAAAGTTGAGCATTCCATTTATAAATAAACTGTATCATTCTTTGTTCATGAAGCTGAGCCATTTGGATTTTAGCCCAACGTAAAGATTCATGTGATCCAACCATTCTATTAATAAACTTGAATTGTGCCGCTTCATAATAATCCTGAAAATGTGGTAATTATAAAACTCCAAGTCAATTTTTGTATAGATACTCTTGCCAATTTACCTTTTCATAATAAAGATCTTCCCAGCACATGGAAATCCTTAAAACCTTATAGGAATCCCACATGTAATTGATTGACAAAAATACTGAATACGGGGGAAAACATTCATTTTAAAACACTGTCGTGATGGACACAACCAAGAAAGACTCAGCCACCACATTGAAAGCCATTAATGACGTTTTTATTCAAATTCAGCCCGCGCCCGCTTAAGGGCAGCCTAAGCTCAGTCACCTCGTGCATTGTGATATCAGAATCGCTGCCCCAGGCGTGCGCTGGGCAGGTGACTTGAGGCAGGGAGAAAACCTTGACAGCGCCATCTTCCCATGGCTGCTCCGCCATGTGGCGTTATACACCATGGGAGACTGCGCCGCCACATCGCCCTATTAAAGTTATCAGTAAATCTTTCCACCTATTTAAATCTAATTTAATTTTATGCTATAATAGTCTATAATTCAACTCATATAAATGATTATAATTATCATCTACATTTATCCCAAAATACTTAATTTTATCCAACCGCTTAAATGTAACAATATCTGCAGTTTGCAAAATCCATTCTTGTCAAAGGCATCATTTCACTCTTATCCCAATTAACCTTATATCCTGATAATGTAACCTTCCTAACGATTGCGTAGGATTTGTTAAATATATCAAAGCATCATCGGCAAATAAATTCATTTTATACTCTTCCTCATTTGCCTTAATATCTTTAATATCACCATCTTGTCTAATCATTTGCGCTAACGGTTCAATAACCAAAGCAAATAAAGCCGGTGACAAAGGACACCCTGTCAAGTTGATCTAGATAATATAAAGGAAGAAGATACTTGTCCATTTGTCACCACTCTAGCCAATGGATTTTTATATAAGGCCTTCACCCAACCAATAAAGAGTGGCCCAAATTTAAATTTTTCCAATACCTTAAACAAAAATCCCCATTTTACTCTGTCTGCAAGGTAACCTTGATTAGAGAGAGGCATTAGATTAGATGTATTTTTTAGATTTAATTTTTCGAGTTGTTTTCTTTTTCTTTTTATTCTTTTGTTTTGTACAATTTATTTCAATAAATGGGTTCACCATATAGATTATTTCTTATTACATTACAACTCCGATTATCTGAAAGGGCTGTGACCAACCGGCTGCTGCCGAGAGGCCGCTCTCCTGGACGACGGCAGGACAAGGGATTCTTCCAACCACTTGCTGGGAGTGAGTGGTGTGCAGTTTGATGGGAGAGTTGGAGAGAAAAGTCAATAGGGGAAGGTAAAGAAGGAATAGAAAAAGAGAGGGGAGGGAGTTACCTGAAACGAGAACAATCGATGTTCTAATTTCACGTGCAATAATTTTTTTTTCAACCTGAGAGGTTAGTTTGTCTCTGAAAAATATTTCAGATAAATGCAGATTCCTGATTTGTTTTGGATATCTTCATTTATTTGAATTTTTGTAAACTTTTGGATAAATGAGGATTTCAGCGAATCTGATTTTGGATGATTGGAGTTGGAGTGTAATTGTTTTGGAGGTTAACAAGTCATCGTGAATGTAGTTTCATTAACTTTGTTTTCTTCGCGTGTCCTTACTCATAATGGAATGAATTGTCACGTGGTTTTCAGATTTCTGTATGTATGCTTATATGTTAAACTCAATAAAAACATTTTACCAAGAACAAGCATGTGGTCTTGCAGGTAAAAGTCACAGTTAAAACTTAATGACTATTTTCAAATCCACTGCAAAGCATTATCTTCATCATGTGAACCATGGCAGTGAACAGAACAAAAGTATCTGGAAAAAGCAAGGCAAAACACCTTTCAGGATTGGCCCAATGAACATTGGTTCAAGGGTTGCTGAAGGCATTGCAACTGAACACATGGCACAGGGTCAATCCCCAGAGACATTCAGATTTTACACCTATACACTCAAGGCTGAGGTTTCTGACTTGAATTTGATGAAAGGCAAACCACAGATTCTTGGTGCATCTTTACGAAGAACACTCTTGTTTTGATTTCAGCCAGAAAACAAGGACTCCGGTCTTTCATCAGTCTTTCTTCCAGGGCAGAAACCAAAGGAAAGGGCACATTCTTCTGGGGGTCCTTGGTTAATATTTACTCTTAAATCACCATGGCAGAAACACAGAACATAGAACACTGCAGCATAGTACAGGCCCTTCAGCCCTTGATGTTGTGCCAACCCATATATTCCTTCCTAAAAAAAGCACTAAACTCTCCCTACTCCAAAACAATAAAGAGAATTTAATTCCTGCCTTTGACAGCCAATTGTTCCCAGAAGAAATATTAAAAATAATTATACTTCGAATGTAACAACAGAAAATGTTGGAAATAGTCAGCAGGTTGGTCACCTCCTGACTTGCTGGGAGTTTCCAGCCTTTTCTGTTCTTATTGAAATATCCAGTAATTCCAGTTTTATCATTTACACTTTAAAGCTTGGGGATCCTTTGTGCTGTGAAAGGAAAGAGAATGTTTTTCATTTTAATTTACAAAAATAAGACTATCTGGACCCATTTATTAAGTAGGAATGTATAAATTCCAAGTAGGATTCACTTGTTGATGACCTTGTTTAAGTTTCAGAATAAATGAAGCACCCAATCTGTAGATGCTTTGGAAAAAGATAAGACAAAGCATAACTGATTTACCAACACTGAATTGGAGATAATTAGCTGCGAAACACCAAACTCTCCTTATAGGATGAGTGTCTGATGTTTACGTGAGTAATGAACCTTGTGCACACAGTACAACTTATGTTCATTTCGACATTGCCTCATAGAAGGTTTCACACGTGACCGAGAGTACCTGCTGCGTGTTTTCTTCCCTGCGGTCGACATTGAAGTCTGACGATTCCTCCGCAGCAACTCGGGAATGAAACCACCTGCCTCTGATCTTCTTGCAGCAGTTGCACGTCATTCTTTTCCGAGGAGTGAGGGATCTCCTACTCTGCTCCTCTTCCCCAGCCACTCGTGCCACTCGTAGACAGCCCAAGGCATTGCCCATTCTCCTGCAAGTCACACGCGAGGTGTTTCCAGTGACGTGTGATGTAGTAATTCAAATACGTCACCACCGTGAGCCTCACTTGGCCAAAAAGCCCTGGTATTCGGCAAAGACTGTGCCACGCGCTCGCACCACGTTCAACCCTCACAATGGACACGACTGCAGTCTCAGCAACTGGGTTTGCTGGCTGTGTGATGTCATCAATGGGTTTATTGTTACACAATAATACAGAAAGACAAGTGAAACCATGGCAATCTCCCAATATTTACTCTCTCCCTATGATGTCACAATGAGACCCCAACCCCCCCCCACATTCTCGGAATGAATGTACTCAAGGGGCAGTTTATATTTGAGGGTCTCCCGCCAACCATTGTTGTCGGGGCAGCCAGGTGGACTCCTCTTGTCATTGCCCCTCCCTCCCAGGTAGTCTGCACCCACCTGGATCGGGTGCCAGGGGGCTATAAGGAGATCGGGGAAGTGATTGATACCCTCCTCTATGAGGGGGTGTGATAAGACAGCCCAATCTGGCCTGTCTGTAATAAAAATGGCACGTGGTGTATGATACTGTAAATTGGACAAATTCACTCCCCACCCCCCCACCCCCACCCCCCCCTACTCACTCTTGCTGCGGTCGTTTTCGATGTGGTTAAATTGGTGGAGGATATCACGGGCAGGGGCAACAAACCCTGGTATGCCGTGGTCAACATCGACAATGTGTTCTTCTCTAACCCATTAAGCCCCAACTCCCAGGACAATAGTGGAATCCTACACAGGTGTTCTGTGGGCACTGCCCTTCGGGCAGGTTGACCAGGACAGCAGCATTCAGGGGCTGAAATACCTCTCTTTCATTTATGGAACACCAGTGGATTGCACTGGCTTCTTGCTGGGAAGATCACATTCGGAGAGTACAGTTTTGGGTTGGACGTGAAGATGAATGGAAGATAGTAAATTCTGTGACAAAGAGCCGTTACGACACATTCACATCCTTCACCGTGCTGGAGAAAAGGTCAAGATACCGTAAACCAAAAGTTAACATCGCATAGTGATTCCCAAAATGGGTGCTGCCTCCCCTCTATGGGCATTTAAGAGACCCTTAGACTGGCACCTAGAT
The DNA here is from genome assembly GCF_036971445.1 of Narcine bancroftii. Lineage (NCBI taxonomy): Eukaryota > Metazoa > Chordata > Chondrichthyes > Torpediniformes > Narcinidae > Narcine > Narcine bancroftii. The sequence goes on from NW_027211892.1 coordinate 1,286,182, forward strand.
TAGCGAATAATAGAGGGTCACAAGGCAGGAAGACTTTAGTATTTTAGTTTGGAACGAATATATGGGTCTGCACAACATTAAGGGCATAAGGGCCTCTACTGTGCTGTAGTGTTCTATGTTCTAATGACATCATTATTTTCACCTTCAAAGAATAGGCACCTGACCTGTCTTGCCCTTCTTTATAAATGTTCTGCATTTATATAAGTGGAGAATATACTGTGGTGATATGCTATTACTCCTCTAGGTCACCAGCACCACCACCTGACAACCTCATATATAAAGCCGACCAATCCTAGGCTCCTCCATTCTGACCTGGGCTTGCACAGAGGCAAGAACTTGCTTTATATACTTGTCTATTAAAACTAGCATTTAACTTGGACTCTGTCTAATGTGGTTGATGTTAGTCACAATTTAATAGACTAATATATATATATATATATATATACAGCTCCGCCTGTTAGTTAATTCAACGGAACCGGGATTGGCCGTGCAACCACCTGGGTTTCTGACTTACAATTAAGGATCGCGACAAGCACGGGCAGAAGGCGTACGACAAGTCGCCCTCCTGATCATGATCTACTACCAGCATCTCCTGGATGGGTTGCTAACTCTGAGACACCCCTAGCCAACCCCAATTTCCCACAGGGTGCACACGCTTGCCCAGGACCGAGTGTCCGCATGGCGAAGGGATCAGTTGGTAGGTGTCCACTCACAATCTGACCATGACATTAACCTTCCATTTGTTTTCAGGCAGCAGAGGAACACAATCTAATGTATAATAGGGACAAGTGTGTCTTTAGCACTAGGTAACTGGCCATCCTGGGATATGTGGTACAGAACGGGGAAAATCAGCCCAGACCCTGTCCGCATGCACCTGCTCCCAGACCTCCCAGTCCCACACTAACAGAAAACCTTAAAGAGATATTTGGGACATTTTGCATATTATGCACAGTGGGTCCCCAACTATGAGGACAGGGCTTGCCCACTGATAAAAGCCTCCGGTTCCCAACCTGCCCAGCAGCTGTCAAAGCCTTCACAGATATTAAGGACCTGACTGCAAAAGCAATCCTGCCATCCATAGATGAGACGATCCCATTCCAAGAGGAGACCGATGTATCAGATGTAGCGCTAGCTCCTACACTGAACCAGGAGGGGCGACCGGTAGCCTTTTTCTCATGGACCCTACAGTGGTCAGAGGTGAGAGACTCAGCAGTGGAAAAGGAAGCTCAAGCCATTGTGGAAGCAGTAAGGCACTGGAGAGATTATCTGGCATGGAAACCTTGTCAGGACCAATGATCTATGGCTTTTACGTTCGCCAACCAGAACAGGAGAAGATAAAAAAACAATAAAATCTTGTGCTGGAGGATAGAATTGACTACATATAATTACGACATTCTTTACCATCCAGGGAGGCTCAATGAGCCCTCAGATACACTGTCCAGGGACAACTGTGAGGCCCTCAACCACATGTCCCAACTGCAGAGCTTGCACAATGAGCTGGGCCACCCGGGAGTCACTAGACTGTTTCACTTCATAAGGACCCAAAATCTCCCATTCTCGGGAGAGGAAGTAAGGACAGTAAACAAGGGCTGTCCCATCTGTGCGGAATGCAAACTACAATTGTACTGGCCGGATAAAGCTACACTTATGAAAGCTACTAGATCTTTTGAGCACCTCAGCCTTGTCTTTAAAGGCCCGCACCCTTCCTACGACAGGAATGTCTATTTCCTTAATGCCATAGACGAATACTCCCACTGATCTTTTGGAATCCCATGTCCCCACGTATCGGCAGCCACAGTAGTAAAGTGCCTGCAATCCATTTTCAGCATGTGTGAGTACTCCAGCTATGTACACAAAGAGGGGTTCCGCTTTATGAATGCCGAAGTCGACCCAATACCTACAGGACAGAGGTTTTGCCACCAACTGCACCGCAAGCTACAGTTCCAGGGGAAATGGGCAAGTAGAAAGGGAAAATGCCTCTCTCTGGAAAACCATCCTGTTGATCTGAAAGGCAAAAGACCTACTCGTGACAAGATGGCAAGATGTGTTACCAGAGGCTTTACATTCTATACGCTCGTTATTGTGTACCACCACTAACACAACACCACATGACCATATGTTTTCCTTTATGAGGAAAGCCGCGACAGGCACAGTGCTGCCTAGATGGTTGATGACACTGGGACCAGCACTCCTCTGGAAGCACTGCCCAGCCCCACAAAATGGACCCACGGGTGGACCCAGTGGAGTTGAGCCAGGTCGAATCCCCACTATGCATTTGTCACATTCAGGGACGGACGGGAAGACTCGGTGGCCACCAGGGACTTCGCACCGGTTGCAATCGTGGACAATGTGGGAGACTCACAGTCCCCTATGGATCAGCATGAAGGCAACAGACACTAGGACAGCCAACCATCACATCACCCCAAAGGGCCCCGCCAAACAATACACTCCCAACAACCAGTACTCGTACAGAAAACCATACACCCCCTCCCACCCTGCAACCGACAGGAATCCCTACACCCCCTCAGCATACTCCCACCTTGCAACCGACAGGAAGCCCTACATCCCCTCAGCATACTCCCACCCTGCAACCGATGGGAAGCCCTACACCCCCTCAGCATACATCCACCCTGCAACTGACGGGAAGCCCTACACCCTCTCGGCATACTCCCACCCTGCAACTGACATGAAGCCCTACACCCCCTCAGCATACTCCCACCCTGCAACCGACGGGAAGCCCTACACCCCCTCAGCATACTCCCGCCCTGCAACCGACGGAAAGCCCTACACCCTGTCTTGGGTAAACTTATACCTCTCATTTTGTTCGTTTTAGATTGGTCACAGTGTTTGAGCTACCGAAAGAAAATAGACACACACACACCGAGAGCAGTTCAGTTTATACAAGGCTTTATTACTAAATTTAAATCTGAATTCACACTACAATATGCAAGCCCTTCCCAATTATACATCAACACCTGGACTGGTCCCAACTGCTGAAGCAAGGCAACGACTGCACATTTGTAGAAGGTTGTCGGGGCGCTGGTAGCAGCTTCTCCACCTCCCTCGACCGGGACGTTAGCTGGATTCTTGAAGTTCTTCTTCTTGCTGAGAGATGTTGCCACCTCTTGGAGAGTCTCAAACTTCAGCAGTGGGACCATGGCTTATATTACCCCAAAAGTTGTTTACTTCAGATCTTATCTCTTTGAATAAATGATTTAATTATCTTCAAGGTCTCCTGACAGTCTGCGACCAACAAAAGACAACTGCATCTCTGGGCCTCATGAGGGAAGTTGGATAATGTCTACTGATTCATATGCATCCCTGGGCCCCATAGTGTAAATTTAGATAATGTCTACTAATTCATATGCAACAAGCAGGTTCTCAGCCTTGCAGGAGCAAAGGCTGCAAAAGTAAGAAACATGGTTTAAATCTTCCATTACACACCCCCTCATCATGCTCCCATCCTGCAACCGATGGGAACACCCCCTCAGCATACTCCCACCCTGCAACTGACGGGAAGCCCTACACTCCTTCAGCATACTCCCACCCTGCAACCGATGGGAAGCCCTACACCCCCTCAGCATACTCCCACCCTGCAACTGACAGGAAGCCCTACACCCCCTCAGCATACTCCCACCCTGCAACCAATGGGAAGCCCTACACCCTCTGAGCATACTCCCACCCTGCAACTGATGGGAAGCCCTACACCCAA